>NC_090445.1:149394084-150602834 GCF_031143425.1 Pleurodeles waltl | reverse complement strand
CCCAAAATGGGTCCCAGGAAAATGTGATTCCACGTTCTGCCCTTTGATACTCAATGAGAACCTAAACTTAGTAATGGAGGGGTGCGTCACTTCTGTGGCGTCGGCACTCCTGCCATTGTCTTCGCTTCGTAGCTGGCAGTGATGCGCAGTAACCTTGCTGCAGGCATTCTCTATGAGGGCTGTCAAGAAGGAGGGCCAAACTTTTTATCAGTACACATAGAGTTATGAGTGCTACTATCCCTATCACCAGCACTTCTATCATCCATTATCCTCAACCACAGAACCAGGCCCCAAGTGTCCCCAGTATTCCTCCTACCTCTGTTGAAACTGACACTTCTAACCCCCTTTTCTACCTTCTTTATATTTCCTAATGCCCCTCTTATATTACAGCTGTTGTCTGGAATATACATGCAGCACTCTTGATGGATCACCTGACAGGCACTACCATATTTTGCTAGAATTATGTCTTACGCCACTCTGTTTTGAATCACAACAGCTCTTAGGTCTGTAATTCCTCAGTAATATTCCCCAGGCCTGTTGCTGTGAAGCTTGCCAATGTTCCCACTAACCCCGCTAACTTATGTATCTGGTATTTGGAATGCACAACCCCTATTGGTGGTGTCAGTACTCCTAATGTGGCTATAGCCTTATCTATCCAAAAGGGGGTTCTTCTTCTGCGTATTCTCCGGGGGGGCCTTATCCCCTATTTGGGAGAAACTTGTCACATGTGAAATGCATGGCAATACAAACACTGGGTAGCAGCTGCCCCGCCATCCTGCTGGCAGCTTAAAGTATGCAGAATTTCCACACACAAAAAGATGCCCGTGGTGCTGAGAGGCTCACTGATAAGCCCTTGGGGCCGTCCCGTATTTTGTCTAAATTGGAATATTTGTAGCATTCGCTGACGCCCACATCTATATTGATATTGTAATATATACCAGCATTCATACATGTTACTGATGTTGGAGGGAGCTGTCATAAGAATGTAAGTGTTGGGCATATTTCACTATTCAACTTATTTTTCACTGGGGCACTGCCCATGTGGTATTGAATGCACTATGGTGCCTTTTTCTTCTCATTTATTCTAAGAAATGGGGTGTCCACCTCTTCAGATGTCTCATCTTTTACATACCCCTTGTTCCTTTCTTTGTTAAATGTGGGGAGGAGGTCATTCTCTCCTGGTCAAGGGGCCATTTTCCCCACATACTGTTTCATTTCCCTCTCTGTGTGTTTTATGGTCTCTCTTCCTTTCGTACTCTGGCACAGCTTTTTATCTTTCCCTTAAGTTTCTTTTCTAAAATATTGTTCACTATATGGCATGCAACGTATTGGCTAAGCGGGATGTGTGTATAATTTGTAGTCCCCTGGACAGTAATGGGTAGGTGGGTGCATATATAGCAGTCTGAGACATTCGCAACTTCTTTATGTAATCTAACCATTTGTACAAATGTGTTATCAGCATAGGTTTCCTCACCCTTGCCCAAGGTTTCCTCACCCTTGCCCCACGATATCTGTCCCCTGCTCCCGACCTCCTCCAGCGGGCCTGTGTCTTTTCCCTCTGAAGTATTCGCATGCCCTTGTACATTTGTATTTATGTAATTGTCATCATCTAAAAAAGGTATCTAAATTTAATTTGCCTATACTATTATTATTATTGTCTATATTATTCCTGGAACAGGGGTACATATGGCAGTCAATACTGCAGGCCACTTCCTTTCTTCTTTCTTTCTTCCAGGCATTATCCTTCTTATCGATGAACCAGTATCATGGTCTGTAGCTGTTCTCGGGTTGTTACCTGAGTCTCAAGTGCAATCCTTATACTGCTGTCTTCTTTCCTCTTGTTTCCTCGGTGGTACCTCGCAGTGTGACATCAGAGGTAAACTAGCACTTGACGTCAACCAAGGTACTTTGTAGATGTATGCAAGCAGAACCCGCTTGCACCCTGTGTCTTCTAAGGTGTGCAGCATGAGCAGTCCTATGAAGAGCCACCACAGGACCCGCTTGCACCTCCCTGCTCCTGTAGGGGGTGCAGCACGAGCAGTCCCGTCTGTGTTGACTTGTCTGGCTTGTTGATTGAAGATTGTATATCTGCAGTGCTGTTGGGCCTTCTAACAACACCGCAGGTGGCTGTTGGGGAGCTGTGGGTCCAGCGGCCTTCTTGGTGTGGGAGCTGTGGGTCCAGCGGCCTTCTTGGTGTGGGAGCTGTGGGTCCAGGAGGTTAGCCCCTCACACTTGACCGCTGTGGTTGTTGTCAGTAGGTTCTGGTAGGGTCCCTTCCACCTTGGTTGTAGACAGTGGCGCCTGGTGTGGGCCTTGACCCACACCCAATCCCCAGGCTGCAGTCCATGATCTGGTGGTGTTTCTTCTTCTGGCAAGGCCTGCAATACCTGGCGGTGGAGATAATGTAATGTCTTTGTTATTTTTCTGCAGTATTGTGACAATAGCTCACCTGTCACTGCCAGTGGCGTGAATGACATGTGGCCTGGTATGTGCATAGGGGCCCGAATTCCACCTCATGGGGGCTTAGTTTTGTAACCCTGTCGGGGTGCTTCTCATAGCAAGCAACACCAGCGGCAGTGCATCAATCCAAGATAGTTCAGTCGCTGCGCATATTTTCCCTATTTTGTTCTTTAGTACCCCATTTTTTCTTCCAACAGCTCCCGCTGCAGGTTGGTGGTACTCACAGTGCAACTTCTGTGTTATTCCTAACCCTTTACAAAGGCCCTGAATCACATGTGAAATGAATCCTGGTCCATTGTCAGATCATAAGAGTCGGTACCCCAAAGCATGGTATTAGCTCTTTTAGAAGGCATTTAGCAACCATCTGTGAATCGCAGTTCATGGTGGGGTAAGCTTCCGTCCATTTGCTGAACATGCAAACTATTACTAGGACATATCTAAATGTGTGCATGGGGGCATTTCAAGGAAGTCCATTTGAAGACCCTCAAAAGGTCCGTGTGGTGGTGGGAAGTGGCCTGGAGCAGTGGGTGTACCCTTGCCTGTGTTGTACTGAGCACAGTTAGTGCACTTCTTACACACATGTTCTGCACATTGCCCAAACTTGGTATTGAACCAACACTGGGAAAACAGACGGATCATCCCATCCCATCCCACCCACATGTGAGGGGCCATGAAAAAGGCGAGCCATGGAGAGGAGTAACGTGGGTGGCAAACAAATCTTGCAGTTTTGGGCTACCCAAACTCCCTCTTTATTCTTTGTGCAGCCGCCCCTCCTCCATTCCTCCAATTCTTGCTCCACTGCCTGCTGTTGAACACTTTTGGGATCATTTGTGCCCAGAACCCAATAGGGACTGAGTCTCGTAGCTCTTGTGGGATGCCCTGCAATTGCACTTTCTCTTGGTGATCACATCTCATAAATGCCTGTAACATTATCCCATTCTCCTTACTTTCAAGAAAGATCCCTTTAGGTGAGCAGCTGATAGTACATTGCAACTTGCATAAGCGGTCCCTTCCAAGCAAGTTGACTGGACTATGTCTACCAAAGATGAATTGATGTTTTACAACGATATGGCCTACCTTAAGTTTCAGTGGTTGTGTTAGATATTCATTCCCAGGTTGTTTTGTCATTCCTACAGGTGTTATCTGTGTTTCTGATAGTGGTGCATCTGGTATGTCGGATTCTTTCAGCATTGACCTTGTTGCTCCTGTGTCCTCTAAGAATTGTACTGTTTTACTCAACACTGTCCCATATACATATGGACCTTCTTGATCCACTGATATCACCGGACCTATGAAGTATGTGTCTGGAGGAGGTGGATATGGGAACCCATTCTCCTCCCTGTTCAACTGTACCCCACCGGTCTGAGGTGGCAGTGGGTGTTGAGGTGGCGGTGGTCTGTCTTGGTGTGTGCCGTTGGCGGGGGCATCAAATACATTGTCAGTGTACAGTGGGGTGGTGTTCCGTGTTGTTGTCTCAGCTGACTCCTACCTCTATCCCCTTCATAAGAGGGGACATTCTGCTTTCCAGTGTCCCTGCTGGTTGCAGTGAAAGCATGCAGCACCTGGAAGGGGTTGAGAGGATGCTTGCTCATTTTGCCCCCTGCCCCGCCCTCTGCCCCTCCCCCTGCCCTGGTTTCTGCTGTAGAACTGCTCCTGCGCCACCATTAACTTAATCTTGCCTCTTTTTGTCTTTTCCTCATCTGCCTTCTGCAGTTGTGTTTGATAGTCTGCACAGTACCTGACTGCTGCTAATACCTTGTCTGTAGGTTCCTGTTGCCAGCATATGAAAGATGTTTGTAAATGCGTCGGGGTGGGCTGTTGTAACCCATATAAAAACACAGTGACAAATGCTGGCATCTCCTCTCCTGGTGGGTTTTTCATCCGACTGCTTTGCTGGTATACCTGAAGGAAACAACCATAATAACTGTTTACACTCTCATTCTTCGTTTGCTTTGTGTGTATTATTTTTGACCAATCTACCTTTTCTTCTGGCAACTTTCCTCTTACTTATTCTAGTACCTTTTTCCTTGCCTTCTCTACTTCATCTCCTGGTTCTCCCCCTTTTCCCCTCTGCGGTTCTTCTGTTGGCCACCCCACCACTTTCTTACAATACTCCCATAGGTCTCTTGGTACCATTAAATTAAACAATGTATCCAGGTCTTTCCACAGTAACCCTCCCATTGCCACTATCCTATTCAATTCTGTGTACCACTTGTATGGTTCCTCCCATAATTTGGGGAAGTCTTTGGTGAATGAAAATAAGTCACTCTGAGTCCAAGATATGAGGACGTAGAACGGTGTGGGATCATCTTCCCCTGTAGAGAGCTTCGGTACCTCTCTTAGGGGGCGGTATTTTTATAATCTCCGAAACTTTTACTGGCTCTGAAACTGTTCCTGCTGCTAGACCTTGGATAAGCTGTGCTGTGTTGATGCCCTCCATCAGCTCCTTCCACTTCTGTAACTTTAGCACTGCATAGTGCAGTTTCTCTGTCAGTTTAGCATTTTCCCAAGAGTGCAACTCTGTCTTTGTAGAACTTAACTGGGAGGTGTCCCAGCTGTACTCCTGTGGTAGGGGGATTGTGCTTTTAGTATGTTGTAGGTATTTCTGGTGTACTTGAGGGGCCTGGGCCATTAGTTCTGCATGTAATAAGGTCATTATTTCCTCTTGTGTGCCCTGTTGTTATCCTTTTCTATTTCTGCAAGTGTCATCCTTTTATCAATGAGATCTATTAGTATGACACAACATTTTACGCTGTCGGATTTGAGGAGCATTTTCTTCTGTACTGCAGGAGAGCTATGTGGTGTGTTCCCTTTTGACTGAGTGTGAGTGTTTGGTATGCCGTCTCTCCTATTCCCTAGCCCTGCTACATTCTGTCGTAGATAGTTTGTCAGAAAATCAATATTGTGTTGGGTATGGTGTGCATAGATGCATATATCCCAGATCACTTTCTTTATTTCCTCAATTCGCATATCGTAATCCCCATAGGTGTCTTCGAACCTCTGCATTCAATTTGTTTTTAACAGGAGTGGTCCTTTGCCTCCCTTTCCCTTGCTCTCTTGTAACAACTTTACGCTAATCTTGCTCACTTTTCGTGCAGCATGGGCTGCTTTCTCTTTCATTTCCTGCAGCAACAGAAGGTCGGGTACAGCTTCTTGCTCCATTCTTTGTGCTTCCTCTTTTACCAGGCGCTGCGCCAAGGCACGGGCTACTGCCTTCTCAGCTGAAGATAGCTGAGGAGGCTATGTCCCTGCTGCTGAGCGCTCCAGCTGTTCCTTTTTCTTTTGTTTTTTTAGTAACACCCATCGTATTGCTATTCCCTAGCCTCCCCATCAGTATGTCTTCTATGAGCGGGTCCTCCCTGTCCTCCTCTTTTGTCCCCTGTGCATCTTGTTCCTGTGATTGTGCACTGACCACAGGAAGAGATGGGACCGTCCCCACTACTTCAAGTGTTCTTTCTCTCCAACCCTCCAGTTTTTATTTCCCTTTTTTCTCCGGGTAAAATCTTTTTTTCAGTTCCAACAACTCTTTATGCGCTTTCTCCTTCACATCGCTAGTCACACGCAAATCATGCAAAACTGTGTCCTACATCCAGAATTCATCCCATTCTAAACTTCTTATCTTCCTCCCTTTAAGAATCAACATCTGCCTCAAATATGACAACTTATTCATTTCATAGGTGCCAGTCTTAGGAGACTGCAAGTCTGGTCTTCTGGCCGTCAATTTATGCCACTTGTCAAGGAATAGCAATGTCTGAAGCCCTTGTTTAACAGCTACTTGATGGGCTGGGGAATCTTTAGGTGGGCTGGGCTTTTGGGTGTCCAAATGTTCCTTACTGAGAGGGTGCCCCATGACTTAACTGTTACTGTCCCTTATGATGCTACACAAACAATCCAGCTGTACTTAGCGTGGGAGAACAAAAGGATGTCGGCAGGCTGTCCTTGCCGCTCATTCCCAATAAGACATGGGGGAGCAGACAATGGGTGTCCCAAGCAATCAGACAGTCACCTGCCAGCAGTATGTGTTATTAGTGAAGCAGAGAGCGCATTTCAATTTTACCACATTGCACTTTGGGCCATATGTATGAAAACTGGAGCTTGCGAATCGCAGATAGCGATTTTTAAGAAATCGCTATTTCCGAGTCGCAATTGACCATGTAACAATATTGCGATTCGGAATTAGCGATTTCTTAAAAATCGCTATTTGTGGTTTGCGAGGCCCATTTACTGAATCGCAATTTGCATTATTGCAATTTGCGATTTTTTTGCGATTCGGTAAAAAATCGCAAATTGCGAGAAAGTTCGAGAATGCACACCTGGAGGGGCCTGATGACATCACCAGCAGGAAATGAGTCATCCCAGGCAGTTTCAGGTGCCACACCCAAACCAGCATCCTGAGAGAGAGCAGCCCAGCCACACCTGAGCCAGGATGGAGACCCCAGGAACATCACAGGAGAAGCAAGAGAGGAAGCGCAAGCTTAAATTTAGTGAACAGGAGCTGGAGGTCCCTACTGAAGAGGTTGTGAGGAGCCATGACCGCCTGTTTGGGAAATCTTCCCTCCAGGTTCCTGAGAGTGAAAAAAGAAGGTTGTGGCTGGACATTCAAGGAAAAATCTGCGCCATTTGAGTCGCACAGCGCTCCATAGAGGAGATAAAGAAACGGTGGTACGACCTGTGCTCCCGTGCAAAGGAGAGGGTGGCAAGGAGACTTGCAGAGGCCAGGGGTACAGGTGGCGGACCACCAACCGAACCACCATCCACACCATTGGAGGACCTGGTGGAATCCACACTCCTCCCTGAAGCTGTGACAGGGGTCACAGACATCGAAACCTCCGGTCAACCGAGTACCAGCCAAGGTAAGTGCAATGTTGTTTGTGAACCCAATATGTGTATGCACAAAAGCCCCTTAGGAATTAGCATGTAATGTGAAGTAGTCCAGTCCACATCTTAGAAGCAGCACAACAATGCATTATGGGAGTTGCAGTCCACAAACTAGTACAGACAGTAGCATAACAATGTAATGAAGCATAGTGACACCCAAGGTAACACAACACCATGTAGAGCAGTACCTCTACCTTTATTGCCATTGTCAGACAGATAATGTAACATACAGAACTGACATGCTGCATATTGTTGTTGCAGGTGGGCCAGGCCCAGCAGCCACACACAGTCCATGTGTAGGGGAGACAGACACCCAGCAGCCCTCTGATACCAACACCAGTGGGTCCCTCCACATCTCCACTGTGCGCCGCAGGCCCAGGGCACTACCACTGCCAGACTTCAGCGGTGACTCGGATGTACAGCAGGAAGGGCCAAGCACACCGTCTGCACCAGACAGGTGCAGCCACATACTGGAGGGCAGGGGTCAGCCAGCACAACGCAGGAGTGCCACAGAGTCCCAGCAGCAACCTCATGAGGCAGGTGAGGGTCCGTCCTAGTTCGGGGGCCTTGAGGCTGCTATGTTGCAGCAGCAGTGCCTGCAAAACAAGCGCATACTTAGTTTGGACCGGAGCCTGCGACTCGACAACAGACACATGATGGGCCTGCATCGGCAACTGGACGCACTGAATACTAACATCACACAGCTGCGTGAGGGACAGGTGGAGGCTTCTGAGGACACTAGGGACCTTACTAGTGCAGTGCGTTACCTCTGCCAGGAGCTGCGCCATGAAAGGGTTAGCCGGTGCAGACAGAAACACCGATTCAGGACAATGTTTGGCAGCTACTGCAAGTCCTCCAACAGGATGGCGAACTCCACAGCACAAATCGCCCGTCGCGCTGTGGTGGCACAAGTGGAGGCTGCACACACCAGCAGGGACGTTGTCCAGGGCCTTGTGCACATCACAAATGTGATTGAACATGTCATGGGACAGAGATCTGCCACTCCCAGTGAGGTAGCCTTGGGGGACACTGAGGACAGTTCTAGCCTCAGTAGTGTTGCCGTACCTACAGCAGACACCAGACGGCGCAGTGCCAGGCGCAGCACTGCCACTGAAGGTGACATTCAAGGTGCCAGTGAGTTAACTGGGCACCCGAGTGGTGTGCGTGGGAGGAGAAAGTGACTTGCCGCAATTACACTGATGTTGCCACTATGACGTAATAGTGTGTGACTCAGTTCATTTGTTAATTTTAGTTTTTTTCATCACCTGTTTACTTTACGTAAGGTAATAAATTACTATCACTACAGGTACAGTTGTCAGTGGAATTTTGTCATTCATACTCACGTCTGAAATGGTTGTGTGTGATGTCGGCACGCCTTTGCCTTGCCTCTGCTGCACTTGTCCTGTCTGCTGGCTGTAGAGGTGGTATGGGAATCGTCATCCTCATCTGATTCAGTGTCACTGATTTCTATAGGTATGCCCCTGGTTGTAGCTATATTGTGCAAGATTGCACAAGTAGCCACTATTCTACATGTGGTTTCTGGACTGTACTGTAGTGCCTCTCCACTTTTGTGGAGGCAACGGAAGCGACTCTTCAGCAGTCCAAATGTGCGCTCCACAACGTTGCGGGTTGCCCTGTGTGCTGCATTGTATCTCCGTTCTGCTGGTGTTGTGGGATTGAGGTAGGGCATCATCATGTAGGTGCGCACTGCGTAGGCACTGTCTCCTGGAAGGGACAGAAGGTGTGATGAGTAACTCAGCCATCTGACATGGGTTTGCCATCTATGCACCAGTGTACAGAGTGACATTACCTAGTAGATATCCTTCACCAAACTCCCCAGCTAGCAGTCTTGTGTGAATGCCACTGTGGCGAAAGATGTACGAATCATGTGTGCTCCCTGGGTACCTGGCCACAAGATCAGTTATGATATAGGAGGCATTGCATATCACCTGTATATTCATGGAATGTTGGTATTTACGGTTTCGTTACACATACTCTGTGACTGATGGTGGACCTATTGCCACATGTTTGCTTAGCATGGCGTTGATAAATGCATTGAAAAATCTGGAAAGGGTACTCTGTGACACCCCCCCAGCCGCTGCTATGACCCCTTGATAGCTCCCTGAGGCGAGTAGGTGTAGGGAGCATAATACCTGCACATGGGTGGGTATGCTGTGACTCCTTAATGTTCTGCGCTGCAGTATGGGTTGTAGCTCAGCTATCAGATCAAGTATCATGGCTGAGTTCAACCTATACCTCTCAAATATTTCCTCCTCTGTCAGGTCAAATAGTGTAATGCGCACTCTGAAAATGTGCTCCTGTCTCCTCCTCCCTCTCCTCAAACCTGCCAAGATCCTCATCCTCCTCGCCATGACGTAGAGTGCAGCCATTGTGGAAAAGAGTCTGAGGCATTCTGGGCCTCTTTATATAGGTTGCACCTGGTTACCACCTGGTTTCACTTAGTGGTATTTTGCATGTGCAAAATGCCATTCTGCGAAAAATCGCTAATTGCGATTTTTTGATGCATCTATTTGCGAGTTGGATTTTGCGAATTGCATTTTGCGCCTCGCAATTTCCTACTGGAAATAGCGAATCGCAAAATGCGACTCGCAAAACCAGGTCGCACCGCAAAAAAACGAAATTTCTGCAATTTCTTATTTTTGGTCTGCGAATGCCTTTCATGCATCGCAGACCACGTTTTTGCACTAGCAAACGGCCGATTTTTGCGATTCACACCGTTTGCGAGTGCAAAAACTGTTCATACATCTGGCCCTTTATTCTTTGTTCACCACAAGCATTCACCAGTTGGAAACAGGTAGAGGCCAAAGGTGCTGCCTTTCCGGCGTACTTGTAATACCACAGAGAAAGATGACAGAAAAGTAAGGAAAGAAGTTGAGAATTCCACACCCTTGGGATCCTGCCTGAAAGCAGGGGGTGGCTGAATGGAATTTAAACCAAACCTAAATCCAGGGGGGGGGGGGTAACACACAGGCGAGACACAGGCGGTGAACTCTACACACAATAACAATCAGGCCAACATAACACAAAAAGCGGGGGCTGGCCCTGAACCATGCACTGGGAGTTCCTAACAGTGGAGTACGTTAGATGGGAGATATACTGTGAGGGAAATGATAATGCAATTTGTTATTATAATTGCAAGGTGGCAACACGTGTCTAATGTCATATCTGCAGTATTCTCTACGTTGCGGTCTCTACAGAAGTCGTAATGATAATCATAAACACAAACTTTTGTCCTGGTATTAATATAAGCCTAAGTGTCAGTTTCTACAGTGTACTAATATACCCCAATGTTATTTCATTCTACCAGGAATCCACTCACAATCGCCCTCAGGCATACATTTTCAACTCACCCATCCATATCATGAAACGCAGGCAACTGTGAACAATATAGCACACCACACCGTATATAACACATTCAGGAGTCACCCATACTCACACGCCATTCAAAATAATTCACAACCCACCGATGGCATGCAAATAAACACAAATCTGTATAGAACAAACAATAATCACAGAACTTCAATGCAATTGATAAAACAAAAATCATCAAAGAGCCGGGCACCTCCTGCCCGCTCCACTGGAGTGGAGAACTACCACTCAACAACACCTGGGCACCTCTTGCACCCTATACTGGGGTGGAGAACTACCACCCCTTCTGGCCAGAATATTTCTCCCCAGCCCTTCCGGCTGGGGACACGATTGCCTTGTGTCCCAATCCCTCAAGGATGGAGACACTGGTGTCACAGCTCCTCCGGCTGTGACCCTAGACAGCTCCTCCAGCTATTTACCACACGCAGCCCCACCAGATGGTGTTAACCACAAAGGATGTCCATACCAAATATAAAATTACAAAGAGAACAAAAAACTAAGCACTGAAAATGAAAGGGGGGAGGAAATGCTGTTCTTGCTCAACTGTTCCATAGAAACTGATATTGATTGTTTAGTGGCTTACCTTATAATGGCTGGATTTGACCAGAGAAGTAAATTACAGGCTTAAACTGATACGGAGGACCAGTGATGCCAGATTTAAAATATTGTTATTTGGCAGCACAGCTCTAAAACTTGGTTGGCAATACTGGCTCAATCCACAGCACAACAGAGTATAGTGCCTTAGCGATGCATGTGGTGGGGTGTTTCTGACACCTAAAACAGGGTACCCTGAGATCTCTCACTTTGGGGCATATTTACAAGAAAGTGGTGCATCGGTCCCGATGCACACTTTTCTTGTATTGCATCCCCCCCAAGGACACCATGGTTGCGTTGTATTTACAATACGGCGCACCATGGCGGTCATTACCACAACAGCATCTTGGGCAGGTGTTAAATATGATGGAAAAAATGGCACAGTGAAATCTTGTAAATTTCACTGCACCATTTTTTCAGGCCTCCCTTTGGGGGAACGCCCCCCTTGTATACATTATGCCTGGCGCAGGCATAATGTGGCGCAAGGCACTTTGTAAATATGGCATGGGGGAATGGCCAACTTAATGGCACCTTTGTGTAAAAAAAAAAAAAAAAAAAAAAAAATGACGCTAAGAGACACTAGGGGCTTGCAAATCTGGCCCTTAGTGTTATTGATGTCCTTTGTGAGGGACAAGGCAATGAAAGTAGTATCTGAAAGTGCACCGTTCTTTGCTGACAAATAAAGCGTGGGGCTCCTGTTGTTTGACACGTTGAGATGTGAGGCATGCGTTTTGGATCAGAGGCTGATGCTGTGTGAAGAGGTGCTTATGGTTTGTAAGGAAGCATGAGATCAATTTAGAGTCCCTCGTGGACAATTTTTTAGTGTATGCTCGACTAGCCATAGCTGTTCGACTCGCATGAGAGAGGCTTCCTGGCAGGCTGCCTGGAACTAAAACATTAAAGGCACTACATGTCTTGCTGGTAAGGCCATCTCCGTACTCTATAGGGCACTACGCGATGACCACTTTATGGCAGCTGCACTCAGTCAGTGGAAGAGAATTTGGTTGGAGGCAGTCAGGGTCTCCTATCAAATGTTGAGTGGGACAAAATGCTGACATGACATAAAACAGGACAGGAATGAGCAACTTCAGATTCCTATATACATCTTGGCTCTTCTCTCGATGCGTACAGTGGCCCTAGATTATTACGACATGGGTGTGTCCGACAGCGTCAGGGTAGTAAAGGGTCTCCCTGTACCTAGGTAAGCAGTGACAAATTTAGTTCAGTGATTACACCTAAACGCAAACTGAAGATCAAATGTGTCACAAGACTTGTAGCCATTCACTAAAAGTGACTTGAGATCTCTACCTGGATGGGTAGTTCCATGACCTGGGGAGAGGTGTGGCGTAGGCATCCCCTCAACATCCTGTGATGCTGGGCAAATCAATCTCCCGTTACCTTAAAAAAAATCTGACCTTGTGTTATGTAACTGGTTATAAAACTGCAATTTAATTTAAGAATAAAAAAAAGCATTGGCAATACCAACAGGTTTCGACTATGCAAGATTTTTTGGCAATGTCGCTTTTTTTTGGTATGTTGTACAGCATCATGGCTGAAAGAAAAAAAGCGTTATGACACGGTCATCGAAAAAACATGGCTAAAAACCACATATCGATAAAGCCAAGTAGCTCTCAATATGCGACAGCAATTTGGCTTTGTCAGTGTGTGTTTTCTTTGTAGTAGTTGGAGAGGTGTGGGTTGGATGAGAAATTAACGATGGTGGAGATGGAATGGGGAAAGCAAGCAACAATGTGGGGGGAAGCGACTAAAATGGAGTAAGCATTGACGCAGGAGCAAGCAGCAATGGGCAAGCAGCGATCCGAGGGAAGGGAACAAGCAATGACAACAGAGGAGGAAGAAGAGGAAAAGGTACCTCAATCCCAGCGCAAGTAGGAGAGTGACACCAACCAAAAACAATCTTTATTTGGTCCATGCTCCATAGAAGGGAATAATAAATAAAAAGAAAGTCAAACTGTCAACTGCTTACCAATCAGGAGCCAGCAAATAAGTGTGACAATGAAGCAAACGACTGGTCAGGCATAGGCGGGCTCCAAGCCCCCTTTTAACAAAATATCTCACTGTCTCAAGTGAGATCTAGAACTGGCTTCAGGATGAGGAGATATCCATGGCCACAATGTATTAGGTGGTAAGCAAGAGGAAATACATGTTGTTCTGACCGAACAGAGCACTCTGCCCACTGTAATTGTGACATGTTAACATCAGAAATGAATTGTAGTAATATAAATGTAAGATTATACCAAAGAGGCCTCAGGTGGTATGCACATGCAGAGAACACTAGGTAATGCTGCCTACAAGTGATCATTTTAAAGATGTGGAACCTGAAGTACAGCATCACTACAAGTGTCACGTGGTATGTTTCAAGTAGAGGCCACTCTTTTGCCTCTTCAAATGATATATCCTTTGCAAAGTGACCTATATTTACCAGTTACAAAAGTGCATGTATCTCTACATCCAGAATTCATCGGTCTAAACATCCATGTTTCAGTCTATTGTTCGTCTGTGTAATGACTCTTCATTCAATTGCAACCATAAGTATCTTTGTTCATAGACCTCCACACCATAAATCATCTTCTCAGCCTCCAGTATCTTCTCAAATATTAACATCTGTCTCCTTACATCATGCATTCTACTCCCTGCCAACATTCGAGCATTCCTTAAAGATAAACTACTACATTACCATTACTACACATTTTCCCCCTTTAATAACACCAACACAAGAATACACTACTAATATTTGCTAACAATTACTACTATACGTTATTTACATACGTAGACTTTCAGTTTCATTGGCACTCTACAAATGTTTGCTAACAATCACTACTATACATTATTTACATACATTGGGGGTCATTACAACCCTGGCGGATGGCGGAGAACTGTCGGTAAGACCGCCAACAGGCTAGCGGTCTTACCTTGATGTATTATGACCATGGCGGTCACCGCCATGGTCAACCACCGGTTCTCCGTCCCGCCCTCCAGGGCGGAGACGACCGCCGGACTGGAGACCTGGGTCTCCAGCCCGGCGGGCGTCAGTATACCGCCGGCGGTATTTGGACCCGGCTTATCGCCGTGGATTTCCAGCGGTTTCAACCGCCATGAAATCCATGGCGGTAAGCACTATCAGTGCCAGGGAATTCCTTCCCTGGCACTGATAGGGGTCTCCCGCACCTCGACTCCCTCCCCTACGCCCCCCACCACCCCTGCCACCCCCCAAAGGTGGCAGGGCCCCCCTCCCCACCCCGACCCCCAACATAACATTACTCACACACACCCGACACGCATGCAGGCACCACCAACACACACCCGACATACATGGCTACATCCACACACACAGACACGCACACCCACATTCAAACATACACGCACACATCCATACAGACATACCCACAGCCATACATGCACTCATTCCCATACACACAACACCCCCGCAAGCATACACGCACTCACACACCCCCTCTACATACACACACGCACACCCCCATGCACGCACACAACACCCCCGCACCCCCCTCCCCTAACGGACTATCGACTTACTTGGTCCGTCGATCCTCCGGGAGGGGACGGGAGCCATGGGGGCAGCTCCGCCGACACCACACCGCCAACAGAACACCGCCACGGCGAATCACAGGACGTGATTCGCTGGGCGGTGTTCTGTTGGCGTGGCGGTGGAGGTGGAGCAACCTCCACTTCCCTGCCACCCGCAAGTATGGCTGTTGGCGGCTCTCTGTCGGAATAACGACGGAGAGCAGCCAACAGTCATAATACGCCGAGCGGCAAACTGCCTGCACTGGCGGTCTTCCACACGGCGGTCCCTCGGCGGTCTTGCAAAAAGACCGCCAAGGTCGTAATGACCCCCATAGTCTTTCAGTTTAATTGGCACTTTTATACATCTACCATACCTGCCTCTTTTACCACTCTTCTCACCTTCCATACGCAGCCCATTGTTATCCTGTTCATTCTCCACTTGACTCCTTTCTCCTTGTATCTCCCCCATTTTGTTATAAGTCTGAGCTCCATCAACCTCATCCATCCACTCATAATTTCTTTTGTTTACAGCTACACTGGTTTGTTTGCATTTATCTAAATGGCTCAAATGCTAACCTTAGCATCACTTAGCAACGCGGAGTTACAAAATAATTCACATACTTTCATTCGTTCTGAAAATCTACTTTTACCCCTTCGTACTTTACAATCTTTCTTCACTTTAACCCATTCCCCAATTTTAACCGGTACAATTTTGACTTTCTGTTTCTTATCGTACCCCACCTCATATGCTTATTTAGCTGACAACAATCTTTTCTTTACTCTTTCAGGAGACCATTCTACTACTCTACTTACTGGTAACCATAGCATATCTTTACTTATAGGTTCTCTACCTCTCATTAGAACAAAAGGACTTCTCCCAGTACTCCCACTTGGTGTTATCCTATAAGCCCAAATCATTTTGCTCACTTCTGCTTCCCACTTCAATCCACTACTGTTAGCTAATTGTATAGTTCCTTTTATAACCCGATTGAAGCGTTCCACTAAACCATTGCCTTCAGGATGATATCTTGACGTTAACTTATGAGTAATTCCATTTCTAGCCAAAAAGCTCTTGAAAGCCTCAGCTATGAACTGTGGACCATCGTCAGATATAACACACTGTGGTAATCCTTCCTTCATGAATACTTCATCCAGAAATCGTATAATATCTTCACAATATACCCTGTCCGTGATTTTTATTTGTGGCCATTTACTGAAATGATCCACAACCACCATAATATACTTTCTCTCAAAATCACTACTCTCATTCGGTCCCATGATGTCAATTCCGATTTCTTCCAAAGACATATTTGGACACGTAACAGGACATAATGGTGGCGAATAAGTCTTTTGTGACTTATCTGATCTATTGCAATCCATTCTTTCTCGAACAATCCTCTCAATATCACTGTCTATCCCTGGCCACCAATATATGTTTTTAATCCACGACTTTGTTTTTTAAATGCCCAGATGTCCTTCATGGCATAATCCCATAATTTTCTCTCGTAATCTTGTCGGTGGTTGTTTTGCTTTCCTTATCTTATGACCGAGCTGACAAAACTTCTCTGGAATGCACTTCATAGTTTAAAGAAGACGTTTATTATTACTTCACCACGAGGTTCCTGAGACGAGATTAGTAGGTTGGAAGCACACGTTTAAAAGTAGTAACAGCAATGAAAGGAAAATATATCAAAGTACTTCTCAATTGCAATGTACACAGCAAATACATGTGATTATATTATATTATAACTTCAAAGCAAAGAATAAAAGTCAAAATTCATCACCGTAGGGCCTATCACTCCTTTTCATCTTTCTTATGCCTGCAAGTTGGTGACTCCTGTTCAACTGTGAGAAAGAGATTTTCCACCCATATGGGAGGTCAGGCAGCTGACGTCCGCTCCTGACTGAAGTCTTGGAAAATTCCCCCTTGCTGCTGCCCAGGAACACCGTCTTATAATGAAAAAGCCTGCTAACAGACCCTTTCCTCTAATAGTCAAAACATGCAGAGTTGGGAAGAAAACAAGCCATTGGAGATTGGCCAGATCTCCTAAACCTCGCTCCTTCCCAAGGCTGAGTAGAGAGGAAAACACGTTAGGGTTCGGTGTGAACACAATATGAAAAACACAGCTTGGTCTACCATGTGGAAAAACACAGCTCATCTGCAAGTCTCAACTGCAATGTTGAACTCCACGATAAAGCCAATAGGCAGCTAAACTGAATACAGAATGTAATGTCTAATGCCATGTTAAAGCCAATAGGCAGCTAAATTGAATACAAAATGTAATGTCTAATGCCATGTTAAAGCCAATAAGCAGCTAAACTGAATACAACATGTAATGTGCTACTGGTGAACATTGAACAACTAATATGCGCATTAGTGAAACACAAAGTCAGTGGTCAAACACAATTAATGGCATAACAGTGGTACAACTTTCCCACATCTTAACAAAAGTCCCTTTTCTTCACTCAACTCATCCCGGACTTACCAAAATTACGACTTTTTTGAGACAGTTGTTTCTTTTCTGGCCAACCCTTATTCACAAATATAAGAACTTTCTGTAACTCCTCATGCCCTTTTCACCGTTTCTTTCCATTCCGGTGTATCAATGCCAACCATTCCTTCATCAAATAATACAACCACACATTTTTCGTCTTCTACAATGTCCCCCATTTTATCTGAAGGTAGCGGCATCCGACTCAAAAAATCTACCACTCTATTTTTAATTCCAGGAATATACTGTACCTCATAATTAAAATCCAATAATTTTACCAACATTCTGGCCAGTCTAGGTGATGCCCTTTGCAAGCCTACAGTGGTAAGTACCTTAGTCAGTGGTTTAGGATCTGTTCTCAAAATCACCACACATACTGCCTAAAATAGTTCAAACCCCATGTACATGCCAAAGTTTCTCTTTTGATAATGGAGTACCTTTCTTCTGTCACAGACAAAGCATGAGATACAAAACCAACCACCTACTCATTATTTCCTTCATCCTGCTGCGATAAAACTGCACCTAAAGCTTTCGTGCTCGCATCCGTAGTAATATATATTTTTCACCTTGCATCAAATCCCTTTAAAATGGTGCATTATTTATTTCCTCTTTCAATTTCTCAAACTCATCTTGACATCCAACGCTCCACATAAATTAAACTTGATTTTTGGTAAATTGTCTTATTGCATACATTTTTTCTGCAATGTTTTTTACAAATTTTGAATATAATTATATCAAACCTAAAAACGCTTGCACATCATCTTTGATTTGTGGTGAAGGAGCATTCTGTGTTGCTTTCACTAACTCAGGTTTAGGTTTTACTCCGTTCTCACTTATTTCATGGCCTAAATACTTTACCTCCCTCACAGCTATTTTAGATTTTGCATTTTCTGCTGTAAGGCCTTTCCTTTCAAAAATATCCAACTGCTTATCATGTTCTTCTTTTGTTTTCCCCATAATCAATACATCATCCTGAAAGAACATTACATCTTTGATGTTTTCCAATACATTACTCATTATTCTCTGAAACATTGCAGCCGCTGAAGCTAAACCAAATAGTACTCACAAAAATTGGAAGCATCCAAATGGTGTCATGACAGTTGTTAATTTTCTACTATCAGGGTGTAACATCACCTGATGGTACTCAGCTTTTAGATCCAATGTAGAAAACCAACTCATCCTTCTAGTATTGGCCAACATCTCATTGATGTTCGGCATAGGATACAGGTCAATTATTATATACTTGATCAGTTCTCTTAGATCCACACACAATCTAACTTTGCCATTCGCAAGTCTTACAACCACTAATGGAGAAATCCACTCAGGTGACTCCACCTGCTCAATTATACCCTCTTGCACAAATTTTTTAAGTTCACTCGACACCTCATCTCTGATCGAAAATGGTAAATATCGTACCTTATGAATGCATGGTTATGCATCATTCTTCAATTCAATTTTATGGCAAAAATCATTCAAGCATCCCACCTTTCCCAAAAATACTTTTGTATACTTATCCACTAGTCCAATACATGACTGTTCACATTCAGTAGATAATACCGAATCTGGGCTATTAGGGTTTAAAATAATGTACAATTTCCCTTGGTCATCCCATCCCAATACCGATGATACTCTTTCCTCTACATATAAACTGCAGAACGCTTTCCTTCCTTTAAATTCAAACTCAATATCTCTGTACCCTAACAATTACATTTTTTCACCTGTGTAACTCTTTGCGTGTACATCTGTTTTTTGTAAATATTCCCCAAACTCTTTCACAAACTTATTATTCCACACACTCTTATCAATGATGGTAAATGGGGAACCTGAGTCCCCAATCACCTTCACTTTAGTTCCACCCATTCCATTTTCACACACAGGTTTCTTCTTGACCCCAGGTTCAATATCTAACCTATGATATTCTATAATATCAGCTAATATCAGCTCCAAAGATGGCGCACATTCGCATGCGAGGTCACGTTCCTGTCCTTTGAAATCCTTTGACGTGTACTCTGTAATATGCACATGTGCGCAATTCCACGCCATCCCAATTCACTCATGCTGACTCTGCGACTCCACATGTCGCATGCTCCACATTCCACTGTGCGCGCAAAACAAGCTGCTCTCGCGCATGAAAGGTAAACCCTCGCAGCATCCTCCAGCTAATAATAAATGCGATCGGTACCTGACTACTATAATGTCAGTGCCATAAACAGTACTCTGGATTCTTCCTCTTCTGTTGTTTCTTTACTGTTTCATCCGTATAATGTCCTCTGTAACGTAGTGGTGTAGGGGCTTTAAATTGCTGTTTACCCTCGTCGCCAATTCTGTAATGATGACTCTTCATTCAATTGCAAGCATAAGTATCTTTATTCATAGTCCCCCACACCATAAATTATCTTCTCAGTCTCCAATATCTTCTCGAATAATAACACCTAACTATCTCCTTACATCATGTATTCTACTCCCTGCCAACATTCCAACATTCCTTAAAGGTAAACTACTACATTACTATTCCTACAGTCTGGCCTACTGTCCACCTGTGCCTGTGTGTGCCTCTTGGTACATGGGAGGCTACATGTGCGTTGCCTGTATTTATTTGGAGCTGTATGTTTGCTGCTGTGTTTGATAGTGGGTCTGCACATTAGTGCCATATTACCTGAGGGTGTTAGTACCAGGTTGTCTACGGGTCTTTTGTGCATAGATGCATATTGCTGTGCTATTTGTCTATCCACCTGTCGCCCTCCCCTGGTTATCTTTCTTGTATGTGTGTATCTAGAGGCGTGTTTGTGTTGTGCGCAAATATAACCGAGTTTGTATGTATTTGCTGTGTTGAGGTGTAGCTGTATGTCTGGTGGTCTGTGTACCTGGGCACCTGTTTGTTGGTCTGTGTGCTTGTTACCGAATAATCTAGTTCATAAACCTTTACAGTCTCCGAAATATTTCCATGATATGTGGCAGAGATTGCGGCAAATGTCTGCGATGGCAGCGTGCTTCAACTGAGTTATTCAAACATTCATTACCATTGTGTGCGTAAGCAAGCCTGTTCTTTTTATTTCATTTGTTTAGTGCGGGATGCTGCTTATGAGCCTCCCAGTTCTTCTGTTTCAGCGCAACTTGCAGCCATTTATGTACTTTTAGTGATGTTTATATGAGTGTTGGATGGTCTGTCCGGTGAGTTCTGTTGGAAGCAGCATGACTTTATTACTTGGTTTTGTTTGCCACAAAGGGGATGTTTGTTCAGAGTCTGGAGGTTATGCATGGGCTCTGCTGTTTGAGACCATCAATGTGCCATCTGTCTGGTTTATAGTACCGTGTTGTTTGAGAATGTAGCTTTGCGATCAGCTGTACTGTTTTGGTTGCAGCATAGTGTGGCGTCTCTTCTCGAATGTTTTGTGTCAGGGGACTGGGTGTTGTGATGTTTATTCAGTAGGCTTAAGTGCATTCTCATATGATGCATTCTTGCTTAGTTTACTACTGTTGATGTGCCAAGCGTTGTTGTCTGAATAGTGCTATGCTAGGGTATGTGAAGGTATAGTACTGAGTGGAGACTGGTATTGCTCTGGTTATGATTGATGGTGTGTTTTGTTGTGTTTCTTTTATGTCTCATTTAGTCACCTGGTATAGTTGTGCTGTAAATGAATATGGCATTCCCATCCTGGTGGGTTTGTTGGACAGCAAGACATAGTCATCTATATGGCTTGTGATACCACATTGGTTTGTTATTTACGTTATTGCATAGTAGGGTATATATTTTTGCTGTGGGTAATGATGTTATGCATGAATGCCGAGCTGAAGTAAGCACTATAGTATCAAGTGTGTTCTACTGAGGTTGATGAACTTGGATTGGGGTTGGTGAACTGTGTCATGTTTAGGGCTATTTGAGAGTAGCCCATCGTCATGTGTGTGACACCTGGTGCTGCATGTGTCACTGGAGTCTGCAATTTACGCATCTGTGTTCTCTTTAGGTGACAGTGTTGTGTGTGATCACAGATCAACACAACGACGCAGTGCAGTAAAAGTTCCTCTTCGCTCAGGTCGGCAAAAAGCTTTGCAAAGGACAGGAAGCGTAATCTGGACTTCTTTAAATATTGGTATGAGTGATGTACCCCTTGTTTGGTTATTCCACTTGTGCATCTTAGTGAAAACAAAACAAATTAGAATGCCTGAGCTGTGCTTGCTGGAATAGCTGTTGCTCTTTGATGTCGTTTTATTTTTGGGTGCTAGGTGGCAGTCTTGCAATACGTAAATGACTGATTTGTGCGACCATTTTGTTGAAAATAATTGTTTGAACTTCCTGGTTTAGCATGAATTATGGTTAGTTGTCCTTACTGTGCTGCTGCAACACCTGTACTGTCTCCATAGCTGCCAGGTGAACGTCTGTCATATGTGCCTCCCTCGGCCACACCTGACCCGACTGAAACCTTGGCAGGGGATGCCTCCTTCGGCCAACTATCCCCAATGTTATATTATGTTATGTATATTTGTAGAGCACCCTATCACCAGCGATGGTATCCTGCCGCTGAGCAGAGTAGGCGTGAGCCTAGCCAAACTTACTTGAAAAGCCAGTTCTTCTGCTTCTTGCGGAATTCAAGAAGTGAGGAGGAGGAGCTCTGTAGAAGAAGGCATGACCGCCAGATCAGTTTTTTCATATGCGTGGAATGCATGCCAGCAGGCGTGGAAGAGGGGAGGTGTCTGGAAGGTTTGCGAAAGCAGATGGCTCCACCAGTAGTCTATCAAATCCCAGTCATGCAAGAATTTGGTGGCAGAATTCACTGCCCGAATTTAACGTGGTCTTGTCTGGGCAGGAAGAATACAGTGTGGTGGCAATAAGGCCTGCCAGCTCAGAGAGACATTAACCCTGTGTCTCCTCTTCTGGGGCTCAAGTATTTCCAAAAAATGGGCAGTAAGAAACTGCAAGTGCCAGAATTCAAATTATAAAATGAGTTGATCTGGATAATCATTAAGCAGTTCTAGCTGAGGTATAACCCCTTGGTTCCACCTGCCCTTTAGTCCTGGCATGGACCGCTGTGCGCTTGACAACAACAACAAAAACTCCACAAAGAACAGGCCTTCATTGGGTGTTCAGTGTTAATTCATCAGGGAGCTACCGGGGTCAGCTTTAAAGATTCAACTAGTATCTCCCAGTGAGTAAGGGGATTGTGAGTTAAACTTTCCATAATGGGGAATGATCTACTGGACTCAGAATTAAAGGCTTTTTGTGCAGGTTTTCCAGACTCTGGGGAGTTTAATGTAGATATTTACCACCATTGGGGGCACAATTAGTCAGGGAATAGTTGATCACCTCCAGGGATGCAACTAGACCAGATCTCAGGTGGTGGGTCAACTAATGGAGGCAGAGCTAACACTTCAGTCAATGAGACAAAGCAATCCTAGACAATACAGGAAAATAGTGATATATTGTGCATTTTAAAGATATTGGTCAAACCTGATACGATTACAACAAATACTTACTGTAATGGATTTGCCAATGTTTATAGCCTAAAAATGTGGATTTGGCAATGTTTAATAGGCTACTGACAGATCTTTGAAAATGCAAATGGTGATTTTGCAACTTAAGATCAGCTGCTACTGATTTAAATACAAAGCACTTTAGAACCAGTATTTCCAAAGCTGCTTCAAGACAATGAGCATTTTTGCCAAATGCTCCAGAAATTCCTTCCATAAAATTGTAATGAGCTCATTAAGTATTTTTAATTCCATCTTCATTAAGGTGCTTCTGCCTGACTGTTGATCAAGGGTATATTTTCAGTGCTCTTTGGGATGATGCAACATATGCTTGTTTGAGGCTGCACTAATGTGCAGGTCTCAGATTATTTAGTTTCATGGGTTATTGCACCTGATTAAGGAATGTCAGCCTGGTAAGTAACAGGTCTGATTCCTAATGCATCTTCCATTTCTCCTGTTAGTAAATACATGTGTGCCAATCAGTTGGCAAAATTACAACCTGTTAATTACTCAACCAGGAACCTGCACTATCCTAAACCAAAACAAAATAGTAAAATAACACTTCACATTGAGCAGTTCTCCTATGAAATGACTAAGCAACATCCATGCAGGAAGCCATCAGGGATAAAAATTGGCAAAACAAATGTTGATTGAATAACATTGTAACTAAAAGTGTTCTAGGATGCAAAGTATACAAGTATTACTTCATTCTCCAGAACACATAGAATGTGTCGCTCATGGACAATGTCCTGCAAAGAGGTCACTCTAACAGCAACCAAAATCACGCCTCTTAACAGCATCTGGGATAATAACAAAACCATGCTTTCAATTCTGTTTTGAAGCTCAAACACATAACCGATGAAATCCACTAAAATAATCAATGTTGTTTTTAGATCCTGAAAGGGATTTGCATTATAAAATGCAATATCTGCTATGAATTTCTCTAAAATTCCTTTGAGAAGAATGACCATATTCTCTATCATGGTTATTCCTAAGTGTCTATACTAATTATAACAATTTGTCTGGCTTGATAGTGGAAGGAACATCCTTGAATGGCGCAAAGGAGTGTCATCATGCAGACAAAATGGTTACCAGTTTGTCTTTGCGAAACTCGAACAAGCAGGACACAAAGTAGTGGTTTCATTGTGCAATCCTTTTGCAGGGGCAATCTATTACACACAATATCAGAATTATGCTTCCTTTGATATACCCAGGCTTAGTTTGACAGCAGAATAAGTGGTCTCAAGCGTTTTGCTGGCAAACTACTCAAGTTTAAAGAGGCAGGACACACTGATGAAATGCCTACACTAGGGGAGCACTCCGGGTCGTAGCTTCAGGAGAGGTGTTTGGTATGTTACATCCCTGTAGCAGTCCACACAGTACAGACACTCAGTAGAGGCAGCTTGGGTTATTAAGGTAAGTATTTATTTGTTATTTCAAATAAACAATGTATAGGATTCTGTAAAGTGGTTTAGAGTCTATTTCTTCTTTGGGTGGTGAGCTTCGTCTTCCTAACGTGCTTCTCTTCCTCTTTTCCTTTTAGGTGGCGATTTGGATCTTCCTCATGTGATCCCGGGTAGCATACAGGGGAAAAAGGATAAATACCGATGGTGAGTGGAATGAAGACCTTTACATACGTCCTTTACTTAGCTGCAATACTGGGGAATGGGTTAAGGAGGGGGGGTGCCAGTGAGGACTGTGGGCTATGTGTCTATTGCCTTATATCCTAAATGTGCTTACTTTTGGTGCTTGTTACATGCCCCCTTTTTGGTGCCCTCTGACTCCCTCCCTGTCCTCCCCTCACCCTGCTTCCCTCCCTTCCCCAGCTTGTCTCCCTTTAAGGTGCCCCTCTGTTTGTCCACAAGGACCGTACCTTCCAGAGCCACGACCCTCCGGGGCCGTGGCTGGCTCTGTGGAGGTCCTCTCGTTGGTCTCCGGTCCCGCTGTCGTCTGGTCTGGTCCCCTTGGGCTCCGGTACCACTCTGTTCTTCCTGGCGTCGTCTCCGCAAGTTCCCGGCCAGTGGGACTGCCCTCCGTCCACGGGGTTCCCTTCCGGATTGTGTGGCTGTCCTCTCCGACCGTCGCCGCCGCCGCCTTTCTCCTCTCGTTGTTCTCTCCTTCCGTCGTTGCCGTCGCCGCCGTCTTCGTCCTCGCTCGCCGCTCCTCCCCTCTCCTGGGGAATCCCTGGCCTTTGGCCTCCCGCTGGCCAATCCGCTGTGCCCTCGTCATTGGAGGTTGTCGAGGCAACCTCCGAATGCCGGCCTCGCCGTGAAAGCGTTCCCATGGCAACATGGGAACGCGGAAACAACTCTTGTCCTGCTGGTGGCTCGGTTACGATCGGGCCGACCCGGTCACACACCCTTCCCCAAGAACTGTCCTGCTCTAGGACAGTGGCAGACAGGGGAAACCGAGACAGATAATCCGCGGGGGCTTGGCGAGATCCGGGCACGTGGCGCACCTGAAAAGAGAAGGGTTGGAGTTCAAGGAACCAGCGGAGTATCCTGGAGTTCGAGTCCTTATGTGCAGCTAACCACGTAAGGGGAGCGTGATCCGTGAATAATATAAAGGGTCGGCCCAGGAGGTAGTATTGTAGACAGTCTATGGCCCATTTGATAGCCAAACATTCTCTCTCAATAATTAGGTAATTACGCTCCCGAGGAAATAACTTCCTGCTGATGTAGACTTCGGGGTGGTCAAGCCCTTCTGCATCAGGTTGCGTTAGAACCCCTCCAAGCCCAACATTCGAGGCATCGGTGTAAAGGTGGAAGGGTTTTGTAAAATCTGGGCAGCGTAGGATGGGGTTGGAGGTTAAGGAGTCCCTTAGTCGTTCAAAACTCGCATTTTGCGTCTCCGAAAAAGGCAACAGCCGATTGGGATGGTGTTTAGCGAGGAGGTCCGTAAGGGGGGCTGCTATGGTGGAATAATGCGGAATGAAACGTCGATAATAGCCCACTAATCCTAAAAATGAACGTAAATCCTTTTTAGTGTGCGGAAGAGGGGCATGCAAGATAGCCTCCACTTTCGGATTTTGAGGTTGTAGGGTACCCTGATTAATCCGATAACCCAGGTAGGAGATGTCTGTCTTACCTATGATACACTTCTCGATTAATTGGGGCATTATTCCTACGGGTAGGAAATCCTGATAGGGTCCCCACACGATTGGAAGCATCTTTATAGGATACTGGGCCTTGTCTCCGTGTATACAACATATAGTTACCCATTGTGTCTCTTCTGGGTCGTCACGCATCAAGTCTTTTCTAATTACCGATTGGCTACAGCCAGAATCAACCAGGGCATACACCCCTTTCCCGTTAACGGTTATCATTAGTTTAAATTTGAGAGCACCCTTTCCTGTACATAGTACCCTCCGTCTTGTCATTCCTATCTCCATTGGTTCCCCGGTATCCTGTTTTTGCGGACACATACGTGCGATGTGTCCCCATTCGCCACAATTATAACATTGGGGTCCCATTGTAGGTGGGCCTTCCGGAAATCTTCGTGGTACTAGGTGGTCGGGTGGACTTTTTAACAAGGTCTTTGGGTTCGGAAGAATCGGTTTAAGGATGTTTCGTGTTGGAGGGTTCCTAACATCGGTAGACCGATGAAAAGCACAGGCGAGATCAATGGCCGTCTCAGTGTCCACTTTTGGGTGTTGCCTGATCCAGTGTTTTGTAGATGGTGGCAGACCGTCTAGATATTGTTCTAGTATGATGGTCTTGAGAACCTCCTCCGACTATTTCCTACATGGCCTAACCACTTCAATGCCAAATCCTTTACTCGAAAATAAAAGGTTCTGGGATCTTCATTGACTCCCCATTTGATTTTACGAAATTTAACTCGGTAATATTCTGTATCGTGGCCCACCCTTTCTAGTATACTAGTTTTTATGTCTTGATAAGGGGTGTCACCACCCGGGTTGGCGGCTTGATATGCTGATTGTAGGATACCTGTGAGCAAGGGAGCAACGTACTGTCCCCACTTATCTTCCGGCCACAGGGCGGAGGAAGCCACTCTTTCAAAATTGGTAAAAAAAGACTCTGGATCCTCTCCCTCCTGATATTTCTGTAGTACCGAACTAGGTACGTTCGGATGTACCTTACTAGCGGCAATAGTCTCAGTTAGTTTTTTCATCGCGCTTTCATGGACTAGCTGGTTATTAGCCAGTATGGTCGCCTGACTCTTCAGAGCAGATTGTAGGGCCTCCCGGTCTTCTTTAGCTTCTCGCTGTTGGGCCTCCCATACCAGCTGTAAGTGTCTTTGCCCTTCCGCTAGCTGCTTGACCATGGTCTCTAAAGACGGACTTTCACTCATTGTGTATACTGTTTGGACTGCCAAGAAGAGGGGTTAAAGATCCCCCTTCTGACACCACTGTAGCAGTCCACACAGTACAGACACTCAGTAGAGGCAGCTTGGGTTATTAAGGTAAGTATTTATTTGTTATTTCAAATAAACGATGTATAGGATTCTGTAAAGTGGTTTAGAGTCTATTTCTTCTTTGGGTGGTGAGCTTCGTCTTCCTAACGTGCTTCTCTTCCTCTTTTCCTTTTAGGTGGCGATTTGGATCTTCCTCATGTGATCCCGGGTAGCATACAGGGGAAAAAGGATAAATACCGATGGTGAGTGGAATGAAGGCCTTTACATACGTCCTTTACTTAGCTGCAATACTGGGGAATGGGTTAAGGAGGGGGGGTGCCAGTGAGGACTGTGGGCTATGTGTCTATTGCCTTATATCCTAAATGTGCTTACTTTTGGTGCTTGTTACGTGCCCCCTTTTTGGTGCCCTCTGACTCCCTCCCTGTCCTCCCCTCACCCTGCTTCCCTCCCTTCCCCAGCTTGTCTCCCTTTAAGGTGCCCCTCTGTTTGTCCACAAGGACCGTACCTTCCAGAGCCACGACCCTCCGGGGCCGTGGCTGGCTCTGTGGAGGTCCTCTCGTTGGTCTCCGGTCCCGCTGTCGTCTGGTCTGGTCCCCTTGGGCTCCGGTACCACTCTGTTCTTCCTGGCGTCATCTCCGCAAGTTCCCGGCCAGTGGGACTGCCCTCCGTCCACGGGGTTGCCTTCCGGATTGTGTGGCTGTCCTCTCCGACCGTCGCCGCCGCCGCCTTTCTCCTCTCGTTGTTCTCTCCTTCCGTCGTTGCCGTCGCCGCCGTCTTCGTCCTCGCTCGCCGCTCCTCCCCTCTCCTGGGGAATCCCTGGCCTTTGGCCTCCCGCTGGCCAATCCGCTGTGCCCTCGTCATTGGAGGTTGTCGAGGCAACCTCCGAATGCCGGCCTCACCGTGAAAGCGTTCCCATGGCAACATGGGAACGCGGAAACAACTCTTGTCCTGCTGGTGGCTCGGTTACGATCGGGCCGACCCGGTCACAATCCCCCTAATAAATGCATTTTCTGGTAAATAGTTGGGTACATGTGCTTTCAGTCGGGTATGGTGAGGTGTATGTCAGATTTCACAAGGAATTTCTACATAAACACAGACAAAAACACACACACACACTCTTACCCCCTCTGCTTTGAAAATCTTCAAAAATGTTGTTTATTTTACAAAATATTGTGTTTTCTCTCACTTAGAACCCCTACAAATCAGCATTCGTCTCCCTTTCCACTGCCCCTTTAGCCCCCTCATGTGCCCAGCTTGTTGTATAATGTATTTTGACACTAATTCAGAAAAAAAATGCACAAGCCATAAGCTAAAGCAATTTCTACATCATTCTTATAATGCACTCTGAGAAAGTGATAATTGAGGTGTTTGCTTTAGGTGGAAGAGGTATAACTCTGGTTAGACATAAATTATAAATTCAGGCTTCTCAAAGCTGAGCTATCTCAGTCTACCCATAGGTTGGGTGCAAGCAAAGTCGGACTGGCCCTAACGGGCATCGGGCGTTTCCCTGGAAGAGTGGGGGACAACTTTTGTTACTGGGGCCAGTTTTGTAGCAGTGCTGCAGTTTTTAACACACTGCAGACTTTCTTGTATATTCTACAGTTTTCGGGTAACAATAAAAGTGCCAAGATAACTCTGGTGAATAATTTAATGGCTGGAGAGAGATCTGAGTTTTGTCTAGTGGCAGTTTTAACTCATCTAAGGTAGCGCAGAGGGTTACTATGCCTGCTGCAAAGAATGTGTACTATGCAGTTCACAGAACAGTATTTTAGGTGCATAGCTCAGTGGGTTAATGCTTTTGTCACAGAGATCCTTTTGTTACGGTGCAGTTCAGAAGGTATAATCATAATTTAACACAGGGAGCTATGAACTGCCATCAAAGAGTTGCATGCAGATTGAAAGGTACAGGTTAGAAAGTTATGTTTTTCCCAGTCTTTCGTAATCCTAATTTTTCTAAACAGGGATTGTTTGGGTAGAAATACATTCTTATTAGAAAAGCCAACACTAACCACTGTGTCACATTCTGAAACCTGAGTTTGTACTTCACCAGACCAAGCAGTCTTAAAAAATGCCTACCAGTATGAAAGACGTGAATCCTACTCCTTGCAGTCCCCTCTGCCTTAGGTAACATTTTCTATACAATGATTTACACGTGTATGATTCATTATCTCTGTATGTGTGTGTGATGTAAAGTGTTCGGACACCCTACACTGGTATGAGAGGCAATATAAAACCAATTAAATACATGTGAGAGAGGGGCTATGGAGAGATTAGAGACACTGTTGGATGGTGATAGTGAGATATTCATTGAAGAGCGCCCAATAAAGATTGCTGTATCCTGATGCATTGTAAGGTCCTCACTTACTGTGCTTTAAAAACGAATACAATTAAATATATAATGAAACATGTTATAGAATACAACATTTTTGCAATTTTTCCCAAATTTTCTTGGAGAGAGAATCCCTCTCCCTTCAGTCCCTTATAATAATCAAGCTCGCTCGCCGCCATCGCTGTGCACTGTATGTAGGCTGGTCTGAGAAAATATGCCAGGGCTGCTTTGAGTTTTCGGTCTGTCCGTGGGCGTCAGACTTCTGAGCTATCCCTCATGTTACAGTGCTAAAACAGCCACCTGCTCTGCATTTAGTGCCCAG
This sequence comes from Pleurodeles waltl, assembly GCF_031143425.1. NCBI lineage: Eukaryota > Metazoa > Chordata > Amphibia > Caudata > Salamandridae > Pleurodeles > Pleurodeles waltl. The sequence goes on along the minus strand of NC_090445.1, from coordinate 150,572,983 downwards.
GGTACACACCAAATATACTGAAAACATATATATGCAAGATATGAGCTAAGTTGCTACTTAAAAGTGTAACGAAAGCCCTCGGGCATCCTTGCACTGAACTGACTAACAACATCAGAAAATAATATGAAGATGATTATTAAAATAGATGAAGTTGAAAGCTTCTCTAGTTTGTGCGGCCAAGACTGAGCGCGTTCCAAAAAGAGGAGCACTAAAAGAGAAGGAACTTTGTGACAAGTCATGCTGCCTTATTCTTTTTTTTTTTTAAAGATGTTTTTTATTGAGTCAAATACAAGAACATTAACTTAACATTGCCAGGACAGAGATATGCAGTTGTGAATATATATGCATAAAGAATATTGTACTCAAATGAATTAGGCATATACAGCAATATAGTATCAAAGACTCCAAGTATGAATAAAGAAAGAAGAAAGAGAGAGGGAGAGGGAGAAGAGCTATAGGGATAGAAAAGGGAATCAAGTGATAGCCATGTGGAGAGAGAGGTAATAGACATTAGTTACAATGAATGTAAGATGAAATAAGTATATATAAGAAGAAAAACAGGAAATATATTGACATTTTTTAAAAAGGAGGAGAAAAGTCCATTTCCTTCGCAGTGCGTGAGAGATTGTTACTTAATGGCAACCATAGCTGATGACGTTTGAAGAAAGTTCCTGTTGAATCAAGCTTGTAGCTGTCAAGTCTATGATGATAACATACAGAATTCCACCACTGTCTGAGAGTAATGTTCTCCGAAGATTTCCAGTTAGAAGTAATAATAGTGATTGCAATAGAAAGCAAAAGGTCCACCAATTTTCCAAGTGGCCTGAATGAACTCCAGATATCGTGTATGCCACCCAAAAACATTAATTCATATGACATTGGTAAGGAGATCTGAGCTATAGCTGAAATGCAAGACCATATTGAGGACCAAAAAGTAGATAGAGATGGACAAGAAAAAAACATGTGAAAGTCAGTACCCTGCTGAGTGTGGCAGCGCCAACAATTGTCATTTTGTGCAAGTTTGAGTTTGTAAAGGCGTACAGGAGTGTAGAAAAGACTATTATAAAAAAAATATAGGGTCTGCGTGAGGCTTGCAGTGAGTGCAATGCGTGCAGTGGAATGTATCTTATACCACATTCTATCCCATAAAACAGTTGGCCAAACAACACCAAGATCTGATTCCCACAATGTCTCAATAGGTGATTTGAGTCTAGGTGAAACAGACGTTCTTAACAGTTTATAAATTCCAGCTGCCCTAGTATAATTAGAAGTTACGATCGGGTGTGAAGATGATGCAAGAGAAGAATGATTATGATGTATAAGCTTATTGAGGGCCTCTTGGACCAGAGTAGAAATAATGATATATTGGGATTTCATGCAAATAGGGAGATTATAAATTGCTGAGACAGTAGTAAAGGGGATGAGAGAGTCTTTATGATATAATTGGGAAATTAGAAGAATACCTTTAGTCATCCAAGCCCTTCAACACAAGGTTTTACCTTGTTTCCTAAGAGAACTATTGTGCCAAATAGGTCTGTTAAAGAATTGATTAATAGGGGTAAGATGCTAAATAAATAAAAGGTTTCAGTAAGTTGACTGAATGGGAGATAGTGCTAGTTAACCAGAATTTTGGGGGGTTAGACATAAATATAATAATGTGTTTATGGGAAAGGGATAAATAAATGTTTCATCCAAAGAGAACCATAGCTTTTGAGGGTCAACATTGAATGTAAATAAATAGGGATGTATTTGCTTAATGCCAAAAGATTTGTGATAAGTTCAAAAGTCAGGAAAATTAACTCCACCTTGTACTTTAGGAAGTTTTAATTTTGAGAGAGAGATTTGGGATTGTTTACCGTTCCACAGGAACTTGGATAGAATTTTATCAATTGAACTAAAAAATAGTTTAGGTATCTTAATAGGAAGCATCATGAGGAAGAAGTTAATGATAGGGAGAAGCATCATCTTAATGGTGTCCAAGCGGCCCCACCGCGTGAGATATAACGGAGACCATTTCTGTGTGAGATCTACAAGCTTTGCAGATAAGATTTCTAAATTAGTCCTTAATGTATCTTTGAGAGTAGTGCAGTACCATACCCCCAGGCACTTAATCTTAGAAGAATTCCAAGATAATCCTGCATCAAGGAATACAGAGCCAGTGCAATGAGCATTAAGTGGTAAAACCACTGTTTTGTCTATATTAAGTTTATAGCCACATACATCAGAATATAAGTTGAGCTCATGCAGGAATGCAGGAAGAGAAGTGTCAGGGTGAGACATGAACAAAAGAATATCATCAGCATATGCCATAAATTTGATGTGTGCATTATTAGTTTGAAACCCCGTAAATTGTTCAGACGCTTTTAAGTGGTATAGAAAAGGTTCAAGAGCCAAAATAAATAGTAAAGGAGATAATGGGCATCCCCGAGGAATAGCCCTTTTAAGAGGGAAAAAAGGAGATCGGATACCATTTGTTATAACCGAGGAACATGGTGAAGAATAAAGAATGGATATAAAAATGTCAGAATTTAGTACCTAGTCCATGCCATTCCAATGCCTTCAACAAAAAACCCCAGTAGACTCTATCGAAGGCCTTTTCCGCAGCCAATGATAAAGCTGCCAGAGGAATCTTAAGTTTAGATGCCTTGTTAATAATATTTTAAAAAGTACGGGAATTATCTGGTACATTTCTATTAGGCATAAAACCAGATTGATGAGAATCAATAAGGTCAGGTATATATGGGAGTAAACGGAGAGCTAAAACTTTGGCATAGAGTTTACAATCGGTATCAATTAAAGATATGGGTCTACAATTTTTACAGTTAGTCGCCTCCCGATCTTTTTTGGGAATCAGACAAATCATGGCCTCCGCAAATGAGCCAGATGCAGAACCTGACATTATAAAGTGATTAAGTAATTGAAAGAGTTTGGGGAAGAGAGACTTAGCAAACTGAATAAAGAATTCTACTGTGAAGCCATCTGGGCTTGGAGCCTCACCCTTGGGGAGAGATTGTAAAGCTGTATATAGTTCGGTAAGTTGTAGGGGATGGTCTAAAGATGAGAGGTCAATCTGCAATGGGTCTCTTGGTGTGAGATTAGAGAAATATTGGTTGAGAGATTCAACTGTTGGTGTGTGTTCTGGACTGTACAGGTCCTTATAGTAATAAGCGAAACACAATGCTATATCTTTATCTCTAAAGTGTTCAACACCAATGTTATCTGTGATAGATTTAATAGTTGTTTTTTCTTTTCTTTGTTTCAAATATCGAGCTAGAAGAGAACCAGCTTTATTGTTACCACCATAATATCTGGCATTTATTTTCAGGAGGGTTCTGCATGCTTGTTCAGTTGTATATTGGTTAAACTCCATTTTGGCTGAGACTAGTGCTTCAAGATGTGACTTACTAGTTTTGTGAGTATAGTATTCATGTTCTATGGACTTTATATTTTAAAGGATGGAAGTCGATTTTTGTTGAGCAGACAATTTTTTTGAGTGAGCGTAACTTATGATGAAACCCCTAGAGGCTGCTTTGAATGCATCCCACACAAAATGAAATGATAGTTGATCACTATCGTTGATGTGGAAGTATTCTTCTATAAACTTACTGTAGGAAGCGATAAAAGTAGCATCTGAAAGTAGAGAGTTATTAAACCTCCATGAAGATGTTTTAGAACCATTAAGAAAATGATCAAGGTCAGTAATTACAGGTGTGTGATCTGAGATCAAAATAGCACCGATTTCAGAGTTGACCATATGTTACAATAAACCTTTACTCAGAAAGATATAATCAAGCCTAGAATGGGAATGGTGGGTAGGAGAATAAAAAGAGTATTCAAAGAGGTCAGGATTGCATATTCTCCAGGAATTCAAGAGAGAATGCTATAAAATAACGTTTTTAAAAGCTTTGTGGGAGGCATGTGGAATGAAACGTGACATGGAACGTCTGTCCAAAAATGGATCGAGAATTTGGTTGCAGTCACCACCTATTAGTAAATTGTTTGAGGAATGTTCGGAGACAATATGTGAAAGATTCTTCCAAAAATTTGGATCCAGATGTGTGGGGCCGTATATATTTAGGATAGTAAGAGAAATATTGTCAATTGTAAATGTAGCAAGTACCCAGCGACCTTCTGTATCTTGATGCTGTAAAATTATAGTCGGTTTGAGAGATTTATGACAGAGTATAATTACCCCATTTTTGTTTGTGGTGGAAGGAGAGTAGAAAATGTCCCCCACCCATTGTTTTTTAAGCCTAATTGCCTCAGAGTTGTTGAGGTGAGTCTCTTGCAACAAAGCAATGTGGCATTTCAAACGAGCTAGGTGAGGTAAGACACGCTGACGTTTAATGGGGTGTTTAAGACCCTTAACATTCCAAGTAACAGTTCTAAGTTGCGTAACAAGAAGTATTAATAAACAACTGCTGTAACAAGGAAAAAACTAGGCATCTCAATTTTGCAAAAGCAAAGAAATTGGAAAGAAACAAGATAGTACCGAAAAAGAAAAGGAGGAAGATGACCTCCAGAAGTTGTATATACATGGATGTGGCAACACAGGGACTAAAGTCCATGAAAGCTAAAGAAGACAAGATAGAAAGTGAATACCCCGAAAGGTAGAGGAACAGCGGAGAACCTGAAAAGACAGGCAAGAGTGGCTTCAGCACAAGAAAAGTGATATTAGATATTAAAACATATGAAGGCGAGATTTATGGAAGAAAAAAAAAATACAAACGAAAAATGTACCATTCAGGACACCAAATAACGTAATAACTACAGTAAAGGAGTGTGACATGAAGAACAATAAAAATCAAAGCTTACCAGTGGAACGTGTAGGAGAACAATTTGGATGGTGAGAAAGGGATACGGTTGGGAAAGGAACATGAGGATTGCACAAAGAACATTATCTAAAAAAAAAAAAAAAAAGAAAATAAGAAGATGCAGAGAAGGAATACCATGGATATAAATACTAAACATTACCATTACTATTAAACTGTCCAGAAAAAAAAAAAGAAAGGACATTAAAGACAAATTAAATTATATCTTCAAGTAATTGCAGATGCTCCTAATTCCATTGCTTCTGTTTTGTTTTGGTTAATAAAGGTTTGTAGTGCTGAAGGTTCCTCAAACGAGTAAGATGTGTCCTTGAATGTAATTTTTAAAAGGCATGGGTGAAGAAGACCATTTCGAATATTCAAGGATTTGAGTTGTGGACGTAAGTCCAAAAACTGTTTGCGACCTGCAACTGTAGCAGGAGAGAAATCTTGTGTGAAAAACACTTTATGACCTGACCATAGCAAAGAGCCCATCTTTTTGGCTTCCGATAGTATTTGCATCAAGTCAGTAAATTGGAGAAAGAGAATAATAATGCCTCTAGGATGTGCACGAGAGCCAGTTGAAGTCTGTGGACCTAAACGATGTGCCCGTTGGATAGAGAGGGGAGAGGTAGAAGGCAAGCGAAGAATTGTAGGTATTGCTGTTTGAAGGAATGCAATTATGTTAGAGCGTTCCGAACATTCTGGAATCCCAAAAATGCAAAGATTATTTCTCCTATTTCTATTTTCTAAGTTTTCAGTAAGCCTTTTAAGTTGAGCTATGTTCTTGGAGATCTGAGGATTGACAGTGTTACAATCTTCAAGGTTACTGACTCTCTGTTCCAGAGTACAAATTTGTTGTTCATGTTGGGACCATTGCTCCTCAATACGTTGCAAAGAGGCATTAGTGTCCATCATAAAGGGCTTTAATGCACGCAATTCCTCCATGACATCATCTAGAGTAAGATGTGTAGGTGATTTTGAGGGAGAATCAAGGTCTTTTTTTGGGCGCTTAACGGAGGAGGTGTTAGATGGTTTTTTCGCAATTGCGCCAGCAGCATGGGATGAAGAGGTGCTATCCTTTAAAAAGACTGTAGCACTATCCATTGTTAAAGCTGATGGTAGAGAAGATTTAGTTATATGTGTGCACACCACTCAAAGAGGATTATTAGACTTGGAGGAAGATGATGACTGGCTGCTCTGAGAATTATGTGGTTTCCCCATAAAAGCCAGCAGCAATTTGGTAATAGGAAGCCAGCAATGTGAGGTGTTGATGAAATTATATTACGATGAGAAGCTGCTGCAAGAAGTTTCCAACAACAGAGCAAAATATAATAAAAAATATATAAATAGAAAATCCTAAATTATTCTTTTATAACAGGCATGACAGAATACCACAAGAGCAAAGCACTTTACTGCAAATAGTCAAACAATTGGTGACTAGTTTTAGTGGAACCTTATAAAAAGGAAAACTTCCCTCCCTCAAAGGAAAGCATTTACCATGTTATGAAGAGCAATTTGAAAGAGCTCCTTGACAACAAGAGCTGCCAGTGAATACTGAAAGTTGAAAACCTCAGCTAAATGTGTTTGAAGAGAGAGGTCAAAAGTTCAGCTGGCTGTCAGAAGGTAATAAATATTCCATTGCTGAGGAAATTAGATTTGTAGAATGACATCCAGGCAAGCAGTTAAAAGTCAAATAGAAACATCTCTGTGAAAGTTTAGGTTTGTGCAGAGGCTTACAGAGTGCAGATAAATAATTACCTCAGGCCCTCACATTAAGTCTCTGAAATGACTTCAAAACTCCATGTCTCTGTAAGATAATGGCATATTTATGCAGCGCAGAGCTCCAGTGCTCAAATATGCTGAAGAAATTAATCATTTTGATGTAAAAACAATTCCTTCATTCCAGAAAGTGCTGAAGCCTCATGAGCTCTAAAGAGCAGCGGCCATCTTGCGTGACCTCCAGCCATGCCCCCCATGCTGCCGTATTCTGAATGCCTTGAAGTTTGTAAGTAGCTGACTCAAGAAGGCCAATGTAGCAAGCATTAGCATAGTTCAATCTACAAATGATGGTAGCATTAACAACTCAGGATTTGATGTTGCACAGAATAAAAATAAGGTTTTTATATGAGATCCCCATTTGGAGGAACATGACAAAATTACTGCAAGAGCAGGCTGCAGCAGATGAAAATGTCATTAGTGTAATCTTGCCTGAATTACAGTATAGCCACATGCACAATCTCAGTGCCTAAACTAGGCTTCAAACTCATCCGGCTTGCATGTAGTGACTGGTGGTCTTCAAGATGTTTAGAAAGCTGGTGAGTCAGAACTTCTCACCAATTGTAGTCACTGCTGGTGAAAGAAAGATGAGCCTATGGTTACCTTCTGCTCTGGGTCTCTCGTTTGACTTTTTTTTAAAAGGGGTTTGACAAACCCTTTCCTTTATCCACGAGTGACAGATGAAAACAGGTGTTAGGATAACGGCAAAAGATGGTGTAATAATTTTAGAATCCTGACTGGACATAAGTCCTCTAGTGAGCCTAACTTTAGGGTGGTAAACAAGGGGTAAGCCTTCTCTTCTTTAATCATTTGGAAAGCTGTTATAGGAGTGACAAGAAGGGTGAAGGCTTGTAATTATGCTGCATGAGACAGGGTGAATTCAGAAGCTGGGCAATACAGTCATAAATGGCCTTGAGCGTTTGATCTTCTCATAGAAAAAAGAAGCGAAATGATCACAGACAACGTGGAATGGGGAATACTCATTTTGACATAGGGCAAATTTATCACATTGGTGACTGCCTGGAATTGAGTCTTTGAGGAGTTGGAGGCCTGAGAGAAAGGATTTGAAATAAAAGAGGTCTTTATATCAGTAAAAGACAATTGGTAATCCTTGCGTTTTCTGCATTTATGTGGGGCTTTTCAAGTGTGGTGGGGAGAAAGAGAGATTAAGGAGATAAAGAGAGGGAGGGTCTATCTTTCTCTCTCTATATATCTATATATAAATATAAATATATATATATAAAGTTTGAATTTCGCTAAAAGCAGAACTGTATGTATTTTACATCCAGAGGTGGATGGATGGCAGCCCTGTTTTTCTTTGTTTTACCTCACTGGGATGTGCCTGAGGCATGGAAAATACAGACAAGAAAAATGTAGAATAGCCCCTACAAGCAGGCAGAAAGCCCCCGACGCATCATACCACCTGTGTTTTGTATTGAGAAAACAAACTACTGCTTTCAGCGTTCATTTTCTCAATGTAAAGAAGATTGCCTGAGAGGGTGCTTTAAAAATAAAAATGTGGAGAGAGTTAGTGGAGGGTGAAGGGCAGACTTGGTGTTAAAAAACAACTTTTCTTGAACAGATAATGCCAACCTTCAGGTGCCTCTCGCTGAAAGGGAAGGGGGAGGAGGGTTCTCCTGTCTGTGAAACAAGGGAAAGGCAGATGGAGAAAGAGGACACAAGCCTTCTAGCAAGGGTCCCTGTTGCTTAAAAGAAGTACAAAGGTGTGCAGTTAGTTAAACAGCAAATCTAAAATCAGCTTGGGAGCCAGTATATGGCTTTAATTGATGGAGCCACTTGAGGCTTCTTGGTGACAAGATTTATTTTTTGAGAGGTAATGCAAGCTTGTTTCATCTCAGTTCTTGGAAACTTATTACAACAAAAGTTTGCATTAGGTATAGTATGATTACGTATTACTAGAAATATATATATTTTAATGGATATATGTATTTTTGACACACGTTTTATGGTAATACTAAAAAACTTACTAACTTCACTACCTTTTCATACAACACCAGCAACCAAAGTTCTGTGCTGTGTTGCATGAAAGATATAGCTGAACATTCAATCAAGAAACAGCACTGTTACACTCTTTCCCTGTGTTGGCATAGGTTAGGTGGCCTTGTGCCAAGCACACACCCTTACACCACAGTGCAAGAGATTATACATAATCCACAAGCTTACCTTCAAACAGCAGATAAACACTGTGGCCTCCACCTGCTTCCAATAATCTCTGCATGCTATGTTAAGATCTTCAAATGGATCCGCTTTGATCCAGGCTATCATCACAAGCAGACTGGACTACGGAAACTCCCTTGATGCCAGACTCCCCACCCAGCTCCTTCACTGCCTCCAGACCATTCAGAACACGGCCGCAAGACTCGTCCTAGACCTCCCCAGAAAAGCACACATCACCCCCCACCTCAGAGAGCTACACTGGTTGTCGGTGCAAAAGAGATGCAAATTGAAGGTCCTCACCATCCATTACAAAGCCCTCCACAACATCAGGCCGAAGCTTATAAACCACAGACTCTTTCACCAGCCAACCAGGGTGCTTAGCTCTACAACTCTCGCGCTCGCACAAGTCCCAAGAATCCAACGCAGCTGCAGTGGAGGTCGCTCATTCTCCTACCACGCCGCAAAATCCTGGAACAACCTCCCCCTCCACCTGAAAACATTGCACACCCTCCTTGACTTCAGGAAAAAGCTCAAGACATGGCTGTTTGAGGAGTAGACACCAACACACTACCATCCTCCCAGAATGCCTGGATACCCCCAGGGTGATAAGCCGTGCTTTACAAACTGATTGATTGATTAATGATAGCAATGGTATTTGTGCTGGAAAGTGATAATTTCAGTACAAAAACTGTGCTTTAATTCTTTTCCCACTTTATATATGTGCTGTACAGTGCAGCAAACATGCAAAGTTGGACAAATGTAGAGTCTTTTTTAAAGTTGCTCCGCTGTTATGCTTGCCTTGATGACGTTTATGGTGCAAACTTCTTTCTACCATGTTAGTAGATAGAATTGTGACAAAGCCCATGGTTGGTTGTATAGGAATGCCCAGGTACCCAGTACAGTACACTCGCTGAATGCAAAGTAGCACATAGCACGTTTATCTTAGCTGGTCCCTTTCGACTCAGTACCTCTGAGCAGAGTAAATCACCCAGTAGCAGTAGCCTGATGAGTGAAAAGTCAAGGAACGCCTTTTGTGCATTAACCTCATCAGTGTAATCCTATAGTGGTCAGTCCAACAACACCTCAACCACCTCTAGCTGCTTTGCTGCCCACACAGAGTGTCCCCTCACCATGCTCAACAGCATTGTAAGCAAAGTCCTTCCAGTCAACAGGCTGTAAGCATCCTCCTCTTTGGCAGCTCGCTGGAAAGTGTGGGTGACTCCGTTTGAAAGGTATATGAAAGTCATGAAAGAAGCACAGACCCAGGAGCCATGCAGTCTGTCATATTGCATCTGGTGGGGGAGGAAGTTCACAAAATGTTCATGATATTCCCAAATACCAGCAAAGATGATGACTATGCCACCGCCCTAGCTGCTATGAATTTACAATTTAGGACGCAGGATAATCCCAACTATCACAGATTTATTTTACGTCCAGCAAATAAAGGCCCACACGAAACTATTGATGTCTTGCAATGTGCTCCTGAGGGGCCTAGCCAGCGCATACAAGCTTTATGACGTAGAAGGGGAGCTGCACACACAGATCATCCAAGTGTGATGGTCATTTGTCCTCTGAAAAGATCTTCTGCGAAATGCCAAAATGCCTTCCGCAATCATGATTGCATTAGGCCTATGGCGAGCTCTTAAGCTAGCAGATGCTGAGGCAGCCCGCTTCAAGTTGGCTTTTATAACTAAAACGATCAAAGCTGAGCCCAGTGAGGTGAAGGAAGAGGCACACATCATAAGACAGAAACCACCGCGCACAGACAGTGTCAAAGCATGTGGACATTGCTGCATCTCACACACCGATGGCCGACATGCCCAGCCTGTGGGAAAACCTGCCCCCTATGTGGATAAGCAAACCACATCAGCAAGGTCTGCAGGTCAGCACATGTTGTGCAAAGGAAGACAGATGTAATGGTGAGGAAAACCAAATCTGCAGTGAGACACCTAGACTCTGGAGAGAGAAAGGGAGAAGAAATAAGGCTCTCTGATGGTTTTGCCTCCTCCAGCCCAGAACAAGTCCACCTCATCTCTGCAGTGGGAAACCCAGCACAAGAAACCAAAAAAAGCAACCAGAGGGCTGTTCAAGAATACGTAGACGCTGGATAAACTGCCTAATTAATACCTACACCAATACTAAAAACTACTGGTCCTACCCCCCTGGCGGTACAGGTAGTGAACTGGCTACAATGCAGCCAGTTCTCTTCCGTTGTCATAATTTGGCGGTCTTGCACCGCCATGCTGTCGGTGGTCTGCCCGCCACCGCCAGCGTGGCAAAGCAGGACTGCCAAAGTCATAATGACCCCTCCCCCAAGTGTTTTAAGTATTTTACATATATATATATATATATATAGATATAGATATATGGATATTTTAGAGTGGGTACTGTTTTTTGGGTGGAAAGGGCATTTTTAGGTTTTATGGTGGGTATGGGTTTTTGGATGGTTAGCAAATTTTTAGGGTGGATATGGGTTTTGGGGTTGTACGGGGTTTTTAGGTTTTAGGATCAGTATGGGCTTTTGGGAGGTAAGGGGGGATTAGGTTTTAGGGTGGGTTGGGGTTTTTGGGTGGTAAGGGCATTTTTAGGTTCTAGATGGGTATTGTTTTTTGGGTGGTAAGGGGGTTTTAGGGTTTAGGATAGGTATTGTTTTTTGGGAGGTAAGGGTATTTTTAGGGTGGGTATGGGTTTTTGGGTGGTAGGGGTTTTTAGGATTTAGGATGGGTATTGAATTTTGGGAGGTAAGGGTATTTTTAGGTTTTAGGGTGGGTATGGGTTTTTGGGTGATAAAGGGTTCTTAGGTTTTAGGGTAGATGTGGGTTTTTGGGTGGTAAGGACATTTTTAGGGTGGGTATGGGTTCTTGGGTGGTAAGAAGTTATTAAGGTTTAGGATGGGTTTTTGGGTGGTAAGGGTATTTTTAGGTTTTAGGGTAGGTATGGGTTTTTGGGTGGTAAGGGGTGTCTAGGGTTTAGGGTGGGTATGGGATTTAATGTGGTAAGGTTATTTTTAGGTTTTAGGGTGGGTAGGGTTTTGGGTGGCAAGGAAAGTTCACATATATATTTATTTAAACAGATATACACACATATATACATTTTTGTGTAGATATATATATATATATACATATATATATATATATATATATATATATATATATATATATATATATATATATATATATATATATATATATATGTTACATACATACATATAGATATATATAGGATATACTTACCAGTTTAGTTGTTCCCACGCATATGCCTTTACCAACCATTCCTTTACAACAAAAGTTTTGTGGTAGAGGCATAAGTGTGGTGGTAAAAACTTTAGTTGTAAATGAATGTGTGGTAATGACCATCCATTGTAGTGATCACGTTGTAAAGGCCTGCATGATAAATGCTTGAGTGGTTCCGTCGTACATCCCTTGTAGGTCACCAACTGGCATTGTGGACAGCAGAAGCTGGCATCCAAAAAATACATTAATCTTCTCTGGGGTGAGGTCAGCTCTGTGCGGGACAAAGAACTGTACATTCTATACCTTTTAGCCAGGCGTTTCTTGATACAGTAAAATGGTTGAGTGAGAGCGCAGTCCCAGTCAGCATCATGCAGTTCTTTAAATAGCACATACTGTTCTGTTTTTTGATTTAATTTCTTTTACAAAGCTATTCATCCCACTCTTGGGTGTCAGAGCTGTTGACATTACAAACACATATACAGAGACAAATAATCATACAAGTGAGTAAATTAGTGTAGAGGGAATGTTACATAAAACGATGAGTTTTACAGTTGTAGGAGTCACATATCTTCCATACTGGTAGGCATATGTTAAGAGAGCTTGTCTGGAGAAAAGAAAAACAAGGTCAGGATTTAAAATGTAATGAAGTATTTGGAGTTGCCTGTATTGATAATACTTTATTATTCCCAAAAGAAACCCTTTTTAGCAACCTTAAAAATAAAGAAGGATTCTGAAAAAAGAAGGTTCTAAATCTATGCCAAGCAGTTTGCATGCAGCTCCGCGATGCTGGTTCATAGCTCACTGTGCTTTATTAGAAGGATGGTAACGTATGAACTGCAAGTAACTAAAGGTGACAAAAGTAGTAATAGAACGAACTATGTACATAACACTGAAATCTGTGATCTGTATGTTGCACAATATGCTTTGCAACAGGAACATTCACCCTGGTCCACTTTATCATGAGGAGGCAAACTGTGACTAGGCAAAGCACAGATCTCTCCATCAAGTGCATTATCCACCAGAGTTATCTGCCTATTATTATCCCCTGAAAATGTGACACACAGATATTTCTAGCAGTTGCCCTTAAACTTGTGAGAGATCATAAAATGAAACCTGTTTCTGACCATTTGAGTAAGCCTGCTCAGCAAAGACACAAGTATAAAAGTGTTGCGTCCCACTGAATCACCTCACAGACTGCTCCTGCAGTGCCGGGTGGCACTGTAGCACATCAATGCTGCTAAGTGGTGGTATTTTGATGGTGTTATGGCCTGGAAGTCACTGCTTTAGTTCCTGGTTTCAGACGGTGGTGGGTGCAGGGGCTGCCATGTGTACAGGATGGGACTGGCCAAAAGGGCAATCAGGCAGTGCCCGAAGGAGTGATTCAGCAGGTCCGTGTGTGGACAGTTTTTATGGTCGAGCCTGCGTGTGCATGCGCTAGTGCATGCAAGACACTGTAGTGTTCAGTAATGGGCTTGGAGCCCGCCAGTCGCTCACCATTGGTTGGTTTGCATGACGCTCTTCTTTACAGCCTCGTAATTCGTCAAGGCAAGCCTAGCATCATTTCCGGTCCTCTGTGTGGAGCAGGGACCAAGTACTGATTGATTCAACTTCATTAGTGCCCATCCGCTGCTCCCGACGTGACCAAGGTACTATTTTATTCTTTTTCCTTCTAGTGCCCTGCAAACAGAAGGCTTGTGACTGGTAAAATTGCAGTTTTATTTTTTGAAGCTATCTTTCTTTTATTTTGCCAAGTCATATTTTCTCACTTTCCACTTATGTTTTCTTTTATTTTTGCTTGTTGGTGCTCTTTTCAAAAGATGACAAGTAACTTTTTTGAAATATTGAAAAGAGACATTGTTTCTTCATTATGTGCAATTTCCAAAATGATGCTTTAACACATAATCACGCAGTACACCCCAATTCACCCCACTTTACTCCACACCAATCCACCCCACTCCCCCAATCCAATCCACTCCAACCCACCCCACTCCAATCCTCCCAACCCACCACAATCTAATCTGCCCCACTCCAATTCACCCTACTCTAATCAAAAACAATCTGCACAACTCCAAAACAATCTGCCCCACTCCAGTCCAAAACAATCTGCCCCACTCCAATTCAAAACAATGGGACCCACTCCTATCTACCCAGTCCAGTCTGCCCCACTTCAATCCAAAACAATCTGCCCCACTCCAATCCAAAACAATCTGCCCCACTGCAATCTGCCCCAATCCAAAACAATCTGCCCAACTCCAATCTGCTCCACTCCAATCTAAAACAATCTGCCCCACTCTAATCTGCCCCACTTCAATCCAAAACAATCTGTCCCACTTGAATCTGCCCCACTCCAATCTGCAATCTGCCCCACTCCAATCCAAAACAATCTGCTCACTCCAATCTGCCCCACTCCAGTCTACCCTACTCCAATCCAAAACAATGCGCCACACTCCAATCCAATCCACCTCATCCCAATCCAATCTACCTCACTCCAATCTAATCCACCCACTCGACTCAATCCTCATTCACCCCACTCCAATCCACCCCACTCCCATCCAGTCCAACCCACACCAACCCAATCCACCCCACTCCGATCCACCCTAATACAACCTGCCCCACTGCGATCTGTCTCACTCCAATCCAAAACAATCCGCCCCACTTCAGCCTGCCTGCTCCAATACAAACTCATCTGTTCCACTCCAATCTGCCCGCACCAATCTGCCCCATTCCAATCCACTCCAATCTTCCCCACTCTAATCTGCCCCACTCTAATCCAAAACAATCTAGCCCACTCCAAACCAAAACAATCTGTCCCACTCCAAACATCCCCACTCCAATCTGACCCACTCTAATCCATTTCAATCTGCCCCACTCCAATCTGCGCACTTTAATCCAAAACAAACTGCCCTATTCCAACCTGCCCCACTCCAATCTAAAGCAATCTGCCCCACTCCAGTTCAAACCATCTCACCCCAATCCAATCCATCCCAATTCACCCCACTCCAATCCACTGCAATCCACCCCACTACAGTCCATTCCACCTCACACCAATCCAATCCACCCCACACCAATCCAATCCCCCCAATCCAGCCCAGTCCAATCTACCCCACTCCGATCCAATCCACCTCATCCCAATCCACCCCATCCCACCCCAATCCATTGCAGTCCAATCGACCCCATTCAAGTCTTATCCACCCACTCCAGTCCAGTCCACCCAATTCAAGTCCAATCCATCTCACTCTAGTCCAATCCAGCCCACCCCACTCCAGTCCAGCCCGCCCCACTCCAATTGAACCCACCACACCGCACTCCAATCCAACCCACCCCATTCCAATCCAGCCCACCCCACTCCAATTGAACCCACCCCACCCGGATCCAACCCACCCTATTCCAATCCAGTCCACCTCACTCCAATGAAATCCATCACTACCCAATCCACCTCAAAGCAACCCAATCCACCCACTGAAATACAATCCACTTTAATCCACCCCATTCCAGTCCAATCCAGTGCACATTAGTCCACCCTACTCCAGTCCAATCCACCCCACTCCAAATCACCTTAATCTACCCCACTTAAATCCAGTACACCCCTCTCCATTCAATCCACCCCACATAAATCCAAGTCACCCCACACCAATTCAATCCACCCCACACCATTCCAATCCACCCCTCTCCAATCCAATCTACCCCACCCCACTCCACTCCACTCCAATCCTGTCCATCCCACTGTACCCCACTCAAATCCACCCCACTACAATCCACCCCACTCAACTCCAATCCACCCCACTCCAGTCCAGTCCAGTCTAATCCTCCTCACTCCAATCCACCCCATCCCAATCCAATCCACCCCACCCCAGCCTTATCACTCCAATCCAAACCATGCATCCAATCTAATCTACCCCACTCAAATCCACCACAATCCCATCCACGCCACCTTATTTCAATCCACCCCACTCCAATCCAATCTACCACCACACCAATCCACTCCACTCAATCCACCCCAGTCTACCCCAGTCCAATACATTCCACTCTACTCGAATCCAATCCAGCACCTTTGCACCTGGCCCTTTTTGCAGGGTCATCCCCAATTTTTTCGCCTCCTTCTTCCTAATTTTTTGACCAGTTTTTGTTGGCTTTAGGACTCTTGGCACTTTACCACTGCTAAAACAGTGCTAAAGTGCATATGCTCTCTATCTAAATTGTACTGTTGATTGGAGCCTGGGCCTCCCTGACAACGATGCTCCTGCTGACACCGGCACCGCTGCCTGCACCGTGGCCTGTGGACACCGCTCGTGAGGAGCACGAAGCACCATCTGTCCCGCACCGCAGCCCTGGTCCACTGACGCCAGCACCATCAACTCCAGTGTCATCACAAGGCATCCCTGCCTGCATCATGGCCTGTGGACACTGCTCGTGAGGGTCATGAAGCACCGTCCCGTCCCGCACCGCTGGCTTGGGCCTACCGACGACAGTGCTTCCGCAACGATGCCACCGCTGCCTGCACCGTGACCTGTAGACACCGCACCTTGCACGGCCTGCTTCACACCGCAGCCCTGGTCTCACCGACACCGAGCCACTGCCTGCACCGTGACCTGTGGGCACCGCACGTCACATTGTTCCGCTTCGCACCGCAGCCCCGACGGCATCCACGCAGCATCCTGACTTCATCAGCCTGGATTTCGTTCTGCAGCGCATGTGACTTCAAGGGTTCAAAGACTCCTGCACCAACTCTTGAACCAGCACCGCAACGTCAGCGACGACGCTCTCTGGAGCTCACCTCCAAGGTAATGTTTGAGAGTCTTCATGACACCGTAGCTGGCCCTCGACGCCACAGCCGGCCTGAACTGTTGGTTTTGTTGATTACAACGCAGTGATAGCTCCAGGTGGAGCTATGGACTTCAAGGAACTGTATTTTTGAGTAAATCTTGCAGAATTCATATTTTTATTACTGTATGTTGTATTTTTATTGGACTTGGTCTTGTTTTAGATAGATAAATATTTGCTATTTTTCTAAAACTGGTGGGGTGTCCTTTTGTAGTATTTTCACTGTGAGTGATGTGCAAATGCTTTACACATTGCTTCTGAGATAAGCCTGACTGCTTGTACCAAACTACCAAGGGGGTGAGCAGGGGTTATCTGAGCGGGTATCTCCCTTATCCTGACTAGAGTGAGGGTCCCTACTTGGACAGGGTGCAAACCGACTGCCAACTAAAGACCCCATTTCTATCAAACACACTATCTCAAACCACTCCAACCCACTCCACCCTATTCCATCCCATTGTCGACAAAATTCCACGACACTGAACCGCTGAACTCTGCTCCCCTCTACTGAACTCTACAACACTTTACTCCTACTACTCCACTCTACGACATTCCAACAAATCCACTCTATGACACTCTACTCCCCAACTCCACTCTGACACTCCACGCCACTAACTTTTAGTCATACTGAACAGCAGCCCGACTGGTGTACAACAAGGCAAAAAACATAGCCAAAGCCAATAGCTCTTGTATAGGCAAGACTGATTGTCTTTGCCAATGGTTGTTTGTGGGCCTCTTTTGTGGGTCGGTTTTTCTCTGGTGATTTCCCTGATACTACCACAAACACTGCCTGCAGCAAGAACAAACCATGCACTCTTCCATACTTTGCAAAACACATATATAGCGTATCTTTACAAGTTTAAACCTGCTCGATTTGAAGACATGGGCCACTTCTTCTAGCTAGCTAATTCATTAATAGGGGTATTTTTTTTTGCCTGGGCCTATTTTGTGTCTCAGTCCAAACCCAGCCAGTCACGCCTCAGTTCTCAGAGGACCCGCACATTGTCCTTTTGAGCAAATGCAAGCTGGCAAATGAGTGAGTGACTGACAACGGGTGGTGTCCCCTGGCCCAGACAGTCTCCCTTCCTGCAGGACCAGCCCCAGGCAGCAGCACTACCCGGAAAGTAAAGAAGTTATTTGTGTTGTACTACCACAAAGCACCTGAGGCACATTGATATACACCATTTGCAAGTTTATCTCTATGAGTACTAACACCCTATTAGTGGTTGATGGTCTGTCAATCGGTGGTAGAGTGCAAAAGCGCTGACAATGACAGGCCTAGTTTAATCATATTTGCCTGTATCCCACCTACTTGCTCTCTCCTTAAAACACCTCTACCTAGGTCCAGTCCTAGGAATTTTGGGGTACCGGGCAGAAAGGGAATGTGTGAGGCCCCCTCTAATTTGCATACAATGTGAAATCACATAAAATTACATCATCAGAAGTGCCAACAATTGACTATTTTTGAGGGACTTTGCAAGAAGCAACTTTCTTGGTGAGGATATCAATAAAACAAAAACATGAATATTAATACTAATAAAATAAGCACACATACGTTAAATTTAAATTAACTGGAAATACATTATATTAGTCACACGGGATGGAAAGGTTTGCCTAGGTCTCTCCAAAACTTATAAGCTCAATCAAATGTTAACAATTTGTTTCCAGATTAGTGCATTAAATATGTATATGTGTATGCAGTATTTATATAGTGAAAAGCAAGCTGAAAGGCTGCTAAGCACTGTACATGGTGAAAGGCACAGTCACCATGTGATAGGAGGAGTAGATGATTTGTGGATCGCAACTGCATAATGATGTAGTGTTTTTTTAGTTGAATATTTGCTGTTTCCCAAATTGGAAATGACTTTGGGCTGTCTGGGTGGATCTGGGAATAACATTCCAGATCCTTGGGGCATAGATGGCAAAGGCGGTTTTATCATGTTTTTTATCTTTTAATTCTATCTGAAGTTGTCCTTGCTGCAGGTGGGAGGTGGAGAGCCCCTGGAGATGGCAAGCTTGTCATCCAAGATGGCAGGGGTGTCAGTCGTACAGTGCAAACCTAGCTAAAATCAGCGGAGCACTGTACAGAGTCAATTTCAAGCATAAAGTCGAAGAGTGATGGGAAAGGTATCTGGTTTTTGGACTGTTAACGCATCGTGATAGCTTTGCAGATAAAACAGCTGAGCTTGAAGGTGGCGCTGGCCATCAAGGAGGACATGTGGAGTTTCATCACGATGTTATGATGTGGTCATATTTCTTAATGACCTACTGAGGTGTGCTGCAGCATGCAGAATGGCCTTTAGAGGACCAGTGTGAATTAAATTTCCCAGATAACCAGTGCAAGGTATGATATGTGCAAAAAAGAAATGAAAGCAAATACAAAAAACACCAGAAAATACCATAATACAATCATATGTAGGATAACAGGGTTTAGTGTCATGTGCTATGAGTCATGGCTATAAAACCCCTATCAACGTCTTCTGAGCCTTTAAAGGTTCTAATACTAATAGTGTATACTCACATGGTTCCAGGGTGCATTTCGTTTGGTAAATTAGCATGATGCAGATCCGGTTGCCAGATTAGAGATACTTCTCCTTTCATTTGATTTCTCCTTAGTTTGAACAAAACCTGGAAAGCACATGTGTAAATGCAATTAAATAATGCTGCAAGCCAGGCCCACTAACCAATCAATTTCATTGGGCCTCAAAGTGCTGGACTATGGCTGCAAGGCCCATGGGAGAGAGGCCAGGCCTCTCCAGGGTTGTGTCTGGTCAGTATTTTACCATCATGGATAGTATTCTCATGACTAAAACAGAGCAAAAAGGCAAACAATCTCAATAGAACTTCTAGAGATATGACAATATACAACAAAATATCCAGGCCTCATCAGCTAAGTAAAATCTCTTAAACTGGAAGTGTACAAAATATAAAGACAAATGGTGCAAGCAAAGGTCTTCAAATTGGGGCAAGGCCCCTCTAGTGGGCCTCAATTTGTCATAAGGGACATAAGCCCCAGCAGTGGCTGAGATTAATTAATGCGTTCCATCCTTCACTTTTTTGTATACTTTAGTGAGTAGCCCTAGATGGTATGGGTGTGCCCAGATGTGGGTCCTATGCACACTGTGTCACTGGAGCCAAGCTATACCTGGCTGATGATCCCTAACTAGGACAACACCTGCCCTGGGTTGCTTGCCCTCTGAGTCAGGAAGGACCTGGCCTGGTAGTTCGGTCTGGACTGTTCCCATCGGAGCAGGTTCGACTGATTTGCATATGGCTGGATCCACACTGAGGTGGCATGTTGTGCAAAATAACAGTGGGGTGACATGTAGCCTCAGTAATTGCCAGTCACTGTGATTAATTCAAGCTTTCTGTATTCTGTTTTTTTGTGGACTTTACAATACAGCCATGATTTGGGTGCATTGGACCAATAACCCTACAATGCAATGGTCCCAATGCACTTGCTGCACTAGTGATAGCTATGCTCTTCAGAGTGGCCTCTTGCCCTGGGCCTTGTAGCCTTGGACTAGTGCTACAAAGCCCAGAGCAGCAGGCTTCCTCCCTTGGGCCTCTCAGCACAGGACCACTGCTAGTAGGCCTAAGGGGAGAGTGGGGGGGAAGGCCTTCCCTGACCTTCACAGTTCTTTCACAGGCTGGTGAAAACGTGGCTGTTCTCTGCAGCATAATGGTTGGTTTGGCTTACCTTGTTTCCGTGCACCTTTCTGATTTTGACATTTCTCCTGCAACTTGCTTTCTAGCGCTTTCATGCTTTTTTGTTTTAACGTGCTTTACAAATGCAAATAGAAATACAAATACATCATGTCTGTGCGGGGCATGAGAGAAGGGACCAATTGCATATTAATGTAGCCAAGGGACCTGATGCAACAAAATGATGCCAGACAGTAAACCACAGCCATATTCTGGGTGCACTGGGTCCAGAACATCTAACAGCCTTGGTGCCACTGCACCTGCTGCACAACTGATAGCTATACCCCTGAGAGAGACCCCCAGTGAGCCTCATAGCCATACTTCTGCTCTGCTAAGCTCATGGACTGGCACCTCCTCCCTTAAGTGTCCAATCACAGCGGGCTGCAATGTCCAGGGGATAGAGGGACACTCTCAGGCCTCATAGCTCTGGAACATGGCTGCAATGCCCATGGAAGAGAAGCAAGTAGCGCAAGCACAGCAATGGTACCATGGGTGCAGATGAAAAGTAAAAGTACCCCCTCAGTCTTGTCCACTGGCTGCACAGTAGAATAAAGCCATACTTTAAGAACATTGGGCCCAGTGCTGCACTACTGCCACTATTAGGCCACTGCACCTGCTGCACAACTGATGGCTATGCCCCTGACCAATGGCTATGTCCAGGCAGAAGGGAAATGTGTTAGGGCCCTCTAATTTGCATGCAATGTGAAATCACAGTAAATGACATCACAGGACTTGGACCTCGTCATCAACCTATGCACAGAGCCATGGTATAGAGCTGTGAAACTGTTATTTTGGGTCCAGGAGAGGGGCCACACAAGGCACCCTCCCACCTCCTGTGCCTCTCAGACAAAGTGTAGTGCTGAGCCCATTAACCCATGGACCTCGCAGCACATAAGCATGGCTGCAAGGATCGGGGGAGAGTGGCCCTTCCCATCGCCTGGCAATGCTACATCATAGTTACGAGGCATACGGTAGAGGCCTCCACTGCCCCAGCCCTCAAGGCCTCCCATCCATGGTCTAGTGCTACGAGGCCCAGGAGAGGGGACCCAGGATAGTGGCCTCACAACAATAGTGTAGCACTGCAAGGCCAGGGGAAGGGTGTTACCTCCCATGGACCACCTCACTATGATCCACAGCTGTGAGGCCCCTGGGCGTATCGTTCCATCCTCTGGCCTCACAGCTATGATGTATTAGGCCCATGGGATGTGGCCCCACTGCCCTGGGCTTCATATCCATGGTCTGGTGCTGTAAGATCCAGGGAAGGAGAGTCCTATTCCCTTGGCGTCACAGCCAAGGTTCCCAGCCATGGCTGCAAGAGCAAAGTAGGGTGGTCCATTATCACTTCACAGGAGAATGTATGCCTTTGGAGAAACACTGCACGTGTGGAGACACATTTTGTGTGCAGAGACTTGGGAAGATGTTTATTGGGGAGCAGGGGAACAAAGAGTCACATAGCAGATCTTTGGGATTTCATTCTAAATTCCCCCTCTAAAACAGGTCATGTTAAAAGATAACTCAACTGGAGATTGAGTTTATTGAGCACCAGTAAGTACTCACTACCACAGGACCTGGTCCAACTGGTACATTTTAACCATGGAACTAGGATATTTGACATCTAATCTCAGGTTTATGATGGAAATAATCACCATGTTCTAAAACTGAGCAGGGCCGGTAACAGAGTGGTGATTCCCTAGGAGAGAGGCAGCCCCTACGCCTTGCCATCAGTATCACTGACACCCCAGTTGTGGTCTAGTGGACTAGGTGCCAGATGTAGGTAGGTAAAATTTTGCGACTTGCAAATTGCGAGTCATACCAACTCGCAATTTGCAACTCGCAAAAGTGCATGCAGAAAGGTGTCTCAGACACCTTCTGCGACTCGCTATGGGGTCGCAAGGCCCACCTCATAAATATTATTGAGGTGGGTCGCAAATTGCGACCCCGTAGCGAGTCCATGCACTCACAGGGATGGTGGCCTGCTGGAGACAGCAGACCTCCATGTCTGTGACTGCTTTTTTAATAAAGCATTTTTTTTTCTTTTTGCAGCCCGTTTTCCTTAAAGGAAAACGAGTTGCAAAAAGAAAAACTTCCGAAACCATTTGGTTTCGTTTTTTTCAGAGTAGGCAGTGGTCCATTCGCGGTCACAAAGCAACTCAGCATGGCGATGCGGTCGCAAATAGGAAGGGAACACCCCTTCCTATTTGCGAGTCGCATCCTCAAATTGCGAGTCGGTACCGACTCGCAATTTGAGGATGTGCATCGCGTTAGGCCTTTTGCATGTCGCAAACTGCGTTTTTCGCAGTTTGCGACATGCAAAAGGCTTCCTACATCTGACCCTAGGTAAAGATATAGAACCATGAGACGCTTTTTTATTCCTGGCCTTCAATTTGGCCAAATTATGTGCACTTGGGCAGTCACGTTTCTGAATTTATCGCCAGGGCCACTGGAATTATGCGATTGTGCGGCTGCTGCATTTTTTGTATAATTATGGATTCGCTGCATTTGCCACAAAATCCATCATCTGTTGCAATTTTTGTTTCTAGCTCAAATGGTTCAAGAGTTCCTAATCACATGACAACACGTGTAGCCGCCCAGATGAAGATCCTCTGCAAAGCTAGAGTGGTTACCTTTCTGTTGCCTATTGCTACATTTGGATATTAAACGGGTACTAACTAATTGCAACCAATGCCCAGGCAGTGTAAATAAGTGCAAAAATGACAATATGGTGAAGTAATACTACCATAAAATATGCCCAATTACGCCACATAATATGCCTTTTTCTGGTGCGTAATTTACTCATCTATACCTCATAATATGACCCTGCCACACAATTACAGTGACCCTGCTTATTGCTCTGCTGGTCCATTCTGTCAAGATTGGCAGTATTTTGATTCAATTTAAAAACTGCTAGTCACCGAGATTTTTAAAAATGCACAGAATATTTCCTGAGAGAAGGGAGGTGCCCAGTCATATGTAATAGTCACCTAAATGCAGTACATTGGTAAATATATAGCCTTTGTACCATGTAGCAGTGTACTGCAGTCCTGAGTTTACTAATTAAACAAACTGCTTGATCCTGGGCAAATAATATTTTCCCTGTGCCTCGTCCATTGATCTGACAATACAGCAGCACTTTAGAACAGGCTTAATCTGAGAAATAGACACCAAAGGTGTACTGTACTCCCTGGCCCTTGCTCAGCTCGACGTCCAATTTGAACCACAATTCCTTAAAGAGTCAAGCTTTCGTGTGGCTTCTGCCTGCCGCCCTCCATCTAACCAGGATGTGGCATCACGGCTAGTGCTGCCGACTTTGTAACTGGGGAACCAGGTTTCAGTCTTGGCGTCAGCTCAAGATCCTGTGATTCTGGGCAAATCACTTGATCTCTCTGAGCATAAAAATAATGTGTCCTTGTTCTCATGTAAAGAGCTCCAATGCCTTGTGCTATACAAACCTTCACAAAATGGGTTTCAGTCCTCATTCAAGGCTATTTGCAACTAGGGTTGCCACCTGGCTGTTTTTCTGTCCTGTTTTGTTCGCCTGTAAGATAAAGCTGTTATATTTAGCCCTTACCTGTACATAATAAAGCAGCAAATATAAATAGAAACACATTTAAATGTGTTCTAGGTCTGGGTTCGATCCCTGAATAATACTTAGGGCCAGATGTAGGAAGCCTTTTGTGCGTTGCAAACTGCGAAAAACGCAGTTTGCGACGTGCAAAAGGCTTAACGCGATGCACAACCTCAAATTGCAAGTCGGTACCGACTCGCAATTTGAGGCTGTGACTCACAAATAGGAAGGGGTGTTCCCTTCCTATTTGCGACCACATCGCCATGCTGAGTTGGTTTGTGACCTCGAATGCGGTCGCAAACCAACTCGCAGTTACCATCCACTTGAAGTGGAGAAGTGGATGGTAATACATTCGCAAAATGGAAGGGGTCCCCATGGGACCCCTTCCCCTTTGTGAATGCCATAAAAAATATTTTTTCAGAGCAAATGGTTTCGGCGATAAATTCAGAAACGTGACTGCCCAAGTGCATTTAATTTGGCCAAATTGAAGGCCAGGAATAAAAAAGCGTCTCATGGTTTTATATCTTTACCTAGGGCCAGATGTAGGAAGCCTTTTGCATGTCGCAAACTGCGAAAAACGCAGTTTGCGACATGCAAAAGGCCTAACACGATGCACATCCTCAAATTGCGAGTCGGTACCGACTCGCAATTTGAGGATGCGACTCGCAAATAGGAAGGGGTGTTCCCTTCCTATTTGCGACCGCATCGCCATGCTGAGTTGCTTTGTGACCGCGAATGGACCACTGCCTACTCTGAAAAAAACGAAACCAAATGGTTTCGGAAGTTTTTCTTTTTGCAACTCGATTTCCTTTAAGGAAAACGGGCTGCAAAAAGAAAAAAAAACTGCTTTATTTAAAAGCAGTCACAGACATGGTGGTCTGCTGTCTCCAGCAGGCCACCATCCCTGTGAGTGCATGGACTCGCTATGGGATCGCAAACTGCGACCCACCTCATTAATATTCATGAGGTGGGTCTTTGCAACCCCATAGCGAGTCGCAGAAGGTGTCTGAGACACCTTTCTGCATAACATTTTGCGAGTTGCAAATTGTGAGTCGCTATGACTCGCAATTTGCAAATCGCAAAATGTTGTTTTGCTACATCTGGCCCTTAATGCAAACAAAGACAGAAGTATCTTGTTACAAATTAATACATACAATTTTCTTTAAAGTGCTATTTAGTATTGTGTCTCGGCCTTTGGCAACCAGTGGCCTGGATATTTCTCTTTGAAAGGTGGCCATCCCAATAGTTGAAGGTGATCCTGAACCTACGTGGTGCAGGACGTCTCTTATGCAGCAATGCCCTCTCCCAGAAATGTACGGTCATCTCTTTCATGGCTCATCAAGAGCTGATGGAGTGAGAGTTACGTGTCGTTCGGAAACCATTCATAATTCATGGCAGCGTACACGTCTGCAATGCCCAGAAGAGATGTCCCCTTCCCCTCGGCCTCGCAGTGTTGGGGCCCAGGTCGGGGTGGGGGTCAATGGCACCAGGCCCCATGTTAGTGGGTTGATTTCGGGTCCCTGGGCAGCTGCCCATGCTGCCCATGCCTAGAGCCGGCCCTGCCTCTAGCTTCCCCTCACATGCGTCCTTGTGCCTGGGCTGCTTGAGTCAGGCTTGTCGTTGTCATCCACTGTCAGCTGTGCATGGACGTCACCTAGGGGTTACCAGGGGTGCAAATCTTGGCTTGCCCTTTGCTACCCCTGGCACTAACTTTGTGCCCCATAGCCTCTGAGGTGGCAAATTCAGTGCTAGAAAACCAGTGGCAGCTTGTCCTTATGGATGTCAATTGGGGCTCTGCTATGTTTTCTGTCAATACTTTTATCACACTAATAGTGAATAATAATATATTATACACTATTAGTGCAATAAAAATGGAGTACAGTTAGCTGGAATATGCCTTTCCTTGGTAGCTGAGGTAAAAATGCTTTTAAATGTATGTTGTGTGGGTGCTTGCTGGTGAAGAAGCACTGGGCCGTATCAATATAAATTCTGGGGCTTGATGAATCTTTTCTCCTCAGTTCTGAAGGATGGAGAGAACCTGTATAAAGTTATTCAAATTTAATTGCAATTTAGCCCAGTAAGCCACTGTTAGACCTGGCACCCTTGGTGCAGTCTCCCCTGTCTCTTTGCCTCTGCTTCCTATGTTTTGACTATGTGCTGGACTTTCTTTTTGCTGTATTGGAACTCCGGGCACTTTACCACTGCTGACCAGTGCTAAAGTGCATGTGCTCTTTGGGTATATTGAATGTGTAATTGGATTTCCCATGATTGGCATATTTGATTTACTACTAAGTCCCTACTAAAGTGCACTAGAGGTGCCTAGGGCCTGTAAATCAAATGCCTGCAGCACTGGTTGTGCCACCCACATTAGTAGCCCTGTAAACATGGCTCAGACCTGCCACTGCAGTGTCTGTGTGTACAGTTTTAAACTGCCAATTCGACCTGGCAAGCGTACCCACTTGCCAGGGCCCAAACATTCCCTTTTTATACCTGTAAGGCACCCCTAAGGTAGGCCCTAGGAAGGGTGCAGTGTATGTTAAAGGTAGGACAGGTAGTGTTGTATTTTACATGTCCTGACAGTGAAATACTGCCAAATTTGTTTTTCACTGTTGCAAGGCCTATCTCTCTAAATAACTCTTGAGTGCAGTTTCACATTGGGAGCAGATAGAGGAATAGAGTTTGGGGGTCTCTGAACTCATAATTTAAAAATACATATTTTGGGAAAGTTGGTTTTTAAATTGTTAGTTTGAAAATGCCACTTTTAGAAAGTGGGCATTTTCTTGCTTTAACCATTCCATGACTCTTCCTGCTTGTGTATTCCCTGTCTGGGTCAAACTGACAGTTGGGCTGTTTGTGAATCTCCACTAGACAGAGCTGGGGTGTAGCCTGCATATCCTGATGGGCCATCTGGGCTAGAATGGAGGGAGGAGCTGACACTTACACCTGAATGGTCTGTGCCTGCCCTCACACAATGCAGTCTCCACCCCCTAGTGTGTGTCTGGGGCCAGGACTGGGCAAAGCAGGAGCTTGTGAACAACAGAGACTTTCCTTTTTAGTTTGCCAACTTCAAAGGCTAAAAGAAGTATAAGTTATGGGCCCAAAACCCCAGATTTTAAGATTACTTCTGGAACCAGGAGAAACCTCTGCCAAGAAGAAGAGCTGGAGGAGGAGTACTGTCCCTTTGCCTGTGACTGTGCTTTGTTGGGTTGGCCTGCAGTTGCTGCTTCTGCCTGAAAGAGGACAAAGACTGGACTTGTGGTACATTCCTGCTTGTGAAGTGTCTTCAAAGTCTTGGACTGAGCTTGCCTGCTGTTTTGAAGTCTAAGGGCCATCAAAGACTTCCTCTGCCCGCATCTGAGACTCCTACCCTGCCAAGTGTTACCCTATCCAGTCCCTGGGCCCTTGGAAGGTGAACCTGGTGGAACCAAGGTGGAAATCCACTCACAGGAGCCGTGCGGGAAAAATGTAGACCCGCCACCTGCAACGCGGCTGTGAAAACAACGCGCTGCACTCATCGCAACTGAAATTGACGCACCACCTGCATCGCGACTGGGAAATCGATGCATCACCTGCATCGCGGCTGGAGAAACAACACAACACCCGTTTGCAGCTGCTGAAATCAACGCAAACCCCACGCAGCGCCAATTCTCATACTCGTGTGGCCAGATTTCGCACTCAACCTCGTTGGGTGTCAATATCGACGTGAACCTGCACTGACCCCCTGGTCAGCGTCTGCTGCCCTCCCCAGCTTCTCTGGCTGCTGCTGCCTCCGCCTTCTGCCTGGGACAAACTGAGAGTCTCCCAACTCTCAGTTCGAGGCGCTCCTCCACCTACAGGCTCTTCCCTGCGCCTCATCCCTGGTGGTCTAGTGGCCATCACAAGTAAATATCTTTCTCTCTATCTCTCTTGCTTTTTTCTGCCTTTCCACTAATTTTGACTTCTGCTTTCTCTTTCATCTCTTTTCCCTTTTTTACTCTCCCCTGCTGTCCCTGCCTTCCCTGCCGCGCCGCTCAGGCCCCTGAGGCCCTACCTCCCTCACCCTCTGCGAAGCACCTTTCCTGCCCTCCGCCTCCCTCCTCCCAGCTGGCCGCTCCTTCTTCCCCCTCCCCTTTTTAATGGTGGCCGCAGAGCTGCAGCGCAGCAGGCACGCCGCTGGTGCGCAAAAGGAAGCTCATCTGCGCCAGTTGGTGCCCAGACCGTGCCCAACGCCAGAAACCCTAGATCTCCATCAAGCGACCCCCTGGCCAACCTCCGTTATGACGCTGAGAGCCTCCACCGCCTTAACATCGGACATCTCAACAACTGCTGCACCATCTCCCCCAAGGACACCCATGGACACTTCACCTCCAGGAACTGAAAACTTCACCACCGGCCTCAACAAGCTGAAAGTACTCTACACACACACAGATACCAACACCCTCCACAACCCCATCAACTGCCTCCTCCTGAAAATCCGCTCCCTCTACAAATATGCCACTGAACTCTGAGACTTGATTGACACCTCCCGGCCGGACATCGCCTTCCTCACCGAGACCTGGACCAACCGCACATCTGGACCCGACATCGCCATCGTCATTCCCGACGGATACAGCATCCTAAGGAGGGACCGGCCCTCCCGCCCAGGCGGAGGACTCGCCATCGTACACAAGTCCTCACTACGTGTCAAGGCCGTCCCAGACGAACATTACACCTCCATGGAACACCTTCATTTCCTGGTCCTCTCCACCCACAACTCCTCCATCCGCGGCACCCTGGTGTACAGGCAACCCGGCCCCCACACAGCATTCATAGATGACATTGTAGACATCGCTACCCCCCCCCCAGGCTCTGGCGTCAGACGACTACCTCCTCTCTGGTGACCTGAATTTCCACCTCGAGGACCACGCCAACCCAAACACCACCACTCTACTTGACAACCTCGCCCCCCTTGGTCTAAGGCATCTAGTCTCCGCACCCACACACATCGCAGGACACACACTGGACCCCATCTTCACCTCAAGCAACCGGATCATCTCCACCCCAGACTGGACGACCACCGCTGCATGCATTTCACAATCACCGCACCCAGCAGCCACACCCAAAGGGCCCCCCAGAGAAAATGGAATGAAACCACCAAGAATCAACTCACCTTAACCCTTGCCAAATCCCTCCCTCCTCCCTCCAATGACGCCAACACAGCAGCACCCAATCTCAACGCATGGATCACTGAATGCGGCGACATTCTAGCCCCGCTCTGGCTGACATCGACCAAACGCGTACCTAAGAAGACCAGCTAGTTCACCACTGAACTCCAAGAATCAAAGCGCACCCACAGATGCTTAGAGAAAAAAAGGAGGAACAGCCAAACCAGCAAAGACCTCACCTCCTTCAGACCCACAGCCATCACCCACCGCCAAGGTCGCACTCTGGGATCACATCAACTCCTCTGCTCACAACACTAAGGAACTCTTCTCAGTCATCAACGAGTTCACAAATCCCCCGTGGAAGCCACCAGCACCCCCTCCTTCACAGGACCTCTGCGGAAAACTTGCCACCTTTTTCCACTGCAAGATCCAGGACGCAAAGATCTTCCTCCCAGTAAAACCTGGCACCAGAACCCACCCAGACCATCCACAGCTGGTCCACGCTCACCACTGAGGAAACAGTAAACATCATAAACAGCACCCACTCCGGAGCCCCCACGGACCCCTGCCCGCACCACGTATGCATCAGAGCCAGCACATCCATCGCCCCCAAGCTCCAAAACACGATAAACTGCTCCATCATCAGCGGCACCTTCCCCGAGGTCTGGAAACACGCTGAAATATGCCCTCTACTGAAGAAACCCTTGGCCCATCTCGCTGCTACCCTACCCCACCAGAGTACTGGAGAAAGCAATCAACGCACAACTGCGGAATTTCATTGAAACCAACAACTCCCTGGACAGCTCCCAGTCTGGATTCCGCAGCAACCACAGCACGGAGAGAGCCCTTCTGGCAGACACCAACGACATCCGATCACTCCTATACTGTGGCTACACAGCAGCGCTCATATTCCTCGACCTCTCAGCAGCCTTCGACACGGTCTCCCACAGCACTCTACGAACCAGACTCCACAACATAGAAATTCACATAAGAGCCCTGGAATGGATCCACTCCTTCCTCTTAGGGAGGACTCAGAGGGTCAGATTCCCACCCTACACATCCAGACCCACAGGAGTTAACTGTGAAGTCCCCCAAGGATCCTCACTGAGTCCCACACTGCTCAGTGTATACATGACCTCTCTTGCAGCCATCGTCAGATGCCATGGAATGAACATCGTGTCATATGCCGATGAGATACAATTCATAATTTCCCTCACCGAAGACCTGTACACAGCTAAAAGGAAATTCCACTCAGGAATGGAAGCCATCGCCACCTGGATGAGAGAAAGCTGCCTCAAGCTCAACTTCGACTAGACGGAGCTCATCATCTTCGGAAATGCCACCTCAGCAAGGGACGACTCCTGGTGGCCCACATCCCTTAGCGCCCCCCCTGCACTGACTGAGCACACCCGCAACCTAGGCATCATCCTCAACTCCTCCCTATCCATGACTCGGCAGGAAAACTCAGTTGCCTCCTCCTACTGGCACACACACCACAAACTTTGGAAAATCTTCAGATGGATCCCAGCAGACTGCTGCAGGACAGTCACCCATGCCCTAGCCACAAGCAAGCTCGACTACGGCAGTGTTCTCTACGTTGGCACCTCAACGAGAAACATCAAGAAACTACAACTCATCCAGAACACCTCCACCAGACTCATCCTGGACCTCCCACGCCAAGAACATATATCCCAACACCTGAAGACCCTCCACTGGCTCCCGGTTGAGAAACAAATCCCCTTCAAGATACTCACCCACACATACAAGGCCATACACAACACAGGACCAGCCTTTCTGAACCACTGCATCTCCTTCCACACCCCCGCCAGATCCCTCTGCTCTGCCCAGCTGGCCCTGGCCACCATCCCTCGCATTCGGAAAACCACCACCGGAGGACGATCCTTCACCTACTTCGCAGCAAAGAGCTGGAACATCCTCCCCCTGCACCTCAGACAAAGCTCATCGCTCACCATCTTCAAGAAGAACCTCAAGACGTGGCTCTTCAGATGAGGCGCTCCGGATGGGGCCCTTGCCCCCTCTAGTGCCTTCAGACCCTCAAGGGTGAGTATCCGCGCTTTACAAAAACTGATTGATTGATTGATTGATTGATTGAACCTGCCTGGATCCGAGGTACCAGTCTGGAAATCTACACATTGCTCTCTTGCGGGAGAGAAAAACAATTCGTTTGATTTAGATAAATATTGTCTATTTTTTTTAACTGGTGTTGTGTCAATTTTGTAGTGTTTTCACTGTTTTACTGTGTGTGTTCATACAAATACTTTACGCATTACCTTTCAGATAAGCCTGACTGCTTGTGCCATGCTACCAAGGTGGAGAGCAGGGGTTATCTTAAGTGTGTATCTCCATTGTCCTGACTAGAGTGAGGGTCCCTGCTTGGACAGAGTGCAAACTAACTGCCAACCAGAGACCCCATTTCTAACAGCCACACATTAAAGGCCTCATTATGACCCTGGCGGAGCTTCCACGGTCCAACCGCTGACTCTGCCAGGCTGCCACCAGCCTGCAGCCTGGCGTCCCGGTGGTTGTAATCTGCCATGGCAGAGCTGCAAGCAGCGCAGCCCTGGGGATTTCGAGTCCCCATCCGCCAGCCTGTCCGTAGCAGTTTACACTGCCATGGAAAGGCTGGCGGAATGGGGGACTAGCGGGGCTCACGGGGGCCACTGCACTGCCCATGCATTTGGCATGGGCAGTGCAGGGGTCCCCATGCACAACCCCATCATGCATTCCACTGCCTGAATTACGGGCAGTGGAATAAGTGACAGGTGCTGCTGCACCTGCTGCACCGCACATTGCCACCAGCTCCATTAGGAGCCGGCTGCAATGTTAAGGCCCTCTTCCCCGCTGGGCTGGCAGTGAACTCAAATTAAGGCTGACGGGGTTCAGGCCACCCGTGTGGCCTGATGGCGGGATGACTTCGGCGGGCGGCCTCGACTGACTGCCAAAGTCATAATAGGGGCCTAAGTCTCAGAGACCATCTAAAATTTTCAAAGACTTTGTTAAAGAATCAAAGTCAAAACTTGCATATATGAGTCTCAAAATCATGGAATGAATGTACATAATCACGAATGGAGAATTAAAGCATCTTACAATATTAAACTTCAGCAGCATATAAAATCAAGTATCTCAATAGCGGTTAAGCAGAAAACCAAAAACAAAGACTGATGATTAAATTCTAAAATAACATTCTCCTGCCTAACCATTTAAGCTAAATTTACCTATTCAAATACTAAAGATTTCTAAATAAATAAGCAAACAGAATCGTCAGTAGAAGTTCTGTTGAGAGAGGTGCAACAGCATAAAGCCAAAGAGAGAATTTAATTCTAGCAATATTTCAGTGAGGCCTGCTCTCAGCTAAGGACAAAAGGAATCTGCGTTTCTCTGGACACATCACACCTTTTAAGTTGAATATTGGTTAAAGCTTACATCACTATGAAAACATACATTTGCACTGAAAAGCAGGGCCCATATTTATACTTTTTAAGCGCCGCTTTTGCGCCGCTTTTTGACGCAAAAGCAGCGCAAACTTACAAAA
This sequence comes from Pleurodeles waltl, assembly GCF_031143425.1. NCBI lineage: Eukaryota > Metazoa > Chordata > Amphibia > Caudata > Salamandridae > Pleurodeles > Pleurodeles waltl. Next base: position 150,540,221 of record NC_090445.1, on the reverse strand, counting down.
TACAATTGTATTTTGTAAGTTTGCGCTGCTTTTGCGTCAAAAAATGACTCAAATGCGGCACTAAAAAAGTATAAATATGGGCCCAAGTCCATCAATCCATTTTAATTAGCACTTGACTTCAGAAGCTCTCCAAAATGACTTCACTCTCCCTTCACATTCCCAGGAACTTCCGAAAAGTTACAACCATCTTCCCAAACTACTCCCCTTACGATAAGGAGCTCTCGAAAATCTTCTTATCTCTCGAGCACAAAAGACCTTTTGTTAGTTCAATTCTGCATCCTGACACCTGCAGCTCATAGAAAAAACATGAAACGCAACTTCATGTTGAAGGTTAGTAAAACCATAAAAAATATGAGGCCTTCATTCCAGCCAAGTTACTTGAAAATGTGAATATACTTCAGTCTAAGTTAAATCTGTTACTTATGGTTAAAATGCAAATGATTATGCAGAGTGATACTTTTAAAACATTTATAACATAACATATTTTCAAGAATTCTTATATAATTCTACTAAAACATTTCATCTACTGTGTACTTTTCGTATATATTTTGCAGTGCATCATTTAAATAAAACAGTTTACATGTTAGAGTTTCTCCACATTGTATAGAAATGTGACCACCCTTTTGCCCTAATTTTGAAAGACATAAAGGCACAGTCAGCCTATCCTCTCTCAACCCTCCCTCTGATGACTTAGAATCACCATAAACGCCCTTTCATTCTTGAATGAGACTCTCTAAAACCTTGTTGTTTTGAATAGCTTTCGCCTTAAATCTTCCAAATGGTTCATGTCATTGTAATGTTGATACTGGTCTATTTTACAGCTCACCATTAGCTCTTTTTCTCTTTTGACCCATCTGAATCTTCATTCTCTGAAAAATGTTGTATCCAATCCACATAACTACTGTCACTATTGAAATAACCAACAATGGCCTCAAGTCAAACCCTGAAACTCCACTTCCCAAATTTGTAAATCATCTACCTATAGCAGAAAATCCATCTCCAATAGCTTTCCAGGCACCAGTTGCTTCTCACCCTTTCAAATCTTTCGTCAACCCTGAAATATTCCGAATATACTTCTGCAATCTTTACTTTTATCTGGAATATATGTACAACATTGCTAAACCTTTAAACTTTTACAGACTCCGCCCTCTTTTGCGAGCAACAAATCTACCGCTAGATGATTTTGCAAAACCATTAATGTTATCACTACCATTTCTGTGTTTATCAACAACAATGAATTCTCCATGCTAGTAGCTAACTTATATACTATCATAGACAGCTTTCTGATCTTCAGATCATTCAAAATCACTCCCACCAATGGAATCAATGCGCCCAAAATATCACTCACTATTTCTGAGGCACTAGCTCCTCGTTTAGCTCTATGCTTTGTTTCCCACACAAAACCTTCAAATGTTCCACATGATAGATCTTTGAAAACACTTTCGCTAAATAACACGTACCATGCCATCCTTTCAGCAACTTGAAATAAACTTATTGTCCACAGATAAAGTATACTTCAGGGATCACAGGATCCTTTCCATCCAAAAAGAATTCACTATTTCCTCTGACATCAAAAACATGCTCACAATCACTCTTTCCTATGAACAACGGATCTATATAACTCTGATTAATGTCCATGCACAACTTCCCTTTATGTTTCCAGTGTAAAATTAAAGCTGGTAAATTCCCTTGTAATTAATGTTTTATTTCTTCTTTCTTCCTTTATCTTTTTTTAATTTGCTTTCTAATTCACTTCTTCAATCCTTAGCTAAATTCTGGAATTTCTTCTTTATGTCAGTAATCAAACAGGTCAAATTAAGTCTGTGTGCATATGCAGTGTCTAACAGTTTCAGTGGAAAGAAATATTTCCCTGTGACATTAGCTCCTCTAAAATAAAGATTCTTATGCAGGTGCCTAAACAAAGGAACTTCTGGCAACACAAGATCATAGTTCAAAAAATAATATTGAAAACTTCCCTCATTGCAAAATATGCTTAGCAATAGACTGCAAGAAATACCATATGTCGACTGAATATGATGATATGTGATACCTTCTCACACAGAAGCAAATAACTGTGTACAAACATAACAGTCCCTCGCATTCATCGTACTAATGTATTTATATAACAATTTGAAATATACATTTGCTGAATAACCTCCTATAGACTCGTCTAAGTGTAATACATTCTCATTTAATATTTAATTTTTATTATCTTGAGGGCTAATAGTTTGTGGGGTAACACTAGGGGATAACTTGTCTTCAGAACGTGTAGGGAAAAAATTTCCTATCAGCAACCCTATCAAGACTACTAGGAAAATAAGTGAAAAAACACCTAACATGTATTGACATCTATTCTTCTAATTCAGCTCCATTATGTCATTTGAATCAGATATTTTCCTTTCAAGTGTGTACAGCAGCAACAGCAAGTATTGGTTCATTCATTTCACCAATGCAAAACAGCAAATAGAGTTTAAAGTTTGTTTAGTAACAATGTATGAATCTTCGTGAAGCTTCCCTAGCCCTACTCCATTTTCTTCTAAAGGACAACCCTTACTTTTCTTCTACTCTCGCTGAGGTAATCTTACTAATTCCCTATCCCAATCAATGTAAATGTCTTTGACTTCTACACAAATGAAGCTCATTGATGCCAATGAGAATACAAAGTGCAGTTCAATCACTACATTTAGTCCATGACAGATCACTCTAACTAATATGTTGAGCTCAAGATTCCCAAGTCTCTTTGTCTGAGGCTGTGTCATTTGCAAAGTAAGTCTACTAAGGTGCAGGATATTTGCAACTAGGCACTCTTCTTCTCCTTGACCTTCTCAGTGCCACACCTACGTCTTCACCTTCGCTTAGGTCTGAACTTTAGATTTCTCAGCAATCAGTGGCACTTGTTCTCTAGACACACTCACTTTTCCCCATTCTTGTCTTCGGGCCATTGGTCTCCAGCTTCCACGCGCTTTCTGTCAACACTAGTCTTTTCTTCAGAATCTTGTTCTGAGTCCGATTTGTTCACCACAGGACACCGTTAATGTTTCTCTGTTTCAGTCTCAGTTATGACTTCTGCAAGACTCCCTTCTACACGATCATGTGCTGTTTCAGGCTCAGTTTGGTCCCCGACAGCTTGGCTGACTTGCTCATATTGTCTTTCTCGCACCACTGGCTCTTCTGGAACAAGTGCTGTCATGTCGAGAGGACACTCAACTCGGTGAGTATGGGGAGCATGAATCCAATTAGGGAGACCTCCACACGTCTCAGCAGTTGTGGTAACCAGGATTACCTTGTAGGACCCATGCCACAGAGGCTCCTGATTCTGAAGAGTTGTAGTTGCTCTGACCTGATGAGACACAGAACACGCTACATCAGCTAGTCCATTGCAATAGTCTAGGGCCATGTCATTAGTAATGTTCACCAGTGTATTAGCATGAATTGCTGGCAGTCTTATTGCCCTCCCTATCAAAATCTCATAGGAGGACACTTCGGTATTTCAATCAAGTACACTCCGAAGATTAGAGGTAAAGCATCGGGCCACTTCAATGAAGTTGAAGCACACCCCTTTGCAAATCTAGATTTCAGCATGCCATTCACTTGCTCCAAAAGACCAGAAGCCTCCGGTCTATAGCTGCAATGCAATTGCTGTTCCATCTTCAATGCTGCACACAACAATTTTAGAACCTCGTTATTAAAATAAGTACCTTGTTCTGATTCCAAAGAGGTAGGGATACCGAACCTCAGAATACGTTCCCTTAACAACAGTTTAGCCATAGTGAGGTGCACACAGCGGCCAAAACATATCTCAATCCATTACACACATACATCTCAATGAAATCCATCTGAATTCTGTTAAAAGGCCCTCCTGACCTTCCTGTGGGACTCACTGTGACCGCCATCAATCTGAATCTTGAATTAAACCAAGTCTGCCTGAACAGTCTCACCATAGCATCCCTTCCGACATGGGCTGGAACAAGGACATACTTAACCATAGGAGGTAACAGACTATTTGGCAACACTGGTTGTCCATCCATTGAAACCCAAATGTCATTATCTCTTTTGATACCACCTGCTCTGACCCAACCCTTCTGTTCTTCCTCAGACACCGCCTCTTGAAGCCTTTTTACTTCGTCCCAAGTGTCAGCTGTTGTCAACAAGAGGTTAAAGTGAGTCTCATTGTTAGAAATGGGGTCTCTAGTTGGTAGTCGTTTTGAACCCTGTCCAAGTAGGGACTCTAGTCAGGATAAGGGAGATACCCACTTAGATAACCCCTGCTCACCCCCTTGGTAGCGTGGCACGAGAAGTCAGGCTTATCTCAGAAGCAATGTGTAAAGGATTTGCACATAACACACAGTAACATAGTGTAAATACTACAAAAAGGACTCCACACCAGTTTTAGAAAAATAGCCAATATTTATCTATTTAAAACAAGACCAAATACAATAAAAATCCAACATAAAGTAATAAAAATATGAATTCTGCAATATTTACTAAACAATACAGTTCCTTGAAGTCAATAGCTCCACCTGTGGCTATCACGGCGTCATGATCAACAAATCCAACAGTTCAGGCTGGCCCCGGCGTCGCCGGCCAGCTATGGTGTAGGGAAGATCCGCAAACAGTACCTTGGATTTGTAGGGCGGCGTGATCCTCGCCATGAGCTCCGGAGAACAGCGTCGCTGATGTTGCTGTGTCGGTTCCAGAGTTGGTGCAGGAGTCGTCGGGCCTTTGAAGTCACACACGTTGCAGATCGAACTCCGGGCTGATGAAGTCAGGAGAGCTAGCGCAGATGGCGTCAGGGCTGCGGTGCGAAGCAGGATGATGTGATGTGCAGTGCCCACAGGTCACAGTGCAGGTAGCGGCTCATGATGGCGTCCAGCGGCATCGGTGAGACCAGGGTTGCGGGGCTGAAGCGGGACGGTGCAACGTGCGGTGTCCACAGATCACAGTCCAGGCAAAGGCGTAGTCGTTGTAGAAGCGCTGTCATCGGTAGGCCTAAGCCAGCGGTGCGGACGGTGCTTCGTGACCCTCATGAGTGGTGTCCACAGGCCACAGTCCAGGCAGGGATGCCTGGTGACAAAACTGGAGTCAATGGTGCTGCATCGGTGGACTGGGGCTGCGGTGTGGGACGGGACGGTGCTACGTGCTCCTCATGAGCGGTGTCCACAGACCACGGTGCAGGCAGCGGTGCCGGTGTCAGCAGGAGCGTTGTTGTCGGGGAGGCCCAGGCTGAGGTGTGAGCAAGCAATGCCGGCGTGCAGGACCCAGAGGTCGCTTTGCGAGCAGCGGCTCAGTGAAGTTGTCTGATGACGGTGTCGGTAAGACCACTCCTCCTTCCCCTCTAGCTCAGATGGCTCATCAGGATATGCAGGCTATACCTCTGCCCCTTTTTGTGTCACTGTCTAGAGAGGTGCAAAACAGCCCAACTGTCAAACTGACCCAGACAGACAATCCACAAATAGGCAGAGTCACAGAATGGTTTAAGCAAGAAAATGCCTACTTTCTAAAAGTGGCATTTTCAAACAGACAATTTAAAAACCAACTTCACTAAAAGATGTATTTTTTTAAATTGTCAGTTCAGAGACCCTAAACTTCATATCCACACACCAGCCTAACACCAGGGGAGACCAATCAATACCTTAATGGACTTCCCTGATTGGGGTGATAGAACAGGGACCCTGGATGACAACAGCAGGGGCATGTCCCAGTCCCACACCTTCCTGACTCCAGTTGGATCCCTGACTGGGGATGACCCTGCAAAAAAAGGCCAGGTGCAACACTCATCCATCCCTTCATTTGTGAATTCACCATTAAATGTGCATACATTGTAAGCTCAATATTTGGCAACCTCATCGGCGTATCTATTACCCAAAGTCACATGATCATCTCCAGGACGATGTGTAGAATACTTAACCGCTGAAACTTGTTTAGGTAATTGTAATGCATCAAGGAGGTTTCTTACTTGTTTGCCACTCCGGATTGGCTATCCGGAGGACGTCATAAATCCCCTCTGAGACCACAGTTGTCCAAAGTCATGAACAACACCATTGCCGTACTATCAGTAAAGATTGTCACTTTCAACTGATCAGTAACACAACATGCCCTAATGAGAGCAATCAGTTCAGAGACTTGAGCTGAGAATAATCCCTGAAGCCAAGAAGCTTCAACCACTCCAGAAAGGGTGCATACAGCATAAGCTGCTCTCAGACGTCCTCCATCATCAAGCATGAACCATCAACATAAAGGACATAATCAGATTCAGGCAATGGTTCATCTCATATGTCTGGTCTCTGCTTGGTGCATAGTTCAGTAACATCTAGACAATCATGGTCCCAGTCACAATCTTCAACATTTTCCTGACTTGGTGTTGGCAGCAGAGTAGCAGGATTCAAAACTCCACAACGTTGTATTGTCCATTTTCTTCATCCAACACCACTTGCTCATACTTAATAAGTTGGCTGCTAGTCATTTTCTGGTCAACAAAAGCTTGATTGAATAGGGCACGTAAACAGTTAATGGGTGACCCATGACAATATTCTCACACCTCTCGATGCTTGTACTAACTGCGGCTACAGATTTTTGGCAGTCAGGCAAGGCTGACGCAACAGGGTCTAATGTGCCCGAAAAATATGCCACTGGTCTCTTAGCATTTCTATTTGTTAGTGTCAGCACTAAGAGAGCACAGCCCTCCTTCTCACTGCAGAAAAGTGCAAAAGATGTGTTATAATTGGGCATCCCTAGAGCAAGGGCGTGACAGAGACATTCTCTGAGTTCCAGAAACGCAACAAGGCAATTATTATCCCATGGTACCGGATCAGACACATCCTTGTGTGTCAGCCTCTGTAAAGGCTTGGCCACTAGGAAAAAGTTGGGTGTCCACTGTCTACAGTAGCCCACCATTCCTAAAACATCCTGACTTCTCTCTGAGTAGTTGGCAGATTCATCTTCAGTATAGCTGAGATTCCCTCTTGTGACACCTTTCTGGCTCCCTTTTCAATGTGGTGTCCAAAGTATTGGACTTCTTTTGACAATATTGCAACTTTTCTGGGGATATTTTATGTCCATTCTCAGCTAGGTGGTTCAGTAATGCAATGGCATCCTGTTTACAAGCTTCTTGAATATTTAATACAACCATCAAGTCGTCAATATACTGGATCAAGACTTAATTAAAAGGCATGACCAATGATTCAAGATTTTTCTTTAGAATCTGATTAAAGATCGATGGTCACTCCGTATACCCCTTTGGGACACAACACAATGTTAAGACCCGAGCCGGAACACAAAAAAAAACTGGCTTTCCTCATGCAACGGTATGGAAAAGAAGGCCTGACTCAGGTTAATGACAATGAACCACTCAGCCTCACATGGATTCTGGAACAGTATTGCACCTGGATTTGCTACTACAGGGCAACAAGAAACCACTAACTTATTTATTTTCCTCAGATCTTGTACAATCCTGTATTTCTCACCTGGTTTCTCAAGACCTATAATAGGAGAGTTCCAATGACTTCCCATTATTTTCTTCAGAATTCCCTGTTGTATCATGGACTCAATCACAGGGGTTATTCCAGCAATCATTTCAGGTGTCAAGTTATATTGTGGTGTTCTCAGGAATTCAGCACCAGGTGTAGCTGTGATTCAAACAAGTTCAACACCTTTGATCAGTCTGATATTTTGTACCGAGAAGTCCCACATTTCAGATTTTACAGTCTCTCTCAAATCTGGGGGCAAATCATCCACTGTTAACAACACCAGTAATATACTATGTCATTCAGGTTTCACCCACTTAAAAGGGCATCTTCATCTTGGGTTTGAACCTCTATTCCATCAGGTGTAAAGAAGATAACACAATTCATTTTAGAGAGTAAGTCCCTTCCCAAGAGATTTACTGTACTGCGATCACATACTATGAACGTGTGTTTATCCTCAAAAGATCCTATTTTCACTGACACTGAGGCAGTTTCTTGAGCTGACATCTGTTTATTCTCCACACCATTAATTTGGATCATTTTTCCTGAGAGGGGTAGGTTTGGGACTTCTACTGTTATCAGAGTAGAACAGGTAGCACCAGTATCAACCAGAAATGATACAGGACAGCCATTTACTTCATTATCTATGAATGGTTCACTCTGGTCCACCTCTAAGGCCGCACCAAGTACGCAGTCTTCCTCCCCTCTCAGACATGTCAGGCTGACTGATTGGAGCCAATTCCTTCACCTGTATCAAACATGGTACTGTTGAAACGGATTATTATCATGTGCCTCATTTATATTTATTTTCGAACCCTGATTCATTTTTTGCCAAAATCCACCAGCATTTTGCTGTGGCATCGGAGGTTGGGGCACTTGCATTGTTAGTACTTAGGGCACGTTGAAATTCTGACTCCTGGGTCCTTGCACACCCTGCATCTGGTTAATATAATTATTCTGAGAAGACACAAATCCTGCATTTTGGACCTGATTAGCTGGATTTAAACAACATTCCCACTTCCAATGTCCCATCTTGTTGCACAGATGACAAGGGGTTAATTTTTTCAAACTATTTACATCTATTCCTGTACCAGGATCTATTGGGGCTCCTCAATCTCTGCCTTGCATTGTATTCTGGGGCTGTTGACAGACACCTTGCATGGTACCTGCATTGTTTACAGCTATGGGCTTCTGGCTAGTTATTTGGGCTGCTTTCATTTGAGCAAGCATCAGCTTTTCGTTCAGCTTTTTCTGCTTTATATCTATTTAATTGTGACAGAACTCTGCATAGCGCAGACTTGTCAATCAATTTATTCTGCCAACAAATCAAATGCTGGCGAATCATCAAGCTAATTTCTGGCCTCAATCCTGCCACAAACCTGGGCACAAAATGTCCCATATCCTTGGCCTCTAAAGACTCCACTACTGTACTGTTTGAAAGCCTGTAACAATCTCTCGTAGTAAACATGTATCGTCTCCTTTGGTTCTTGAGATGTTCGATCAATCTTCACCCAATCAACGTCCTGAGGAGGCAATTTCCATTTCAGGAATGTTATGACTCCTGATATTTTCTCATAACCAGCAGTGAAGGACCTTTGGTTATCGCATTCCTAGTCTATTACACCTCTGGCCACCAAAAAGCTATTTTGTATTCTGTCCACAAATCACTCGGGACAACAATGTCAAACAACGTGTTCAAATCAGCCCATAATACCTGCAAAGTTTTCACTAATCGTTCAATCTTTTCATACCACTCAACTACCATTTTCTTGTAGTTTAGAAACTCATTGGTAAATGATGCCAAGATCAGTCCTGCTCCACTGCACATGTACATAGCCTCCACCAGACACTTCTCTGAAGGTTGTAATACCTCCCTCTGCTCTAACTGGAGGTGGTTCATCTCAAGGTTTCTTTAAGTCTTTCTTTTTTGCCCATTGAACCTCCCATTTGTCCAAATAATTCAATTTCCCAATATTCTGAATCAACTCTCTAATCTGGATTTTTAATCCTGGAGTTCTCATTTCTGCTATGTCTTTCTCACTAAAGCACACTCAATAGCTTATTTGCAGAGATTTAGGGGCTCATTCTGACCCTGGCGGTCAGTGTTAAAGCGGCGGCCAACCCGCCAACAGGCTGGCGGCCAAAAATATTGAATTCTGACCCTGGCGGGAACCGCCAACACAGGCCGCCGCATTAACACTCCGACCGCCACGGCGGTACAAACAAACAGCGCGGCGGTCACCGCAAACAGGCAGGCCGCAGACAATGTACCGCCCACCCTATCACGACTCACCAATCCGCCACCTTTTCCGGGGCGGGAGCCCCGCCGATAAAAACACGGCGGAAACAGACATTTCAAAAGGAAAACGCTTACCTCGACACACTCCACGAGGAATCGGAACAGCATGGAACCCGAACTCCACATCCTCCCAGCCATTGCCTTCCTGCTCTTCTTCCAGGATCACGAACCTCGCCGCAGACGACAACGGTGAGTACTGCACCTACGACACAGGGGAGGGGGGAGGAGGAAAGGTTACGGGCACACACATACGCGACACACCCACCCCCACCCTCACCCCGACCGAAATACCTACACACCTATGCATATAAAAAGTCAGAGTGACACCCCCAAACCCCCCCCCCCCAAAAGCTAAGACAAAAGGCAATGAGTGTAAAAGTAGAACTATATTATTGCAACAATAAAGTATAGCGATCTTAGCAATATATGAATAATAAATACACATCTAGAACTATATACATACAAGTAGCAAAAGTCCGGCCCAGTCTTCCAAAGTCCAAATGTCCGTGGGCCAATGTGCAGCAACACATGGGCAAAGCCCACACACGAGAACGAGTCCATTGGAGAGAACACTGCTGGGGCATCACAAAAAGATAAAACAGGCACCTCAGGGGGAAGGGAAGGGGGGGTCACCTCAGCCACATGAGTCCACGACGCCAGATCCACGAAGGGCCTCCATGCCCACTGTGCCATCCTGGGGAGTGCAAAGCCACAGTCTCTCAAGTCTCTACAGTGGGTGGCTTGCCCACTGTTACATCCTGGGGAGTGCAAAGCCACAGTCCATCAGGTGGATTACAGAGGCCACTGGTCATGGAGGAGGCATGGTGGGCAGAGTGCGTCGTGAAGGCCTGCGCGACACAGAACCGGGACTGCCAATGTGCCAGCGGTGCTTGACAGGAAGGGCCCAGCGGAGCGGTGCTTGACAAGAAGGGCCCAGTTCAGCGGTGCTTGACAGGAAGGGCCCAGCGGAGCGGTGCTTGACAGGAAGGGCCCAGCGGAGCGGTGCTTGACAGGAAGGGCCCAGTTCAGCGGTGCTTGAGACGGCGGGCCCAGTTCAGCGGTGCTTGACAGGAAGGGCCCAGCGGAGCGGTGCTTGACAGGAAGGGCCCAGCGGAGCGGTGCTTGACAGGAAGGGCCCAGCGGAGCGGTGCTTGACAGGAAGGGCCCAGTTCAGCGGTGCTTGACAGGAAGGGCCCAGCGGAGCGGTGCTTGACAGGAAGGGCCCAGTTCAGCGGTGCTTGAGACGGCGGGGCCCAGTTCAGCGGTGCTTGACAGGAAGGGCCCAGCGGAGCGGTGCTTGACAGGAAGGGCCCAGCGGAGCGGTGCTTGACAGGAAGGGCCCAGCGGAGCGGTGCTTGACAGGAAGGGCCCAGTTCAGCGGTGCTTGACAGGAAGGGCCCAGTTCAGCGGTGCTTGACAGGAAGGGCCCAGTTCAGCGGTGCTTGACAGGAAGGGCCCAGTTCAGCAGTGCTTGAGACGGCGGGCCCTGTTCAGCGGTGCTTGAGACGTCGGGGCCCTGTTCAGCGGTGCTTGAGACGGCGGGGCCCTGTTCAGCGGTGCTTGACAGGAAGGGCCCAGTTCAGCGGTGCTTGACAGGAAGGGCCCAGTTCAGCGGTGCTTGAGACGGCGGGCCCTGTTCAGCGGTGCTTGAGACGGCGGGGCCCTGTTCAGCGGTGCTTGAGACGGCGGGGCCCTGTTCAGCGGTGCTTGAGACGGCGGGGCCCTGTTCAGCGGTGCTTCTCATGGCGGTGCCCTGTTCAGTGGTGCTTCTCACGGCGGTGCCCTGTTCAGCGATGCCTGTCTTGTGTTTCCAGTGAACCACACCTGGCCAATACTTGCCGCTCAGTCTGCATCGGACCTCTCCGTTGCGGGGCCCTCCTGTGATGGAGCCCTCGGGCCCTGTGTCTCCTCTGATACCCCCGGAATGGGGCTGGTGGGGCCCTCATGGCCAGGTCGGCTGCTCCCTGCCTTTTGCTCCTTGCTGCCCTTGCCCTCCTTGGCAGACTGTCCGTGGCCCTTGGCTCCCTTACCCGATGTGGCAGGTGACGGTGTAAGGCTACCCTCCTTGGGGGCAGGCGTATCAGGCCTGTCGCGCCTGCCCTTGAGTTTTTTGCTCCTCTTCCCGGGGGGGGGGGCTGGCTGTGCCTTTGCTGCTGGACGATGTCCCAGACCAAGGAAAGGGCGGACTCCAAAAACCAGGCACTACGTTCTTGGGAGTTGCTGGGCTGGTGGTGGCTGAGGTGTTTGTGGGACTCTTACGGGATGGAGGGGGTGGGTCAGGTGAGGAAAAGAGGTCATGTTTAGAGAGGAAAATTTTCTTTGGAGCCATGGGAAGGGTAGCTGGAGTGGGTATGGGAGTGGAGGAAGAGGATGTGGTTGTAGGAGAGTCAAGTGTGCTGTCTTTGGGTGCAGGTGCTTGGGCTGGAGGCTGACGTGAGGTGGATGGCTGTTGTTTGGGTGCCTGCCTGCGTTTGTGTGGTTGGGAAGCGGGGGTGACAGACACACTGGGAGAGGACACAGGGGACGTGTACATGGCAGTGGGGGTGGTGACTGCACGTGTGCGGACTGTACTGGAGGGTGTGCTGGTGATGGGTGAATGGCTGATGGTGGTGTGCTTGCAGGTGTGTGTGGAGACGTCACAGGGAGGGAGGAGGGAGACGAGGAGGTGGGGGACACAGAGGAGGTAGTGACTGTTGGCATGTCTGCATCTGGATGTTGCTTGGGTGAATGCTTGTGTGTTCTGTGGTGCTTATGTTTGGATGAGCTGCCCTTGGGTGTTGAGGTGTGTGCAGGCTGGTCTGTAGGTGTGGATGGGATAGGCAGAGGAACAGGGGAGTGGGACTGGGTGGAGGGAGTCAGAAGAGGGAGGCTGGAGACAGGGACAATCGCTGCCGTCAGTGCTGAGGCCAGAGCGTTGAACGATCGTTGATGGGCAGCCTGACCCGAATGAAGGCCCTCCAGGTATGCATTGCTTTGATGCACCTCCCTCTCCACACCCTGGATGGCATTCAAAAGGGTAGACTGCCCAACAATGATGGTCCTCAGGAGGTCAATGACCTCCTCACTGAGGGCAGCAGGGGTGACTGGGGCAGGGCCTGAGGTGCCTGGGGCAGGGCCTGAGGTGCCTGGGGCGAAGGAGATGGCCGGCTTCCTGGCCTTGCGGGCACGGGCCGAGGGGCGGCTGGGAGGGCGGAGCTGGTGCGCTGGGTGGCGGCTGTACCTGTAGGATCGGTGGGCACGGATGTTGCCGCCACCGCAAGGGAGCTCCCTTCCGAGGACGTGTCGGTGTCGCTGACGTCTCCACGGGTCCCCGTGGTGGAGCCCCCCTCGCCCTCCGTCTCACTGGTCATGTCGGAGTCAGTTGCATGGCCCTCCGGGACCATGTGAGATGCAGCTCCCTCTTGCGCCGATGCCACTTCTCCTCTGCCTGATGATGCTAATGCACACATTCACAGAAAAACAAAGAAAATGGGGGGGGGTGGAAAACATAAAGACAAGTTGAGTGCATGCATTGGGGACACCGTTGGCGGAGAGGACAGACACAGAAGCCCCCTGCACTATGCTGCGCACTTGGGGTACACTACTCATTCACTGGGACATGCCCTACAAGCCTATGGGCGACAACTGCCCACACAGTATACACTGGTCCATGAATCGCATTACTAGGCACCCTACAGAGGTGGGGGGCGGGGGCACAGGACCATACCTCACGGACGGGCCTATCCTACAGAAATCGCCCTGGCCTAGGGATACCCACAGCCCTCCTCCCCCCCCAGGCACCTCCACTGCGCGCTAAATAGCCGAATGTGCTGGTACTCACCCCCTTGTGTCTGCTGTGATGTCCTCAAGCGCCCATCTAAATCGGGGTAGGCCACCGCCAGGATCCGGGACATCAGGGCGGTCAAGGTACGACTGGCACCCCTCCTACGTTGGGAGGCCATCCCCAGCAGAGCCTCCGCGGTCTTTCTGCTCCCGCGGCGGATGTCCTCCCACCTCTTGCGGCAGTGGGTGCCCCTTCTGTTGTGGACCCCCAGGGTCTTGACGTCCTTGGCGATGGCACGCCAAATGTCGATCTTCTGATGGGCGCTGACCTATGTGACATGTACAGGGGGGGAAGAGAAACATCATCACTTTTCTGCATGCTCGATGTGAGTGGCCCCCCCTCCCCAACCTTGCCATGTGGCCATGCTCTCATCTGTCGTGCCATGCATTCGTCATTCGCTGCCCTCGCCTCCATCGTACATCCTCCCACTCAACCCAGGCATTGGGCACTATGCATTGCCCCCGTGTACTCACCTGTTGGTCTGGAGGCCCGTAGAGTAGCGCATACTGGGGGAGGACCCCGTCCACGAGCTTCTCCAACTCCTCGGAACTGAAGGCGGGGGCCCTTTCCCCAGTCGCAGCAGCCATTGTCACTTCCAGACCGAGGTCACAGCAGCACTTGCAGTATAGGTCCTCTCCTGTGGATGATCAGGTCTCGTGTGAATAAACATAGAGAAAATGGCGGTTACGGCCGCGGCGGTGCATACCGCGACCGCCGGCGCTCACCGCCATTGGCTCCTGAAACCCATAGGGTTCAATGTTGTCCAATGCAGCTTTGCGCCGCGGACTGCGGCCGCCTACCGCCACGGTGTGCCACGCTTGCGCAATGACCTCACTTCACATTGTCACACTTCACAGGTCAGGCAGCCGCCATTTCCAGGGCCCAAATGGCTTAATTCCTACTGCGTCACACATGGCTAGGCCTTGCACCGACATTCATACTAGCCATTCAATACCGAGAGATTCGTGTACTGTGCATGCTGTGGGCACTTACCTGTGGGTTGCTTGACTCGGTGCTCCATGTTGTCCTTCCTAGGCACCGTCCGCTGGGACTTGCGAGGAGATGGAGGAATCCTCCCGTGTACAGACCGCTGGTGGACCTGTCGACAATGGAAGAAAGACACGTCATACTCACCTACAGACTCAACCGTGCCACTATACAGGAACTGTGTGCCCAGCTGGAGCCAGACCTGATGTCACCCATCTGCCAACCCACAGGGATTCCGCCTCTAGTGCAGGTGCTGTCAGTACTGCATTTTTTTGCCAGTGGATCATTTCAAACTACAGTGGCCATTTCATCTGGGATGTCTCAGCCTATGTTTTCAAAGGTGTTGTCCAGAGTGTTGTCTGCCCTGATGAAATACATGCAGAGCTACATCATTTTCCCTGAGGTGGGTGACTTGCCTACAGTGAAGGGTGATTTCTATGCCCTTGGACACATTCCCAATATCATTGGTGCCATTGATGGTACCCATGTGGCTTTGGTTCCCCCAAAAGACGATGAACAGGTGTACAGGAACCGAAAAAATTATCATTCGATGAATGTCCAGGTGGTCTGTTTGGCTGACCAGTACATCTCCCATTTAAATGCCAAGTTCCCAGAGTCAGTGCATGACGCGTACATCATGCGAAATAGCAGCATCCCTTATGTGATGGAACAGCTACAGAGACACCGTGTGTGGCTAATTGGTGACTCTGGTTACCCCAACCTGCCTTGGCTATTGACCCCAGTGAGGAATCCCAGGACCAGGGCAGAGGAACGGTACAATGAGGCCCATGGGCGTACTAGGAGGGTGATTGAGCGTACCTTCGGCCTCCTGAAGGCCAGGTTTAGGTGCCTGCATATGACAGGTGGATCCCTAATGTACTCACCAAAGAAGGTGTGCCATATCATTGTGGCCTGCTGCATGCTTCTCAACCTGGCTTTGCGACGCCAGGTGCCTTTCCTGCAGGAGGATGGTCCAGATGGTGGTGTTGTGGCCGCTGTGGAGCCTGCGGAGAGTGAAGAGGAGGAAGACGAAGAGGACGACACAGACAACAGGGACAGAGTGATACTGCAGTATTTCCAGTGACACACAGGTAAGAATCTACTCCTGCATTGTATTATATCTGTAACAGTAGAGGCTCTCTACTGTCTGACCTTTCACCCCAATGTATGGTAACTTAGTTGTGTATTTCACTTCCTATTTCAGTGATCTGATCCCCACGGAGTGCCCTCTGGTTTTTTTCCCCATGGACTACCGCTGTGTGACACTGGTATGTTGTCATCACAATGTTAATAGAAGAGTTTTGTTGGTTATCTCGAATACATTTGGTTTAAATAAATAGATAGCAGAATCCAGTTTGTTTTTGTGCAAAAAATGTGTTTATTGTAGTTTTCAAATAGGTGTATAGTTCTAAAAGGGTGATGGGTGATGGTGGAGGCATGTCCATGGCAGTGTCCAGACTGTCGTTCCTACAGGTCCATTGTCCATATGCCTGTGGAAGGTGGAGCAGGGGCAGTTCAAGGTTGGACAGGGTGAACAAGTGGGACAGTGGGATGACATCCGGGGGATTCCGTGCATGGCGGGGGTCTTGACATCCTACTCTGTCTTCTTCCTAGATCTCAGGCCTTTCTTGCGGGGTGGTTCTTGTTCTGCAGGGGGTGGGGTCCGGGTGGGCCGTTGCTGTTGTGTCGGGGTCTCCTGACCACTAGCGCCGGCGGAGGTGGTGGACTGTTCTTCCTCCATGCTAGTGGCAGGGGCCCTTTGGGGGGCCACATGGTCCCGCAATGTGGTGACAATCTGGTTGAGTGCCACCACGATTGTACCCATTGCGGAACTGATGCTGCGCAGTTCTTCCCGGAACCCCATGTACTGGCCCTCCTGCATGGCCTGGATCTCCTGGAACCTGGCCAGGACCGTCGCCATCGTCTCTTGGGAGTGGTGGTACGCTCCCATGATGGTGGTGAGGGCCTCTTGGACAGTGGGTTCCCTAGGCCTGTCCTCCCTCTGTCGCACAGCAGCCCTCCCAGTTCCCCTTTGTTCCTGGGCCTCTGTCCCCTGGACGGTGTGCCCACTACCAGTGCCCCCAGGTCCCTGTTGTTGGGGTTGTGGGTTACCCTGGGTGCCCTGTACTGGTAGACACACCGCTGCTTGACCTGTCCTGGAGACAGAAGCATGGGCCCGCTGGGTGGGTGCTGTGCTGGTGTTTCCAGAGGGGGGTAGGTCTGCTGTGGCCTGTGGCTGACTGAGGGTAACCGACTGTCCAGAGGTCCCCGATGGTCCGGGCTGGTCATCAGGTTCTAGGTCGACAGAGCTGCTGTCATCACTGGGGGCCTGTTCTGGGGGTGGGATGGACAAATCTGGACCCTCCTGGCCGGTGTGTTGGCGTTCGGGCCCTGCAGGGGTAAAAGAGTATGGTTATTGCTTTTGTGTGTGCCATGGCGTGCGATTTTTGGGTGCCCTTGTCCCCCAGTGCTGGCAGTCCCTTGTGGGAGGAGTTGTGAGGGTGGTTTGGAGGGGGGGGATGGGTATGTGCAGTGGTCATGCTTAGGTGATGGGTGTCCATGGTTTGTGTTGGCATTCAGGGGTTGGTGTTGGGTTGGGTGGGTTGTGCTGGTGAGACATTAACAGGGAGGATGTGTGCTGGGGGGTTGGGGGTGAGGGTGGGGGTGTGGGTTGGCATGCTGGTGGGTGCGGGGGGTGAAGTAGTTGAGATTAGACTTACCAGAGTCCATTCCTCCGCCTACTCCAGCGAGGCCCTCAGGATGCAGGATGTTCAAGACCTCTTGCTCCCATGCTGTGAATTCGGGTGGAGTGGGTGGGGGTCCGCCGCCAGTCTTCTGCACAGCGATGTTGTGTCTTGACACCATCGATCGCACCTTCCCCCGTAGGTCGTTCCAGCGCTTTCGGATGTCTTCCCGATTTCTGGGATGCTGTCCCACAGCGTTGACCCTGTTGACGATCCTTTGCCATAGCTCCGCCTTCCTGGCTATTGTGGTGTGCTGCACCTGTGTGCCGAAGAGCTGGTGCTCTACCCTCATCATTTCCTCCACCATGACCCTGAGTTCTTGGTCCGAG
This sequence comes from Pleurodeles waltl, assembly GCF_031143425.1. Lineage (NCBI taxonomy): Eukaryota > Metazoa > Chordata > Amphibia > Caudata > Salamandridae > Pleurodeles > Pleurodeles waltl. Next base: position 150,522,576 of record NC_090445.1, on the reverse strand, counting down.
AACCTGGGGTGTCTTTGGGGTGCCATGGGGTGGTGTGGATAAGGTGTGGGGTGGTGTTTGTGGTGATGAGTGTGGTGGTGTGTGGTGTTTTGTGCGTAGATGTGGTGTGGGTGATGATGTTGGGTTCCTGTGTGTGTTGTGCTTTGCGTTCCCTGTGCTCTCTCTCTGTGTTTTGCGCATTGTCTCTGACTTTCGAGTTGTGGGGGTTTGTGGGTGTTGTGGGTGTGTGTTTTATATAGTGATGGTTGTGTGGGAGTGGTGTATGTATGTGTATCAGGTGTGTGTATTTCGATTTGTCCAATGTGGTTGGGTTTTGTAAATGTGTGTGTATTTTGACCGCGGCGGTGTGTACCGCCAATGGGATACCGCGGTTGTAAGACCGCCGCGTGGATTCGTGGGTCGTAATGGCATGGGCGTGTTTGTGTTGGCGTGACGGTGGAGGTTTGGTCATCTCCAGTTTATCGCTGACCGCTGATGAGGCGGCCTTCAGTGGATGTTGGGTTTTTGGCGATTTGGCAGTTGTGGGTCAGAATGACCGTGGCGGTTTACCGCGGCGGTATGATGGCGGTCTTCTGACCGGCGGTAAGAGCCTTTTACCGCCGAGGTCAGAATGACCCCCTTAGTCTTCTTTAAACCAACCTCGTATTTCTGAGCCAATTCAGTAAATCTATCATGAACTCAGGCTGTTCGCTTAGTAATGTCCTTACACATAAATGCGAGTTCATCTTCTTGGTAATTTTCGAATTGTCCTAGACTAAGATTTCCAACGATTATTGCATCTAATTCTGCTGTCAGTCTTACTACATGCACAGTCCTTTCTTTCGTTGTTGACAGTACTGTTCCCTGACTCATTTTTGTACTTGTATTCTCTCTAGATAGGGTGTTTCCATTAAAGTATTGCACCCATTTATCTACTTCCTTCGCACTAATGGTTCTAGTTACTGCAGGAATCTTTGGTGTGGAATCACTTCCCTGAGTGCCATTTTCCAAATTTAGAGCTGATTTCCATACTGGAGTAGTATGTGTGGGAAACTTCTGATAAGGACCAATTGAAGTGCATCTAGACATATTAAGTTCCATGTCTGCACTTGCTCTGGATGGAGTACTTGTATGAGTTAGGATCAAAGGAACAAACTCCCTGGTATCTGGATTGTTCGGGACCCTAATTGGTCCTCCAACATTGCTGGGTACAGCCAAATTGCACACATCTTTCCCTGAACCTTCGGTTTTATACATCAGAACTACTGGGCCATAGTTACTGGAACAGTAGGGACATCAACAGTAATCACAGTGGGGTCAACTGGGGCATATCCGCTCAAACCCTTGTTTCGTGGTTCACAAGGCACACTATTGGGAACAGGTCCCACAGAATTGGAAGCAGTTCTTGCCGGTGCAGTAGGAAAATAAATTACACCACTACTTTCAGTACCGTCGTCACCACCCTCACTTCTAGCTTCATTGTACAGAGGTGGACATTCAGATAATAACACATCTAAGAGATCATCGCCAGAATCATCACTATCCATACCTGTGCCATTGGACTCTTTTTGTATTCTCTCTTTCTGTTTTCTAATTGTTCCCTGTTCCCCTTCTCCTTCAGTCCCATTTGTGGTTAAAGCTGGATACAGATTCTTCAATGTCTGTTCTCCACCTTTTTGCTTCAGCATCCCATCTGGCATCTGCATAAGAATGTATAGCTTTCTTTGCTCACCCCTGATATTTATTTTTATCTTTCACAGAGGCAGCTCACATCCAAGCATTAAGTGCTTCATATTGTACAGGTGTAGGAGGCGGTTTCATTTCATACAATATCCTTCCTAAATTGTCAAGACTTCTCAAATTAAATGTGGCATGCTCTGGGAATTGCAATGGACCTTCCTTTTCTATGATCTTGTGCCACTGACCAAGCCAAACACACGAGTGAAGCCCTAAATTTGTCATCATATAATGACCTGGAGTAACTTCGGGAGGTGCCGCTACACCCGCTCTACGGGGGATATAAACATCACCTCTCAACAAGTCTCAAACAACTTTAAAACATTTCATTTTTGCAATTAATTGACAACATTTACAGTGAAATTTCAGCTCGAACAGTGATGTATCCACAGTCCTTTACCAATAGAAACACTGTATCACACCAGCCAATCTATACCAACGCAGCACTCTGTGACATAAATCTCACTCCTTGCAGCAGTACCCCTCCTTTACAATCTGCACGCACACCCGATCCGCAATATCACACACGTACATATCACACATGTAAATATAACACACAAGAAAATTTCCCAAACACTTCTGATGAATCCTTGACCTGCGGGGTATCTCCATTGATCAGTACAGCTTCACTTTGTGCATTAAGCCCCGCTATACCAATCATCTCACATTCACACAAAGTAAATCCCTATCTTAACAGTTTTGTTGGTGGCGCCCCACACAGAACACGACCTCTGGACAGACAATATAATATGGTGTCTTCTCCACCTTTTAAACTATCCCAGGATCTTAGGTCTCGTCGGACCCGATAACCTCTTCAACTTCTTTATAAATCACCACATTCACGCAACACACATAACATCTCCGTAAGACACCATCTATAGGAAGCTGGCTTTACTATACCAAAATGAGATATAGGGGGTTATTACAACTTTGGAGGAGGTGTTAATCCGTCCCAAAAGTGATGGTAAAGTGACGGATATACCACCAGCCGTATTACGAGTTCCATAGGATATAATGGACTCGTAATACGGCTGGTGGTATATCCGTCACTTTACCGTCACTTTTGGGACGGATTAACACCTCCTCCAAAGTTGTAATAACCCCCATAGTGTGCACAGAGTCCAGGCGCTCTCTTTTGTGGTACTGTGGTCGAGCAGTTAAGCTTATCAGAGGGTAATGCAAAGCATTTGTTGAACACACACAGACAATAGAAGAAGCACACACTCAATGACTTAACTCCAGACCAATGGTTTTTATATTGCAAAATATATTTTCTTAATTAATTTTTAGAACCACAAGATTCAAGTTGCAGGTAAGTACTTTAATAGAGTTGTATTTCACACATGTATCAACAATACTTTGTTTGAAATCAATAAGTTATGCAGTTTTTGAAATATTAGCAATTATCTGTTTTAAAAATGGACACAGTGCAATCTTCAGAAACAGTTCCTGGAGGGGAAGAAATGTTAGAACGTTTTATAGGTAAGTACTTGACTTACAGTTCCAATTTCCACGGGTTAGGAAGTCCACCGCTGGGGGTTCAAGTGAACAGCAAACACCCACCACCAACAACATGGGGCCTGCCGGGTGCAGAGGTCAAAAGTAAAACAAATTTCACGTGGGCTTCCATGGAGCACTCGGAACCAGATCTGCAGGCAGGTAAGTACCATGTCTTTGGAGGGCAGACCTGGGGGGTTTAGAGGAGCACGGGGGGACGCACATAGGCACCAAACACACACCCTCCGTGGCACTGGGGCAGACGGGTGCAAAGTGCAAACAAGGCGTCGGATTTCCAATGGTTTTCTGGTCAATCCTGCCCTAGTAGTTTGGCTGACATACAGGGGGCATCTCTAAGTTGCCCTCTGGGTGCATTTTTCAATACATCTGCCACTGGCATCAATGTGGGTTTATTGTGCTGAGAAGTTTGATACCAAACTTCCCAGTAGTCAGTGAAGCGATTATGGACCTGTTGAGTTCGTAATGACAAACTCCAAGACCATATACTCAGTATGGCTACACTACACTTACAATGTCTAAGAATGGATTTAGAAACTGTAGGGGCATATTGCTCATGCAGCTGTACCCTCACCTGTGGTATGGTGTACCCTGCCTTAGGGCTGTAAGGCGTGCTAGAGGGGTGACTTACCCATGCCATAGGCAGTGTTTTGTGGGCATGGGACCCTGAGGGGGCTGCCATGTCGACTTTGCCTTTTTCTCCCCACCAGCACACACAAGCTGAAAAGGCAGTGTACATGTGCTTGGTGAGGGATCCCCCAGGGTGGCATAGTACATGCTGTGGCCCTTGGGACCTACCCTGGCCACAGAGCCCTTGGTACCATGGGTACCTTTTACACAGTTAAGTCAACTGTGTTCCATGGGTGTGCTGATTGCAGAAATAAAGGTACATATTTTGGGAAAGAACATTAGTGCTAGGGACTGGTTAGCAGGATCCCAGCACACTTTCAAAGTTGGCATCAACATTAGGCAAAAAGTGGGGGGGTAACCATGCCAACTGTGGCACTTTCCTACACCATCCAGCTTCACAATCACTGCAAGCTGGGAGCAGCTGCAATGCACAACCCTATTGATACTCACGTTCCTGCCACCAATGCGTCTCTCTGCCAAATCTCCGTGACTTAACCGATTCTCCAACTCTGAACATGGGTACTAGGTGTTGGGCTCTGGGGACTAACTAGTCTAGAACACGGTACTAGTTCACCCCTTTTCGGAAAGAGGCCCATCCGTTACTGCTATCATCTGAAGAAGCACTGGGCCCTGTCAATAATTCTGGGGTTCCAGGAATCTTTTCTTCTCACTTCCGAAGAATGGAGAGAACCTGTATCAAGTTATTCAAATTCAATTACAATGTAACCCGTGGAGCCACACACTAAGAGGGTCATTCTGACCCTGGCGGGCGGCAGGAGCCGCCCGCCTGGCGGGAACCGCCAAATGGCCGCCCGCGGATGCCATTCAGGCTTTCCCGCTGGGCCGGCAGGCGACCGCCAAAAGAGCGCCCGCCGGCCCAGCGGGAAAGGCCCTGCAACAAGGAAGCCGGCTCCGAATGGAGCCGGCGGAGTTGCAGGGGTGCAACGGGTGCAGTTGCACCCGTCGCGATTTTCACTGTCTGCTAAGCAGACTGTGAAAATCTTTATGGGGCCCTGTTAGGGGGCCCCACCACACCCGTTCCCGCCATCCTGTTCCTGGCGGTAAAAACCGCCAGAAACAGGATGGCGGGAAGGGGATCGGAATCTCCATGGCGACGCTGCTTGCAGCGCCGCCATGGAGATTCAGCCCATGCAGGGGAAATCCGGCGGGAAACCGCCGGATCCCCTTTTCTGACCGCGGCTTTACCGCCGCGGTCAGAATGGGCTGGGAAGCACCGCCAGCCTGTTGGCGGTGCTTCCGTGGTCCCCTGCCCTGGCGGTAATGGACCGCCAGGGTCGGAATGACCCCCTAAGTCTCAGAGACCATCTCAAATTTTCAAAGGCTTTATTACAGACTCAAAGTCAAAATTACATAAATGAGTCTTATAATAATGGTATAAATGCACACAATCACTAATGGAGAATTAAAGCATCGTACAGTATTAAACTTCACCAGCATGTGAAAAACAAGTATCTCAATAGTGATTATGCAGAAAATCCAAAACAAAGACTGATGTTTTTTATGCTAAAATAACAATCTCCTGCTTAACTATTTAATCTAAATTTACCTTTTATAATACTAAAGATTTCTAAATAAAGAATAGGCAAACAGAATCTTCAGTAGACGTTCTGTTGAGAGAGGTGCAACGGCATAAAGCGAAAGAGGGAACCTAAGTCTAACAATATTTTAGTGAGGTCCACTCTCAGCTAAGGACAAAAGGAATCTGTGTTTCTCTGGACACATCACACCTTTTAAGTTGAATATTGGTTAAAGCATATATAGCTATGAAAACATCTGCACTGAAAAGCAAGTCTATCAATCCATTTTAAGTAGCACTTTGACTTCAGAAGCTCTCCACAATGGGAAACATCCTGAACAACTAGGTCTAAACCACTACTTGCCTGAACCACTACTGCTAAACAACTAAAAAGTCTCTACAACTAAGTACTGAACAACTACTGTCTGAACAACTACTGTGTCTGAATAACAATTGCCTGAACAACTAATTTTAAGGTAAGGTTTTCCTTTTGGTTTTTATGGTTTATTAGTTGTTTAGAATATATATATATATTAGTTGTTCAGGCAATTGTTATTCAGACACAGTAGTTGTTCAGACAGTAGTTGTTCAGTACTTAGTTGTAGAGACTTTTTAGTTGTATAGCAGTAGTGGTTTAGGCTATAGTTGTTTAGGACCTAGTTGTTCTGTCACATATTCCTCCACAATGACCTCGCTCTCCCTTCACATTCTCAGGCACTTCAGAACAGTTACCAAGTTATAACAAGCTCTCAAAAATCTTCTTATCTCTCAAGCACAAAAGACCTTTCATTAGTTCAACTCCGCATCCTGACACCTGCAGCTCTTAGAAAAAACATGCAAAGCAACTTCATGTTGATGGTTAGTTATACATGGAAAAATATGTAGCCTTCACTCCAGCCAAGTTACTTGAAAACACAAACGTACTTCAGTTTAAATTAATTATGTTACTTGTGGTTAAAATACAAAATGATTATGCATAGCAATACTTTGAAAACATTTAAAGTATAACATATTTTTAAGAATTCTTATACAATTCTACTAAAACATTTCATCTACTGCTTACTTTTCGTATATATTTCGCAGTGCATCATTTAAACAAAACAGTTTACACGTTGGCGTTTCTCCACTTTACATAAAAATGTGACAAACTTTTCACCCTCATTTTCAGAGACATAATGGCACAGCCAACCTATGCTCTCTCACGGATAAGAGTGTGTTTATGTGACAGAGAGTCTATGTAAGTGTACATTTCTGTAAGTATGTGTGAGTGAAAGTGGAGGTCAAAGGGCGTGTGATATCACTTTCGCTACCCGTGGCATTTTGGTGACCTGTCAGCCATGCAACAGTGGCCAACTTCATCCTGTCTCTCACACTGTCACTAATCTGAGGCTCTCCTGAGTTAGCGGCCCAGTGACTGGCCCATCCTTCTAGGCTCCACTCCAGGCTGCTGGAATATTCCTCAGGAGAGGACTGGAGTCACTGTGTCAGAGACCAATGCACTGTTAGGCCACAGGAAGAGAAGCTCTTAGGCTTGGCCTGTGCCCGTCTCTGGCTGTGCTTCCTCTGTATGTGTGCAGTGCACAAGACAGGTTGTCAGTGGTGGCCAAGCCAGATTATGCTCTGTTCTGTGGCTCGCATGCATGCAGGTTCGGACTGGGACAGAAAATAGACCCGAGCCCCAAACTAAAAGTGGCCCCAATTAGCAAGTCAGGTAGCAATGAATGCGGAAGGCAATGTTTGTAATAATATCAAAGAACTCAGCAGTAAAAACCGGCCACCAGACCATGAAACAGGTACACAAATAGCCAAAACAAGCATTTACAAAGCAAAGGGTCTCGCATTTTGTCGAGTGAGAGCTATTAGCGTTGTAAACTCCTAACAGGACTTTTCTTGCCAAATTAATTGGAAAAAAACAAGCGCGATCGTGCTGTGTAAAACCCAGCGCGATCATGCTGCGAAATAAAGAGAAAAAGTAGTCCAGAAACCATACAGAAAATACAGAGCCTCATATGTTTCCAGTAGTTAGCCGCTGCACTCGAGGAGGGCTAAACACCAGAAAAGGCATGACGTATGCATGCCCTTCACCAATGAAAGCAAGAGGATTTTAAAAGGCAAGCCCACGAACCAATGGAAGTAGCTGATGTAACACGGGTTTAAAGAGAGATTACAGCAGGATTGGAGCGCTTTGCACTCGACCCTAAAAACTAACCCACACAGAGGCCAGCTTTTCGGGACTGTCAGTTTGCCCTGCAGTGCAGTTAGACCCTGCCTGAGGAGGAGGAGGCAGGTTGCCAGACAACAATGTCTTGGAAACAAGAAAAAAGACTTTGCAGAGACTCGTCGTTTCACCCAAAAAAACGGAATGAAAATCTAAAAGCCCCGTTGGCATTTGGACAGACCATGTGGTCCAGACAGCAAACACAATACAGCACAAGTCAACAGTAAAAAATGCAGTAATGGGGAAGTAAAAAGCAAACGTCCGCTGACTGCACAAAGGGTAGTTTAAAAACACCCTCCATACACTCCATCTATTCATTTTCATTCACTTATTTAAAGTTTTTGTATGGAGCACTCAAGGCCTAACAGCATCAGAGCGCATTATAAACAAGACAAACACAGTGTATAGAACAAGTGAGGATAAGAAAGAGAAGAAGACAATATAGCTAACCAACTAACACTATAGTAAAATGAAAGGCAATGACAGGAAAAGTGGAGTCCACTTAGGCAGTAAACAGTTGCCTAGATCGTCTGGCATCACTGTGTTGCATAAGGATCCCAGGGGCAAAGCTAAGCTGAGGAATAGGTATTCCCAGGGAAAAGGTCCAGGGCAGGGGACATCCCGGTAGGAGACTGAGTGTATGACGTCAGGTGTAGTAACACTGCGGCAAATGTATAACCATAGTTACTTACCAGATGATCAGGCCCATATAGAAGGAACAGGAAGGAGTAGGAGACAGTCCACATGGCTCGAGATCATACCAATGGCCAGAGTACGAAAGGCAGGAAATATAGGGGCATACTTAAAAGCCCCATGGCGCAGGGAGGAGCAGCAAGTGACCTTGCTGGGCAGAAATGCACAGTTTTTACAAGATACAGTGCAGAAAGGGCAGAAATGCATCGTATTTATAAGATATAATGCATTTCTGTCCTTTCCCCCTGCGCTTGTGCACAAATTCCTGCCTAGCACCAACGCCCACGGTGCAAGGGTGTCTGCGTTGTCAGCAGGATTTTTGTGCCAGAAAGGACAGCTTTCTGCACAAAAACAATCCAGAGAGGCATTTTCCTCTGTCATGGAAAGAGTTGCTCCTGCCCTGGAGTGACGTACAGTTTTGACACATTCCCAGGTTTACAAATTCTTGGAAATCTGGGAATGCTTCAAAACCCATGGGTGTTGCGTAGGAACACCCACCGCAGCACCCATGGTACGCCTCCCTAACACAGTGTTAGGGGCTGCATTATCTTATACCATATCTACAAGGCCATGAAAAGCCACGTAAAGCCTTGTAGATATGGGTCTGCACTATGCGGCGCCGGGGCTTATAAATATGCCCCAAAGACTGAGAAGAAATCATTTTAGTTCCCTTTTTTTTAGGTTTCGCCTACAGCGCGCATGCAGTGTCAGTGAAAGCTATTGTGAAAAAACAACACTTAAAACCCCCATACTTACCGTTCTTTACCATTAGTTGGCTCTTATACCGCTCTCATTTCCTTGCTTCTCATTGGTTACGGCCTCCTGCTGCCTACACTTACTGTTCTTCCTCTTCTGTGGTCCATTCGTCCATGGAGTTTGGACGAAGTACCGTTTCCTGTCTCTGCGACCAGTATCCTTTCACTAGCCGCTGCTGGTAGAGGTACTTTTTTTGTATTTTAAACCTAGCACTTCTCAATAGTGCTTGTGTTTGCACGACCCTCTCTATCCCGTCTTTCCTCCTCATTGTTTTTCCTGTCTCTCCCCTCCTCACTTTGTCATTGCTATGTATTTTTTTTTTTAGTATAGTGCAAACTGGACCCAAAGGCAGTGCTTAATTTGTGCTTGTTGTTTCCGGTGCTGAGCACTGGCACTTATTTTTGAGGGCCGGGGCTTATTCTTCTGCCTCAAGCATTTGCTTCGAGCAAAAGGCACACATGGGAAAGATGGAGGAAGAGAAAAACGAAAAAGCGTCACTGAGGGAGAAAGTAGAAAGCTGCTGGAGTGAGAGGAAGGGGCAGGGAGTGGCTTTGTATGGAGTGAAGAGGCCAGCGATGGCTTCAGGATTACGGCGCCTCAGTATTCCGTGTTCACACATTTAATTGCAGCAGCCGCGTGTTTAAGAGGGGGGCTTTGGGCACAGGCACCTTTTTATTTACAAATTAAGCACTGCACAAAGGTGTTGGAGCGCTGCATCATTCTTTTTCACCCACTCACCTCACCGCCATTGTTTCCCACCCTCCTCCCTCTCGTTGCTTGTTTTTGTTATTTAATTTGCAGAATGTTTATATAGCGCACACTGGACCCGAAGGTATTGGAGTGCTTTGCACAAGCAATATTTACTTTACACAAGGACGCATTAATTTTTGCTCCCAATCTCAGGATGTTGATTCGATGCCGAGACTCAAACCTCGTTGTCCACTACTGCAGGCAGCAGTTCTGGCCGTAACGCCACATCCCCCTTAAGAAACATTAACAAAGCCAAATAGCTTGCTCAGAGCTAGTTGACTTTGTTAAAGTTTTTTAAAGATGTTGCACGGAAGCTTAGGCTGGTGTGCAACATGATTTAAAGTAGTCAAAAAAGCACTATGACACGGCCAATGCTGACCATGCCATAGCGCTTCGTTTGAAGTTACTTTCAGTCATGTTGCACAGTAGCTCGTGCTGCTGTGCAACATCTTTAAAAAACATTGACAATACCAATGGGTCTTGCATGGGCGAAACCTATTGGCTTTGTCAATGCTTGTTTTTCTTTGCTCTATCTGTGGCTATGATGGCAATTATGCGTCCCTAAGTCTTCAGTGACACTTATGACACTGCACAGTGTCCCATGTCCCCATTTAGCGAGCTAGCAGACTCAGCCTTAGCAACTCCACAATGCCTTACCATACAGGGTGCAGAACCAACGGTGGTCTGCAGAATGAACCTCTGTGACCCAGCATGACATGATGTTAGTGATGGACAGATCCACTGAACTCTTACATAGCCATGCATAACCATGCATAACAAATGGGAGCCGCCCCAGCCAAAATATAAGCTAAGAATGACCCAGGAGAACTGCAGCCAATAAAGGCAAAAGCTGTCAATGTTACTGAAGGCAGACATCAGGTCCAAGTTCAAGGGATATCTATACTTGCCCTCTTAAACATAGGAGTGTCTGTTAATGTGACAAATGAAGTGCAGTTCACCCAGATGAAGCCCGGAACAGAGCTCACAGCCACGAAACGCGGATCTATGCCCATGCATATGGCAACCTGATACTGTTCCCTTTAGTGGGCACCTTCATAACCACCATCAGCCATGACAATGCCAAAATACACTACTGCTGAACATCTGGGACAGATTTTATTTGTCCTCTGAGTAAATGCACATGACTTAGATGACATTGCCAGTGTCTTCAGATACTTTTTTGAATGCCTTAGTTATCTCAGGTCTCAAACCAATCACGTTTAAGATCAACCAGACCATCAAATTAGTTACCCTACACCACACAAGAGTGTGATCCATATAAGGTCCCTGGTAGAGAAAGAATAAAAAAAAAGCTGGATGTCATTGAAAAACCATCAGGTCATATGTCCTGGGACTATCCTGCAGGCCTGGCTTTAGGGCTGGTGGCGCCAATGACCACCTCCGCCATGTATTCCCTCAGTACCACTATTAACAGTGCCCCCCAAGTCTTCATCATCACTCTCTCACAAATGCATTTAATTTGTGTTATAGCATCACTCATACCAGTGTAGGGTACGGTGTCAGAGCACAGAGAGTCTTCCAATCCTGCATGTGTAAATCAGTGTATAGGAATTGTTACGTAAAACAGAGGCTACATGGTGTAGGTGCACAGGTCATTGATATTGGTAGGCTGTATAGTTTAAGAGTGCTTGTTCTGGAGAAGCACACACTTAGAATTTAAAATGTAACACCATGGTTGGGGGTTGTGTTTAATAATAAAATTGATTTCTGCCCTTATGAACCCTATTTGCAGCATTAGGATAATGAAATAATGGGGGAAATCATAACAATCTACATCTTGCTGTTTGCATGCAACTCTTTGACAGTTAATTGCTCTGTGTTCTACGTTAGGATTTTAACTTATAAACTGAAAGTAACGAAAGGATCTCTCTGACAAAAGCAGTAACAATCTGACCTGTTTGCATTATATGCACTTTGTGATCTGCATGGTACACGTTCTTTGCAACAGGCATAACCCCTACCTTATGAGTCAAAACTTCCACTAGACAGAACTCCAATCTCTCTCCAGAAAAAAAACACTAATCACATCATTATCTTGACATTTTTATTGCTGCCTGAAAATAGTGGGCGGTAGGGAACGCTGGCAGGAGTTGCTTTTAAAATCATAATACACTTACAAACAGGGTGCCCCCACCCTAAGTCGGCACCTGGTGCGATGGCGCCGATTGCACCGCCCAGGGCCAGCCCTGCTTCCCTGTAGTAGTCACATCTATGCCAAAACAGTCAGGTACTGTTAGTACCTCAATGGATATGAAGTTACACAACAAGGTGAGTAAGAGGAAACGTCATTTCACACCAACAATGGATAACATTCTGGTTGGCCCTCAATGGAACAAAGTGGTTTTCCAAGCATGACCAGGGTACCACCAGCCACTCCTTAACAGATCCAGGCATTACATAATGATACTCTCCATGCATGTAGGGCTGAGGAAGTATCAGTGACTGGAGATAGGGTACTATGGATGCAGGACACACGTAACCCTCATCAGTTTCCATCCAGGAGCCCTAAGCTATTTACTTATACCTAATTTAGTGATGGACTATGGCATTATTGAACAATACTCCCCTGTTGCTTGACTATGATATGCTCAAATGAGTACGATGGATACCACCCTGTGCTCTTGCTTTACCTTTGTTAGCGACACTTTGCTATGTGCCACCTGTCCCTTCATCACCGCCTCCCCCACCTGCTCCATCCCATCCTGCCTCTTAAAGATTATAATTCATATGGCAAGTTCTCTATTGTGCTGGTCCATGTTTATGTAACCTGATAGGTGGAAATAAAAAAGAGACTTAAAAAAGTATATGTGACTGAATTTGGGAATATTCTACCCCCGCAGAGGTAGTCCACAATGCTATCCGCGTAGAAGGTTGTTATGAACATATTGATCTTCCTGGGAAACATCCCAGGTCAGCATCACCGTCTGCAAGTTATCGTCCATGGACTAGGCGCATGCTGTCTCACTCTGCATTGAGATAGAGACAGATACACCTTTTTCAGCTATTTGTCCGCTTTAATCCCAAAAAGGCTGAAGATATTCTAAAAGCATAGAGGACCAGCAAAGTAGAGGGAGCCCAGCTAGGCCATGCTACAAGACTGACCTATATCTGCTAAACTACCTTCTGTTTAAGACTTGAAACCCTCTCCCGCCAATTGCGGCTTGCGTCATCAAGGGTTTTCTCCTACACCCCTGGCAGTGTCAGCCCTTAGAGGTCTTAACCACATATTTTTTTGTAAATATCTTTTTTGCATTTCATATTTCATTACCATAAGTGACATAAAAACACTTTTGGCATACATTATTGCCACTTTGCGCCAGTGGAAGTAATTCGGATACATTTCAATCGAAAGTGTCCGGATTACTACCGGTTACTTGTATGATGGTGTCATTTGCCCTCCCGTCAATATCCAACTCTAAGAGCGGCCAAAGTGCCCAACCAGGGTAGTACTTAACACTGCCAACAGGAAACCAATAGTGCGACTGTTCACCAACAAATCAATAATAACTACAAGTGTATTTAAGTTTTAATAGGAACTATACCTTTAAATGAAAATATAGAAGATCAGGACCTCACTGTTCAGAGTACTTGTTTGCTCCTGTGAACTCCCATTAAATGTATTGTATTAGTGCTGAGAAGTGAAAGTACTCTCTCTTTCAAATTAAAGACGTGCGGGTACTCAGTACCAGTCCATTCAAAGCACTAATACCTATCGGGACAAAAACCCACCCACTTCCCCAACCTGCTTGTGTGTTTAGCCATGGCGCCGTTTGATTCGTCCCAAACCCCTGTGTCTGTCCCATAACTCACGAAATACCTCACAGCGGGCGGAGATTTCACATTCATCGATGGCTCTCCAACATAACACCCCGTATGGCCGAGTATGGTAAGAACTGTTCTGGTCCCAACCAGTGTTCCCGTGCCAAAGCGTCAAAGGCACAGAATCCCTCGTCTGACACCACATCTGCCCAGGTCACGATTTCCGCTTCCTCCCAGTCACAGAATCAATGCGTAGCTTTCTGGTATGGCACGATCGGGAGACTGGCTGCATAGGACATGCGTCGCCGACAGTCACACGCATACCACCTCCGGATGTATAAAACTATAGGTAACAATACACTACCTGTGTCCTGAGGGGGGCAGTGTCTAAGAGCCCGTGTAACAGCCCTGCTAGCTCATTTAGGATACCCGCATATTCGAGTGGTGGTGCACCAGCAAGGCACCGCTTGGGCAACTGTGCTGCAGCATAATATTGTTCATAGGCACCAAGGGCCCCTTCACCCAGAGGGGCAAGTAGCTTATTAATAGCTACAGGTCATCTGCCATCACCCCAAATAAAGTCTTTTAGAATGCTCCGTAGATTTGTAAAAAAGGCCCTCCGGATAACCAACGGGAGGGCCGTAAAAACACGTAAGAGCTGTGGCAGGACCAACATTGTGCAAATGGCGATTCTGTCCATGGGAGACAAGGGTAGTCTGGTCCAAAAAGGGAGGGAATGGCGGACGGCAGTCACTGCCTTCCCAAAGTTCCCTTCCAGCAGGTCCTGTGCGCGGTAGTACACCTGCAACGCCCAAATATTCCAAGCAGCCAGACCACCAAGTCAGTGAAGTGCGGCAGTGTATCTCGGTGGTCCTCAGCAAAAGGTATCAGTGGGAACAGGCAGGACTCTCCCAATTGACACAAAGTCCTGACAGGGAGCCAAATGTGGTCAGCATCACCATGACCTCCGGTAACACTGTGTGGTCCACCCTCAAATAAATCAGTGCATCGTCTGCATAAAGAGAGATGATTTGAGGGTGAATGAGCGCCAAAAGACCCTAGTGAGGTGCACGGTCTCTTAGCATACATGCCAGAAGTTCCATCACCAGGGCAAACAACAGAGGCAAAACGAGGCATCCCTGTTGTGTACCTCTAGCCACCGGAAAAGGGTCAGATTATATGTACCCCGTGCCCACTCTAGCAGCCGGATTGGTGTATAGTAATGCTACCCATCGGAGTATATGTGCCAGGACCGCCATCATGTAAGGCCATCCCAGGGTGTCAAACATTTTTTCAATATCGAGAGAGGCAGCCCAACCCTCTGTCACAGTACATCTCACCCAATCCATAACATGGAATTGTCGACGTAAGCTAATAAAGGTGTTGCGCCCGGGTATAAATCCATTTTGATAGGAGTGTACTAAGGAGGAGACAAGCGTGGTCAAACGACTGGCCAGGATTTTTCCAAGTACCTTGTAATCAAGGTTTAGAAGAGACAGGGTGAGATATGATGTTATGTTTAAAGGATTCCATCCAGGTTTGGGGAGGGCCACAATCACCATTTCCCTCATGGAAGCCGGTAAGGTCCCATTAGCCACCACGCTCTCATACACCTTCAGAAGATGAGGGGCCAGTTGGTTACGGAGTGTGCATTGAAATTCAACCAGGAACCCCTCAGTGCCTGACACATTTCCTCAAGCTATCTGAGCTATTGCTTTCTGCACTTCTTCCAATGAAACCAGGCTATCTAGATCCTGCCGCTGTAGGGGATTGATTGTAGGAGTGTGCACACATGCTAAATATGCAGAAAGTTAATCTGAGTTTACCACAGATGGCTCCCTGTACAAGCTCCTGTAATAATCTTCAAATGCACCTTTGATGTCTTCCTGGGTATTCGCCACCTGTCCCATCTAGAGGCAGTGTGCAGAAATCGGGTTTCGGGAGGACTCTGAGCGAAAAACCATACCAGTAAGTGACCTGCCTTATCCCCGTGTTCGTTTTGCTGTTGTGTCTAAACTTTAAAGTCAAAGTTGGATAATCGACCTACTAGTTGCCTATATTCCTTTCGCAAGTCCGATAGGGCTGTGTGTTGACTGTGATATGTCAGACATGCTCTCTCTAGTTCTCCTGGGCAGTCTTCCACAGCAGTCACCTCTTCACTCAACAGCTTTTGTACACCATAAGCTGTTTCCATGCACAATCCCTGTATAACAACTTTAAATGCATCCCATTCAAGTGGAAATCTTCGGTCTGGACGTACACTATCTAAGCAAGATCACTAAGGGATTGTGATCCGAGAGGGTCCTGCCCAGATACTCCACTTGTGTGCCCTGTGTGATCAATACCAATGGTACAAAGACCATATCCAGCTTGGAATGTAGCCTGTGTACCATCGAGTAATCGGAGTACTACCTGTCAGTGTGGTGCAATGAGTGCCAAAGTTCCCCCACCTGTAGTTCATGAGCCCAAGTGTTCAGCTATAGTGAGAAGGAGCAGGGGTGCACTTTCAGCAGGGGGGAGTGGATCTAGCTATTGTTAGGTCGACAATCTATTGCAGTCCCCGCACCAAAGTGTGCATGTTGCTGGATCTATCAGCAGGATGGGTGTCAGAGTCGTGTAAAAGGCTGCTTGCCCCATAGTCGGGGTATATACTGCCACAAGTGTGAATGTCATCCCATTATGTGTCCCCTCCACTACTGTATAGTGACCCTCTGGATCTATCTAAGTGTGTGACACTGGAAAGGGCACCCCCAGAGCCACCCACACTAGTACCCCACTGTCTACTCAATCTAGGGAGTTCTATTGATGCAAGGTGTGTCTCCTGGAGCAGTGCTTAATTTGTGCTTGTTGTTTCCGGTGCGGAGCACCGGCACTTATTTGTGAGGGCCGGGGCTTATTCTTATGCCTCAAGCATTTGCTGCGAGCAAAAGACACATATGGGAAAGACGGAAGAAGGAAAAACGAAAAAGCGTCATAAAGGGAGAAAGTAGAAAGTTGCAGAATGAGCTGAAGGGGCAGGGGTGGCCGTAAATGGATTGAAGAGGCCCGAGATGGCTTCAGGATTATACTGCCTCAGTGTTCATTGCTGGCAGATTTAATTACAGCAGCCTCGTGTTTAAGAGAAGGGCTTTGAGCACCAGCACCTCTTTATTTACAAATTAAGCACTGTCCTGGAGACATGTGAAGTGGGTGCTGTGCCTCCGCAGGTAAGCGTAAATCTTGTGTCACTTGACATGTGAGCCCATACATCTCACATTCAAAAGAAACTGTGAATTAGTCCTGCAGATTGTAGGGGATAATACATGGTAACCATAATTTGTCCCAGCAAAGATCAACCAGCATGTCCAGTAGCGCTCTAACAAATTCAAATTGCTCTCCACCTCACTGTCATTGTTTATCAGGGCCATCCTTGCTGGGTCTGAGACAATCATGACAACAAACTTTTCCAAATTCAAGAAAAGGACATGGTTACAAGAGTCATCAGAGTATCATCAGCCATCGGAGAGACCTTAGTGTCTCCGGGAGGTCATTCAGGTTGGAGTTACTCACAGATTATGTCTCTGATGCGCCCTAAACCCCAGTGCCAATGTCGGAGCCAGGTTACCCCACCCAAACCAATGCAGCTGACACCTGCACTGTCTCTTTCGCTGCCTGGTCTCAGGAAGGGTGAGAGCGGTACTTATGGGCTGACCGGCCCTAATTCCACACCAGGGTCCGACCCTCCTCAGCATCCTGGCAATCCAATGGATGATGCTTCCCTTTGGATTCCAACTAGTCCCAGGCCTCATGAACAGATTGGAAAAGAAGTGTTTTATCACCATACATGACCCAAATTTTAGCTGGAAAAATCAGCACGTACTTGATCCCTATCTGACGAAGTTTAAGTTTCACTGTGCAGTAGGAAGCCTTATGTTTTTGTACGTCAGTCGTATAGTCCGGGAATATTGTAACTTTCTGGTTCTCTACTTGCCATAGGCCTTTGGTGCGAGAAATCCGTAGGATGTTATCCCTGTCTCTGTAATTGACGAGACACACCACCACCGGCACAGGGGTGCCCTAGGCGGTGGGGGTCGGGCTGGTACCTGGTGTGCCGATTCTAATGAGAAGGTGGGTGTTTTGTACCCTAGGGCAGTTTGTCTTAGCTATTGTTCCAAGTATAAATCCATGCTCTGCCCCTCAATCTTCTCTGGGAGACCCACCACCCAAATGTTATTTCAGCATGATCTTCCCTCTGCATCCTCAGCTTTGCGTTTTTGAGGTCCACCTGTCATTGCAGGGCTGCAAGGTTAGTCTGTGTGTCTGATACAACAGGGTGCATCTGTTAGTCTAGGACAGGGACAAAAGGCCCTGGGTGCGGGGAGGTGTGGTTGTGCCCTTGACATAATGGCCTGTGGGCTGGCCCCAATGACTCAATTAATCTCATAGAGCCCTACCCTATCATAAGCAGATGTAGCTAACACTTAGACCTGCACTCTTCTTTTGTCCCATCAGCCAGACCTCCCTCCATTGTGACATCACAGTGGCAGATCCTGCCAGAGTTGCAAACCCCGCTTAACAGGTCTGCTGGGGTTTTTCATATGACATTGGGGGTGCACTTCAAAGGACATAAACTAAATAGCAAAACAATGTGTGTATCTACTATCTGTTGTTGGAAGCTCAGCTTTTTCCTACCAGACATCTGTCTCTGAGTTTGTTGGGGGTACAGGGAGTGCCTAAAACTAGATTTTAGTGTTAGTTGTAGGAGGTCACTAGGCTTTCTATAGTATCCTCCCCATATATACCTCTTAGCCCTCAGGGTCCATGTTTAGCATGGCCAAACACTTTGGTCATCTTGAAAATGCCCAAAGTAGTTAGGGTTAGCCCTGGGAACCATTACCCCAATGGTTAGGGTGTCCTCAGGGGTCATTCCCATCCACTATCTCATGCCAGACATAAATGTGGCATTTCAAGGCACCCACTTTAGAACATTCCTGTACCTGTGGAAGATCAGAAGAGGACCGAACCTGCTGTCTGAGACCGGAGAAGAGTCTAAAAGAATGGACCTGTTCTCCCTCTTGTACCAGAACAAATAAGTGTACTCCGAGGGTCATAAGATTGACCTCCTTTTCAAGCTAAAGTGACACAACAAGCTACAACAGGCCTTTTCCTGCAACTGCCTAGCTGACTTGTGGCAACTGGACCTGGGCCCTCCTGTTAGCCTCTATATGCTACCCTGTCAGTCTGTAAGTGCCTCTCCTGGTGGGCTTTAGAAGTGTACACTTGTGGTGGAATAGAACTTAAAGGACTTAGAGCCTGATTTAGATCTTGGCGATAACGTTCCCACCGTAGATTTTCCATCGGATTTCCTGTCCGCTGCCTTGGTGGCCTGCCCGCTGTAGTTAGATGTTGGCCTTGGTGGCCTGCCTGCTCTATTTAGATGTTGGTGGATTCATAGATGAAAGACCGCCTACAAACTTCCGCCACCTCCATGAATCTTCACCCATGCTAATGGCATTACAGCAAAAGTGCCCCACAGCAGGACTCCAGCCAGCTTTACTGCCGAGCCAATCACGATATGACATCCAGCTGACGCAACTGCTAAACCTCCACAACTGAGCTGGCGGATTGGGAGGGATAAAAGGATGAAACTCACCTTTTTTCTGAGTTTTCATATTTCCTGCCACCATGAACCCAGTCATACAAGTCCTGTCATTGTTGCTGCTCCTGTGTCAAGATCAAAATCAACCCCATTGTCTCCAGAACAGAATGTAAGCCATTGCATTACCTGTCCTCCTCAGAATTGTTGTGTCCATTAGAACTGGACTCGTGCATGTTTTAAATACTTGCAAGCAATAGTCCACTGATGTACAGTGCATATGTCTGTAATGTGGTAGGTAGAGAAATGTTTAAAAACACCCCTCATTATATCAGATACACTCACCAATCTGGTACTAACTACCTTTATGGCAATGGACACATACACAAAAAGTCACATGAATCCCAACTCAAAATGTGTCCATACTAGTGTGTGCAATAATTTCCCCTAAACTATCATACAATTTACATAAACACCATACCCAATAGGAACTACATAAATCCATGATAATGTAGCAATTGCACTACAAAATGCTACACATGGGCGTACAAAGAATGTACAACCAATGTTACCTCTAAACTACAAACATGTCAGAGTCATGTCATGTATGAAGGTCACATGTCCCCTAGGTTTGTGCAATTTATTAGAAACATTAGGTGTCATTTACCCGATCGGGTGCCCTGGATGAGCTGGACTTGCCCTGGGCCACAGTTGGCGTGTGCGGAGGATGGGACCAGCTCATCCTGCACCCGGCCCCCTCCCCTGGGCAGGGATGGAAGGGGAATCGCCTCCGCTTCCACACACACCCCCAGTGACATCTGATGACGCGCTGACATCATCAGAGTCGGCCCCTATCGCGCTGGCAGCTCAGCTTTCAGTGCGATCGGGAGAGAAATGCTTGCATTTCTCTTCCAATCAGGGGGTTGGGGGACGGCAGACAGGTATCAAAGGGAAGGAAAGGCCTTTCCTTTCCTTTGATGTTGGTCTGAGCATTTCTGCAGCCTGATCGTGAAGTGATCGGGCTGCAGAAATGCCCACTAGACACCAGGGATTTTTGTTTTTTTACGGTTTACATTGAAGGGGAGCGATCCCTTGAGTAAGGCTTGCTCCCCTGGGTGGGCATTTACTTTGTAAGGCCTAGGCCGATCTGTCCCCGGGGGGTCAGAAACCTCTAAACACCAGGGATCTTTCTTTTACATGTCTGGAGCGACCCCTTAGGCAAGGGTTGCTCCCCTGGGGGGGGGCAAATTGTATTTAGGGCATTTCTACCCCCCTTGGGGGCAGGTCGGCCTATTTTTATTAGGCCAATCTCCACCCAAGAGGTGCAGAAACTACTAGACACCAGGGATTTTTGTTTGCCACATCAATTTCACGCAAGGGGAGAGACCCCTTAGGCAAGGGTCGCTCCCCTGGTGAAAAATTTATTGTAGGCCATTTCTGCCCCTCTTGGGGGCAGATTGGCCAACTTTAATTAAGCCAATCTGCCACCAGGGGGAGCAGAAACCACTAGTCACCAGGGATTAATTTTTTTTTTTTTTTACAGGTGGGGAGCGATCCCTTAGGCAAGGGTCGCTCCCCTGGGGTGGGGCAAATTGTATTTAGGCCATTTCTACCCCCCTTGGGGGCATATCGTCCTATTTTTATTAGGCCGATCTCCCCCCAAGGGGTGCAGAAACCACTAGACACCTGGGATTTTTGTTTGTCACGTCAATTTCACGCAATGGGAGTGACCCCTTAGGCAAGGGTCAATCCCCTGGGGGAAAATGTATTTTAGGCCATTTCTGCCCGTCTTGGGGGCGGATCGTCCAATTTTAATTAAGTCAATCTGCCCCCAGGGGGAGCAGAAACCACTAGGCACCAGGGATTTTTTAACACATTTTTTTCCTGGTGGAGAGTGACCCCTTAGGTAAGGGTTGCTCCCCTAGGGGGGCAATTTCATTTTAGGCCATTTCTGCCTACCTTGGGTGCAGATCGGCCTATTTTTCTTAGGTCAATCTGCCCCCAAGGGGGGCAGAAACCACTAGACACCAGGGTTTTTCTTTGCGCCAATTTCATGCCAGGGGAGCGACCCCTTAGGTAAGGGTCGCTCCCCTGGGGTGCAAATTTATTTTAGGCCATTTCTGCCTCCCGTTGGGGGCAGATCGGCCTATTTTAATTAGGCTGACAGAAACCACTAAGCACCAGGGATTTCTATTTTTTTTATTTTTTACAAATGGGGAGCGATCGCTTAGGCAAGGGTCGCTCCCCTGGGGGGAAAATTTATTTTAGTCCATTTCTGTCCCCCTTGGGAGAGATCAGCCTATTTCTATTAGGCTGATCTGCCCCCACGGGGGCCGAAACCACTTAGGCACTAGGGATTGGTGCGTGTGTGTGTTTTGTTTGGGTGGCAGTCCAATGGGCAAGGATCGCTCCCCAGGGGTGCACATTACTGTTGGCCATTTCTGTCCCCCTTGGGGGCAGAGCGGCCTATTTTTGTTAGGCCCAGGCAGAAAGCCCAGGAGAGACCAGGGAAGAATATTTTTCAAAATAAGAGGGTGAGGGTATGGCCATACCCCCACCCCAAATAAATGGGGACAAAGTTGTTCTGCTCACCGGTGGACAGATGGGGCAATGCCATCCAGTCCACTCCCTGGGGGGACAGAAAGCGTACTAGATGCCAGGGAATTAAAAAAAAATAGTGGGGTGGTGGCTACCAACCAGTATGGCCACCCCAACTGAAGGGGGTAACAGTCTTTCAGCTCTCCCCGGCTCACTAAAAGATCTTATCCCACGGCAAGCAAGAGGACATTTGAATATTTTGGGTTTTGGTTTTACATTTGTGCCATGAGAGCTTGTCAAACTCTCAAAATCGTCCTACTTGGAATGGTGAGGGCTGCACTTTTTGTAATTTGGGATGCTGCTAGGTAGAAAAATCGACGAGACCTAGACACATCTGAAAACTAAACATCTGGGTGAGTCGAGGGTGGTGTGCTTCACATACACCTGCACCATTTTCCTACCCACAGTGCCTTGCAAACCTCCAACTTTGCTTGAAATCACACATTTTCCACACATTTTTGTGATGGAACCTCCCGGAATCTGCAGGAATCCACAAAAGTCCTACCACCATTGTTGCATCCATACCAATAAAAATTCTTCCCCACTTGTCAGCCTAAAAACATTTTTTTTTCAAACTGCCCTTTTGGACCTGCTTTGGTTCCCTCTCAATTTCAACATGCTTTTGGCTCTTCCCTCTCACATGCACTTGGCCCACTTACACAAGTGAGGTAATATTTTTACCAGGAGACTGAGGGGAACGTTTGGTGGTAGGAAATTTGTGCTGGCACAGAGATCCCACACAGAAATGTGGGAAAAATGTGATTTTTTAGCTAAATTTGAGGTTTCTGAGTAAGAAAATACTGGGGGATCAATGCAAGTCACATCTCCCTGGACTCCCTCGGGTGTCTTGTTTAAAAAAATGTCTGGGTTTGGTAGGTTTCCCTAGATGGCTGCTGAGCCCAGGACCAAAAACACAGGTGCCCCCGCAAAAACAGGTAGTTTTGTATTTGATAATTTGATGTGTAAACATAGTGTTGTGGGGCATTTCTTGTTGCAGACACTAGGCCTACTCACACAAGTGAGGTACCATTTTTAATCAGGAGACCTGGGGGGATGCTGGGTGGAAGGACGTTTGTGGCTCCCCTCACATTCCAGAACTTTGCAGCACCAAAAGTGATTTTTTTGCCAAACTTTGAGGTTTGCTAAGGATTCTGGGTAACAGAACCTGGTGAGAGTGCCACAAATTGCCAGATCCTGGGTTCCTCTAGGTGTCTAGCTAGATTTTCCTAGGTGCTGGATGAGCTAAAGGCCAAAATCCACAGCGAGGCACTTTGCAAAAAAAAACAGGTCAGTTTTCTTTGGGAAAATATGATGTGTCCATGTTGTGTTTTGGGGTATTTCCTTTCGCAGGCACTAGGCCTCACCACACAAGTGAAGGTACCATTTTTATCGGGAGACTTGGGGGAATGCTGGGAGGAAGGAAATTTTGGCTCATCTCAGATTCCAAAACTTTCCATCACCGAAATATGAGGAAAAAGTGTTTTTTGCCAAATTTTTAGGTTTGCAAAGGATTCTGGGTAACAGAACCTGATGAGATACCCACAAGTCACCCCGTCCTGGATTCCCATAGGTGTCTAGTTTTGAAAAAATGCACAGGTTTGGTAGGTTTCCCTAGGTGCTGGCTGAGCTAGAGGCCAAAATACACCGCTAGACACTTTCCAAAAAACACATCAGATATCAATGTAAAAATGTGATGTGACCATGTTGAGTTTCCTGTCATGGGCACTAGGTCTACCCACACAAGTGAGATACCATTTTTATCGGGCGACTTGGGGGAACACAGAATAGCAGACCAAGGCCCTCATTACAACATTAACGGGCGGCAACCGCCGCCCGCCAAGTTGTAACCCCCGTGCGTCCGCCAATGAGGCCGCACTCCTGCGGTGCCCATTATGACATCGCCCGCCGGCCCAGCGGGGATGTGGGCCGCAACATGGGAGCCGGCTCCAAATGGAGCCGGCGGTGTTGCGGCCATACGACGGGTGCAGTTGCACCCGTCGCGCTTTTCACTGTCTGCAGGGCAGACAGTGAAAAGCCGCATGGGGCGCTGTCAGGGGCCCCGCGACTCCCCGTACGGCTAGCCTTTTCCTGGCGGTAGGGGGACTCGTAATCTCCTGGGCAGCGCTGCTAGCAGCGCTGCCCTGGCGGATTACTACCGCCGGGGCCATTGTGGCAGGAAACCGTCGGCCCCGGCGAGTCGTAATGACCTTATAAGCACTGCCAGCCTGTTGGCGGTGCTTCCGTCATTTCAGCCCTGGTGGTCCTGTACCGCCAGGGTTGAAATGACCCCCCAAGTGTTGTGTCCTCTTATCTTTCTCTACATTTTGACCTTCCAAATGTAAGACAGTGTGTAAAAAAGACATCTATTTGAGAAATGTCCTGTAATTCACATGCTAGTATGGGGACCCCCAGAATTCAGAGATGTGTAAATAACCACTGCTTCTCAATACATTATCTTGTGCACATTGTGACACTACAAAGGTTTCCTTGATACCTATTTTTCACTCTTTATATTTCACCAAATGAATTGCTCTATACCCGATATACAATGAAAACCCATTGCACGGTGCAACTTCTTTATTGGCTCTCGGTACCTAGGGTTCTTGATGAACCTACAAGCCCTATATATTCCCGCAACCAGAAGAGTCCAGCAGACATAACGGTATATTGCTTTAAAAAATCCACCATAGCTGGAAAAAGTTATAGAAGAAAACGTGGACAGAAATGGCTCTTTTTTTTACCTCCAATTCAATATTTTTTCACTTTAGCTGTTACTTTCTGTAGGAAAACGTTGAACGATCTACACAAATGACCCCTTACTGAATTCAGAATTTTGTCTACTTTTCAAAAATGTTTAGCTGTCTGGGATCCAGCATTGGTTTCATACCCATTTCTATTACTAACTGGAACGAGGCCGAAAGCACAAAAAATAGTAAAAATGGGGTATGTCCCAGTAAAATGCCAAAATTGTGTTGAAAAATGTGCTTTTCTGATTTAAGTCTGACTGTTCCTGAAAGCTTGAAAGATGGTGATTTTAGCACCACAATCCGTTTGTAGATGCCATTTTCAGGGGAAAAATCCCAAGCTTTCTTCTGCAGCCCTTTTTCCTATTTATTTTTGCTGTATTTTATCTAATTTCTTGGTCTCCTCCAGGGGAACCCACAAACTCTGGGTACCTCTAGAATCCCTAGGATGTTGGAAAAAAAGGACACAAATTTTGCGTGGGCAGCTTATGTGGACAAAACGTTATGATGGCCTAAGCGCAAACTGCCCCAAATAGCCCAAAAAAGGTCTTGCACTTGAGGGGGGAAAGGCCTGGCAGCGAAGGTGTTAAAGTGTCAAGTTCCTTGTGTAATGCCTATATGTATAACATAGACACATCATGTTAAAATAAACACACATGCATTCTCCAGTCATAAAAACCAAAAAACATATAATTTTGGTGTAAGTGTCCAGTAACACGATGAATGCCTAAACCAAAATGAACATGTCCATCACAAATGTACAACAATAATGTATGCATTCTAAAATGATCTAAAAAATAAAACCTGTGCTTGTCCCTGTCACAAATGAGAGTGAGTGCATGCCACACACATTAGCAGAAATAACATCATCAGCAAACAATTAGTAACAATCAAAATATAAGACTAGGACAAAGGTATTGTCAAAGAAAACCTTTTATGAAAATGAGATGTCTCTCAAAATTAAATTTAGTTAGAAAATGAACAACAAAGGGTCAAAGTCCAAATGTCCCAAGCCTGGGTTGTATGCCCAGAACTTGCCTCCTATTTGCACTGCCAAAATCATCCTCCTCCGGAAGGGGCATCTATTGGGCAGAGAGCAGGCACCTCAATGCTCTTACTTTGGGGGGTGAGGGGTCCTTGGGTTTGGGAGGGGTGGGTTTGGAAGGGATGAGTTGGGGTGTGGAAGGAGTGGGTTGGGGTGTGTAAGGGGTGGCAAGACATTTGGGAGGAGTGGATTTACATTTGGGATGGGTCATTTGGGATGTGGAAGGAGTGAGTTGGGATGTGGAAGAGGTGGCAAGGCGTTTGGGAGGGGTGGTTTGGGATGTGGAAGGGATCAGAGCCAGGGCAAATAGAAGGTCTTCCATGGGAAAATGGGTTGGGTGGATGGAAGAGAGTATGGGTTGTGAGGTAGACAGGTGCCTGTGGGTCTGATGGATGTGGTATACATGTTGGTTTGTGTCTCTTACTGGGTGGCTGTTGTTTGGTTGAGTGTGGGTGTTTGCGTACAGTGTGTGTAATGTGCAATGTATGTGTGTGTGTGTGTTTGTGTGTGTGTGTGTGTGTGTGTGTGTGAATGGGTGTATTGTGGAGGTGCTAGGTGTAGTTGTGGTGCCTGTGGATGTGCTGGTGCATGTGTGTGTGGTGGGGGCTGTGGATGTTTATGTCGTGGTGTCTGTGGTGTCTGAAGGTGTGTTGGTGGTTGGTGTGGATGTTTGTGTTGTGGTGGGTGTAGTTGCTGCAGATGTGGTGGAGGTGGGTGTGGATGTTTGTGTTTTGGTGGGTTTGGTGTCTGAAGGTGTGGTGGTGGTGGATTTGGATGTTTGTGTCATGGTGGGTCTGGTGCCTGTGGGTATGCTTGTGGTAATGGTGAGGGTAGGGTGTCTGTATGCTTGTGTGTGTGTCTGTGTTTCTTGCTGTGTTTGTGTATATGTGTGAATGTGCTGCTTGTGTGTGTTTGAGTGGGTGCATGCAAAGGAGGGAATGTGCTTTGGATAGGGCTGGGAAGAGGGATTTGGGATGGGGAAGGGGACGGAGTTGGGGCAGGAGGCTGGGATGGGGGGAAGGATGCGGTCACTGAGGAGGCCAGACCCTGGAATGACCTCTGCAAGCCAGACAAGGCACTGTGAATCTCATCTAGGTAAGCTAGCATCTGTGTTGTCTGCCCACTAAGCCCCTTGATGGCATTCAGTAGTGCAGTCTGGCCCAACGAGATAAGTCAATAGCCTCCTCATTGAGTGGAGGCTGGGAGCCAGGGGCGGGGGAGATGCCTGCAGCAAAGGTTATGCCACCCCTTTTAATGGGGCAGCTACAGCCAACTGGAGGGGAGCAAGAGGGAGGGTGGAAATGGAAACGTGTGGCAGACAATAATGCAGTTGGAATTGTCGCACTTGGTTCCACCACCACTAGGGACTGGTCTTCTGTGGAGGTCTCTGAAGATGATGTAGAGTTGCTGGTGGCCTCCTTGCGAGTACCCTCACCATCTGTGGCACTGGGTCCCTCAGTGTCAGAGGTGTCTGCACCGGAATCACAGTGCCCAGCTTCTTCCTAACTGACGTGGCCGCTGTCACCTTTGTCTTACCCAAATGATGCTGAAAAGACAGATACAATAGTTTGAGTGTATCTGTGTGAATAGAATTGAACATGAACTTTGCTCACAAAACATTTGCCAAATCTAAATATTAAACCAGCTTCTAGGCTCTCAAACTTGGCTTTTTTATCATCAGTATCTCACAAATGTAGGGAAGAATTTCACAAACCTTTTGCTCACAGTCTAGAAATTCTCCATGCCAGCTCCCATATCATGTATGCCATTTGTCTCTCATCCACTTATATTTCTTCACATGACAAATGACTTCGGCAGTATGTGTATAATTAAATATCTGAATACATTCCTAATCCACTTCAGTACAGAGCAAAATCCACATTTCCAAAAGGGTCATGTTTTGGGCCTGATAATAAGTTATCAAGATAGGATCCTCCAATATCTATGTGATGTATCCTTCCATCTGCAAATGTCCTTTTGAATATCATTTTTCTCACCATCATACATTTCCCATCTGCACATAACTAAGGACAATTAAATGTCCTTTGGAGTATGTGTTACCCTGTTACCAATGTGGACACAATCCTGTCAGTTTCAATCTGTAGGAGGTTGGCCTAGTTTGTAGTGGATACCTATGGTACTTACACCTTTTACTAGGTCCAGTTATCCCTTATTAGTGAAATGTAGGCAGTGTCTAGAATCCAGGCTCTCTAGGGGTAGCTGTAGCTAAGCAGCCAAGGCTTATCTAGGAGACATGCAAAGTTCATGCAATTCTACTGTAGTCACACAGTACTCACACATATGAATGAAAATACTCAGTGTTACAAAAATAAAGGTACTTTATTTTGGTGACACAAATGTCAAAAATCCTATGGAGACAATACTCCCTTAGGAGGTAAGTAATACACAAATTATATACACTAGTATGCAGAAATGTGCATAAAAACAGTTAGAAAACAGTGTTATTAGTGAAAATCACAATAGTTAGAAATGGACCTAGGGGGAACACAAACCCATATACTAAAAAATGGAATGCGAATGTCGGGTTCCCACCTAGGCAAGTGTAGTGTGTAAAGGGTCACTGAGAGTACTAGAAAACACCAAAGGTAAGTACTAGAACCCACCCCAGTGCCCAGGAAAGCAGGAGTAAAACACAGTAACTGTCCCAGAACACACAGAAACACAAGAAAGAAGATTATGCAAGAGCAAGAAGAGACTGCAAGACACCAACAGACCTAGACCTGAGGACCTGTGGAAGAAGGGGACCATGTCCAAGAAGCACAGAAGAGTCCAGGGAGAACAGGGGCCCCTGCTAATCCGGATGAAGGTGCAAAAGAAGAACCACCGGTGGAGAAGAACAGTCAGTACTGCACCCAGGAAGATGGAGTCAGGTTCCTGGTTGGTGCAGATGATGTCCCACGCAGAATGGAAGATTACAGTCTGGTTTGTGTCGCTGGAGTCTGCCAACAAGCCTTGGCACACGCAAAGCTCAAGGATAGCGGAAAATGGCGCTACCTGGGAACAGGAGGGACCTGGTGGACTCTACTCAGGAGAGGGAGTCAGAGGGAGCTCTCAGCAACTCAGAGACCCCACAGAATACCAGGCAGCATGCACAGGAGTCCCACAGCATGGGGACAAAAAGGTGCAAAAGCAGGCCCATGCAGCACTACGACAAAGGCTTCCACGCCGCCGGAGAACCACTCAGGAAGATGTGCATTGCAGGATAGAGTGCTGGGGGCCAGAGCTGCATGGTGCATGATGAACTTTGTGGAAGGATGCCAACAAGCCTTGGCAACTGCAAAACATGCAGTGCACAGGGTACTGGCTTGCGTGGGGAGGCAAGCTCTTACCTCCACCAAAGTTGGACAGTAGGACTTCAGGACCGTCGCCACCACTTCAGTCTACCACCCGTGATGCAGAATCCATGCAACTCAGCAGGAGAGGGGATCCACCCAGTTGGTTGTCATTGCAGTAGGTGCCTGCTGAAGCAGGGGAGGGACTCCTTCACCCCAAGGGAGATTCTGTCACTCCTCTGGTGCAGGCTAAAGACAGGCTGTCCTCTGAGGATGCACAACTGGGAAACAGTTGCAGTTGCTGGCAGGCACTGAAGATACAATGTTGCAGAAGTCTTCTTTGCTTCTTTGTTGCAGTTCGTAGAGTTCCTGGAGGGTCCAGATGCAGTTTCATCCGTGAGAAGTTGAAGTGGAGTATGCAGAGGATTCCTGCTGGAGTCTTGCAATCCGAATCTGAAGAACCAACAAAAGGAGAGACCCTAAATAGCCCTAAAAGGGGGATTGGTCACCTAAACAGGTAAGTACCTTTTAGGGGAGGGCTGTGAAATCACCTGCTGGCACTGACCACTCAGATGCTCCCAGAGTTCCCTGCCAACTTGGAAGCCAAGATGGCAAATCCCAAGTACCCTCTGGAGGAAGTCTGAGCACCACCCCTGGGGTGGTGATAGACAGGGAAGTGGTCACTCCCCTTTCCTTTGTCCAGTTATGCACCATAGCAGAGACTGGGGGTCCCTGAACTGGTGTAGACTGTATCTGCAAGGAGGGCACCAAATGTGCCCCTCAAAGCATTTCCAGTGGCTTGGGGAGGCTACCCCTCCTAAGCCTGTAACACATATTTCTAAAGGAAGAGGGTGTAACACTCCTCTCCCAAAGGAAATCCTTTGTTCTGCCTTCCTGGGCTCGAGCTTTTCAAGCAACAGGAGGGCAGAAACCCTGTCTGTGAGGTGGCAGCAGCTGGGGCTGCGTGGAAAACCTCAGAAGGCTGTAATGGCAATACTGGGGGTCCGCTAAGGAGCCCCCAGAGTGCATGGAATCATACAACCAATGCTTGCAAAAGCCTTTGGATATGATTCCAACATGGTTGATACCAAACATGTCTATGTTCAGTGTTACCATTATGAAGCTGGCCATAGGTAGTGACCTATGTCCAGTACACGAGTAAAATGGCATCCCCGCACTCACGAAGGAGCTCATGGGGGCACCTCTGCTAGTGCAGGGGTGCCCTCACACACAGGTACTCTGCACCCTGCCTTCAGGGCAGGAGGGCCTGCTATAGGGGTGACTTACAAGTGACCTGGTGCAGTGTAAATGGCAGTGAAAGGGTGCATACACCTTTTCACACAGGCTGCAATGGCAGTCCTGCAGTAGCCTTTGCATGGGTTTCCTCTGGGTGGCAAAAGATATGCTGCAGCCTATAGGGATCCCCTGGAACCCCAATGCCCTGGGTACCTAGGTACCGTATCATGGGGACTTATAAGGGGGCACCAGTATTCCAATTGTGGGTGAAATACTGAGTTACCAGTATGCAACAACCATAATTTAAGGGAGAGAGCATAACTACTGGGGTCCTGATTAGCAGGCTCCCAGTAGACACAGTCAACCACACTGACAAACAGGCCAAAAGTGGGGGTAACCAAGCTAGAAAGAGGCGACTTTCCTACACAACCCCCCACCCCAAACGAAGGACAATAAGGCTAACCTTGGCCAGTTGAGACTTTATTGTCTAACTGATGATAAGTGGAGAGTAACTCTGCAATAGAGTGGTTACTCCCTTTATCATCCACTATGTTGACCCCTCCCTGTGAGGAGGTAAACCACCCTGTTTGGTTACTTTTAGTTAAAGAACAGTTAAACTGTGAACCCTGAGAGTTCCTATGTTTAAGGTTAGGAAAAAGTTTTAAATTGGGGCAGGATGACTGTCCCTGGGACCCTATGTTAGGACAGGGTTGCTGCCCTAAGAGTTATGATGCCAGACAGGGATGCTGTCTTAGCAAGGCTAGAGAGGGGAAAATGTTTGTCCCCATGGCTCTAAAGGAGGACAGGGCTGCTGTCCTTCTTGTGGTAGAGCAGGACAGGGATGCTGTCCCAAGGGCTATACATAAGGACAGGATTGCTGTCCTATAGGGTTAGAGGTAGTGCAGGGGTGCTGCACCAACGTTTCTCTGGGAGGGCTGAAGGGTTTCTCCAAATTTTCTAAGACAGGGCAGGGTTGCTGTTTTGTCTTAGGTTTCACACAGAGAGGTATATTTACCTCTGGGAGTCCAGCTGTGTTAGCTTTTGACTCCCTTGACACATGACCCACTCTAGGGGTGGTACCCCCTTCACAGGAGTGATATCCTTAGTGGTAGGGTGGGCAGGGGGTACTTTGATATCCTGGATCCTAAATGTTTAGGAATATCCTGGGCCATTATTTTAGGCTTCAGGGCTCCTCACCTCTTTGCTTTTTAATCTCCCTTTAGATTAAAGGAAACAGTTCTTGGGGAACACCCAGCATGGATGCATCGGTATGAAACTCTACTTCAGCCCAACCTGAGGCCTCTAGGTCATTTCCTAAGAGACAATCCACAGGTAAGCCAGGTGACACTACCACCTGCTTAGGGCCAGTAACTCCACCCCAACTAAGTTGCACTACAGCTAAGGGGGGAGACTGAGTGGAGTTGTTAACATCAGTAGCTTGCTATTTTTGACCAAGTAGGTTTTGTGCAGGTGACACCAAGTTTTTAGTAACTAATGTGATACTGGCACCCATGTCCCTGTAGGCCTGGGCCTCAACACCATTTATCTGAATGAGCTGCTTGTACTTACCCATATTAAGGAGGCAAGCAGCTAAGGTGGCCATGCCAGTGCCACCAGTGAGACAGAAACTGTCTTGGGGGTTTCTGCACCTACCCCAGTTTCTATTATGGACCCAAATATGAACCCAACTACACCTTTGCTTTGACTATTGCCAGTAGGCCCACCACTATTACTACTACTACTACTAGGGGCACTAGAAGTGGATGTGGAGTTAGTAGTGGTGGTAGGCTCAGGGGCTTTACCTGGACAGGATTTGTCCCCTGGCCTACAGCCTTTATTTCTGCACACATAGCACCAAGGCTTTTTGCTGTGGGCAGAAGAAGAAAAGGCTTTATTCCCACTGAGGTGTTTTCTGGACCTGATGAGGAGTCTTTACTTTTGCCTTTGTCCCCAACCTTGCCCTGAGTTTTACCACCGTCTTTTTTCTTGTCCTTGTCACTGCTGTATGAGCATTTCTGCCCACTCTTGTTCTGACCCATTTGTCTGCCTTCTTTCCCAATTCTAGGGGAGAAGTCAGATCTGAGTCTACCAAGTATTGATGCAACAAGTCAGACACACAGTTATTTAAACTATGCTCCCTGGGCAACAGACTCTGCAAGCCCTCATAATCAGACACTTTGCTGCCATGTAACCAGCCTTCTAAAGCTTTAACAGAACAGTTCACAAAGTCAACCCAATCCTGGGAGGCCTCTTTTCTGGTTTCCCTAACCTTTATCCTGCATTGTTCAGTGGTGAGACCAAAACCTTCCAAAAGAGCTGTTTTTAAAAATATGTAGTTGTCTGCATCCTCTTCTCTGACAGTGAAACGTTTATCCCTCCGCTTATCAGAGAAGGACAACCAGAGAATCGCAGCCCACTGCAATGGAGTCCTCCCTGACTCTATACTCCCTGAAACTGCTGCTTTTGCCACTATGGGGTACTAACCCAAATCCCTGCCTTTCCCTCTCCACTGCCAAGGTCTCCCTATCTATGTCTAGCTGTTGCTGCTGCAGCCTCAGCCTGGCCTCCTCCAGTCTCAGTTTCCTGAGTTCCCTATCTATGGAGTCATCTCATAGAGTTGTGCAGTGTGATCCCTCAGACACTGAGGTGATATGGGAATAGGCAGAGGTGGATCTTTCCCTAGCTTTTGTGATCCTAGTGACCTGACCTCAGGGTGTAAAGGGAGCCCTACCTTAGTGACTACCCCTCCCACTACTAGCTACACTAGTGGGTCTGCTAGCTTCAACATCTTTGGAAGAACCCTCCACTGTACCTGAAAGATGGTTATTGTAGGAGGCTGGCCTGGCTTATAGTGGGTACCCTGTGGTACTTACAACCTGTGCCAGGTCCAGTTATCCCTTATTAGTAGAATAGAAGTGTTTCTAGCAGCTTAGGCTGGTATAAGGTAGCTATGGCAAAGCAGCTTAGGCTGAACTAGGAGACATGCAAAGCTCCTACTATACCACTTATATCATATAGCACAATATCATTAGAAAACACAATACACAGAGTTACTAAAAATAAAGAAACGTTATTTTTATGACAATATGCCACAAGTATCTCAGTGAGTACCCTCAGTAAGAAGGTAAGTAATACACACAAGTTATATGTACACAAAGCCAAAACAGGTAAGTAAGAGTGAGAAAAGTCATCCAAACAGTGTAGAATTACAATAGGATGCAATAGGTGAACATATGTCTATGGGCAACACAAACCATAGACTCCAAAAGTGGAATGCGAATCACGAATGGACCCCAGACCTATGGGAGCTTGTAGAGGGTCGCTGGGACTGTAAGAAAACAGTCAGGGTGTCCAAGATACCCCACACCAAGACCCTGAAAAGTAGGAGTATAGTACACCTACTACCCCAAAAGAACACAATAGTCATGATAGGGGGATTCTGCAAGAACTGCAAACACCAGCAGAGCACTGAAGACGGATTCCTGGACCTGAGGACCTACAAGGCAAGGGGACCAAGTCTAAGAGTTGCAATAGTGTCCAGGGGGGCAGGAGCCCAGGAAACCCCGGATAAAGGTGCAAGGAAGCTGCCTCCGGATGGAAGAAGCTTGGAATTCTGCAACAACGAAGAGGACTAGGAACTTCTCCTTTTGATGGAAGATGTCCCACGTTGCGATGAAGGTTGCAGAAGTGTTCCCATGCAGAAATACCGCAAACAAGCCTTGCTAGCTGCAAGGGTCGCAGTAGAGGTTTTTGGGTGCTGCTGGGGACCAGGAAGGACCAGGATGTCGCCCCTTGGAGGAGGAGACAGAGGGGGCGCTCAGCAACTCAGAGAGCCCCCACAGAAGCAGGCAACACCCGCAGAAGTACCCGAACAGGCACTTGGAAGATTTGTGAACTGGAGCTGGCTCAGAGTCACAAAGGAGGGTCCCACGATGCCGGAGGCCAACTCAGAGGGTTGAGCACTGCAGGACGGAGTGCTGGGGACCCAGGCTAGGCTATGCATGAAGGAAATCCTGGAAGAGTGCACAGGAGCCGGAGCAGCTGCAAATCATGCAGTGCACAGGTTTGCAGTCTATCGTGGGGAGGCAAGAACTTACCTCCACCAAGCTTGGACTGAAGGATCACTGGACTGTGGGAGTCACTTGGATGGAGTTCCTGTGTTCCAGGGACCACGCTCGTCAGGCTGAGAGGGGACCCAGAGGACTGGTGATGCAGTCTTTTGGTGACAGAGTGATAAGGCAATTGCAAGTACTTATCCCACCGCTGCACCACCAATGTAGGAGACTGGCCTGGTTGGTAGTGGGTACCTATGGTACTTACACCTTATACCAGGTCTAGTTATCCCTTATTAGTGAAATGTATGCAGTGTCTAGAAGCCAGGCTCTCTAGGGGTAGCTGAGGCTGAGCAGCCAAGGCTTATCTAGGAGACACGCAAAGCTCATGCAATACCACTGTAGTCACACAGTACTCACACACATGAAAGAACATACTCAGTGTTACAAAAATAAAAGTACTTTATTTTGGTGACACAAATGACAAAAATCCCACAGAGACTATACTCCCTTAGCAGGTAAGTAATACACAAATTATATACACTAGTATGCAGAAATGTGCATAAAACAGTTAGAAAACAGTGTAATTAGTGAAAATCACAATAGTTAGAAATGGGTCTGGGGGAACACAAACCATATACTAAAAAAATGGAATGCGACTGTTGGGTTCCCACCTAGGCAAATGTAATGTGTGTAGAGGGTCGCTCGGAGTACTAGAAAACACCAAAGGTAAGTACTAGAACCCACCCCAGTGCCCAGGAAAGCAGGAGTAAAACACAGTAACTTTTCAAGAACACACAGAAACACGAGAAAGAAGATTATGCAAGAACCAGAAGAGACACTGCAAGACAACAACAGTGGATTCCTGGACCCGAGGACCTGTGGAAGAAGGGGACCAACTCCAAGAAGCACAGAAGAGTCCAAGGAGAACAGGAGCCCCTGCCAATCCAGATGAAGGTGCAAAAGAAGAACCACCGGTGAAGAGAACAGTCAGTACTGCACCCAGGAAGGCGGAGTCGGGTTCCTGGTTGGTGCAGATGATGTCCCACGCAGAATGGAGGATTACAGTCTGGTTTGCGTCGCTGGAGTCTGCCAACAAGCCTTGGCACACGCAAAGCTCAAGGTTAGTGGAAAATGGTGCTGCCTGGGACCAGCAGGGACCTTGTGGACTCTACCCAGGGGTGGGAGTCAGAGGGAGCTCTCAGCAACTCAGAGATCCCACAAAAGACCAGGGACCACGCACAGGAGTCCCACAGCATGGGGACAAAAAGGTGCAAAAGGAGGCCCATGCAGCACTACGACAAAGGCTACCACGCCGCCGGAGAACCACTCAGGAAGATGTGCGTTGCAGGATAGAGTGCTGGGGGCCAGAGCTGCACAGTGCATGATGAACTTCGTGGAAGGATGCCAACAAGCCTTGGCAACTGCAAAACACGCGGTGCACGGGGTACTGTCTTGTGTGGGGAGACAAGCTCTTACCTCCACCAAAGTTGGACAGTAGGACTTCAGGACCGTCGCCACCACTTCAGTCTACTACCCGTGATGCAGAATCCAAGCAGCTCAGCAGGAGCGGGGATCCACTCAGTCGGTCATCATTGCAGTAGGTGGCTGCTGAAGCAGGGAAGTGACTCCTTCACCCCAAAGGAGATTCTATTGCTCTTCTGGTACAGGCTGAAGACAGGCTGTCCTCTGAGGATACACGACCGGGAAACAGTTGCAGTTGCTAGCAGGAGCTGAAGATACAATGGAGCAGAAGTCGTCTTTGCTTCTTTGTTGCAGTTTGTAGAGTTCCTGGAGGGTCCAGATGCAGTTTCGTCAGTGAGAAGTTGAAGTGGAGGATGCAGAGGATGCTGGAGTCTTGCAATCCGAATCTGAAGAACCACCCAAAGGAGAGGCCCTAAATAGCCCTGAAAGGGGGATTGGTCACCTAACCTAGGTAAGTACCTTTCAGGGGAGGGCTGTGACATCACCTGCTGGCACTGACCACTCAGATGCTCCCAGAGTTCCATGCCAACTGGGAATCCAAGATGGCAAAACCCAGGTACCCTCTGGAGGAACTCTGAGTGGTCACTCCCCTTTCCTTTGTCCAGTTTTGCACCAGAGCAGAGACTGGGGGTCCCATAACCGGTGTAGACTGTATTCTGCAAGGAGGGCACCAAATGTGCCCTTCAGAGCATTTCCAGTGGCTTGGGGAGGCTACCCCTCCAAAGCCTGTAATGCCTACTTCTAAAGGGAGAGGGTGTAACAGTCCTCTCCCAGAGGAAATCTGTTGTTCTGCCTTCCTGGGCTCAAGCTTTTCAAGCAAAAGGAGGGCAGAAACCTGTCTGTGAGGTGGCAGCAGCTGGGGCTGCCTGGAAAAACCTCAGAAGGCTGTAATGGCAATACTGGGGGTCCGCTAAGGAGCCCCAGAGTGCATGGAATCATACAACCAATGCTTGCATAAGCGTTGGGGTATGATTCCAACATGGTTGATACCAAACATGCATATGTTCGGAGTTACCATTAAGAAGCTGGACATAGGTAGTGGCCTATGTCCAGTACATGCATAAAATGGCATCTCCGTACTCACGAAGTCTGGGAAATTGGTCCTGAAGCTCATGTGGGCACCTCTGCTAGTGCAGGGGTACCCTCACACTCAGGTACTCCACACCCTGCCGTCAGGGCAGGAGGGCCTGCTATAGCGGTGACTTATAAGTGGCCTGGAGCAGTGTAAATGGCAGTGAAAGTGTGCATGCACCTTTTCACACTGGCTGCAATGGCAATCCTGCAGTAGCCTTTACATGGGCTTCCTCGGGTGGCAAAAGATATGCTGCAGCCCACAGGGATCCCCTGGAACCCCAATGCCATTGGTACCTAGGTACCATATACGAAGGACTTTTAAAGGGGCACCAGTATGCCGATTGTGAGTGAAATACTGAGTTACCAGTGTGCAACAACCATAATTTAAGGGAGATAGAATAACTACTTTGGTCCGGATTAGCAGGCTCCCAGTATACACAGTCAAACACACTGACAAACAGGCCAAAAGTGGGGGTAACCAAGCTAGAAAGAGACTGCTTTCCTACACAATCAATACAATTTGGCAGAGAAATTCATGTTGGTTAACACAGACTGATTTTCATGCACATTCGTGAAGGTCAAAGGCCTCATGACAACCTGCTACTGTCTACATGAACTGACTTGAGTCTTGCTGTTGAAACATATATCTAACATATTTCAGATAAGGAATAATGCCAGTGTACACGTTTCCAGTCTTTTTGAAGCAGATGCGCATGAGCATATTTTTATTGTCCCAATGTAAAATCTGAACCATCAACTGTATCATAAATGCTTACTATGCCATGTCCTACATTACCTACTCACATTTGTGATGGAGCATTACACCTGATCTAATCCTTAAATGGGGCATCTTTGGTACATATGTCCTCATAACATGGAGAAAATGCAGGTACCCCTTTTTTCGCATGCAGCCATGTGTCTGCCAAAAATAGTACTTGGCTTCTGATGAGGAATCTAGTGACAACCTTTAGCACCAATAATACACCAAACACAGCATCAGACACCATGTGAAAAACTGACACCTCCAGAAATCTGTGTCTACGATGGATAATTGTAAAAACAACGATGTGCAAATAATACATTTCAAATGTATTCTTTACACATTATTTGTAAAACAAAAGTCAGACATGTTAATTAATTTAGATTTGAAGTAGCAAAAATGTTTTCAAATTCTGTGAACAAATATGACACAATAAGAATACGAATCTAACCAAGACATAAGATGGGTGTTGATTGTGAATGTCCTGTGTGACAATTTTAAGTGAAAGTTTGTTTTCCTTACATGTAGACATATGAACCGAGGGATGGGTAGAAGAAGGCACGGTCCACTCTTAAGACCATTTACAGACCTTGCATCATGGAGGAAAGGGACATAATAAAAAAGTTCAGATTAAATAGGCAAACTATACTGGATTTGTGTCAGCAGCTGGAGCCTAACCTCCTGCCTCACAATAGGAATAAAACAGCCAACACAAATAGTGAAACTCATGGCAGTACTTCATTTTGTGCCCACTGTATCTTTTCAATACACTGTGGCAGTATCGGGAGGCATGTCACAGCCTACTTTCAGTGGTGTGCTACAAGAAGTCCTTGCTTCAATGATGAGGCACATGAACAGCTTCATTCATTTTCCAAGAGCTCATGGTTTAGCCAATGTGAAGGGAGAATTTTATGATTTTTGGTTGGAGCAGTTGATGGCACACATACTGGCTTGGTGCCGCCACATGCCAGGGAACATGTCTACAGCAATCAGAAGAACTCACATTCCATCAATGTGCAAGTTGTCTGCTTATTGGATTTATTCAAGTGTGTGTGTCCACTTTCCTGGGTCAACACAAGATTCCTTTGTGCTACAGAACAGCACCATACCCCCGCAAATGCCACAACTTGGACCTGAGAGGGCCTGGCTTGTTGGTAAGTGCAATATGACTTGAGGATCATTTGCTTTAATTCTAGTTTAGGAATATACAATGGCTTGATATGATTATCATCTATCAATGTATTGCTTCCATCTAGGAGACTCAGTGTATCAGAACCGACCATGGATGTTGGCACTGCCTGCTTCAGTGAGGTCCATGGAAGAACACGGAGCTCAGTGGAGCAGGCTTTTGGGCTCCTGAAAGCCAGATTTTGGTGTCTGAACAAGACACATGACACATGATAAGGTGTGCCAAAGCAAGGTTGCCTGCTGCATGCTGCCCAACATCGCCCTGCGATGGAACATCCCAATCATTGCAGAGGATGGAGACCGTGAACAGCCACCGGTTGAGGATGTCGAAAGAGGAAAGAATTGATCTTCATCAAGATGCCTTTGACCACTTCTTCATCTGAGTTCAAATGTACCCTTATATATTGTAACATCCAATGTCAGAACAACTAGTGACCTACTGAACATACCAGTCTCTGATGGTACTTTGGTAGGAATCGTCAGTTCAGGAATGTCCAAGGCACAGATGTTTATAGATCAAAGTTTCCCTTCATTGACTACTGTTTGTTGACATATATTAACTTTGCTTGTGCTAAGTATATATGCCCTCTTAACATATCATTTGAGTCACTTTTTGACATTAATGAGTTGGAAGGCCAAAAACGCCACACCATATTTACAAAGTGGTGCTATGCTTGCATTGCGCCACCTTGTAACCCCTTGCGCCACATTATGCCTGCGTTAGGCATAATATATGCAAGGGGGGGTGTTCTGCTGCTGGGGGACTGTAAAAATGGTGCAAAGGAACCTATGAGATTCATTCGCGCCCTTTTTATTAGCATTTTTTAACGCCTGCTAAGTGCAGGCGTTAAAAAGAGGCTCTGTAGAAAGTTGGCTCTGTATATACTATTTCAAAGTAAGAAATAGTGTGCACAGAGTCCAAGGGTTCCCCTTAGAGGTAAGATAGTGGCAAAAGTAGATAATTCTAATGCTCTATTTTTGTGGTAGTGTGGTCGAGCAGTAGGCTTATCAGAGTGTAGTGTTCAGCATTTGTTGTACACATACAGGCAATAAATGAGGAACACACACTCAAAGACTTACTCCAGGCCAGTAGGTTTTTATATTGAAAAATATATTTTCTTAGTTTATTTTAAGAACCACAGGTTCAAGATTTACATAAAAAAACTTTCAATGTAAGGTACTTCACTTAGATACTTTAGGAACTTTGAATGAAAACAATATCATGTACAGTCTTTGTAAAAATGTCAATAAGCTATTTTCAAAGTGGACACAGTGCAAAAATCAATAGTTCCTGGGGGAGGTAAGTAAAGGTTAGATTAGGAGGTAAGTAAAACACTTACAAGTCTCAGTCCTGGGGTGTAGGCAGCCCACCGTTGGGGGTTCAAGGCAACCCCAAAGTTACCACACCAACAGCTCAGGGCCGGTCAGGTGCAGAGATCAAAGAGGTGCCCAAAACACATAGGCGCCTATGGAGAACAGGGGTGCTCCGGTTCCAGTCTGCCAGCAGGTAAGTACCTGCGTCCTCGGGGGCAGACCAGGGGGGTTTTGTAGAGCACCGGGGGGGAAACGAGAAGGCACACGAAGTACACCCTCAGCGGCGGCCAGGTGCAGTGAGCAAAGCAGGCGTCGGGTTTCAGGTAGGAAACAATGGTGGGACCCGGGGGTCACTCTAGCGGTGCAGGGAGGCACAGGGGGGGGGCTTCTCGGGACAGCCACCACCTGGGCTAGGCAGAGGGTCGCCTGGGGGTCACTCCTACATCGAAGTTCAGTTTCTTCAGGTCCTGGGGGCTGCGGGTGCAGTGTTGGTTCCAGGCGTTGGGTCCCTTGTTACAGGTAGTCGCGGTCAGGGGGAGCCTCTGGATTCTCTCTGCAGGCGTCGCTGTGGGGGCTCAGGGGGGTCGTCTCTGGTTACTCACAGGCTCGCAGTTGCCGGGGAGTCCTCCCTGAGGTGTTTGTTCTCTGGATCTCGAGCCGGGGGCGTCGGGTGCAGAGTGTGAAGTCTCACGCTTCCGGCCGGAAACGTGCAGTCTTTGAAAGTTGCTTCTTTGTTGCAAAGAAGTAGCTGGTTTTGAACAGGGCCACTGTTCACGGGAGTTTCTTGGTCCTTTAGTCCAGGGCAGTCCTCTGAGGCTTCAGAGGTCGCTGGTCCCTGTCGGATGCGTCGCTGGAGCAGGTTTTTGAAGTTGGAGACAGGCCGGTAGGGCTGGGGCCAAAGCAGTTATCATCATCCTCCTTCTCTGCAGGCTTGTAGGTGAGCAGTCCTTCTTGTTTCTTCAAGTTACAGGAATCCGATTTCCTGGGATCTGGGGGGGGCCCTAAATACTGAATTTAGGGGGGTGTTTAGGTCTGGGGGGGCAGTAGCCAATGGCTACTGTCCTTGAGGGTGGCTACACCCTCTTTGTGCCTCCTCCCTGTGGGGAGGGGGGCACATCCCTAATCCTATTGGGGGATCCTCCAAACTCAAGATGGAGGATTTCTCAAGGCAGGGGTCACCTCAGCTCAGGACACCTTAGGGGCTGTCCTGACTAGTGGGTGACTCCTCCTTGTTTTTCTCATTATCTCCTCCAGCCTTGCCGCCAAAAGTGGGGGCAATGGCCGGAGGGGCGGGCATCTCCACTAGCTATAATGCCCTGGGGCACTGTAACAAAAGGGGTGAGCCTTTGAGGCTCACTGCCAGGTGTTACAGTTCCTGCAGGGGGAGGTGAGAAGCATCTGTAGAAGTGTCTGAGTTGGTAGGGTCAGAGGCCCTGTTTAAATACCCTAATGTGCCTTTGAAGTGGGGGAGACTTCAAAGAGTGGCTTAGAAGTGCACAAGGTCCCTTTTCAGTTCTATCCTGTCTGCCAGGGCCCCAGTAGGGGGTTTGGCAGTCCATTGTGTGAGGACAGGCCACTGTCCTTTGACATGTAAGTGCCAGGCCCTCCACCCTCCCAGCCCAGAAGACCTATTCAGTATGCAGATGTGTGCAGGTGTGACTGAGAATCCTGAGTTTGGGGTTGTCTGAGTGAAATGTACAAGGAAGCTGTCAACTAATCTAGCCAGATGTGGATTGGAAGGTTCTGAAGGATTTAAGTGTAGAGAAATGCTCACTTTCCAAAAGTGGCATTTCTAGAATAGTAATGTTAAATTCAACTTCACCAATAAGCAGTATTTTCTATTACCTTTCTGGTCATACTAAATATAACCTGGTTACTCCTTTCAGATCAGAATCTACCACTCAAACAGTATATGAGGGTAGCCCTAATGCTATCCTATGAAAGGAGCAGGCCTCACAGCAGTGTAAAACGAATTTAGGAGTTTTACACTACCAGGAGATATAGAACACACATGTTCCTGTCCTGCCTTTTACCTACATAGCACCCTGCCCTATGGGCTACCTAGGGCATACCTTAGGGGTGATCTATATGTAGAAAAGGGGGAGTTTAAGGCTTGGCAATTACTTTTAAATTCCAAGTCAAAGTGGCAGTGACACTGCACACACAGGCCTTGCAGTGGCAGGCCTGAGACATGGTTAAGGGCTACTTATGTGGGTGGCACAACCAATGCTGCAGGCCCACTAGTAGTACCTAATTCACAGGCCCTGGGCACATGTAGTGCACTTTGCTAGGGACTTACAAGTAAATTAAATATGCCAGTTGGATATGAGCCAATGTCACCATATTTTAGGGAGAGAGCATATGCACTTGAGCAGTGGCAAGGTGCACAGAGTCTTAAAGCCAGCAAAAATGAGATCAGAAAAAGAGATGGAGGAAGGCAAAAAGTTTGGGGGTGACCCTGCAGAAAGGCCATTTTGCAACAACAACTACATGAAGCTTTGACTTTTGTGCATATGTGGAAGAAAAGGGAGGTTGGGCAACATCACATTGCACTATTGGTTTGCAGAGGCATAGGCAGGTCATCATGGTAGTTTTAGTAGTAGTCATTTGTAAACACTATTGCCAATACTTGTGAAAAAATTAGTAACATATACCTATATAAATTAATACAGTGAAAAAAACACACATTCACAATATGTACACACATATGTGCATAATGTGAATAGGTTAAGAGACCACTTTCAAGCACTATTCCTTCATGTGCATATGGATGGAGCTTGGAACCTGTTTTTTGAAGTACAACAACCTACGTTGACATACAGCAAAGGACTCACAAATGCAAGGGGTGATCCACGGAGAACAACACACAATCTGACAATACATATTGTTCATTGTTAAATAGATCGAAACAACCATGATGCTTCTGATTGGGATAACACAAGATATCTTGGAAAATTAAGTTTCAATATA
The DNA here is from genome assembly GCF_031143425.1 of Pleurodeles waltl. Lineage (NCBI taxonomy): Eukaryota > Metazoa > Chordata > Amphibia > Caudata > Salamandridae > Pleurodeles > Pleurodeles waltl. Next base: position 150,479,647 of record NC_090445.1, on the reverse strand, counting down.
TATGTTTTGATAGGTGTCTAGAAACATTCTGAACAGCTGCGTTTTAAAAAAAATATGTTTTATTATTTTTTGTGGTGGCACACCACATTTAAACAGTATTACAGATGATCATTGCCCTGGATCCCTGTGATGGTCGGAGCAATCGTCATTGTTTCTCTGTACCTTATAACTTCAAATTAGTAAGTGCATGCAAATCCCCCAATTGTACCCCCCACTCCCTCATACTGCTTCTGATAAGTTCTCAGGTCCTCATTATGACATTGGCGGTAAGTCCCGCTTACCGCCGCGGTGATAGCCACCAACATACCGCCGCAGTGGAGAATATTCGCTCGCCATATTATGACACACACACACCAGTCCGACAGAATACTGCCACATTAACAAATCCGCCAGCCCAAAGGTCAGTGATAACGTGGCGGTCGCAACACCTATACCGTTACAGCAACAAAACAGCGCCCACCACATTATGACCCTCAAATCACCACGGCGGGCATTCAACGGCGGTAAACCATTGGTGGTACACACTGCCGCGCTCAGAATGGACACCCACATACAAAACAACACTACATTGGCTAATACGAAAAACACACACCTGACACCCATACACACACCACACACACCAAATCACAGCACTATAAAACACACACCCACAGTACCCACAACCCTTTACAAACAACAATTACTGCCAAGAGATTGACACGAACAGCACAGAGACAACCAGACACACACACACACACCACTTACACCCATACATTCCTCACGCCCCCCACATCACACACCCCACCACATTACTCAACACACTCTCACCAACCCACACCACACAACACCCAAGTCCCCACAAAGGCACCCCTGTTTCACTGATGAGGAGTTAAGGGTTATGGTGGAGGAAATTGTCAGGGTAGAGCCACAGCTGTTTGGAGCACAGGTACAGCAGATATCCATTGCAAGGAAGATGGAGCTATGGCGGAAAATCGTGGACAGAGTAAATGCCGTGGGACAGCACCCAAGAACAAGGGATGACATCAGGAAGCGGTGGAATGACCTACGGGGAAGGTACATTCCATAGCAGCAAGGCACCAGCTCGCCATACAGAGGACTGGCGATGGACCCCCACCTCCTCCCCCACAGCCCACAGCATGGGAAAAGCAAGTCTTGGCAATACTGCATCAATGGAGTGGCGGGGGACTGGACACTGGTGAGTCAACATTTACTACTTATCACCCCCCCATACCTATATGCCATCTCACACCCACACCCTCACTCCCATCACTCCACTCCATCCCACACACTGCACCTACACATATGACTAACCACAATGCCAAGCCCTGCATGCCATACCAATGCATGGACACCCCTCCCAGCCCTGCATGGACACCCACAACCAAAGCATGCACAGCATAGGGAAACTAACAATCACACAATACATCACATACACAAGCAAAAGTTGGCAGGGCAACAGCAACGATAGAGGGGAAGCCAGGGATTTACAACATGTCACAGACATGAAGCATAATACATCACTTATATCCCCACAGGTGCCCCAGTCAATGTCAGTGAAAAGGAGGTGCCACGACAAACCAGTCCCCCAACAGAAGATGCCCCCTGTGATGACAGTAACTCTGGACTTCAGGATCTGGACCAACAACCTGGCCCATCAGGGACCACTGGGCAGTCGGTCACCCAAGCCCACTCACAGTCCACCAAAGAGCCTCCCCCATCAGTATCCAACACCACAGCACCCACCCAGTATACCCACACCTCTGTTCCCACTACATATCAATCAGCAGTGTGCCCACCTGTGAAGGGACCCCAGGCCACACCTCATTCCCAAGACAATCAGGGACCTGGGGTCAGTGGCAGTGGGCACACTGTTCAGGGGACAGAGACACAGGCCAACAGGGACACTGGGAGGACTGCAGTGCGCCAGGTGGAGGACAGTCCCAGGGAACCGACTCTCCAGGACGCACTCACTGAGATCCTAGGAGCCTACCAACATTCCCAGGACCGATGGGCCAGATCCTTGACAACCTGGAGGAGAACAGGCGGCTGCAGGAGGGACAGTATCAGGGGATCAGAGAGGACTTGCAGGCCATTAACACCACCTTGATCTCCATAGCAGGGGTGCTGGCAGACATGGCCAACACCATGAGGGAAGCAACAGCACACCAACGGGCCCCTACCACTAGCCAGTCTATTGACCAGCCCTCCACTTCAGCTGCAGCTAGTGGGCAGGAGGCCCCACCACGGGACCCACAGGCCACCAGCCCCCCTCCCCCTGCAGAAGGTGAACCACCCTGCAAACGTTCCCTGGGAACCAGACAGAAGCCAGAGACACTTGCCAAGACCACCGCCAGGAAATTAGACTCTCCTGATTGTCCCGCTTGTGTCCCACCCTGTCACCTTGTCCACTTTGAACTACCTTTGCTCCACTTCCTATGGCACCTTGGACACTGCACCTGTGCTACAAACAGGCTGTAACAATACCCTGGACCTTCCTCCATCATCACCCCATTCCATTGCACTTTTCCCTCAATTTCATAGCACTACAATAAACACCCTTTAACACAACTTGACTACTAGTATTTTATGTATTGAAAATGTGCATTTATGGAAACAGTTACATCTAGTGCAAATGATCTGAACACTGTGAACACATAGAAATAATGGCCTGTATCTGTCTGTAGTCAGCACATCAGTACACAGTTGTTATATCACCAACATCTGTAAAATAACAAGCCAAGGTGACAGTAAGTTGAGATGCTAAGGAAGTTAATGCCATCATGCTACAGCCACACAGAATACACCAATAGTCAGAGGAATGGTCAGTTGCACTGTCTCACCTGTGTGTCATTGGAAGTATTGATGGATAACTGATGTTCTGCTGTCCTCATCCTCAGCCTCTTCATCCTCACTGTCCTCGGGGTCTACTGCTGCCACAGGGACATCTCCAGTGTCTTCCTCCTGCAGAAAGGGTAAATGCCGTCAGAGGGCCAGGTTGTGAAACACACAGCATGCCACTATTATCTGACAGACCTTCCCCTGTGAGTAGCACAGGGATCCACCTGTCAGATGGAGGCATCTGAACCTGGCCTTCAGGAAGCCGAAGGTCTTCTCGGTGAGCCTTCTGGTTCGCCAATGTGCCTTATTATAATATTCCTCTACCCCTGTCCTGGCACTCCTCACAGGAGTCAGCAGCCACAATAGGTTTGGGTAGCCAGAGTCACCTGCAAGTATTGAGGGACAACACTTTTACAAACAACAATTACTGCCAAGAGATTGACACGAACAGCACAGAGACAACCAGACACACACACACACACACCACTTACACCCATACATTCCTCACGCCCCCCACATCACACACCCCACCACATTACTCAACACACTCTCACCAACCCACACCACACAACACCCATGTCCCCACAAAGGCACCCCTGTTTCACTGATGAGGAGTTAAGGGTCATGGTGGAGGAAATTGTCAGGGTAGAGCCACGGCTGTTTGGAGCACAGGTACAGCAGATATCCATTGCAAGGAAGATGGAGCTATGGCGGAGAATCGTGGACAGAGTGAATGCCGTGGGACAGCACCCAAGAACAAGGGATGACATCAGGAAGCGGTGGAATGACCTACGGGGGAAGGTACATTCCATAGCAGCAAGGCACCAGCTCGCCATACAGAGGACTGGCGATGGACCTCCACCTCCTCCCCACAGCCCACAACATGGGAAAAGCAAGTCTTGGCAATACTGCATCATGAGGGACTCAATGGAGTGGCGGGGGACTGGACACTGGTGAGTCAACATTTACTCCTTATCACCCCCCCATACCTATATGCCATCTCACACCCTCACCCTCACTCTCATCACTCCACTCCATCCCACACACTGCACCTACACATATGACTAACCACAATGCCAAGCCCTGCATGCCATACCAATGCATGGACACCCCTCCCAGCCCTGAATGGACACCCACAACCAAAGCATGCACAGCATAGGGAAACTAACAATCACACAATACATCACATACACAAGCAAAAGTTGGCAGGGCAACAGCAACGATAGAGGGGAAGCCAGGGATGTACAACATGTCACAGACATGAAGCATAACACATCACTTATATCCCCACAGGTGCCCCAGTCAATGTCAGTGAAAAGGAGGTGCCACGACAAACCAGTCCCCCAACAGAAGATGCCCCCTGTGATGACAGTTACTCTGGACTTCAGGATCTGGACCAACAACCTGGCCCATCAGGGACCACTGGACAGTCGGTCACCCAAGCCCACTCACAGTCCACCAAAGAGCCTCCCCCATCAGTATCCAACACCACAGCACCCACCCAGTATACCCACACCTCTGTTCCCACTACACATCAATCAGCAGTGTGCCCACCTGTGAAGGGACCCCAGGCCACACCTCATACCCAAGACAATCAGGGACCTGGGGTCAGTGGCAGTGGGCACACTGTTCAGGGGACAGAGGCACAGGCCAACAGGGACACTGGGAGGACTGCTGTGCACCAGGTGGAGGGGAACCGACTCGCCAGGATGCACTCACTGAGATCCTAGGAGCCTACCAACATTCCCAGGACCGATAGGCCAGATCCTTGACAACCTGGAGGAGAACAGGCGGCTCCAGGAGGGACAGTATCAGGGGATCAGAGAGGACTTGCAGGCCATTAACACCACCTTGATCTCCATAGCAGGGGTGCTGGCAGACATGGCCAACATCATGAGGGAAGCAACAGCACACCAACGGGCCCCTACCACTAGCCAGTCTATTGACCAGCCCTCCACTTCAGCTGCAGCTAGTGGGCAGGAGGCCCCACCACGGGACCCACAGGCCACCAGCCCCCCTCCCCCTGCAGAAGGTGAACCACCCTGCATACTACTAGTATTTTATGTATTGAAAATGTGCATTTATGGAAACAGTTACATCTAGTGCAAATGATCTGAACACTGTGAAAGCATAGAAATAATGACATGTATCTGTCTGTAGTCAGCACATCAGTACACAGTTGTTATCTCAGCAACATCTGTAAAATGACAAGCCAAGGTGACAGTAAGTTGAGATGCAAAGGAAGTTAATGCCATCATGGTACAGCCACACAGAATACACCAATAGTCAAAGGAATGGTCAGTTGCACTGTCTCACCTGTGTGTCATTGGAAGTATTGATGGATAACTGATGTTCTGCTGTCCTCACTGTCCTCGGGGTCTACTGCTGCCACAGGGACATCTCCAGTGTCTTCCTCCTGCAGAAAGGGTAAATGCCGTCTAAGGGCCAGGTTGTGCAACACATAGCATGCCACTATTATCTGGCAGACCTTCCCCCGTGAGTAGCACAGGGATCCACCTGTCATATGGAGGCATCTGAACCTGGCCTTCAGGAGGCCGAAGGTCCTCTCGGTGAGCCTTCTGGTTCGCCCATGTGCCTTATTATAACATTCCTCTACCCCTGTCCTGGCACTCCTCACAGGGGTCAGCAGCCACAATAGGTTTGGGTAGCCAGAGTCACCTGCAAGTATTGAGGGACCAAACAGTGGGTGAGGACCATGGCTCACCTATTAGCCACACCCTGTGCCTCTGTAGTTAGGCCATCACATTTGGGATACTGCTATTCCTCAGAACAAAGGCGTCATGCATCGAACCAGGGTACTTAGCATTGACGTGGGAGATGTACTGGTCCGCCAGGCACACCATTTGCACATTCAGTGAGTCGAAACTCTTCCGATCCTGAACACCTTTTCATTTTGCCGGGGGGGAACTAACGCAATATGTGTTCTGTCACTCGCCCCAATAATATTGGGGGTATGTTCCATTGCATAGAATCCGGCCTTCACTGTGGCCAAATCTTCCACCTGGGGGTACGAAATGTAGCTGCACATGTGTTTTACCAGGGCAGACAAAACTCTTGCAAGCACGATTGAGAACATTGGCTGTGACATTCCTGCTGCCAAGCCCACTGTCACTTGGAAAGAACCTGTTGCCAAGAAATGGAGCACTGATAACACTTGCACAAGAGGGGGGATCCCAGTGGGATGATGGATAGCAGATCAGGTCTGGCTCCAATTGGGTACACAGCTCAATTACTGTGGCCCTGTCCAGTCTATAGGTGAGTATAATGTGCCTGTCCACCAGTGTAGCCAAGTCCACAAGAGGTCTGTACACGGGGGTATGTCTCCACCTCCTAGTCATCTGCAGCGGTAGGTATCTAAGGGACACAACAGTGAGTAGGCTGTCACAATTTGAACAATGGAACCACAACTTCAGTGTACATAGTGCATTTATGTGATGGGACAGTGGGAATGGCAAGGTATGTGCCAATCTAGGCTGTGATGCAGTTAATGTCGACATGACCATTGTCCTCCCCCATGAAATGGTGATTGCCTGTCCTGCATGTAGGGACAAGTGGAAGTGAATTAATTCCGCCAACATTTGGCGTCGTGGCTGAAGGCGGTATTGCACCGCCGTGCAATTCCTCATTGGGTAATATGGGGCTCTATGGAGTAGAGTGGCCAATGGGGATCTGCACCAGCGGTGACGGTGTACACCACTGCGAAGGTGACCGCCATTTTCTTTCTGATTCCTCACTTGTTTCCTAACCTTCAACAGGAGAACATCTACACTGCATGTGCTGCTGGAACCTACCATGGCCCGTGTGACTGGGGAAAGGGCCCCTGCCTTCACTTCGGAGGAGTTGACGCGGTTTGTGGATGGGGTTCTACCCCAGGACGGACTGCTGTATAGGCCTCCAGATGAGTACACTTTGGGCACGATGCATGTGGGAAGGATGCATGGAGATGTGTGTGCAAGCATCGTGTCATCCGGGGGTGGAATGTCTTGTGGTGGTGTACATGGTAAGCGCCGGCCGATGTGTGTGCCAATGTTGATGGAAACCGGATTGGTGGGCCATATGTGTGACAGACTGGATTGTATGTGTAATGGTGTTCTCCTGTCTGTATTCCCTCTGCAGGTCAGCGCCCATCAAAAGAAGGGATTATGGCGTACCATAGCCAAGGACATGCAGACTCTGGGGTTCTATGGCAGGTGGAGAACCCACTGTTGGAAACAGTGGGAGGACCTGAGATGCTGGGCACAGAAGACTGCGGAGGCCCAGCTGGAGATGGCCTCCCAACGAGGAAGGGGTGCCCGTCGGAACCTGACCCCACTATTGGCCTGCATACTGGCAGTGGCCTACCCAGAGCTGGATGGGCCGAAGGTTCATCAGGAAACTCAGGCCACAGATCATGAACTGCTGCCGCCAGCCTTGCATACTGTAGGAACTGATCTCTCCCTAACTGGAAAGCGTCCATAGCATTCTGCTGGGTTATAAATTTTCCTCCAAGGAAAAGATCTCCCGCTACCTCACCCCCCCCCCCATCCTTCCATTTCTTCATTGGAATATTCAAGGCAACTTTCGCAAATACCTGCATGTCCCACATGGGTACATCCCTAGAGTAAGGATGGCAGCGCAACACAGAGGACACCACTCGGGTCCATACATTGCAAACCTGTTTCACTGAATAGGGAGCTCCATTTTGCACCATCCGGTTCTCCAATAATAAGGCCAGCACGGTGTGCTCCTCACACACTCCCTGCAGGAGTTTCTTCTCCCAGTTAATGTCAGGGTTGAGGCAGTGTACCGCATGCTGCAGCTGGGAGACAAAGTAATAAAGCTCCATATGCAGAATCTCAATTCCCCCATGGTCCCATGTTTGTCGCAGCATGGCCAGTCCCACCATCTTCCTCTTCTTTGCCCATAGCAGCTCTAGGATTAGACTATCTAATTGTGCAAAGTGTGATCTAGGCACTCCGTATAGGGTATTCTGTAGCCTGTATAAAAAGCGCGGCAGGACAACCATCTTAATAACGGCCACTCTGCCCATCAGGGAAAGCGGCAAGTCCTTCCAAAACCTGACAGAGGTCTCCAACCCCTCCAGTACTCTGCCATGATTGAGGTCAAAATATTTTTCTGCAGTATGCACCAATCGTATCCCTAGATAGCGAAGAACCTCAGATCCTCATGGCAATCTCACAGACGGTAGTGTACCGATCTGGTTCCCAGCTATAGCACCAACTGGGAACAGGTAGGACTTACGGAGGCTTACTCGGAGTCCGGAACACTCCCCAAATTTCTTCAAGGCATGTAAAGGAACTGGACTCGGTGCCTCCGGGTACCGTACATAGACTAGCACGTCATCAGCATATAGAGATACCACATGAGTAGTCCCCCCAATGCACAAGCCCCAGGGGTTCAGCAGCTCACGCAAGTGCGCCACCAATGGCTCCATTGCCATAGCAAATAGGAGAGGGGACATCGGGCAGCCCTGTCTCGTCCCTCTCTGCAATTGAACAACCTCTGACACCACTTCCCCAATTTGCACCCGAGCGACTGGGAGCTGATAGAATAGTTGGACCCAAGCAATATACTTCAGGCCAATACCGAATTTGGCCATAACTTGCCAAGGATACCCCCAATACACGGAGTCAAAAGCCTGTTCTTTATCCAGGAGCACAAACGCTACTGGTTCCTTCTGCAGATATGTGTGATATATATGGGCGAGGCAACAATATTAAACATTGTGCTGCGGTGGGGTATAAAACCACATTGATCCTCATGTATAAGAGAGGCTAAATGAGGGATCAAGCGCGCTGCTTAATATCTTAATATCCACATTCAGGAGGGACAGTGGCCTATATGCAGTGAGATCCGTTGGATCTCTATTCAGCTTAGGAAAAAAAGCCACCCTCATCAAATCCGGCAGGAAGCCATGGGTAGATGCCTCTTGGTATACTACCAATAGTTTCTCTGAACGGATATCAACATATTTTTGATAGAACTCTGCTGGGAGTCCATCAGAACCAGGCGTTTTTGATGTTTTTAACTGTTTTATGGCCCCTTGTATTTCTTTCCTATCACAAGGAGCATCTAATAGAGCCCTGGCAGTCCGCGTCAGTCAAGGAAGTGTGACCCTGTCCAGGAAGGCTGTCCCAGCCTCCAGGGGGGCACCCCTGGGCAAAGCATTTAGTCCATCAAGGTGATCCCGGAACACCGTATCAATTGATACCTGCGTACATACTCTTCTACCTGTATTATCTACTAGGGCAGTGACAGGCATACGGTTAGCTTGTTGCGCCTTATCACCCTCCGCATGCAGCCGTTGGCGGTATGTCCTGTATTCCAGTCATTGCCAGTCATCTAGGGGCGACCGCCGAGTCTGCTGCCATTCATCCAGTTTCTGCGGCTGAGTTGGTAGGCATTTCTCCAAGTCACGGAGCTTGGCCTCGCGATCAAGAACATCCTTCTCGAGCTGACGCCTAACGCCGTAAGTAGTTTGCATGCAAAGACCCCTGAGCACAACCGTCATCACCTCCCAATCACATCCCCTGGTCGTGGACGTTCCCCAGTTTGTGTCAAAGTATTGTGTTAGCCCGTCCTGGACTGCCCCTTCAAACGGAGCATCCGACAAGTCCTCCAGTCGCAACCGGCACGTCGGGGCTGCAGGTCATGTATAGCCTTTATTTAATTTTACTAGGAAAGGGGAGTGATCCTATATTTAACGGGCCGGGTATGCAATGGCCTGGATCAGCAGGGACAAGGTTTCAGTCACCAAGCAATAGTCCAGTCTACTGTAAATATTTACCGCTGGGGTGTGATTCCTATGACGCCAGAGGTCGTGCAACTGAAGCTCTCGCATGGTATCTACCAATTGTCTAATCAGGTTGGGTTTCGTATGCTGCCGTGGGGGGTCCCGGTCTAACGTACCATCTAAGACACAGTTACACTCTCCTGCCAGAATAACTTCTGCTGTTAGATATGTGGAGGCAGACCGCACTACGTCCCCAAAGTAAGTCCCACTGTCTACATTTGGGCCAAATAAGTTTATCAAGCATATTTCCTGGCCTTCCAGGGTACCAAACAACACCACATATCTACCTTCTGGATCTAGCACATGGCCCTTGTGTTGGAATGGGACTCCAGGGGCTATCCAAATCGATACCCACCTCGCATAGCCAGAATTAGAAGTCACATATAATTGGCCCCTCCAGCATTTGTGAAGACTAGGGATACAGCTCCCCCACGTATGTGTCTCCTGTAGCATTACTATTGAAGCGCGATAGCGCCGGAGATAAGCATGTACCTGGTGCCCCTTAGCTGACTAGGTCAAACCTCGCACATTTCATAATATTAATGTATAAGTGTTCTGTACATCAGGACTGAGAAGCACACGTTCCCAAAAACCATCACAAACAGTAAAGCCCACTCTTGAAACCTAAAAAACAAACATTCCCCAACTTCCCCCCATCCATAGGCAGTGACCCCGCCTCTTCCCATATGAACCAGAATGGGTTAGAGGCTGAAGGGCCCTGCCTCATGACTCTAGTAGGCAATAAAAACAGATTAGATTAGTAACCTATTAACCAATTATGTGTATCATTACGTTTCATCAGAGGTCATCACTGAGCCCGACCACGAGGCAGAGCCTCCAGCAGTCAGGACTCCTCATGCATCCCTGTGGGGGGAGAGGGCCAACCACCCCTGCACATTGGTATAGGATATTTAACATTTTTAGTTACCACATAAATCATTGTGCACGCCCTAAGCAGATTCGGCCAGCAGGAGTCACTTTCAGGACCCGTGCCGTCATCTTCCTTTCATGTATCTGGTGTAAGTTCTCCCCTAATTTCCTAAAACCACAGCGCCGTAGGCAGTTCTGTCTTTTCAACACTATGAAGGCTGACCATTCCCTGTAACATCTGTATCAGTCAGAGTGTCTGTGCTGCCCTCCAGTTTTGACTTGACCATACAGTTCATCTCCTTCATCAGCCAGAGTTCCATCCAGTTGCACAGTAATTCTACATGTTGAAGCTAGAGCCTGGGTGCCACTCTGCGATGGTTTCTGGGTGCATTTCCTTACACCCCGGTCCCTACATGCTCCCGATCTGTCCATCTCCGGGACTCGATGGGGTCCCACACTTGGGGACACCATGTCCACCCTGTAACTCGCCTCTTGCGGGTCAGTAAGAAAATGAACCTTGTTATTATGAATTACTCTGAGTTTTGCCTGAAACACTAAGCTGTAACATAGGTTTAAATCTAGCATCTTTTTCTTGACATTCATAAAGGATTTTCTGAGATTCTGCACATTCTGGGTGTCACCTGCAAACACAAATATTTGGTACCCATTTGGGTGTCACCTGCAAACACAAATATTTGGTACCCATCGTAGCTTGGCTGTCCATTGTTCCGCACCTGTCGAAGGGTCACATTACGGTCCCTGTAGTGAAAGAAACGGGCAATGATGGCACGTGGCGGTGCCCCTGGCTGCAGGGGAGGCATCAGGGCCCCATGGGTGCACTCAACATTGAAAAAGGGGGAACGCACCTCCAGGGGGGGCTATCGTGACCAGCCATGTTTCAAGAAATGTCTCCATGCTCCGTCCTTCCACTCCCTCCAGAAAGCCCACAAAGCATAGATTATTTCGGCGGGACTTGCCCTCCGCGTCTTTCACCCATCCTCAAGGCGCACTGTAAGCCGTTGAAGTGATGAGACAGTGTCTTTCAGGGTATCCACCTCTTGGTTAAGTACTCCAATGGTGTTCTCCGCCTCTTTCACTCTCTCTGCCACTTTGCACAGGTCTGCTCGCAGTAGTGTAACATCCACTGCTACTGTGTCGATTTTGGTGACCAGTTCAGTGAGTGTGCCTTTTATTTAGTTTAGAATATCAGTCATGGAGGGCTCCTGGGGGTTGTGGCTCCCCACGATGTTTCGGGTGTCCAGAGTGTCATCCGGGGTACTTATGTCAGTCCTATCTTTACCATGGGTGGCTTGCGCATAATTAACAATCTTATTGGCCTCGGACTGCCACCCTCCTTTCTCCTTGCCCATGTTTCCAGTGCTAGCCCCTGACGCTCTAGCCAGAACCAGCACAGAATGATTTCACAAGCCTTTCTAGTAATTTCTAAAAAATTCTTCTTAGTCACAAACCACAACTCCAGCCGCTCCCTCAGCCATTCACTAGTCAATCAACCACTGAGATCTGTTGCGCCATGCCCCCGCCTGTCGCACGTGTGGGCTTCCAATGTACAAGTTTTACTCCCCAGCTTGGATGACCTTAGTTCCTTCATTCCCCCATGTCTCCAGGTATCATGGCCACGTTAACGGCTGTTTGTGCACTCCGGACCCATTTAGTAAATGCCACATAGTTTATAAGCTGGGGGGCTCCATCCTAGCACCTTCGGGGCCCAGCGCAGGTAAGATCGGGGGGCGCAAAGCCTGGTCTCAGTGCGCTCCCCCCAATCGTTGTTTATAATGCCTTCACAACTTTCCTCTACACATGGCTTTTCAACTGTAGGCCTGCCATTTCCTGCAGCACAGGCCCCACTTTCCGCTGCTCGCATTGACTTAGCCTCCAATCTCCTTACTTCGGCAGGGGCACTTCGCCCCTGTTTCCAGGCGGTATCAAGGAATCCTGGGTCTGCAGCCTCTGCCCAGAGGTGTCCCCCAGTTGCCAGCTCACCCCTGCCAGCTGCCGTCACATCGTCTCCTTCCCCTGTCTCCACGCCGTCTCAGGGAGCCACCACACTTGCCCGGTGGTCGCTGTCATTTACCTCAGGTGGCACAGCAGTCAGGCCGGGTCGTATGCGTGGTGCGGTTCGGCCCAGAGAAGCGCCACTCCGCTGCAGCCCATCCCAGCTGGGGTAGCTCGCAACTTCAGCTGGCGCTCGGAGTGTCGCGGCCAGGCCGCACCTCAGTGCTCGCCCGCCCCAATTTTAGGACTCGCTGGTCTCCTGCAGGGGATCGTCTCTGCAGCTCACATACCGGGCGTTGTCCCTCGGTTATGTTCTGTGGCTGTACACAGGATTTTGCTCAAGATTACTTAGGATTCTTAACGGGCCGGCCGGAGCCAGCCGGAGCTCAACGAAACACGTCTAGTCGGCCTTCTTGTTGGCTCCGCCCCCTGAACAGCTAAGTTAAGGGAAAGGATGCTGTAGGAAGTTGGCTCTGTATATGCTATTTCAAAGTAAAAAATAGTGTGCACAGAGTCCAAGGGTTCCCCTTAGAGGTAAGATAGTGGCAAAAAGAGATAATTCTAATGCTCTATTTTGTGGTAGTGTGGTTGAGGAGTAGGCTTATCAGAGGGTAGTGTTAAGCATTTGTTGTACACACACAGGCAATAAATGAGGAACACACACTCAAAGACTTACTCCAGGCCAATAGGTTTTTATATAGAAAAATATCCTTTCTTAGTTTATTTTGAGAACCACAGGTTCAAGATTTACAAGTAATACTTCAAATGAAAGGTATTTCACTCAGGTATTCTAGGAACTTTGAATAATCACAATAGCATGTACAGTTTTGACAAAAATGGCAATAAGCTATTTTAAAAGTGGACACAGTGCAAAAATCAACAGTTCCTGGGAGAGGTAAGTAATTGTTAAGTTCACAGGTAAGTAAAACACTTACAGGGTTCAAAGTTGGGTCCAAGGTAGCCCACCAATGGGGGTTCAAGGCAACCCCAAAGTTACCACACCAGCAGCTCAGGGCCGGTTAGGTGCAGAGGTCAAAGAGGTGCCCAAAACACATAGGCTTCAATGGAAACAGGGGTGCCCCGGTTCCAGTCTGCCAGCAGGTAAGTACCCGCGTCCTCAGAGGGCAGACCCGGGGGGTTTTTGTAGGGCACCGGGGGGGACACAAGCAGGCACAGAAAGTACACCCTCAGTGGCACAGGGGCGGCCGGGTGCAGAGTGCAAACAGGCGTCGGGTTTTGTGTTGGAATCAATTGGGAGACCCGGGGGTCTCTTAACGATGCAGGCAGGCACAGGGGGGGGGGCTCCTCAGGGTACCCACCACATGGGCTAGGCAGAGGGTCACCTGGGGGTCGCTCCTGCACTGGAGTTCAGTTCCTTCAGGTCCTGGGGGCTGCGGGTGCAGTGTTGGTTCCAGGCGTCGGGTCCCTTGTTACAGGCAGTCGCGGTCAGGGGGAGCCTCTGGATTTCCTCTGCAGGCATCGCTGTGGGGGACAGGGGGGTCGTCTCTGGTTACTCACGGGCTCGCAGTCGCGGGGAGTCCTCCCTGAGGTGTTTGTTTTCCGCAGGTCGAGCCGGGGGTGTCGGGTGCAGAGTGGGAAGTCTCACGCTTCCGGCGGGAAACATGGAGTCTTTAAATTTGCTCCTTTCAAATCAAATCAAATCATTAACATTTATAAAGCGCGCTACTCACCCGTGCGGGTCTCAAGGCGCTAGGGGGGAAAGGGGGGGTTATCGCTGCTCGAACAGCCAAGTCTTTAGGAGTCTCCGGAAAGCGGAGTGGTCCTGGGTGGTCCTGAGGCTGGTGGGGAGGGAGTTCCAGGTCTTGGCCGCCAGGAAGGAGAAAGATCTCCCACCCGCCGTGGAGCGGCGGGTGCGAGGGACGGCAGCAAGTGCGAGGCCAGCGGAGCGGAGGGGGCGGGTGGGGACGTAGAAGCTGAGGCGTCTGTTGAGGTATTCCGGTCCCTTGTTGTGGAGGGCTTTGTGTGCGTGGGTGAGAAGACGGAAGGTGATCCTTTTGCTGACTGGGAGCCAATGCAGGTGTCTCAGGTGTGCGGAGATGTGGCTGTTGCGGGGTACGTCGAGGATGAGGCGGGCCGAGGCGTTTTGGATGCGTTGCAGGCGGTTCTGGAGTTTGGCTGTGGTCCCGGCGTAGAGGGTGTTGCCGTAGTCCAGGCGGCTCGTGACGAGGGCGTGGGTCACGGTTTTTCTGGTGTCGGCGGGGATCCAGCGGAAGATCTTACGGAGCATGCGGAGAGTGAGGAAGCAGGCGGAGGACACGGCGTTGACTTGCTTGGTCATGGTGAGAAGAGGGTCCAAGATGAAGCCGAGGTTGCGGGCGTGGTCTGCGGGGGTCGTAGCGGTGCCGAGGGCCGTGGGCCACCAGGAGTCGTCCCAGGCGGACGGGGTGTTGCCGAGGATGAGGACTTCCGTTTTTTCAGAGTTCAGCTTTAGGCGGCTGAGCCTCATCCAATCTGCGACGTCCTTCATACCCTCTTGTAGGTTGGTCTTGGCGCTGGCGGGGTCCTTGGTGAGGGAGAGTACAAGTTGGGTGTCGTCGGCGTAGGAGGTGATGATGATGTCGTGCTTGCGTACGATGTCGGCGAGGGGGCTCATGTAGACATTGAAGAGTGTCGGGCTGAGCGATGAGCCTTGAGGTACGCCGCAGATGATCTTGGTGGGTTCTGAGCGAAACGGAGGGAGGTAAACTCTTTGGGAGCGGTTAGCGAGGAAGGAGGCGATCCAGTCCAGGGCCTGGCCTTGGATCCCGGTGGAGCGTAGGCGGGTGATTAGGGTGCGGTGACAGACGGTGTCAAAGGCAGCCGAGAGGTCGAGGAGAATGAGGGCGACTGTTTCACCGTTGTCCATCAGGGTTCTGATGTCGTCTGTGACTGAGATGAGGGCGGTTTCCGTGCTGTGGTTGGTTCGGAATCCGGTTTGTGAAGGGTCGAGCAGGTTGTTGTCTTCCAGGAAGGTGGTCAGCTGTTTGTTGACGGTCTTTTCTATTACCTTGGCTGGGAAAGGTAGAAGAGAGATGGGGCGGAAGTTTTTCAGGTCGCTTGGGTCAGCCGTAGGTTTCTTTAGTAGGGCGTTGACTTCAGCGTGCTTCCAGCATTCGGGGAAGGTAGCAGAAGAAAAAGAAGAGTTGATGACGGTCTGGAGGTGCGGGGCGATGATGTCGTCGGCTTTGTTAAAGATGAAGTGCGGGCAGGGGTCCGAAGGGGCGCCGGAGTGGATAGAGTTCATGATGGATTTGGTTTCTTCCGTGTTGATGTGGGTCCAGTTGTTGAGGGTGATGTCCGGGGAAGCGGGTTCAGTGGTGTATGGTTGGGTCTGGTGTCCGAAGCTGTCGTGGAGGTCGCTGATCTTGCGATGGAAGAAAGTGGCGAGGGATTCGCACAAATCCTGTGAGGGCGTGACGGCGTTGGCGCTGGCGCTGGGGTTGGAGAACTCTTTGACGATGCTGAAGAGTTCTCTGCTGTTGTGGCTGTTTTTGTCTAGTCTGTCGGTGAAAAAGTTCCTTTTGGCAGTGCGGATCAGGTGGTGGTGTTCGCGTGTAGCGTTCTTGAGGGCGGTCATGTTGTCAGCGGTGTGGTCCTTGCGCCAGGCCTTCTCAAGGGCACGACAAGTTTTCTTTGATTCTTTGAGGGTGTCAGAGAACCAGAGAGGTTTTTTGGTGTTGGTCTGTCGATGCGTGCGTTTGAGGGGAGCAAGGTTGTCAGCGCAGTTGGAGATCCAGTTTGTGAGGTTGAGAGCTGCGTCGTTGGGGTCGGTGGTGAGGGTGGGTTGGTTGGCGGCGAGAGCGGAGAAGAGTTGCTCTTCAGGGATCTTGTTCCACTGTCGATGAGGGATGGGTTGAGTGCGGAGGTGGGAGGTCTCGCGTCGGAATGTGAAGTGGACGCAGCTGTGGTCGGTCCAGTGTAGGGCAGAGGTGTGGCTGAAGAAGACGTGTTTGCTGGCGGAGAAGATAGGGTCGAGCGTGTGTCCGGCGATGTGGGTGGCGGTGTTCACCAGTTGTTTGAGGCCGAGGTTGGCGAGGTTGTCGAGCAGGGTGGTGGTGTTGGGGTCGTTGTTTTGTTCCAGATGGAAGTTGAGGTCGCCTAGGAGGATGTAGTCCGGTGAGGCGAGAGCGTGCGGGGAGATGAAGTCCTTTGTTGCAGAAAGTTGCAGTTTGTTGAACAGGGCCACTGTTCTCTGGAGCTTCTTGGTCCTTTGGATGCAGGGCAGTCCTCTGAGGCTTCAGAGGTCGCTGGTCCCTGTTGGATGCATCGCTGTTGCAGTTTTCGTCAAAGTATGGAGACAGGCCGGTGGGGCTGGGGCCAAATCAGTTGTCGTCTCCGTCTTCACTGCAGGGCTTCAGGTCAGCAGTCCTTCTTCTTCTTTAGGTTGCAGGAATCTATCTTCCTCGGTTCTGGGGGCCCCTAAATACTGAATTTAAGGGTGTATTTAGGTCTAGGAGGGCAGTAGCCAATGGCTACTATCCTTGAGGGTGGCTACACCCTCCTTGTGCCTCTTCCCTGTGGGAGGGCGGCACATCCTAATCCTATTGGGGGAGTCCTCCATCCGCACGATGGAGGATTTCTAAAAGTAAGAGTCACCTCAGCTCAGGACACCTTAGGGGCTGTCCTGACTGGTGGGTGACTCCTCCTTGTTTTTCTAATTATCTCCTCCAGCCTTGCCGCCAAAAGTGGCCGGAGGGGCAGGCATCTCCACTAGCTGGGATGCCCTGTGGCACTGTAACAAAGGGGGTGAGCCTTTCAGGCTCACCGCCAGGTGTTACAGTTCCTGCAGGGGGAGGTGAGAAGCACCTCCACCCAGTACAGGCTTTGTTCCTGGCCAGAGAGTGACAAAGGCACTCTCCCCATGTGGCCAGCAACATGTCTGGTGTGTGGCAGGCTGGCAAAAACTAGTCAGCCCACACTGGATGTCGGGTATGTTTTCAGGGGGCATCTCTAAGATGCCCTCTGGGTGTATTTTACAATAAATTGTACACTGGCATCAGTGTGCATTTATTGTGCTGAGAAGTTTGATACCAAACCTCCTAGCTTTCAGTGTAGCCATTATGGTGCTGTGGAGTTCGTGTTTGACAAACTCCCAGACCATATACTCTTATGGCTACCCTGCACTTACAATGTCTAAGGTTTGGCTTAGACACTGTAGGGGCATAGTGCTAAAGCACTTATGCCCTCACCTGTGGTATAGTGCACCCTGCCTTAGGGCTGTAAGGCCTGCTAGAGGGGTGACTTACCTCTGCCACAGGCAGTGTGAGTTTGGCATGGCACTCTGAGGGGAGTGCCATGTCGACTTAGTCATGTTCTCCCCACCAGCACACACAAGCTGTGAAGCAGTGTGTATTTGCTGAGTGGGGGGTCACTAGGGTGGCATGAGACATGTTGCAGCCCTTAGAAACCTTCCTTGGCATCAGGGCCCTTGGTACCAGGGGTACCAGTTACAAGGGACTTACCTGGGTGCCAGGGTTGTGCCAATTGTGGAGACAAAAGTAAAGTTTAGGGAAAGAACACTGGTGCTGGGGCCTGATTAGCAGGGTCCCAGCACACTTTCAAATCATAACTTAGCATCAGCAAAGGCAAAAAGTCAGGGGGTAACCATGCCAAGGAGGCATTTCCTTACACCCTCCCCCCCCCAAACGAAAGAGGATGAGAATAACCTTTACCAAGAGAGTCTTCATTTTCTAAGTGGAAGAACCTGGAAAGGCCATCTGCATTGGCATGGGCAGTCCCAGATCTGTGTTCCACTATAAAGTCCATTCCCTGTAGGGATATTGACCACCTCAACAGTTTAGGATTTTCCCCTTTCATTTGCATCAGCCATCTGAGAGGTTTGTGGTCAGTCTGAACTACAAAGTGAGTACCAAAGAGGTATGGCCTCAGCTTCTTCAGGGACCAGACCACAGCAAAGGCCTCCCTCTCAATGGCACTCCAACGCTGCTCCCTGGGGAGTAACCTCCTGATAATGAAAGCAACAGGCTGGTCAAGCGCATCATCATTTGTTTGGGACAGAACTGCCCCTATCCCATGTTCAAAGGCATCAGTCTGCACAATGAACTGCTTGGAGTAATCTGGAGCTTTGAGAACTGGTGCTGTGCACATAGCTTGCTTCAGGGTGTCAAAGGCCTGTTGGCATTCTACAGTCCAGTTTACCTTCTTGGGAATTTTCTTAGAGGTAAGTTCTGTTAGGGGTGTCACTATGGATCCATATCCCTTCACAAACCTCCTATAGTAACCAGTCAAGCCAAGGAATGCACTGACTTGAGTCTGGGTTTTTGGAGCTACCCAGTCCCGAATAGTCTGGATCTTGGGTTGGAGTGGCTGAACTTGGCCTCCACCTACAAGGTGTCCCAAGTAAACTACAGTACCCTGCCCAATCTGACATTTAGATGCCTTGATAGAGAGGCCTGCTGCTTGCAGGGCCTGCAAAACCTTCTTCAGGTGGACCAGCTGATCTTGCCAGCTGGAGCTAAAGACAGCAATATCATCAAGATAAGCTGCACTAAAGGACTCTAAGCCAGCAAGGACTTGATTCACCAGCCTTTGGAAGGTGGCAGGGGCATTCTTTAAGCCAAAGGGCATCACAGTAAACTGATAGTGCCCATCAGGTGTAGAGAATGCTATTTTCTCTTTTGCTCCTGGTACCATTTTTATTTGCCAGTGCCCTGCTGTTAAGTCACAGGTACTTAAGTATCTGGCAGCACCCAATTTGTCAATTAACTCATCTGCTCTTGGAATGGGATGAGCATCTGTCTTGGTGACAGAGTTAAGCCCTCTGTAGTCCACACAGAACCTCATCTCTCTCTTGCCATCTTTGGTGTGAGGTTTGGGGACTAAGACCAGTGGGCTAGCCCAGGGGCTGTCAGAGTGCTCAATGGCTCCCAACTCTAGCCTCTTGTGGACCTCCACTTTGATGCTTTCCTTAACTTGGTCAGATTGTCTAAAAATTTTGTTTTTTACAGGCATGCTGTCTCCTGTGTCCACATCATGGGTACACAGGTGTGTCTGACCAGGGGTTAGGGAAAAGAACTCAGCAAACTGTTGTAGGACTTTCCTACAGTCAGCTTTCTGTTGGCCAGAGAGGGTGTCTGAGTAGACCATTCCATCTACTGAGCCATCTTTAGGGTCAGAGGAGAGGAGATCAGGGAGAGGTTCACTCTCGGCTTCCTGATCCTCATCTGTAACCATTAACATGTTTACATCTGCCCTGTCATGAAAAAGTTTGAGGCGGTTCACATGGATCACCCTTTTGGGGGTCCTGCTAGTGCCCAGGTCTACCAGGTAGGTGACCTTACTCTTTTTCTCTAGTACTGGGTAAGGGCCACTCCATCTGTCCTGAAGTGCTCCTGGAGCCACAGGCTCCAGAACCCAGACTTTCTGCCCGGCTGAAACTCAACCATAGCAGCCTTTTGGTCATACCACATCTTCTGGAGCTGTTGGCTGGCCTAAAGGTTTTTACTTGCCTTTTCCATGCACTCTGCCATCCTGGAATGTAGGCCTAGTACATAGTCCACTATATCTTGCTTAGGCTCATGAAGAGGTCTCTCCCAGCCTTCTTTCACAAGAGCTAGTGGTCCCCTGACAGGATGGCCAAACAGAAGTTCAAAGGGGGAAAACCCTACTCCCTTCTGAGGCACCTCTCTGTAGGCGAAACGCAAACATGGCAAGAGGACATCCTATCTCCTTTTGAGCTTTTCAGGGAGTCCCATGATCATGCCCTTCAATGTCTTGTTACAACTTTCAACAAGACCATTGGTTTGTGGATGGTATGGTGTGGTGAACTTGTAAGTCACCCCACACTCATTCCACATGTGTTTAGGGTATGCTGACATGAAGTTGGTACCTCTGTCAGAAACCACCTCCTTAGGAATTCCCACTCTGGTAAAGATACCAATGAGTGCTTTGGCTACTGCAGGGGCAGTAGTGGACCTAAGGGGAATTGCTTCAGGGTACCTAGTAGCATGATCCACTACTACTAGGATATACTGATTTCCTGAGGCTGTGGGAGGTTCAAGTGGACCCACTATGTCCACTCCCACTCTTTCAAAGGGGACCCCCACCACTGGAAGTGGAATGAGGGGGGCCTTTGGATGGCCACCTGTCTTACCACTGGCTTGACAGGTGGCGCAGAGGCACAAAGCTCCTTTACTTTCTGGGACATGTTGGGCCAATAGAAATGGTTGACTAACCTCTCCCATGTCTTGGTTTGTCCCAAATGCCCAGCAAGTGGAATGTCATGGGCTAAGGTCAGGATGAACTCCCTAAACTCCTGAGGCACTACCATTCTCCTAGTGGCACCAAGTTTGGGATCTCTTGCCTCAGTGTAAAGGAGTCCATCTTCCCAATAGACCCTGTGGGTTCCACTGACATTTCCTTTTGTTTCCTCAGCAGCTTGCTGCCTAAGGCCTTCAAGAGAGGGACAGGTTTCTTGCCCCTCACACAGCTGTTCCCTTGTGGGTCCCCCTGGGCCTAGGAGTTCAACCTGATAAGGTTCCAACTTCATAGGCTCAGTTCCCTCAGAGGATAGAACTTCTTCCTGAGAAGAGAGGTTCTTTTTCTTTTGCTGTGTTGAAGCTGGTTCCCCAGTCTTCTTTCCTTTTCTCTTGGAGGGTTGGGCCATTATTCCAGACTCCAACACCTCTTTTTCACCCTGAGCCTTGCACTGTACCCTTGTCTTGACACACACCAGTTCAGGGATACCCAGCATGGCTGCATGGGTTTTGAGTTCTACCTCAGCCCATGCTGAGGACTCCAGGTCATTTCCAAGCGAACAGTCTACTGGGATAGCAAAGGAGACTACCACCTGTTTCAGGCCAGTGACCCCTCACCATTCTAAAGTTACCATAGCCATGGGATGTACTTTGGTCTGATTGTCAGAGTTGGTGACTGGATAAGTTTGTCCAGTCAGGTATTGTCCTGGGGAAACCAGTTTGTCTGTCACCATTGTGACACTGGCACCTGTATCCCTCAGGGCTTCTACACTAGTCCCATTAATAAAGAGTTGCTGCCTGTATTTTTGCATATTAGGGGACCAGGCAGCTAGTGTGGTTAAGTCCACCTCACCCTCAGAGACTAATGTAGCTTCAGTGTGGACCCTGATTTGCTCTGGGCACACTGTTGATCCCACCTGGAGACTGGCTATTCCAGTGCTAACTGGAGTAGTAGTAGAAGTGGAACCTTTCTTGGGACAGGCCTTGTCTCCAGTTTGGTGTCCCTGCTGATTACAGCCACGACACCAGGCCTTTTTGGGATCAAAGTTGTTACCCTTGTACCCAAATGAGGATTGTGAAGAGGCTTTGGACCCTCCCTCCTGAGCAGGTTTTTGGGGCGCTGTAGAAGACTCTTTACTTTTTCCCTTGGATGTCTCAACACTCTTTCCCTGGGGAGTCTTTGTGACCCCTTTCTTTTGGTCACCCCCTGTGGAAGTCTTGGTCACCCTAGTCTTGACCCAATGGTCTGCCTTCTTTCCCAATGCTTGGGGAGAAATTGGACCTAGGTCTACCAGATGCTGATGCAGTTTATCATTGAAACAATTACTTAAAAGGTGTTCTTTCACAAACAGATTGTACAGCCCTTCATAATCATTTACACCACTGCCATTAATCCAACCATCCAGTGTTTTGACTGAGAAGTCAACAAAATAAACCCAGGTCTGGCTCGAGGATTTTTGAGCCCTCCTGTACCTAATCCTGTACTCCTCAGTTGAGAATCCAAAGCCCTCAATCAGGGTAGCCTTCATGAGGTCATAGGATTCTGCATCTTTTCCAGAGAGTGTGAGGAGTCTATCCCTACACTTTCCAGTGAACATTTCCCAAAGGAGAGCTCCCCAGTGAGATCTGTTTATTTTTCTGGTTGCGCAAGCCCTCTCAAAAGCTGTGAAACATTTGGTGATATCATCACCATCTTCATATTTTGTTACAATCCCTTTGAGGATTTTTAGCATGTCAGTAGTATCTCTGACCCTATTTAAGTTGCAGCCACCACTGATGGGAGCTAAGCCCATCTCTTGTCTTTCCCTTTCTATGGCTAGGAGCTGCTTCTCCAAAGCCAATCTTTTGGCCATCCTGGCTAACAGGAGGTCATCTTCATTGAGGCTGCCCTCAATGCTTCCAGAGCTGTTGGACTCCCCTGTGGGAGAAGCAGCACCTCTGACTATCACTTGTGGAGTCAGGGTTGGAGGAACCCTGGTCTCCCTAACTAGGACTGGAGGGGGGAAATTGTCCTCCACGTCACTAGCTTTCTCCTCTGTGAGGTTACCTTCAGAGGGGTTGTCTCTAGCAAACTCTGCCAAGAGCTCCTGGAGCTGTACTGTGGTAGGGTTTGATCCAGTTTGTATCTTTTTAATTTTACAGAGAGTCCTTTACTCTGACATCCTAAGATGCAGGTAAGGGGTGAGGTTGAGCTCCATAACCATCTCATCTGTTCTAGACATTATTCTCTAAAAGTTGGGATACTTTTTAAGAATCTAAAACTATCTCTAGAACTTAATCCAAACTTTTACAAAACGTTTAAACTCTAAAAGAAATGCTAACAGGGACTAACACAAGGCCCTAGCAAGACTTTTACAAATTTAGAAAAATAGCTAAAATTTCAAAAATCGGTTTCTAATGACAATTTTTGGAATTTAGTCATGTGATCAGGTATTGGCTGAGTAGTCCAGCAAATGCAAAGTCTTGTACCCCACTGCCTATCCACCAATATAGGAAGTTGGCTCTGTATATACTATTTCAAAGTAAGAAATAGTGTGCACAGAGTCCAAGGGTTCCCCATAGAGGTAAGATAGTGGCAAAAAGAGATAATTCTAATGCTCTATTTTGTGGTAGTGTGGTCGAGCAGGAGGCTTATCAGAGGGTAGTGTTAAGCATTTGTTGTACACACACGGGCAATAAATGAGGAACACACACTCAAAGACTTACTCCAGGCCAACAGGTTTTTATATAGAAAAATATATTTTCTTAGTTTATTTTAAGAACCACAGGTTCAAGATTTACAAGTAATAATTCAAATGAAGGTATTTCACTCAGGTATTCTAGGAACTTTGAATAATCACAATAGCATGTACAGTTTTGACAAAAATGGCAACAAGCTATTTTAAAAGTGGACACTGCAAAAATCAACAGTTCCTTGGGGAGGTAAGTAATTGTTAAGTTCACAGGTAAGTAAAATACTTACAGGGTTCGAAGTTGGGTCCAAGGTAGCCCACCAATGGGGGTTTAAGGCAACCCCAAAGTTACCACACCAGCAGCTCAGGGCCGGTCAGGTGCAGAGGTCAAAGAGGTGCCCAAAACACATAGGCTTCAATGGAAACAGGGGTGCCCCGGTTCCAGTCTGCCAGCAGGTAAGTACCCGTGTCCTCGGAGGGCAGACCAGGGGGGTTTTGTAGGGCACCGGGGGGGACACAAGCAGGCACAGAAAGTACACCCTCAGTGGCACAGGGGCGGCTGGGTGCAGAGTGCAAACAGGCGTCGGGTTTTGTATTGGAATCAATGTGGAGACCCGGGGGTCTCTTCAACGATGCAGTCAGGCACGGGGGCTCCTCGGGGTAGCCACCACCTGGGCTAGGCAGAGGGTCGCCTGGGGGTCGCTCCTGCACTGGAGTTCGGTTCCTTCAGGTCCTGGGGGCTGCGGGTGCATTGTTGGTTCCAGGCGTCGGGTCCCTTGTTACAGGCAGTCGCGGTCAGGGGGAGCCTCTGGATTTCCTCTGCAGGCGTCCCTGTGGGGGCTCAGGGGGGTCGTCTCTGGTTACTCACGGGCTCGCAGTCGCCGGGGAGTCCTCCCTGAGGTGTTTGTTTTCCGCAGGTCGAGCCGGGGGCGTCGGGTGCAGAGTGGAAAGTCTCATGCTTCCGGCGGGAAACGTGGAGTCTTTAAAGTTGCTTCTTTGTTGCAGAAAGTTGCAGTTTGTTGAACAGGGCCGCTGTTCTCGGGAGCTTCTTGGTCCTTTGGATGCAGGGCAGTCCTCTGAGGCTTCAGAGGTCGCTGGTCCCTGTTGGAAGCGTCGCTTTTGCAGTTTTCGTCAAAGTATGGAGACAGGCCGGTGGGGCTGGGGCCAAATCAGTTGTCGTCTCCGTCTTCACTGCAGGGCTTCAGGTCAGCAGTCCTTCTTCTTTAGGTTGCAGGAATCTATCTTCCTCGGTTCTGGGGGGCCCTAAATACTGAATTTAGGGGTGTGTTTAAGTCTGGGAGGGCAGTAGCCAATGGCTACTGTCCTTGAGGGTGGCTACACCCTCTTTTTGCCTCCTCCCTGTGGGGAGGGGGGCACATCCTAATCCTATTGGGGGAGTCCTCCATCCACAAGATGGAGGATTTCTAAAAGTAAGAGTCACCTCAGCTCAGGACACCTTAGGGGCTGTCCTGACTGGTGGGTGACTCCTCCTTGTTTTTCTAATTATCTCCTCCAGCCTTGCCGCCAAAAGTGGGGGCAGTGGCCGGAGGAGCTGGGATGCCCTGTGGCACTGTAACAAAGGGGGTGAGCCTTTCAGGCTCACCGCCAGGTGTTACAGTTCCTGCAGGGGGAGGTGAGAAGCACCTCTACCCAGTACAGGCTTTGTTCCAGGCCACAGAGTGACAAAGGCACTCTCCCCATGTGGCCAGCAACATGTCTGGTGTGTGGCAGGCTGGCAAAAACTAGTCAGCCCACACTGGAAGTCAGGTATGTTTTCAGGGGGCATCTCTAAGATGCCCTCTGGGTGTATTTTACAATAAATTGTACACTGGCATCAGTGTGCATTTATTGTGCTGAGAAGTTTGATACCAAACTTCCCAGCTTTCAGTGTAGCCATTATGGTGCTGTGGAGTTCGTGTTTGACAAACTCCCAGACCATATACTCTATGGCTACCCTGCACTTACAATGTCTAAGGTTTGGCTTAGACACTGTAGGGGCATGGTGCTCATGCACTTATGCCCTCACCTGTGGTATAATGCACCCTGCCTTATGGCTGTAAGGCCTGCTAGAGGTGTGACTTACCTATGCCACAGGCAGTGTGAGGTTGGCATGGCACTCTGAGGGGAGTGCCATGTCGACTTAGTCATTTTCTCCCCACCAGCACACACAAGCTGTGAAGCAGTGTGTATGTGCTGAGTGAGGGGTCCCTAGGGTGGCAGAAGACATGCTGCAGCCCTTAGAAACCTTCCCTGGCATCAGGGCCCTTGGTACCAGGGTTACCAGTTACAAGGGACTTACCTGAGTGCCAGGGTTGTGCCATTTGTGGAGACAAAGGTACAGTTTAGGGAAAGAACACTGGTGCTGGGGCCTGGTAAGCAGGGTCCCAGCACACTTTCAAATCATAACTTAGCATCAGCAAAGGCAAAAAGTCAGGGGGTAACCATGCCAAGGAGGCATTTCCTTATAGATGCCATTTGCGATTAGTGAGATATACATAGGTGTAACTTACCAGTCTCCACTACACCAGGGAAGTCAAGCCTTCAGGATGTAGGATCTACACGACCTTCTCCTCCCAGGGAAAGAGTTGTAATGTGGGCTGGGAGAACCACCACCAGTCCTCTGGGCCTCCAGGTGATGCTTGGAGGCCAGGGAACAGACTCTCCCTGCAGGTCATTCTACCTTCTCCTAATTTCCTCTTGTGTGTGCAGACTGTTAGATACAGCATTTACTGTGTTGATTATTCTGTCCCACATTTGCCTTTTCTGAGATATGGTAGTATTTTGTACTTGTGCTCCAAACAAATGTGGCTCTATTCTAATAATGTCATCTAATGTCAATTCTCCATCTGCAAAATGTTGGTTGCTCCTCCCTACAATAGTAAACAAAAAATATAAACTAGTGCCCCTACAATGATTTGAAAAATAATGAAAGAAATGAAAAAGTATAAAAAACAGAGGGAGAATAGAAAAAAAAAATAACCTGGCTGTTCAGTGGCAAGGTCGACCTCAGAATGGTGGTCAGCAGTGGAATGGTAAAGGATCATGGTCCGAAATGGAGTGTTTTTATGGTGTGTTTTGCAGGTTTTCACAATTGTCCAATATAAGTCAGATGTAGGCTGCTGACATCCATCCAATAGCCACAGCCATAGTTCAATGCTGAACGGGTCCCGGAACAGATTTCCACCATCATGGGCCCACCGTTGGTACACCGCCAGCTCGACTGTGTTATGCAAAAATGGTCGGTGCAATGCTGCAGTCCCAACGGTGATGTAGTGCTACTCACTAGCATTGGTGTCCGCCTTGTCAGCTGCAGGATACAGCTAGGGCGACGGAGTACATTCCATCGATGTGGACGGCGGCTGAACAGCCATTGATCTAAGTACGGTGGTCAGATCACCGTCAGCTTGAAGGAGTACTTGGGACCACTGCTGCTGAGGACTGGTGGTAATACCGCCAAGATCTAAATCAGTCCCTAAGTCACAAGGTAAACACTTTAGCAGGACAAACCAAGTTAGTGTATCTGGCCTATGCTCCATCGGGACAACATCAAAATGCACCTAGGTCCTGTTCTACCGCGAACGCTGGCCATCATTGGCACTTTGTGCTTCTTGTCGGCATCCCTAATTAAAACTTTAAAACTTTATATCTGCCATTCCCCTTTTTGGATTCTGGTCAATTTGGTATAATTTTGTTGATTACATTTTACTCTACTTTTCTAATTCATTTGGGAATGTTAATTGTTTTGTATTTCAGCTTTATAACTGTTTTATTACTGCAAAAATACTTCACACATAGCCTCTACATTAAGCCTGTCTGCTCTGTGTCATAGCTACCAGGGGGTTGAACTCAGTTTAATTTACTCTGACAATGACTGTGATTAATATTTGAGGTGGGTCTTTAACCTCTCCTCTCCAACTGTTATACCCATTTCTTACAATATAGGGTAGCTTGCCCAGGGCATGCAAAATCAGTGAAAACCAAGAGGTTACTTCCTTCTCTCAATCTGGCCCCTTTGAGCTGCTGCATCACTAACCTTTTTTAGCACTGGGAGAGGGAGCTGAATAGGTTTCAGCTTTACAAAATAGAAACATGCAAGTTCCCTGCTTCCACTGCTCTTATGTTCTCCGGGTCCATACCTGAGTAGCTTATTCGGTCCAGTTTTTTCTTTTTCTTTTTGAACTTCTTGCCCATTTTTTATTCAGGGATCAACAGAATTTCACATCCCGAAATGCAAAGAAAAAATGTGGCCTAGGTGAGATACTCAAGTACGAAAATGGGAAACGTGATAAATGTGTACTTTCCACACACTCGTAGATACACACACTCCAAGGTACATTTTTATATCTGGGCAGAGCATCATAGCTGAATACTGTTGAGCTCCTGCCTCACAAATTAGCCATTTCAGAGACTTATTAGGCCACACAAGTGCCAGAGCTCTGAAGCTATTAAATTGCAGTACAGAAGTGTTCACTTTCTTACAAACAGTATTTTTACAGCTGTCTGTCGACTTGTAATAAATACTGTCTTATGTCATAATTAAACCAAATAGAAGGAAGGAGCTAACCTAAGAAATGAAATGACTTATTACTTCAGGCAAAAACAGTGTCTTGAAATGATGATGTATTATAAAACATGTAAAGGTAAATCAAAACACATTCTGCACTTGCACTGTTTGTGTTAGCAGATTTTGAGACACCAGATGGCAGAGTAAAACACTCTGCCTATCAGCAACCTATAAATACAGATCAAAAATGTACTGCTAGCACAAGCCTTTATAGCAACAAACTGTAAAGCTCATTGGTAGGGGGTATGCTGCTGCTTTAATAATTTGCACTTTGCTGATTGTATTGAATAAATCTGTGCATATTTGGAGGAGTATGCCATCACTGCCTATGCTTGACTGAGAGGGAAAGAAGCTGGTGCCAAATGTAGGAGAGAGCTTTTCCAAAGGTATTGGGGTGGAGCACCGGCCATCACTCGATCGCACAACAATGTCAGACAGTGTTAGCATCATCAAGAATGGTCCATGTAAATTTGGTGCACTGTACCCCAATAAACCTAGAAACAGAAGTCTGGTAGAACAGAGCAGGGTTTTCCAGCAACGAGACAGTGGATGCGCAAGATTCTTTAGGGGTCCTTTTTTCTTTCCTTTCAAGTGTGCCCCTATTGTTATATGAAAAAACCCTTAAATAGAAGTCTGGTAGAACAACGCAGGGTCTTCCAAAAACAGACAGTGCATGTACAAGAATTCTTTTGGTATCCTGTTTCCTGTTCTTTCAAGTGTGCTCCCAGTATTATATGTAAACCCAGCTGACCGGAAAAGCAGGATTTGGCATTCAAACAGAATTTGATACTGTAATGCCATAAAGGATGCTCATAGCCTCACCCTGCATTCTTCAGATTTAGAGTGGTTGTCTCTCTCCCCATCTGGGCCAGCCTATTGTTTGCTTGTGGAAGGCATTTCACACCTACTCAAGTTATTACTGGCCGGCAGAAGAGGGAGAGCAAATGCACATGGGCCTCCATAGGCGTTAGGTAGGGAAAATGTAACTTTCTATAAGTGCTTGTTCCTTACTGTTTATCAAATATCTTGCTTCACCACTAAACTGGATTTTCAATAACTAATACAAATAGTTGGTTAATTAGCATTATTAAATGTAATACTGTAACCCAGTGTTTTTCTATGGAACTGCAAGCCTTGCTACAGAGAAAGTAGCTTTTGGGGCGTTTTCACTGTAAAGATGTGGTTAACAATAAATTCCTTAATGTTGTACTGTTAAATGCCATGCACGTTGCCATGTGGGCATAAGGCATACATAAGGGCACCTTATAAATATTAAAAGGAAGGTTTTAACCTGTCTAAGAGGTTTATTTTGACAGGTCGAATTGCTGTGTTTAAACTGCAACAGTCATGCAGCAATGGTGGGCCTGAAGCCATGTGTTGCACTTTGATTGTGGTGGATGGTAAAATAGGGGCTGCTGTCCAATAGTGGCATTTAACCTACAGGCTCTAGTTACATCTTGTACCATATACTATGTACTTATAGGTGTTAAATATACCAATTAGGAATCTGCAATTTGACAATGCTTAAAGGGGAGCACAGGCACGTTACTGTTGGTTAACAGGAGTAAAGTTCACAGAGTTCTAAAACCAGCAAAAATATAGGGCCCAGCGAAAGGCAAATCTGGGTTGACCATGCAGATAAGGCGATTTTCCTACACCTGCTCAGCTTTCCTCCTTCTGAAGTACACCACCTTGTGTCTGGACTCTCTGGGAGTATACATTTTTTGTATTTTCTTCAAGGTTCTTACACGTTATTCTCATGGAAAAAACTGTGCACTTGCTAATTTAAATTTCTGTCATGTGTGCCTCATTCTAATTAATTTATGTAGAAAACCGATAAAAGTCATACAAATAGGAGTGGGGTGGCATTAGATGCTCATTGATAAAGGAATGCTACTGATCGGATTAAAAATTTGCACTTTTCTTAGTTTATCTAATAAACCTGCATGTACTTTCAGAACAAACACTGAGAGGTTTGTGCTCTTCTGGGTATAAAGTTCTACAGAAAAACAGCCTGGAAAAACCTGAAGAGTGATTTTCAGGTGGTGGTAGGGCAGACTCAAAAAAGGGAGACTACTGTCCTATAAAACTGGAGCAAACGCTCCAACTGTTGCATCACAATATTTAGGGATGGGCA
Organism: Pleurodeles waltl; assembly: GCF_031143425.1. NCBI lineage: Eukaryota > Metazoa > Chordata > Amphibia > Caudata > Salamandridae > Pleurodeles > Pleurodeles waltl. The sequence goes on along the minus strand of NC_090445.1, from coordinate 150,449,523 downwards.
TAATACCTAACAATTTCAAGTTTTCCACAAATTCATAAGACAAATACATGCCTATACACATACAGAAGATTTGGGTCAGTTCTCACAAATGGCTGCTCTTTGCATGACACACTGTTTTGATCACATATGCACAGCTCCATGCATGCCAACATCAAGAAAGGAGGAAATGTTGGAGAAAAAAAAATCAGGGGAAATAAATTTCAACAGTTACAATGAAGTGGAAGCAATTTTAAGCAAGTGACGGATTAAAATAATGCAATTTTTGCTCAAACATAAACAGTCCTGACAGGCACCACACATCAAGGGTTAGACTAACGCATTTTAGTGCTGATGCCCACATCACTGCACTAAAATGCATTAGTCATGCATTTGCAGAGATTTTAGACACTGTAGAGATTAATACTAGTAGCCTGTGCGTGCTTTGAAGCTTGTTGTGCAGTGTCGCTCTGCATGACTCAAGCAGCTTTTAGCTTCTTAACCTGTGCGAGCTCGCAGCCGGTCTGAGCTCGCTCATTGCTATGGTGACCAATATATTGTTTCTGCAGCATAAATAAAGCTGTGCTCTGGCCGCTTTTCACTCCAGGAGACACATGTGATTATCCGGAGGTGAGGGAGGCTGCTCATTAATTGATAGAGTATGAACTTAGCCATCATAAACACCAGCAAGCACCGAACCCAGCCTCTCATGAATCTGGCACCTTCTGTTGCTTTCTGTGCGCAGTGCTGCAGATCATGGTGGTCTAAGCTACAGCTCCAGTGTTCCTTAATTGTTTTTCCCAATGTGTCCTGCCAGCCCCAGCTAAGCAGTGCAGTACAGTGGCAGAGACTCACCCCAGACTGCAGTTGGACTCACTGATCAGATCGGCAAGCACAGAGCAGGATGTTTACCAGCACAACTAGAGCATTCACATGGCTCTCTCCAGTTTCTACTCCCGGTCCCCAGCCCCTCCATATTGCACCAGTCAGAATAAAGTTGCTACTAACGCCAACAACATTTTGGACCTGATTACAACTTTGGAGGAGGTGTTAATCCGTCCCAAATGTGACGGATATACCACCAGACGTATTACGAGTTCCATAGGATATAATGGACTCGTAATACAGCTGGTGGTATATCCGTCAGTTTACCGTCACTTTGGGACGGATTTACACCTCCTCCAAAGTTGTAATCAGGCCCTAGATGTATATCTGCACATATATGGCAGTTGCGGCTGCTACCAGGAAGGGGTGAGGGGGCGGGGAGCAGTTAAGAAGAAACAAATAAACTTACCTGCCCCTCCGTGAAATGCTGCTCCGCTCCAGCTGACTCGTCTTCTCTCCCCAACCACCCACAACTGTTACACAGCATGAAAGAAGTGCCACAATTGGCCTGAGCAGCAGAAATTCCACTCAGGGGGCGAGTGGGGCATTGCGATTGGTCTCCACCCAGATGTAGAATACACCTAGGTGAAGAATTTCTAAGTGCGCATGTCAGTTTGGCCAGTCTCGGCCGGCCGGCCACACTGACATGCGCACTTAGAAGTGCACATACCACTCCTCCTCCACTTGGCGTGGAGGAGGCTGGCCCCGCCCCACCCTACGAAGGCAGTAAAATAAAGGGGTAATAACATACTTTTATTATCCCTTTATTTTTCTGCTTTTCGTCAGTGAGGCGATGCTCCTCCGGAATAGCGTAGAGGCCGCTCCTGATATGAGGCCTGTTTGAGGGGGAATTAGAGGTGTTTCACTTTCCTCTCCGAGCCAATCACACAGAACTGTGTCACACATAGCTGAGGGAGAAGAGCTAAGCTCAGCTGAGGACTTGACCATCCGCTGCAAAAAGCCATAGCCCATGAGCCTGCCTGCTCCTGGAGCACCCAAGTGGTCCCATCCCTCCAGCCTGGCCTGAGAACTTGGAACTCTTGAGGCAAGAGCTCAGCCTGACAGACACAGTCCCCAGGCACTTCTGAATGTGTAGTTTAGCCATTTGAGAAAAACACTCTCTTCTCTGACCTGAAGGTCACTAGTATGATCTCTGCAGCATGTGCATTAATTATACTAATTCACCCTTCCAGTTAGTTATACTGACAACCAGAAGTATGTTTTCCTTTAATTTATATTTCAGATGCACTGCACAAAGGGGTTGTTTCTCATAGAGAAACAGCGTCTGGTAGATACAGCAAAAATTGCAAGGCTTGCAAATAAAAACCTTCTGTTTTCATAAATGTTAAAAGTGCAGTATAAAAACAGAAAGAAGATTAAGTGACCACTCCTCTCACCTCCCTTTAAAATGACATAATGCTTAGATCTTACAGTTTACTGTTTACCTTACAGTTTTAATGATTATAAAAGGGATGTTCTAATTGCAGTGAATGATTTGTGGCAATTTTCAGTTCCATGCAGCTTAAAAGCTATGCCATCAGCATCCTATGAAATACATTATGGTGGTGCTCAGATGTCTTGCACTTAAGCCAATCTTCAAACAAATTATATGATTCAGTTTGATACTGCAGAGGTCATAAGATAATAAATGGGCCACATGAAAATGAAAGAGCGTAAATCATGTAAGTTAAAGAAATAGATGGGAATTGCACTATTTTACATTATGAAACCTCATTTGGTTAATGCAGAGATTGCAGATGTTTTGTGTGTAACCAGAGAGAATTTGAATTGACCCCTGGTTGGCATGGTGGGGAATATGGACTTCAGTATTACAGGCCATTGCAAAATTACTTAGGTCCTGATTATGACCTTGGAGGATGGGATACTCCGCCGTATAACAAGTTTCATTATGTCCTATGGAACTTGTAAAACAGCGGGCTTACGGCATCCATTTTAGGACATCCTCATTCCTCACTCCTCATTCCTACTTCTCATCCCTGCTTCTCATCCATCATCCCTACTTCTCAGCCATCATACATCATCCCTGCTTCTCTTCCATCATCCCTACTTCTCTTCCATCATCCCTACTTCTCAACCATCATCCCTACTTCTCATCCATCATACATCATCCCTACTTCTCGTCCATCATCCCTACTTCTCATCCATCATACATCATCCCTACTTTTAATCTATCACCCCTACTTTTCTTCCATCATCCCTACTTCTCTTCCATCATCCCTACTTCTCATCCATCATACATCATCCCTACTTCTCATCCCTGCTTCTTATTCCTACTTCTTATCCATCATCCTTACTTTTCTTCCATCATTCCTACTTCTCATCCCTTATCCCTGCTTCTCATCCCTACTTCTCATCCATTTTACATCATTCCTACTTCTCATGCCTCAGCCATCATCGCTATTGTATATAGTGTAAACCTTTTACGTGTCCATTAAAAGGATGCACTCTGGAACTCAACTTGTGTTAATCATCCTTACCTCTTAGAAAGAGGCTGTAAGTTAATGTTCTTCCATTTCAGCGGGTTGTCAATATATTTAAGAGTTTGTCATTGCTCAAAACGGTGGAATTTATGATATTTGTGATATTTATCTCTCTCTGTGCACTTAATTGCTTGGTTGTACTCGCGAAAAACAATCGCTCTAAGTGTCACACATTTCGCAGGTGAAACCCATGGAAATGTTACACATAAGGAGTCGTGAAACTTGGCACCTATGCATACGGGGCCTCTCAATCGGATGTGTTGGCACGTAGGAGCTGCCTAAACTAAAAAAGAGTGTCCCTCGGATGCTGAGACAATTCTTTATTTGCACATGTTTCCAAATAATGTCATTTTCCAGGTTTGCAAAACAAATAAAAACATTGCACGTTTACCAAGCCAGCCTATTGGCTTTCACAATTCCTGTTGCGCCTGGTCTCGACACTATGACACATCAACGTGCTTTCGGACTTCAGGCGTACTGACGTCACTTCCTCGGCAGCCGTCGTTGTGGGCGGTGTAGAGCTTTGACAGGAGAGCAAAGATGGCGGCGGTGGCGGCAGCCTCGGGCTCCCCGAAGCCACAGAGCCCCGGACCGGGGGCCGTGGAGGGCCAAGCCACGTCCTCTATGGACGAGGAGGCGGAAGCCCCGGGCGGGGCGGAGGCCGAGGCGGAGGAACTGCGCTGTCCCCGTCACTGCGCTGAGCTGTCTGCCCGGCAGAATGAGCAGCGGCGCCAGGGGCTCTTCTGCGACGTGACACTGGCCTTCGGGGAAGAGGGACGCGAGTTTCGGGCTCACCGGTCTGTGCTTGCCGCAGCCACCGATTACTTCAGCCCGCTGCTATCTGGCCACTTCCAGGAGGCGCGCTCGGGCCGCGTGGAGATGCGCAAATGGAGCTCCGAGGCTGGGCCCGACATGGAGACCGTTGAGGCCGTCATCCAGTACATGTACACTGGCAGCATCCGCGTGTGCACCGGCAACGTGCATGAGGTGCTGGAGCTGGCTGACAGGTACTGAAGTGAGCCTGCAGCTTTACCTAGGAGACTGTACATTAACTCTGCATGGTGCGCAAATCCGCCAGCTGGTACCGTCGTGTCCTTGTGACGCAGCCAGCCAAAGTGGTAGTCACAGGTGTTTGTGTTATGGTGGTTTGGTCGAAAATTATAGTCCTTCCTGTGCCCCCCCAAGTAACTTATTGTTAGCCTGAAACCCCATTTCATTTCCGTTTAGGATGGTTTGCGGACGATGGAAAGGCTTATTCTAACTTCAGCCGTAGAATATTTGGGGAAAATTCAACTTGCTAAACATAAAATATGAGTCTTTTCACTATTCTAATTGCAGGGCTGGGATTTCTTGGGAAACGTAAACCTTCCCCAAGTATTTTAAAAAGGGTTAAAACGATGTAATTTTGCATCACCTGTAATGACCTCGCCGCTCAAGGGAAAAACTAGCAATATGGTAGAAGCTAGAGACGTCTTGATAACAATTTCCGTTTTAGTTTGTATTTTTTTCCTTTTAATTTTTAACTGTGAATGCTTTCACAAATCAATTTTACTTTCCTTTGTGTTAATATTCATCGAACAAGTACTTTGTTTATTTCAAAACTAGACATTGCTTTCTAGGTTCTCTAATGATCTCCATCATGCTCTGTATTCTCTAATCAGTCAAAAGGTGTGAACATATAAAAAAACATGGCATGAAAACTTGGTGTTTGTCATGTAAGATAATGATCCGTAAGCTGTTTTCAGAATGCATCCACAGCAGTTCAGTAAGACTGTGTAAGTCAGTGTGCCAGCGACCTAATGCAATAGCGAGGCTTAAATCAGTTGACTCTATGAGCTCAGATGGGCATTGGAGATTCCCTGAATGACCGTAGGACTTCACACTTTAACACGTCTAGAAAAAACAAATCTGTCATGGATATGAAAACTTTGGTACCCTTTGGCACAAATTCGATTCCCACTCGATCTGCCATCAGATGGCAATTCTACTTTTGCAATCGTGAATTAGACAGAATACTCATAGTAGTCTCCTAATGGAAAACTACAGCGGGATAATAGGAAACATTAACTGGTTATAGATCGTTCAAACTTGTGCCAGAACTTACAACATTGCATATTATGTTATGTACCTGTTAAAAAAATCTTGGGAGCTGGATTGCGAGTAACTCTCAAGGCCCTTAACTTTTATGCCTATAACCTGCCACTGAATGGAGTAATTGTACCAATTGTTTTGTTATTCCAGATGTAAGCTAATAATGGAGCGCATGACGGTGCCTTTGTACACAGATGGGGCTATTTGAGTTTGCTTTCCTTAGGGAAGTGTAAAGGTGCACCATCATAGTGTTGTAAAATGAGCCGCTGTTCCCGAGTGTGTGTATGTTGTTTTTTTTTTTTTTTTTTTTTTTTTTTTTAATACTAATGTTTAGTGGCTTGTTATGAGGCCAAGAGCAGGTACTGTGAAAGCCTACATTTCCGCCTCTGGTCAGAACAATGGCACCATTTTTGTCTATTCATGCAACTTTTATCTTGGCAGTTGCTCTATTGTAGCCAAAGTAAATATGTTGGTTTTAAACATATACAGTAACCTAACCTCTATAACAATAATACCACCAGTGCTGTTTTTAAACTGAGATTTTTTAATATAAGACAGTGGACGCACTGCCAATTTTTTTTTTTTTTACCACAATTAATTGTGTCCTGTACGTGGGCTCTGGGCATAGCTGAGTATAGACCCGTACTAGTTACTTAGTATTCAGAAGTGCACTTTAGGCTGAACCCCCTGATCTTGAACAGCCCATGCCTTTATAGTGTTGCTGAATTAAAAAATCTATCTACTTGTCCATGGGACAGGTTGCATCTGAAATCTACTTGTCCTGTAAAAAAAAATATGCCAAGTAGGGCGGTGACAAATTATGGCAGCAATCTCATTATGTGAGAGCTCTGATAATAACCTGTTTGATTACGCCAGGGCTAATACTATAGAAGTGCTTGAATACTAGCCACTTCAAACCCTACTATAGCAATTTCCTTATTTTGCTAACTTTCCACAGATTTAAATACTGTGGATGGACGAAGCAGTAAGCAGTAGTTCCAGAGCTGGAATGACTTTGAGTCTGTGAAACCTACTAAATTGCATGTTTTAATGGATTTTCGCCAGCTCTTCTCTAATCTTTTCCGATACTGAGAAAGGTTGGAAATTTACTCCTGACAAGGGCAGAAGTAGAAGTTCTACCAGGGTTGGGAAAAAAGTGGTTGGAGGGAAAGTGAACATTTAAATGCTCAATGGATTTTTGCATGAGCAAATCTACACACCCATATTTTCTAATGCTAAAATACAGTTCACAAGTATTTTCTAGAAGTACGATTTCCTAGTCAATTTCTATAAATTCTTGTGAATTTATGAAGACCACAATATGGCGTACCGCACAGCACTGCATAAGTTTGCATTGTTAAAATATGAAGAGCAGGTTCCAGTAAATGGCATTGATGAAGACTGAAGGAAAAGTGTATGCATGCACATGTTCATTTGTTCTGCAGTATTTTGTATCCAAAGGCAGCACCCATGCTTCGATTGCCCATGTTGTCTTCGCATTGTTGAAAAGGGTAACTAATTGGTCCTCATAGCCTCATTGGGAAAGACTCCTCTATCAAGTTAATCTCAAGAAGTTGCTTTTGATTACAGACTTGAAACACATTTGAGCTGTTTTAGCATAATGCTAATACCTAGGTGATTTGAAAAACAATTTGTTTTTAATTAATTAAATTGGTGGTTTTGAAGCATAAAGTCATCTTGTTTTGCTGAGAAGTATGTCCTCCAAAAGCTTTCTCAGTGCATAGAAACCGTCTGTACCTCACTGTATGACAACAGGATTTTTTTGCATTAGTGGTTCTTAACCTTTTGACTTCTGTGGATCCCCCATTGCATTGCTGTTGGAAACAGGGGACTCTGACCTAAGAAATTCCTTCCATTTGAGCACCATATAAATAAACAAAAATATAGAAACATAAATAAAACAAAATAAGAAATGCTTTTTTAAAGTCACAAACTGAAAAACTACAAAAATGAAACATTTTATGTAGTGTTGGAGCATTTCCTAATTTTCTTTTAGTTCTAAAAGAAGAAATAGTGTGGTATACTTTAGCAAATCACTTAGGCCCTCATTCCGACCCTGGCGGTCCAAGACCGCCAGGGCCGCGGGCAACGGAAGCACCGCCAACAGGCTGGCGGTGCTTCATTGCCGCGGTCAGAAAAGGGGATCCGGCGGTTTCCCTCCGGATTTCCCCTGGCTGGGCTGAACCTCCATGGCGGATTCCGACCCCCTTCCCGCCGGCCTGTTTCTGGTGGTTTTTACCACCAGGAACAGGATGGCGGGAACGGGTGTCGTGGGGCCCCTGCGGGCCCCTGCACTGCCCATGCCACTGGCATGGGCATTGCAGGGGCCCCCTAACAGGGCCCCAGCATGATTTTCACTGTCTGCATAGCAGACAGTGAAAATCGTGACGGGTGCTACTGCACCCGTCGCACACCTGCAACACCGCCGGCTCCATTCGGAGCCGGCTTCTGTGTTGCAGGCCCTTTCCCGCTGGGCCGGCGGGCGCTCCCTTGGCGGGCGCCCGCCAACCCAGCGGGAAAGTCAGAATGGCCCCGCGGTCTTTTGGCGGTTCCCGCCAGGCGGGCGGCAACTGCCACCCGCCCAGGTCAGAATGACCCTCTAAGTCTTTTTTTGCTTCAAAGGGATGCTCTGTTTTTTTTTTGTCAACCCATACCTGTGCTTCAGTTGAGGTCACCGGTTGTCCATAGTAAATTCTGTTTGGTATACTTGCCCTGTTTCCACAAATCAAGTAAGAATATCACATTAATGTTTAGTATCTAATTTCAAATTCCATAACATTTATAGAGCCTCTTAAAATTTTCATATGTGCTTTTTATGTGAGAATACTTTATAAATCTGCTAATACTATTTCATTTTCTAAAGAGTAATGGACCCCCTCCGTAGGTGCCATGAATTGCAGGTTATGAATCAGTGGTCCATAGGACTGTTTGTTTTGAAAATGCTCTTGGTGATATATGCCTGACGGTTTTTTTTATTTTATTTGGCGGTAGCATGTTGGATTTACGGTTTTATTTGTAAAGTGAAGACATGCATGCATATAAGCTTTCACAATGTGCATCGGTAATACAGGCCCAGTATCAAAGGTATCCACTATGCAATAGGTTTCTGTTTGTGCCTTACACGTTCATGACTTAGATGGCAGTCTTCATAGCACTCTTCTCCGATGGTACAGCCTACTACACACTATGGATTTTGCATTTGGGCCAAAATAAATGGGTGTGACTGTTGCACTATACCCCCACCCCTAAAAGGGACAAGCCAGTTTTAGTTTTCTGCCTATTCCTTCCATTCTCACGTACCCCTCCACCACAGTAGACTAGGGGGTTGGCACCCAGGTGGGCAGAAACCCTACTGATTTTAGGGGTGTATGTATGTATATAATTGTGTGTGTGTGTATATATATATATATATATATTTGTTATTATTATTATTATTATTATTATTATTATTATTATTATTTTTTTTTTTTTTTTTAAATACAATAATGGGTGGGTCTGGCCCACACTGACATCAGGCCACACACTCCCCCCTAAAACCGCAACCGCTTTTCTGCTCCCCTAAAGACTAAAACCTCCCATCCTACTGGCAAGCTAGAGGACATTTTTTTTAAATATATATATATTTTTTTAACATATGGGCCTAGAGAGTAGGCCTTAATCCCAAAATCGTTTCACTTGCCATCATGAATGACTGCACTTTTTGTGTAGGCCCCCACCTGGAGAATACTACCTGACCCAGACATTTCCGAAAACTAGATATAGAGGGGAGTCCAGGGTGTATGCCTTGTGTGGATCACACATCATGTTCCTACCCACAATGCCCTGCAAACCTAAAACCTTGCTGAAAATCAGATTTCCCTTAATTTCTTTGATGGAAACGTTTGGAATCCGCAGGGATCCAGAAAATTCATACCACCCTGCTTTCCCCCATCTGACCCAATGGAAACAGTGCCCTACTTTTGTGGTGAGGCCAGGTGCCCGTGACGCGAATAGATAAAACTAGAGTCCATGGGGATCTTCGCAGGGGATTCCCAATTGACCTTGGTTTCATCCATTCCTGTTGCAGGCACTGGGCCCAGCCACACAAGTGGGGCAAAAAATTTTGGGGGATAAGTGGGGTATTGCTGGGTGGTAGGAATTTTGTGAATTCCTGTGGAATTTGGAAGTTTTTAACACAGAAATGTAATGAAAATGTTTGGTTTTAGCCAAAGTTTGGAGTTTGCAGGGCACTGTGTGGATGCCACAGGGTTTTGTTTTTTACCTTCAAGTCACCCCACACTGTATTTCCCCAGATGTCCAGTGTTTAAAAATATGAAGGGTTGCTAGGTTTCCTTAGGTGAAGTATGAGCTTGGACCCAAAATCCACAGCTACCCACATCGCAAAAAATGTGTCAGTTTCAGTGGAAAATTGTTGTGTGACCCTTTCCTGTTGCGGGCACTAGACCCACACAATTGAGGTATAGTTTTTATCAGGAGTCGTGGGGACACAATAGTAGAGCACTTGTTATTCCCAATTGGATTTCTCTGCATTTGTGTTTTCCAAATGTAAGCCAGTATGTAAGAAAGACATTTTGAAAAATGCTCTGAATCAGATGCTTGTATCCATACCCAACCAATTTAGAGATGTATAAATAATCACTGCTCGTAAACACCATTTCGGGTGTCCATTTGAGAAATACATAGGTTTCCTTGATACCCAATTATCACTCTTCATCTTTTACCATATGAATTGCTCTATACACAATAAAAACAGTGTAAGGTGCAGTTCAGTTGTTGCAGGCATCGAAAAAAATCATGAAAATCTTTTACTAGACCTGCAGGTCTAGTAACGTAAATAATCTACTCAACCTAAATATAATGTACTTGGCTGGTAAACCGATTTCAAATTGTGTGATTCTAGGCAAAAAAGTTGTGGAGATATCTTTTTCTTCATTATCACATGAAAGCACCTTCTGTTATGCGAGCTCAGCATTTCTGCTGTACAAAACACCCCCTTTTTTATTTAGTAGCTTAAATGTTTTCTCCACTTATAAAATGAATCTGGTCCAAATATAGGATACACGTGACCCCCGGCTTGCCTGTTAGTTCACTAATAGCATTGTCATCAGGGTGGGGTCAAGAATATTTCTCAGTTCATATTTCAGAACTTTTAATAAATATATTACTAAGGCCTGATTTGGTAGTGCACTGTCATTTCCAGAGGGCACATTTTCCTTTGAAATAGCAACAAACTTTCCCTCTTACATACAGTTTTACTGATAAAACTATATAGCACATAAGTAATGTTTGGAAATTGGGTTTCATTAAAAATATTCACCATTTGCACATCACCAAGTATAGTGTTCTGATTCTTTTGTTTTTTTTAATCCTTTTTTACCACACAGAATTACAAAATTGTGCTTTCATAACTACTGAAATATATATATATTTAAAAAAAAAAAAAATCTGTTGCCATTTCTGTAAGTACAAGGCTACTCAAATCAGACATTTTTACAATCAAAGATATGTCTTAGAAGTGTATGTCCCATATCAAAAAATGCACTGCAGTGCGACAGGCCAAGTCATGTGAACAACAGCCGCCTAGTGTAGGCTTAGCAGGAGACAACACTTATCACATATATTGTATGTAAGATAATCAACCACCAACTCTCTCTCCTCACCCCCACCCCCGGTCATTCATCATATAATCCAACCAGTATGGCTAAGCAGTGCCCTACTTAATCCCTTTGTACTATCCTTGGGCTGGTATGTGTGGACCTTCTCCCCCATGGCTGCGTACCCCTTTTACTCTATATACCTCTTATAATGTTTGTGTCAGGGGCCCCCCTTTGGTCTCCCAACAGGCTGTCCATTGGGGCGTCTACCATCAGGAGGGTCAGTCAGGATGTGTATCATGGCTCCTCATGAGATCATCAGCTGATTGCTCATCCCTCCTCAACTTTCTCGTATGGAGAGGATGTGACATAACAGCCTGAGCTGCTGACTTCAGAGCTGGGAGAACTAGATTTGAATTTCAGTGTCAGCTTAACATCCTGTGATTCTGAGCAAATCACTTAATCTCTCTGGGCCTACAATTCAGCACCTGGAGACCCTCATGGGTGATTTGCCACGCTTTACGAACCCTGGATTGATTTATTTATTTGCACCTCCTCTGCTCCTACCCATTCTATCAAACAGAGCAGCCATTCCGTTATCAGATGAGGATTCGGAATCAGCCATCGGATGTCCATGCGCCTCCTCGCCAGAGCCAAGACAATCATTGCAAATTTTCTACTCAACTTCTTATTTTTTCTCTTGGGTAGCAGACCCAGTTGGCATTGCTTATTTGTATGTGTAATTGTTCAGACCATAGATTTATTGAGATGTTCTAACATCTCTATCCTGAATGCCATAATGAGGAGGGTATCACCACACGACATAGGAAAAAGTCAGCCAGCAAACTCCTACAATGCGCAAACCACGGTTCCCTAGCTGGGTAAATAGTATGTAACTGCTTTGGGGATAGGTAGACACTGGTTTATGTACTGTATATGCTTAAATCTTATATTGATCAACACCTCTCACACTACTCCATGTATTCTGGCCCATTTTGTAACTAATGGGGCCACCATTAAATTGTTGCCAAGCATCCGCAACCTTAACGCGCGCCACTGGCTTGTCTGCTTGTGGTGCCCGATATATGTGCATTAATAGCCCCCTGCCAGAGATAACATGATGGCCAATGTTTGTGTGGGTTCAAGGGCCTCGGGGAATGTAGGCCAGATTTCTCTGGCTGTTTTGTCAGCAATTTTTGTGTATTGGAGAAACATTCTAGGCCCCAGGCCTTAAGTCTTGAATATGTCCTGCATGATGATAAACCAGGCTGCGGGGTACAGATCATACAGCGTGTTACATTTGCCGTCTCGCCACCCATGCAAAGAATCTCATCTGACATACCTCCAGCTCTAGCTCCCTAAACTGCTCTCTCCAAAAGTTGGCATGTCAGTCTGACATGCAGCAGTGTCTCAGGCACTCTTTTTTCCTCATCAGCAGGGCCCCCAAAGTACTGTCACCACATGTACCTTTGAGTAGAGTCTACCCAATTGCCCCTCTCATCAAGCCAGTGGACAGCATGCTGCAACTGGACATCCAAATAGTGGAATTCAGCTTCTGGTACCTCTATCCTTCCTTTGTCGCATTCCAGTTTGATTGTGGGTAAGCTCACTCTGCATCGTTTACTTGTCCATAGGAGTTCTTTCAGAAGGCGATCCAATTTGTGGAACACTCCACGGGGATCTCGTACATAGTGCCCTGGAGCACATATAAACAGCAGGACAGCACTATCATTGTGATCAGTGCTATTTTCCCCATCAGGGAGAGTTTTAGGGTATTTCAAAACTTAATAGAAGGACGAAGGTTGGCATTGACCCTCCCCTGGTTCAGCTCATGGCACTGATGCACCCCATGTGCTATGTGGAGCCCAAGGTAATGGACACTCCGTTTTCCAGGGCAACTATGCCCCCAAGAGTAATTCTTGGGCCACCTAAATTTAACTGTCTTAAGTGGGAACAGAGCAGATTACGAATGGTTAACATGGAATATCTGATATCTCCCTAAACCTTTTCCTGAAGTTCAGGAGACTCGGGGAGGAAGTAGCCAACTGTGCAAATATCTTTGCTTCATACACATGAAGATGCACAACGTGGACTGTCTGGCCCACTGGGATTCCCCCATCCATACAGCACCTAGCAAAGTTGACACGCTACGGGTTCCATCACGGGGCAAACAGCAGACAAGGAGGAACCCTGTCGCGTACTGTCCTGAAGTAAGATCTTGTCGGAGACATATGCCCCATACCTCACTCGTATCAGCTGCATGTATAACAATTTCATCTAAGTGACATATTTGGGCCCAAGTCCCATTCTCACCAACACTTTCCAAATATACTCCCAGCACACAGAATCGAAGGCCTGTTATATCCAGGAAAGCTAGTGCGTATTGATAATTTTCCAAGCAAGGAGTGTGCAGCATGTGCGCCAGGCGCTGCAAGTTACTTAGTGTATTCCTGCGTGGGATGAACCCAGACTGGTGGTCTGCATGGACCAGTTTTGAGAGATACTTCAGTAATCACACTGCCAGAATGTGGCCAGGTATCTTTTGATCCACATTTAACATTTAGAGTGGGCGGTAGGAGGCTGCATCCTACAGGTCCTTCCCCATTTTTGACACCAAGACAATGACAGCCTCCCGCATGGACCACAGAGGCTCTCCTCACTCCAAAGCCTGCAGATAAACCTACAGTAACCTGCCTGCAAATGTCCCAGGGAAGGCCCTTTACAGTTTGGCTGGCAGTCCAGTCCTTCTTGTGTTTTTAGCAGTCTTGAATTAGTCAATGACGGGCAGGATCTCTTGCTTTGTCAGCGGCATTTCAAAATCTGTACGCTCCTTCTCACTGAGCCATGCAGCAGCTGCGCATCCATGTAATTAGCGACTGAGGGCTATCTGGGTAAAGTAAATACCCCTCGGAGATGTTCCACAAACACTTTGGCCCTCATTACGAGTGTGGTGGTCTCAAGACTGCCACATTCGCGATGGCGGTCGGACCGCCCTGTTACCATCGTGGCGTAGCCACCACGGTCAAACTGCAGCCTGGTGGTGTCAGTGGTTGTAATCCGCCAGGGCAGGGCTGCAAGCAGCGCTGGCGTGGGCATTAGGAGTCCCCATCCCCCAGCCTTTCCATGGCGGTGTTTACCGCCATGGAAAGGCTGGCGGAGTGGGGGTGTTGGGTGGAGGATAGGTGCTGGGCAGTGCAGGGGCCCCTATACACAGCTCCATTGCGCATTTTACTGCCCGAATTATGGGCAGTGAAATGCGCGACATGTGCTGTCGCACCCGACTCACCACAACAATACCACAGGCTCAATTATAAGCCGGTGTCAATGTTGTGGCGAGTGTTCCGCTGGGTAAGTGCAACACTCCTAATATGGTAGGCAAAAGACCTCCAGAACTGGCGGTCTTTTGTAGACAGCAGTTTCGGTGGTCCTAGAAAATGACCTCCAAAGTTGTAATGAGGCACTTTGTGTATGGACTGTTGTGTGTAGACCTCCTGTCCCATCTTATCTCTGATAGACAGTATGGGCTAAACATAATTCTCGTGCTTGATCAACCTGGCAAACATATGCCCTTTCCTTTCTCCTTCCATATGCAGTCTGCGCCTATAGGAGAGCCGTGTATGCTTCTCTAACTGATCCCATTGGGAAAATACATGCTATTTGGCCCTGCCCTATTCTTTGCGCGCGCCCTGATTGGCTGACACCGCTGCCTCCAGTGTAGCCAATTTCCCTTCCTGGATCGTCAGGTTCCTCTCTGTTTGATGTATATCTATAGTGGTTCTCATACACACTCCTCAACACCACTTTTATTGTGTCACCCCTCCACCGCTTTATGTAGTGTGCTGTCCCACTTGAGCGTAAAATAATCAGTCAAGGCCTCTGCTATCTCCCCTTTAACCACCAGGTCTGCGAGGGCCTCCACATTCATCTGCCACAACGGGGCAGTAAATATGAGTTTAGCCAGGGAGTAGGTGAGCAGTAGAGGGGAGTGGTCTGACAAGTATTTAGCCTAGTAGGCTGAGTCAGTCACTCTCTGTGCTGTGTCCGCCTGCACCAGGAATTAGTCTAGTCTACTATGCGTGCCGGTTGCAGGAGTATAGCAGGAGTATAACAGGAGTACGAGTGTATCCGCTGGTGTTGGATCTGCCAACCTCCTACTTTCCATCACCTGCTTGAGGGCGTCTGTCATATTCGCCTTGGTGCCCTGCCTAGCGGCGGACCTGTCAAGTTCTCCATCCAGAACGCAGTTAAGGTTGCCAGCCAGGACATATGTTTGTATTACAGTTCTTTACATTTTTTTTCAAAATTACAGAAACAATGAATAACTGTTTGTACAGTTCACCTATTAGCCATTTAAAAGTTGTTAGAAAAAAGCCTGACATCTTCCAACTTTTCATTTCACACGTTTTGCACAGCACGATTGTAAGACAGTTCACTTTACAAAATCCACTAACTTCGCAACTGGAGAAAGTAAATGTAAGAAGAGAAAATGACTTATGGTCTCTGTCTCTGAATGTAGAGCAAATAGGGCAAGATAAAAACAAGATTTAAAAACATCTTTATCGCTCTATTCACTTTGTGAGCGAACAGAACACCTGTTTATCAGTTCGCCAGAATGGGCCAGTCGGACCTAAAAATAGCTCACCCTGATGAAGTCCAACTCACCATAGTAATGGGGGTAAGTAGATTTTTCGAGGTCTCTGTTGCCTCTCAGGCTCTTGGACTTCATACAAACCCTATTTAGCTCCACAACCAGAAGGGTCTAGCTGATGTGATGGCATATTGCTCTTGTAAATCGTTGATCATGCGAGGTTATAGATGAAAACGTCATTGCAGAAACCGTTTTTTTGTTTTTCTTCTCATTTGCTGTATTTTTTTTATTTCAACAGTTGGTTTCTTTGGGAAAACCTTGAGGGATCTACACCAATGCCCCCTTGCGGAATTCAGAATTTTGTCTACTTTTCACAAATATACATAGCTTTTTGGGATCGCTAATAGGTACCACACTCCTTTCCACAACAAAAGGTTGAGAGCACATAAATTAGGAAAAAAGGGCCACCACTTTGTAGAATGCCAAAGCTGTGGTAAAAATATGGTTTTTGATTCATCTCTGCAAGTTACTGAAAGCTGGGATGAAGGTTACTTTAGCATAGCAAACCTTTTATTGATTCCATTTTTGTTGAGATATATGTATTATTTTTTTTCCTATTTGTCCCCAAAAAACTAAAAAAGTATTATTTTGACTAAATTTTATCCCCTCCAGGGAAATGCCCAAACCTTTAAAATCCCCCAGGATGCTGGGAAATAAGGATGCAAATTTGGCATGGATACCTTATGTGAACCTAAGCACAAAGTACCCCAAGTAGCCAGAAAAGGGCTCAGCATTGTGGTGACATTGAGTATGCAGTTAAGGGGTTAAGGATGTATTATACATTTTTATCTAACTAGTGTGTTTCTTGTAGTAACACAATTACAGCTTTCTTGTTGCTCAATTTAGTTAACACTTCATAGTTCTCTTACCAGACTGCACAAGTTGTCTGGCTGCGAAAGACCTATTGTGCGCTTACCAAGAACTTCGAGGGGCTTAGTTTGCCAGTTACTTACAATTGGTTGACATTGTCAATCTTATTTGCTTGCTCCTTATTTGATGATTTTCCTTGTTCTTCTTGTGTTTGTCCATCCCCTTTTTACCATCTCTTTGATTAATCGACTTATGTCCTTCCACTGTTCACTTTTTGTTTCTTTTTGGTAACCACTGCATGAGAACATGTTTTCCAGCTCTACCTCTCATGCGTTTCCCCCTGCACCCTCTCCAAATGCCACCCGCACTCCATGTTGCTTTCATTCATATGCTGCTGTTCTGCATTTCTCCCCCACGCTGTGTTCTCTCACTTGTTTACTTCTCTGCCCCCACCAAACGTGGCTCTCATTCTCGATGGCTTCTCCCTCTGCATTGTTCCCGCTGCTGTGTTGCTGTGTTTCTGGTGTGCTGCTTTTGCCCTCCTCCTTTAACTCAGTGCCCACTCCCCCATCTCCCACTCCCCCATTACTTCCACCGTGCGCTGTCCTTTTTAGGTCGAGCATAAGTGTTCGACCTCATGTATACTTTTAGCAAACTTCTTATGTCTTGAAACAATTTCATTTGTTGGGTGTAGTGGTCAGTTCGGCCTTTTTCTCCCTCCTTTTTCTGTTTCAGAGCAATGACCAACTACTGTATTATTCCACTTTGGTTTCTGTATCTGTTGCTGTGACTGTCTTTTTTTTGTTGTTATTTCTTTGGTGGTCCCCTTTTACTGTGGGTGTGTTAGGCTGGTAGCTGCCTGCGTTTTATTGCACCATTCCGTTCGTCCCATCTCCTCGACATTTTTTTGGCTTTATTCCAGTGCTGTCCTCCTTTACCTCTGGCTCCTAAAATAAGCTTATTTTACAAAAGAAGCACCCGGAGCCTAAACATTTTAGTTCACTGCTGAGGAAAGCCGCAGTATGCCCTTTCTGGTATAATGTAGCTAAACCTAGAAGCAATTATGTGAAACTTGCTTAGCCTTGCATCTGGAGTCTTTCATCCAAGGCCCCCCCTCCCCACCAGCAATCGGAACATTGCACACATTACATTGCTTATCTCCTTTGTTGAGGCCCTACATCTTCTCAGACCACTCTGCGCAAGAAAGTACGTTTCCAGCCTTATTTTCCAATTTTTGTTCAGATGTTTACTTAATGCGAGGTAGTGCTTTCATCATCTCTCTCCTCAAGAGCTTGTGATTTCTGATGTTAGTAGCGGCCAGTGACCACCAAAACATAGCAGGAAAAGGCGATATTATGAGACCAGGTTGACCAATTTATGTGACAAGAAAAGTCTAGTTCTGAATTTACAATGCCAGTAGCTCCAACTCAAGAAAATGATAGTCCTATTACATTGAAAATACTTGCTAGGTTTTGCCTGCACAGTGATTGTGCTTGCAAAATCTCTTGTACTTAAAAAAAAAAAACAAATCTTTGGGGGCTTAGAACCTGTCTCGTACTTACCTGAACGTACCACCCGTTGATTCCAGTGTCCGATTTACATGCTTCTGGTTGGCCAGCACGTCGCCTGCACTTTGTCCTCTTTCATTTCGTTCTTTTCCAGTCTTGCCTTGCCACCGTCCTTGTCTGGCGTAGAGCTTGGACCAAGTACAGCTTCTGATCACTGTGTCCTTCCACTGGCCACTCTGCAGGTCCTCCTTTTTTTTTTTTTTTATTTTTTTTTTTACATTTACAAACGAGCACTCCATAAGAGTGCATCTGAAGGCCCCCCCCCCCCCCCCCCCCCCCCCCCCCCCCACCAGTGGTCTTGCAGCCTCTTCCTGGGGTCACACCTCGTTGCTTCCCCGGGTTACTCGTATACTAGCTCTGCAGAAGAACAAGATGGCACTGTCACGAAGAAAGTAGTTTGTTCCATTTTATTAGTGTTGGCAAACATCATGCAAAATTACTTTCATTTACTTCAGCCGTGAGTGTTTCCTTTGCTATTATACCATGTTATCTTCTAGTAGCAGCACTTACTATGAGAAATAGAAAAAAATGTTCTCCCATTAACTTGTCCCTCGTTTTGTAGCTACTACAGAGATTCTACCTGTCTCGAGTTTCTGGGTAATGGCCTATGCCTGCTAACTGTTCAGGCAGGAGGGCTCTAAGGTGCTTAAATGTAATGTTTTTTGTTCTACTTTTGTGCCCTAATCTCTAGTGTACTTCTCCTGTCTTCACACCTATTGCTTTCCTTAGGTGTATTGAATCAAATGACGCTGTTATTTGGCTGTCTAAGGTGTGATTTTTTTTTTTTTTACCCCCCCCCCCCCCCCCAATCTGAGCCTATCATGCACCAGTCTACCAGTTACATCTGACATATGCTTAACTATGCTGGCAAAGACGTCGATGTACGGCCTCTGAGACTGGCTTCTTCACCCTGACTGGTTCTTCATAAACACCAGACTGTATCACAAATGACTGACTCTGCCCCACCCATATCGGCCGAAGTAACTGACTCTGCCCAAATATTACTGGCTGTTTCGGAAACACCACACTGTCTCATGAGTGACCGACTGTACCGTCCATACCTGCCCTTCTGAAACTCACTGTTTCCAAAGATCCTCACTCTGCTCCACTACTACCGGCCCTTCAGAAGCAACAGTCTGTCTCACAAGTGATCTACTCTGGCCCTGCTTTACCAGCCCAAGTAAATGACTCCGCCTCAATATTACTGCTCCTTCAGAAGTGCCAAACTGTCTCACGAGTGACCAACTGTCCCAGTCCTAGCAGCCCCTCAGAAACACACTGTCTTCCAAGTCACTGACCCTGCCCGAATGTTACGGGTCCTTCAGAAGCAATACTACCAGCTGTTCAGAAGCACCAGTTGCCTCAAGTGTTGGACTCAGCCCCAGCCTTAGCAGCCTGTTCAAAACACTAATATGACTAGCAAGTGACTGATTCTCTGCCAACATTACCGCTCCTTCAGTAGTATGTACCCCTGTACCTCGTAAATGATTGACATCGAGTCTGCGCAGCCTTATCGGCCCATCTGAAGCACTATTTCTCTCACAATTGACAGTTTGCCTCTCTTTAGCAGCTCTTGTAGGGTGCTGCATGTCTCGCAAGAGATTCACTCTGCCCCAGCATTTTTGCCCTCGCCAGTAGTCTCTTTCACAGCTGATCTGCGGATTGGAAGTTACAGGTGACTGCTTTGGCCCCCAGCCGTGCTGGCCGTTCAGAAGTACCGGTTTATCACATGGCTACCCTATAAGTGACTGCTTCTGCCCCATCCTTACCGGCTGCTCAACTGCACCAGGTTATCTGACTGCTTCAGCGTCAGCCCTACCTGCCATCCAGAAACACAGGTTTATTTCACATGCAATACCTTACAAGTGGCTGCTTCTGCGCCAACCCTGCTGGTCGTTCAGAAGCACCGATTTATCTCATGTGACTGTTGTCACAGGAACACGTCTATACTTCTTAATGTTATTTTTATATATATATATATATATATATATATATATATATATATATATATATATATATATATATATATATGTGTGTGTGTGTGTATGTATGTGTATATATATATATATATATATATATATATATATATATATATATATATATATATATATCTTCATTAAGATAGCTCATAAACAGGTCTGTTCAGATCACCGCAGCAACTCCACTCCTGGAATGCTAACAGTAGAACAGAGCACTAAATGTGTCACATTATAGTATTCTATTTGACAAGTAACACTAGACATCCCCGTCTTTAAACCTATATACCAAACAATGTATACAAATATGTTATTATATACAACCATAAAATTAAAACAAATTGAAAAGAACATATCAACATAAATTCCTATTACATCACATAGTCCATTAACCATCCCTAATGGTGTGGAATTCCAAGACAACAAGTTTTCAAGTTTATTTTGTCCTTGGGACAAGTAGGCCCAACCCCTTGCAGCACAAACCCTCAGGCTGCCAATTTACAGTACCACATCAAAGAGCAGGGAAAGGCATTGTCTGCAGTTCAGATAATGTGTCCGTATGTTATTGCTATTCAAAAGTATATTTAAGGTTCATTAATGCAAAGTCTTCATTATTAGAGTGAGAGCTCTAAATAAATGTAAGCTCGGACTGCACTACTGACTGTGATTCCAGTAAAAAAAAAAACATTTACACATTTGCAAAGTTAACAATCTGAGGCTACCCATAATGCTCCCAGATAGCTCTGATTAAACTCAAATTTATGAAGGAGCTTGAATGCAAGAGTGATGATGCTTTGCTTTCAAAATAAAATGTTCACCAAAAATGCAACCTTGCTAAACTACTGTGAAATGTAGGTACCATTTCTTTGAAGCATCATTTAGTAAAATGTGTTTATGCTTGCAAACAGTATTCATGATGGAAAGTCAGTGTAACCAGTTTCAACAAGACAATAGTAAACATGAATATAAACAAGCATTGGCAAAGCTAATAGGTCCAAAATTGGTGGTCAGTCTTTTGGTTTTGTCAATGCGTGTCTTTTTTACATGGCTTTTGTAAAACTTTTTGGTTGTGGGAGCTGCTGGACCCTCACCGTTGTAACAAATATTAGCAAAAATATTTTTGGGTTGCAATAAGCACACATTGCCACAGTAGTTCCTAGCATTGAACACAACTACTCGTGTGCCGGTATGCTCCTTGTAAAAGAGCAGATTGCAACTGTTGTAATGTAACTTGAATTTATAGCGTGTGGAACTTGTCGTGTGAGTGTATCCTAGCACTGAGTAGGAGCGGGTTCTGAAGGTAGGATCAAATGCAGTGAAGCCAGGCGATAGATGGGTATAGAGCGATATAATCTTAATAAAACAAAAGGTCTTGGTTAACATCAAACCTAATTAGGGGCCCACTGCTTAAAGAAAGTCACAAAAAGTGCGCATATAGTATATGTCTTTGCATTAGTGCAGATTTGTGTATTTCATGAATTCACAAGAATTCACATAAGTAGACAAGGAAACCGTAGTTCTAGAAAATATTTGGGAAGCGTAGCACGAGCAAACATGCAGGTGTAGATTTGCTCATGTGAAAATCTGTTGAGCGTTTACAAGTTCACTTTCCCTTTAACCACTTTTTTCCCAACCCTGGAAGATGTTTTAATTCTGACTCTTGGCAGAAGTAAATTTCCAGCCTTTCTCAATATGGGAAATGATTAGAGAACAGCTAGTGAAAACCCTTAAAAACATGCAAGTTATTAGGTTTGCATATACTAAAAAAAAAAAAAAGGCATTCCAGGCTTGGAAGTATTGCTTACCGCCACCTCTCGCCCCAGTATGTAGATCTGCAGAAAGGTGGCAAAATACAGAAATTGCTAGTATTCAAGCCCTACTATAGCAGGAACCCTGGCATAATCAGAGAGGCTTTTATCAGAGCTCTAATATGAGATTGCTGCCATAATTTTATCGCCACACTACATGGCACCAAAGGGACAGGCAGATTTTTTTACAGGGCAAGTAGATTTATGAAGCAACCTGTCCCATGAACAAGTAGATTTTTTGTTAAATTCCACATCCCTGCATCCTGGTAGAACTTTTTTCCTTTTATAACCCACCACGTCACCATCACTCTCCACAAACTCGTCACATTCCTCAAGATTCTCCCCTGCAACATTTCCATTACTTATATCATCACTTTTCCTCATGTCACCTCTATTTTCTATGTTATTATCTTTCTTACTCTATCACTTTCCTTGTTGTTCATCATTCACCTCCATTGTTTCTAGTTGTTCTTCCTCCACATCGCTTTCCACATGGTCCTCCATCCATACATACTTATTATGATCACATCCTTCATTCTCTTCACTTCCTTTTTCACGTATTGTTCCCCTTTTGAGATTCCATACCTTACTGTCTAAGTCAAACAGTACTTCTTTGACCTTTAGGTACCCAACCTGTGTGGTTTTTTTTTTTTTTTTTTTTTGTTTTGTTTTTTTTTAACCTTCACACTATCTCCATCTTTAACTTGCACCTCGTGAGCACCCCGACTTTTATCATAGTATGCTTTAGTCTGTCCATGCACCTTTCCCAATTTCTCCTGTACTGACATGGTGACCACATTTCTACACCACTATTACTTAACCAAACAGGATTGAACTTGCACCTCACCATCCTTCCTCTCATCATTACAAATGGGGCTAACCCTGTAGTTTCATTTTTTGTAACTCTATATGCCCACACTGTCTCTTGTAACTAAATACCAATCACACTGTTTGTTCGTTGTCACCTTAATTATACCTTTCACTACCAGATTAAATCTTTCTACAGTTCCATCACCACTAGGATTATAGAGTGTAGTGTCTTGTGTTTTACCCCCACTCTCTCAAAATACTTCCTTGCGGTGTTTGAAGTAAATTGCACTCCATTATCACTTAATACTATAGCAGGAATTCCTTCTGAAACAAAAACATTGTCCTTAAATTCTAATACTCTTAACGTATCCACTTTTTTTTTTTTTTTTACTATTCTATCACCGGCCACTTAGTAAACAAGTCTATCAATACAATCACATACTCTTGGAGGCCTCCCACTGGACCCAGTAAATCTACTGCCATGCATTTCCAAGGCTGTTCTGGAATCAAACACTCACTCATAGTGGGTTTCAAAGTGCGTATAGATTTATCTGCATTAGAACACACCTCCATTCCTGGCCACCAGAACACCCCTGTTATTAATGCTTTAGTTCTTACTACACCAAAATGTCCTTCATGACATCAACTCAAAATCACACCTCATAATCAATAAGGTGGAACTACCCTGTTGCCTCTTAGAACTACTCTATTATCCACAGACAATTCTGACCTTACCTCCCAAAACGGTTTAAGTTCTTCCGAAATTTGTTTTTTTTTCTTGGTCAACCTTCACGCAAACATCTTACCACCTCCTGTAATACCTTATCCTTTTCCTTTTCCTTTATTGCTGGTTCCCCAGAATCATGAACTAAAGCAATTTTGAATTCATTCCAGGGATCATCCTCACATACCTCTAATGGCATCGGAAATCGTGACAAACAATTAGCCATTGCATTTTCTTTGCCCGGTACATAAACAGTGTTATATACATAGTCCTTCATTCTTATGGATGCTGTTGCCATGCTAATGCTTCCTTTTCAATAATAGGGTATTTTGTTTTAGTTGGTGATAATAAATGTGATGCAGACAGAATGATTTTCTCTTTCCCTTTTGGAATCTCTCTGACAGCAAATTTGGGTCATAACCTCCTCAAGCAGGCTTTCATCAACACCTCCTTAATATCCTTAAATTCCATTTCACATTTCGTGTCCCAAAAGAAATTCAAATTTTTCTTCAGTAGTTGATGAATATTCTATCAGAAACGTGGGGAATATATTTTGCACAGTACTACACCATTCCTGAGAATGATTTTACTTCATCCTTATTTTCTGGTTCAGAGCTATCCATAATCGTATCCACCAAAGGTGGTTTAGGTCTAATTCCCTCTTCACTGATTACATGTCCTAAGTAACTCACACTTTTTTCAACAAACTTACATTTACTCAACTCAGCAGTCAGTCCCACATACTCAAGAGTCTCATCATGCTCTATTCTGTCCGCCCCAAACACCGATATTTAGTCTTGAAATAATCTTACACCATTTTATCCAAATAAACCATTCATCAACCGTTAAAACACAGCAGACGGCCTGCATTTAAATCGATAGCACCCAAACAATGTGAGGAATGCCATATATTTCATAGATTCCGGTGTAAGGACTTTTTAATGGTATGCCGCTGAGAGACATAACGTAGAAAACCATTAAGTAATGCCACTGTTTCCATGATATTAGGAAGGGGAAACTGATCAATTACAATGTTACTTTTAACGTGGCACAAGTCCACACAGAGACTGATTTCACATTGCTTTTGCGCTACAACAACTGGTGAAATCCATTTTTATTTTTTTCTATAGACTCAATCACATTGCATTCCACAAGCTTCTCCAACTCCTTTACCACTTCTTCTCTGATCATTATAGGAATTATTCTTGTTTTACGTATCATTGGTACTGCATCCTTCTTAAATACAATGCTTTGTTCAAAATGTTTCAATAAACCCAGGCTTTTCATAAATACCTTTGGAAACTTGATCATCATTGCTTTAGCTACTAATCTTCCCTCATCAAGTATTAAAACCTTTTCAGCACTATTAGGATTTAAAACCGTATGTAGTTTTCCTTGATCTACCCATCCTAGGATTGATGGGCCAAGTACAGTATTCCTCTTGTATTCCTGTCTTTAAAAGAGAAATCCAACCGTCTGTACCCCTAAAATATCAATTTGTTCCCCCATTTAGCTCTCCAGAACTATATCCAATAGCATTAGATGTGAACCAGTTCTTTCGCAAATTTTTTTTTGCTCCACACATCCTCACTCACAATAGTAAATGTTGAACCAGAATTGGCATGTTAACCGCTTCTGTGCCTTGGACGAGGTGACCTCGTCCAAGGCTACAGTTCCCCTGTGCCTTGGATGAGATCACCTCGTCCAAGGCACAGGGGAACTTGGGGGAGCACTAGCGCGCCCCCCGTGCACCCCCCCCCCCCCCCCCCCCCCCCCCAAGGCGGGGATGGAAGGGGAAGACCTTCCCCTTCCACCCCCGACCCCCCCACCCTCCCTGTGACGTCCGCGCGCGCTGATTTGTCACAGGGGCCTGGAGGGGCTTCAAAGGGAAGGAAATGTATTTCCTTCCCTTTGAAGTCTCTCCCAGGGTTTCAAAAGCCGGATTGCTTGCAATCCGGCTTTTGAAACCCCACTAGACACCAGGGATTTTTTTTTCTTTTTCTGAAATTGTCATAAGGGAGCGACCCCTTGGGCGAGGGTCGCTCCCAGGGGGGGGCATTTTTTCGAGAAGGCCTTTTCTGCCCCCCCCCCCCCGGGGGGGCAGATCGGCCTATTAGGGGGGGGAGAAACCTCTAGGCACCAGGGATCATTTTTTTTTTTTATTTTAGGTGGTGAGCGACCCCTTAGGCAAGGGTCGTTCCCCTTGGGGAAAATTATATTTAGGCCATTTCTGCCACCCTTGGGGGCAGATTGGCTTATTTTGATGAGGCCAATCTGCCACCAAGGGGGGCAGAAACCACTAGACACCAGGGAGTTTTTTCTTTGCGTGAATTTCACGCAAGGGGAGCGACCCCTTAGGCAAGGGTCGCTCCCTTGGGGGGCCAATTTATTTTAGGCCATTTCTGCCCCCCCCCCCCCCTTGGGGGCAGAAACCTCTAGGCGCCAGGGGAATTTTTTTTTTTTTTTTTTTAGAGATGGGGAGCGACCCATCAGGCAAGGGTCGCTCCCCTGGGGGGCAAATTGTATTTAGGCCATTTCTGCCCCCCTTGGGGGCAGATTGAACGATTTTAGGTCAATCTGCCCCCAAGGGGGCAGAAACCACTAGGCACCGGGGATCTGTTTTTTGGCGCCAATGTCACGCAGGGGGAGCGACCCCATAGGCAAGGGTCGCTCCCGGGCCGGCTGAGCTAGAGGCCAAACTCCACAGGTAGGCACTTTGCAAAAAACACCTCTGTTTTCTGTGAAAAAATATGTTGTGTCCACGTTGTGTTTTGGGCCATTTCCTTATGTGGGCGCTAGGCCTACCCACAGAAGTGAGGTACTATTTTTATCGAGAGACTTAGGGGAACGCTGGGTGGAAGGAAATTTGTGGCTCCTCTCAGATTCCAGAACTTTCTGTCACCGAAATGAGAGGAAAAAGTGTTTTTTTTTGGCCACATTTTGATGTTTGCAAAGGGTTCTGGGTAACATAACCTGGTCAGAGCCCCGCAAGTCACTCCATCTTGGATTCCCCTGGGTTTCTAGTTTTCAAAAATGCGCTGGTTTGCTAGGTTTCCACAGGTGCCGGCTGAGCTACAGGCCAAAATCCACAGGTAGGCACTGTTTTCTATGAAAAAATGTGATGTGTCCACGTTGTGTTTTGGGCTATTTCCTTTCGTGGGCGCTAGGCCTACCCACACAAGTGAGGTATCATTTTTATCGGGAGACTTGGGGGAACGCTGGGTGGAAGGAAATTTGTGGCTCCTCTCAGATTCCAGAACTTTCTGCCACAGAAATGTGAGGAACATGTGTTTTTTTTTTTTTTTTTTTTTTAGCCAAATTTTGAGGTTTTCAAAGGATTCTGGGTAACAGAAACTGGCCCCACAAGTCACCCCATCTTGGATTCCCCTAGGTCTCTAGTTTTCAGAAATGCACAGGTTTGGTAGGGTTTCCCTAGGTGCCGGCTGAGCTAGAGGCCAAAATCTACAGGTAGGCACTTTGCAAAAAACACCCCTGTTTTCCTTCAAAAAATTGGATGTGTCCACGTTGCGCTTTGGGGTGTTTCCTGTTGCGGGCGCTAGGCCTACCCACACAAGTGAGGTATCATTTTTATCGGGAGACTTGGGGGAACATAGATTAGCGAAACAAGTGTTATTGCCCCTTGTCTTTCTCTTCATTTTTTCCTTCCAAATATAAGAGAGTGTGTAAAAAAGACATCTATTTGAGAAATGCCCTGTAATTCACATGCTAGTATTGTCACCCCTGAATTCAGAGATGTGCAAATAACCACTGCTCCTCAACACCTCATCTTGTGCCCTTTTTGGAAATACAAAGGTTTTCTTGATAGCTATTTTTTACTCTTTATATTTCAGCAAATGAATTGCTGTATACCCGGTATAGAATGAAAACGCACTGCAGGGTGCAGCTCATTTATTGGCTCTGGGTTCCTCGGGTTCTTGATGAACCTACAAGCCCTATATATCCCCGCAACCAGAGGAGTCCAGCAGACGTAACGGTATATTGTTTTCGATAATCTGACATTGCAGGGAAATGTTACAGAGTAAAACGTAGAGAAAAATGTATGTTTTTTCACCTCAATTTCAATATTTTTCTTTTTCAGTTGTTATTTTCCGTAGGAAACCCTTGTAGGATCTACACAAATGACCCCTTGCTGAATTCAGAATTTTGTCATTTTCAGAAATGTTTAGGTTTCTGGGATCCAGCATTGGTTTCATGCCCATTTCTGTCACTGACTGGAAGGAGGCTGAAAGCACAAAAAATTGCAAAAATGGGGTACGTCCCAGTAAAATGCCAAAATTGTGTTGAAAAATTGGGTTTTCTGATTCAAGTCTGCCTGTTCCTGAAAGCTGGGAAGCTGCTGAGTTTAGCACCGCAAACCCTTTGTTGATGCCATTTTCAGGGGAAAAACCACAAGCCTTCTTCTGCAGCCACTTTTTCCAATTTTTTTGGGGAAAAAACGAAATTTTCACTGTATTTTGGCTAATTTCTTGGCCTCCTTCAGGGGAACCCACAAAGTCTGGGTACCTCTAGAATCCCTAGGATGTTGGAAAAAAAGGACGTAAATTTGGCTTGGTTAGCTTATGTGGACAAAAAGTTATGAGGGCCTAAGCGCGAACTGCCCCAAATAGGCAAAAAAAGGCCTGGCACAGGAGGGGGGAAAAGGCCTGGCAGCAAAGGGTTAATTGCTACTGCTCCAATTAACATAGCACACAAAGGTTTATTTAGACAATTTCCTTCACTTATGTTTAGTGCGAAATTTCCTTGTAAGCTTTTGACACAATCACTTTTAGGATTTTCCCCTTTAGTTTCGCTAACTTCCGAACTGTTTCCATCCACGACACAATTGACATTGTTTCTCTTATTTTTGCACACCTTTGCAAAATGTCAAACTATCCCACAATTGCTGCATCTTTGTTTCATTGCAGGGCAACTTTTGCTGCAAGCTAGATGCTCCCTGCTATCACGCCTATAACATCTTCTGTCATCCCCAATCCTCCTTTCATTTGTTACGTTTTTTTGCTCATATCTTTGTATACTATTTTTTCCACTTTGTATTTTGTACACATTTTCCGAGTCTTTCTCTGAATGTATCAGTTCTGTCACACATCTTCCAGATATTTCAGCCTTGCGAAAAATTGCTAATACACCCTCTAATGAAGAATCTCCATTGATCAACAACCGTTCCTGTATAGTAGCGTTTTGTGTGCATGACCAACTGATCTCTTATGAGTTCATCATGTAAATTTCCAAATTTGCAATCAGTGGCGAATTTCTCTAATTCAGCCACATAGTTGTCTACTGTTTCCTCTTTGGTTTGTTTCCTTTGAAAACATTTATGCCGTAATATGCCCATGCACACTTTAGGCGTAAAATAAGTATCCAAATCTTTTAAAGCAGCTTCAAATACATTGATATCACCACTTATTACTGCTTTTGACATTCTAGTATAAGTGTTTAGTCCTAAAGGTTCTAGAGAATGTAACAACATGTTCGATGGCATCTGTCGCTGTAGATACGCATGTTTTGCAATAGCTCGCCATCTGGTGTTGGGCCGGAGTGTTACAAGTTGTTTTTCTTCGAAGAAGTCTTTCGAGTCACGGGACCGAGTGACTCCTCCTTTTGTCTCCATTGCGCATGGGCGTCGACTCCATCTTCGATTGTTTTTTTTCCGCCATCGGGTTCGGACGTGTTCCTGTCGCTCCGAGTTTCGGAACGGAAAGATAGCTAATTTCGGAAGATTTTCGTCGGTATTGTTGCGTTCGGGATCGGCGTAGTTACCGCGTCGAAGTAGTTGGATTCAACACCGCGTCGAAGGAGCTCCGGAGCCCTTCGGGGTAGTTTTCGATCCCCCGTCGGGGCCTGGTCGGCCCGACCGCGTGCTGAAGAGCGCCGATGGAACGGACCCCGTTCCGTTTCTGCCCCAAATGCCACAATAAATACCCCTATACAGACCAACACTTGGTCTGTAACCTGTGCCTGTCACCTGAGCACAGTGAAGACACCTGCGAGGCCTGTCGTGCGTTCCGGTCCCGAAAAACACTCCGAGACCGTCGAGCCAGAAGACTTCAGATGGCGTCCGCGCCGACAGCCCACCGAGAGTTCGAGGAACAAGAAGAGGAAGGTACCTTCTCGATCCAAGACTCAGACTCCGAAGGATTCGACGATACACAAACCGTGAGTAAGACGTCGAAAACCACTCAGAGGAAGATTTACAAGGCCGAGGGGACGCCACTGCCACCAGGCCATGGCTCCACCCATAAATTCGGTGACCGACCGTCGGCACCGAAAAAGGCCCAAACAGTGCCGAGATCGTCCGACTCCGGTTGAGACACCGGCACGCAGCCTTCTCGGGACCGAGAAAGTGCTGGAGACAAGCATCGACACGAGATGCCGGTGTAGACACGGCTCGGCGCCGAGACAGCGGCCCCGAAGAAGATCGGCGCCGACAGGTTTCGGCCCCGAAAATGAAAAAAGTCACCTCGGAGCCGAAAAAGGACGCAGACAGGGTTTCGGTCCCGAAACAAACTGCAACCGACCCAGCTTCAGGCTCTTATACAGAAGAGCACTCGCTAACCTCCCAAATGCAAAAGCATAGGTTTGAGGAAGAGCTACAATCAACTGATGTGGACCATACGCAAAAGCGTATTTTCATACAGCAGGGGACAGGAAAAATAAGCACCCTTCCCCCTATTAGAAGAAAGAGAAGGTTGGAGTTCCAAACTGAACAGACACCACAACCAAAAGTGGTGAAAAGAGTTACCCCACCACCCTCTCCTCCGCCCGTGATTAACGTCTCACCAGCACAAACTCCATCACACTCCCCAGCTCACACCACCATGAGCCAGGGTGACCAAGATCAAGACGCATGGGACCTATACGACGCCCCAGTGTCAGATAACAGTCCGGAGGCATACCCTACGAAGCCATCTCCACCAGAGGACAGCACCGCGTATTCTCAAGTGGTGGCTAGAGCAGCACAATTTCACAATGTAAGCCTCCACTCAGAACAGGTCGAGGATGATTTTTTATTCAACACTCTCCTCCACCCACAGCTCATACCAAAGCCTGCCTATGCTCCCTGGTATGCTCCGGCACGCAAAAGAAATCTTTAAGGAGCAGGTCAAAAGTAGGGCAATCACACCAAGGGTGGAAAAAAAGTATAAGGCGCCTCCTACAGACCCGGTTTTCATCACTACACAGCTGCCACCAGACTCTGTCGTTGTAGGAGCAGCTAGGAAAAGGGCCATCTCCCACACATCTGGAGATGCACCACCCCTAGATAAAGAAAGCCGCAAGTTCGATGCAGCTGGTAAGAGAGTCGCAGCACAAGCTGCAAACCAGTGGCGCATCGCGAACTCCCAGGCACTACTTGCGCGCTATGACAGAGCCCATTGGGATGAGATGCAACATCTCATTGAACATCTGCCCAAGGACTTACAAAATAGGGCAAAACAAGTGGTTGAGGAGGGACAGACCATTTCCAACAACCAGATCCGCTCCTCCATGGACGCTGCAGATACAGCTGCACGGACAATTAATACATCTGTAACTATCAGAAGGCGTGCATGGCTCCGAACGTCTGGATTTAAACCAGAGATTCAACAAGCAGTTCTCAATATGCCTTTTAACGAAAAAGAACTGTTCGGTCCAGAAGTGGACACAGCGATTGAGAAACTCAAAAAAGACACGGACACTGCCAAAGCCATGGGCGCACTCTACTCCCCGCAGAGCAGAGGGAATTACAGCACATTCCGTAAAACACCCTTTAGAGGGGGGTTTCGGGGTCAGAGCACACAAGCCAGCACCTCACAAGCAACACCGTCCAGTTACCAGGGACAGTATAGAGGAGGTTTTCGGGGACAATATAGAGGAGGGCAATTCCCTAGGAATAGAGGAAGATTTCAGAGCCCCAAAACCCCTACTACTAAACAGTGACTCACATGTCACTCACCCCCTCCACACAACACCAGTGGGGGGAAGAATAAGTCATTATTACAAAGCATGGGAGGAAATCACTACAGACACTTGGGTTCTAGCAATTATCCAACATGGTTATTGCATAGAATTTCTACAATTCCCTCCAAACATACCACCAAAAGCACAAAATTTGACAAAACATCATTCCAATCTCCTGGAGATAGAAGTGCAGGCACTATTGCAAAAGAATGCAATCGAATTAGTGCCAAACACACAAATAAACACAGGAGTTTACTCACTGTACTTTCTGATACCAAAGAAGGACAAAACGCTGAGACCAATCCTAGACCTCAGAGTAGTGAACACTTTCATCAAATCAGACCACTTTCACATGGTCACACTACAAGAAGTATTACCATTGCTAAAACTACACGACTACATGGCAACTTTAGACCTCAAGGATGCTTATTTCCATATACCAATACACCCATCGCACAGGAAATACCTAAGGTTTGTATTCAAAGGAATACATTACCAATTCAAGGTACTGCCTTTCGGATTAACAACCGCACCAAGAGTCTTTACCAAATGTCTAGCGGTAGTCGCTGCACACATAAGAAGGCAGCAAATACATGTGTTCCCATATCTAGACGACTGGCTAATCAAGGCCCATTCGTTAATAGAGTGCTCAAATCACACAAATCATATCATACAAACCCTCTTCAAACTAGGGTTCACCGTCAACTTCACAAAATCCAACATTCTGCCGCGCAAGGTACAACAATACCTAGGAGCCATAATAGACACATCAAAAGGAGTAGCCACTCCAAGTCCACAAAGAATTCAAAATTTCAACACCATCATACAACGCATGTATCCAACACAAAGGATACAAGCAAAGATGGTATTACAACTCCTAGGCATGATGTCTTCATGCATAGCCATTGTCCCAAACGCGAGACTGCACATGAGGCCCTTACAACAGTGCCTAGCATCACAGTGGTCTCAAGCACAGGGTCATCTTCTAGATCTGGTGTTAATAGACCGCCAAACTTGCCTCTCGCTTCTGTGGTGGAACAACATAAATTTAAACAAAGGGCGGCCTTTCCAAGACCCAGTGCCACAATACGTAATAACAACAGATGCTTCCATGACAGGGTGGGGAGCACACCTCGATCAACACAGCATACAAGGACAATGGAACGTACATCAAACAAAACTGCATATAAATCACCTAGAACTTCTAGCAGTTTTTCAAGCACTAAAAGCTTTCCAACCAATAATAGTTCACAAATACATTCTCGTCAAAACAGACAACATGACAACAATGTATTATCTAAACAAGCAAGGGGGGACGCACTCCACGCAGTTAAGCCTGCTAGCACAAAAGATTTGGCGTTGGGCAATTCACAACCAAATTCGACTAATAGCACAATTTATACCAGGGATCCAAAATCAACTCGCAGACAATCTCTCTCGAGATCACCAACAGGTCCACGAATGGGAAATTCATCCCCAAATTCTGAACACTTATTTCAAACTCTGGGGAACACCTCAGATAGACTTGTTTGCGACAAAGGAGAACGCAAAATGCCAAAACTTCGCATCCAGATACCCACACAAACAGTCCCAATGCAATGCCCTATGGATGAACTGGTCAGGGATATTTGCTTACGCTTTTCCTCTTCTCCCTCTCCTTCCTTACCTGGTAAACAAACTCAGTCAAAACAAACTCAAACTCATATTAATAGCACCAACTTGGGCAAGGCAACCCTGGTACACAACGCTGCTAGACCTATCAGTAGTACCCTGCATCAAATTGCCCAACAGGCCAGATCTGTTGACACAACCCAACCAAAAGATCAGACACCCAGATCCAGCATCGCTGAATCTAGCAATCTGGCTCCTGAAATCCTAGAATTCGGGCACTTACAACTTACCCAAGAATGTATGGAAGTCATAAAGCAAGCCAGAAGGCCATCCACCAGGCACTGCTATGCAAGTAAATGGAAGAGGTTTGTTTGCTACTGCCATATTAATCAAATACAACCATTACACACAACTCCAGAACATGTAGTGGGTTACTTGCTTCACTTACAAAAATCTAACCTGGCTTTCTCTTCCATTAAAATACACCTTGCAGCAATATCTGCATACCTGCAGACTACCTACTCAACTTCCCTATATAAGATACCAGTCATTAAAGCATTCATGGAGGGCCTTAGGAGAATTATACCACCAAGAACACCACCTGTTCCTTCATGGAACCTAAATGTTGTCCTAACTAGACTTATGGGTCCACCTTTTGAACCCATGCACTCCTGCGAAATACAGTTCCTAACCTGGAAGGTGGCATTTCTCATCGCCATTACTTCCCTAAGAAGAGTAAGCGAGATTCAGGCGTTTACAATACAGGAACCTTTTATACAACTACACAAGAATAAGGTCGTCCTAAGGACCAATCCTAAATTTTTGCCAAAGGTTATTTCACCGTTCCATCTAAATCAAACAGTGGAACTTCCAGTGTTCTTTCCACAGCCAGATACCGTAGCTGAAAGGGCACTACATACATTAGATGTCAAAAGAGCATTGATGTATTACATTGACAGAACAAAGAACATCAGAAAGACTAAACAACTATTTATTGCATTTCAAAAACCTCATGCAGGAAACCCAATATCAAAACAAGGTATAGCCAGATGGATAGTTAAATGCATCCAAATCTGCTACCTTAAAGCTAAACGACAACTGCCCATTACACCAAGGGCACACTCAACCAGAAAGAAAGGTGCTACCATGGCCTTTCTAGGAAACATCCCAATGCAAGAAATATGTAAGGCAGCCACATGGTCTACGCCTCACACATTCACCAAGCACTACTGTGTAGACGTGTTATCTGCACAACAAGCCACAGTAGGTCAAGCCGTATTAAGAACATTATTTCAGACTACTTCCACTCCTACAGGCTGATCCACCGCTTTTGGGGAGATAACTGCTTACTAGTCTATGCAAAACATGCGTATCTACAGCGACAGATGCCATCGAACTGAAAATGTCACTTACCAAGTGTACATCTGTTCGTGGCATCAGTCGCAGTAGATTCGCATGTGCCCACCCGCCTCCCCGGGAGCCTGTAGCAGTTTGGAAGTTACCTTCAACTATTTGTATATGTATCATCTCAACCTTAAATAGGTGCATACTTAGTCACTCCATTGCATGGGCACTATTACTACAATTCAACTCCTTCCTCACCCTCTGCGGGGAAAAACAATCGAAGATGGAGTCGACGCCCATGCGCAATGGAGACAAAAGGAGGAGTCACTCGGTCCCGTGACTAGAAAGACTTCTTCGAAGAAAAACAACTTGTAACACTCCAGCCCAACACCAGATGGCGAGCTATTGCAAAACATGCGAATCTACTGCGACTGATGCCACGAACAGATGTACACTGGGTAAGTGACATTTTAATTTCTTCGTTCTGCTTTCATGTCTCCTTTTTCATCCACTGCTTCTATATAATTACTAAAATATTCTTTCCGGGCCATCCATATTATTGATGGTTCAGATCCTGACACCCAAAACACTTGTGAGGGATTAATTGTAAAACTTTGTTGTGCCATTTGCTATATCTGTTGTATACAGTCAAATATAATTGTAATAATTTAATCGTAAACGTTATGTAAAGTGAGCTTTAACAATAAATCACCTGTTTCCTGTTTGTAATATTCCTGCGGCAACTTCTCTCATTAATTCTTCCACTCGTTCACAACTCGACGTTTACATCCAATCCAAAATGGCTTCCACTTAGGTCATGTTGCGTGACCTGCACATAAGTAGAATACATTTGTCACAGCCTGCAGCTTACGTAAAACGTCAGCACCTGATAGCTAACGTGCGACGAGTTTCAAACGATGCCCGTCCCAACTGCTGTACCCTGATTTCTCACTTACACAGTAATCTTAATTATTACTTTGCTCCTTGGTTTCCTTTGTCGATGAAGCCGCGCGTGTTCCTTCCTTGCGCACTGCACATCAGATCCCCGTTCAACTGATCCTGTTCTTCAATTCAGTCTGAACGGATCCAAGTTCTCACCCAGGTCGTCGCCACTTTGTTGTGTCTGATTTATGGAATCATAAGAACACGTTGATAATTCTTAATGGCATATATATATTATTTTTTTTATTTATAAAGATATCTCATGAACGGGTAACACAACAGACTGCCTTACTTGTGACTGCTTCAGCCGCAGCTCTGCCTGTGGTTTAGAAACACAGGTTTATCTCACATGTGGTTATCTGACAAGTGACTGCTTCAGCCCCACTGGCTGTTCAGAAGCGCCAGTTTATCTTCTTGTGACTGCCTCTGCTCCAGCTCTACCGATGTGGGTTGGTATGTACATGGCTTAAAGTTGACACAAAAAAGGCACTAACCGCGTCATAACGTTTTATCTCCCCAAAAACGGTAAGCCATGTGGTACAGCAGCTTCCACCGCTGTGCAGCATATCTTAAAACCTAATTGACAAAACAGATTTCACAAAGACGAAACCTATTGGCTTTGCCAATGCTTGTTTGAGTTTTGGGCTTTTTGCACACAAAAAATCTTAATTCTTTATTTACTGTTAGTAGTAGTGTCAAATATCTTTGATCAGTAACTAAATACCAAAGCAAATGGCACCTGCAATATTCCGCTTGTGCACGTACATTCTGACCCACATATGTTGCCACATGCCTACATGCACCAGCGTAATCAAACAACTACCAGCAGCTGTCATGTCATCCTTCCTTTTTTTCTTTCCCGTTTTTTGTTTTGTTTTTTTATTAATTTTTTGCTGATGCTGCAGTTTGTTTGTTTTCTTTTTACTTTTCACCCTGATTGGATTCAGCATTGCCAAAAGGCATTAAGCCAATAGGTCCCGGATTTGCCAATGCTTTTACTAGTTTTACCTGAGTATTAGGTCCCTTAACGTTCCAAGTTGTGAATGCAACTAATTTACCCACAATGACATACAGGCATTGAAAGGTGTTTTTCAAAACAATTAAATGTTATGGCACATTCAAATATAGTGGATATGCTTTTTTTCATGCATTGTGCTCTTCACGAAAAGAGGATTACCATGACTAATTTAACGTTTTAAAACGAAAACTGCCACTCAAACTCACACCGAAAACAGAACAGGAAACTTAACCAAGATCAGGATTTATGCAAACTGCTAAGCCACAGTGGAGCATGATCTATGTAAGGCTCCTTCCTATAGCACAAAAATAACAGTATTGTAGGGTGTTCAATGAAAATTGCTTCATGTGCAGCTGGATCTCCTCCTTTTTGCAATACAACATCTCATGAGATCAAAGTGTAAATAGAAGCAATTGCTCAAGCAATTTAAATTAAAATGAACAGATAGTAGAAGAATAAGGTAACTATCCATCTCCCAGTGTTTATAACAGATCAAAACTGTCAGTTAGAAGCCCATGCAAAACCAGACCTGTGTATTTAGCACCCTTGATTTGAATCTAAGCAGCATGGGTGCAGTTAGCTTTTCCTAGCCTACATAAATACAATACTTTCAGATAGTTAAAAATAACTAAAGCCATACAAGACAAGGGGCAAAAAACGTGCTACAGGAGCAAAGTATTTTGCATGTCCGATCTTAAAATGCGCTGCCTCAGAACCCCTCCTATCACCTGTGACATCTGTACATTGTACGCTAGCATTATCACTACTTATTAGTTTCCCACCAGAGTCCTCCTAGCAGTTTCACTGTTTCCATCTCTGTTTAGCTTTTCCCATCATCCCTCTGAAGGAACATAAAGAGCAAAAGACATCCCTGAGATCGCCATGTACTGCAAATCAGACAATAGTAATGTGTTATTTACATTGCTTAAACACTGCAGAAGTTGAGTTTTTAGTGTGCAATAAAAAATCGAGTTAGTGTTAATAAAAATAAGTTATGTTGCAGTTAATAGACTTGTGGCTTTATATTAAAACTAATGTGAGGTGTCTAGTTGTTTAGAATCTGCATTTACCTGTAATAATGTTCTTCTGTTAAAAAAAAAAAAAAAAAAAAACTCCCCCAAATCTTGGTGGAGCCCAAATGTTTGTTTAGTGAGAGTTTATGAAACCTAACTATTGAGTTGTTTGTGATTTTTATTTTTTTAACCTGCTATAGATTGATCACTTTGTTCATCTTTTTTGTTTTAGATTTTTACTGGTTCGTCTGAAGGAATTTTGTGGCGAATTTCTGAAGAAAAAACTCAATCTCAGCAACTGTGTTGCAATCCACAGCCTAGCACACATGTACACTCTTAACCAGCTCGCTTTGAAAGCTGCTGACATGATCCGTAGAAATTTCTACAAAGTAATCCTAGATGAAGAGTTCTATTCTCTGCCATTCCATCTCATCAGAGATTGGCTCTCAGATGCTGAAATAACAGTGGAGTCTGAAGAGATCCTATTCGAAACAGTTTTGAAGTGGGTCCAGCGAAATACAGAGGAAAGAGAGAGGTACTTTGAAGAACTGTTTAAATTACTTCGCTTGTCACAGATGAAACCCACTTACCTTACCAGGCATGTGAAATCTGAGAAGCTGGTGACCAGTAATGAGGTCTGCATGAAACTGGTTTCAGATGCTGTGGAAAGTCATGCACTGAGATCTGAGAACTTGCAGGCTGGTAATCTTCAACCCCTTCCTTCCCACTTGGCAGCGTCTCCTCGGTACGGGCAGAATATGGATGTTATCATGGTAATTGGGGGAGTCTCAGAAGGAGGAGATTATTTGAGTGAATGTGTAGGATACTTCATTGAGGAGGATCGGTGGGTGAACTTGCCACATATCCATAACCATCTGGATGGTCATGCTGTTGTGGTCACAGAATCATATGTTTACGTGGCTGGCTCCATGGAACCTGGCTTTGCCAAGACAGTTGAAAGGTACAATCCAAATAGAAACTCGTGGGAGCAAGTTAGCAATCTAATTACCAGAAAGCATTCCTTTGGCTTGGCCTCTGTAAAGGGTCATCTCTACAGCATTGGTGGGCATGGTAATTTTAGCCCCGGTTTCAAAGATGTTTCAGCGTATGATCCAGACCAGGATAAGTGGCACAACCTTGAGTGTGCTCCAAAGATCCTACGGGATGTGAAAGCTGTGAGTGTAGAGGACCGATACATTTACCTCTCTGCCCGTACTCCTGTTGATGGCGACAGTGAAGATGGGCTTCGGACAATCTTTTTGAGGTATGACTCCGAGACCAGGCAGTGGCAGGATGTAGAGTCGCTGCCCCTTGTTGATAATTATTGCTGTTTCCAGATGTCTGTTATTAACACTAACTTCTATAACACAGCTTCATGTTGCCCAAAGAGTTATCCCATTGATCATGAAGAGGCAAAGCGAAAGATATCATGGGAGGAACCGGATGAGATCCTCGAGAGTCTGCCACCAGAGGTGATCAGCATTGAAGGAGCTGCTGTTTGCTATCACAAGGACGACGTTTTCATTATTGGTGGCTGGAAGAATAGCGATGACATTGACAAGCAGTACAGGAAGGAGGCATACCGCTTTTGCGCCGAAAGAAAACGGTGGATGCTGCTTCCTCCCATGCCGCAGCCTCGTTGTCGAGCCACTGCATGCCATGTAAGGATCCCATACAGGTGCTTGCATGGGTCACAAAGATACCCAATGCCACAAAATCTTATGTGGCAGAAAGATAGAATTCGCCAGATGCAGGAAATACATCGTCATGCTCTGAGTTTGAGAAGAATGCCACGCTCTCAGATTGAATGCTAATGTCCAATTGATTTCCGAAATATATTAAAATGTCAAGCAGCACTATCTGCACTGTTAGAATACCAAGCAATTTTTGCTCAGTTATCGTGCAGAGCCGTCTTTAGTATACATAATGATTAGGCGATGTTGTACTTTAAAACTTAAGTCAGCATGTATAGCTACTTTCTTTACCGTATATATTGTCCCATAGCTTTCAGAGAAGTGTGCATCAATACATAGGTATTTCTGTTTTGGATGAACTAGACGAGAATTGCATCAAAGCTGTATATTTTTGAGGCATGAAAGATGTCCTATTTGATTTAAACGACAATCCATTTTAGTATAGCTTCCACTTACTCTCTAAAGACTGTGTTACTGATATACACCTACTACATATAGGTTGTTACAATACCAAAACCTAAAATACAAACTTACATGAAGAGACTTTATTTCTACCTTGTGCATCCATTTAAAAAAGGCATGCTCCCGTAAGTGCTTTTAGTATTGATGATTTGTATTGCTTATCAATAGTATTATCAAAAGTAAACCTGCAGGGTGGCATAGCATTTTTAGGGTTGTGGAAAACGCGTACCACAGTGAAATGGTTTTAAGCAGAAAAAATCTGTGTTCTGTCCCAAATGCAGAACAGGAAATGGAAGCTCTTTACATAAGCAAATTCATTTTGTAAAGTTAATCTTCTTTTTCCATTTGAAGCACTTTTTGCCTGTATTAGATTATCAGAAATGTTTAAAGCCATTTGCAAAATAGTGTTGCTTTAATTATAAAATAATGGCCAGTTCGTAAGAGAATTGTCTTTTGAGTTTTTTTTTTTTGTTTTTTTTTAAGTCTTTCTTGAAATAGTCTAGTTCTTGTGCAACAGTTGTTAATGACTGGAAAGAAAGATAAACTTATTTTAAATAGTTTGTACTCAAGAAGGTAACTGTCAGCATTCCATAGTAATTCTGTCACATATAGAATATTTGTGATAGCAATCCTGCCTTTGACAATCAGTGTCCCTGTGCTGTCATTCACTTGAAAGCAAGTGATCCGCTCTACTAAAACCGATACATTTGCACTAGTAGATCAGAATTAACTGAAATGGAGTCCAACTCCAAACACTGAGTTATTTCTGGTAAAAAAAAAAAAAGTTTTGGGGTTTGATAGAGTACATCATTTATTATTTATGTGACCCCAGTAGTATCTCTAAACCCTCTTGTATGTAATTGAACAGTGGGTCCCACTATATCTTATCTACAAACCTTGCTTTTAATTCTGTCTGAGTCATTTAAAACTAACAAAGTGCCCCATTTGCTTAAGTTTTGTTACAGAGCCTCAATAGGTAGAGGTGCTCTGATTGCTAACAATTTAGAAGTGCTGTAGTTCATCATCATAGAGCACTTCATTCAGAAAGTTTTAGTTGATGTCAGACTATTCTTTGTTTCTATACCACAGCACTCCAATTTGACATGTGTCTGTAAAACAGATATCTTAGCTTGAAGTCAGTTAGTGCTATTCTGAAGGAGATTCTAATTTGTTTGCTCCTTTCTACTTTACAAGAGCCCAAAGAGGTTTAATTTATTTTTGTATTTACACATTTTTGTCTTTGGTTTTCTGGGTTTGCGAAGTATTACAAATCAATCACAATGATTTCCTTATAGCATATATGTGCTCATTGTAAGACCTTTCCTCCAGTTGGAAAAGCAGGAATATGTGTTAGGTGCCCTCTGGAAAGAATTGAAGACTTGAGAAGATTTTTGTGAGGCATGTAAGATAAAATCATATAGGTTTCGTGAAGAGCACCCAGGTACTCTCAGATGTCTTAAGTGCCGCAGTTGTCCATATGTTTTTTTTTAATGAAATGTTACTTTTATTATCCTTCAAAAGGGAAACTTGGCTGCAGACTTGAAATGTTGAAAGTAACCCCAGAGATTAAGGATACTCCTTTTTAAAACTTTTTATTAGTATGCAGCAAAGAAGTATTTAATTGCAAAATGTCTACAAAAGTGCTTGCATTGCTTTAAAATTGTAGCTAAGTTACCACATTGTTTTTATTGTGTGACACTGTTCATATAAGAGTATACAGTGTTAACATTTTTTTTTTAACGGTGTTTGACTTGGGTGACAGCAGTCGTCTAAATACTCTCAAAGGACGTTTCCTGCTAGTTCATACTGGCTTAAACATCTCCTCCCAAAATCAACATTTAAACCATTGGTAGAATGTTTGAATGTATTGATTGGTCTGTTTTATCGATACAATAAAATGCATTTTAAAATGGGGATCCCTTTCACGTAGCCATCGGCCTATGCAGGAAGTGTATAGTTTGAATAGGTGCCTTCAATTTTCGAAATCCAGAAGCTTTTTTTCCCCACCACCATCAACACTTAGAGTAATTTAATTTTTATTTTAGCTCCACAGGCAACGTAAGCTCTGTCTGAAGTGATGGTAAGTACTGAACAGGAGCGTTAAGAGTTTTACCTGCATGCACCCATCTCCTAACTGCTAAGGAACGTGTGCTAGATGGTTTGTTTTCTAGTGTTATAGACTAACGAAGATTGGAAGCACTTTAATATGCAACACACCCGTGGCCTAGAAAATGAATGCTTTATGCGATTGGTTATTTTAATTGTGAGTTTGCCTGTGTGTTAAACCACGTGCTAGTTGGTTTTCTGGAAACTAACTTTTATCCTAATTGTATGCAGAATTGTACTTTATATGTTTGTAAGCAATACTTATGCACGCTATTTTCTTGACAACCACGAGTGGCATGTTCAAAAACTCCAGTTAAGGTTTGATGGGCTGAACATATAGTTTAAAAAAAATAAAATCTATCTCCTCTTGCCCTAGATTTCAAAGCTTCTGGAAGGTAGGTGTAGCAATGTTGCAGAGGGAGTGGGATGACGGGACCACTGTATAATTTTCTTAAAAAAAAAAAAAAGTCCAGCGGGGCTAACTTTTCTGATTATACCCCATCTTGACCACACTAAACATGCAGTGCTGGACCATGGTTACAGTCCACATTTGTGCATATGAATACGCCATATTTTTGAAGAATCCTCACAGGACGGACAACAACTATAAATTGTAGTTTGGATTCGAGCAAAGCAGTTTCATTATCAGCTTATTGTTTGTTGTGTTAATGACTTCTGATGTGAAGTATACAATACCGCACTAGGTTCTTGCCTCTGATATCCACCTAGGACATAACTCAGAGCAGTAGGCTAGTTTAGACCTTTGTAAACATGCATGTTTTATTGCGAAATGGAGGTGACGGCTATAGTAATTCACTATGTCTTCTATGGTATTTAGTGGTATCTGAAAATCGTCGTACTGAAAAGTCTAGCTTCTGTTTTTATGTCTCCCATGCCATTTTATACCTTGCCTGCTTCTTAGAACCACTCAGACAGAACACAACACATGGTTTTCAACCTAATTTATCTTTGATGCATTATATTGTTTTCCACCCAATTCGCCATAGAATTGTTTCAGTGAACCAAATAAACTTGTATCAAATTCCAGGTTTTGTGCTTCGTATTAATGGTAATCAAATAACTTTAACACCTACTTTTAGTGAGTGTCTTCAGTGTCATTGACGTGCTTTATGGACACACGGACCATTTCTGTACAAGTATGTTTCCGTTACTTACTAGTGATATATTTACTGAGCTTAAGTGTCTTCTAATAATACTTAAATATCTGATGTACAGTCATAACTTGGGCATTGATAAATGCTGGCATCTGTCTCAGAATGGTAAAATGCCAATTTCTAACAATCTATGCACCTGTTGTCACAGATTAGGTGTACACAGACTTGCAACCCTCTCTTTGAACTCTTAACAAGGGTTCAATGTTATCTTACTATTGCAACACAAATAACTAAATGGGGTGATTTGTTTCTGAAACATTCGAAGGTGACCCCATGGTGCTACTGGCTCATGTGGTATGCAAGAACTACTGTCTACTTGATAGACAGACATACGAGTTCTCAGTCAAACCAAGCACTATTTTCTTGAAGTAGCTATTTTATCTTTTAAAAGCTGACTTCCTAAGAAATGTGGTCTGTAATTTAAACTTTACAGACCTTGGTATGACATGCTGTTAAAAAATAGGATTTGTGTTGGAAATACAAAGCAGTTGGAAACTTCCATGGGATGTATGACTGTTTGCTACACTGCAGAATGTCATAGCAGTTAAAAGTAGAACAATCTTTATAAAGTTGTTGACACTATCAGTTTTGCCTCTTGTGTCCACTGAGAGCCCATGAAGAGCCTTTTGAAATAAACTCTCACCATAGCTTCTCTAATTATCTATTGATTTGTAAACAAGACATTGAAAATTATAAAACAGTTTTACCTGAATTCAGAATACTTCAGCCAAGGTATGTGAACCGCACAGACTTGGCATTGAGATGTCTATAGTGTTGTTTAGTGAGTGATGCTGTCTCTAACGGAAGCTTTTTTAGCTTTATTTCATCACATAAGTCTAACAGTTAATTGATTTTTTTTTCTTCAGATTTCTACCTGTAACATTGTTCTCGTTTTATATTAAATTGTTGTAGTGCAGACAGATGATTGAGCTGAAAAAAGGTTTAAGAGAGTGTTTCCTCCGTTTGTGGCAGTGAACATGCTTTTTATTTGCCAAGAGCTGTATTGTCTTACGTGTAGGGGAGTAGAATCAGATGCAACGTCTGAGTGTTTCTGTCATAACTGGAATTCCTTGTGTGTTTAAATAGCTAATTGCCAGCTTTCTTCTATTTCTCCTACACATTCCACGAATAGCTGGTTGTGTAAACATGTAGGCCTGCAGCCAGAATCATTGGACTACAGAAGTGGGATGACAGCTCTATACGGTCTTTTGTTAGGTGTGTTTTAACCTGCGCCTGAGTTTGACAAGCTGTCTTTTCTTTTTGTTTTCA
The DNA here is from genome assembly GCF_031143425.1 of Pleurodeles waltl. Lineage (NCBI taxonomy): Eukaryota > Metazoa > Chordata > Amphibia > Caudata > Salamandridae > Pleurodeles > Pleurodeles waltl. The sequence goes on along the minus strand of NC_090445.1, from coordinate 150,405,521 downwards.
AAGTTTGCTAGAAAAAACAGTTTTCTGTCAAATTTACCATCTCTTAATAATGTTAGTCTGTCAAAGTGCATGTGGGACTGTGATAGCAAATACTGTCATAACCTTTATTGTAAGTCCCAGAAGGTGCTTGTTGCTTCACTGTAATAAACTGTCTTATCAAAATACAGTTGCCAATTTGTGCACTTTATTTCAGGGAATCGGATATCACTAGCATATCATGTCATCACTTCTACCTTCCACTGGTCTGTTACAGTTGAGCTACTCTTTATAACAAAAAAGAAATTAGTTCCCCTACTGTTGGTTTGTGATGGAAGTGCAGGAGTTGTGACCGATGAATACGAAGGTACAATAGACCTGCTTGTCGTGAGGACCTGTTTGAAGTATTTCACTCATTTCTGCAATGTTCATCTCAGGCGCCTGAGTGAGATATTTTTAATTACACTGTCTAATGTGAACTTATGTCTGCACCTAATCATATCTTCCACTGGAGTTTTTTTATTTTTTTTTATTTATTTTTATCTGAGAGCAGTATCCACCTCAATTCTTGATGTCTCACCCCTGGACCTTTAAATCACTTGAGGCCAAAATTACATCACGTCTGGTGACTGTTGGTGGATTGACACCACCAGCCACCTTATTACAAAAAATATGAAGATCGTGTGACAGGCTGGAACATATTTAAAAAAAAAAAAAAAAAAAAACATTGGCTCAAGGATGCCAACAAGCAGTGCAGTGGAAAGATGGCTGACTTGAAGACCATGCCTGTCTTCATTGCTTCGTGGGATAGTCTGGTTGACTGTGCATTACTTAATTGTTGTGATGGAGCAAATATATGAAGTCTTCTACTTCACAAGTGAAACCAGCTATAAAAAAAAAATACTTTTGCATCGTTGTCCATAGATAAAATGTTAGTTCATTACTGCACCATTATTACATTTGTTTTCATGTTTTTGCTGCACTAAATACGAACCTAGAAATCATAATATCTCAAACCTTTAAATTGCAATAGATAAATCACCAACCATGGCATTTAACCAGTACTTAAAACATTGCAGCTTAATTCTGTTTTCTTCGTGCCATGTCACCCAACAACAAATGAACGGCTGGATGTGGGTTGGGTGGGGGAGGGGGTACATGGAGGGAAAGAAACTGGAAGACCCAAATGGAAATCATCATTTCAGTAAAGGGCACATTTCTACAAGAAAAAAAAAAAAAAAATCATATCCCGACCCCTTTACATGTTATGTGGAACCAAGCCTGAATCAAGCAGCACTTCATAATAAGCAGGTAATTAGAACACCAACAAAAGTTCTAAATTTGGGGAGAATTATTCTTCACTATAAGATCTTGCTTACTCTGGGTCAGAGAGGAGGAAAGTGACATTTAAAGTAAGCTAAAGTAAATTTAAAAAAGCAGGTACGTTTTGCGCGATTTGGAAAACCAATGTAAATTGAATTACTATAATCCAGTCTGGATTGAAAAGGGCGTTTACAATTTAAATTGAGAGCTGCAGAAAACACCAAATGGAGATTTGTCCATATTAAGTGAATGCATCATTTAAATATGATCTAACATTGAGATCACAAGACTTTTTTCAGTAGCAATACGGTATTGCATATACACCACATATCAAGGTTGCACACCACTACCACTCGATTTATGACCTTGGCACTGTGCAGTTGGGGGTAGGCTCCAAACAGTGCCGTTCAGCCGCGTATGAAGCAGCTTTGTGGCAAAAGAAAGGAAGATTATAACTTAACACGTTTCTGTAAACATTTGTGGCATTCCACTGCATGGGTAGCGTAAATTAATGCACTACTTCTAGCCATACAGAAATCAGTCGCCACTGATTAATTCTTAGTCTTAGTTCTGCGTGCAAGGTTGTTAGTTTGTATCTGAAGTCCATTGTAAACACACAAGGGGGAAATGATGGAAACAGGACAGCCTTGGACACAGGTAGCTGCTGTTGGGAGTTGGCTCAGGTGGTGCATGTTGGCACACGCTGTGCACCAGAGAGAGAAAATAACCTCAAAAGCTAACTTGGCCGCTTACCAAGCCACTTAATCAGCAGTTCAGGTCCATAAGATTACAGAGATAGCTATGTTGCAAACTATAATCGACCGATAGATTAATTCAGCAGTACAGTATCAAAGCAACACAATCACAAATCTTTGGCCTACCCAGCAGAGTATGGTAAGCCTTAGGATCAAAAGGGATTTCTAAATTCTCAATACAAGAAGTTGGTGACTGCTACCTATCAAACACGCCTATTCAATATAGGAGGTGGTTAATATTTGGATATTGACCATGGACTCGTAAAAGCTTTTTCATATTATTCAAGGGAGAGGCACCTCCTCCAGCTGTTAACATATGCTAATTGGAGCAGGAGAAAGAGAGAGTTCAGATAGTAGTAAACAAAAACTCTATTTATAAAAACATCAAGTTCTGATGGATACAACTACCTGTGGATTCCTCACCTAATGAATACTCCCATGGCGCCAGCATTCGACGGAAATCTTCTTCCTAGCTTCTGCACGTCGACGTCACACTAGCCCACGCGTCGCCGTCTGACGTCATACAGGCAATTAGAGGTCCTCGCCGACGTCCGTTCCCTTTTTTCCGTGCATTCGAAACGGTTATCTTCGAGGGAGCAACTGTTACTTTCGTGGTTACAGTGTATTTTCTGCTGCATAGTTCTTCTCTGCGGTAATAATGTCTCAGAGAAAGTCGGTTTTCAAGCCCTGTCGAGAGTGTGGGGGCAAGATGTCCGTTACAGATCCTCACTCCGACTGTCTTTGGTGTTTGAGCTCCGACCACGACGTTGCGACTTGCGATTCATGTCAGCACATGAATCCGAAGGCCCTCAAGGAACATGAGGCTAAGTTATTCTTGGCGAAGTCGAAAAGAAAAGCATCACAAAAAGTCTGCAAAAAAGAGTGAGTTGCAAGCCTTATCGGTAAAACCCCCTTATACAACTTTTTATGGGGATAAGGTGGTGTTGAGGACCAAGGCTGCTGTCCTCCCGAAGGTTGTTTCACCTTTCCATTTGGCCCAGACAATTACTTTGTCCACTTTCTATCCTCCGCCTCATCCTTCTAAGGAGGAAGAGAGAATACATCGCTTGGACCCAAAGAGGGCGTTACGCTTCTTCATTGATAGAAGGAAGGATTTCAGGCTGGAGGATCAGCTGTTCATCGGATACGTGGGCAAGAGGAGAGGAAAGGCAGTCCACAAGAGAACACTCTTCAGGTGGGTTGTTCTTTGCATTAAAATCTGTTACTCTTTGGCAAAGAAGGATCCTCCTGATGGCATTAGAGCTCATTTCACCAGAGCTAAGTCGGCCACTTCGGCCTTGGCCAGAGGTGTTCCTGTGGTCGACATCTGCAAGGCCGCAACTTGGCCGTCCCTTCACACTTTTGCGAAACACTTTTCTGGTGGATACATTAGCTACCTGTGGATTCCTCACGGTCCCACCCGCCTCCCCGTTGCCTTTTTGGTCTTACCAAGCAATCCTTGAGTGTGCTCCCCTTGGTCTTCAAGGTTGCAATAGATTTTGTAAATATGGACACTTGTATATATCTATATATATATATCTTTGTGTATATACATGATTTGCATATATTGTTGTTTGATTAAAAAAAAAAAAAAAAGAAGAGTTATATTAAATCTACAGCCATTTTATTGCAATGTTGTGTGATTTACAATGTTATGGGATGTTGCCTTGCTCTTTCATTGCATTGGGTTATTATTCTCATGCACGTAAAAAATGTTGGTACTGACGTTGGCACGACGGCGAGGACCTCTTATTGCCTGTATGACGTCAGACGGCGTCGCGTGGGCTAGTGTGACGTCCTCGTCGACGTGCAGAAGCTAGGAAGAAGATTTCCGTCGAATGCTGGCGCCATGGGAGTATTCATTAGGTGAGGAATCCACAGATAGCTAATGTATCCACCAGAAAAGTCGTTAGCGAAGGTAAGTAACTTGTTCGTTTGTGTGTGTGGATTCAGGGATCTAGAGTACGGTTCCTGGCAGGTCAGTTGATTTCCCTTTACCCACACATTCCTGTGTGTATAACACCGAGGAGAGAAGGTGATGGAAATATCTCTTCTCCACCAAGACCTAGGCTATGCATGTGCCTTTGGAGACTAAGGAAGCCTTCCAGGTGATAGCCCTGTGTGCTACAGCTACCCAACCGCTCTTTACTAAGTTCTTTCTCTTTTACCCTTACCTTGCACCAGCAGTACTTCCATGTCAAAAAGCCAATCTGTCGCTGGGATTGCCCTGTGTCCCCTCCCCCACACTGAATGTTGCTGTGATGACAAAGGGTCACTCCTACCTGGTGGTAGGTGGGAGTGACCTTGATTTTAGATTCTCCACATACATTGCCAGTAGGTGAGGAATAAGTAGATCTCTATTCATTTTATAAAGTCAGCCATGAAGACCGTACGCTCTAGGTGCTTCTCTCATTCGCTAGACTGCATATAGCTGTATGTATTGCCTCAATGTGCAAAGGTACAACTAAACCCTGCTAAAATCTGGCATGTATCCATCTAATCATACCAAAGTGATCCCATACAAATATTGCCTAATCTGTGAGTAGATTACGGTCGATTGAGACATACACAGTTGTGTATTAAGGGGCAGTTGTTTTCTGTATCTGCCCACTTCAAACTTTCATTATTTATTGCAGCTTTGCTTGCATTTTGATTGATCGGCCTTCGGAGAAAGCCACATATAGTTCAGCCTGACTTCTGCTTTTCTCTGAACTTCCTGCTAGCAACATCTGTACACAGAAAGACAACTTCGCTCAGCCAATTGCTTCCAATTAGATTACAGCCAAATTAAATTTCACCAGCTATCTTTCCTCACCCCAAGAGCACAAGGCTGCTACAGATCTGTCATTCTGAATTCCTGTCTATCCAATTGAACACATTGACTAAGCACTGGCTTTGAAATGCTCAGCCCTTTTGAAATTCAAACAATTCCCATATCATGGCATCTTAGGGCACAGATCTTACACTTCTCTCAAATGGTCTTTGATAGTTGTGGCAATTTCCTGCATTAACACAAAATCTCCGGGCCGCTGAGGGGGATCTCCAAAATCTACCTTGTATTTCTGAGGGTGGTACATTTAATCATTATTTATAAGGAGAATGATAAGAGAGCAAGCAAGGAAAACAATGTATCTCAGTCAGAAATAGGAATCCTGTTGACAACCTAGCTGTAAATTTATCTGTGTTTGAAGATTAGTATACAGTAGAATAATACAAATAAGCTTTTTCGGGTCCATTGTCAATCTCTAAATATTAACCGCCTCCATTTTGTATTGAATTAGGTTACAACTTTTGCATCCAAGCTACTAGAGCAATGGGGCAAGCAGCACCTCTCTCAGGTGAAATCTAAGATTAAGTAAAGACTACCCCATAGACTATTATGAGAATTATGGCAGGTACACAGGTCTAATATCAAATCAAAGAATTCAGAGTCAACACTGGAACATTACACATTGATTAATGTGGTGGGTGTGTCATTGAATGAGCCCTATGTAATCAAATGCCTACCAAATACAACTATGCTACACTTAGTCAAAGGTATTATAAAGGATGAGCACCATTTTCCATGGGTATGAACTGTAAGAGCCTGAGAATCTACCATTCTTCCATTTAATTGCAAACTTTTAGTCCACCTAGTTACAGACATCTCTCCTTTAACAAACCACATCTGCCCTGAGTGTTACCAAAATACTCCAGCTCAAGTTTTGCTTGCAAGTATAAACCTAAAGTATGCAGCCTCCAGGTAGTTGCCCCGTACACCCCACCAGGCATTAGGTTATAGCAAGTGAAACCCTGTTTGTTGCATAAAACAAATATAATTATTCCACCCCGCTTCTCCATAGCCACACTTATCTTCTAACTGACCAGTGAGCAAGCAGGTCTTAATACAATTGTCCAACACATACCAAACCAGGATCTAGCTATGTATACCAGGGAGCGTGGTATCCCTCAAAAAAGGTACATGCATTCCCAACCTGTGATTTAAATGTCTGGAGCCTAAATGGATCATCCAGGCTTGAAGAACCGTATCAGCAGTTTAGTAGGGAGTATGTTCGATTTAACCATGAGGAAAGCAATTAATGTTGTATATTATCATCTTTCCAGTCTCTTGCAGGCTGCAAAGAGCATAGACTCTGGCGCAGCCTATATTGTTGGTATCATCAGAACACCAGGAAGCAGCCTGTGATATCTGATAGATACATCTAGCTGCAGATTTCATACCTTTTGAATTTCCCAGACGTCTGTCTGGATCCGGAAGATTTTTGCTTTAGCAGTATCCTTGGTGCCGTCAGGTGGCTTTGTCCGATTCCACCCTGTCTCATCGGGAGTGACGTACGGTCACCATATATTTACGCCACATGGGCATGCAGATGTCAGTTATTTTCTTTCCATGCCAGTTAGCACTGATCTGGAGAAAGAGCTGCCCTCTGTTGCTTTTTGACAGGTTTTTTCAACATTTTGTTGTATTTTTTTTTTTTTTTTGTGTGTCGAGGATGTCTTCCAGGAAGGCAGGTTTTAAACGGTGGCACTTGTAACCGCGGCATGTCAGCTACAGACCCACTTCTGGTCTGTTTGTGGTGCCTCGAGCACGACCATGACTCCTAATTTGAAGTTTGCTGAGGATTCTGGGTAAGAAAACACTGGGGGATCCATGCAAGACACACCTCCCTGGTCTCCCTCGAGTGTCTAGTTTTCTGATAATTTTGATGTGTTCACATAGTGTTTTGAGGCATTTCCTGTCACGGGCACTAGGCCTACCCACACAAGTGAGGTACCATTTTTATCAGGAGATGTGGGGGAATGCTGGGTAGAAGGAAGTTTGTGGCTCCCCTCAGATTCCAGAACTTTGCAGCACTGAAATGTGAGGGAAAAGTTTTTTATTTATTTTATTTTGCCAAATTGTGAGGTTTGCAAAGGATTCTGGGTAACATAACCTGTTGACAATGCTACAAGTTACCCCATCCTGGGTTCCCTTAGGTGTCTAGTTTAAAAAAAAAAAATGCACAGGTTCTGTAGGTTTTCCTAGGTGCTGGCTGAGCTAGAGACCAAAATCCACAGTTAGGCACTTTCCAAAAAATGTCAGTTTTCAATGTAAAAATTTGATGTGTCCCCGGAATTCAGAGATGTGCAAATAACCACTGCTTCTCAACACCTTATCTTGTGCCCATTTTGGAAATACAAAGGTTTCCTTGATACCTATTTTTCACTCTTTTACTAAATGAATTGCTGTATATCCCGTACACAATAAAAACCCTTTGCAAGGTGCAGCTCGTTTATTGGCTCTGGGTACATAAGGTTCTTGATGAACCTACAAGCCCTATATATCCCCCGCAACCAGAAGAGTCCAGCAGACATAACGGTATATTGCTTTAAAAAATCTGCCATAGCTGGAAAAAGTTATAGAAAAAAAACGTCGAAAGAAATGGCTCTTTTTTTTTTATTTTTCACCTAAATTTCAGTCTTTTTAAAAAAAAAAATTAGATGTTACTTTCTGCAGGAAAACCTAGAAGGATCTACATAAATGACCCCTTGCTGAATTCAGAATTTAGTCTACTTTTCAGAAATACTTAGCTGTCCGGGATCCAGCATTGGTTTCATACCCATTTCTGTCACTATCTGGTAGGAGGCTGAAAGCACAAAAAATTGTAAAAATGGGGTATGTCCCAGTAAAATGCTAAAATTGTGTTGAAAATGTGGTTGTCTGATTCAAGTCTTCCTGTTCCTGAAAGGTGGGAAGATTGTGATTTTAGCAATCCTTTGATGCCATTTTCAGAAAAAACGCATGTTTTCTTCTGCAGCCCTTTCTCCCATTTTTGTAAAACAAATATATATATATATATATATTTATATATATATATATATATATAAATAAAATAAATGTAGCTGTATTTTGGCTAATTTCTTGGTCTCTTCCAGGGGAAACCTCAAACGCTGGGTAACTTTAGAATCCCTAGGATGTTAGAAAATAGGACGACAATTTGGTGTGGATGGCTTATGTGGACAAAATGTTATGAGGGCCTAAGCGTGAACTGCCCCAAATAGCCAAAAAAAGGCTCGGCACAGGAGGGGTAAAGGCCTGGCGGGTTAAAGAGTGTATGGTCATATGGTAGAAAAGAAAGAAAGACCAAGTTTCTAACAAGAAAAGGAGAAAAAAGCAAAGGAAGCAAAGAAAAATAAACTAGATGAATACATTAAAAAAAGTAACACAGTGAAAGATAAAAATTGAAATCTGAAGATGAAAACAAAGGAAACAACAAGATGATGAAAATGGCAGGAAAGATGGGGACATAAAATAAACAAAGTGCCACGGTTGTTAGACATAAATGGAAATAAAGATTGAAGTGGAAAGGAGTGAAATGGAAAATGGAAAAAGATAGTGAGTAATAGAAAATGGAAAAAAGATAGTGAGTAAGGATAACTAAAGGGTGAAAAAAATAGAAATTAGGATAAGTGGACACTAAAAAGGGAAGAAATAAAAATGGTAGCAGAGAGGTAGAAACTGGAACAGGACAATATGTATAAAGTGTGGCTTTCACTCCAAGGCATCCTGGCAATTAGGAATGGATGAAAACAAAGGAAACACTGAGGAACAAAAACAATAAGACCAAACGGAAGGGGTTGACAGTCAGTTCCACACATGCTAGGTCAGGTGGAGAGATAGGATAAGAGATGGAGGAGGCAAGTGGAAATGAAAATAGAATGAAAAGGAAAGATTTGAATACTAATGAAGGAAAGTAATGAGAAGCATTTGAAAAAGGATGAGAGGCCTGGCAGTTTCGGGGGCTATTCAGAGTAAACCGAAATAAACTCTGAGTAAGATAGACCTAGAAACAGAACATGGAAGCTGGGAAGTTGGGAAATTGAGGGTTAAGGCACTGAGGCAAGGAGGAGATCGAATGAGTGAGAGTTGAAGATGAGAGGAAAACTCAAAGGTTGATGTGAAGCTGATACTTGAAGAGATAAGGATGGGTGTTTTATCCCTGTGTTGGCCATTCTTGGCATAATGCTTTCCCAGTCAGTATGGAGTGGTTCCTTTGTGACAAGTTTTTCTTCCTTGACATACTGGGGGAATTCTATATGGTGGCCATCCTTGGGATGTGCGGTGATTCTCTGCATTATGGTAGGCCACTTCATATTGGTGCCACCCTAATGCATAATTCTGAGCTTTCTAGATATGGAGGACTAATTTAAGATAGCGAATCTTGACATATTTTGGCCACATACTTGGTTTTTGAGTTATCATAGCCCTGGCATACTGTGGGTATTCATGTTGGTCATCTCTGGCCTAACCGTGGCTCTGGCATCAGTTGACTATGCTATAAATATTGTCCACATCTTTGACAATAGTGTTGCCACTGCAACATATGGTGATATTTTGTTTATTTCCTGGTATCAAATGGGGACCTCTGGTGCCAGGTAGCTAGCATTATCACATAGGCATCCCTTACGTGTTTGTGTTACATTCACATGTGAATCAGATTCTGCCCAGTTGGAGTAGTTACCTCTGAGAGCATGTGATGAAAATGACAAAATGGTATGTGGGGCCAATGTTAGTTGGAGTTGAAGGCAGTCTCCCTCTCGTCGAGGTCGTGGTTTGTGAAGTGTGACAATGCCACGTCCCTCTGATACATCACAAAGATCTTTGCCAGCATTAATCTTGATCGTGCAGACCATGCCCCAGTGTAGGAAGTTGGCTCTGTATGTGCTATTTCAAAGTAAGGAATAGCATGCACAGAGTCCAAGGGTTCCCCTTAGAGGTAAGATAGTGGCAAAAAGAGATAATACTAATGCTCTATTTTGTGGTAGTGTGGTCGAGCAGTAGGCTTATCAAAGGAGTAGTGTTAAGCATTTGTTGTACATACACACAGGCAATAAATGAGGAACACACACTCAGAGACAAATCCAGCCAATAGGTTTTGTTATAGAAAAATATATTTTCTTAGTTTATTTTAAGAACCTCAGGTTCAAATTCTACATGTAATATCTCATTTGAAAGGTATTGCAGGTAAGTACTTTAGGAACTTTGAATCATTACATTAGCATGTATACTTTTTACATAAAACACAATAAGCTGTTTTAAAAGTGGACACTTAGTGCAATTTTCACAGTTCCTGGGGGAGGTAAAGTATTGTTAGGTTTCACAGGTAAGTAAGTCACTTACAGGTTTCAGTTCTTGGTCCAAGGTAGCCCACCGTTGGGGGTTCAGAGCAATCCCAAAGTCACCACACCAGCAGCTCAGGGCCGGTCAGGTGCAGAGGTCAACGAGGTGCCCAAAACACATAGGCTATAATGGAGATAAGGGGGTGCCCCGGTTCCAGTCTGCTAGCAGGTAAGTACCCGCATCTTCGGAGGGCAGACCAGGGGGGTTTTGTAGGGCACCGTGGGGGACACAAGTCCACACAAAGTACACCCTCAACAGCGCGGGGGCGGCCGGGTGCAGTGTGGGAACACGCGTCAGGTTTCCAATAGTTTCCTATGGGAGATCAAGGGATCTCTTCAGCGTTGCAGGCAGGCAAGGGGGGGGGCTCCTCGGGGTAGCCACCACCTGGGCAAGGGAGAGGGCCTCCTGGGGGTCACTCCTGCACAGGAGTTCCGTTCCTTTAGGTGCTGGGGGCTGCGGGTGCAGGGTCTTTTCCAGCCGTCGGGAAATGGAGTTCAGGCAGTCGCGGTCAGGGGGAGCCTCGGGATTCCCTCTGCAGGCGTCGCTGTGGGGGCTCAGGGGGGGACAACTTTGGTTACTCACGGTCTTTGAGTCGCCGGAGGGTCCTCCCTGAGGTGTTGGTTCTCCACCAGTCGAGTCTGGGTCGCCGGGTGCAGTGTTGCAAGTCTCACGCTTCTTGCGGGGAGTTGCAGGGGTCTTTAAATCTGCTCCTTGAAACAAAGTTGCAGTTCTTTTGGAGCAGTGCCGCTGTCCTCGGGAGTTTCTTGTCTTTCTTGAAGCAGGGCAGTCCTCAGAGGATTCAGAGGTCGCTGGTCCCTTGTCCCTTGGAAAGTGTCGCTGGAGCAGGTTTCTTTGGAAGGCAGGAGACAGGCCGGTAAGTCTGGAGCCAAAGCAGTTGGTGTCTTCTGTTCTTCCTCTGCAGGGGTTTTTCAGCTCAGCAGTCCTCTTCTTCTTGTAGTTTCAGGAATCTAAATTCTTAGGTTCAGGGGAGCCCTTAAATACTAAATTTAAGGGCGTGTTTAGGTCTGGGGGGTTAGTAGCCAATGGCTACTAGCCCTGAGGGTGGGTACACCCTCTTTGTGCCTCCTCCCAAGGGGAGGGGGTCACATTCCTATCCCTATTGGGGGAATCCTCCTTCTACAAGATGGAGGATTTCTAAAAGTCAGAGTCACCTCAGCTCAGGACACCTTAGGGGCTGTACTGACTGGCCAGTGACTCCTCCTTGTTTTTCTCATTATCTCTCCTGGACTTGCCGCCAAAAGTGGGGGCTGTGTCCAGGGGACGGGCATCTCCACTAGCTGGAGTGCCCTGGGGCATTGTAACACGAAGCTTGAGCCTTTGAAGCTCCCTGCTAGGTGTTACAGTTCCTGCAGGGGAGAAGTGTGAAGCACCTCCACCCAGAGCAGGCTTTGTTTCTGTCCTCAGAGAGCACAAAGGCTCTCACCGCATGAGGTCAGACACTCGTCTCTCAGCAGCAGGCTGGCACAGACCAGTCAGTCCTGCACTGAACAATTGGGTAAAATACAGGGGGTATCTCTAAGATGCCCTCTGTGTGCATTTTTTAATAAATCCAACACTGGCATCAGTGTGGGTTTATTATTCTGAGAAGTTTGATACCAAACTTCCCAGTATTCAGTGTAGCCATTATGGAGCTGTGGAGTTCGTTTTTGACAGACTCCCAGACCATATACTCTTATGGCTACCCTGCACTTACAATGTCTAAGGTTTTGCTTAGACACTGTAGGGGCATAGTGCTCATGCACATATGCCCTCACCTGTGGTATAGTGCACCCTGCCTTAGGGCTGTAAGGCCTACTAGAGGGGTGACTTACCTATGCCACAGGCAGTGGGAGGTTGGCATGGCACCCTGAGGGGAGTGCCATGTCGACTTAGTCATTTTCTCCCCACCAGCACACACAAGCTGGCAAGCAGTGTGTCTGTGCTGAGTGAGGGGTCCCTAGGGTGGCATAAGACATGCTGCAGCCCTTAGAGACCTTCCCTGGCATCAGGGCCCTTGGTACCAGGGGTACCAGTTACAAGGGACTTACCTAGGTGCCAGGGTTGTGCCAATTGTGGAAACAATGGTACATTTTAGGTGAAAGAACACTGGTGATGGGGCCTGGTTAGCAGGGTCCCATCACACTTCTCAGTCAAGTCAGCATTAGTATCAGGCAAAAAGTGGGGGGTAACTGCAACAGGGAGCCATTTCTTTACACCCAGGATATGTTATTCCTATTCTCAATGAACAAAAGATGGTAAACAATGCTTGAATTAATATAATCCACTATTAAGTATCATTGATGCATTTAAGATCCATCATTTTTATGTTCACTGGGCCACTACAGACAGGCATTGGCCTTATGGAAATCAGTTTAGGCCCTGTCCCAAAAGAGACAATTCAGCTTGGATACTTCTTCATCATATTGGCTGCAGCAGAGCTCTGATAGGTCTAGTTCTCAGACATCATTTATCATATAAATACAGATTTATGAATGTGGTATTACTACAGCTCAAATGTAGCTAAAACGCAGGGGAGCTTTGTATAGGGCCAAATGTTCTTCAATAGGAGGCCATTCATCTTACAGTGAGGTAAGGTTAAAAATGGTGGTGTGTTCTACACCCCTCTGTAAAATGTGTCCGCTTGAGCTGGTTCCTGGGGATTTCGTCTTTGCTCACCAGGGTTCTATATTTGCCACCTAAATATGGTGGCTGGCACCAGAGAACCCAAAGACAGCTTCCAATAAAAAGCAAGATACTTAAGACTTACTTGGTGTCCAGCTACCCCTTAAAAATAGAGTTATCATTTCCACCGCAATATTTCAAACAAACACCGTTTGATCAGCTCCTTGTACGTATTTCCCCAGTCAGTGGGTCAATTGCTAGATAGCATATCAAGATCTTCTCTACAAACCAAATGAAAGCCCTCTCCACCCATTCCCCATTCACTTTCCATGATCCTTTCACTCACTATACAGTCACCATTCCTGTTTCATACACCATTCATTCACCATCCACCATTTATTCAAACAATACCAGTTGCGTTTAGATGGTCAACATAAAAGTTTTAGGTTCACAAATTCAAAATTTATCTCAATTAAACCTGTGCCTAATGGTGGGGGGGGGGGGAGGGGGCGGCGTGGCTGGCAGCCGATGAGGCTGCAAGCTTAGCCGGAGCTCCGGGGCTGGGATCGTGGCCCGGCCGACATTTATAACGTGCAGAGCACATCATTTTAAAAGCTGAACACCGGGAGCCTTTCCGGAGGTCTGCTGGATGCAGAGGTGGTCTGTCCCTGAAGATTGCAACCCGTAAAGATGGTTTTCTGTGAAACCCTCAAACGTCCGGTGAGAAGGATCGGTAAGCAAAATGGCGACCGCGGCGCACGCAGTGACCTCCGAAGAACTGAAAGAGAAATAGTAACCCTGGGCGGCTGCAGCAACCGGAGGACAAAGGCTGCAACTGGAGGAGCTCGCTGGGGGAGCTGAAACCCCAGATTGAACACAGGGGCCTGGTGAGTACGGAGACGCGAGCGCTGGGGAGTGCCGCGGAGACCCCCCATGGCACAGAACATGAACGATAATCGGACCGCTGTGCAGACATAGCAGGAAAGACAGCCAGCCTCTGGGACCCCCTAACACCTGTATAAAAAGGAGGATTAAGACGTCGGGGATTACCGCCGCACTCCCAGCCTGAACAACACTGAAATCACCTGTCCATGGCCCGGTGAAGTGGAAGGGGGAGCGGACCCACCCCGCTGCAGGAACCCTAAATGATACGGGCCCACAGAGGCGCGAGTCCAGGGGAGAACTGTGGAGCCCCACCAGGACACTGGAAACGAACGGAAACGGACTGCTGGGCACATACAGCGGAAGGGACAGCCAGCCCCTGAGACCCACTAAGACCCGTAAAAATAAAAAAGGGGATTAAGACACGGGGGATCCCTGTCGCATTACCAGCCTGAACCACATTGAAATCACCCATTAGTGGCACGGTGAAGTGGAAGGGGGAGCGGACCCACCCCGCTGCAGGAACCCTATGCGATACAGGTCCACAGAGGCCCGCAAACCCGATGAGCCCCCCTCTGGAACTCGAGCCTGCGGGATGGAGGAAGATGACGGCAATTGAGAGGGTCAGGCTGAGCTGAAACCGACATTTTGGCCCACCTATACTGGTCTGGACACAAGATACGTCCTCCTCAGTTATGGGGAAACCTAAGAAGCGAGAAGACCAAGCTCAAACAGAAGGTGCAAATATGAAACAACCTACCCAACCCCCCAGACAGGATTGCTCAGGCAGCCCGACCCCCTCAAGACACAACACTAGACACGGTCCTCCTAGCTAATAAAGAATCTCGCGAAGCACTTGAGGGAAAGATTGATAACCTATCGTCGGACCTCACACTACTAAGAGACGACCACCGCAAACTGAAAGAGAGAGTGGGAGCGAATGAAAAATCTCTAACCGCAATCGACCTTGCGCAGCAAACCGCATCTACGGAAATGGCGTATTTGTCCTCCCGAATTAAGACATTAGAAACCAGAGCAGAAGAAGCTGAAAATCGAGCACATAGGAATAACCTCAGACTTATTGGAGTGCCCGAAGGCTCGGAAACCTCAGCAACTAGCACTGAATCCTTTCTGGAAGATTGGTTTAGAAACACCGTGGCTCCGGAGGGCCTATCGGCTTACTTTGCAATAGAAAGAGCACATAGGATCCCCAACAGAGCGCCTCCCCCGGGGGCTAGACCGTGCCCAATCATAGCTAAATTGTTGCACTACAAAGACCAAGACTATATCCTCTCCCAGTCACGACAACTAGGTGAAACTCTGTGCAATAAGCAGCGGATCATGATCTTCCCGGACTTCACGAGAGAAACCCGGGCGCAGAGGGCTTCCTTTCACAATCACAAATGCATTCTATGAGAAAACGGGATAAAATATGCAATGCTCTTTCCTGCCAAGCACAAAATAGAACATGAAGGTAAAACACTTTTTTTCTCATCGCCACAAATGGTAGGGAAGTGGCTGGGTGCCCTGAACCTGACTTCCTCGGCTCTGACCCCTGGGCCCCCCCCCCCCACGAACTGAAGAAAAAGCGCAGCCGTTCCTCTAAATGGACCACATAGGCGGCTTCCCCAAAACACCAATCCCCGAGACGCTGTAGAAGCAGCCGCTGCTCTTAGCAAAGGAACCAACCAAAGACCCCGGACCTCCAGCAACCTTTCGGACCCTGACTCCAGCTGTGGGGGCTCATCGATGTCCTCTCGGGACACTGCCACTAGCCTGCCTTTAGTAACCCCGGGAACCTCTGAAGAAATTATTTGACTTTAAGATGGGCAGATCCTTCGGTCCGTGAGTATCTAAAAGGAAACTCTTAAAACTGACCTTGATCCCTACCCAGCTTTGGCTATGGGACAATGTTTGTCAAACCTTGGGAGAAAAAGCGAACAATACTTAGAACTAGCCATGCTCCGTCCGGGCCCCGGGAAAGGCTCGGGACACACTCTCTCGGCCCCTACCACGTCACCCACCTTTAGGATATTAGAATAGAAATGTTAACTGTTTGGACGGGAAGAGTTTTTGTAACCGGTCCTGGGGAGTGGGAGTTGGGATTTATGTTTATTCTATTAGTTAGAGGGGAAGATCGTGCACTGAGGCCTAGAGCGGTTAATATCCCTAGAACCAAACACCGGACAGATAGTTGTAGCAACAAATTATCCCAGGGTCCCTCCCCTAATAATAGCCAACAGCTTGTGAACCAAGACCATGACTTCCAACTACAAGCTAATAACCTGGAATGTCAGGGGGTTGAATAATATAGCCAAGCGATATAAGGTTTACAGCTACATTAAATGCAGAGGAGCACATATTGCTATACTGCAGGAAACCCATTTGCTAGAGCAGGAGGTCATGGCACTTAGAAAAAGATGGAGAGGCCAAATATTTGCTACCAATTATTCAGCATTCGCGTGAGGAGTACTAGTTTGGATACGC
Source organism: Pleurodeles waltl (assembly GCF_031143425.1). Lineage (NCBI taxonomy): Eukaryota > Metazoa > Chordata > Amphibia > Caudata > Salamandridae > Pleurodeles > Pleurodeles waltl. The sequence goes on along the minus strand of NC_090445.1, from coordinate 150,389,315 downwards.
CCTGGTGTCCCATTTCAGGCTCTACACACACATAGATAAAAAAGGAAGATATGTTATTTTGGGAAGGCTGAATGGAAGAGAAATAGCTATAGGGGGCATCAATGCCCTAAACCAAGATCAAAAGAAATTCCTTAACACACTGTCTAGGGAGCTGAGTCCGATCCTAACGAATCTGAAAATGATAGGGGGAGACTTTAATTGCATATCTGATATTAATATGGATAGGTCACCCCCCCCCCCACAAACTCAGACTTTAAAAACTGCTAAGGCTTTCTCAGAATGGCAACAACACTGGCAAATTAGAGATTGCTGGAAACACCGCAACCCGCACAATAGAGAATATTCCTATTATTCTGCTGTACATGACCTACACGTGAGACTAGACACAGTACTAGTGTCCCCAGAGCTACAACCCGTCGTAACATCAGCCGAATATCTGAGCCGTACCATTTCAGATCACAACCCCTTACTGGTTTCACTCGCTTGGCACAGAGGAAAAACCTGTGATCCCCACATGGAGACTCGGGATAGAGGCATTAGAGGATGAGGCCTTTAAACACCACCTTTACAATAGTATCAAAGACTAATTTAAACTAAACGCAGGAACTACATCCTCTAGAGCTTTAGAATGGGAAGCCTTCAAAATAGTAACCAGAGGTAATTGTATTGGGGAAAGTATAGGAGTGCGTAGACCTATCGAATCTGAGCTTAAAAAACTTCAAGACTCACTAAGAGACACTGAACGCAAGCACACATCTCACCCTGAACTGATCTCCCTTTTGCGGGAAACTAAAGCGAAAATAATCAAAGAAAACATTAGACTCTCCCGCTTCAACCGCAAACAGTACTTAAGTAGACAGCACGCAGAAGGAGATAAAGCAGGCGCACTTTTGGCATGGCTAGCTAAACCCTCCAAACAAAGTATTATACTCGAAATAGAAAAGAACCCAGATAATAGAGCACTTAGCCAAAAAGAAATTAACACTTGCTTCTTCGAATATTACTCCTCTCTTTATGCTCCACCCTCCGAAACATTTAATAGCACTCAGATCACAGAACTGGAGTCCCTAGACAGGCGTAACCCTAGCCACCCCCATTTCAATAGCAGAAATCAAAATTGCAAGATTAAGCATGGCAAAGGGTAAAGTTCCAGGAGCGGACGGTCTCCCAGCAGAGTTCTATCAGCTATATCAGGATACACTTGCACCTAGACTTTGCCCACTTTACACGAAAGCATGGCATGATAATAAACTACTGCATTCCACCAACGAGGCCATAATGATCCCTTTACTAAAACCAGATAAACCAGCCACTGGTGTCCGCTCATATCGACCGCTATCTATGTTGAACCTAGATTATAAAATATTAGGCAGAATATTAGCTAATAGACTCTTACCCTACATGACTTCCTTGATTCATCAGGATCAATCAGGTTTCATCCCACTACGCAGTACAGTGCAAAATATCAGACGTTTAATCTCAATCCTTCATTCCCTGCCTGATACCATATCACAAGCAGCAATAATTTCAATAGACATTGAAAAAGCGTTTGACAGCTTGAGATGGGACTATCTAGAGCAAGTTATGTTAAAACTAGGATTAGGAAAGGGCTTCATCCGTTGGACGAAATTATTATACACAAACCCCACAGCAAGAGTACGCACAGGTAACACCTTCTCAGAGCCCTTCACAGTGGGAAGAGGGACCAGACAGGGCTGCCCACTCTCCCCTCTCTTATTTGCTATTGCAGTAGAACCCCTTGCACAAACCGCAAGATCTAAAAGATTCTTTAGATTCTCTACGCTGACGACGTGTTGCTTTTCCTTAAGAGCTTAGCCGCAGACCTTCCTGGAGCGATAGAAATGCTCGAAAACTTTGGATCTGCCTCTGGACTCAGGATTAATAGGAGGAAATCCTCCATCTTCCCGACGTCCAAGGGCACCCCGGAGCCCCTCGACACTAAGGGTTTACCCTGTGCCCCGACCACTTTCAAATATCTTGGAGTCAATATTTATCACTCTGTAGAAGACTTGCTCGAGGGGAACAAACAAGGAGCAATCAGGGGAATTAAAACTAGCATGCAGTTCTGGAGCACCCTTCCACTAACAGTAGGGAGAGTTGCTCTGATTAAAATGATAGTACTGCCCAGGCTCTTATACTATTTCTCTACGCTCCCTTTAATAATCCTGAGCTCAGTATTTAAGAACACTGATTCTTTAATTGCAAGCTTCATTTGGGGACCCAGCAGGCACAGAATGGCACTTTATACGTTACAAAGACCTACCTTGGAGGGGGGTTTAGCAGCACCTAACTTAGAAATTTACTACTGGGTGGGACAAATACAATGGTTAGCAAAACTGATTAATAAACCCCAAGTCGCAGAAGACTTACTGATTCCATTAAACTGCCCGCTAAGTAAAATCTTACATGTAGTATTGAACCCCAGAAAACCGAAAGAGCCTTTCCCTCTGGATTGGGAAGCTATTAGACACTGCTGGAATCTCTACCTCAAACGATCTCACTTAAAAACTCCTTACGCTCCTGAAATTACCATGGAATCACTGAAATACCTCCCAAATAATCAAATCTCCAAACATATTAATAAATTGACCTCGTTCAACATCACAAAATTGGGTGACCTATTTACTAATGGGAAACTTTGCTCCTTTGCGGAGCTCCAGGACCATTTTGCTCTCCCACCCGGATTGTTCCTCACTAGAGTCATTCAAAAATTGTGGGGCGCGGGCTCCTGCGAGCCCCCAATCCATAAGGGCTGCGGTTTCTGCTCCATCGGAGATCAAAGGTGGATAATCTCAGGCACATATAAATTCATGCAATGCGACACCTGCAATCCCCTAAACAAACTCAAGGCAAAATGGCAAACTGATCTTGACACACCATTAGAAGATACTCAATGGACCAGAATTATATCCCATGTCTACGCTATAACCAGAAACGTAAGATTTAAATTGATAAATTTGTACATCTTTCAAAGAGCTTACCTAACCCCTAAAATGATAGCCAAAATATATAATACAAATAAATCTGATTGCCCACGCTGTGACGAACCAGCAGCAGATTTAATGCATATGTTATGGAAATGCCCTCGAATTAGCGCATACTGGAAGGAAGTATTTAGGAAACTAGCCAGCTGCACTGAAAGACCTCTATCGCCTACCCCTATAGCAGCAATTTTGGGGGACTTCCCTCGCCTGTCAACACATAAAATAACGAACAAATTCATTGACCTAGCTTTGATCTTAGCGAAGAGAGAGATAACCTCACATTGGAAAGACCCTGGAGGTACACTAACAATTAGATGGCAAGGTGCACTAGAAAAATGGGCAGAAATAGAGAGCACAGTGTTAATGAAAGAAGCATTACGGGACCAAAGACCCAGGGAGAGCGTTGCACAATGGGACTTATTGCTGAAAAACTTAAAATCTATGGACGCCCCCCCTACGGAGGAAGACACCTCTATATCAGACTCGGACTCCGAACAATCTGCTACAACTGTTTCATAAATACGCTGGAACTTTGATTTACCTTGGGACTTCAGAGACTTACCGTCTTAAGAGCTGTATGTGATGTACTAAGTGCACGATGGGGGGAGGGAGGGTCCATACTGTTGGGGATTATCTTAACGGGTTTTGACTTATGTTATTATCTTTATAAAAGCAATAAAAGATATATAATAAAAGAAACCTGTGCCTAATGGCCTGATTTAAAGTTAGGTGGATAAAGTAGTGTCTGTCGGAATGGTGGAGAACGTTACCTCTGCCATTTTGAGGATACTCTGCCAAATTTAGAGATGACAGCCACTAATGACCCCACACCCTTGGAGCTTTCTCCCAAGATATGGGGCTCATTATTGCTTTTTTCCTTGTGGAGTTAGAGACATGGCGGAAAAAAGGGATTACAGTGTCTACCCTAACTAGGGCATATTGTATATTAGAACAGTGGAATGTTGAGCGCTCCATTGAAGACAGTGGAGTAGCTCTGGGGTTAAAATGGCTGGTATAAACCTGGAGCTCCAACATTCCAATGTTTGTCTTTATATTTCTCCCTTTTTAATTTAGAACATTCTACCTTAGTGGGTGGAGTAGCCTTATAGCCCTTCTGCCTCGGGCTATACCGGTTGTTAAAAGCCCTCACCTGCGACTCGGGGTCAGGGCTGTTAATCGTTATAGCCCTCATCAGTGGGCTATAAGACTATAATGTCCTTCCTCTGATGGCCCCTACCCATTGGGCAGTCTGAGGAAGTATTTTGTTGATGTAACAAATAGCAGTTCTGATGACAGAATATTTAAGGTTCACCCATCTCTAAATGAGGAGGGTGGATTGAAGATTTGACAAGCAGGGTACTTTGTTGTATTTATGACTGAGTACCTCTGGCCACCAAACTCTAAATCGGGCCCTACATTTTGACTACGTTCTGAGTTTCATGGAATTCTCATATATTTCCAGATCTGCTTCTGGGAAGTTGGAATGTTCCAGACTTACAGAAGTTCCTGCATGCATAAACTGCTAAGCGTTTAGAAAAGTAGCATGTGTACATTTCCAATTTGATGATCGTAACACATTTGTGCATTTGCTTTGTCCACGGGAAAAACAATGTACCTTTACATTTCCACCCGGAAAATGGATTTATTATTGCTTTCATAGGAGAAAATCTACAAAGGTTTTGAGGGAATGAAACTACCTACAAAAGTGTTCTCGTGTTTAAGAGTATTCACTACCTTTTTCGGGTGACTTTGTCCTAAAATGCATAAAACCCAGTCCAGTGAGGAAATGTACACACTTCACAGTACCTCTCACTGTTTTAATTTTCCTTGTGAGTAGATCAATTTACGAGTGTAAATTATAAATTACAAGCAGCTTTTCCTTTGTAGTTTACTTGTAGCCGTATTAGGATTTTAATGTATTTTTTATTCAGTCTTAATGCCTCATCATGTTCTGGAATTGAGGCCACGGAAACTTAAGCAATTAAACAGCATTCCGCTTTTCTGGACAAATATATAGATACAAATATGTAAATAGCAGTTCATCAGTTTCCTCTATAAACATTCCACCAACAAATAAAGAATATAGCTAAAACATGTTTTTGTCTATATCACTGGTATTTGGGAGTTTATTTAAAAAAAAAATCCATGGATTAATACATTTTTATCTGCTGGGAGGTCTTTATTGGCTAAATGGAGGTGATCATACTGGTAGCGTACTTGTAGAAGCCGAAAATTTGACTTCGTCTCGCGATGACAGGCCAACGAAGTTGTCTCTCCGAGCTGAGTATTCCCGCACGTTGGCTAGCCCTGGCACAACACAGCAGCTCAGAGCGCTGCGGTAGATGCTCATGTCGCGGGCATCATACCACTCGTCAGTCTTTTCATCATAGCATTCCACGTTGAATGTGGTGGTGAAGCCGTTGAAGCCTCCCACCACAAACAGCAGGTCGTCTACCACCTCTATGCCAAAGTTGCTGCGAGGGTTGAACATGGTGGGGATGGTGCGCCAGGTGTTGGTGATGGGGCTGTAGGCCTCGGCGCTGCGAAGGCGGTTGGCTCCATCAAATCCTCCTACCTAAAGATCCGGAGACAAGAGCAGGTTAGTTTTTCTGTCATGAAAGTGTATATTGCTTACTCCTAAATAGGGCTTTCGGATACCTACATGCCAGTGGGGTACCAGTTTTCTAGCCCTATGCTGTCCTTTCGCAAATCATTATCATTTGCATTGAAGAATTGTGAAAAATTCTGAGGGGGGGCTCCGAGGATTATTGTTTTTCCATGGGGGGGGGAGTGCATTACAAGGTTAGAAAACCACTGCATTAGAGCCTTGAAGGGAATGTCTTCACTAATCATACATGCCAACATTTCAGGCGAGGACAGTGGGAGGTTTTTAAAAAAAAACAATTGGGAGCGTGTATTTCCCTCACTGACTTCTATTTCAGCAGAGGCATTTTCAGGTGGGAGACATCTGAAATAAAGCCATTTTTGGCTTCAAAGGTCTGAATTGGGTCTATAGGCATGTATATCACAAATATGACTTTTTCAGGCAAAAGGTGGACTAGCAAAATCGCAGCCTGCGTTTTTCCTTATTTTGAGATTTGTAAAATCTGAAACTAACTGCTGGTTTAAAACTGAGCTGAAGCCAGGGGCGGTTTCTTAAGCCTCAGCTTAATGAGAGCGCCAGGACTGTACCTACCCACTTTCAACCTTTTGTGTATTAACATTAAACAGTGAAAGGTTCATAAAGGCCTTCGTGATTCCGCCATTCAAAGGGAAGAGGTGCTGCCAAGTCAAATTCACTGCGCTCCTAAGAATTATGTTAAAAGTCTAGGAGTTTGGCTTGACCCTCAATTCATTTTGGAATACCAAGCTAAGAAAATCTCTGCCACCTGTTTTATTATAATGAGGCTTCTGAGAAAATTCTTTGCCATACTTCTGTTTTTGGCAGAAAGGCTCATTATTCAGGCTCTCATCATTTCTAGATTGGATTATGGAAATGGACTACTGCTTGGTTCTCCAAGATATGTCAAAAGGAAACTACAAGTAGTACAAAACGAAGCGGCCTGGCTTCTTTTAGATGCACCAAGGCATGTCTTGGTTAAAACTGCCCTTGTTGATCTCCATTGGCTCTCAGAGGAACAGCGCATAGTGTTTAAAACCCTGTGCTTTATGCACAGATCATTATACAACAGAGGTTCCATTCATTTAAAGACCCTTGCATCCTTTTATATTCCAACCAGAGAACTCCGGTCCGCCTCAGCAGCTCTTGCCACTGTACCTAGAGTTAAAAAAAAAAAAAAATCTAGATGGGGAGGTACCACGATGGCTTATCCTGGAGCCAAACTGTGGAATTTCCTCCCCCAAAGTCTTCGGTCTACGAGTCATGAACGGAACTTTCGGAAAGGACTAAAAACTTGGCTGTTCTAATATGTTTTGTTATGCATCCTTTTTTTTGGAGAGTTGTATTTTAGCGCTGGGAGGCCTTTGGGTAGCCATGAGCTATACAAGCACTGTAACATAACATGTGGAGAAAGACCAGAATGAAGCTTGTTCAGTTCTTCATTCCACAAAGAAAGGCACAAGGAAAGTAGTGTGAAAACACAGGGGCATATTTACGAGAGGCCTGCGTCATGAACGCCACTTTTTTTTGTTTTTTGTTGCTCAGGCAGCCAGTCTGTTAACCATATCCATGAGGCCACGCAAAGCCCCTCTGCATGGCTTTTCCTGGCCTCATAGATATGGAGTAAGACAAAGTTGCTGCATTGCATTACTTTGCGCCAGGGGGTGTTCGATGGGCATTGTGGGTCTTCCCATGCAACACACATGGATTTTGACGCTGCCCCAGATTTACTTAATCATGTAAACCTAGGGTAGCACCAAAACGTTACGCCCCCCAGAGCAGACGTAACAAAGAGATATATTTAATTTTCCTCCTGCCATGTGTGCTGCATCCTGCAGCACACACAAAAAGAAGAAAATGCCTCTCAGGATTGTTTTTGTGCAGGAGGGTACCCCTTTCTGCACAAAAACAATCATGCATGCAACACAGGCACTCTTGCACCGTTGTGCGAGGGTGTCTGCGTGGGTGCTAGGCAGCCAATTGTGCCCCAGTGCAGGCTGAAAGGGCAGGAATGCCCTGTATATCTCAAAATCAAAGCACTGAATTTATGCTGCGCTGCCCTATGCCAATAGCCCATAAATACGGGCCAATGGATGTAGGACTCGCCAGCCTGGACTGTGTCTAAAAGAGGAGCCATGGTCCAAACCTGCCTTCCACTTCGTCCTTTCTTATGTCACTTGCTGTATAAGGTCATATTTTGATTGGCCCATCCACAGCCTTTGATGTAGCATAAAGATGCTGCGTGCAAGCATTCTTCATAGGGAGGTGTTATTAAGCCAGTGTCATCTGCCGTGTGGATGAGAGCCAAAGATGAGTGACGCCACAGCCCTGTGGGATGAGTAAGTAGCCAGTCAGCCTGTCTGGCAAACATGACCAGGGTCAGCTCCAGGGCAGTGTGCCCAGTGCAGCGGGGCCTGGTGCTGACTTTGGGGTGGGAAGAGGTTGAGCGCGCGAGCACTGTTGAAAAATAATAGAGGTTTAAAAAGGATCTGCGGCAGAGTTCCTTGTGTGCCCAGCAGTTTTCAGACAACAATGACATTTCAAACTAACTTGAGATTAATGTTCCTGTATGGGAGGGATCGGAGTTTTGGCAGTCTCTGAGGAAGTAGTGCAGAGGGTTAATATTTATGCTGCAAAGAATGGGTACTGCGGAGGTCACCAAACTATGTTGTATGTGTATGGAGATCGCTCAGCAGGTTACTGTTTTTGTCACAGGGATCATTTTGGTACTTGCAGTTCATAAGTTACAACCCTGATATAGCACAGTGAGCTATGAACCGTCATCAAAGAGATGCATGCAAGCTGCGTGGTATGTGCTAGAACGTTATGTTCCCCCGCGTCTTTCCTTATTCTAATGTTGCTAAATAAAATGGATTCATTTGGGGGAGAAATACATGCTTAGAAGTAAAGCCAACCACTTGGTTTTAATCACGAGTTTATGCTTCTCCACACCAAAAACTATTAAAATATTTTTCGTTGGTTCTGGATAATGTGTGTGATGTAGTGATCTGAAACCCTACGCTGGTATGAGTAGCGCCATAAAATAAATTTAATGCATGAGAGTAGCAATGGAGAGAGGAGGGGCGCTGGTGGTGCATGGTAGTAAGGGAATTTTTTTTTGGGGGGGGGGGGGGTGCGCCAACAAAGACTGTCGCACTGGGTGCCACCGGCGCTAAAGCTGCCCCTGAACACAGCCCCCACTTCAATACAAAAATTCCAGGAAAGCTAGCCACACCACAGACCCCCAAATCACATCATTCTACTTGTTATTTTCAACAATCTGACTTGCAAGAGACCGAGAAACTGGTACACCACGTATTAAAGGCTCGTTGTCTATTGCAAGACGCTCTCCCGAGCAGAGTGGTTGTGCTTTTTTTTTATTGCTCTAATTAATATTTGTTAGCAGTACTTTAAATGTCAAAGTACAGGTACTCACTCTTCTGAGTACTTGTTTGCTCTTGAGAAGTGCCAGTAATCTCCCATTAAATATATGGCAGCAGTGCTGAGAAGTGCAGGTACTCTCCCTTCCAAATTAAAGAAGTGGATGTACTCGATACCGGACAGTACATACCCATTTAAAGCACTGTTATCACACTTTTCCCACACTTACTGATACTCGAGTCTTCCCCTTTCTCTCCAGCTGATTTCACATACCTCTTTGCAGGGCTGCAGACCAGCCACTCACATGGTGCCACTGTGTGACACACTATATTGGCTCCCATCACATGGTCACCTGGGAAAGGGCCAATATTATACGGTTGCAGGGAAAGCGAGCTGAAAACCACTGTCCACGCAGTGGTTTTCAACTCATTTCAGAGGCTTTAAACTGCAGACATCCATTGAAGGGTGTGAAAACACCCCAGATTATCAGCAGCAGACTCAGACAGTTTTTTTTGTTTTTTTTTGGAGGAGGAGTTTTGAGGCGGGCAAGGGGCAAAAGTGCCACTTGGGTACTTCCCAGCACAAACCCCTGCACCCTCCGTCTGAGGCTGCAGTTGCTGGTTAGCCACAAACTTGGGGGATCATGTAATGCCTCAACTGACACTCGTTTGTGAAGATCATGGAAATCCCGTGACAACAGGTGCTCAGTCCAATGCTGCCGTTGTGTCTTGGGCCCTAGACCCTCATACGGCACAAAGAATGACACAAACACATGGTATGTGGTGGTAGTAACTGGCCCAGGGCACCTGCGCCCGGCTTCTTTTATTGTCGCGGCCACCTGTCTGGTGACACCTGTGATGGATGGGCGTGGAGTGAGTGAGGAAGTCAAGCCTCACCAGAGTCGGTGGTGGAAACACTAGAATGTGTCTAGTAGGACATCCCTCTCAAACTATTGAAAATGGACAAATGAGTCCCAACTTGTGGGAGAGAACAAAACAACCCAATAAAACACCACTGAATCTCTTCAGGTTAGGATGCACGGACAGGTGCAGCTGGGAGCACCTGGCATCAGGGCATGTCTCTGTAGTTTAACCAGACTGCTCTGGGCACGAATGGCAGTGCTGATGTCTGAATCTCTCAACTACCTTTCCATGAGGTTACAGTCCACTTGGACGTGGTTGGTCATGTCCCGCCTGGTCTCACGGTGTTGGAGTTTATTTACAAAGTCCACTGTGATGTTGCATCCCGAGTAATGGTGGAATCTATTTACATAGTTCAATGAGGGTGCATCAGGAGTGGAGGGAGAGTCCACTGCAGAGATCTCTTTGAAGGCAGTTGGGCTCCGTGGATGGCAAACCTGCAAAGACTGAGGATGATATTGATGAATGGGCATCTTCCTTGAAGGCCATGATGCATCCCTGTACCCAATGGTACAGCAGCTTTAGACTTCCCTCTCATACCAGGACTCCTCTCTCACAGGAATGTCCTTGAGGCCCTTTTTGCAGGATTGCCACGGGACTGTGGGGCCCCCTTGTAAGCCGTGCAAAGGGGTCGCTGAGAAACTGCCAACAGGACCACATCCAAGCCGCTCATGCAGCCACACAGGGTGGGTGTCTCAGGGTCTGTGTGCTTTGTGTGACCAGTCTCCGTCTGTGACCTCAGAGCTCCCTGGGGCCTGTTGTGGAGCTACTTCTGACATCTCTCTTGTCGGGTGTAAGGAAATGCCTCCTTGGCATGGTTACCCCCTGACTTTTTGCCTTTGCTGATGCTAAGTTTTGATTTGAAAGTGTGCTGAGGCCTGCTAACCAGGCCCCAGCACCAGTGTTCTTTCCCTAACCTGTACTTTTGTTCCCACAATTGGCACACCCTGGCATCCAGGTAAGTCCCTTGTAACTGGTACCCCTGGTACCAAGGGCCCTGATGCCAGGGAAGGTCTCTAAGGGCTGTAGCATATCTTATGCCACCCTGGGGACCCCTCACTCAGCACAGACACACTGCTTGCCAGCTTGTGTGTGCTGGTAAGGACAAAACGAGTAAGTCGACATGGCACTCCCCTCAGGGTGCCATGCCAACCTCACACTGCCTATGCAGTATAGATAAGTCACCCCTCTAGCAGGCCTTACAGCCCTAAGGCAGGGTGCACTATACCATAGGTGAGGGCACAAGTGCATGAGCACTGTGCCCCTACAGTGTCTAAGCAAAACCTTAGACATTGTAAGTGCAGGGTAGCCATAAGAGTATATGGTCTGGGAGTCTGTCACACACAAACTCCACAGCACCATAATGGCTACACTGAAAACTGGGAAGTTTGGTATCAAACTTCTCAGCACAATAAATGCACACTGATGCCAGTGTACATTTTATTGTAACATACACCCCAGAGGGCACCTTAGAGGTGCCCCCTGAAACCTTAACCAACTACCCGTGTAGGCTGACTGGTTTTAGCAGCCTGCCACACTCGAGACATGTTGCTGGCCACATGGGGAGAGTACCTTTGTCACTCTGTGGCTAGTAACAAAGCCTGCACTGGGTGGAGATGCTTATCACCTCCCCCTTGCAGGAGCTGTAACACCTGGCGGTGAGCCTCAAAGGCTCACCCCCTTTGTTACAGCGCCACAGGGCATTCCAGCTAGTGGAGTTGCCCGCCCCCTCCGGCCATCGCCCCACTTTTGGCAGCAAGGCCGGAGGAGATAATGAGAAAAACAAGGAAGAGTCACTGACCAGTCAGGACAGCCCCTAAGGCAACCTGAGCTGAAGTGACTCTGACTTTTAGGAATCCTCCATCTTGCAGATGGAAGATCCCCCCCAATAGGGATAGGAATGTGACCCCCTCCCCTTGGGAGGAGGCACAAAGAGGGTGTAGCCACCCTCAGGGCTACTAGCCATTGGCTACTGCCCTCCCTGATCTAAACACACCCCTAAATTCTGTATTTAGGGGCTCCCCTGAACCTAGGAACTCAGATTCCTGCAACCTAAGAAGAAGAGACTGCTAAGCTGAAAAACCCTGCAGAGAAGACGGAGACACCAACTGCTTTGGCCCCAGCTCTACCGGCCTGTCTCCCCACTTCTAAAAGACACTGCTCCAGCGATGCTTTCCCCTGGACCAGCGACCTCTGAATCCTCAGAGGACTGCCCTGCTCTAGAAGGACCAAGAAACTCCTGAGGACAGCGGCTCTGTTCACCCAAGACTGCAATTTTGTTTCAAAGGAGCAACTTTAAAACAACTACGTTTCCCGCCGGAAGCGTGAGACTTGCCACTCTGCACCCGACGCCCCCGGTTCGACTTGTGGAGAAACAACACTTCAGGGAGGACTCTCCGGCGACTAAGAAACCGTGAGTAGCCAGAGTTGCCCACCTTGAGCACCCACAGCGACGCCTGCAGAGGGAATCCCGAGGCTCCCCCTGACCGCGACTGCCTGACTCCCAGATCCCGACGCCTGGAAAAGACTCTGCACCAGAATTCCCTTGAGGTTCTTGCCCCTGGCTTGCCACAGGACTATGTGGGCTGTGCGAGGCCTCTCATAGGCCGTGCCAAGGATCGCTGCATACCTCCCAACAGGGCCACGTCCAAGTGTTGTGTAACCCCAAGTATGAATGGTCCAATGGTCGAGTATGCTCTCTTCTGCATGCCTCAGGTCCTTAGGGGCTAACTGTAGATTTCTGGGTGGTCAGCCTCCCACGCTGCCAGGGATGCCTTTTAAGCCTCTGTTTGTTTTGTAGACATATGCTCCACTCTGGTGGTGCGATATTGCTTAGGTAGTTCTGGTGATGCACCTGGTAATGATGGTATTTACCGGTAGGTGACCTGGGCGACAGGTGTTGATGTTGCTGTAACAAGGGGAATTGGAGGGATTTTGTAGCCACGCAACTCATCACCTTGTTGATACAGTTCTTCTTCTACAGCATGTGCGGTTGACTGGCAGTGATGTCATCAATTTCAAGCAGCCGGTGACAGGTGCCTGGGTGGTCTTACTGTGAAGCATGGGACAAGTACGCAGTTTGCACATGCAGGTGGCTTATGTTCGGTACTCCCGCTGAGCTGTCTCCAGTGACATTGCTGCACGCTGGTGGCTAGCTTGCCTGTAGGTGCACTCTCAGGAAGTGGCTCAAGTCCTCCACCTCTTCACCCTGTGGTCTGCTCTTGTACTTTTGTGGTCACAAGGGGTGCCAGGGTCACTTTAACGTTGACAGCTGCCACCTGACTGATGCTGCCATGTGGCTTTGCTGCTTGGGGCTTACTTGCTTTTATTTCAGTACCTTGGCTATTGGATTCTTGGCATCCATCTTGGCTGGGTTAGCTTTGGGCTTCTTAAGCTTTTTGCTGTGGTACACAGTCCCTGCCCTCAGTGAATGACAAGAAGGCAACATGGGATTGTGTGGCACTTTCTTGGCGAGTCTCTTGCTGTAGCGGCAGAGCAGCAGTGGCCTCTTGCCACTAGAGGGCATGTGGTGCATACCACGTGTGTCCTAACTTCACATGGCAGGCCGCCTGCCACATGCTGATGAAGGTGTGATGGAAACTGCAGGCCATTATTCCTTTTGCTAGTTCAGTGGTGGTGTAGTGCGGACTACATGTAGGTGAGGCAGAGGGCTGATCAGGGTAGGTTGTGACTGCTCTTCTCCCTTTCTAGTGGGCACAACAAAAGATAGGCAGTGCTGTGTGGTTGACATGGGAGTCAAATAGTCTCCTGTCCTGCCCACAGTGGAAGCAGAGGGTCACCAGGGTGCGCACAGCATTCTAGGTGCTCGTTGCTAATGATGGGCAGCAGGGCGCCTTGTCACCTGCATAAATGTTCGCTCTGTGGAGGGTCTCTAAAATTGTGAATCACTTATTTTGCCTCCTGCGATGCAGGAAGCCACGGAAACGTGGCGGTACGGATGCTTCGCAGGGCAGCGGAAGCCTTCGAAAGGTGCTGCAGGCCGTGCCATGTTCCTCTTACTTCCTGTTGGTACTGCTCCTTCCTACTGGGAATGACAGCTAGTGCTTTGGGGACAGTGTCCTCTCCCCTCGGATGACTGCAGGCGGCCAGTAGGCAGCCCTCTTCTTCGCACAGGTCTCTTTCTTAGGAAGGTGCCTTGGAGACAGGTTCTGGGGGCATTTGATTGTTCTGCAGCCTCAGGACGTTTAAAACAGGTGAGGCACTGCACCTGCACAGCAGATGTCAGTGTGCTGCACTGTTCTGTGTCAGGCCATGGGGATTTACAGGCTCAATTCAACTGCAGGCTGCAGGTGGTGTGTGGGTGACACATGGGTGCTTCTGGTGCAGAGGTGTCTTCTGTGTAGGTGTGGCACACCTCAACCATTGAAGGCGCCTGGTGTCTGCTGCAGCACTTCACCCCCTCTCACACATCCTGGCTTCACACATTTCAAACCTGCGGGCTCACCTCATGCCCAGCGAGTAGGCTAGCACTGCTCCAGTTTCGCCACTGCTGAACTAGAGTTGTGGCAGAGGACCATGAGGCCTTTTCTCCCTTGTTTATTGCTTCGGGTGGCCACGCTGGTCAGTGAGTGCCATCACGGAAAGCGGGTGGCTGGTGGAATTATAGCGGTGGACGCTGTTGGGTTCCCTCACAGGTAGGCCTTCCATTTGCTTTGCTGAGGTGTGCCACGTCCCCAGTGCCTCGGTCACTGTTGCTCCGGCAGTAGGTGTGGGTGCCTTAGACTGGGGCTACACTTCTCTCCACACTAAGAACAGCAGAGTTGCTGCTGGCGAACACACGGGTCCAGACCTGCTTGTCACCATTGTTGTGTCTTGGGCCCTAAGCCTCATACAGCACAAAGAAGGACACAGACACATGGTAGGCTGTGGAAGTAACTGGCTCAGGGCATGTGCACCCTGCCTCTTTTATTGGCAGGATCATCTGACTGGTGACATCTGTGAAGGATGGGTGTGGGTTGAGTCTGGAATCCAGCCCTCACCATAGTGGCTGGTGGAAACACTAGAATGTGTCTAGCAAGAAACTACAGCCCCTGGGGCTCCCAGTCCAGAACCCTGCTGTTGACACGCCTGTGATGTTAGGAATGCAAACTGCGTCACAGTCAGAATCTCACGGGGGAGGTAAAAAAAACCTCTCACTCATATATTCTGGAGCGGCAAAAGCCTGTGAGGCAGAGGTACAAAGTATGGAGTTGCTAGTGCTATGAATAATATGCTGCCTACGTCTATAATTAAGTTTGACATAAAAAGGCCCTGAGGCGCTGCAGGAGAGACGGGCACACCGAGGAGTGCAAGAGGCCCGGAGGGCAAAGGCGGGGTGTGGAAGAGCATGTCTGTTAGGGTGATGAGATGTTGAGAAGTAAAAACCGGGACAGGGCAGACATAAAAGAAGGACTAAATACATTACTTTCACTTTTATATCTGGCCTGTCCGTTTTTTTTGCGTAGCTTTTTAAAGTGTGCCTATACGTGTGTGTGTGTATACACACACACACACACGTACAAGACTATGTATATAAAATTAGCTATGGCTTGACCGCCCACCCTGCACCCCCAACCCGCCTCTCTCTGCTATCCTCTCTGTCTCTCTGCTCGGGGCAGACAATTGCCTGACAGTAACAGATAAAATACTTTAATTATTTCATACTTTGTAGGCCTCTTTAAATTATGCTTCCCTAGATGATCTGACCTTTGTCCCAAAACCGGGACATTTATTTAATAATATGACCTTTGTCCCAAAAAACGGAACATTTATTTAAAATTAGGAGAATCGTCGGGTCACCGGGACAGTCCTCTAAAAACAGGGGCTGTCCGGGGAAATCCGGGACGTCTGGTCACCTAGCGTCTGTGCTCGTGCAGGAGTACCCCTGCTCAGAGGAGTGCCACAGATGGGTTCAGGACGTTCTCTAGTCAGCTTTCCTCGCCCAGTATTCTTTACATGCGCCTCATGTCACCTCGCAGAGCTCCGTAAATATCTTTCACCTAGCAGACCTTGTTTTACGCCACAAGTCTGTAAAACCCAATTTCAACTGAAAAAACCCTGAAATGACTCCTTTCTGTTTTTTTTCTTTCCAAACTTGGTTTGTCTGGGTCTGGCGGAGGCATCATGCCAGCCAGCATGAGGAGGAACGGTACATCCTGAGTGATCCCTAAATGATAAACATGCTCTTTGCTAACCTTGCTGCCTCCTAGCGAAGAGCCAGGCACTATTAAGTGACCAATCTCTTGCTGACCTCAAGACAGGTGTCGTTAAAGACAACTCAGTTGTACCGTGTCCATTCGCCTCGAAACTCACAGCGATCCAGGTCTCCAGCAGTGTTCTATGGTCCCCAGAAAGAGAATGAGAAATGGAGTGAACAGATGGAAACAGACAGATACAGCGAGGAGATGGGAGCGGAGGGGATTTGGGCATTTTTGCCAAGACCGCTTTTAGGTCCCCAGTCATGCACTGACTATTAAGCCAACATACTCTGCTACAGTGCTTAACTTGAGCTGGTGGTTTCCGGTGCGAGGCACCAGCCTTTCTTTTGAGGGCCGGCACTTAGTTTTCTGCCTCAATCAGTTACTGCGAGCAAAAGAAACATATAAGAAAGACGGAGGAAGAGATAAACGAAAAAGCGCTACAAAGGGGAAAAGCAGAGAGCTACAAGAGCGAGCTGAAGGGCAGGGAGTGGCTGTAAATGGAATAAAGAGGCCCGAGATGGCTTCATGACTATGCTGCCTCAGTATTCCGTGCTCGCATATTTAATTGTAGCAGCCTCGCGTTTCAGAGGAGTTTTGGGCGCTTCCACATCTTTATTTACAAATTAAGCACTGCTCTGCTATCATTACCCACAGCAAAGGCACTGCAGTCTGTTCTTCTCGAAAAATATTTTTTGGCCAATAAGATTTTGAAAGTTTTATTGTGTGGAAACCTGTTCTTTTCAACCCTCCCCTCATTACCTCTTTGAATTATGAGTTTGTGGTTCCCAAATCATAAAAGTATTGCAATACTTTTATGAGTGCCTTGTCAGAGCTATCTGTAAAACTTGTGGCATTCTGTCAAATTCATTTCAAAATATTAATTAAAATGCATTGTTATGTCACTTTTTTCAAACTTTTTTTTGGTTGAAAGACTCCCAACCCACATCCTCTTAATAGCAGTTCCGCTCGCTCGTTCCATACCGTTCTGGTCACCCACCCTCCCAGTTTTAGGCATCACCAGCCACCAGCGGCTGAAACCCTCCTATGGCCACACTTGTTGTCCGCTTAGATGTAATTAATAAAACCTTCCAGGTTCATCAGAAGAGGGGGGCAGAGGGGGCATTATTCATCAGGCCTGCGTTCATGCTGCAAGATGTATTAGATTTTTCGAAGCAATCCTGCCTTATTTATTAATGGGTTTCTGGCGGCAAGTATTTCTGCTGCCCCACCCGTAAGAAGAATCATCAGTAATTCTTTAACTACAGGAATCTTTCCCGAAGATCTAAAAAAGACATACATACACCTATTATTAAAGAAAACAAACCTGGACCTGCATGACCTAACAAATACAGACCCGATTACAAATGGGGCTTTCCTGGGCAAACTGATAGAGCAGCATTTGCCCTGATGGTACAATTCATTGAACATAATTAAATATTTTGAGACTATCAGACAGGATTCCACCCAGGAAGAGGCTCAGAATCTGCCCTCATTGCCATCTGGGATGACCTTAAAAACAGTAGACCCGAAAAGGGTTGATGCACTACTTTGTTTGGACCTCTCAGCTGCCTTTGACACAGTTGACCATGACACTCTAATACAAAGACTCAACAAAGCTGGCATAGATGGGACTGCTCTCAACTGGATCACATCCTACCTTCGAAACAGAACAATGTCATCTATATTCCTCCTTTCTTATCCAAACTGTACATCACAAAAGCCGGGGTACCTTGTGGCTCTATCATCTCACCCAGTTTTTTTTACATATACATGAAGTCATTACCGACAATGATCAATGAATTTCAGCTTACACGCTATAACCACGCAGATGACACACATATGTTCCTTAAACTGGAAAGCCCCAAAGACATTGGAAACAAAAAATCCTCAGTTGCCTCAGAGCCGTTGATCAGTGGATGACATGGGGTCATCTCAAATTGAATGCTTCCATTCCATGCTTGCGATACTCACATGTGGCGATTGGGAAAATTATGACCCACTCGTTGCGTGGCCTGATCATCTGGGACCACCTCCTAAAGTATATAAGGAAGTAGGGAACCATGGATTTACCATGCACTCCAAGTTATCAAATTAGCAAGATCAAGGTTCATTACTATGAAAACTCTGCAATGCATTTTCCCCCACCTAGGATGGTCACACAATGTCCAGCTACTATCTCTCTTGTACTGTCTAAAATAGATTACACCAATGGCCTCTACCACAGATTATCTTTATCAACTATGAAAAGACTGCAACAGATTCAGAACTCTGCCACCAGACTACTCCTACATGTAAAGCCACAAGCCCACATCTCCCCTGCCTTGAGGGCTCTACATTGGTTATCAGTTGCCAGAAAATCCACCTTCAAGCTGCTTTGTATCAAACACAAAGCAATACATGGAACATGACCGCTTTTAATCAGGAATAAAATCACCAAATACATTCAATAAAGGAACCACTGCTCCATATTGGCACCTAGTCTCAAAATACCACCATACAAGAAAAAAAACACAAAGATGGTACATCCTTATATGTTTAAGCAGCCAAACTACGCAACTCATTACTACCTCCAAACATAAGATTCACGTATAACTATTTTAACTTCAGAAGACTACTCAAGATTTGACTGTTGCCTACATAACCACCATACTCAAACACTAATGTACAGCATATCCCTAAATATATAAACATTTATAATTTGATTATATGTATGTATCTAGATATGTTTATTTATTTGTAAAAATCTGCATAATCCTTATGGTTTTAAAATATATAGATATTCTTTAGGTCTCCTTAACAAATGTATATATTACTTATGGTTAGAAATATATATTTTACCTAGTGGCGATCGCCACTAGGTAGTTATAGTTAGGACCATGTTTCCATAGAAAAGGCTTTTTTTGACTTACCTACCTTGCCTATATCTTTGGCACCGTTTGACGAATGTTCACAAAAATTTCCCACAAAAGTGTTGCGGTGATTCTTGTTGCGCACGGAAAGTTTCGGGGTGATCCATGAAGCTGGGGCCAAGAAAAAGGGGTGGGGTCAAAAAAGTTGTTATTTCCCATGTTAATTCTCATAGGACATTTAGAGACGTCTACAGCCCGAACTACTGGACAGCATTACACCAGATTTGGCAGAACGATAACTTTATGTACATAGATTGATCTTTTGCTTATTTGGTGTAAATCCGTTCAGTAGTTTTTGAGAAATTTAGGGAAATCCAAATTTGTATATCTCCACGAAGTATTCACGAAAAAACCACCTCCCGGGGCTTCATTTTATTGACTTGTAGGGGGCCGGGGACCGCCACCTCACCGGGGGACTACCACCACCTCCTGGGGCTTTGTTAATATTGAGTGCAGGAGGACGCGCCCCTCACCCCCCCCCCCCCCCCCCCCCACTGCCCCGGGACCACGACATCCCCGGGGCAAAGATGAAACTGAAGGAGGTCCATTTCAGACCCCTTGTAGCCCTGGGGATCACCACCTCCCCGGGGCTATAGATGTTGGAGGGGGGCCACGCGCCACCCTCAAGGAGCCACTGATGGCCCTGGGGGCTGCCACCTCCTTGGGCCGGCTCCTGCTATCTCCTGGGGCATAGCTGTTTGCTGTGGCTTGGCTGCTGCTTTGAAGCGGCATTCAAGCCACAGCAAACACTCAGGTTTCTGACAGTGGGATCTGAAAAGCAGGTCCCGCTGTCAGAAAGCGGAGTTTTCATCTCTGCTCCCTGCAAGCAGGTATGCGTGCAGTAAACAGAGATGAAAGCTGTTGAAAGCAGCTCCTTGGTTGCTGAAGAATGGTTCTGCGAAGGAGGGTTCAGGCTTTCACGCGGTCCCAGATAGAGCATGAAGGGCATATAATAAAATACATTTTAAAAAACATGTAGGGACTGCAGGGAAGCCCTTGAGGCCTCCCCTGTGGTCCCAGGTAGCCCATAAAGGGCTAAAAAAAAACACATGCCAAAAAGGAAAAAAAAGAATAGTTCAGTGTTAAGGTCACAGACCGCCACACAGCATTGGAGGTTTGAGAAATGTTTAAGGCTCATGTAAAAGGTCATCTTACTATTTTTAAATGACATATTTAAAATGACAATACATTTTTCTTTCAACATTGTGCAGCAATATCTCATTCTAAGTATATCATACATCAAAGCCTAAAAAACTCTTTCTCCCTCTCACTCTTTCCCTCTTTCTCTCTCCCTTTCAATCTTTCTCCCACTCACACATCCACTCAGACATTTATGAACCCACTCACTCATGCACCCACTCACAGATGCACTTAAACACTTGTACACCCAGTCACAGCCCCAGTCAGACTCTCAAGCACCCACTCACAGAACCGCTCAGACTCACACACCCACTCAGAGACACACTGATACCCTCATGAAGCAACTCACAGACCCACGCACACACTGATGCACCCACTAAAACACTGATGTACGCATTCTCATACCCAGACAGGCACTCTCACAGCCAATCACCCCCAGATACACCCACTCACACCTATTCTGACACTCAGATGGGCCGCGGCCAACTCCCGCTGTGCATGGACAAAGAGCCATACGTAACGTGGAGTTGGATGGTTGGGAGGGTTGGCCGCAGGGTCTGGCTGCAGGCCAGGTCTTGCGGGCAACCTCCGATGTGCAAGGATGAAGGCTGTGTATGGTACAAGGTTGGGTGCTTATAGGGGGGTTGGCCGCTTATATGGGGGTTGGCCTTGCTAATTACCGCCACACATGGTAGATGAAAATTACTATATGTTTTAAAAAAAAACTGACATTCACTGAGAAAACCAAAGGTGACAGGGACATTATAGTTAGGAAATAGAATTAAAAAAAAACACAGAAATTCACTGAAAAAAACAAAGGTTACAAGGACGTTATAGTTAGGTTCTGAATCATAGTTACCTCAGGGAACAAGTTATAGTTACTTGAAAGAACTCTATAACTGCTGAATTTCTATGGTTTTGTAGGAGTAAATTCAAAACCCAAATATAACATCCGTGTAACCTTTGTTTTTTTTCAGTGAATCATATATAGCGCCAACAGATTCCTCTTATGAGATAAATAAGAGATTGGCATTCCTGCACAAGGATTCAGCAAAATGTATTTAATAAATGAGGCATTAACAACGTGTTTTGGCACAAGCCAAGCTCACGTTAGTGGTGCCACTAACCTGAGCAAAGCTTGTGCCGTAAGTGTGTTAGCCCCTCAGCTAATAAATACATTTTGCTGAATTCTGCTGCTAGAGTGACGATCTCTTATTTATCTCATAAGGAGTCTGCTGGATTTGACACATGCGGGCGGGCAGGCGCATTCTTCGAGCACCGCTGAGGGTTTGGAGCACACCGGCTACCGCAACCTTGGAACCTTAAAAAAATTTTTTTTCACTACGTGTGATAGTCACGAATATGTTGCGATGCTCAGAGCGCCCCCCCCCCTTGTAAAGTCACAAGTTTGCAAATATCTGCAAAAAAAAAACATTCACACACTAATTGATACACTAATTCATTCATTCATATTAGCACTCGGACACTCATGCAGCTACTGACAGAGGCACTCACACACCGACTAACAGACCCACACAGACACTCATATACCCACACACACACTCACTCAGACCCTTAAACACACACTCACAGACCCACAAAAAACACTGACTCACCCACTCACAGACCCAGTCAGACTCTGACTCACCCACTCAGACATCACACATCCACTCAATGACGCACTCAGAAACTCATGCACCCACTCACAGGCCTACTCAGACCTGTCACGTACCCATTCACTGACCCACTCAGACCTTAGAGCACCCACTCACAGACCCACTTTGACACTGATACACCAACTCACAGACCCACCCACTCAGACGTAACACATCCACTCACAGAACCACTCAGACCCTTGTGCACTCATCTCACACTCTGACAGACACTCTCACACCCAGATACACCCTCTAACACCTATTCTGACACCCAGGGAGACAGACACTTTGGCTGTGTGTGATGCATGATTGGGTGGTTATGAGGATTGGCCGTAGGCCAAGCCTTGCGGCCAACCCATGCAACACACTGTCAAAAGCGATGCACAGCACAGGGTTGTGCGGCCATCCTCTGCAGTAAACATGCCCAAAGGCTGTGTGCGGTGGTGGTTGGATTAACGTAAATAATTAAAATTACTTTAAGTTCTAGTTAGGGTCTGAATTTACTCATACAAAACCATAGAAATTCCGCAGTTAGAGTTATTTCAAGTAACTATAATTCACGACCTAAGCTAACAATAACTTGCGCCCATGCCATGCACTGCTAATTACCCCTGATATTACAGCACTCATGACAACTTCTATGTCATTAAAAATATAAATGAAATATTAGCAAATTATTGAAGAAAAAAATGTGCATGGCGGGGGCGCATGTTATATTTACCTTAGGGCGCGGGTTATAGTTACTTGAAATAACTTTAACTATTACTGCTGAATTTATGTGGTTTCGTATGAGTACATTCCTAACGAACCTAACTATAACGTCCCTGTAACCTTTGTTTTTTTTCAGTGAGTATGTATATAAAAATAAATATAAATATATATATATATATATATATATATATATATATATATATATATATATATATATATACACATACACACACAGGGACGTTATAGTTAGGAAAGGAAACCAAATAAAAAAATATCATAAAAATTCACTTAAAAAACAAAGGTTTCAGGGACGTTATAGTTAGGCTCACATTTTAAATGTACAGAACCATAGTAATCCACCTGTAATAGTTATCTCAAGTAACTGTAACTCATGTCCTAAAGTAACTATAACTCGCGCCCCTGCTATGCACAGTGTTTCCATCAAAAATGTTACTGCAAATATTACATTGATATTATCAATGATGCTATAAAAGATGCCATGATTGCCGTAATTTGAATTTTACTTTGCAGTGAATGGTGAGGGCACGAGTTATAGTTACCTTAGGGCACGAGTTATAGTTACTTGAGGTAACTCTAACTATAACTGGTGAATGTCTCTGGTTTTGTACATTTAAAATGTGAGCCTAACTATAACTTCCCTGTAAGGTTTGGTTTTGTAAGTCAGTTTTTATGGTCTTTTAAAATTCTATTTTGCAACTATAATGTCCCTGTAACCTTTGTTTTTTTTCAGTGAATTTCTATGTTTTTTGTAACGTATAATAATTTTAATTACTATACGTTAATCCAACCACCGCTGCGCACAGCCTTCAGCTGTGCACAGCCAGACCCTGAGGCCAACCCCCTAGAAGCACCCAACCGTGCACGTCCTTCATGCATTCGCAGGGGAGGTTACCTGCAAGACCAGGCCTGGAGCCAGATTCTGCGGCCAACACCCCCCAACTACCCAAACCCAAGCTGTGCACAGCCCTTTCTTTGTGTGTGGCGGGAGTTAGCCCCAGCTTCTCTGGTGTGAGAATAGGTGTGTTAGTGTCTAAGTAGGTGTGTGAGTGGGAGAAATTGATTGAAAGAGAGACCCAAAGAGAGAAAGTGAGAGTTTTTTAGGCTTTAATATCTCATATACTTAGAATGAGATATTTTTGTTATATTTAACAAAAAATGTATTTAATATATTTAAAAAAGTATTTTTTTTTTTTTAAAAAGGAAATGAGTCCAGCTGGACTCGGACCCCCATAGCTCAGCGTGAAGGTCTGCAACCTTCAGACTGAGCTATGGGGATTTTATTTTAATTTTTTTGTTTGCCCTTTGTGAGCTATGTGGGACCACGAGGGAGCCCTCAAAGGCTCACCCGCGGTCCCAACTGTATTTCTTTTTTTTTTTTAAACACTTTATTTTTTATTACAAAGCCCTTTACGGGCTATGTTGGACTGCGAGTGAGCCCTCAAGGGCTCCCAACGCGGTCCCTACCTAAAAAAATGTTTTTAATGCTAAGCCCTTACGGTTTACCTGGCACTGCGAGGGCAGCCTTAAGGCTAGGATATATATATATATATATATCTATATATATATATATCTATATATATATATATATATATATATAGATATATATATATATACATATACTGGCAGTAGTTTCCATAGGAAAAGCATTTTTTCTTTTGTCAATAGCCTTGATGCCGTTTGATGGATCTTCACAAAATTTTAAAAATTAGTATGACAGTCAGTTCAGGGCTGTGTTGAAAGTTTTCAGGTGATCGTCAAGCAGGGGCCGAGACAAAGTGGAGGGGGTCCTGAAATGCATTTTCCCCATGCTTTTTCCCACAGGGTCTTTAGACACGACTACAGCCCGAACCGCTGAACCGAATTACATCATATTTGGCAGGAAGCCAGATTTTGTAGCGCAGATCGTGCTTTTTGTTATTTGGTGTAAATCCATTCAGTAGTTTTTGAGTTATTAAAGGAAAAAGAAATAAAGATGTCTGGGAGGAGCCTAAGCACAGATCTCATCGTGAGATCTGATTGGCAATCAGCACTTCAACCAGGATGTGCTGGCAGCCATCTTGGGACCAATATACATGATTGCACCCATTAAAATGCATCGTAGTGAATGGAAGGTTTTGAGAGTCACAAAAAAAGAATGTATAAAGGGTGATAGTAGATTTTAGTTACAATATAAATCATTTGTTGCCAAAGTAATGTTACCCTTTGAAAAAGGCTCCTGCTGGGATTTCATGAATCATGTTTGAGAGAAAACTGTTTTTGCATGCTTATCCCATAGAGGTTATGGAAGGTGCACCAGAAGCTAAAATGAAAGTATATTTTCTGTAAACTCGCACTGTCTTTCTCAGCTATATGAGAAGCAAATCTGACATTCTCAGTAAAACATGTACTTCTAGTAGGAGCAGCCTGTCAAGTGATTCCTTTGTGTACTACTGCAGCCTCCAAGAGTGTTCCACACAACAACTAGAGCACTAAAAGTCTTTCGTATGACAAACATGAGGCATACCTGAGCCATCTTGATTGAATCATACTGGTAAAACTTAAAACATTTAATTTAGAAATGAGCCAAATTAGAGGGTTCATTTTGTCATAGAAATTATGGTTAGTGCTGTAATTAAAGAAAAATTAGGACATGTATTCAGTGATTTCTCAAGTATCTTCCTCTTTGATTTCATTAAAACACTCTAACATGCAGACTGAAACATGCACTTTCAACATCTGTAGCAGACTGCAGTTAATTCCCTAGTGATTAGCAGGCTTCTCTACAGAGTTCTAATGTGCAACTAGAGTGCTAACATTCTGAATATATGCCAAAAGTGTAACACATCTGAACACCATCTGTGATGGAATCGAAGTGGAAAACGGAAAGCATTTCCTATTCAGAATATTGTGGTAAATGAGGAAATTAGGGAGCTTCATAACAAATAAGTCTCCCAAGATGGGCAACAGAGAAAAAAGAGTCCAAATGTAGCACAAATATTATCCAAATGCAGCTCAAGTATAGCCCAATGACAGAAGTGTGCATAACACGTATTTTTTTGTTTTGCAGTTTTATATAGAGCAGCCTTGACCCAAAGGTATTGGAGTGCTTTACATGAGCATCAGTTACATTAATCAAGGGTACGTTCATTTTGGTTTTACGGATGGGCAGATTAAGTGATTTTCCCAAAATCACAGGGTGTCGAGCTGACGCCGAAGCTTGAACCTGATTCTCCAGTTGCAAAGTATGCAGCTCTGACCGTAACGCCACATCCTCTCCCCTAAGTGTAACAAATAATCAACTGGATAAAAAAACATAAATATAGCAAATAATTTAAAAGCACTTTGTTGCTACTTGAGAACTTAGAAAATATGTCCTCATTTTAGGTTTTTAGAACACTAACCATAATTTAATTTTTATAATTTCTAAAAGGAATGCTTTAGGTATTACAGTTTTGATTACATCAAGATGACATGCCACACTTTTGTAATAAATATAGAATGTTAGCAGTCTAGTTGTTCACTAGCATACTGTGGGGAGGCAGAGGTCATGGGCACGGACTTGGATAATTGCGGGCAGGGAGGAGGGTTCAAGGGTAACAAGTTGACCATGCTGGGCAGTCAGGCGGGGCAGTGGCAGCACAATGGGCCATGGAGGACAGAAGAGAGGGGTAGTGGCTAGACACAAGAGAAAGGAGGAGAAGGGGCTTTGCAACAGACCACACAGGTCAGGCAGGAGGAGCAGTTGCAGCACAGCAGATTATGGAGGGCAGAAGGGAGTGGCAGCAGAAAGGACCATGGAGGACAGGAGGGATGGAATAGTAGCATGGAACCCGGACAAATGGGGGGAGAAGACAAGTACATGCAACAGCCACCTGACCATGCTAGGTAGGTGGGAGGGACAGTGGCAGCTGAGGGTTGGGCAGTGACAGGTCCATGGAACATAGTGGGCAAAAAGGAGAGAGCAGGGGCAAGCACACACACATCAGAGGGCAGGGGGAAGGAGGGGAGGGGCAGCAAGCTAAGCACAGATGCTAAGTAGGAGGGCAATAATCGGGCGAGGAATAGTTACTTGAAATAACTCTAATTATAACAGCGAATTTCTATAAAGTTCCAGCAACTCTTGTTTTTTTTAGTGATATATATATATAATGGTGAGTAGGCGTGGAGGAGCCGTGCTGTTGTGAACAATGTCACAAGTTAGATAAGTGCCTCCAGGTGTGAAAAATATTGGACCACAATTCCCATATGGTCTCTTAACATATACAAGACATGGCAGTAGGAATAACGACACAGGCTAAAACCACTATGAAAAAGATGAGAAGTTAAAACGCGTTGTGGTGTCTGTTGTAATGCTGTCTGACTAATAAAGGAAATTGCCAAGTGGAGCCTCAGGGAGTGCAGCATTATCTTTGATTTATATATATATATATATATATATATATATATATATATATATATATCCTACTGGCGGTCACCAGTAGGTAGGTATAGTTAGGACTTAGGGCCTCATTCTGATTTTGGCGGGCGGCGGGCGCCGCCCGCCGGGCGGGAACCGCCACTTGGCCGCTCCGCGGTCAAAAGACCGCGGAGGCCATTTTGGCTTTCCCGCTGGGCCGGCGGGTGCCCGCCAAAGCAGCGCCCGCCGGCCCAGCGGGAAAGGCCCTGCAACAATGAAGCCGGCTCCGAATGGAGCCGGCGGAGTTGCAGGGGTGCGACGGGTGCAGTTGCACCCGTCGCGATTTTCACTGTCTGCGAAGCAGACAGTGAAAATCATGGTGGGGCCCTGTTAGGGGGCCCCTGCACTGCCCATGCCAGTGGCATGGGCAGTGCAGGGGCCCCCAGGGGCCCCACGACACCCGTTCCCGCCATCCTGTTTCTGGCGGTGAAAACCGCCAGAAACAGGCTGGCGGGAAGGGGGTCGGAATCCCCATGGCGGCGCTGCTTGAGGATTCTCCCAGCCGGGGGAAATCCGGCAGGAAACTGCCGGACCCGGCTGGGCGACCGCGGCTGTAAAATACT
This sequence comes from Pleurodeles waltl, assembly GCF_031143425.1. Lineage (NCBI taxonomy): Eukaryota > Metazoa > Chordata > Amphibia > Caudata > Salamandridae > Pleurodeles > Pleurodeles waltl. The sequence continues at coordinate 150,361,755 of NC_090445.1, read as the reverse complement.
TGAGGAAGCACCGCCAGCCTGTTGGCGGTGCTTCCGTGGTCGTCCGCCAGGGTCAGAATGACCCCCTAAGTTTCCATAGGAAAAGTGTTTTTTGTTTTGCCAATAACTTTAGTGCTGATTGACAATATTGTCATGAAATATATATTTCCTGCCGGCAGTCACCAGTAGGTATAGTTAGGTCCATAGGAAAAGTGTTTTTTGTTTTGCCACTAACTTTAGTGCCGATTGATGAATTATCACAAAATTTTCAAACTTAGTTTGACACTCACTTTGGCTGCTGTCTTGAAAGTTTCCTGGGTGATTCGTCAATTGGGGTCCAAGAAAAAAGGGGGATCCCAAAACGCATTTTCCACAAGCATTTTCCCATTGGGTCTTTAGAAACGACTGCAGCCCGAACCGCTGAATGGAATTATACCAAATTTGGCAGATATGTAGATTTTGGTGTGCAAATAGTACTTTTTGTGATAAGGAAAAAGAAATATAGATATCGAGAGAAGCAGATCCTCCGAGGATCCACCACAGCGGATTCATGAATCTGTGCACCACAGAAAGGCACTGATTGGCTGGCCCCAACCTGTGAGAAATGTTGCGGCTGCCATTTTGTTTATTGGCTTGGTACGGTGGGGGTAAAATAACAGTGAAAAGTGAGATAAGGGTTCAGGATAGAGGTATATTGACCCCATACGACTCCCATGGCAAATAAATGCCCCAATTTTTATCTCCTGATTCACGGATTCGTGAATCTGCTGTGTGGCTCAGCGCGACCCTCTGTGTAAATCCCCAACGGAACTGCGAATCCGAAACCCAGTGGAAAAAAAATTACACACACTCACTCAACCAAACCTGTGTGGGGTTAGCAGCATGTGGGGGTTGGCAGCAGGGCCTGGCCATAGACCATGCCCTGTGGCGATCCTCCCTCTGCGTTAAAAAGAAAACAAGCTAGAAATTCACAAAAAAAACAAAAGGTTACAGGGATGTTACATTTAGGAATTAGCATTTTAAAAAATCATAGAAATTCACTGAAAGAAACAAAGGTTACAGGGACGATATAGTTAGGCTCGCCATGCAGAGTTTTCATATAATTTTTTTTATTGGAAATGTTGCAGTGATATCAACAATGATGCCATAGAAGATCTCATGAATAATGTAATAATTGGGGTAATTAGCTGTGCATAGCGAGGGCGCAAGTTATAATTACCTCAAGGCACGAGTTATAGTTACTTGAAATAACTCTAACTAAAACAACTGAATTTCGATGGTTCAGTGCGTGTAAATTAAGAACGTAACTATAACGTCCCTACAACCTTAGTTTTTTTGTGAATTTCTATGGTTTTGTAAATGCGAATGTGAATTTTATATATATATATATATCTATATCTATCTATCTATCTATCTATCTATCTATCTATCTATCTGTATATATATATATATATATATATATATAGTATATATATTCTGTGCTTAACATGTATATAGGTCACTGCATAGTTTTCAGTTTTCATATGTTACTAGAATAGATGCTTATTGTTTTTTTTTATTTATCTATCACAATATGTAAATATTATACCTATTTTATCATTTTATCTACAAGTGCTTCAGTACTGAAATATTGAGAAAAATATAAAATTAAGAGAAAAATTATAAAAATACACAGATAAATTAAAGTACAGCAACACTTGAAACAACTTTAAATCTCAATATATTTTCTTCCTTATACATGTATACCCTCTCTATGTACTTAAGTATCAATATATTTATTGCTTTACTCCTACTATCGAAGAAGAAAAAATACCTTTTACTGTCCAATACACTACTCCCTGTCTCATCCTATACCACTCTCAGTTATATCCTCTACCTCCATTCTCTCACTCATCCCAAGCCTCCTTCTACTATTATGATCTCAAAAATAACCCTTTCTAGATTCTTCCCTGCTCTATCCTTCCTTGGATCACCCCAAACCTCGTTTAGCTACTATGATCTCCCAAACAACCCTTTCTAAGTCCTTCCCTCATGTATCCTTCCTTTGACTCTTCCCAAACCTCATTTTACTACTATGATCTCCCGAATCAATTTCTAGAGACTCTTCCCTCCTCCAACTCTCCTTTTACTCATCCCAAACTCACTTTCTAGACTATTCTCTCTTCTATCCCTCCATTATCCTATGTAATTTAACTAACAGCCTCCCATGTCCACTGCTCAAATTAACTCATATTTCCCTATATTAATTGACCATGAATCCTTTTTGGGCTCCAGAGTAGCATGCTACTCACCGAAAAGCACTTTGATGCTTCGTCATAGGTAGTAAGCACTATATGAATACATTTACACTATTTGGAGGGTGCCTAACTAAGGGCTTGATGTACTGAGACAGGTTTCAAAATGTGGTTGCAAATTATGCACCAATTTTTATTGACCTATCACTGACTTTGTGACATGACTGATGTTCTAAGGTTGCAATGCTAATTTTTCAGTTGCAGGGAGTCGCAGAACAACCAGCCGCATGAATATTAATAATGAAGGTCACCCACTGTCATTGACTAAAAACATAGGGAAGGTGGCCTGCAAGGAACAGAAGACCACCAACCCTGTGTTTGCATTTCTCAATTATAACTTTTTTTTAAACAGCTTGGCAACTTTACAAAAAGTTTCCTGATTAGGAGTGCATCTGGTAGAGCAGGTAACGGTTCCCTGGACCACTGCTTGCCCCTCTCCTCTTTTCTGAGGTTGCAAGGCCAGATTCACAAAAAGGAAGATGTCCGTAGAGGACTCCTTCTCGGTTGTGAATAAGTTGCCACCTACTTTGAAATGCTAGTATGTCACAAACAATTGCAAGATGTCACTACAATCTGTAACTAGGAAGGGACACTCCTGTCACACTCACCCACTACTGTGTTTCAAAATGGTTCACCAACCCTTTTTGTGAGTCCAAAAGGCTTCTCCTACTGGTAAAGTGGGGTTAGCAAATAGAAAAAAAAACTTTTTGAGGTTGAAAACCCTGTGGTTTTGTGAATCACAGAGTTTGTGATCAGAAAATTACTTTGTACCTCTGTGCCTATGTTTGTGAAACTGGAAGGCAAACAAAATGTAGGCCTTGCAACTGCATGCCTCTGTTCATACCGCGTATACTTGGTCTCCGTAGGCAATGACGCCTATTCCACTTCTTCTGCTTCTCATGGGAGCTATCATGGTCCACTGATTGGTCTCAGGGCTGTACATCTCTGCTGTGAACAGGCATTCATTTCCGTTGAATCCACCACATATATATACCTGTTCAAAAAGAAATCAGCACCTGTGTGAATGTGTATAGAGGAAGACTGGTAAGTTGGAGAAACGCATGCGCAACAGCCAGCAAAATATTTCAGGGCAAAGAAAACAACTTTACAACATGCAGGCATGATAGGGCTTCTCTGGAGAGCAGCAAATAATGTTTAGACTTCAGTGGCACAGCTCTGACTCTAACGATTAAAAGGGGTGGATATGGTACTGTGGGTTTCCATTGTGCGGAACCTAGATTGTCTCCTTAGCCCACCGCATACCAGGTCTTCAAACTGCAGTCCCCAATGGTCTGCAGCCTACATGGAGCTCCATGATTGCAAGTCTATCTCTGTCAACCTGGGCAGCAGACTCCCTGTGTTAAAAATGTGGTCTCTAGTTGTCAGTGGTTGGCACCCTCCTCAAGTAGGGACCCTCACTCTAGTCAGGGAAAGGGAGTCACACAGCTAAGATAACCCCTGCCCACCCCCTTGATAGCTTGGCAAGGGCAGTTAGGCTTATCTCAGAGGCAAAGTGTAAAGTATTTGTACACACCCACACACAAACACAGAGTAATACAATGAAAACACCACAAAAGTACTCCACACTAGTTTAGAAAATTAGCCAAGATATATCTGATTACAAGACCAAAGCAACAAAAATCCAACATACACAAGCAAAGATATGAATTTTCAAAGATTAAATCTTAGTATAGCGTCTAGAAACACAACAGCTCCAACTGGGGCTACTAGTCATTACTAGCAGTCCGACAACACTCGCAAGGGAGTGCGGGCCGGTCACAGAGTCACATGGACTTCTAGTACAGTACCTTGGAAAATGAGGAAACAAAGATGTTGCAGAGTCTGGGAGGTGAGGTGTCGCTGGAGCCAGTGCAGCATCGGTTCCTTACTGCTACCGGAGAGGTGAGGTGTCAGTTCCTTACAGCTAGGCTGGGGAGGTGAGGCATTGGTTCCTTACGGTTGAAGGAGAGGTGATGCAGCATTGGTGGTGAGGCATCGGTTCCTAACAACCTGGCGGGGTCGCTGAATCCAACAGGTCAAGATGCCAGGTGTCAACTTCACAGTGTCACGATCACACCACGGGGCCACAGGTGCTGCGGCAGAGTCGGGTGTCATGGGTGTGGGTGACATGCCACTCGGGACTCATGCTGTAGCAGGACTTCAGAGGTGCTGCGACAGGCCTGCGCCATCTGTCACAGTCGGCAGGGACCATGGCTCTGGTGCAGGCAATGGCGTGGAGTCGGACCGTGGTGCCTTTTCTCCTGAAGTCGCTCTAAAATCTGTGTACTTGTTTCTTCTTGATTACACCAGACCTCACTCCCAATGGCCCAGAAACTGGATTTGGCACCACTTGGAAAGTCAGGATTCTAAACCAGAGAGCCCAGGTGCTGGCAGATGAAGTCTTTGATGTCCCTGAGACTTCTTAACAGGAGGCAAACTCAGTCCAAGCCCTTGAAGAACCCTTGGAATCAGGATTTAGAAAGCAAGGTCCAGTCCTTTTACTCTCAGGACAGAAGCAGCAGGCCAACACTGCAAAGCAACAGGCAGATTGGCAGTCCCTCCTACAGCATCCGGCTCTTCTTCCTGGCAGAATGTCCTCAGTCTAGAACTGCTCTACCTTTGTGGGGTTAGAGGTCAGAGGTTCAGTACTTATACCCACTTCTGTCTTTGAATGAGGCAAACTTCAAAGAGAAGACTTTGGAGTGTACAAGACCCTGCCTTTCCTGCCCTGGCCCCAGACACATTCCAGGGGATTGAAGACTGCTTTGTGTGAGGACAGACACAGCCCTATTCAGGTGCAAGTGTTAGCTCCTCGCACCACTCTAGCCCAGGAAGACCCATCAGGATATGCAGGGCACACCTCAGCTCCCTTTGTGTGACTGTCTAGTGAACTCACAAACAGCCCAGCTGTCATCCTGTGTCGCGTAGGCTCTCATTATTTTAATAAGACTACTGGATTTTGAGAATCGCTTGTGGTGTGAAAGACTGAGTCTGACCCACTACAGGTGACACCTGTCGCTCCAGTCCGGGTTTTGCTCCGGCTAACTAGCAGTGCCTCATCGCCACCCAAGGGCGGGATGATTGGGCAGCCGAGCGCAAGACATGATTGATTTCTCAGGGAAACCGTGGTCACTCAGGTCTCATCCGTTTCTCTCAGTTACATTAGTCCCACATACACAATGACAAACAGAGACAGTATAGGTTTTGACAATGCTTTAATAAAACAACTGCATCTTGGATAGCAAAGCATGGACTGCAATAACCAGGAAGATACAGCATGACAAGATTAAAATTGTGACAAGGAGAGTAAAGCAGAGAAATAACGCTACCATATGGTCACTGGAGTCAATAGGCTAATTGCCACCTAGGCTATAATAGAGCACAGAATGTTAAGCTCTAATTCTGCCCTTCAAGTTCCCCTGGGAAGGCATCATCCCCCATACCTGAGCAAAGGCCTGAAGTCTGCATATGCAGCTGTAGCGAAGCACTCAGCAATCAGCATACAGTTGTGGTTCTCTGTCTGGAATCTCCCTCTAACGTGTAAGGGACAGGAAAGTGTTTTTATAATAAAACAGATGATGGTCTGAGAAAATGCCCCTATGTAAGGATGTGTGTTTTCTATGAATGTCAGAGACAAAACTTATACCACATTCATCGGCAACCTATCTTACTGCAGCCTTGGGAGAAACATAGAGTGAGTAAGAATGTCTTGTTTGAGAACACAGTGCTGGCCTATGCAAAAACAGCTACATAGAGAGAAATAAAACAAGACCATAAAAGTGGCTATTGTAATAATAATAAAGCGAAGCCGAATAAAATATATCTAGGATAAAGTGCACAGCGGCAGGCCTAGTATGTTAAAATAACATGCATGGAGCTATAACTAAAATGGCTACACAGCACCCTCCCCATGTCAGTTGAAGGTGGCTCAAAGCCTAAGTATATATAGAAGCTACTAAAAACTCAACCTAAGATATATATGGAAAAAATTTCAATAATGACAAGATAAAGGGGCACATGAGCATATATAAAAGGACAATTTAAAATGTTAACATGTGGCATAGAAAGGACCGAATTTCAAGAGTCTGAGTTAATTTTAGAATTTCCAATCGATTCCTGGACAGTGGAGGACAGGAAATCTTCCACTTCGGCTGGTGTTAAAGTTGGAAAGGCATCGCCGAGAAGGACCAAGGAGCAGTTGTGTTCCATAGCCTGAGCCTCAGCCAAGGCAGCAGCATTCCGTGGTGTGCCTAATGATGAGTTAAAAGCCACATCCTCCAGGAAGGGCAACTCATAAGTAGCTTCCCGAAGCAAACGCACCCTCAATGCGCACGACTGGTAATGAGCCCTCAGAGAGAACATCAACAGATCAGCGTCCAATGAAAGCACGTGTTGCGTAGAAAGGCAAACTTCTAGTGCATGTTCTAAAGAGCACCAGAGGCACTGAAACATAGGCTGCACACAATCCAAAACCAGTCTGAATGACAGAGACCAGTCACACTCCAATTCCTCCAGGAGTGTTGCTCCAAAGTACTGCATCATGCGCTCACGACACAGCTGCGTTAATGGGAGCACCTTCATTCCTCCTTGTTGCGGTGGGACAGCCATTGTGCATAAAAAATAACAACAGCAAAACACCAACTATTATAGCCAAAGCTATTGGAAATCCCCTGAAAATACTGGAGCATATTGAGTGGATGGCTGATGATATTAAACCGAATATGGAGGAGAAGGTGTGAACAAAACCAGAATCAACAGCCTTAAAGAAGTTTGCGATTCCAGTAGTACTGGACGCATTAAATATTTGTCCCACGAGTTCACCAAAGTGTCTTGGAAAGTTGGTACTTACAACAAACTGGATCTCTGCTGACGACCTTGCCACCTGAAGTGCGTAGGTTTCGCGTGCAGATGTGAGAGCCACATGTTTTTAAAACAATAAAGCCTTGAGTCTGCTCAACTTGTCAAAATTCACTTTAGAAGTAAAAATATGAGGCCAAATGTCTACTACCTTTCTTATTTTAGTGGGAGGAAAGAGTACGTTCCCGCAGCATGTAACAATCTTAGATACCGAAACAACATAAACTATTCCGGTTCGCATCCAACAACAGTCTTCACCATTGAGGAGGTCATAGCTGCCGTTTGAAAGCACATGGAACGTAGGTCTAATAAAGGGGACTGGAACTTCGTTTAGGTAACAAGCCAAGTTCACTGCAGACGCGTTGCACGCCCCATGCAAGGACAGCTGTTTGCAAACCATCGAATGGCTGACAGAGGTCTCACATTCACTACCGTTAAGAAAGAGTTCTTTCATGCCACTGAGACATTTGTACGAGAAGGGCAGCTCCCACACCTCATGGATGTAACTATCTCCCAGCCTTTCATATCTGCTTATCGGATTGTGTTTTAAACAGGACGTGAATTGTAATGTGGAAATAGGCAGATTAATGACCCCGTTTATTAACCATTCAGCAGATGGTATTTCAGCCACAGTAAAAGGCAACTTTTCGAACTTTTTGATGTTTAACATGACATAAGTCGCTTCTTTCTGAGCCATTAGTTGTTGTTGTCACGTTAAATTAAAAGTAGGAAATATTCCCTTGCGCTTACATGTTGCCAGAGAACGCGACCCGCCTTCAGTGTTTGAAGTGTCCAACCCAACAGCATAATAGACCTTAGTTGACTCTGCCCACGGGGTAATGAAGACATATCTGTTTGTATAATGTCTATTGCAAAAGAGATGATGTTATTCAGAGTGTATATCCGGTCGGACAGGGTGTTAATCCCATTATCTACAACAGCTAATGCCTTCTGTAAATTTTCCTGGTCTATTTGCCTTAACTGGGCAGCAGCTTCTTGTTGTGAAAACTTCCAGATTTCATTATATACTTCATATAAGAAGCGCTTTCTGTGTTGTTTCCTGGGGCCTAACAGGAAGTCCTGCAAGTCAGTATTAGACAGGATACTGAGTTGTTCTCTAACAGCATCTAGTAAGGAACTCTTCAACCATTGCTGGCATAGTTTCCCTACACTGTATGTTGTTATTATACCCGCATGTTTGGACGATATATAGCGAGGGCCCGGCCTACTAGTTCTAAAGCCCCAGAGGGATTTATAAAATGTTTATGACACCCATTGGTGTCTATTGGCCACAATAACCACCCGCCAGGACGTGACAGTGAAACATTACACGTGCCATTCTGGACCCATTCATCGAGCTGGTCTTCAGTTGCATTAATATATTTTTGCCATTTGTAAAATTTTGCAGGGGCAGGAATACTTACATACATACAATTCAATGGTAAAGACAGATTTTAATAAATATCAAGGAAAAACATCTTTAAGAAACTTACCTTTTCCCTGCTTGAAGCTCCTAGATGCTAAGTTACATTAATTCTCTAGCTTCCTCCAGCCTGTACTTGGCCTGAATATAGTGGGAAATTCTTACCATGAACTGCACAATAGGTAAATATGATTGACAGGTCTATCTGAGTAGGCAGGGATGGCTCCTTTGAGCTGAGCAGAAAGGTGGCTGTTGTGAGCATCCTTTTTGACATTATACTCAACTCCTACGTGAAAGGTCTGCTGAGCTATATGTAACACTTGAAAGGGTGAGAACAGGATGGCAAATCTTGTGTATCCACTGTCTGGTTGCCAAAGAAACCTGGTTTTGTCCTACCAGATGTCTGTATCTGGGTTTTGCATCTAACACTTGGGGTGCACTTGTAAGGAAGGGGACAGTATGCCAAGACAATTCTTGAGTATCCATTTTCTGGTTGCTAAGGAATCCTGATTTTGTCATACCACTGTAGGAGGCTGGACTGGCTTGTAGTGAGTACCAAGGGGTACTTGCACCTTGCACCAGGCCCAGTTATCCCTTATTAGTGTATAGGGTGTCTAGCAGCTTAGGCTGATAGATAATGGTAGCTTAGCAGAGCAGCTTAGGCTGAACTAGGAGACGTGTGAAGCTACTACAGTACCACAAGTGTCACTTGCACAATATCATAAGAAAACACAATACACAGTTATACTAAAAATAAAGGTACTTTATTTTTATGACAATATGCCAAAGTATCTCAGAGTGTACCCTCAGTGAGAGGATAGGAAATAAACACAAGATATATGTACACAATACCAAAAATATGCAGTATAGTCTTAGAAAACAGTGCAAACAATGTATAGTTACAATAGGATGCAATGGGGACACATAGGGATAGGGGCAACACAAACCATATACTCCAAAAGTGGAATGTGAACCACAAATGGACCCCAAACCCATGTGACCTTGTAGAGGGTCGCTGGGACTATTAGAAAATAGTGAGGGTTAGAAAAATAGCCCACCCCAAGACCCTGAAAAGTGAGTGCAAAGTGCACTAAAGTTCCCCAAAGGACAAAGCAGTCGTGATAGGGGAATAAGGCAGGAAAGACACAAACCAACAATGCAACAACAATGGATTTCCAGTCGAGGGTACCTGTGGAACAAGGGGACCAAGTCCAAAAGTCACAAGCAAGTCGGAGATGGGCAGATGCCCAGGAAATGCCAGCTGCGGGTGCAAAGAAGCTTCTACTGGACAGAAGAAGCTGAGGTTTCTGCAGGAACGAAAAGGGCTAGAGACTTCCCCTTTGGTGGACGGATCCCTCTCGCCGTGGAGAGTCGTGCAGAAGTGTTTTCCCGCCGAAAGAACGCCAACAAGCCTTGCTAGCTGCAAATTGTGCGGTTAGCGTTTTTGGACGCTGCTGTGGCCCAGGAAGGACCAGGATGTCGCAAATTGCGCCAGGAGGTAGAGGGGACATCGAGCAAGACAAGGAGCCCTCTCAGCAGCAGGTAGCACCCGGAGAAGTGCCAGAAACAGGCACTACGAGGATGCGTGAAACGGTGCTCACCCGAAGTTACACAAAGGAGTCCCACGTCGCCGGAGACCAACTGAGAATGTCGTGCAATGCAGGTTAGAGTGCCGTGGACCCAGGCTTGGCTGTGCACAAAGGATTTCCGCCGGAAGTGCACAGGGGCCGGAGTAGCTGCAAAAGTCGCGGTTCCCAGCAATGCAGTCTGGCGTGGGGAGGCAAGGACTTACCTCCACCAAACTTGGACTGAAGAGTCACTGGACTGCGGGAGTCACTTGGACAGAGTTGCTGGATTCGAGGGACCTCGCTCGTCGTGCTGAGAGGAGACCCAAGGGACCGGTAATGCAGCTTTTTGGTGCCTGCGGTTGCAGGGGGAAGATTCCGTCGACCCACGGGAGATTTCTTCGGAGCTTCTAGTGCAGAGAGGAGGCAGACTACCCCCACAGCATGCACCACCAGGAAAACAGTCGAGAAGGTGGCAGGATCAGCGTTACAGAGTTGCAGTAGTCGTCTTAGCTACTATGTTGCAGTTTTGCAGGCTTCCAGCGCGGTCAGCAGTCGATTCCTTGGCAGAAGGTGAAGAGAGAGATGCAGAGGAACTCGGATGAGCTCTTGCATTCGTTATCTAAAGTTTCCACAGAGACAGAGACCCTAAATAGCCAGAAAAGAGGGTTTGGCTACCTAGGAGAGAGGATAGGCTAGCAACACCTGAAGGAGCCTATCAGAAGGAGTCTCTGACGTCACCTGGTGGCACTGGCCACTCAGAGCAGTCCAGTGTGCCAGCAGCACCTCTGTTTCCAAGATGGCAGAGGTCTGGAGCACACTGGAGGAGCTCTGGACACCTCCCAGGGGAGGTGCAGGTCAGGGGAGTGGTCACTCCCCTTTCCTTTGTCCAGTTTTGCGCCAGAGCAGGGCTAAGGGGTCCCTGAACCGGTGTAGACTGGCTTATGCAGAATTGGGCACATCTGTGCCCAAGAAAGCATTTCCAGAGGCTGGGGGAGGCTACTCCTCCCCTGCCTTCACACCATTTTCCAAAGGGAGAGGGTGTAACACCCTCTCTCAGAGGAAGTCCTTTGTTCTGCCATCCTGGGACAAGCCTGGCTTGACCCCAGGAGGGCAGAAACCTGTCTGAGGGGTTGGCAGCAGCAGCAGCTGCAGTGAAACCCCAGAAAAGGCAGTTTGACAGTACCAGGGTCTGTGCTACAGACCACTGGGATCATGGGATTGTGCCAACTATGCCAGGATGGCATAGAGGGGGCAATTCCATGATCATAGACATGTTACATGGCCATATTCTGAGTTATCATTGTGAAGCTACATATAGGTAGTGACCTATATGTAGTGCACGCGTGTAATGGTGTCCCCGCACTCACAAAGTCCGGGGAATTGGCCCTGAACAATGTGGGGGCACCTTGGCTAGTGCCAGGGTGCCCTCACACTAAGTAACTTTGCTCCTAACCTTTACCAGGTAAAGGTTAGACATATAGGTGACTTATAAGTTACTTAAGTGCAGTGTAAAATGGCTGTGAAATACCGTGGACGTTATTTCACTCAGGCTGCAGTGCCAGGCCTGTGTAAGAATTGTCAGAGCTCCCTATGGGTGGCAAAAGAAATGCTGCAGCCCATAGGGATCTCCTGGAACCCCAATACCCTGGGTACCTCAGTACCATATACTAGGGAATTATAAGGGTGTTCCAGTAAGCCAATGTAAATTGGTACAATTGGTCACTAGCCTGTTAGTGACAATTTGGAAAGAAATGAGAGAGCATAACCACTGAGGTTCTGGTTAGCAGAGCCTCAGTGAGACAGTTAGGCACCACACAGGGAACACATACATATAGGCCACAAACTTATGAGCACTGGGGTCCTGACTAGCAGGGTCCCAGTGACATATAACAAACATACTGAAAACATAGGGTTTTCACTATGAGCACTGGGCCCTGGCTAGCAGGATCCCAGTGAGACAGTGAAAACACCCTGACATACACTCACAAACAGGCCAAAAGTGGGGGTAACAAGGCTAGAAAGAGGCTACTTTCTCACACAACCCACCCCCCAAACGAAGGACAATAAGGCTAATCTTGGCCAGTTGAGACTTTATTGTCTAAGTGGTGATAAGTAGAGAGTAGCTCTGCAATAGACTGGTTACTCCCTTTATCATCCACTATATGGTTACTTCCCTGTGGGGATGTAAACCACCCTGTTTGAAGTTTTTTAGCTAAGCAACAATGTGAAGATGTATTTTCAGAGTTTCTATCAGTAAGTTTTAGTTTAGAGCAGTGGGAATTGTCCACTCAACCTATTTGTAGTGATGGAAATGCCAGACAGGGACGCTGTCTCAGAAAAGCCATAGCTGGGCAAAAACTTTGTCCATATGGCTGGAAGAGAGAACAGGGATGCTGTTTCTCTTGAGTTGGAGCAGGGCAGGGATGCTGTCCTATGAGCTCCACACTAGGGCAGGGATGCTGTCCTAAGTGTTGTGAGGCAGTGCAGGGTTTCTGCACTAAAGTTTCTCTGGGAGAGTTGGAGGGATGCTCCATGTTAACTAAAATGGTGCTCTTTTTCTCACCAATGTTAGTTATCCCACAGAGAGGTACTTCTACCTCAGGGAGTCCAGCTTTGCCAGCTGATGATTCCCTTGGAACAGGTGCCACCCCAGGAGAGGTTTCTCCCACCACAGGAATGGTATCCTGAATGGTAGGGTGGTTAGGGGATACTGTGATACCCTTTTTACCTGTTGATGGAGAGGGATCCTGAGTTTTCAGGCCTTCTCTCCTTTGCTTTTTCATTTCAGTAGAAATGAGAGGGAACAATTCCTCAGGGATGCCCAGCATGGCTGCATGGGCATAAAACTCTACATCAGCCCAACCTGAGGCCTCTAGGTCATTACCTAAGAGACAGTCTACAGGTAAGCTAGGTGATACCACCACCTGCTTAGGGCCAGTAACTCCACCCCAACTAAACTGAATTATAGCTAAGGGAAGAAACTTAGTGGAGTTATGGACATCAATAATCTTATACTGTTGTCCAATGATGTGTTGATCAGGGTGCACTAGGTTCTCAGTCACCAAAGTGATACTGGCACCTGTGTCCCTGTAGGCCAAGTCCTCAACACCATTTATTGAAACTGTCTGCCTGTACTTATCCATTGTAAGGGGACAAGCAGCCAGTGTGGCAAGGCCAATGCCACTAGGTGTGACAGAAACTGTCTTGGGACTGACTACCCCAGTTTCTATGATGGACCCATAAGTGAACCCAACTACACCCTTAACTTGACTGTTGCCAGCAGTCCCACCACTAGTACCACTACTGCTAGGGGCACTAGAGCTTGATGTATTAGTGGTGGTAGGCTCAGGGGGTTTACCTGGACAGGACTTATCCCCTGGCCTATGGCCTCTATTTTTACACACAAAGCACCAAGGCTTTTTAAATTGTGTAGGTTGAGAAGAAGAGGAAGAATTTGTTTTACCCCCACCCCCTGAAGAGTGTTTAAGATTTGAAGTGGGATCTTTGGTTTTACCCTTATCCCCATGCTTATCTTGAGACTTTTCACCATCTTTCTTCTTAGTGTTCTCTTTGTCACCCCCTGTATGAACTTTTCTGTTCACCCTTGTTCTGACCCATTTGTCTGCCTTCTTTCCCAATTCTTGGGGAGAGGTCAGATCAGAGTCCACTAAGTACTGGTGCAACAAATCAGACACACAATTATTAAGAATATGCTCTCTCAGGATCAAGTTATACAGGCTGTCATAATCAGTAACTTTACTGCCATGTAACCACCCCTCCAAGGCCTTCACTGAATGGTCAATGAAATCAACCCAGTCTTGTGAAGACTCCTTTTTGGTCTCTCTGAACTTTATCCTGTATTGTTCAGTGGTTAAGCCATAACCATCCAGGAGTGCATTCTTAAGAACTGTAAAATTATTGGCATCACTTTCTTTCACAGTAAGGAGCCTATCCCTACCTTCTCCACTAAATGATAGCCATAAGATAGCAGCCCACTGCCTTTGAGGGACATCCTGTACAACACAGGCCCTCCCAAGTGCAGTAAACCACTTGTTAATGTCATCCCCCTCCTTATAAGGGGGAACTATCTTATGCAGATTCCTGGAATCATGCTCTTTTGCAGGATGACTATGGGGAATACTGCTGCTGCCACCATGGGTTTCAAAACCCAACTTCTGTCTTTCCTTCTCTAATTCTAAAGACTGTCTATCCAAATCCAATTGTTGCTTTTTAAGCTTCAGTCTGGTTTGTTCCACTCTCAACTTATTGAGTTCCCTTTATAACAATCTGTCATCAGGGTTGGTGGGAGGGACATTTCTAGATACAGAGGTATGATGGGAATGAACAGAAGGAGACCTGTCCCTTACAGAGGGCACCCTAACAGCTTGGCTGACAGTGTAATGTGAGAGCACATCATCTGTATGATGCGACTCCACCTCAGTACCAACTATGCTAGACTGTCTTGTAATGAGAAGGCTAAGAAGTTTCTTTCCTGAACCTTTTCCTGGGGGAGTCCCTGGATCCGATTGGGAACCATTAGCTACTTTTTCAACAGATGGGGCACTTTTAGCCTTATCCTGTTCTCTAAGCATGTTAAGTAACAATTCCAAGGAAGGATTCTTCCCTACACTCAAACCTCTCTCTACACAGAGACTCCTTGCTCCTTTCCAGCTAAGGTGGTCATATGCAATCTTAGACAGGTCAACATTTTGGCCTGTGCCAGACATTTTTAGAGAGAGTTAAAGTGATAGAAAAAGAGAAAAAAGTTTTCAGAACTTTTTAGAAAGACAGAAAAAAAAACTTTAAAAACTTTTTAGAACTTTTTAGAAAGTTTAGAAGTACTTTTCAGCACTTAGAAAAGAGTGAAAAGAGGAAATGCAAAACTTTTTAGTTATGTGTATATACACTGAACTTGTTTTGTATATTTTTCTCTTATGAAAAGTACAATGACAAGACTGGTAAGTAGTCTCAAAGCACTTATCCCACCGCTGCACAACCAATGTAGGAGGCTGGACTGGCTTGTAGTGAGTACCAAGGGGTACTTGCACCTTGCACCAGGCCCAGTTATCCCTTATTAGTGTATAGGGTGTCTAGCAGCTTAGGCTGATAGATAATGGTAGCTTAGCAGAGCAGCTTAGGCTGAACTAGGAGACGTGTGAAGCTACTACAGTACCACAAGTGTCACTTGCACAATATCATAAGAAAACACAATACACAGTTATACTAAAAATAAAGGTACTTTATTTTTATGACAATATGCCAAAGTATCTCAGAGTGTACCCTCAGTGAGAGGATAGGAAATATACACAAGATATATGTACACAATACCAAAAATATGCAGTATAATCTTAGAAAACAGTGCAAACAATGTATAGTTACAATAGGATGCAATGGGGACACATAGGGATAGGGGCAACACAAACCATATACTCCAAAAGTGGAATGTGAACCACGAATGGACCCCAAACCTATGTGACCTTGTAGAGGGTCGCTGGGACTATTAGAAAATAGTGAGGGTTAGAAAAATAGCCCACCCCAAGACCCTGAAAAGTGAGTGCAAAGTGCACTAAAGTTCCCCAAAGGACAAAGCAGTCGTGATAGGGGAATAAGGCAGGAAAGACACAAACCAACAATGCAACAACGATGGATTTCCAGTCGAGGGTACCTGTGGAACAAGGGGACCAAGTCCAAAAGTCACAAGCAAGTCGGAGATGGGCAGATGCCCAGGAAATGCCAGCTGCGGGTGCAAAGAAGCTTCTACTGGACAGAAGAAGCTGAGGTTTCTGCAGGAACGAAAAGGGCTAGAGACTTCCCCTTTGGTGGACGGATCCCTCTCGCCGTGGAGAGTCGTGCAGAAGTGTTTTCCCGTCGAAAGAACGCCAACAAGCCTTGCTAGCTGCAAATCGTGTGGTTAGCGTTTTTGGACGCTGCTGTGGCCCAGGAAGGACCAGGATGTCGCAAATTGCGCCAGGAGGTAGAGGGGACATCGAGCAAGACAAGGAGCCCTCTCAGCAGCAGGTAGCACCCGGAGAAGTGCCAGAAACAGGCACTACGAGGATGCGTGAAACGGTGCTCACCCGAAGTTACACAAAGGAGTCCCACGTCGCCGGAGACCAACTTAGAAAGTCGTGCAATGCAGGTTAGAGTGCCGTGGACCCAGGCTTGGCTGTGCACAAAGGATTTCCGCCGGAAGTGCACAGGGGCCGGAGTAGCTGCAAAAGTCGCGGTTCCCAGCAATGCAGTCTGGCGTGGGGAGGCAAGGACTTACCTCCACCAAACTTGGACTGAAGAGTCACTGGACTGTGGGGGTAACTTGGACAGAGTTGCTGGATTCGAGGGACCTCGCTCGTCGTGCTGAGAGGAGACCCAAGGGACCGGTAATGCAGCTTTTTGGTGCCTGCGGTTGCAGGGGGAAGATTCTGTCGACCCACTGGAGATTTCTTCGGAGCTTCTAGTGCAGAGAGGAGGCAGACTACCCCCACAGCATGCACCACCAGGAAAACAGTCGAGAAGGCGGCAGGATCAGCGTTACAGAGTTGCAGTAGTCGTCTTAGCTACTATGTTGCAGTTTTGCAGGCTTCCAGCGCGGTCAGCAGTCGATTCCTTGGCAGAAGGTGAAGAGAGAGATGCAGAGGAACTCGGATGAGCTCTTGCATTCGTTATCTAAAGTTTCCCCAGAGACAGAGACCCTAAATAGCCAGAAAAGAGGGTTTGACTACCTAGGAGAGAGGATAGGCTAGCAACACCTGAAGGAGCCTATCAGAAGGAGTCTCTGACGTCACCTGGTGGCACTGGCCACTCAGAGCAGTCCAGTGTGCCAGCAGCACCTCTGTTTCCAAGATGGAAGAGGTCTGGAGCACACTGGAGGAGCTCTGGACACCTCCCAGGGGAGGTGCAGGTCAGGGGAGTGGTCACTCCCCTTTCCTTTGTCCAGTTTCGCGCCAGAGCAGGGCTAAGGGGTCCCTGAACCGGTGTAGACTGGCTTATGCAGAATTGGGCACATCTGTGCCCAAGAAAGCATTTCCAGAGGCTGGGGGAGGCTACTCCTCCCCTGCCTTCACACCATTTTCCAAAGGGAGAGGGTGTAACACCCTCTCTCAGAGGAAGTCCTTTGTTCTGCCATCCTGGGACAAGCCTGGCTTGACCCCAGGAGGGCAGAAACCTGTCTGAGTGGTTGGCAGCAGCAGCAGCTGCAGTGAAACCCCAGAAAAGGCAGTTTGGCAGTACCAGGGTCTGTGCTACAGACCACTGGGATCATGGGATTGTGCCAACTATGCCAGGATGGCATAGAGGGGGCAATTCCATGATCATAGACATGTTACATGGCCATATTCGGAGTTACCATTGTGAAGCTACATATAGGTAGTGACCTATATGTAGTGCACGCGTGTAATGGTGTCCCCGCACTCACAAAGTCCGGGGAATTTGCCCTGAACAATGTGGGGGCACCTTGGCTAGTGCCAGGGTGCCCTCACACTAAGTAACTTTGCACCTAACCTTTACCAGGTAAAGGTTAGACATATAGGTGACTTATAAGTTACTTAAGTGCAGTGTAAAATGGCTGTGAAATAACGTGGACGTTATTTCACTCAGGCTGCAGTGGCAGGCCTGTGTAAGAATTGTCAGAGCTCCCTATGGGTGGCAAAAGAAATGCTGCAGCCCATAGGGATCTCCTGGAACCCCAATACCCTGGGTACCTCAGTACCATATACTAGGGAATTATAAGGGTGTTCCAGTAAGCCAATGTAAATTGGTACAATTGGTCACTAGCCTGTTAGTGACAATTTGGAAAGAAATGAGAGAGCATAACCACTGAGGTTCTGGTTAGCAGAGCCTCAGTGAGACAGTTAGGCACCACACAGGGAACACATACATATAGGCCACAAACTTATGAGCACTGGGGTCCTGACTAGCAGGGTCCCAGTGACACATAACAAACATACTGAAAACATAGGGTTTTCACTATGAGCACTGGGCCCAGTGAGACAGTGAAAACACCCTGACATACACTCACAAACAGGCCAAAAGTGGGGGTAACAAGGCTAGAAAGAGGCTACTTTCTCACAACCACACTTCTGTTCCTGGGTCTGTTGTAAGTCAAGTGGCTGACTTAAACTGGGTTTTAGTGTTAGATGTAGGAGGGTACTAGGATTATCATAGTACACTAATCACACAGACCCCGGCCAGGCCTCAGAGCCCAAGTTTAGTGTGGCCGAAGACATTTGTCATCTTGAAAATGCCCAAAGTGGGTGGGATCAACCCCAGAAACCTTTACCCCACTGATTAAGGTATTCCTGCAAGTCATTCCCCACCCACTAGCTAGTAGTGCCAGGAGCTACATCCAGTAGCCACATCTAGGCACCCACTTTGGAACACTGCTGGACCCGAGGGAGAACAGAAGAGGACTGGACCTGCTGTCTGTGACCTGAGAGGAGCCCTGAAGGAATGGATGTGCTCCATCTTGTACCCTCTACACAAATGTGTAATCCAATGGTCGTAAGGCTGACCTCTTCAAGCTACAGGGATACAACCAGAGGTCTTTCCTGCAACTTCCCAGATGACCAGTGGCAACTGGACTAGGACTGTTCCCTACTGTTTCCCTCTGTCTGACTCCCTGTGAGCCTCTAAGTACCTCCCCTGAGATCCTGGGGTGCTTTAGAAGTGTAATCCTATGGTGGATTGGGATATAAAGGGCTAAGTCAGAAGGTAAACTCTTTGACCAGGACAAACCTGGTTGGTGGATCTGGTGGGAAGCTATATTGTGGAGGTTTGTTTTGAGAAACAAAAACAGTGACCCTGATATGCAGAGAGCTTTCTGTCTGCACATGAAGGCCATACTTGATTTTCCCTGTCCACCATGTATTGCATGGTAGACCCAGGCAAGGTCAATCTGCCCCAGGAAGCCTCTGGAAACCCTCCGTTAATAGCTGGAATCTCCTAATTCATCAAAAAAAGATGGTCTGCTGCAATAATTAACCAAATGTAGAGCCAGCAGAAGCCCCGCTGTTGATCATTCACCATTCCCCTCGTATCTAAACAAAGAAGAAGGAACAGCAAATTTGGTAGAGCGTGAACCTGCTGATTTACAATGGGGCTTTCTCCCTCCCAAATTCTAAATTATTCCATTGTCTTTTTCAAAGTAGGGGATCTACGTTATGAGGTGCCATGAAGCAGCAAATTTAGTTTTGTCATAGAAGTCCTCTACTCCCTTCTGTGTGCCTGGTTGGCCTGTTGGTCAGGATGATGATGTTATGAGTTTTGGAGGGGCTATTGACAAAGGTAATGGTGATACTGAGGTGTACAATCAGTGGATGACAACTGGCTTGCTCACAGCCGTGCCATCCAGGAAGTGTAGTTTAGGATGTGTGATTGGACTTTGTGTTAGCACACCTTAGTGAGCATCTGAAAATAAGGTGAGGGAGGGTGGCTAAGTAGTAGTTACACTAGGGGGGGTGTGAGGAGGCAGAGTTGCATGGCAAAAGTAGGGCATACTTTTATCATGGGACTAATCTCTACCTTTAATTTTGAAAGAACCTATGTATTTTTTAAATAAAACAAGCCCCTTTTGTGAGCCAAAGATTTCCTTTGCTCCTGCACCCCTACTACATCAAATTCCCTACTTCGGTGTGCAAATACAGAGAGGGCACTACATTCATACTAAGAAGAGAATACATTGAATAAAGTAAGTACAACTGTGGGTGTTAGGAGTAGTGTTAGTTTAGGATTATGTTTCTGATTATGGTTAGTGTAAAGGTTATGGTAGCCTTAAGTGTAGGGTTTGTGTTAAATTTTGGATTCGTTTTATAGCTCAAATTAAAGTTTCTGTGATGTTTCTGGTCTGCCTTAGAGTTAGATTCAGGGTTAGAGTAAGATTTATTTTCGTTTTTAGGGTTCCTAGTTAGTTTAAAGTTGGGGTTTAGTGGATGGTTAGCATTGGGTTAAATCTAGTGTTCGGTTTAGGGGTAGGGTAAAGTCTAGGGTTAGATTTAGGGCTAGTGCTGATGTTAAGGCTAGAGCCAGTTTTAGAGTAAGTGGTGTGTTATGGCTGGCTAACTGGTAGTCTGAATGTAAGGTTTAGGGTGGATAGAGATGTGCAGGTAGTGAAGTTGAGATAGCAGTTAATTGCATTATCTGGCAATATAGCAGTAGGTCAAAGTAGTGGTAATATACTACCCCTTTTCCAATAGATACTAAAGCAATGCATACAAAATTAGCAACATCCCACTATAATGGTTAGGATATTGCAAGGAAGAGCAAACGGTCCAGAATATAGAGAAATTACTGATCACAAGTAGAAGGACCAACACAAGTAGAAGGACCAAGGAAATCCTTGGTGTCCTTGCTGACACATGTATTTGCTCTGCCGTGCTGTAGTATGGAAGATTATCTATGTGTAAAATACAGTATTTAGTTGAGTATTGAAACAGAGTGGCTCTTAATATGCAAATATGGATATGTTTAATTCACTGAAAATAATTTAGTAATGGAATATGTTCGCCTATGACTTCATGGGTTTTCTTCACGTGTGTTTAAGCTCTTATTGATTGGTTGATTGTTTGTTTGATTGATTGACTGAGATAACTGAGATTATAAATACATTTCCACAGGCTCCTCATGGACTCCTTCGGGCGGGTGGTCACACAGTCAAGAGCACCTCTGCCCTTTGATGCTGGTGACTGGGGAGGCAGCTCTTTGAAAGCTGGGTCTCTCAGAAGCAGATTTGGATTGAGCAAGAAGGAAACAGGGCTAGAAATGCCACCATGGGTCACCTATAGATCACATTTGTGCCCTTTCTTCAGACCTCCGCAGTGCTTTGAAGAAAGCTCCAATACCATACCTGTCAACACCTGCTTATTTAAAGCATTGGGAATAAATAAAATAAAATAATTGCCAGTGGATTAGAGCGAATTTGCTTCTTCCCATAAGGTTAACTCTTATAGAGCTGAAAGTTACTGGACAGCACAGAGTTCTCAGCTGCTCACTTTACAGATTTGGCACCTTTAATGTTTCCACAAACTTCAAAGACAATGGGCCTTATTATGAGTTCAGCGGACGGTTTAGGCCATCTGCCGAACTTCCTAAGGGGAGGTTGCCGCCATAGTGGCTACCTCCCCGCCGGACCCATTAAGATTAAGAGTTTCCTGCTAGGCCACTGGGCGGAAACCTGAGTTTCCGCCCGCTGGCCCTAGCAGGAAACAGCCTACAGCATTGTTTCCGGCTCATAATCGAGGCGGCTGCAATGCTGTAGGATGCAGGGTGCACCAGCACCCTCGCAATGAACACTGCAACTGTGCTGGCCAGAGGGGCCCCTGCACTGCCCATGCCAAGTGCATGGACAGTGCAGGGGCCCCCCACGGGGCCCCCAGCGCCCATTCTCCACCACCCTTTTCATGGCGGTGCTACTGCCACGAAATGGCAGATGGAGAACGAGGTCGCAATCCCGAGGGCAGCGCTGCCCTGGTGGATTAGGATCGCCGCAACCGCCAGACCACCGGGATCTCCGATCCTGGTGGAGCTGGCAGTCCCACCGCAGCCCGACCGCCATGGTCCTAGTATGGTGCTCTGACTGCTGCATTGGCAGCGGTCCGACTGCCAGACTCGTAATGAAGGCCAATGTTTGATTTGAACTCAACACATCAGGCACATGTCTGCTGATGCTGAGAATTACTAGCAAGGGTAAATAATGTACATTGGCACAGAAACTCACTCCTCTATTTTGGTTGACTTCATTGATGATCATTTTGACTGTTCAATCCCCTGTCAACATTATTAATAAATACTTATCTATAACCCAGACACCAAACTATAAAATGTTTCTAGGAGCACAAATGTGTTATTATTACTCAGCTGAGTAATGTTCATTTTATCCACCCCGAATGGATATGACTAGCTGATATCTGAGCCATTAGTAGGCTTTTAGGCAGGCACTCAACCCACTGAGCTACAGCCTTGCCTTTTAGGATTTTAATGTAAATAAAAGACAGAAAAACACTGACCATGATCAAAGTTGGCTGCTGAAATACCTTCCCGCATTAGCTTTCGTTGGGACTGCTAGGCCTGTAGCCCAGCGTTGACAAAAGCCTATCCAATACCATCCTGTATGCACACATCCCAGGGGCCGCCACAGTCCACAGCCTGGTAAAGAGATGAGGCCAGCGATGGGCCTAGTCGAAATGACATCTATACCTGGTGTGGCGCCCATCTCAGAGCACTGACCATCCCACCAACAGGTCAGCTCAGCCCAACCCAACACAGTCCTGCAGTCAAGCTTGGTGCCAAGTCTGGGTAAATGACTTGCCTTTGTGCCTGTGCCTCAGCTGCCATCTCTCTCACGCTGAGGGTATTTGGAAAGAGACCTATTGCATTCAGCCTGTGTCTGTGCCTATGACTGTTGTTAGTCGCATCATCCTAATGTTAGCCTGCGCAACGAGAAGAGGACGAAGTTCTGCAATTGTGTGGCCATAGAGCCATGAAGCTCTTGCCTCAGCATCTGTCACCATGCCTCCTGGTATATACATGCTTACTCATCAGGGAATTAGATTTGCTCCTTTTTCAGGGAGTACACCCATTGGTTGGACTCCTCACTACGTTGCACTAAACCAATTATGCCTGACCCACATGTTAACAATGCTTTAGAATAGCAAAGCCCAGGAGTGGAAACATGATGTCCTAACATCATGGAGTCAGAAATCATTTCAAGAAGAGGATGGGTTAGTTCAGGTTTGCACAAGTACAGATTTTTTTGGTTTTATAAATACATTTTTTGCAATTTAAAGAGAGGACATGGATCAGGCGAACTTGCGTTTCCCAGGCACACCGAAAGTACTGAAACAACCGGAAGCACTGACCCCAGGCCTACCTGCTATGAGAAACACACATTCTGCTTCCTCCTACAAGGTGACACATAACCAAGCTGCATCCATGTCATGGTAATGTCAACAGCCTTAGAGATGAGGTATGGAACTATGCCCCAGAATACTCAGTTCACTTTTTAACAAACCTTTTAACGCTTACGCTTCTATCACTTTTGAACTGACTTTGCCTAGATTCTTATCTCCCTTCTCTCCTCCGCCACAGGTGCCTTTGCTAACTGAGAGGTCGTCCTAGCTACTGGAAGCATGCGCCTTGAGGAACTCTACAAGGAGCTGATCATAAGAGACTAGAAGAATCCCTCAGTAAGATGATATAGCAATCATTTGCATTCCATTGATATCAGTTCACACTTCCAATGATATCCGTTCACACGCCAAGTGATATCAGTTGAAACTCCCATGATGATATCTGTTCACACTCCCAATGATATCCGTTCACACTCCTGGTGATATCAGTTCACACTCCCATGATTCACACTCTCAATGATATCTATTCACATTCTCAGAGATATCCGTTCACATTTTCAATGAGATCCATTTACACTCCCATCAATATCCATTCACATTATCAAGGATATCCGTTGACACTCCCAATGGAATTCGCTCACTCGCCCACCGATAATCATTCACACTCTAAACGACATCTGTTCACTTTCTCAATGATGTGCATTCACACTCCCAATGATATCCTTTCACACTCCCAACTATATCCCATCTGGAACTGAGTACCACATTGTAGATCTTTCCTTATCTTCACAATAGTTGCCCCTCTATTCGATCTACGGTTATACTTCTAGTTTACCTCAAATTCCTCTTCTACTCACACGTGTTGTTATTAATAAGGGCTTGTTAGCTGTAATGTGTCTACATATATACTTAGTGTGCTAGCACATCATATAAAAATGTTAAACATATCTGGCTTTCTGGAGCAGTTCACCATCCCACATATTACTTGAAAAACAAAACAAAACAGGATTTGCCTCATCTCCCAACACTGAATAACTAAGCCAGTTTTCTGTAGGTTAGGCCTACTGCATGATTCTGAGCTGGGCCGTCATATGACTTTTGTAGATTTCTGGAGTAAATGCTGCATCTGGAACCGGACCCATTCAGGCTTATGGGAAGGAAGTGTTAGGCCTGAGGCCAAAATGTGGGGGCATATTTACAATCTTTTGATGCAGGGCAGCACCTGTGTCAAAAAAGGGCAGGAATGTGGTATATTTACAAGACATGGTGCATTCCTGTCTTTTTCCTCTGCTCTGGCGCAGGATGGGCTGCCATGCGCCAACACAGACACCCTTGCACCATGGTGCAAGGGTGTCTGCATTTGCGGGGATGATTGTTTTTGGGCAGGAAGGGACACCTTATTGCACAAAAACATTCACGAGGGGTGTTGTCCTCTTTCTAAGTGTGCTGCAGAATGCAGCACACATAGAAAAAGAAAAAACGAGGAGAAATAAAGATATTTCTCCTTGTTACGCCTTCCTTATGC
Source organism: Pleurodeles waltl (assembly GCF_031143425.1). Classification (NCBI taxonomy): domain Eukaryota; kingdom Metazoa; phylum Chordata; class Amphibia; order Caudata; family Salamandridae; genus Pleurodeles; species Pleurodeles waltl. The sequence goes on along the minus strand of NC_090445.1, from coordinate 150,337,270 downwards.
CCCCCCGGGGAGGCGTAGGCTTTAGACACATTCCCAGGTTTACAAATCCTTGTAAATCTTAAAATGTATCAAAAACCATGGGTGTTGCATGGGAACACCCACCGCAACACCCATGGAATGCCGCTTTGATGCAGAGTAAGGTAGCGCAGCGACTTGCGCTGCATTGCCTTACTGAATATATAAAATGCCATGTAAAGCCACACAAAGGGTATACTGCCCTTGTCCCTCCCGCCCTTGTAATAGCCCTAGATCCACCAGACAATTTTTCTCCACCATGCTATCCCAAGTGTGGAGAAAATTTAATAGGTGGATTTTACTCCGAATGTAACTCTTCAACCAGAATCAAGGGACTTTCAATTAACATATGACTCTAAATCAGGTCTCTACAGTAGTACTGGTACAGTTTTCAAGGCAGGGGTGCAGCCTCACACAAAGAACAAGTGTAGCAAATGGATTATGGCCATTCAGTAGAGAGTGGCAAGGGTGTGGCATTTAGGCGGTGGTGAATTTTGGACCACACTGTTGCAAAAATATTACTAAAGCATGGTGTGGTAGCGCCCTGTCATTAGAGATAGCACACTTTGAATTGAAATGGCCACACAATTTGTACTGACATGCAGTTTTACTGATAAAACTACATAGCTTACAAATAATATGAGGAAATCGTGTTTCAGGAAATATTTATCCTTTGTACATCGCCAAGCAAAGTGTATTGATTTGATCGTATTAAAATCTTTTTTCTTATCACACTTCAGAATTACAAAAAATGTGCTTCATTTGTACTTTCCTCACTGCTGATTTATGCTGTAATATGTGTACAATGAATTTACAGGCAATTAAATGTTGTTGTGTGTTAGGGAAAAAATGACTTCCTACAGCCTTTCCTTTCACCCTCTGTGTGCCCTATCAAGATTGTCAGATAGTTCAATCTACAAAATCCTCTAACTTTGCAGACAGAGGAAAAAAAGTAAACATCAATCTCTAAGGTAAAAGAAAAAGCAGCAATCTGTCAGAAGACGTAGCCTGCCTGACATTTGACCTCTGTTATTGAATGCAGTCCAAATGTGAACAAAAAAAAAAAAAATGCAAAGGCCTCTTTATTGCTCATACAACTTCTGAACTCCAGGCTGGTTAATTTGGGGGGTACTGCAGTACCCACCGCAGCCTATAATCAGATCACAATAAAACTTTTAAAAAGTGATAAAAAGTTGTATATTAATGATGACTCCAGGACACTTAAATACAAGGCTTTTTCGCCATCTGGAGTATCCATTGGCTATTAGTCAGAACTTTCACCAGGGACCCACAATAATTTAAGAAGTAGGAAGAGAAGGACCTAAAACAGGGTATACTAGAATTATGCCTTTCTGTGACCACTTCACATAATCATGGATTTGTCGGATTTACTACATAATCTATCATCTGATGCATAATCTGCAGGGTGTAATAAAAAATATTTCTCCCAGGCCAGACTTTAAAAAGATACGAAAAATGCGGCATAACCTGCCACACAATGAAAGGCCCTTTTAAAATGTTGCCTGGTCACTTTTTCATTTACTTATAGCTGTATTTGGATATTAAACTGACAAAAAATAGATGAAACCTCGTCAGGCAGTGTTAACATGTATAAAAATGACACAATAGCGATGTTGTCATAAAAAATGTACTGCATAATTTGCCTTTTTGCCACATAATTTACTCAACCCTGCCGCATAATTCCAGTGGGCCTGCCCTAAAGTAAGTAAATATATTTCTGACTGCGTAGCAATTCGCTTACCTTTCCGAACAGGGTGGTTGCACTGGCATCACTCCTCTGCTCGTGCATGGGCATAATTAAAGTCCACTGGTTTGTCTCCGGCTCATACCGTTCCGCTGTGTTGAGCCGCACATACCCGTCAAAGCCCCCCATGGCATAAATGAAGTTATCGAGCACCGTCACACTGACGTAGCAGCGCCTCGAGTGCATAGGCGCCACCTGATGCCACGTCTTCTTCACGGGGTCAAAGCGCTTGACGCTATTGAAATAGTCCACACTGTCGAAGCCCCCGATGATGTAGACGAAGCCCTTCAGGTAGGCAGCCCCGTGGTAGGCGCGCGGGCTCTCTTCTTCGCACGTGACGTTCACCCACCTGTCCGCGCGGGCGTCGTAGGCTTCGATTGCGTTCGTGGGGCTCCCGCCGCTCCAGCCTCCTATGGCAAAGAGGATGGCGTAAGGCAAGCGCGGCCTCGTCAGCGGGTTGCTGAAGTCAGAACTGGATGGGCCGTTCATGTTGAGGTCGTACATGGCTTTCAGAGTGTTGATGATGACGGGTTTACATTCCTCATTGTCTTTCACAAAGTCGTTGATTTTGACGTTGTTCATGAAATACTCAGCGTGCATCAATGCCAGCCGAACCTGGGGGGAGGAGAGCCAAGAGTGTTAGCAGGCAGGCTAGTCATTTCGTGTTATCTCACACAGAGAGCAATGCATCCGTTTAAGCAATATACACATTCACCACAGGTGGCATTAAATATCCTGGAGGGATAAAGCAGATGGGGGAGAGAGTTTGGTCACAAGGAAAGAACTTTGACTGTAAGGGACTGATGGACAGGTGGGAGACAGAATGTAGGGTGACAAGACGTCCCGGATTTGCCCAGACAGCCCCGATTTTCAGTGGACTGTCCCTGTGTCCTGACTCATTTGTTAATTTCAAATAAATGTCACGGTTTTTGGGAGCAAGGTCAGGTCACCCTGCAAAGGAGGAATTAAAAGTATGCTTTCCTTTCCACAAGCGCCCCTTAAATCTGAAATAATTTGTGTCTGTTTCTGCCAGGCAGCACAAGAGTAGCTTGCTCCTACCACAAAGATAAAGTGAGGAGAAGTGGGCAGGGCGGCGTAGGGTGGACGTACAGCCATTGCTAAAACGTAACTTTGTAAATGTGCATATAGATGCACTTGTACATTTATGTGTTTGCGTATACATGCACACATTTACAAGATTTAGAACTGCAATGCTTGTACGCACATACATATGTGTGTGTATATATATATATATATATACACATATATATATATACATATATATATATGTGTATATATATATAATAATAATATACACACACAAACACACACACACATTTACAAGGCTACGCCAAAAAACGAGACAGGTTAGATATAGAAATAAAGCTAAAGGCGTTAGTCCTTCTTTTATGTCTGACCTGTCACGGTTTTTGCTTTTCAAAATCTGGTCACCCTAAGTGTGGGCCACTGCCAGACCTCCACATTTTGAACAGGCTGGGATTGCACAGCTCCTAATGCATGCGCATTCAAAACATTTTTGAAGAGGGTGCCGCTTCTGTGCCTCCGTGGAGCATAGGGCCAGATGTACAAAGGGATATTGGGGCTGATTCTAACCCCGGCGGTCTTCGACCGCCGGGGCGAGGGTCGGCGGGAGCACCGCCGACAGGCCGGCGGTGCCCCGCAGGGCATTCTGACCACGGCGCTTTGGCCGCGGTCAGAAAGGGTAAACCGGCGGTCTCCCGCCGGTTTACCGCTGCCCTCAGAATCCCCCATGGCGGCGCAGCTTGCTGCGCCGCCATGGGGGATTCTGACCCCCCCTACCGCCATCCTGTTCATGGCGGCAAAGCCGCCATGAACAGGATGGCGGTAGGGGGGGTCGCGGGGCCCCTGGGGGCCCCTGCCGTGCCCATGCCAATGGCATGGGCACGGCAGGGGCCCCCGTAAGAGGGCCCCGCAAGGTATTTCAGTGTCTGCCTTGCAGACACTGAAATACGCGACGGGTGCTACTGCACCCGTCGCACCTTCCCACTCCGCCGGCTCGATTACGAGCCGGCATCCTCGTGGGAAGGGAGTTTTTCCCTGGGCTGGCGGGCGGTCTTTTGGAGACCGCCCGCCAGCCCAGGGAAAAACTCATAATACCCTCCGCGGTCTTCTGACCGCGGAGCGGTATTATGGGGGCGGAATTCTGGCGGGCGGCCTCCGCCGCCCGCCAGAATTAGAATGACCCCCTTTGTGTTTGCAAACAGGCCGATTCGTAGAATCGGTCTGTTTGCGAACGCACAAAGGCTTTTTTGATTATAGAAAGCACTATATGTAATTCGGTAACCTATTACTGAATTAAAAATTGGGTTTGTGATTCGGTATTAGGAAGGGGCGTGTTTAGGGCATCTCTGCCTAATACTGAATCGCAGTGGCATGTGTGAATGTTTTGCAAACAAAATGCAGTCGCAAAACATTCCCATTTTACTGCCTACTTCAAATAGGTGGTAACCCATTCGCAAATGAGAAGGGGTCCCCAAGGTATAGGCATACCTTCCCTTTGTGAATGTGTGTAAAACAAGGCAGTGGTTTGTCGGACCAGTGCCTACTCTTAAAAATGAAAAGAAAACTTTTTTTTTTTAAACGCCTCCAGTTTCCCATTAAAAAAAATGGGTTGCATTAAAAAAAAAAAACACTTTAGTGAAGAGCAATCACAGACATAGTGGTCTGCTGACCCCTGCAGGCAATTGTCCCTGTGATTTTAGCAATTCCCAATAGGTTGCAACCTGAGACCTACCTCATTAATAGTCATGAGGTAGATCTACTTGCTACCCACTAGGAATTGGAAAATGTGTAGCTCACACTTTTGTACATGGGTGTTTGCGATTACCAAATCGTGAATCACAAACATTAGCTAGTTGGTACAGCAAACAACTACCTACGCACACATGGCCCTAAGTTACTTAGCCTGCAAATGAGTTGTTTCAAAATGACAGTGACCTACGATTTATCAGCGACTTCTCAATATGTGGAAAACGTGGGACTTTAAGGATGTTGACATGGAATATCACCAAAGAGAGAATGGAAGATTGTACTTACTACCATCTGTGAGAGAAGGAAACTTGCTTTACTACTGCCATCCTGTACCACTTCTGTGAGGAAGCAAAATTTATATTGCTGCTGCCCGATTTGTTTGTCTCCTGTGATGGGGAAAGCTTGCACTGCTGTTACCCTTCCTATATCTGTCCTGTGCAAGAGAAAATCTTGCCCTATTTATGCCTTATTTTTTACCTTTTCTATGAAGGGTTGTTTTCACTGCTGAATGAAGGAGTGTCTACTGTTTATGAAGAAAAAAGGTATATAGAATGCACATTGTGGACTTTTCTACAATATATGATGTAATGTGCCTGTAGTCCTGAGTGAGTTCCCATCCCCAAATGAGCAATATTTGAGTGCCAAAACATGCTGATGGAAAAGAGAAGCAGGGTCAGTTGCTGTACATGCTAGTTTTAATCTTTTGGTAGAGAAATACTAGAATAAAGATTTTTAGCTCAACAACACATCATTTTAACATAGGTCTGAGAGTTTAACAAAAGGGAACATAAATGTTGATTTAAGGGACATAACCTTACCAAAAGTAGAAAACCAATAACCAGGAGACTGTACAACTAGTGAACAGTTGTAATCTTGAATATTTACATAGTTAGTTGTGGAACCCACATGTGTAGAGCACATCAAGGGGCTCATTCAGTCTGTAGCGACGTGGATCTCACAAAACTAACTGAGGACATCGCTCTATTATTCACAGTTTGAGTTGTTACCTTTCAGATCTCCCAGTCAAACCATTCCTTGCCCATCTTCATTGATGCTTTTTTTGTCCTCCCAAAATTGTGGTTCTTAAATTTTGGATGCACTTTTTGGTTCATTCCTTGATTGTCTCTGGCATATTTAAACCTAAATCCTGATCACAATCCGATAATCCAAGTGAACAGAAACACTGGTAACTGAATATATAGACCCCACTCCTCATAATATTAAACTGGAAGCCGTGGGCTGTAATGCTAGCTTATATATTGTGACACCCATATTTCACAATTTGTCACCTACACTTGAGCACCAAGCATGTTTTTTATCACTCTGCTGTTATTTGAGTGTACATTGTTTTATGGACTATGTTATATTAAACATTGCTTTGCTATATATATTTCTTATGGTATTGGTTTAAATATTGTTACTACCATAGGGACCATTGTCCTTTTGGTGTACGGCAGATCAAAGTCCACAGCATATGCAGGTCAGATAGGAGGTTGTGCCTGTTCAGGTCTGGTGATGAATGGGGCATTTTGTGTCTGTGTTTATTTTGCACAGTGCATGTGTAAGTTTGAGGCCATACCAATTGCAGTATGTGCAGTATTCATATTTTTTGTAACTGACCTAGCCATACCTAGGTGCTGAACAGGTGCAACTGTGGGAGCAAACAAGAAGCATGATGATTAACACCGGGAAATCATAGCCAAAATTACTGACGTCTTGGGTAACTCTTCAACTCGGGAACCTTTCATTACCTTTCAGATAGACAGGAAGGGTTGCCCCTTTCACCCTGAAGAGAACGCTCATTCCTTGGGTCTAGGTGCAAGTACAGAGAATGTGTGGCCTCCCTGCAATTTACATTTTGCTCAGAAGATTGTTCATAACAAAAGGTCAGCAGAACCTAGGCGTCTGCTGGTGAGTACCTAATGATCTTTTGTCTCAGGTACCATAGAGAAGACATTTAATTCTTGGTGAAGCCATTTAAATCAAAGTCAATGTCTTGAATCTGACCTTGACAGTAGACTGATCTTAGATAGAATACATGTCCCACTTTGTCGAGCACGCTGGCATTAATGTAACACTGCAGTCTAGTTTAAGCAGTGGGTCATCATGGTTGTCTCTGAAGGAGTGCCTCAATTCCCTTGTGAAAACGTGTATATCATGGCCCTAAGCACCCTGCAGAATGCCTTGTGTACAAAAGTTATTTCTGCACTGTCTATTTTCAAGGTCTTCATGTATGTAATTCCTCATTTTGTTTGTTAGATCTGGGTCACCCCCCACATCACATAGTACTCATTCTATGTATACTGCACTTTTTTTTATTCTGTCGCTGTTGTTTTTCTCTACTTCCCTGGTTCAAACTTTAGCATCTCCACATCTTGACACAGAATGAGTAAAACTGTCTAGTGAAAGGAGGACTTATTGTGAGTGAACTGAATGCACATGGGGTTGAAGTGTTTCTTCTCAGCCCACAGAGAGCACTGAGGTATCTGGGGCAAAAAGAAAGAATACCTGGCTTCCTTAATAGCAAGAGGCTTGAAGTTCTGAGGGTTCTCTGTCAAACTCATGACCCTCATTGGGGCATGGCTAGCAGGGCAGTAGAGTAGCTGAGTTTACATATGGTTCCTCTGAACTCTGAATGAAAGCAACCATGTCTGCATACTCAGTGCCCCAAGAGAGAAGATACAGAGTCTGGATTGGACTTAAACGGTGCTGCTGGTGTAATAATACAGCTGGTTATACAGAGAGTGCCACAGAGTGCTGATCCGGGCATTCAAGTTAATGACACCCTGCACATCATGTGATACAGGCAAGGCAGAGCAAGCCAGAAGTGTCACCATAGACAACATGTCTGTAAATGCCTGTTGGATTTAAATTCTTCCTATAAGTGTTTGATTCTTGAACTTATGATGAAGGGAATCATGTTGCCCTCATCCTCTAGCTAAAATTTCCATCACAACCCTGGCTAGAACTCTGTGCACTGTCTTACAGAGAAAATATTTTTGAATAATTAGTTATCAAAGAGGGCAATCAGATCCTATATAAAATGAAAGGCATTGACATTTTAGCTTTCCAAATACAATGTCATCAGAAAATAACATAATCTAAAATGAGGCAGCAAGCCTAGCTGTAATACCAAAGGCAAGGCGAGTGAAAAGAACTAGCATACACATCTTGTAAAGCACCCTAATAGTAGTGCACAGTCACCAATTAGTAAGCATTTGTATTTGTTTTGGTAGATTGGTAGATCAGGGATGGATTTCGAAATGGTTCAGTGGCTTCCGACAAAGGCCAGAGTCTCCAAGCAGGTTTGTTGTGATGGCAGTAAGGTAAGGAGTGTGCCTTTGTTAGGTTAATGTGCAGACTTAGTGGGTTATTGTTTTGCAAGGTGAGGCCAGATAATTGTATCAAGGTTGTTTACATATTGGCCCTCATTATGAACACAGCGGTAAACACCGCTCCGGCAGCGGTGGCGGTAACAACTGCCAACAGTCTGGCGGTCTGGACCACCAAATTATGAACCACCTTAAAAACAGGCAGCCTGAAAACCACTCACCGCCAGCAGGGGAGTGCCGACAACGATGGCAGAGCCCGCCCACACGCCGACGGAAAGGCCCTACCCGCCCATCAAATAATGAAGCACTAGGCTGCCATCAGTTCCGGGGCAGGAACCACCGCAATGCAAAGCCAGGCGGAAACGCACCAAATAAAAAGAAACACTCACCGGAGGCCCACACAACACGCCGAATCAGAAATGGATACAGAGTTGCAAATCATGCCAGCCCTGCTCCTTGCCATATACCTCCACAACCAAGACCACCGACGAAGACGACAACGATAAGTACCGCAACCTACTAAACAAGGGAAGAAAGGGCACAGTTACATACCCACCCACACCACCCACCCTGCAACGCACCCACAACACTTTACAACAGCACAAGTCGCACACCCAACAGCAAGAGGTACTTACACGACACAAGGCAAATTAAACCTGCCCAAAGTACACACATGTGCCCAACACCCCCAACCAAAGAAACGGTGAACCACAGGTCCTGGCTATGCCAAAAACAACACTGGCCACACAAATTTTAATTCAGCTCAATGAGCAACAGAAGTGCAACATAAGGCCAATGGCCAGTCCATAGTTCGTAGTCCGATGGGCCAAAATGGCCCCAACTTGACTCCCACAAGTGCAAACGTACTCCACCTCATAGGGAAACAATGGGGCATCCAGGCACCTCAGGGAACAGGGGTCGGGGGTGCTGGGGGTGGGGACTTACGACTGGGAGGGGGGGCTTGTCTTTATGTTTTGGAGGTGGATGGGACTTGGGTCTGGAACTTGAAGCTGGTGGAGAGGACTTGGCCTGGGGTGCGGCAGATGTTCAAGGGCCAGCACGGGGTCTCTTGCTCAAAGGGGAGGTAGCACAGGAATGGGAAGGGCGGACGGTGGGGGCTGTGACGTTGGAGGAGTGGACAGGGCAAGGAGGTGGGTACGTTTAGGGACGAGACGGGTTGGGCCAGTGGGTTCGAATAGGTCAACACAGGATAGGAAACGTTTTTTAGGGGCAATCGGGTTGGACCTGGAGGAAGGCGTGGGGGTGGAGGTACAGGGAGTGGTTGTGACAGGTGTAGGTGTGCGTGACGTGGGTGCAGGCGACTGTACAGTATGCTGAGGTGTGGTGGATGTGTGTTGGGTGGGTGTTTTGGTGCGTTTGAGTGTTTTGGTAGGAGGGGTGGTGGACACAGTGGGACAAGACAGGCTGCCAGTGTACATGGATGTTGTATGGGTGTCTGCAAGTTTAGTGAGTGTGCTGCACATGTCAACTAAAGTTGGTGTGGTGAGTGCAGGTGTGGTGCCTGGGGTGCATGAATGGACGTCTGATTTTGTGGTGACTGCAAAAATAGAATCAGCAATTTTGAATGAGGGTGCAGTGCCTGTGAGTGTGCATGTAGAGGGGACAGACAGGGAGGCGGAAGATGCGGACACACTGGGGGAAGTGGATGTTGGTGTGTGTGTGCCTGTGTATGTTGGCTGTGTGTATGCCTGTGGTGGGAAGTGTGGTGCTTGTGTTTTGAAGTGTGCTTCTGTATGTTGAGGTGTGTGCCTGCGTTCAGATTGTGTGCTTGGGACGGGTGAATGAAGTGGGGTGCTGGAAGGGGTAGAGGTGGTTAGAGGGGGGATGGAATGACCAGGGACACTGGCTGCCATCAAAGAGGAGGCCAGAGCCTGAAAAGATCTCTGTAGGCCAGACACGGCACTGTGAATGCCATCCAGGTAGGCATTGGTCTGCTGCACCTCTGATGCTAGCCCCTGGATGGCATTGACGGTTGTCTGCCCTGCAGAGATGGTTCTCAGAAGGTCAATAGCCTCCTCCGTGAGGGCAGCAGGCCTGACCGGGGCAGGGGAGGAGGTGCCTGGGGCGAAGGAGACGCCCACCCTTCTGGGTGAGCGGGCACGGGCAACTCGGTGGGGAGCAAATGGGAGGGCAGTGATGGTATGGGGGGTGGCGGAAGATGACACAGAATGGGTGGGCCCACTAGGGTCCGCCAGGGAGCTCTCAACGGAGGAGGTATCAGAGTCACTACCTCCAGTGGTAGTTGCCTCCTCTGTGGTACTCCCCTCGCCCTCCAACCCACTGGCCCCCTTGACGTTGGATGACGGTGGAACCGTGGGCCGCTGCATCCCCACTCGCCGGTGCCTCAGCTCCCTCGCCAGATGATGCTGATGTACACAGACAACACAAGAGAACAGGGATGGGGAGACAAAACAGGAGAGACAATTGTAAATAGCTGAATGGAGGTACATAAGTGGTTCACACATGCACCCATCCTGCAAATATTCCACCAGGCAGCACCTACCGCTATACACATGGCTATGCCCCTGACTAGTGGCCACAAACCTGCTCTACAGCCATTCCCCACAGCACTGAAGGACCTGAAGTACTGCAGACCTGACCCTTACAACCCTACTCCCCACGGAGGCCATTATGTAAAAGGACATTAGTCAGAGTCCCTGCCACTAGACAGCATACATACCACAGCACACTCACACATCCATCAAGGAGGCATACGATGGTTCATGTACTCACCCCCTTGTGTCTGCTGTGCAGCCTTCACGCGCCCATCCAGGTCCGGATTCGCCACCGCCAGAATGCGTTGCATTAGGGGGGTCAGTGCCCGACGGGCACCCCTTCCTCGTTGGGAGGACTTCCCCAGCTGGGCCTCGCAGGTCTTCCTCGCCCAGTGCCGCAGGTCCTCCCACTGCTTCCTGCAATGGGTGCTCTGCCGGTTGTCGACCCCCAGGGTCCGCACCTCCCTGGCGATGGCCTGCCACAGTCCCCTCTTCTGATGGGCGCTGACCTATATGGGACACACAGAAAAAGGAACACAGAGGTCAGACAATGGCCATTACATACAGCTGGCTATATGCCCACTATGGGACGGACATTTACAACAGCATACCAGCACACACACACACGCAGCATGTCAGGAACCCACGACTGTACAGTGTCAAACGTGCACACATGTTTACAGCCATCTACCACCATTACACACATCCATGCCCCCCAGTCCACCTACTCACCTGTACCTTTGTTCGACCGTAGAGTTTGGCATACAGGGGCAGGACCCCGTCCACATGCTTGTCCAATTCCTCACTGGTGAAGGCCGGGGCACTTTCCCCTGCCACACGCACCATTTCCATGACCAGATCAGGACACAGCAGCACACTCAGTGGAGTACCTGCATGCACGAAATCCGGGAGTCAAGTGAAGTTGGGGTGACGAGTTAGCGTACGCACCACGGCGGTGTGCACCGTCACCGCCGGCGTCAATCATGATACGCTAAGAATCCCCATTGACAACCATGTTAACCAATGAATGGTCTCACGGCAGTGAACACCACCTTATGCTATTACGTGAACCGCTAGCAGTATGAGGTCATTTCCACTACAACATTTTTGGATTACAGGGGGCAGACATTTTGGCCATTACTACACAGTTATTAAATCCTCATATGCCCCATGCAGGGCCTATTGTCCCCAACCCCCATAGGCATGAACAAATATACATTTACTTACCACAACATTCCTGATGTATCATCGAGGAAATTTACTCCAGTTTCACACCTACTATGCATATGTGTCGTCAACTTGTATACCAGCAGTGCTGAATACGAAACATTGTGGGCAGATGTACGTGTGTTCCTCACATGTGTTCTCAACTCCTCCTAGGTACAGCCCCATGTGGCGAGGGAGGGCCCCATCGGTGTACAGATCACTTGTTGATTTGAGGACCATGGTGGAGCGTCACATCATTATCAACTGTGCTACTATTCATGAACTTTGTGCATTACTGGATCCAGCACTGAGACCGGTTAATCGGAATCAGCATGCCACCCCTACTGGATGGGGGACTGGGTGCAGGTTTTTTCACAGCCCATGTTTAGCATTATACTGTCCAGATTCATGAATGCATTTATATGACACCTGCAGTCCTATGTGAGGTTTCCCCAAGGTGCTGACCTCCCTGCCATCAAGTCGGACTTCTATGCCTGTGCCAACATTCCCCATGCGATAGATGCCATCGATGGCACCCACATCGCTCTCATCACCCCAAGAGTCAGTGAACAGGTGTACAGAAACAGGAAGAACTTTCACTCCATGAACATTCAATTGGTGTGTACTGCAGACCAGTACATCTCACATGTGAATGCCATAATCCCTGGATCAGTCCACGATTCCCTTGTGCTGAGGAACAGTAGTGTGCCACACAAGATGGAACAACTACAAGGGGGCAGAGGATGGATCATAGGTAAGTGTGTCTGACACTTTTTGGCACATTGCAGACAGCCAGGCTGTCTGCCACTGAGGGTTGTCAAAGATAGTCCTGTTTTGCCCCCTTTCTCAGGTGATTCTGGCTACCCCAACATGTGTTGGCTCCTGACACCAGTGAGGAATCCTAGGGCAGATGCAGAGAGGAATTACAATGAGGGCCATGGACGTACTAGGAAGGTGATAAAGTGCACAATAGGTCTCCTGAAGGCTAGATTCTGTTGCCTCCATATCTCTGGGGGATCCCTGGTCTATGAGCCTGAAAAGGTGTGCAAAAAAGTGGTGGCCTGCTGCATGCTGTACAACGTGGCTGTGAGGAAATCTATCCCCTTTTTGGAGGAAGTGGGTGCTGTATATCCAGACCAGCTTCCTCAGGGAGGGGATGAGAGTGATAGTGATGATGAGGAAGGGGAAGATGTACATCCCAGGAACCAACTGATACAACTTTACTTCCAGTAAATATGTGGGACTGTTCGATGATGTTGCTGTCTGTGCAGCATACTGTCAGTGTGCCTTCTCCTCTATGGGGGTGTTGGGTCTATAGACATTGTCAAGGTGACCAGGTTTGCATGGGACATGTGACATTATGGACAAATTGTTTGACAATTCTGTTGGCACAACCACATGTTATGCGTGGGATGCAATTCCTGCAACTCAGATAAGAATAAATGATTTCAAAGACTATTGCATCAGCACTTCCATTTGTTTCAACATAATGACAGGGGACATTGACATTGGTGAACAGGTGTTTTATTTGGTGCAGGGATGGCATTGTGCAGTTTACAGTGATGGTGGATATCCATATTGGCTACATGGTTGCAGCGTTTGTTGGCAGTGGTGGTATGTCCATCTATCATTTACAGTTTTTGGGGTTGTTATTACACGGTGTGGACAGTGGTTCGGTGGCACACTTGGAGGACAGTTCTTGTCAGAGTCACTTCTTTGAGGGGGCCTTGGTCTTGGCAGGTGTTCCAGTGCCATATCTGGGCCTGAGGGACCGTTTGGGTGCATGGTGTTGGCCTGTACGGGTTGAGATGCACACACAAGTCAAGTTGCTGCTGTTGTTGGACGGTCTGTATCTTGGCCTGTAGTAGGGGCTTCCTGGTCTGTGGGGGTCTCAGGCTGGGTTGGGACAAGGTGCTGCACCTGCTATGGTGGCCATGGTGGCATTGTGCAGTTTCCACTGCTCCATGGCCTCTTGGGGGTGTGCTACCTGCAGCCTTTGACTCTGCTCCAGGGTGGAACCAATCTGGGCCAATCTGTCCTGGGTACGGTGGTATGCTCCCAGAACCTCAGATGTCAGGTCCTGGGCTGCAGCATCCATACTGTGGACTCCCCACTGGGCCAGTGTTGCCCTCCCACTGGGCCTAGCTCCCTGTGCCTGTGTTCCCTGCACAGGTCTGGCGGTACCACTTGTACTGAGGCCATCGTCTTCCTGCCTGTTGGTAGGGGGTGACTGTGGCCTCTGACCATGAGTTCCACCAGTCTGTGGCCTGGATACACAGGTGTGGGGATGGTTGCCCTGGGCTTATGTTGTTGGCTGGGTGGTAGGGGTGTCAGTGGGGTCCTGGGTGGGGCTGCTGGATGGTGACAGTCCAGGACTATGTGAGGGGCCAGGGTTTTCGTCACTGTCTCCATGTGGGGCACTGTCACTCCTTGTCCTGTCCGTCAGGGTGGCATGACTGGTGGTGCCTGTTGGGGGGAATGGACATGTCTGTTACAGTTGCATGATCGGATGGGGTGCACAGGGCTGGGCTGTTTTGTGCAAGTTTTACACTTTGGGGCCATGCAGGGTGCCTTTGTGAGGTTTGCATTGCATTTTGCTTAGGATGTGGAGGTGCATTGTGGGTGGTGTAGTGCCTTTGTGATTCTTTGCAGGGGTGGGTGGCTGTGCACAGGGGGAGGGATGTGGACCTTTTAGTGGGTTTGTGGGCATGCAGGGTGTCTTGATGTAGTGCTTTTGGCCTGGGTGGGGTAGTGGTCCTGGTGGCTGTTGGAGGGGTGGTGTGGTGCATGCATTACAGGTGTGATGGATATGGGGTAGCTGTAGACAACTTACCCGAGTCCATTCCTCCAGTGAGTCCAATGAGGCCCTCAGGGTGCAGACTGGCCAGTGGCTTTTCCTCCAAATCAGTGTAGTCGGGTGGTGTTGGTGGAGGTCCTCCCCCAGTATTCTGGACTGCAATGTTGTGCCAGGATGCCATGGACTTCACCTTCCCGCTCAGATCGCTCCATCTTTTGCAGATGTCGTCCCTCGTGTGTGGATGGTGTCCCACTGCATTGACCTTGTTCACTATTGTCTGCCATAACTCCATCTTCCTGGCAATGGGTATGTGCTGGACCTGTGCCCCGAATAATTGTGGCTCGACCTTCAGTATCTCGTCCACCATGGTCCTTAGTTCCCTTTCTGTGAAGCGTGGGTGTTTTGGGGGTGCCATGGTGTGTGTTGTGAGTGGTGTGTTGTGTGGATCTAGGTGAGGGTGCTGTTGTGTGGTTGGGTGTATGAATCGTGTATTGTGGCGTTCAGTGTCTGCTTCTGGAGTTCTCTATATCAGTTGTCCTAATGTTGTTGCAAAATATTGTGGGGTGTGTCGGTGAGTGTTTTATAGTGTTGTGGATGTGTGTCAGGTGTGTGGGTTTCAGACTTGCCAATGTGTGCAGTTCTTACTGTTGGGTCCCATTGCTGGCCGTGGCGGTGTGTACCGCCAATGGTCGTTCGACTTTCACTGACCGCTGCAGTGATTTGTGCATCATTACTTGGAGGGTGTGGTGTTTGTGTGCTCGGCGGTGGCAGGGTGGGAGGTCCTGCATTTCCGCTGACAAGGTCCTGGCGGTTACTGGTGGCTGGGACTTTTTGTCGGATTCTTATTTTTGTATCTTTATATGGCGGATTTCTGTTCACTGCCAATGGCGGTCTTCTGTTCACCGTCGCCACAGCGGCCGACGGTGTTTCCCTGCCATGTTCATAATGTCCACCATTGTCTCTTTCAGTACATAAACCCATTGATTGGCAGACGTTTATCTGCATTAGGTTGCTGGTTGAGCCATCTTCTGTTGGTGCTAGTACTGCATGTGTGGTCAGAGTTTTTTCTTTATTAATTCTGTTGTAGGAAAAGTGTGTGGCATATATTATTGAATAGTGTTATGTGGATGGTGGAGTTTGAATGTGTGGTTTCTGAAATGCATTGGACATTAATTTAGTGCTCTGTTTAATTAGTGATGTGGCGTGTTTGCTTACAAATGTGTTGAGCATGCAGACATCCAAGCAAGCAGCAGATTAGTGCTGTGTTGGATGTGTGTGTGATGTTTTGTCCAATGTGTGCTGCTCTGATACTGACCTCCTATGCTTATGTACAGTCTGACATACTCCGATAAAGCTCCAAATACCCAGTTGAAGCCACACATCCAGTGACATGATACGTGACACTTCACATGCCCAGGTATTGCATTTATGTTGCATGAGTAGTCATACAGTCACAAACTGACTGTATATTGCAGTCTCATATTCATGGATTCAGTCTTTATGCCACTATACAGCTTCATGAGACAATAAAAGATTGATATGCATGAGTATATTTATCTCATGCCAGAAACAAGTAAATTATACTTATGCACAGCTGTTAGGGACCAGGCTGTTTCACAACAGTAGAAGCTGTTTTTTAAGAATAAAAGAAGGCCCTCAACGCCAGCCATCCCCCGGACCAGCAAAGATTGCCAGTGTTATGGCCCCAAGGAAAGCATGTGCTATGACACTTGTCTGCAAGATCAGAACAGTTTTTGTTGACTCTGTGGTCACAGTGGCATGACTATATGGGATCAGCCTGTGGATTATAAATTGTGGGTATTCTCACTTGTGGAAGTGAGTTGAATAAGCAAAGCTACAGGCGATAAGATTGGAGGCGAGAAGCAATCTTAACGAATATTACTTATGAAACGTGCAGGGGCGTAGTTTGGTCAGTAGGATGGGGGGCGGGGTGAGCTTCGGATTTTAACCAATCAACCTGGGATATCTTATTAAAACACATATGAACAGCAGGACAATAGGGTGGCAGTGGAAAGAGAAAGGTGGATTATTAGAGCACTTAAAACACAACACTTCACCATACACATCTGAAAGCAGTTGTACCCAACCATTATCTAAAGAAAACATCTCTAGAGACATGTAAACCCCCCCAAAAAAACCTCCCCCTAAAGCAACACACCGGGAAACATGAAAAGACAGTTAAACTATCCAATCCATTGAACAGCAGAGATCACATGGGATAGTTTGTCTAATTTACTGTTCCAAAACAGCATTGTGGCAGTTTGCTCAAGATCCCATGGAACATTTGCTTTCAGTTAGTGACTGCTCAGGGCAGAAATTTAGACACAACAGCGTGCCCTGGTGGAACACATAGTTTCATAGAGCAATAGAGCAATTTGCTTTGCAACTTTGAAAGCGGAGCTACTCTTGCCATTATGGAGTCCTTTTTGAGTTTCCTCCTGGGGAGTTGCCTTGAGGACTGGAAGACTTTGACCAAGAAATCTTAGGTACCTTTCCGTATAGTAGGTCAGCTCTGGGACTACAATGACTGCTTGCTACTGGCCAAAAACACTCGATGGAAATGCAATTAGGCTCTAAGCAGCTCTCTGAGTCAATAAAGGCATTTCTTGTTCTTGGTCAAACTAATTGGCTTTGTCTCCTGTAAGGTGTTGTGATCCACGGTAGAAATTGCATGTTTTCTGTGCTCATACAAGGTGAATCTCTGACATGCAATTCCCTGGGGGTCACCTTTGTAGAGTAGGACCTCTAGTCAGTAGTCCTTTTGGGAGAGAGATGTGCTTTGGGACTGCGGATGTTCCTTCAGCATGTGTTGTTTTAGACAGGAGCAGCCTCACATCCTAAGATACAACCATTACTTCTTAAGATCAGCCTCAGGTGTCATCATATGGCAGATACTTCTATCATACGCCAGATGCAGCCTTGTATTCTCAGATACTATCCACATGCACCTAGGTATACCCTCAGTATACCATTTACAGGTTCATGTACCCAGCAACTAGAATCATATATCCTTATATAGCATCACATGAAAAGAAATAGGGGGTCATTATGAATTTGGTGGATGGAAAAGGCCGTCCGCCAAACTCCTGCGGTCAGGTTACCGCCAGTGCGGTTCCCTTCCCGCAAGCCCCATTAAGAGTTTCCCGCTGGCCCTTCGGGAAACACCCTACAACATTGACACTGGCTCATAATTGAGCCGTGGCAATGCTGTAGTGCATATGGTGCACCAGCACCTGTTACTATTTTCACAGTCTGCAAAGCAGATGGTGACAATCGCGATGGGGCTGGCCAGGGGGTGACTTGCGCTTCCCATGCCAAGTGCATGGACAGTGCAGGGCCCTCCCTGGGGCACTCTGCACTCTGTCTCCGCCAGCCTTTACATGGCGGGGCTACTGCCATGTAATTGCCGGCGGAGAAGGGACTCGTAATCCCCAGGACAGCTCTGCTTGCAGCGCTGTCCTGGTGCATTAGGGTCACCAGCACTGCCAGACCGATGAAAAGTCATGGTCTGGCAGTGCTGGCGGTCGAACCGTGACGCGACCTCCACGGTCGTAATGTGGCTGTCAGACCGCCACACTAGCGGTGGTCCGACCGCCACCGCAACCCTGGGTGGTAATGATGCCCATAGTCTCTTAACCATAGTTATAGCCTCATTTGAACTGATAAAGTCATTGCATATTAAAGTACATCCTGTCATGCCCAGTTATTGTACTTTTAAATGCCAGATATTGCCTACATTGCTTATTTATAACTTCATATGCCCAGATAAAACCATTTTATTTTCAGGTGCTGCTGACTGATGTCAGGTGCGCAGCTAAAATCATTGTGTGTCTAAGCACAGTCATCACATGTCAGGTTCCACCACTGTATGTCAAACCCAAAACGCTCTTTGGTGGCAGACTCTTTCCTGGAACACAGTACAAGGCTCCATAGACAAGTTCAGAGTCGTTTCTTCTGTTTTCTAACCATTTAATGCAAGATGGTAAAGATTTGGTTCCAGTCGGTAACCCACTGACAAGGATGGCCCAACAGGCATTAGATTCAAAGATACCTGTGGAACCCTTCACAGTGACATATATGAAACAGTTCTTCCCATTTCTTGAGGCTTATCCCACTATTGTGATCAGCTCATCCTTTCTGCATGGTCCAAAACCGTCTGCCCACTTCTGCTGATTTATAGCTGAGAACATTTTCCAGCTTATTATGCAATGGCTTTATGCTTATGCATTAATTTTCTCATCAGTACTCTTTATTGAGTATCTGAACTGACAGCTATTGTTGCCTTATTCTAATATATTTAGGTTAGGGAACTTCTTTTATGGAACACGCTTTCTGCATTAGTACAATATTCACTGTTAATATTCTATTTGACCTTATATTGAACTATCAATTATTGAATTGTGTTCAGTTCTAATGCTGATGCTTAAAAGACTAATTTGTATTGAATAAAATTGGTTAATACTTAAGACATTGGGAAATAAAACTCTTTAACTTATACAGAACTCTCTTTATTAACTGTGCTAAAAGTCATCAACAATTTAATGCATTATTGGATTAATGTAGATAATTGCTCCTTTATACTTCGCCTTGTCAATGAACAAAGGTCAATGCGACCAGTGGTGGAGATTGCTTAATAATCACACCCAAAGATTAAGGTATAGAAAACCTTGTTCCACAACTTTGTAAGAAAAACGAATGCAAACAAGCATGAAGTGGTGTTTTGTATTACTCTGCATCAACATGGCATTCAATGTGTGATATATGGGCATTCCCATGTAATCAATCATCCATGGTTTTGAAGCAAAACCCTATCTGCTAACAATAGTAGACATGGTTTTTCACCAAAGATAAATGCCACTTGAAAGCAAGTGTTAAAAAGGAGAAATGGTTTTATTTCTCCTAACTTTTTCAAATTTGCATGTGTGGTGCAGTGTACAGCACACATCCAAAGTAGGTAAAGTTTTAAAGTTAGTATAAGCATAGACCCATATTTATCATTATTTCATGCAGCACAACACAGCAAACCACCTTGCTGCGTTGCATGAAAGGGAAAGGGCAGGAATGTGCAGTATTAAGCATTATACCAGCCATTCCTGTCCTTACTTTTGGCTGCCTAGCACTAACGAATGTGCCCTTGCATCATGGTGCAAGGGTACCTGCTTGGTAGGCAGGATTGTTTTTGTTCAGGCGGGGACACCTCACTGCACAAAAACAATCCACAGAGGCATTTTCCTTGGGAAAACGAGGATAAATAAAAATATTTCTCCTTGTTACTCCTCACCTGGGGAGGTTTAGTATTTTGATGCATTCCTAAGTCTACCACTAAATCTGGCAATGTGCCAAAATTCATGGGTGGATGCATGTGCACACCTATGCTCTGCACATTGAACCGTTCCATGGAGCAGAGTAACACAAGGCAGCGATTTGCGCTGCCTTGCGTTACTCCAGATTTATCAAGCCCTGCTGGGCAGGTGGACTTGAGTGGCTTGATAAATCTCACTTAGGATTTGCGTCACCCTTGTACCCCTTTGTGTGGTGTAAGGGCAATGTAAAACCTTGATAAATCTGGCCCATAATATTTTGTACTGCAAGGGTATGCTTGCAGTACAAAACGTATGCATGTGCGTGGCGCTCGGCAGCCTGATTGTGCGTGAGTACTAGGGAGAGCGCATGATGGTGCTGTACCTCTCTAGATATGGTGTTTTCCTGCCCTCTCCGTGTCATGAAATGCGGCACAGCAATTGTGGGTGCTGCGCTGTGTTGTGTGACAGGTTTGTAAATATGGGCCTCAGTCTCACTTTTTGATGCAAATTCTGGACAGGCTGCCTCAGTTGATCAGGCCGTGCATCAGAACCTGTGGATATTTGTGCTAATCTGCTCTCAATAACCCCCCTTTGACACAAAGCAACATAAAGTGGACTCGGTGCGTTAAGGTGTCTAGCTGAATAGTAGAAACACACAGGACCAGTCTCCCACGCTGTCACACTAAACCTCAAAGTCAAATTCCTAGTAGCAAGATGCAATTCAGCTTTGGCACATAACACCGGGTTTGATCAGTAGTCAGGACCCTCTACCATTTTAATTTGTCTAGTCTAATGTCTGACATTTTTATAATCATTGATATAAGAATTTAAAAAACCTTTGACAACTGATTCAACTATGAAAACTGCCTCCTCTATCAAAGCGAAAGTATCAAATTACCCAGCTTTGTAATCTGGAATGCTGTAACAAAACAAATATTTGGTAGAGACCCTGGCATCTGATTACCTCCTACCGGTGGACTGCCACATTACGATCCTGGCGGTCAGACTGCCAGGGTCCCGCCATCACCGCCGGGATTGGTGATCCCGACGGGCTGATCCTGGCAGTGGTCGGAATCAGCCAGGGCGGCACTGCATGCAGCGCCACCCTGCTGATTACGACCTGTTTCTCCACCAGCCTTTTCATGCGGTGCAGACAGTGAGCATTCTGAGGGTGCCAGTGACCCCTGTGTGGCAGCAATGCTTGGTTTTCGCCCATCAGCCCAGCGTGATAGTCGTAATGGGCCCAGAGGGGAGTTAGCCAGCATGGCGGCAACCTCCCCCTCGGAAGTTCAGCGGACAGGTTATCCCATCCAGCGAACTCGTTATGAGGCCCATTGTCTTCAAAACATGGAGCAGGCAGGGGAACAAGTGACAAAGTAACTACAATGTAAGTTTATCTCAGTAAGACGGTATTACCTTCGGCAGAAGCATGGCGATATGCTGCTTCCTTCGTGCAGGGTCATGTGAGATCCACTTCAAAATGGCTTCAAAGACTGCATCTTCTTGCTTCACGTTGAGCTCGTCTTTCTCAATGATGTCCCGCAACTCATACACAGAGAGCTCTAAGAACTCAGCAGACACTTTCACCATCTCTTCAAAGTTGTGGAGTATGTACATGTAGGCTTTCTGCCGGAGTTCCGGGCAGTGGTAATAGTCTGTGAATTTACATATGCCAATGCAATTGTCTAAACACAGCTGGGACTTTAAGAACTCACAGCATGCCCTCACGATGCCCATGATGTTGAACTGGTCCGCTGCGGCTAAAAGCCTTTCAACATTGTCAGCTGTGATGGGTACTGTCCTAGTGTATGCATACTCAATGATCAGTTTCATCATGTCAGGGGAAACCCCAGGGATACTGTAGACTTTCTTCTCTGTGTTATTCCAACCACTGGTAAACAAAGCTCTGGAGGTGCAAAGAGAAAGATGTTTTTCAGCAGGATCTTCTATAGCAAACTTAAATCATATAGAAATGAACTAAACATCAGATTGGTCATGTAGTAAAAAAATAGGTTTATATTGCTGTCCTCCATTCCCCAAACTCGCACTATCTTCCAGGCACCAACCATTGCATCTTGAGTGAAAACAAAACTTAACAGATTTTTTTTATTAATTTTTTGATTACAAACTAAGGAGCTAATTTAGAGTTCTGCAGGTGGCCCTCTTGCCCACCAGGTCGGTGAAGGCCCTTTCCTCCACCACCTTGTTGGAGGACTGCCGGACATATTTGCCAGGCAGGAATCTTTTTGACAAAAGTGTCCCTGTGTAGAGGTTGAACTCTCAACACACTTGCTGTACAGGCCACTATGTGTTTTCTGCCTCCTCTACATTCACTTTTGCTTTTCAACAACACACTCCCAAAGCGGGGGTTTGAAGTTTTAAAACTATCTTTACATTTTCTTTCTATGGATCATCATATCTTGCATGACAGTACTGCAAGGAAAAAACAGTGATGGATTCCAGGCATTAAAGCATATGATGCCTATCATTCTGGTGGTTCAACTGGGTCAAGGGTTTTAATTGGCTTGATCAGCTAATACTTCACTGACAGCGACCGAGTGTTACATACACTTCTAAGTAGGGTGGGAGAGCTGCAAGGTTGGAAGTGAGGGCATTCATCATGTTTTGGCAGGCCAAAATGAAATAGAGGGCATTCATCATGTTTTGGCAGGCCAAAATATGCTTATGTAAGTCACAGAGTTTGCTGAGACTTATTCTTGTACTCCTTGGTGACTTCTGGCATTCTGGAGCAAGTTAAAAATAAATGACACCTACCACACCAGTCGTTGTGAGTCAGCTCACAATATTTTAAAACTTGATTTGATGTCTTTATTTGTCAAAAGCACTAACACAAAAAACGTATTGGGTTTGAGGATCACCCCCAAAGGAGTAAGGGTTATAATAGAATGGGTGGAAACGAAAAAGAGAGATGATATCACAGCTAGCAGAACAAGGTTTTTAATGCCTTCCTAAAAATAAGGTGTTTTAAAAAACGAATATAAAAAAGATTTACAATGAGAATGACTGTGGTGCATTGATATCAGAGTCTTGGTCAGGGCCTTCCCATTTGTTAATAAAAATGAAATAAAAATTCAGTTTTTTTATTGTGGAGGCTTTTCAATGGAATGAGGGTTTGATTAGTCTTGTCTCTTTACTGGTAAACAAAGGTTTTGAAAGTGTTTGTATTCATTTTGCAATGAAAGCATTTTTTCGAATAGGGTAGGAGATAATTCTATTTTATTATTAGATCAATAGATTTTAATGAATTAATAAAGATTATTAATTTTACTTGAATGTAACGTATTGCTCTTAAGGGAGCCACCTAATGGGTCTCTGGCATGTATTGCTTCTACTTTTACTGCTGTCAATGTTAACACATTTTGCACAGAAGGAGAAAATATTTTTGATACTTCATCTCAATATTTGGTTATGAAGATTATCTTTTCTATTGTCCCATTTAAAATATAGCATCATTGTCTTAGGTCTTTTTGTCTTTTCATCACAATCAAATCTTCAGGGATCTTTGCAAAAAGCATTTAAGAAAGTGCATGTATTAACCACAAGTCTTGGCATGTAGCTCACTAACCTTTGCTGAGCACCCTGCTGTTGTCCATAATATGTAAATACCATCATTATTATTATTCTAATAAATAAACAAACTAGATAGTAATGGATAAAAAAACAAAAGGCTACAAATCAAAGCACAGTGAAAACCACATTTTTTCATTGGTTATAAGCGAGCCCGATAAAAGTTGTCTAACCTAGGAAACCTGTGATTTGAGCCACATCCCTGTAACTTACTGCCCCATGGTTTCTGGATGTTTGTAAGTCAATTTGATTCAGAGAGATGCAATGAATGTGCTAGCTAAAGCAGTAACATAGGACCAGATTTACAATCTCATTTACAGGAACACCCGTCCACCAAACTCCCAACGGGGTGGTCGCCGCCATGCTGGTGACCTCCCCACCGGCCCCATTAAGACCATTAAGACTTTCCCACTGGGCTGATTGGCAGAAACCAAGGTTTCCACCAGTCAGCCCAGCAGGAAAGTGTGGCAGCATTGTCACCAGCTCGTAATCGAGCCGGTGGCAATGCTGTTGCACGAAGGGGGCACCAGCATCCTTGAAATGCACACACTGTCACAGCAGACAGTGCAAATTTCGAGGGTGCTGAGCAGGGGCCACCCCCTGCACCTGTTCTCCGCAAACCTTTTCATGGCGGTGCTACCGCCATGAAAAGGCCGGCGGAGAACAAGGTTGTAATCAGCAGGGCAGTGCTGTGTTCAGCTCCACCTTGGCTGATTGCAACCTACACCCGCTGTCAGTCTGTTGGGATCGAAGATCCTGGTGGGGATTGCAGTAGGTTGGCGGGTCTGCCCGCTAACCTCGCAATGTGCTCAGATTGCCAATGTCGTAATCACGCTCTGAATGCCTCCTGAGTGGCGTCTTTTGTTACTAATAGGTGGTTATTTATATGAAGGTAATTTCCTTTTATGCACAGTGAAAAAGAGAGCATACGCACAACACAGGGTGCAAACACTATGGCCCAGATTTACACAAATCTGTCACATCAGTACTGATGTGCCAGATTCCTTTCGCTCTCCCACCTACCAATACCATGGGTGCGCCGCATTTACAATAAGACGCACCATGGCGCAACATTTTTGACGCTATTGTGGCACATTGCTCCACTAGAGTAAAAAACTTTTGACGCTAGTGGAGGAAAGTGGAAGGAGGCCCATTGATTTCAATGGGTGTGTCCTTTTAATGCCTGCTTTGAGCAGGCGTTTAAAGTGTTGAAAGAAATGACTCAAAGAAATCCCTTAGATTTCTTTGCATCATTTGTTCAGCCCCCCTAAAGGGGGAACGCTCCTTTGCATGAATTATGCCTGGTGCAGGCATAATGTAGCGCAAAGGGTTACAAAGTGGCGCAATGCATGCATTTTCTGATGGTCATTCAATCATCTAGCATTCAAGTGCAGAGGAAGTAGACTAAAGGTACACTACAAACTGCCAACTAATAATCTCCTTTAGTAGTTACATGCAGTGATACTTCTGAACAACTAGGTTGGTCCAATCAGAAAATTTAACACATTTTTAAATAATTTCTTGGCTAGTAAGGATGGTTTGTTAACTGACCTAAAGTATGAGCTACAGCTGCAAAGTATGTTCTTATGCGCATTGAACTCGATCCCATTAACCTTAATGACCACATCACAGAGCTTCCCCTCCAATCTTAGCTCATTGAAGATGGTGCATGCCATGGCACTCATCTTTCTTTCCATGTTGCTCTGGTGGAAGCCAGATGCGGCTGCTGGTTCCTCTACGTCCATCATGGCAGTTTTGGCGAACGGGAGGCACTCTCCGTACAAGCTACCGGCCTTTTTCTCTCCTACCCTTCATGTTCTTGTCTTGGATGTATGGGTCAGAAGTTCTAGAGCACATCCCATGGTGACCTCATTGGGGAGCTGGTGTTCTGCATTCTGGAATCTTCTTTGTGCATCCAGTGGAGGGAGCTGCAGGCTGGAAAGGCTGGGCTGTAGGAGCACAAAGGGACGCTTTTGTTGGGCCTGTGACTCTCGTAATGCCTTTTAGGGAATCTTGGATCCATGAATGATTCCTACCAAAAAGGCTTGTGACTTTTCTATTTAAATGTCGTCTGTGGTGAGCATCTTGAAGAATATGACCTGGTGGATAGAACCACTCTATCAACTGCTGGGCCTTTGGAGCAATACGCCTTCTTTTGTGAGGCATACAAGTTTTATTGGATGGAAAACTCTATGGTGTGGAACAGTATAAGGTTGATACTGGATTGATGAAGCCATGAACATGTATATACCATCAGCTCATTGACAGCAGTGATGCTCCGTGCATCATTTTAAATCCTCAACCAACCTTTACTTCTTTCTACCAGGAAGCCTACCACTTGGCAATAAATAGAGAATTAACTTTATGAAAAGTGTGGAAGCAGAAGGAGCAGTAACATCTGGTGAGATACATGTTTTTTGTTACATTGGACCCAGCTCTATGCTAAGGCTACAGTTATCTTTTTTACATAATAAGTACAAAATGTCATAACATTCTTTCCCTAATTGTTTGGAAGTCGGTACACCTTTTTGTAAGTTTAAATACCTTGCTGCTCAAAGCTTTGGGAATGAATGAATTTTCGCAACCAAAAATTCAAGTCATTAATTAGTTGAGGTGGCAAGCTCAAGCTTTGTTATTTACATTTTTGAATTATGCCAGCAAAACAGGCAGAACAGCCACTGGAACATATAAAGATCCTATCTGGGATTGCAGGGCAGAAAGAGGGATTCAGGAGAAATGTAAATGAAAAATAACTGTCCTCCCAGTTGCAGATCCTTCAA
The DNA here is from genome assembly GCF_031143425.1 of Pleurodeles waltl. Taxonomy (NCBI): domain Eukaryota; kingdom Metazoa; phylum Chordata; class Amphibia; order Caudata; family Salamandridae; genus Pleurodeles; species Pleurodeles waltl. The sequence continues at coordinate 150,311,154 of NC_090445.1, read as the reverse complement.
ATCGTGAAGTGAGAATTGAATCTAAGCTCACCTTAAATATTTTAAAGTGCACTTGGAGGTAAGAGCAGTGTAGCCATTTACCTGAGTGTTTGATTTGATTTCAGATCAGGTGTTCTGTGAGGGTTGAACTGAATTCTAAGTCATAGGTGATCTGTTCTAATGACAAATAATGTTGGAACATCAGGGCTTTAAGTTCCTTCTTCAAGTTTTGGTGAGTTTGCAGTGTTCTGATTAAGGGGCATTTCTTGTGGTGGATTGTTAATGGTTTTTTCTATCTTGAAGGCCATAATTTTCTAGCAATAGGGTTTTCATGGAACACTGATCGCCATAGATGGTCAGTTTACTAGCCAGATAGTTAGTGGTTCCTGCATGAACAGCAGCTTTATATATGATATAGGGTAGTTTGAACTGCTTCTTGCTTCTATTTATAGCCTTTTGAATTTGATCATCAGATGAGTAACATTTCTGAATTTCCTCACCTCTGTACAGAGCCTATATGCTGCATGGATTGTTCTTTTGATAAGAGCAGGGTGGATCTTTTGAATATCATAATGTATGGCACTCCCATCATCCAGTCTAGAAAGCAATAGTGCCTGTATCCCTTGCTTGAAGTCTTCTTTTGGGATGATGTGTTTAATGGCTTGCAATAGTGTCAATTGGTTTTGTGCTCCTTTAGCTAGTACACTTACGTTTGATTGTAGGTTGAGGCTACTGTCAAGTAACAAAATCAAGTAAATTTGCAATCTCCAGGATGCGTATTTGTATGCTAATATTATTGAGCTGTTGCTGGAGAGGTATGGAGCAGTATGTATAAGCAATTGTTAGAAATTCCATTTTGAGAGTGTTTGGTTCACAATAGCGATATTTTATATAGGATAACATGAAACAGACAAGCAACACCATTGGACTGAGAACCAACCATATTGGTGTACTAATTGCAAAAGTTAACTGCAACAAAGTTAATACTTTCGAAATCACTGTTGATGGTGATGCAAGCACTAGATGTAAACATAATAAGGGTTAAAGCATCATTCCTTGTAGGCATATCTACCCTATTGTCTCCTGGGGATATTATTGATAATAGAAACTACACTAAAGAAGTCCTATGGAGCTGTGATTTTAGCACTTCTGATAGCAATGTACACAGCCCAAAACTCTATTGCTAATGGGCATTCATGGTCTTTTTTCTGCAATTCAGGATCCCACTGTGTGCTCTTGAAATAATGGAGTACCCTGTTATATGTTTGGCCAACTCCATGTTTGATGGTCACTGGGCTATGGCCCCGGCAGTAGAAACCTTTTGATTGCTAGACATCTTTGCTAGACGATGGAAAACAAAAGCCCAGGCGAAGAACACTTTGCTGAAACTCTTTTTTCGTGAGAGTGAGGCTGTTTGGTCAAGAAAAATTGGAGTATAAAACACTTTCCCTACCAATGACAACTAAAACAATATCATATGGAAACGGATTCCCTCCTCTAAAGCAGTGCCACAACCATTCTTCCCACCAAGCTGCAAGTGTAAATTGAATGCAGTTTTGTGCTGCGATTATGGATATATAATGTATAACACATTGGCGCTACATTTTGCGCAAACAAGCACCCACGCAAAACTTTAGTAAACGTTCCCTAGAATGTCTTTCTTTCCAGATCCTTTGCTAGGAGTCACAATCCAGCTTCCTGTGGAGTGCATGCTTTCATGTCCCCAAAGCCCAGAGCCTTTCAGTAGGATTTTTCTTGATTCTTGTAAATTCCAATGGTGTCAGCCAAAGTAGGTTGAAAGAAACCCAAACTCAGGTAATGGAATACTTAATATTAGGATTTCCCAGTCTCCCATTGTCCTCTTCTGTCATGTGTTATCTCAGCCACACATCATTGGTCCACGGGGATAGCTTTCATCAGTTCAGGGATCAGTGAAGTCCTTTTATCAAATGTCAGAAGTACGGAACATACATTATCATCCCTTTGACACTACTATGACACTGCAGCAACATCACATGACAAAAATGAATAATCCAGCATGTTCTTTCCTGACTGTTGAATGAAAGACGTTTTTCTAATTTTATAGCATTAATTTATACATCCACTTGTCACCAACATCACCCAAGGTTTTAATGTTTTTACTGTCACTTTCAACATTTGTAAATGTTTCTGAACTGTGGGAGGTTGTGTAAGCTGACCTGCCATCCTCTGCTTGTGAAGCATGCAGACATGTTTCCATAATTTCTCTTTCCAAACATGGTACACTGTTTTGTTGCTTGGTATTGGCATAGGCGTAACAGTGCCAAACTCGCAAAACAGCAACATTGGTGGTGCTTTTTTCTACCTTGCTGTTGTCGTGTAGGCTCCCATTATTTTAATGAGACTACTGGATTTTGAGCGGCAGAATCGCATGCGATGTGGGAGACTGAGTCTGACCCACTACAGGTGACACCTGTCGCCCCAATCCGGGTTTTGCTCTGGCTAACTAGCAGTGCCTCATCTCGACCCAAGGGCGGGATGATTGGGCCGCCAAGCGCATGACATAATTGATTTCTCAGGGAAACCGTAGTCACTCAGGTCTCATCCTTTTCTCTCAGTTACATTAGTCTCAAAAACACAATGACAAACAGAGGCAATATATGTTTCAATAAGATTTTAATAAAGCGACTGCATCTTAGATAGCAAAGCATGTGCTGCAATAACCAGGACGATGCAGCATGACAAGATTAAAATTGTGACAAAGAGAGTAAAGCATAGAAATAACACTACCATATTGTCACTAGAGTCAATGGACTAATTCCTACCTAGACTATAATAGAGCACAGCATGTTAAGCTCTAATTCTACCCTTCAGGTTCCCCTGGGAAGACATCATCCCTCATACCTGAGCAAAGGCCTGATGTCTGCATAAGCGGCCATAGTGAAGCGTTCAGCAATCAGCATACAGTCGTGGTTCTCTGGCTGGAATCTCTCTCTAACGTGTAAGGCACAGGGAAGTGTTTTTATAATAAAACAGCTGATGTTCTGAGAAAATGTCCCTACATAAGGATGTGTGTTTTTCTATGAATGTCAGAGACAAAACTTGTACCATGTTCACCGGCAACTTATCTTACTACAGCCTTGAAAGAAGCACAGATTGAGCAAGAATGTCTTGCTTGAGAACACAGTGCTGGCCTAGACAAAAACAGCTAGATAGAGAGAAATAAAACAAGACTGCAAAAGTGGCTATTGTAAGAATAATAAAATGAAGCTGAATAAAACATATCTAGGTTAAAGTGCACAGCGGCAGGCCTAATATGGTAAAATAAAGTGCATGGAGCTATAACTAAAATGGCTATGCAACACTGTGAGTACTGAAGAGGTGACAGGCGTATACAGATAAAAAGTAACAGTCCAATAGCCTTTCAACCTAGTGTTTAGAAACAAATGCTATGCACGTTTGCTATTTGTTTTTGTATTTTTCAATGGCGATCATACTGCCTAAAGGTTGATATCAGAGAGCTCACACTATGACAGGAAGGATACAGCTAGAACAAGCAAAAGCAGAAAGGTAGTTAACAGCTGATTGCCATGCAGCAGTAACTTTGTAAAGTTTGTTCAAGTTAGCTTTAGACAAAATGTCTCACATGGCAGAAGGGGTTTGTTTTCAAGTCATTGCAATGCTTTCTGCAGTACAACCACCCCCGGCAAAGGGCCTGGGGAGGAAGTTGTTGTGATTCCTAACTTGGAATGTGGGCTCCGTGTGGAATGTCAGGGATGTCATCCTGTCTACATGTGGATGTGCAGATCATTTGGAAGAGAAGGCTGAGCTGGAAGCTACCCAGCTCCTGGTGGGGCATCTCAACAGGTGCTTATCATCATCAGTAATTTACTAAAGCCAAAGGAGCAACGTGAACACAGGAATACAGCATCTTCGTACTGACGATGAGTTTAAAAGGGCAACATTTGCAGAAGAAGAAAAAAAATGGAAGAAATTGCTGGATGCCCCACCACTGTCAACAAACAGTTGCCAGACTTCTCCAGAGAAAAAGAAAGGTGTCTCGGGACTGCAAGATAAGAAATCCACCATACAATATCTAGAGTTAACAAGATAAAAAACTAAGTAACATTTTGTAGAGCGCTGACACAGGCTGTAAGATGTATGAGCCATCAACTGCAGTGTCTGTAAAAAAGGAATGACAAAAAGAAAGAAGAGTATATGATAGCCCTTACAAGGTACAGACTAGATGTGCTGAACGAGGCCAGACGCTGCTGTTTTTAGAGTCGATCACGCGCAAGCACTCTGGACCATGTTGTAATCTCTCTGTGGACTTCTAACCACACCCATGTCATGCGGGTCACTTTCATTAGTTCATGGGCTTGCCTTTTAAAAATCGATTTATTCCATTTGTGAAAGGCATGCATACATCATGCCTTTTCTGGGGTTTAGCCTTCCTCAAGCGCAACAGTAAACTTCTGGAAAACATATGAGGCTCTGTGTTTTGAGCTGGTTTCTGGACTACTTTATGTTTTCATTGCCTGTGCAGTGAGATCTCGCTGGGCAGAAGTCAAGCGCTTTGCATGACATCGACCCTGTTACATAGATAATTGCACTTTTGCTGGTTACATGGATAATTGCACTTTTTCTGGTAAATTGGATAATTGCACTTTTGCCGGTAAGTTTTACTGCGAGCGAACTTCTGTTTCCTTTTCTGTGTCTCCTTTACGCTAATGGCGACCAGTGGCTCGCATATGTGAAACTGTTTTACTTTTTATTATTAGTTTATGTGGCAAGAAAAGTCTGGTTAGGATTTTACAATGCTAATAGCTCTAACACGAGCAAACGTGAGACCCATTGCATTGCAAGTGCTTGTTTAGATAGCACTGTTTACTCTCCATCAAAACATTCAGCACATGCTCTGTGATGACTGCACACACACCAGGGTTGGCCACAAGGAAGTCTGCTGGATCGGAAAGTATGGGTTCCAAGGCAAACATCAGATCTTCATGCTGTATCGTGAGTCTCTGCCAGCCAATAGTTTGCTGAAACACTCTAGAGCAGGGGTCTCCAATCTCTTCTGTAGTAAGAGCTTCTTCTGATCAGTGAAAATCATTGTGAGATACTGAAGGCCAATGAACTTGCACATTGTTACCAGACACTTCCATGCCTAGCTTCACTGACTTTAATCCTAATGTCCATAGAAGCAGATATAATGGTTTAAACACAATACTTTCATTAGGGGCACAATGAAAGGGCTGCCATATGCATCAGTGACAGCGTGGCCTGTGGGGATGTATAAACATGTGTGTATGAATGGGATTTATGTGTATGGGAGACTGAGAGCCTTATATGTACTTGTGGCACAGGACATACCTTTCGCCATGTGTGGTACTGTTACATATACAACCCAAATATACAACCGTTTTTTTTTAAATAGTAGTAATTTAAAGTGCAGGAAATGCTCTGCAAAAATGTTCAAAATATAGAATATTTTTCTGCACTTTAAATTTCTCCCATTTGAAAGAAATTGCTGTATTTTTCATTTATAAATATGGCACCTTGTCTACCAGCCAATGGGAGCAGGATGCCTGCTATTTGTAAATGCGATACTTTGAAATGGAAGAAAATTAAATGGAAGAGTTAAATTTATGTTTACATGGATTCCATAAAACTCATAATTTTCATTTCCTCCCATTTCAAAGTATCACATTTACAAACTGCGGACATCTTTCTCCCGGTGGCCATATTTATAGCTAAAAAAATATACCCATTTGTTTGAATGCGGGGAATTTAAAGTGAAGAAATATGCCACATAATTGACTTAATTGAAAGTGCATAAAAACATTAAGGCAATGTTTCATAGAAACATTTTTCTTCACTTTAAATTTCTCTCAGTTAAAAAAAATGACAGAATTTTCCAGTTATGAATATGGCACCTTGTCTGCTAGCCACTCTACCATTTAAAAGCATTCAGAAACATAATTTTGTTCTTACACTCCAATATTGAGTTGACAAGGACTTTTCGTTAAGAGCTAAATACCTCAGTGCTTCAGTTCTTCTCCTCTGTGCCCCACCCTGGGTGATAAAGCTGAGTTGAGCACTGCTCTTTATCAGGCCAGACTCTCTGCAGCCTGATGATAATAATGTAAAATAAACAGCCTTCCCTTAACTTTAAAAATAGAAAAAGCACCACTTATTGACTTAGTGCTTATTTAAAAATGAACTAAAAGCTGCGAGCTGCTCCGAAGGTGTCTGCGAGCTACTGGTAGCTCGTGATCGGCTGACTGGAAACACCTGCTCTAGACTAAGTGAATTTGAACTGAGCCAGAGTGAAAAGATTTGGTCTGTGTGCAGAAACACTATATCCAATGCTCTCAGTATTCTGTGCAGAGGGCAGCAACGTGTATCCTCTTTGGATGAAAACCAGTATAGTAGTGGTTGGCCAAATTGGTGGCCCATTTCCTGAAAAAGCCTAATAAATAGGTTATCGGTCACAGAAAGAGGAAAGCCCAGCAAAGATGGGCTGCGTTGAGTTTCTCTCTTTCCAGGAGGTAGGGTGTCCAGGTGCAAAACTCGTCATTTTTGTCATCTCAAACCATCTCACCCCACCTGGCAATTCATGAATGCCTTTATCAGCTGTGGAGCTCGGTGAGCTACCTGGGGGGTGCAGAATATGGCTGTCAGTTCTCTGTAGCTAGGACAACTAGTTGTGGAGGAGACATTTCACCACAGCCAGGATGGGAGCTGCCACCAAGACAGTGCTGACCTAATGTCTTATAGGACTGAATCAGTGGCTCATATTCTTGGTACACTGACCTCTGGTGAGACAAGGGGAGACTCAACGATACCTTGAGCTGAAGATGGGTATCGAGGAACTTCTACTTTAGTAACCACCATAGGTCACTGTTCTTGGATCCATTCCTGGCTGTTTATTTCCTGCCTGTTGAGAACATCCTTCAACTGGTGACTAAGGCAGTAAATTGTCACAGGGACATGTGCACTCAGATAGAACATACAGCCTGCATTTAGTGCTGTTATGTACCCTCCATGCATGACCTATGCGCCATTTTACGTGACTGTACTAAACATTTTTCAGGGTCTGGGCTGTCTGAATGGACGCCGGTTTGGTGGAGTGTGTTTCTTTCCAAGATTTCTGCAAGTACAATAAAATAAAAAGTGTGACATGTTTATAATTGGTTCTTGTGGTTCTGGGGATGTTTTGTTGTAGCTCAAAGGGAGCATGGATCCTTTAAGGAGGTGGGTCAAAGCCAAAATTCCTGGTTGAGAGGACACAAAAAGATAGTTGGTCAGTGGCTGGGTTTGGGCTGCCATCCGTACATGGCAAATCTCCTTTTCATGGTTTGTGTGGCCCATCCAGTCTCAGTATGATGATGGGTTGGCATATGACGGGCTTGTATGGATGTATGATAATGGATAAGTTGGCACATTATGGCCCATATTTATACTTTTTTAGCTCCCCATTTGCGTCATTTTTTTATGCAAATGCAGCACAAACGTACAAAATACAGTTGTATTTTGTAAGTGTGCGCCACTTTTGCGTCAAAAAGCAGTGCAAATGCGCTGCTAAAAAAGTACAAATATGGGCCTATGTTGCTTAGGGGGGTGTATGATGTTGTCTGGTGGTAGGTGCGTTGGCTTTTGATGTTGGTCGGGTGGATATATGATGGTGGATGGGCCTTCCTGGGGTTCATCTGTTTGCTACCGTGCCCCACCACCGCAGTCCTTCTGTGTGACCCCTACAGTCCCTTCAGTCCCTCTGTGTGCCGTCTACCGTCAATGCATCTTATCTCAGTACTCCTGCAGCTTATCTTTGTGCCCTTGCCCCACTACAGCCCCTCGGTACTGCCTTGCCCAGCCTCTGCCCATTGGTCTGCCCTTGCTGCCCCTCTGTGTGCCTCTAACATATGCAAAGTCAGAAGGTCTGACGTGTAAGTAAAAAATAGATCAGACCTTTTGATGTTGCCAATGCCTCTTTTTAAAAAAGAAATATTTCCCAATTTTCATGAGCAGGATTCAGTCCTGCTCAGGGATCAGTGGGGAGGGGCTTTAACACCCCCCAACCTCTGAATTGAATTTTGAAAAAAAAACTCTCCTGATTTTCGCATATATCGGGAAAGATTTTAAAAAGTGGTGTAGTGGGATTACATCTTCAATTTCACACATGTGCATATTCATTTGCAAACTGTATGAAGAGCAGGACCATACTGGAGGCTGACTGTCCCTGTGCCTTCCCCCAAAGAATGTGACCTTTACTATTCCCACTTCATGATGAATGTCAGTTTCTTATGTCCCTGTTTATCAAAACGCTCCAAACATCTATAGGCGCCGGTCTGTGTGTTGGTTGTTTGCAAGACTGAGGCGAGATCTTACCTCCAGAGTCTGCTGGCTGGCCGTGCACCAGCTTCACGGACGCCTCCTGCCCTTGAGAGGTTGTGTTTTTTTTTGCCCTTGCTTCGTCCGGTGACACTTTAGATTAAGGGCCATATGTACGAAAGCTTTTTCCCATAGACACAGAATGGGTAAAATCCTTTCGTACATCTGGCCCTAAATCCTTTGGTGCCTCGGTCCCATCCACAAAAGAGATCAGGAAGATTTTCTTTTCGTCTTTACTTGGATGTAGGGTCAAGGGTGTTCAAGTGGTCACAAGGCGTATTCTTTGGTGTTGAAATTACAGCGGTATACCCATGCTTCCCTGCCACATTGTCCTCCTGCTCTTTGGAGTGTTGTCTCCATCACTCATGGTCTGCACATGGCCTGCTCAGGGTTCTCCTGTCCATGGGTTGTGCATGGGTGATGGGGTCCTCTGGTGGTTGTGCGCTGACGGGCTTTTGTGGCACAGTTGTGCTCATTTTTATGACACGCACAGCAGAGATAATGTGACCTTCCCACCTCATTCTTGGTTTACCCAGATCAGGCACCTGCGGATCAACAGTTAGCAGCCCTTAATAATGTCTGCCCGCACTTCCTGGTGCTGGTCTTCCTCAGTGCACGTGTTAGCCAGTTCCCAAAAGGCGGGCATAGAAGTTGGTCAAAGGCTCCCCTTCTTGCTGCTACATTGGAACATTACAAAACATTCAGAATCTTGCTTGATTTCAGGCTTCAGTTGTTCAATGAGCTCATTCACCACCCTGTTGTAGTCATTTTGAACAACAGTGTCAGCAAACGTCATTGTGATAGCGTTTTTTGTATTTGCTATGTTCCATTGCAAATAAATGTTATTGAATAATATTTTAATAATGGTTCAGATATGGTAACAATAAGCTAATGTGAGTGCACTTGAAATGAGTTTAAAATAATGTATAGAAGTGAGTTTATTAACATATTTTAATTAGGTAACATTTAGCTGAAAACTCCATTTAAATGGATGTTGTTCTGATACTGTTTATTTCACTCCTGCTCATTCCCCCTCCCATCTCGTGCCCCTACGCATCTTCTCTCCCCATAGCCTTCGCGGAACAAGAGACAAAGATTTCATACTATATTTTTCCTAAACATGCATGTATTGTGAATGACCTTTCTAGTGTTCCTAGTGCTGCAAAGTTTCCAAGGTGTCTTCCCCTGTAGTTCCGCTGCTGGGTTAGCATTCTAGTACTGGCGTATCGCCCATTATTTAGAAATGCTGCATATTAGTTGATATTCCTATGACGATGTGAGGCCGAAGCTGCTCGAAGCTTACTTAGAAACTGGATAGTGTTATAGAGCTTAGGATGACGCTACACACTCTCATTTGTTTACTATTGGCTACCTTTAGTCATGCCACCATGAAAGTGCAGTTTTCTCGAATTTTGCATGTAAGCATTGTGTATGAGAATCACTTGGTTTTGGAGTTGAGCCAGAGACCTTCCCTTTTCTGCTGCTCTGCTGTCTGTTTTCTTCGTGATACTAACCGTTACATTTTGACAGTTAGGATGTTCCTCGAGGGATGCAGTCCGATTTCTTATTGATTTTGCTGTTCATTTAGGACTTAAAATATATCTGACGATGTACTCTGTATTAGAGCCTTTATGGCATTTAACAATATTTCTCTACCGTTTGATTTTTTAAATTTTGTAACAAAACCCTTTAACTTTTCCCTGATGTAGAATTCTGTTATTAGGTGGTCTATGTGGTCTCTAGAACTTGGTTATTAAGTGGTCTCAGTGGTCTCTAGAACTCAGTTATTAAGTGGTCTCATCTAATGTTTGGTTTGTTGATGGGGAGGGTGCCTTTAAATGCAAGATCAATCCTGAAGCGGATCCGCCAGAGGTACATTTTGGGTTTTTTGGGGCAACTTAAATTTTGGAGGGAGGAGTTCCATTTTCACATCATGAATAGCTTGTATATTTTCTTTCTTGCATAGAGTAGCAGTTGAGATATTTTACCCTATAGCCGGGCTTTCTTGTGGTTCTCAAGTAAATACTCATACGCCCCAGTGATTAACCCAATCTAGACACCGCAGTAGTTGAGTCCGCTGTTTGCTGAATGGAGGCAGCAGTTTCATTGTGAGCAGGATCACCACCTACCATCCTTCAGGAGCCCAGTTACTCAAAGTTGCCAGATGCATTATGTTTTTAAACCACTGCTTCTCAATTGTATGTAGTGGGCTGCCCTGGAGCAAACTTAGAATCAGGGCCCAATGTACTGCCTGGGAATAAACACAGATGAGATGTTCAGTCACTAGCTTGTTTTGGACTACACCCAGTGCTAAGCAAATCCTCTTCATATGTCCCACCCAACCTCAGGGGTGTGTATGCCTAAATGCTTGAATATCTGTGTTTTCTCTCAGGTGGGAGTGCTGGAGGGTACAACATTCCACCACCCACAGGTGAAGTTGGGTACGTGGTCTGATTATTTATAGCACCTAACCTTACGATACCACTGTCAGAGCTCTCACATTTTTAAAATCATCAGGCTTGAGAGCTAATTAGTATATTGATGTAATCTCAGTAAGTGATGTCACATGAACTTTGACTTTGATGACATGAAGAAACCAAATCACTAAAATGATACAAATTCTCAAAATAAGTTGTAGATCAATGAAACAAAAAACCTCACAAAATAAACACATAAACGAAAATCACACTGAATGAACACTACTAGCAGGTTTTTAGAGTACATAAGGATAATTTATAATGTAGAGCCGGCTCATACTGTGTGGACAACAGCTTCTCAAGAAGGGGACCACCCATTGTGGGAAGACTTCCTACAGCCTCTTCAGGAGTTGGGAACTGTTCTATACACAGTACGGGTCTCATAAAAGATAGATTTAAGCTCTGGTTTCAGCCCTACTTGCCAGGTATGGGATTTAGCCTCTGGTGAGGAAGTGTTCAACCTGGCAGATAAGTGCACCCCAGAAAGTTGATCAGATTTTCTATTTTGATCTGAGGTGGTTCCTTAAGGAACAGTAATACTTTAGGGTGGCATCCAGATTTCCTGCTCTATCACTGATTTGTTTTAGTCTGAGAGAAAAGCAAAAAGGGACATATGTTTTTTGCTTCACCTGCTGAATATCCTTTCACTGTTCCAGAACTCACAGCCAAAGTGTAAGATTATGGGGGAAGGATGGACAAGAAGGTAATGACACTGAGAATGACAGAGGTGGAGGAGGTGGAAGCAGCTCAATGTTTAGAAAATTCTTAGGCATGAGAACTAATTACCATATTTGATGATATCACAAGAAGTAATGTTACACAATAATGAGCATCAGTTGTAACCTAGGAAATGAGATCAGTGAACTTTTTCAAAGCATCGAAATTAATAAAAAAAAAAAAATCCTAACTAAAGCAATCATCTGGCGCTGCCCTCTGATGATTCCAAAGCAGCTTCTCTAATCAGCTAAACGTGTCTTCAGGAGAGCTCTCGTTTCAGTGGGATTACTTCCTGAAGCCCCTATAGCTTCTACAGCTAAACCGAACCAAATGTATGCTTTTGTTTTTTTTCCTTCTGGCCAGGTGTGACATTTAGACTACTGCTAACACACAACAACAAACATATGCTTAAGACAATGCATGCCTATTGACTTTGCCAATGCTTGTTAGCTGCATCAGATACAGAAGTAAATAATGATTTTATTGTGAACAAATAGAATTGAAAATGTTCAACCTCTGAAAATGTCACACTGTGAATTAAACATTTCTAAGTTATGTGGAAGGGTCAGCGGTCTTCAAAGTGCCTCAATCAGCACAGTACTCCCCTTCAGCCTACATTCGACTGCAGTCTCCTACTCTTCTGACATCTTTCCGAAATCCTCTATCTGCATATCTTACATGTAATCTCCTTCCTTTTCATCCCTCTTTTCATTTCATCGATCTTTATGTACTTCCTTGCATTATCTTCCTTTCGCCATGTCCACACACAAACTCCATCACTTTGCCTCTCCACTTGTAGTCATGGAATATTCTTTTCTGTTGGCAGCATTATGAATACTCACCTAGAACCTGAAATCACCCAGACGCATAGAGGCGACTCCGTTCATTTTATGCCTTATCTTACATGCACAAAGCTACAGAAACACAATGGGGGTCATTATGACCATGGCGGAAGGCTGAGAAGCGGCGGTAAGACCGACAACAGGCTGGCGGTCTTTTTTTTTGTATTATGACAATGGCGGTTACCGCCATGGTCATCCGAAGGTTCTCCGTTCCGCCCGCCGGGCTGGAGACCAGGGTCTCCAGCCCGGCGGCCGTCACCATACCGCCACCGGTATTTTGACCCGGCTTACCGCCATGGATTTCATGCGGTTTGAAACCGCCATGAAATCCATGGCGGTAAGCACAATCAGTGCCAGGGAATTCCTTCCCTGGCACTGATAGGGGTCTCCCCCACCCCCCACCCCGACTCCCTCCCCTACCCCCCCACAACCCCTGCCACCCCCCAAAGGTGGCAGGACCCCCCTCCCCACCCGACCCCCAACATAACAACACACATACACGCACACACTCCGACATACATGCAAACATCCACACACACAGTCCGGCATGCACATCCACATTCAAACATACACGCACACATCCATACAGACATAACTACAGACATACACGCACTCATTCCCATACACACAACACCCCCGCAAGCATACACGCACTCACACACCCCCTCTACATACACACACGCACACCCCCACACACGCACACAACACACAACCCCCCCACCCCCCTCCCCTCACGGACAATCGACTTACCTGGTCTGACGATCCTCCGGGAGGGGACGGGAGCCATGGGGGCTGCTCCGCTGACACCACACCACCCACAGAACACCGCCACGCCGAATCACAGGACGTGAATCGCTGGACGGGGTTCTGTTGGCGTGGCGGTGGAGGTGGAGCAACCTCCACTTCCCCGCCACCCGCCAGTATGGCTGTTGGCGGCTCTCCGTCCGTAAAAGGACGGAGAGCTGCCAACTGTCATAATAGGCCGAGCGGCAAACCGCCACCACTGGCGGTCTTCCGCACGGCGGTCCCTCAGCGGTCTTGGAAAAAGACCGCTGAGGTTAAAATGACCACCAATATCTGGTGAAAGCAAATACTCTTAGGGAATGCAAAAGGAAGTAAAAGATTTTTGGCCTAGTTACGAGTTTGGCGGTCATGAGACTGCCTAACTTTCGGTGGCAGTCGTACCAGTGCGGCTTTAGCGGTCTGACCTCCAAATGACAACTTTGGCTGTCGGATTACCAAAGGACCACCGTCCCAGCTGAGAACATGGTTCCCTATGCCATGACAGCGGTTGGGCTTGCAACCAGCCATGGTGGCGCATAACTCAGTGGCGCCTGGCTGATTACAACCCCTCTTTTCAACAGCCTTTTCATGGCGGGTAGCCCTCCTGACCAGCACCATCAGGAATGCACACTGTCTGGAGACAGTGCGCATTCCTAGGGTGCTGGAGTGTTAGAATATTGGCTTCTGCTCCCTTAAGGGAACCAATGCCAATATTTTAACACTGTTCCACCGGTCAGCCCGGCGGGAACGTGTATTACAATGCTCCCTCCGGTCAGCCTGGCGGAAACATTGTAATAATAAAATAAGTATCACAAAGTTGGGCAATATAACACCTCCCTGGCACCAGACTGGCAGCAGCGGCTCTGTAAAAGCAATTTATTGTGAACATCAATTCACAGATAGCAGTTACAAATATGTATGTAAAGGCAGTTGCGGCTCGTGAAGGCAGAAGTAAAAGCAGGAGTAAAGAGAGACAGAAGATACTTACTGGCAGATGGCCACTAGGCCCCCAGGGATGAGGTGCATGCAGGAGTCTGCGGGTGGAGGTGAGCCTCGAACTGAGAGTCAGGCAGACTCTCAGTTCGCTCGAGGCAGAGGCAGCAGTAACATGTGGAGCTGCACCGAGGAGGGCAACAGACGCTGACAATATGGTCAGAGAAGTCGCCCTCTCAGCGCACAACGACCGCGATTAAGAAAGGGAGGGAGACTTAGAGGTGGGTGGGTGGCTAAAGCGCTTCACAGGGGAGGAGGGGGTGGGGCCACAGGGGTAGCAGTGGGGCGGAGAAATTGCGGGCAGAGTGAAAGGAGAGAGAAAGACAAGAGGGATAAAGATGGAATAAAAGACAGAAAATGAAAACCAAGGTAAAAAACGGAAGTAAAGGCAGAAGTAAAAGCAGGAGTAAAGAGAGACAGAAGGCGGGAGCCTGCGGGTGGAGGTGGGCCTCCAACTGAGAGTCAGGCAGACTCTCAGTTCGCTCGAGGCAGAGGCAGCAGTAGCAGCAACTGGTGCAGCTGCACAGAGGAGGGCAACCAATGCTGACCAGGAGGTCAGAGGAGTCACCTTCTCAGTGCGCAGTGGTCGCCATTAAGAAGGGGAGGGAGGTGAGGGTCCGGTCAGCTGGGAGGCGGAGGGCAGGAAAAGCGTTTCGCGGGCAGGGAAAGGGGTGGGGCCGCAAGGACGGCAGTGGCATTGGGAAAATGTGGGGAAAGTGAAAGGAGCAAGAAAGAGATAAGAGGGAAAAAGATGGAATAAAAGGCGGAAAATAAAAACAAAAGTAAAAAACAGAAGTAAAGGCAGAAGTAAAAGCACGAGTAAAGAGAGACAAAAGATACTTGCAGATGGCCACTAGGCCACCAGGGATGAGGCGCATTCAGGAGCCTGCGGGTGGAGGTGGGCCTCGAACTGAGAGTCAGGCAGCAGCAACAGATGGAGCTGCACAGGGGAGGGCAACCGACGCTAACCAGGAGGTCAGAGGAGTCTCTTCAGATATAGCAGGGGCACCTCCTCAATGCCCAGCACTGTGTTTCCATAGCACTTGCTGCTCCAACACTGGCCCTGGTGCACTCAGACATTCGATGAAAGAGCGCCTTGCATATGAACCGCCCATTCTGCCAGACTGCACACCCCAAGAAATGCATCAAACCAGTGTAAGTGAAAAAGGCTGCTTCAATGAGGCATGTGCGCATCACAATGACAACACAATACCCTAGCCATTGCCTTACAGACTATCAATAAACCCACTGACATATTTTTGACTCTCCTCTAAGGACCACTCTTAAACGACAGAGGCAACTTGAAAAACTCCCCAACAATTCTTCCCCAAACTTCCTCCAGAGCTCAAACAACTACATTCTTGTGTATCTGAATTTATAACAAAACTCCCAACTCCTTCTTCCCAAGCTGATCCGCCCAGCTCAGCAGAGCAGCCAACCTTATTGTGGCCTGTAAACCATAGCCGACCTCCTCAGCTCCCTACAAAACACTGCACCTGCTCATCTGTGACAATTACAGTACAAAAAACAACCCTGCAGACCTGATCCAGCTCAGCATGCCCTACACTGAACACACTAACAATTACCTTAGTAATGGACATGAAGGAGGGCTTAACAACAAGTCATTCTCCTACCCCAGGTGACCAATATGTCCCCTCAAACAAAATGGTGATCAGCCATAATCCAAAATGACACTTAGCACCCTTGCTGACCAATCAGCTTCATGCAGTCCTTGGACTGCACCTACACACTTGAAACAACCAGGGCAAGGTTCCTGAGTCACCTGCCCCCCAAGGCCCCTGTGTTGTGTCCTGTAAGGAAATGCCTCCTTGGCATGGTTGCCCCCTGACTTTTTGCCTTTGCTGATGCTATGTTTACAATTGAAAGTGTGCTGAGGCCTGCTAACCAGGCCCCAGCACCAGTGTTCTTTCCCTAACCTGTACTTTTGTATCCACAATTGGCAGACCCTGGCATCCAGATAAGTCCCTTGTAACTGGTACTTCTAATACCAAGGGCCCTGATGCCAAGGAAGGTCTCTAAGGGCTGCAGCATGTCTTATGCCACCCTGGAGACCTCTCACTCAGCACAGACACACTGCTTGCCAGCTTGTGTGTGCTAGTGAGAACAAAACGAGTAAGTCGACATGGCACTCCCCTAAGGGTGCCATGCCAGCCTCTCACTGCCTATGCAAGTATAGGTCAGTCACCCCTCTAGCAGGCCTTACAGCCCTAAGGCAGGGTGCACTATACCATAGGTGAGGGTACCAGTGCATGAGCATGGTACCCCTACAATGTCTAAACAAAACCTTAGACATTGTAAGTGCAGGGTAGCCATAAGAGTATATGGTCTGGGAGTCTGTTTTGCACGAACTCCACAGCACCATAATGGCTACACTGAAAACTGGGAAGTTTGGTATCAAACTTCTCAGCACAATAAATGCACACTGATGCCAGTGTACATTTTATTGTAAAATACACCACAGAGGGCACCTTAGAGGTGCCCCCTGAAACTTAACCGACTGTCTGTGTAGGCTGACTAGTTCCAGCAGCCTGCCACACCAGAGACATGTTGCTGGCCCCATGGGGAGAGTGCCTTTGTCACTCTGAGGCCAGTAACAAAGCCTGCACTGGGTGGAGATGCTAACACCTCCCCCAGGCAGGAGCTGTGACACCTGGCGGTGAGCCTCAAAGGCTCACCCCTTTGTCACAGCCCAGCAGGGCACTCCAGCTTAGTGGAGTTGCCCGCCCCCTCCGGCCACGGCCCCCACTTTTGGCGGCAAGGCTGGAGGGAACAAAGAAAGCAACAAGGAGGAGTCACTGGCCAGTCAGGACAGCCCCTAAGGTGTCCTGAGCTGAAGTGACTCTAACTTTTAGAAATCCTCCATCTTGCAGATGGAGGATTCCCCCAATAGGGTTAGGATTGTGACCCCCTCCCCTTGGGAGGAGGCACAAAGAGGGTGTACCCACCCTCAGGGCTAGTAGCCATTGGCTACTAACCCCTCAGACCTAAACACGCCCTTAAATTTAGTATTTAAGGGCTACCCTGAACCCTAGAAGATTAGATTCCTGCAACTACAAGAAGAAGGACTGCCTAGCTGAAAACCCCTGCAGAGGAAGACCAGAAGACGACAACTGCCTTGGCTCCAGAAACTCACCGGCCTGTCTCCTGCCTTCCAAAGATCCTGCTCCAGCGACGCCTTCCAAAGGGACCAGCGACCTCGACATCCTCTGAGGACTGCCCCTGCTTCGAAAAGACAAGAAACTCCCGAGGACAGCGGACCTGCTCCAAGAAAAGCTGCAACTTTGTTTCCAGCAGCTTTAAAGAACCCTGCAAGCTCCCCGCAAGAAGCGTGAGACTTGCAACACTGCACCCGGCGACCCCGACTCGGCTGGTGGCGATCCAACACCTCAGGAGGGACCCCAGGACTACTCTAAGACTGTGAGTACAAAAACCTGTCCCCCCTGAGCCCCCACAGCGCCGCCTGCAGAGGGAATCCCGAGGCTTCCCCTGACCGCGACTCTTTGAATCCTAAGTCCCGACACCTGGGAGAGACCCTGCACCCGCAGCCCCCAGGACCTGAAGGACCGGACTTTCACTGGAGAAGTGACCCCCAGGAGTCCCTCTCCCTTGCCCAAGTGGAGGTTTCCCCGAGGAACCCCCCCCTTGCCTGCCTGCAGCGCTGAAGAGATCCCTAGATCTCCCATTGACTTCCATTACAAACCCGACGCTTGTTTCTACACTGCACCCGGCCGCCCCCGCGCTGCTGAGGGTGAAATTTCTGTGTGGGCTTGTGTCCCCCCCGGTGCCCTACAAAACCCCCCTGGTCTGCCCTCCGAAGACGCGGGTACTTACCTGCAAGCAGACCGGAACCGGGGCACCCCCTTCTCTCCATTCTAGCCTATGTGTTTTGGGCACCACTTTGAACTCTGCACCTGACCGGCCCTGAGCTGCTGGTGTGGTGACTTTGGGGTTGCTCTGAACCCCCAACGGTGGGCTACCTTGGACCAAGAACTAAGCCCTGTAAGTGTCTTACTTACCTGGTTAACCTAACAAATACTTACCTCCCCTAGGAACTGTGAAAATTGCACTGTGTCCACTTTTAAAACAGCTATTTGTGAATAACTTGAAAAGTATACATGCAATTTTGATGATTTGAAGTTCCTAAAGTACTTACCTGCAATACCTTTCGAATGAGATATTACATGTAGAATTTGAACCTGTGGTTCTTAAAATAAACTAAGAAAAGATATTTTTCTATATAAAAACCTATTGGCTGGATTTGTCTCTGAGTGTGTGTACCTCATTTATTGTCTATGTGTATGTACAACAAATGCTTAACACTACTCCTTGGATAAGCCTACTGCTCGACCACACTACCACAAAATAGAGCATTAGTATTATCTATTTTTACCACTATTTTACCTCTAAGGGGAACCCTTGGACTCTGTGCATGCTATTCCTTACTTTGAAATAGCACATACAGAGCCAACTTCCTACATTGGTGGATCAGCGGTGGGGTACAAGACTTTGCATTTGCTGGACTACTCAGCCAATACCTGATCACACGACAAATTCCAAAATTGTCATTAGAAATTGATTTTTGCAATTTGAAAAGTTTTCTAAATTCTTAAAAGACCTGCTAGGGCCTTGTGTTAGATCCTGTTTAGCATTTCTTTTAGAGTTTAAAAGTTTGTAAAAGTTTGAATTAGATTCTAGAACCAGTTGTAGATTCTTAAAAAGTATTCCAACTTTTAGAAGCAAAATGTCTAGCACAGATGTGACTGTGGTGGAACTCGACACCACACCTTACCTCCATCTTAAAATGAGGGAGCTAAGGTCACTCTGTAAAATAAAGAAAATAACAATGGGCCCCAAACCTACCAAAATACAGCTCCAGGAGCTTTTGGCAGAGTTTGAAAAGGCCAACCCCTCTGAGGGTGGCAACTCAGAGGAAGAGGATAGTGATTTGGAGGACAATTCCCCCCTACCAATCCTATCTAGGGAGAACAGGGTCCCTCAAACCCTGACTCCAAAAATAATAGTCAGAGATGCTGGTTCCCTCACAGGGGAGACCAACACCTCTGAAATCACTGAGGATAGCCCCAGTGAAGAGGACATCCAGTTAGCCAGGATGGCCAAAAGATTGGCTTTGGAAAGACAGATCCTAGCCATAGAGAGGGAAAGACAAGAGATGGGCCTAGGACCCATCAATGGTGGCAGCAACATAAATAGGGTCAGAGATTCTCCTGACATGTTGAAAATCCCTAAAGGGATTGTAACTAAATATGAAGATGGTGATGACATCACCAAATGGTTCACAGCTTTTGAGAGGGCTTGTGTAACCAGAAAAGTGAACAGATCTCACTGGGGTGCTCTCCTTTGGGAAATGTTCACAGGAAAGTGTAGGGATAGACTCCTCACACTCTCTGGACAAGATGCAGAATCTTATGACCTCATGAAGGGTACCCTGATTGAGGGCTTTGGATTCTCCACTGAGGAGTATAGGATTAGATTCAGGGGGGCTCAAAAATCCTCGAGCCAGACCTGGGTTGACTTTGTAGACTACTCAGTGAAAACACTAGATGGTTGGATTCAAGGCAGTGGTGTAAGTAATTATGATGGGCTGTACAATTTATTTGTGAAAGAACACCTGTTAAGTAATTGTTTCAATGATAAACTGCATCAGCATCTGGTAGACCTAGGACCAATTTCTCCCCAAGAATTGGGAAAGAAGGCGGACCATTGGGTCAAGACAAGGGTGTCCAAGACTTCAACAGGGGGTGACCAAAAGAAAGGGGTCACAAAGACTCCCCAGGGGAAGGGTGATGAGACAACCAAAACTAAAAATAGTAAAGAGTCTTCTACAGGCCCCCAAAAACCTGCACAGGAGGGTGGGCCCAGAGCCTCTTCACAAAACAATGGGTACAAGGGTAAAAACTTTGATCCCAAAAAGGCCTGGTGTCATAGCTGTAAACAGCATGGACACCAAACTGGAGACAAGGCCTGTCCCAAGAAAGGTTCCACTCCAAACTCCCATCCAGGTAACACTGGTATGGCTAGTCTCCAAGTGGGATCAACAGTGTGCCCAGAGCAAATCAGGGTCCACACTGAAGCTACTCTAGTTTCTGAGGGTGGGATGGATTTAGCCACACTAGCTGTCTGGCCGCCTAACATGCAAAAATACAGACAGCAACTCTTAATTAATGGGACTAGAATAGAGGGCCTGAGGGATACAGGTGCCAGTGTCACCATGGTGACAGAGAAACTGGTTTCCCCTGGCCAATACCTGACTGGAAAAACTTACACAGTCACCAACGCTGACAATCAGAGAAAAGTACATCCCATGGCAATGGTTACTTTAGAATGGGGAGGGGTCAATGGCCTGAAACAGGTGGTGGTCTCCTCAAATATCCCAGTGGACTGTCTGCTTGGAAATGACCTGGAGTCCTCAGCATGGGCTGAGGTAGAACTAAAAACCCATGCAGCAATGCTGGGTATCCCTGAACTGGTGTGTGTGAAAACAAGAGCACAATGCAAGGCACAGGGTGAAAAAGTAGAGCTGGAGTCTGGAAAAATGGCCCAGCCTACCAAGAGAACAGGAAAGTCAGTTGGGAAACCAACTGCAACACAGCAAAAGAAAGGGAACCTTTCTTCTCAGGAAGAAGTTCTGCCCTCTGAGGGAACTGAGCCTTTGGAGCTTGAACCTTATCAGGTTGAGCTCTTAGGCCCAGGGGGACCCTCAAGGGAGGAGCTGTGTAAGGGACAAGAAACCTGTCCCTCTCTTGAAGGCCTTAGGCAGCAAGCTGCTGAAGAGTCCAAAGGCAAGAAAAATGGAACACATAGGGTCTATTGGGAAGATGGACTCCTATACACTGAGGCCAGAGACCCCAAACCTGGTGCCACTAGGAGAGTGGTAGTGCCTCAGCTGTTCAGGAAGTTCATCCTAACATTGGCCCATGACATTCCCCTTGCTGGACATTTGGGACAAACCAAGACGTGGGAGAGGTTGGTCAACCACTTCTACTGGCCCAATATGTCCAACATGGTTAAGGAGTTTTGCATCTCCTGCCCCACCTGTCAAGCCAGTGGTAAGACAGGTGGGCATCCAAAGGCCCCCCTCATTCCACTTCCAGTGGTGGGGGTTCCCTTTGAAAGAGTGGGTGTGGACATAGTTGGTCCACTAGAACCTCCCACAGCCTCAGGAAATATGTATATCCTGGTAGTAGTGGATCATGCTACCAGGTATCCTGAAGCTATTCCCCTTAGGTCGACTACTGCCCCTGCAGTAGCCAAGGCCCTCATTGGTATCTTTACCAGAGTGGGTTTCCCTAAGGAGGTGGTGTCTGACAGAGGTACCAACTTCATGTCAGCATACCTAAAGCACATGTGGAATGAGTGTGGAGTGACTTATAAATTCACTACACCATACCATCCACAAACTAATGGCTTGGTTGAGAGATTCAACAAGACATTAAAAGGCATGATCATGGGGCTCCCAGAAAAACTCAAAAGGAGATGGGATGTCCTCTTGCCATGTCTGCTTTTCGCTTACAGAGAGGTGCCACAGAAGGGAGTAGGATTATCACCCTTTGAACTTCTGTTTGGTCATCCTGTAAGGGGACCACTTGCCCTTGTTAAAGAAGGCTGGGAGAGACCTCTCCATGAGCCTAAACAGGACATAGTGGACTATGTACTTGGCCTTCGCTCTAGAATGGCAGAGTACATGGAAAAGGCAACCAAAAACCTTGAGGCCAGCCAACAGCTCCAGAAGTTTTGGTATGACCAAAAGGCTGCACTGGTTGAGTTCCAACCAGGGCAGAAAGTCTGGGTTCTGGAGCCTGTGGCTCCCAGGGCACTCCAGGACAGATGGAGTGGCCCTTACCCAGTGCTAGAAAGGAAGAGTCAGGTCACCTACCTGGTGGACCTGGGCACAAGCAGGAGCCCCAAGAGGGTGATCCATGTGAACCGCCTTAAGCTCTTCCATGACAGGGCTGATGTGAATCTGTTGATGGTAACAGATGAGGATCAGGAGGCAGAGAGTGAACCTCTCCCTGATCTTCTGTCATCAGACCCAAAAGATGGCACAGTAGATGGAGTGATCTACTCAGACACCCTCTCTGGCCAACAGCAAGCTGATTGTAGGAGAGTCCTACAACAGTTTCCTGAACTCTTCTCCTTAACCCCTGGTCAGACACACCTGTGTACCCATGATGTGGACACAGGAGACAGCATGCCTGTCAAAAACAAAATCTTTAGACAGTCTGACCATGTTAAGGAAAGCATCAAGGTGGAAGTCCACAAGATGCTGGAATTGGGAGTAATTGAGCGCTCTGACAGCCCCTGGGCTAGCCCAGTGGTCTTAGTCCCCAAACCTCACACCAAAGATGGAAAGAAAGAGATGAGGTTTTGTGTGGACTACAGAGGGCTCAATTCTGTCACCAAGACAGATGCTCATCCAATTCCAAGAGCTGATGAGCTCATAGACAAATTAGGTGCTGCCAAATTCTTAAGTACCTTTGACTTGACAGCAGGGTACTGGCAAATAAAAATGGCACCTGGAGCAAAAGAGAAAACAGCATTCTCCACACCTGATGGGCATTATCAGTTTACTGTTATGCCCTTTGGTTTAAAGAATGCCCCTGCCACCTTCCAAAGGTTGGTGAATCAAGTCCTTGCTGGCTTGGAGTCCTTTAGCACAGCTTATCTTGATGATATTGCTGTCTTTAGCTCCACCTGGCAGGATCACCTGGTCCACCTGAAGAAGGTTTTGAAGGCTCTGCAATCTGCAGGCCTCTCTATCAAGGCATCCAAATGCCAGATAGGGCAGGGAACTGTGGTTTACTTGGGCCACCTTGTAGGTGGAGGCCAAGTTCAGCCACTCCAACCCAAGATCCAGACTATTCTGGACTGGGTAGCTCCAAAAACCCACACTCAAGTCAGGGCATTCCTTAGCTTGACTGGGTATTACAGGAGGTTTGTGAAGGGATATGGATCCATTGTGACAGCCCTCACTGAACTCACCTCCAAGAAAATGCCCAAGAAAGTGAACTGGACTGTGGAATGCCAACAGGCCTTTGACACCCTGAAACAAGCAATGTGCTCAGCACCAGTTCTAAAAGCTCCAGATTATTCTAAGCAGTTCATTGTGCAGACTGATGCCTCTGAACATGGGATAGGGGCAGTTTTGTCCCAAACAAATGATGATGGCCTTGACCAGCCTGTTGCTTTCATTAGCAGGAGGTTACTCCCCAGGGAGCAGCGTTGGAGTGCCATTGAGAGGGAGGCCTTTGCTGTGGTTTGGTCCCTGAAGAAGCTGAGACCATACCTCTTTGGGACTCAGTTCCTAGTTCAAACTGACCACAGACCTCTCAAATGGCTGATGCAAATGAAAGGTGAAAATCCTAAACTGTTGAGGTGGTCCATCTCCCTACAGGGAATGGACTTTATAGTGGAACACAGACCTGGGACTGCCCATGCCAATGCAGATGGCCTTTCCAGGTTCTTCCACTTAGAAAATGAAGACTCTCTTGGGAAAGGTTAGTCTCATCCTCTTTCGTTTGGGGGGGGGTTGTGTAAGGAAATGCCTCCTTGGCATGGTTGCCCCCTGACTTTTTGCCTTTGCTGATGCTATGTTTACAATTGAAAGTGTGCTGAGGCCTGCTAACCAGGCCCCAGCACCAGTGTTCTTTCCCTAACCTGTACTTTTGTATCCACAATTGGCAGACCCTGGCATCCGGATAAGTCCCTTGTAACTGGTACTTCTAGTACCAAGGGCCCTGATGCCAAGGAAGGTCTCTAAGGGCTGCAGCATGTCTTATGCCACCCTGGAGACCTCTCACTCAGCACAGACACACTGCTTGCCAGCTTGTGTGTGCTAGTGAGAACAAAACGAGTAAGTCGACATGGCACTCCCCTCAGGGTGCCATGCCAGCCTCTCACTGCCTATGCAAGTATAGGTCAGTCACCCCTCTAGCAGGCCTTACAGCCCTAAGGCAGGGTGCACTATACCATAGGTGAGGGTACCAGTGCATGAGCATGGTACCCCTACAGTGTCTAAACAAAACCTTAGACATTGTAAGTGCAGGGTAGCCATAAGAGTATATGGTCTGGGAGTCTGTTTTGCACGAACTCCACAGCACCATAATGGCTACACTGAAAACTGGGAAGTTTGGTATCAAACTTCTCAGCACAATAAATGCACACTGATGCCAGTGTACATTTTATTGTAAAATACACCACAGAGGGCACCTTAGAGGTGCCCCCTGAAACTTAACCGACTGTCTGTGTAGGCTGACTAGTTCCAGCAGCCTGCCACACCAGAGACATGTTGCTGGCCCCATGGGGAGAGTGCCTTTGTCACTCTGAGGCCAGTAACAAAGCCTGCACTGGGTGGAGATGCTAACACCTCCCCCAGGCAGGAGCTGTGACACCTGGCGGTGAGCCTCAAAGGCTCACCCCTTTGTCACAGCCCAGCAGGGCACTCCAGCTTAGTGGAGTTGCCCGCCCCCTCCGGCCACGGCCCCCACTTTTGGCGGCAAGGCTGGAGGGAACAAAGAAAGCAACAAGGAGGAGTCACTGGCCAGTCAGGACAGCCCCTAAGGTGTCCTGAGCTGAAGTGACTCTAACTTTTAGAAATCCTCCATCTTGCAGATGGAGGATTCCCCCAATAGGGTTAGGATTGTGACCCCCTCCCCTTGGGAGGAGGCACAAAGAGGGTGTACCCACCCTCAGGGCTAGTAGCCATTGGCTACTAACCCCCCAGACCTAAACACGCCCTTAAATTTAGTATTTAAGGGCTACCCTGAACCCTAGAAGATTAGATTCCTGCAACTACAAGAAGAAGGACTGCCTAGCTGAAAACCCCTGCAGAGGAAGACCAGACGACGACAACTGCCTTGGCTCCAGAAACTCACCGGCCTGTCTCCTGCCTTCCAAAGATCCTGCTCCAGCGACGCCTTCCAAAGGGACCAGCGACCTCGACATCCTCTGAGGACTGCCCCTGCTTCGAAAAGACAAGAAACTCCCGAGGACAGCGGACCTGCTCCAAGAAAAGCTGCAACTTTGTTTCCAGCAGCTTTAAAGAACCCTGCAAGCTCCCCGCAAGAAGCGTGAGACTTGCAACACTGCACCCGGCGACCCCGACTCGGCTGGTGGCGATCCAACACCTCAGGAGGGACCCCAGGACTACTCTAAGACTGTGAGTACAAAAACCTGTCCCCCCTGAGCCCCCACAGCGCCGCCTGCAGAGGGAATCCCGAGGCTTCCCCTGACCGCGACTCTTTGAATCCTAAGTCCCGACACCTGGGAGAGACCCTGCACCCGCAGCCCCCAGGACCTGAAGGACCGGACTTTCACTGGAGAAGTGACCCCCAGGAGTCCCTCTCCCTTGCCCAAGTGGAGGTTTCCCCGAGGAACCCCCCCCTTGCCTGCCTGCAGCGCTGAAGAGATCCCTAGATCTCCCATTGACTTCCATTACAAACCCGACGCTTGTTTCTACACTGCACCCGGCCGCCCCCGCGCTGCTGAGGGTGAAATTTCTGTGTGGGCTTGTGTCCCCCCCGGTGCCCTACAAAACCCCCCTGGTCTGCCCTCCGAAGACGCGGGTACTTACCTGCAAGCAGACCGGAACCGGGGCACCCCCTTCTCTCCATTCTAGCCTATGTGTTTTGGGCACCACTTTGAACTCTGCACCTGACCGGCCCTGAGCTGCTGGTGTGGTGACTTTGGGGTTGCTCTGAACCCCCAACGGTGGGCTACCTTGGACCAAGAACTAAGCCCTGTAAGTGTCTTACTTACCTGGTTAACCTAACAAATACTTACCTCCCCTAGGAACTGTGAAAATTGCACTGTGTCCACTTTTAAAACAGCTATTTGTGAATAACTTGAAAAGTATACATGCAATTTTGATGATTTGAAGTTCCTAAAGTACTTACCTGCAATACCTTTCGAATGAGATATTACATGTAGAATTTGAACCTGTGGTTCTTAAAATAAACTAAGAAAAGATATTTTTCTATATAAAAACCTATTGGCTGGATTTGTCTCTGAGTGTGTGTACCTCATTTATTGTCTATGTGTATGTACAACAAATGCTTAACACTACTCCTTGGATAAGCCTACTGCTCGACCACACTACCACAAAATAGAGCATTAGTATTATCTATTTTTACCACTATTTTACCTCTAAGGGGAACCCTTGGACTCTGTGCATGCTATTCCTTACTTTGAAATAGCACATACAGAGCCAACTTCCTACATGTCCCTATACTATGTTTATTAGGATAGCATGTAGACTGTTACCAGTGTTCAATTTTTTCAAGTCTGGCATCATTCAGCTTGAACAGCGGTAGTTGGTACCTGACTTGACGAGGAAGAGAAGCTGGCTGTTGAGCTCTTGTTGAAATCTTGAATCATACTAAATAAATCAGACTACAAACGTCATCAAGGAATGGAACATATCTTTATTTCATGAACTGCATACAACAATGTGGCGATAATTGGGAAAATTCATGGACTACATTGAGCTCACTGCCAGTTTGATGTTTTTGATGCATGAATCACAAGTGACGGTAGAGGTGGAATAGCTATGTTTGCACATTATCCTGCTTTATTTTAGTGACAATACGGTGCTCGTAAGTACACTACACATTTTTGAATGCGCTGTTGTGTAATTAGTTCTTCAGCATGAGGCACCAGGCAGGTGGCAAGTTAACTTAGTTACTGGGTCCAGTGTGAGGCATCAGGAAACCACAGCGCGCAAAGCAACTAGCTGCGTGCTCCAGCATGAGGCATCAGGAAACTGTTACATGTAAAGCAACCAGCAGCGTGATTGGTGTGTCGTTATTTACCATGTCACCTCGTAGAGTACTTCCAGCTGCGAAGTACGAAGAATCTAGACCCTGTCTAGAGCACACAAGCTCAACGTATTGATGAACTTTGTTTCTGCCATTTTGGAGAACCTACTTCAGTATAGCGTGTCTATGGTGATGCGCACCCCATTTGAAAGTGTTGTTCTAATGTTGCACAGCGCGTCAACGGTGATGCACACAACATTTCAAAGCGCTGTTCAGTATTTGTGTGTACCCTTGGTGATGTGCACACCATATTAAGACACTTTGGTTTCTACTGCATGTCAGTGATATGCACACCACTCTATTATTTAGAAGAAAATCATTAATTCATATAGAAACTGCAAAGCACATTAAAAAAGATATCTTATTTGTACTATATAATAATCCTACTAAAAATATATAAGAATTTCAGCAGCAAGCAATATTTCTCAACCACCTAATTTATTTTAATAATCATGGAAAACCCAATATGGAACGGAAACGTTGGTTTAGTGCTTTCGAGAATTACCTAGTATAAATTGATGCCTGCAATTATTCTCCACAAAGGAAATTAGCACTGCTATTTAATTGTTTAGGCAATGAAGGACAGAACATTTTTGACCATCTTCCCCCGATACAAGGTCCAAGGGGAGATGAAGTAATTGCTGCAAAATGGAATGTTTATATAGAAGCTCACAGAAGACTAACTTAACATTTTTCACAGAAACCAAGTGTTGTTTTACAACGTTTTAATTTATATTCTAGGAAGCAGTCTCAATATGTTGCAGCACTTGGAATTTTAGCAAATACATGTCATTTTTGCAATAGCATTGATGAATATATTAGAGATCAAATAGTGTTAAATTGACATCTTAAAAAAGTACAATAACATTTGTTGTGTTGCACTAATCCTACCTTAGAGGAAACCATCAAAATTGCTAAGGTCTGTGGAGTCTGAGAAAATGCTTGCAAGTAAAAATAATATTTCAAAAAATGTGAGTGTTAGTGCTGGGAAGAAAACTCAAGTAGTGGTGGACAAAAATATCAAAACTGAATCAAAAAAAGGAAATTGTTACAGGAATGGGTGAAGTTTATAATTTAAGAGATAATAGTAATTGTCCTGCACAAGGAAAAAGTTGTAATAAATGCAAAAAGATAGGACACTTTATAAGCATCTGTAAGTGAAAAGACAATATAAGTATTAGTTGCTTGAATAAAGAACTTAACATCAATAGTGAAAGTTCGGAGAAAAGTATTAACAATGTAGTTTATAGTTTACATGAAACTACTTTTTTGACTGTAGAGACTATCATAGCATGCAAAAATGTTCATTTCGAAGGGTGAATATTGGAAATGTGGAGCTGCAGTTTTTAGCAGATTCTGGATCACCAGTCACAACTGTAAGGGAAACAACTTTTCCAACCCTCCTCAGAGTGATGCAAAGAAAACAGAAACACCAGGCAAGGCTTCGGAACAGATGAAATGTTTCTTGTGGTACGGATGTGTTTGGCAGGCCAAGGCAGAATGCAGACGCACATCTCAGTGTTACACCTTTGAAACAAGCTTCTTCTGCCGTGAGTCATTCTTGTCGGGCCTTCATGTATGTTAGAAAGTGGTGTCACAGCAAAACCCTGAAAGGGGACATAGTCCAAACATGGGCAAGCATATAGAAAATAGAAATGCTGTTTATACACAAACTACAAGACCACAGAGTAAAATTATATATAATGCAGTGTGCGCAAAAACAAGAGAACAGAAAACGGGTGGACTGTTTGTAGGCAAAAGGAAGCTATGACCTTGCTTGTGGGTTGGCCTGATGGGCTGAACTTAAGGTGTGAGACAGAACTAAACTTAACATGACTTGGAGAAATTTGTTTGCACAGCTGGTGTAGATGTTAGAGAGGTCAGCGGGGAAGCCTTGGTGCAGAGCTGAAATTGTGAAAGAGAGGGAACCACTCTGTGAAGGAGAGGGGGTACGGAACACATGAGCAAGCAGCTTGGCCAGGGACAGGAATAGATAGCTTTGTGGCTTTCACATAATGAGGGAGAGAATTGGAACTTAAGTATGAGATCTATGTGGTACATACATATGGATATATATATATATAGTTTTCAACAATCCCCTATTTTTGATATTAATATTGTACACCATCGTAAAAATATTATATATATATATGTATATATTTATATATATATATATTTTTTTTTTTTCCAGCTTGCCCAAAATCAATAGTCCAAAGATTAGACACAGACCCATCTAGTAAAATACAAATGCTGGTTTATTGTTTAGTCCACCATTATGCGTTTTGGCCCCGAACAGGCCTTGATCACATGACACGCCACTTCAGTTGCACCACACTTTAAAGTGCCCTTCACCACAATTCATTACTATAAACAGAAAACAAAGAGGTTGAAGAAATATTTGAAACAGACAGAAGTTAAACACATTGGAACTCTTTTAAATACTCTGGGCAATTAAATCCGATCTACATTTATAATCATAATGATACTGTAATCAATATAACGTTGTTTAATGCTGTTTCCACATAAAGTACATTATATAATTATTTATCATTGATATAATGAATACTTCCTGGGCCTTTACTTCACCATTGCTTTGTCCCACATTGGTCAAATACATCATTAACTTTCAGGAGTTCATTCATCCAGTCAGCGTTTATTTGTACTGTACCAAATGCCTACTTGTTTTCTAATATAACTAAAATTAAAATTAAATATGTTTTCCTTCAAATTGAATTTATATTGTTATATGCCAAGTGGCTCCCATCAAATTGTAAATATACTGGTATTGCACATTAGTACTTATCCTTCAATATAATCATTAATATACAGTGATTGTAACTAATTTCTTTGTTATTAAAGCTGTTGATTCCCAATTGGGAAAATACAATATACGACTAGCATTGACGCTTCATCAGGCTCATAACTCCAACATATTGCATTCACTTGATATAATTTTTTATCCTTCTTAATTCATCCTCTCTTTGTCGTTTCATTCCTTTGTTATTTTCATTTTCTTAGTATACCAAAATTAATTACCGCCACAGAGCTCATTGTAATTTATTTCTTACTCTCCAAATCTGGAAATTATATGTATTCCTCCCTCATTTTTCTTATTCTGAAGCCAAAAAAGTGGATAACTCCTCATCCATATTTAAACCTTTGGGGGTCTTAGTATCCAATGTAATGATGTGTTTGCTTTCCAACTGCCTTAATTTAATTTCTCTATTCCCCTCGTACTGTAAGGGGACTTAATCAATTACAAAATACATCAATCATTCCATGCCATCCATATGTAGCTCCGCTATGTGCCTTGCCACTGGATATGTAAAATCTCTTTTGGCAACAGCTCATAGGTGCATGAATATTCTTTTGTGCACCGGTAACTTTGTGCTTCCTACATATTGGACCACATGTGCATCTCGATATATACACTGCAATTTCAGTCCTTCAGTGACATGGTCCCTTAATCCTTATGGGTACACTGCTGTAGGGAGAGTATACCTCCTCCATATCAATTCCATGCTTGCACGCTTTATATCTATAGCATTTATGGAAACCAGTACTTTTGAGCCATATATTGGACTTTTCCAATTCAGGGGTGCTTGAGACAAGTGTCTCTCTCATCAATTGTGCCCTTCTGAGCGTGATCTGTGGATTTCTTGGTAGAGTTGGACCAAGGATGTTATCTACTTTTAAAAGGTGCCAGTTTCTCTTTAAAATCCCACATAAATTCTTATGGTCAGTACTGTAAGCTGCAATTATTCTGATTTCAGAATTTGTTGAAGTTCTACAATTCTTTTGCCCAAACAATATAGATTCCCTGCTCTTGCTCTTCACTTTCTTTACTGCGGAATCCACCTCATTCTTATTGTATCCTCTCTGATAGATTCTTTGTACTGTCTCCATTTTACTATTTTCCTAATCTTCTCCATCACTGGTGTTTCTCTTCACTCTCAACAACTTCCCATAAGGAATATTGTTTATCATATGTTTTGGGTGAAAACTCAAAGCACGAAGTATTGAGTTCCCCACTGTTGGATTTCTGTATAGCCTAGTTTGTAACTTCCTTTCCCTCACATATACCTGTAGGTCTAAGAATGCTACTTGATTTCTTCTGATGTATTCCGAAAAATGGAAATTATGATCATTAGCGTTTATCCTCCTTACAAACTGTAGTGCTGTTTCCTCTGTACCATGCCAAATAATAAACACGCTATCAATGAAACGTAGCCAACATACAATTTTTTCACTGTCTATTCCGATGTTGTCCCCCAAGAGCACCTGCTCCTCCCACCAGCCTAGATGTAAATATGCCTATCTGGAGGCAAGGCAGGTGCCTATCATGGTCCCTCTCACTTTCCTGTACAATTTGTTCTGAAACAGGAAGTGATTATTCTCTAGGCAATATCCGAACATTGTTTTCAACATTCTGGTATGTTCTAATAGCATCAAAGAATGATTCCTCAAATAATATTCCACTGCTCTGAGACCACAGTCATGACATATGCTTATATACAATGATTGAACGTCCAATGTCATTAAGATATAATCCAGACACCAAGGAATGTCATAGATTCATCTTTAAAAATCAGTAGTGACTTTTATGTAAGATGACAGGTTGCAGACATATTCTTGCAGGAAAAAAATCCACATAGTAGAAGCATAGAACCAGCAACATATCAATAAAGTACATGTCTTTGGATGGCATTACACCATTATACAGTTTTTAAATGAAATGAAATACACATATTGTTGCATAGATATACACCTATGAGATAATCATTATTCAAACATAGACAAAATGATATGCTAGTACCCAATGCATTCATATGTTATAGATCTACAGCCATGAAATCAAAACATTTCTCTATCTGGTTCCTCTACATCTTGTTGTATTCTAAGATAACTGCGGGCTAGCTGCTGCTGTGTAGAACTTTAACTACAGAAATTTAAAGGATGTTCTTACTTCAGAATTGCTGGAACATCAAGCAACAACACTGAAGACAACACAAAAGTACAACTATTTCTATAAAGATATCAAATAGTGCTAGAACTAAGCTCTTCAACCATCCTATTGGTATCTACAACCACAGCCAGGACCAATCATCAGAATATTCTCTGCTCCACAAAATATTTGAACCATATTCTTAATTTGGGCCACAGCCCTTGTTATGTTTCCACTTTAATTAAAATAACAGCAATAGGAATTCAATAAAATGCAATCCTCCGTGTTGTAGTGTCAATGGTAAGTCTATGTTGAATAGTCATGGCAGCCCCTAATTTATTTCCACCTCAACTCTGAAGTGCATCTCTTGTGGCATTGAATGCTATGGCTAGCTCAATAGACATGTTAAGAAGGGCCAAGTACAAATAATATACACCATATCCAGGTATTAATACACACATTAGGTCAAAAAATAGACCTTGTCTATGTCGGGAATCCCCAAGGTGCCTCCTGCGTTATCTGTCAGCATCCCCAGGGATTAGGGTTAAATCATATCTCTGTTCTTGGTTAAACTTTCATGTTTCTAAGTAAACATAATGTGCTGATACACAATTGGTTTTATCAATGCTTGTTTTACCAATGCTTGTTTGCTAATGTGAGCAGGTGTAGACATGTGCTTCTAATTGGGTGTAGTGTAGATATGTGCTTCTAATTGGGTGTGTTGACTCATCCACATGTGGAAACTCAACTGCTTTCCTGATTGGCTATAAATAGCAGTGAAGTATGCCTCCCTGCTTGGCTTCATTTTGCTTCCTGATCTCAGCATCTGATTTGGCAGTCCAGCCCCTGCTCTCATCCTCCTATTCAGGACTTTTGAGGCAATTCTTTTCTTCATTCCTGTACCAGCTGACACCAGGCATTCCTCCAGCACTCCGGAAAAGACTGCAGCTAAGTGACTAGTATTCTCCAGGGAGTTTGTTCTTTGAGTGCTGCGCTTTTCTACAACAGCTGGGGTATTTCAGACCTTGTATTTTGGCAGAGTGCTTATCTTGAAGAGACAAATGCATTTCTGAACATTCTACATTATTATTGTAGTTGCTTGCCTAAATGTGCTTCAGGAAATCTGCTTGAGCTCATGTACTACAAAAAGTGACAGTGCAATTTTAAAAGAGCATTGACGTGACTTTTCTTTCTCTAATAGCATAACTCTTGGATTTAAATTGTGTCATTCATGCCTATGTTTCAGGTTTGAGGGATTTGCTTTTGAAGGGTTTTTCACACACACAGTGAATCCAAACCAAACTGTGCCACCCTAACTGTTTTAAACCAGAGTGTACATTTGCATTTCTTGGATTGTTTTTGTTCCTTTTAGTTTAACCCTATGCATGCAGGAAAGTTATAGGTGATATAATTAATGCCCTTATTTGTCTTTCTTGTGGATGATAAGTGCAACCACAGTTCTAATTGTAGTGTGCAACAGTGAATCTCTGTGAAGCCAGCCCTAGTGTCGCAGTACTTATTGTTATGGTACTCAGTTTAGTTTTTTTGTAATGCAGGGTTAGTAATTGTGCCAGCAGTTATTATTATCCAAGAATAGTGCTGGAGCATCCCGGTGTTGTTCTACCGCTCCCGTGCCCATATCAGAAAGAGAGATTCAGTTTCAAAGAAGTTGAGTGCACTAACTCTACTATCACTCTGTCAACAATGACCTGCCCCCCGAAGATACAGGGTGCCTGGCTGGACCGACAAGACGTGGCAGTGTTGTGCCTCTTTCTCTTCCACTCCACCTTTCCTTTTGGGACACCTGCCGGAGGTTCTGTGTCCACCAGGAAGTCCCGAGAGGTGTTCCAGGAGGTCGGGGGCATTCCATCGCCCCTGCAGACATACGGATTTTCAGATGAGTGGCCCGTCTCAACAGTCTAGCCTCCATAATAAGTGTATGTATATCTCTTTTATACCTTTGGCACAACTGAAATGTTTGCTGTAAGATAAGAACTAGCACACATGCTTTCCCAGTGAGGGGGTAGCACATTGTAGGCCTTAGTGCCACAAATGAAATGCATACTGCCCTGTAACTGTGTGTTCAATGTGTGATATTTACTGAGCGGAAGGCCTACCCCCTCAGTAAAAGAGTTCTGAAATTGATCACACCATTTTCAATCAATCCTTGCAGAATTTATAAGTGTAACATTTGCCCATGGTGCCATGGAAGAGCAGCAAGCCGACCATAAAGGATATTCTAATATTTTAAAAATTACATTTGGTGCAATAGCATAATCATTTTCTTGCTCAATTAATGGATCGTATAGAAGACCATCAGGTGTTATCAACAGTGTCTGTCCATGTATAGTGATGTTCCAGTAATGTAAAGTGTAGTTAACTTGTTTCCCTTGTACCTTAGTTGTCCAAATCCTACTTATTAACTGTCTGTCCCTTATATTCCAATTACCCGTGGTATGATCAAATTTTCATATGTTAGGACACTTGCTACTTGCTAGGTATAATAAGTATCGGGAAGCTGGGTTACATCCTGAAACTTGATGCTTCATACACACTGGAAATGCACTGTCACCTGCATTGTTTTCCAACGTAAGTGACACTAGGTATTCGGCTTGAATATTTGGCGGTATGGTACAACGTCGGACCCATCCAATCCTTCCTTCTCTACAATCCCAGGTTACGTTTGATATAAGGCATTCTTTTCCTTGTGCATAATTCTGTATAGGCACGGGTGTCTCATGTAAGCCAATGGGGTCATTGGGGTGTCTGGATAATTCTCTACAAATACAGCAATTTGTAAGACATAAGACTTGGGCTACTTTCTCATGTACTCCAGTGAGGGGATGGTCAACTGGCTGTCTACATACAGGTAGCACACACAAAACTAAGGTACTAAAAAATATTGTTTGTACTCTGCGATACATTTTTTAGAGCTATAGATATAGATATGAAGTGTCTTTCTGTTCCTCAGTTCTAAGACACTTTCTCTAAGTGTCAGTAAGGCAACGCACGCAGCGTGCTGTCCTCTGCTTCTCCTCCTGGCCCGCAGTCGGCTTGTTCAGGGGCGGTTTCATGGACCTGCCCTGTGGTGTCCTCGTCCTCTTCAGTCTATTTTTCTGCAGGTGCGACCATCACCTTTCTTCAAGACTATGTTGTGTGCTTCGATCATTAGTATAAGTTGGTGTCACCATCACTGTGACACTTGATGAAGGGCCCTCAGTGTGGCTATTAGGAATGGTTTGGTCTGTCTCCCGCTTTTCTAGTATGTTGTGCTGCTCCACGGGTGGCAGGTGCTCACCGCTTACAGGCACCTCTGTCTCAGTCGTCGTTGGTATGGATCTGCACCTAGTGCCGTGAATCCACTGAGGACGTCCCTGCACCTTCACCACTATCCGCATCACCGGGAGCATGATGTGTGGTCCAGTCCACCTAGAACTAAGAGGAGTATATTTTATTTTTCTCACCATGACCATGTCTCCAGCTGTAAACGGGTGTGTGGGCTCAGAGTATGGCTGGGGCAAAGCTTCCCTCACCTGGAGATGGTGATGCCTCAAGACTGCTGACAACTTTATAGCGCAGTCAGAAATGTTTTCATCTGTCCATAGCAGTGCTGCTTGAGATGCTGGGAGATGCAACCTCAACCCCACGAACATAGGCCACCCCATCAGTACGTCACAATGGGACAAAAGAGCTGTTCTAGATGTCATTGCCCTTATGGCATGCAGCACTAAAGGCAGAGCATCAGACCATTTTAGGCCTGTTGCATCAGTTGTCTTTGCATATTTACTTGTTATTGTGGAGTTCATCCTCTCCACCAGTCCTGAGTTTTCGGGGTAGTAAGGGGCATGCGATTTCCACTCGAATCCCAAACAGTCACTCATCTTTTGCACTACTGCAGCCATGAATTCACCCCCTCTGTTGCCATTTATGCCATGGGGGACCCCAAATCGGGGTGCAATAGCTTTCAT
This sequence comes from Pleurodeles waltl, assembly GCF_031143425.1. Taxonomy (NCBI): domain Eukaryota; kingdom Metazoa; phylum Chordata; class Amphibia; order Caudata; family Salamandridae; genus Pleurodeles; species Pleurodeles waltl. The sequence goes on along the minus strand of NC_090445.1, from coordinate 150,275,223 downwards.
GAAGTATCGCACAACAGTTGCTGCATTATTCTTCTTTGTGGGAAACGCCTCCCCCATTTTGAAAATTGATCCACACACCAGCAAATATTTGAATCCATGAAATGGTGGCATATAGGCAAAATCTATTTGGACGTTGGTAAAGAGACCCTGTGGAACCCGGCAAGTCATAATGTGTAGCAGGGGACTGGTCTTTAGCATGTGGGCACACACAAGACACTGGGAGCAGAATTGTGCAGTGAAAGCTGTTATCCCTGGTGCAAACAATTCCTGTCTGATTAGCTCATTCACCCCCCCTTGTGGCATGTGAATGGGCCCATGAGCAAGCCTTGTAAGGGGAAGGAGCATTCTGCGTAGAGCCACAGGCCTCCTATCCCTGTGGATCCAAAAACCCTCACCATTCTGATCACATCCAGCTTCAATCCGCACTCTCTCCTCATCTGGTGTTGCAGACCGTTGTGCTACCTTCACATCAGCTAGCAACAATTGTCTCTAGATTAACTGAATTTTTTTAATGCTTTTTGCCATTAGGGGCACCATCTGTACTGGCTGCAACATGCTCTCTCTTGCTGCTGTGTCAGCCATGGCATTACCTCTGGCTATCTTGGTATTAGCTCCTGTATGGGACTCGCATTTTATGACCGCTATGCTGTTAATTGGTAGTATTGCTTTCAACAAGTTCTTTACTAAAAGGCCCTTTTGCCTGAGATGCCCTGCTGCAGTTATGAAACCACTATATTGCCACAGCTGGACAAAATCATGGACAACTTCAAAGGCATAATGTGATTCGGTGTAAATGTTATCAGTTTTCCCCTCTGCTATGATGCATGCTCTGTTACAGCATACAACTCAGCTTGCTGGGCAGATGTGCCAGAGCTGCACTTTCAATTATGGTGTCTACTGTTGTTATTGCATACCCTGCTCTGTAATCTGTTAGTCTGCTAGAGGAATCATCAGTGTACCACTCATAGCCTGCCTTTTCTAATGGTGTCTGTTGTAAATCTGTTCTGGGGGTGGTCATGTTTCTTTAACCTCAATACAGTCATGGTCAGGGGTCTCATCATTATCACCAATTGCTGGTAACAATATTGCCAAATTAACAGTTGGGCATCGTTTAATGGTGATATCAGTGTTAGACAACAATGTTACCTCATAACCTGTGCTCCTGGCCCCAGAAAAATGTTGTGTTGCTGCTGATGACAACAACTGCACAGAATGTGCCACATAAACAATACAAGGGTAGTCCATCACAATGGGAACCATCCTCTCTACCATCATGGCTGCTTTATCCACTGCCCTCAAACAAGCTGGATGCCCAGTCACTGCTGAAGACAAAGTCACAGAGTAATACACCACAGGTCTTTTTCCAGGGCCATGCTGTTGTGTCAGCACACCATTTGCAATGCTGTTTTGTCAGCACAACAAGTGTTAAGGGAACCACAATAATGTTTATATGGCGTAATTGCTGTATGAATCTATACTGCCCTGTAATACCCTTGGGTAATGGAATTATTGGACTATTACCGGGGCTAGTGGTCTTTTTAATGATACCCTCTTGTAAGAGATACTCAACCACAGGTTTTATTCCCTCTTCCGCCTGAGGTGACAGTCTATACTGATGCACATAAGGTAGTTCTGCATTTTCCCTAAGCATCACTTTATGGGGAGGGCATGTTTTCAACAATTCTGTCTCATTTTTGTGTTTGCCCAAACTTCTGAGTTCACTTGTTCTAGAACCTTGTTTTTAGTTAGCTCTAAAACCACCTTCTCTTCAAGCTTGTCAAAAACTGCAGCCCCGTCATTTCTGAGCATACACAACTTCCAACACCATCCTTCCCCCATCTCCCATCACAGACATAACTCCCAAAGAAAATGTAAAATCCTTAGTTCTTGGTAAGTCCAAAAAACATTTGACCATGGGGCCCAAATCTTTAGGGTAGAATCCTGGTGCTACAGCTATAGACATGTGTGATATGGAAGCTGGCACTTGAAATAAAGTGTCCCTCTGTGGTCCTAGCTCAGTGCTCATGGCACACCCTTCTTTGCCTATATACAATGTGTCCTCATGCAACTCCATTGTCCAGTACAAATATTTGTCTGCCATGTAGACATACCCTTCTGGCACTGGCCCTGTAAAAAATGCTGCAGTACAGTGTACGGGCCCAGGTACTAATGCTAACTGCACTAAATTAGTCACCAAGGGCCACATGTATGAAAACATGAGCTTGCGAATCGCAAATAGCGATTTTTAAGAAATCGATATTTCCGAGTCGCAATTGGCCATGTAACAAAATTGCGATTTTTTTGCGATTCGGTAAAAAATCGCAAATTGCGAGAAAGTTCGAGAATGCACACCTAGAGGAGCCTGATGACATCACCAGCAGGAAATGAGTCAGCCCAGGCAGTTTCAGGTGCCACACCCAAACCAGCATCCTGAAAGAGAGCAGCCCAGCCACACAGAGCAGCACTCAGCAGGAGCAGAAACACCTGAGCCAGGATGGAGACCCCAGGACCATCACAGGAGAAGGCAGAAAGGAAGCTTAAATTTAGTGAACAGGAGCTTGAGGTCCTGAATGAAGAGGTGGTGAGGAGCCATGACCGCCTGTTCGGGAAATCTTCACTCCAGGTTCCTGAGAGCGAAAAAAGAAGATTATGGCTGGACATTCAAGCAAAAATCTGCGCCATTGGAGTGGCACAGCGCTCCATAGAGGAGATTAAAAAAAGGTGGTACGACCTGCGCTCCCGTGCAAAGGAGAGGGTGGCAAGGAGACTTGCGGAGGCCAGGGGTACAGGTGGCGGACCACCAACCGAAGCACCATCCACACCATTGGAGGACCTTGTGGAATCCACACTCCTCCCTGAAGCTGTGACTAGGGTCACAGACATCGACACCTCCGGTACACCGAGTATCAGCCAAGGTAAGTGCAATGTTGTTTGTGAACCCGATATGTGTATGCACAAAAGCCCCTTAGGAATTAGCATGTAATGTGAAGCAGTGTGTGAAGTAGTCCAGTCCACATCTTAGAAGCAGCACAACAATGCATTATGGGAGTTGCGGTCCACAAACTAGTACAGATAGTAGCATAACAATGTAATGAAGTATACTGACACCCAAGGTAACACAACACACACAACACCGTGTAGAGCAGTACCTGTACCTTTATTGCCATTTTCTGACAGATAATGTAACATTCAGAACTGACATGCTGCATATTGTTGTTGCAGGTGGGCCAGGCCCAGCAGCCACACACAGTCCATGTGTAGGGGAGACGGACACCCATCAGCCCTCGGACACCAACACCAGTGGGTCCCTCGCACATATCCACTGTCCGCCGCAGGCCCAGGGCACTACCACTGTCAGAGTTCAGCGGCGACTCGGATGAGCACTTGGAAGGGCCAAGCACACTGTTTGCACCAGACAGGCGCAGCCAGATTCAGGAGGGCAAGGGTCAGCCAGCACCACGCAGGATTGCAACAGAGTCCCATCAGCAACCTCATGAGGCAGGTGAGGGTCCGTCCTTATTCGGGGACCTTGAGGCTGCTATGTTGCAGCAGGAGCGCCCGCAAAACAAGCGCATAATTAGTTTGGACCGGAACCTGTGAGTGCACAACCGACACATGATGGGCCTGCATCGGCAACTGGATGCACTAAATAGCAACATTTCACAGATGCGTGAGGGACAGGTGCAGGCTTCTGAGGACACCAGGGACCTAACTAGTGCTGTCCGTGACCTCTGCCAGGAGCTGCGCCATGAAAGGGTTAGCCGGCACATACAGAAACACAGATTCTGGACAATGTTTGGCAGCTACTGCAGGTCCTCCAACAGGATAGCGAATTCCACTGCACTAATCGCCCGTCGTGCAGTGGCGGCTCAAGAGGAGGCTGCACATAGCAGCAGGGACGTTGTCCAGGGACTAGTGCACATCACAAATGTGATTGAACACGTAATGTGACAGAGAACTGCCACTCCCAGTGAGGTAGCCTTGGGGGACACTGAGGACAGTTCAAGCCTCAGTAGTGTTGCCGTACCAGCAGCAGACACCAGACGGCGCAGTGCCAGGCGCAGCACTGCCACTGAAGGTGACAATCAAGGTGCCAGTGACTTAACTGGGCACACGAGTGGTGTGCGTGGGAGGAGAAAGTGACTCTTGCCGCCATTACACTGCTGTTGCCACTATGAGGGAATAGTGCGTGACTCTGTTCATTAGTTAATTTGCGTTTCTAACATCACCTGTTTAATTTATTTATCAATCATTCATTACCTGACGTAAGGTAATAAATTTATATCACTACAGGTACAGTTGTCAGTGGATTTTTGTCATTCATACTCACGTCTGAAATGGTTGTGTGTGATGTCGGCACGCCTTTGCCTTCCCTCTGCTGCACTGGTCCTGTCTGCTGACTGTAGAGGTGGTATGGGATCGTCATCCTCATCTGATTCAGTGTCACTGATTTCTATAGGTATGCCCCTGGTTGTAGCTATATTGTGCAAGATTGCACAAGTAGCCACTATTCTACATGTGGTCTCTGGACTGTACTGTAGTGCCCCTCCACTTTTGTGGAGGCAATGGAAGCGACTCTTCAGCAGTCCAAATGTGCGTTCCACCACGTTGCGGGTTGCCCTCTGTGCTGCATTGTATCTCCGTTCTGCTGGTGTTGTGGGATTGAGGTAGGGCGTCATCATGTAGGTGCGCACTGCGTAGGCACTGTCACCTGGAAGGGACAGAAGGTGTGATGAGTAACTGCGCCATCAGACATGGATTCGCCATCTATGCACCAGTGTACAGAGTAACATTACTTAGAAGTTATCCTTCACCAAACTCCCCAGCTAGCAGTCTTGTGTGAATGCCGCTGTGGCGAAAGATGTACGAATCATGTGTGCTCCCTGGGTACCTGGCCACGAGATCAGTTATGATATAGGAGGCATTGCATATCACCTGAATATTCATGGAATGTTGGTATTTACGGTTTCGATACACATACTCTGTGGCTGATGGTGGACAGATTGCCACATGTGTGCCATCTATGGCACCTAGGACATAGGGGAACTGTGCTATCTGGTAACACTCTATTTTTGTCTGCTGTATTTCCTGTGGGGTGTGGGGAATCTGATGTACTGTTGGAGTTTGCTTAGCATGGCGTTGATAAATGCATTGAAAAATCTGGAGAGGGTACTCTGGAAAACCCCTCCAGCTGCTGCTATGACCCCTTGATAGCTCCCTGAGGCAAGTAGGTGTAGGGAGCATAATACCTGCACATGGGTGGGTATGCTGTGGGTCCTTAGTGTTCTGCGCTGCAGTATGGATTGTAGCTCAGCTATCAGATCAAGTATCATGGCTGAGTTCAACCTATACCTATCAAATATTTCCTCCTCTGTCAGGTCAAAAAGTGTAATGAGCACTCTGAAAATGCACTCCTGTCTCCTCCTCCCTCTCCTCCAACCTGCCAAGATCCTCATCTTCCTCGCCATGACGTAGAGTGCAGCCATTGTGGAAAAGAGTCTGAGGCGTTCTGGGCCTCTTTATATAGGTTGCACCTGGTTACCACCTAGTTTCACTTAGTGGTATTTTGCATGTGCAAAATGCCATTCTGGAAAAATTCGCAAATTGCGATTTTTTTATGCATCTATTTGCGACTTGGAATTTGCGAATCGCATTTTGCGCCTCGCAATTTCTTACTGGAAATACCGAATCGCAAATTGCGACCTGCAAAACCAGGTCGCAGTGCAAAATATTGCAATTTTTGCGATTTCTTATTTTTGGTCTGCGAATGCCTTTCAGGCATCGCAGACCACGTTTTTGCACTCGCAAACGGCCAATTTTTGCGATTCGCACCGTTTGCGAGTGCAAAAACTTTTCATACATCTAGCCCCAAGTCACTCTCAATGTCGGAACTGTACTTAAACAGCTCTTGAAACATCTCATTGTAGAAATCTCCATGTAACAGAGTCCATTGGTAGCGAGTGGAAGAAAGAGAAAAGACAGTGTTTGTACATAGCACAGAATCCTCACTTAATTTGCAAGCAGTAAGTGCGCTATTAGCCAATTCTAACCTGTCCTCAGGTACTTGTAAGTAAATTCCCAGCAAACTGATAGGTGCATCTGTTGACAGGAGAAACTGATGGGTCATAGTAAAGTCCTCAACAGAAACTGGTAGGGGTTTTGATAACTCTTCACACATCAGCATTCCATTTACAGCTACAGTAGTGACTGTTTTGCCACTACTAGGACCCAACTTGTTTCTTACTGCTAATAGGTTTGCACCGCTGTCTATTAAAAAATCAAGGGCCAGATGTAGGTAGATTCAAATTTGCGACACCATCTGTGACTCACAAGGGGGTCGCAAAGGCCCACCTCATTCATAATAATGAGGTGGGTCGCAATTTGCGACCTCCTTGCGAGTGGCGGCTTTCACAGGGATTGTGGCCTGCTGCGGACAGCAGACCACCATATCTGTGACTGCTTTTTAATAAAGCAGTTTTTTTTTTTTTGTAATGCAGCCCGTTTTCCTTAAAGGAAAATGAGATGCATTCCAAAAACGAAATAATTAAATGTTTTCGTTTCATTTTTTCAGAGCAGAGTGGTCCCCTGGAGACCCCTCCCCTTTTGCGAATGGGTTACCACCCATTTCAAATGGGTGCCAACTGCGATTGCTTTGCGACCGTGTTCGCGCTCACAAAGCAATCTGGCATTGCACTGCGACTCCCAATTAGGAAGGGGACTCCCCTTCCTAATTGCAACTCGCAAACCCGTTTTGCGATTCGGTAACTAGGTTACCGAATCGCAAAACGGGTTTTGTGCATTGCAAAGTGCAGTTTTCACATCGCAAACAGCTAAATTCGCTGTCTGCGACGTGCAAGCTGTTTCTTACACCTGGCCCCAATTTCCTTACCTTCTAACTTAATTGGGAACATGGGATTTTCCTCGGGTGTGTCTGATACCTTCATCATAAAGCACTGGGCTTGGTTTTCTGCAGGTTGGGTCATCTCTCTCTCTCTCTCTGCGTGGTCCTATGCTGATCCATCTTATTCCTGGAAAGGGTTCCTCAGGGAGTGCTGTATTTGCTTGATGTCTCTAGGCATGGGTTGTGCTGATGGCTGGACCTCATCCCTGTCAAACCGTTCATACCTGTTGTTTCTATACTTCTTTTCATAACTGTCATTTCTGTAATTTCTATCCCTTCTACCTCTATAACTTTCACAATTTTGGCCCTAGTGCCCATACACTCGGCAAAAATAACAGTGATCCCTTCTCTTGTCTCTTCTCTTGTATCCTTGTCCTTCATCCTGTCTATGCTGTGCCTCCTAATAGTACATTCCCTCTGGCTCCTCTACTCTTTGTACTTGCTGCAACATCATCACTTTATCATTTTTAGCTGTGCCCTTTTTTACCTTGAAAATACAATTCCCTTCCATAGTTATCAGAAGTCTGCACAAATCTTGATATCCTTTATTAGACCAATCAGGGAGGTACAGTTTACATTTGTGGGCCACAGATGCTAATAATCCATTCATAATTGTCTGAGTAGCCAATACTTTATATGCCTCTGTTGTGCGCTGTACCCCTGCACTATTAGCCCATGCTTCATTGAACCTTAGGATGTAATCAGCCACTGACTTACTTGACTTCTGCATTGTGGCTGTGACTTGAGAAAAATCACCATGTTTCACTGCTAAGCCTTTGATTGTGTCCCTGACAGACTCTAACCAATTCATCAATCTATTATCTGTGACGTCCATAGCTGTGATCAGGTCTGGGGCATCCTTAGTCATTTGAGCTGCTTCCAAAGGGGTCCATGGTTTTAACTTTGCTGTCTCGCCTAACATTATTTTTGTTGCAGTCATTTTACTATTTGATAGAACATCAACAATACATGAGTTTGTACCCTTTCCCTTTAGCACCTGTGTGTGGGACCGTGTATCAGCCATTCTCTGTTATCTAGCTTATCCTGACGTTGTATTTTCTCCCTTTCAGTGTTCACCTCCTCCTGGATTTTATCTGCCTCCTTCCTTAGGTGAGCTAACTGCTCGCGTTCCTCCTCATTGTCGTTTCCTTCTCCCTTATACCAAAAGTCAAAGTTGGGGCAGGGGTTTCAAAAGCAAGCAGCATGTCCCTTCCAAATGATAGGTGTCTATTCAGTACCGGTGTTGTGGCACAGCCTTCTCTGGGGCTAGGTGGCATGTCAGATACCCTAGTTAAATCACCTTCCAGGTATAAATTGAAATAATGGGCACGTGGTAAGCCTGGTTTTAGACCCAGTGCCTGCTTGTGTGTGCTGTTTCTTTCACAGTGTATGTAGGGGCCTGCATGTGATGGGTAAACTGCTCTCATTGTTGTCTCTACCTATGGTCCAAGATTTGAATTCACTATTCACATCCAATGTCTGTCTTTTTCTTTCTTCCTCGGTTAACAACAGGATCTCCTCCTCAGTCAATGTACTACCAGCTATTTGCTCGCTGTCTGCTCCTTCCCTTAGTTTGACATAAACGCCTTGAGGCTTGGAGGCGATAAACAGTTTCTTCAATGTATTTATGTCAATATACACTTGGCGGTGAGTCCAAATACACAGCAGAGCAGCAGCCCTTCTAGAAGTAGTGACATTTGGTATTGCTTTAACTCTGTCTACTTCAGCTGTTGTCAAGCCACAGTGGTTACCTAGTGACAAAAAATGTTGCTCTGTTTGCACATAGTTACCTAATTGTAATAAAAATTGGCTATATGTTGTGGGCCAATCCTTTGCTAGTTCTAGCTCCTTTTTATTAGGTTTTTGCACTCCCTGTTCACCACTGCTACTGCAGAACAGTCTCTGGACTCTGTGGAGACATTTTCCTTGACTTTTATTTTTTAGAGGAGACCTTTTTTTTTTAGCAATTGAAAGCCACTGCTGCAAGCAATCACTTGTATAGTGTGAATCCAATGATGAGTCACCCTAAAATTCTACAGTCACTGTCAAGTGTTCAATATCATCCATCTCAAGAGAACCAAATCTAGGCCACCTCCCGTTATTCCCCTTCCAAGTCCAGACTAGCACGCAGAAAGGTGTTACATATTCCAGAAAATTTGTACCTTCTAGAACCTGAGCAGCAGGGCTATCTGGTGGTAATTTAAAACCTTTCTCTCCGGTCAGCTGTTTTAACAACTTTTTAGTTTTTTTCAACATTCAAGGGCTTACCACCATTACGTTTCCATTAGACTTGCTGCTGCCCATTGTGACCTTCCCTCACAATTTTACACCCTGAAAGATAAACACAACCGTTGGATCCTTCAAAAAAGCGCTATGCAGTGGTGGATGGGGAGAGAGATATAGAATAAAATCAAGAACTGTTGACAACTTAGAGACACCACATAAACACTTTTTCTTCTCTAATGCAGTAATGCACTACTTTACATATAATTCAAAGACAAAATGCAACGAAACATAGTGGCATATTACACTTAATCAACACATAATTCAAATACAACCATTGATCAATGACAAATTATTTGTTTGTGCACATTTCAAAACCATTTTCCCCTGTTCCGGTGCCAGCTGATAAGCAAATGCTTCCCAAGCTACACTCTGAGAGTTTTTTTTTTTCCCCTCTGGGGTTCCCTTAACATGAAATACATTTTGCCTCTGGCTCAGGCTCTCCTGCATGGGCTTTTGATAGCTCCAAAGGCATCACCCACTTTCAATCTAACTTATTGATATGGAAAAAAACTCAGAGTTTTCTTTTCAGTCCCCTGTTTAATTGCCAGCTATATTTGTATTTACACCTCAATCCCCAGTTTAACTACCAGCTATATTGTAAGTGTTTAAAGGCCACAACGGCAAGGTATGTCGCTTATGGTGATACTCAAATTAAGACTTTAGGTTAATTTGAAAGCAGGTTAAGTTTTTCTGGACAAAGTATATATACTAAAATTTATGTTGCAGTCAGTAATCGTGACATTATGGGTTGGATAAACCAAGACAGACTAGGAATTGTTTTAAAACCAAGGACCAATACTCCTGTCATGTCGATAACCCAAAACAAAGATATAGAAGAAATTCTACTTAAGTAACCGCAAGTGTTTTCCAACAAAGTTCGGGTAGTAAAGGGGTATGAACACAAGATTATTTTGAAGAAAAATGCAGTACCAGTAGCACATAAAGTGCGTGATGTACCTCTTTGTGTAAGAGATGAACTCAAAAAGCATTTAGAAAACTTGTGCAAAGACAAGATTATAGAGCCTGTGAATGCTGAGGAAGTGCTAAAAAATGGACAGATAAGATTATGTGTAGACTTAAGGTCTTTGAACAAAAATATAGTGGTAGATTGTCACCCGTTGCCTACGTTTCATGAACTTTTTACTACTTTGGGTGGGGCCAAAAAATGTTGTAATATTGATCTTAGAGCAGCATATCATCGAGTTCCTCTACTCAAAGAATCACAGATTCTTACCATGTTTATAAATCCTTTTGGTGCTTTTAAATATCTTAGACTACCATTGGGCTTGCACCTTTAGCCAGGGTTGTTCAAAAATTAATGTACAGCTTGTTTACGAATGTCCATTGAGTTCAAGCATTCCAAGATGACATACTTATTTTTGCTATAACTGTATGGAGGAACATAATTGCATTTTAGATAAGATTTTAAATATCTTGAATAAATATGGTATGACCGTTGCAAAAGATAAGTGCACATTTTTAACTAATACAGTAGAATATTTAGGTCACATGATAACCCCGGAAGGAATCAAACTGAAGGATAATTTACTCAAAGCATTGAAAGAAGTAGGGTGCCCTATAAACAAGGAAGAGTTAGGATCTTTTATAGGTCTTCGTGATTATTATTCTAAGTGTGTTCAAAAATATGCCACTATCATGGAACCTTAAAAACACAATATTAAGGAAAAATTTAAAATTTGTGTGGGAAGAAGAACAACAGGAAGTTTTTCAAGAGATAAAGGAAATTATTTTGAGTGGTCCTGTGTTAAAAACCTTTATTTCAGGTCATGATTGTGTTGTTACTGCTGATGGCAGAGCTGTCGGCTTAGTTGCTGTGTTGTGCCAGAATATTAATGGAATTAAAAGTACCATATTATTTGCCTCCAGAAAGTTAACAGATGTAGAAAAGACGTATAGTACTATTGAGCCAGAAGCCTTAGCCTGTGCATGGTCTATAGAAAGGTTTTAAACGTATCTCTGGGGCACTCATTTCACTCTTTGCACAGATCATAAGCCATTATTGTATTTGTTGGGACTTAAAGGAACTGCTTTGTATATTATCCAAGTTACAACAATATAATTTTGATACTAGATATATTCCAGGGAAGTCCAATGTCAAGGTGGATTGTCTTTCTAGGCTTCCTGTATCTGAAGAAGTAGATAAGATTAGTGAAGACATTTTTGGATAACAATGTATAATAGCTGGTGTGGCTATTGAGGATATATGGAATGCAATAGTACCATTAATGAAGAGGAGTGGAAGTCTGTGATGCAAAAAGGTACTTGCATATTGAAAGTCATTGAATTTTTAAGCAATGGATGGCCTTTACAAAACAATATGAGTGTAGAAATACTGAGGGGCATATTTACAAGCCCCTAGCGCCACCTTGCGCTGCCCTACCGTCATTTTTTTTTACGCTAAGGCGGCGTTAAGGAGGCCTTTTTCCTGCACCATATTTACAAAGTGGCACTAGCATTGCGTCATTTTGTACACCCTTGCGCAACACACTATGCCTCTGCCAGGTATAATGGGTGCAAGGGGGGTCGTTCCGATGCAGGGAGGCCTCCGAAAATGGCGCAGTGAAATTTACAGCATTTCGCTGTGCCATTTTTTCCGAAACTTTTAACGCCTGCTCAGAGCAGGCGTTAAAATGACACACCCATTTTATTCAATGGGCCTCCCTGTGCTTTGCTGCACTAGCATCAACATTTTTTACGGTAGTGGAGCAAAGCGGCACAATAGCATCAAAAATCTTGTTGCTATTGTCCTAACGATCGCCATGGTCCACCGTATTGTAAATACGGTGGACCATGGTGTCGTTAGGTGGGGCAGGGGTGACGCAGGAACAGTGGTGCATCTGGACTGATGCACCACTTTCTTGTAAATATGCCCCTTGGTTTCTATCATGTTAGTTCTCATTTGTCTGTAGAATCTGGAATTTTACTTAGAGCAGGCAAAGTTGTTGCTCCCACTGATCTTAGATCTAAGATTAGAAATCTTGCTCATTGTAGGCAGTTGGGATCAACAGCTACAACAAAAATACTCAGGACACCATTTTGGTGGCCTCACATGGATAAGAAAACTTTGTCAACAGATATGAGGAATGTTTATTGTTCAATAAGCATTGGAAGCTTAGGGAAACAGCTATACTCCCTACACCTTTTTCAGACAGGCTGTGGGATGAAGTTGCCCTGGATTTTCCAGGTCCTATGAGTATGATACCAAAAGATCCCAAATTTTTACTTGTAGTTGTTGATTATTTTTCAAAACAGATTCATTATAATTTTGTACGTGGAATGAATACTGAGGTAATTATTTCGTTTTTAGAAAAAAAATCCTTTAGACGGCTATCCCTGGGAAATGGTCAGTGATAATGGATTACAACTTGTTTCACAAAAGATTTATTTTTTAAAAGACAGAGGAATGGCTAATTATACTGTGTCCTTGTATAGTCCACAGTCAAATGGAGCTGTGGAAAGGGCTAACAGAATATTAAAGGAGGGCATATAAATTGCCCTTACATGTGATAAAGATATAAAAGAATTTTTGAGAAATAAAATATGGGCATATCATATTGTTTCTCACAGCACCACAGGAATTAATCCTTTTTCTTTGTTGAGGGGTAGGAAGCGTAATACTGGGCTTGTTCCATGGTGGATAAAAGACAAATGTTTTCCTACACAAAAAAGAAAGAGTGGTTGATATTGATATAAAAACAATTTGAAGAGAATGTCAACAAGGTTCAGGATAAAATTATATCTTATTTTGATAAGAAACATGCTTTGAGACAAAATGAAGTGTGTGTTGGTTTATGATCAAGAATATGAAATCCCCAAGATCCTAACTTCAATTTCAATATGATGGCCCTTCCCAAGTGATTAAAACTGCACTTCAGTGAAATTAAAGGATGGCAGGTGGTGGGCCGTAAGAAATTTTGTTTTCTGGATGATTTTCAAAAAAATGTAATTGCAAAGAAATTGACTAAAAAGTATGAATCATTATTATTACCCATGATTCAAAGTAATCTCAAACATTTTGAGGATAATAGTAAGTCTGTTACTGATGGGCATATATAGAAAAAAAACTTGTTATTTGCAAGAAGGCTGTATTTAAACTAGTAATATGAGTTCCAATTTTTGCAAAATTATGTACTTTTACTTGTAAGTATAACGGTACCTGTGTAATTTTGTTTTCGCTTAATACATAGAATTGTTTGTGATAGTACATTTGATCGTTTTTTTAAATATTTTTTTATTTATAGGAATGGAGATGTTATGCTCTTATATTATGTTTATTAGGATAATATGTAGAATGTTACCAGTGTTTCATTCTTTCAACTCTGGCGTCATTCTGCTTAAACAGCGGCAGTTGGTACCTGACTTGATGAGGAAAAGTAGCTGGCTGTTAAGCTCTTGTAATCTTTCATCATATAAGATAAATTGCATTATAAGCTTCATCAATGAGTGGAACATATCTTTATTTCACGAATTGGCATACAACACCATGTTTATAGTGTTGAGAGGACAACAATTATACTGTTCCAGAGGTGGGTGGGATTTCAAGTGCACGGTTCTTGAGGCTAAAGAGTAGCTCTTTTAAGGGTTGAGTCTGCAAGTGCATGTGTGAGTGCAGGCGTCTCGCTTGTTAGACTCTGTTGTGTACGGTAAAGGGCTTGGAGCCTGCCTCTTGCTTACCATTTATTGGCTTGCGTGGCACTCTGCCTTACAGTCTCATACTTTGTCACTGCAGGCCTGGCATCATTTCCATTCCTCTGTGAGGAGCAGGGACCAAGCACTGATTGATTCAACTTAATCAGTGCCTGTCCGCTGCTCCCAATGTGACTGAGGTACTATTTTGTTTTCTTTAACTTTTAGTGCCCTGCAAACAGAAGGTGCATGACTGTCAAAAATGTGCAGAGCAGGACAAATAACATTGCAAAGTTTTATTTTTCATAGCTAACTTTCTTTTATTTTGCCAAGTCATCTTCTTCTCACTTTGCACTCATGTTTACTTTTGTGTTTGCTCATGAGCACTTTTCTCAACAGATAATGGTTATCTTTTTCTAAATATTGCAAAGTGACATTGTTTCTTTATTATGTGTCATTCCTGAAATGATGCCTTAATGCATAATCGTACAGTACACCCTAAACCACCCCATCCCAATCAACCCCACCTTACTCTACTCCAATCCACCCCACCCCACCCTACGCACCCCAATCTAATTCATTCCAACCCACCCCACTCCAGCCCTCCCAACTCACCCTAATCTAATCCGTCCTACTCCAGTTCACCCCACTCCTATCCAAAATAATCTGCACCACTCCAAAACAATCTGCCCTCTCCAATCCAAAACAATCTGCCCACTTTAATCCAGAACAATCTGCCCCACTCCAATCTGCCCCACTGCAATCCAAAACAATCTGTTCCACTAAAATCCGCCCCACTCCAATCCAAAACAATCTGGCCCACTCTAATCGGCCACACTCCAGTCTACCCCACTTCAATCCAAAACAATCTGCTCCACTTTAATCTGCCCCACTCCAATCTGCCCCACTCTAGTCCCAAACAATACGCCTCACTCCACTCCACCTCAATCCAATATACCCAACTGTAGGAAGCTAGCTCTCTATATAGTGCACTAAAATGCATTACACTTTGCAGAGTCCAGTGGGTCCCCAAATGGTATTGCAGAGGCAAAAGTAGATAGGACTACTGATGTTATATGTGGTAGTTTGGGTGAGTAGTTTGGCTTATCAGAGGGTAGCGCTATTCATTTATTGTACTCACAGAGGCAATAAATGAGACACGTACTCAAAGAATAAATCCGAGACTAATTTAGAAAATAAAATCTTTTTATATATTTTTCAAACCCAAGAACTTTGTAATCAGGTAAGAAGACTTTTAAGCATAAATACTTGCAGTTTCAGAGTTCTTCTCAGTGTTATCCTATGGAGGAAAACAATGTTCAGCAAACACGGGGTTAACAACGACTTATGAAGCCAATCTCAGGGAGCAAAGTTAAATACTGGGCACTGATCAGAACCAGACCAACAGGTCACACCGGGTGGCCAGGTGCAATACCAATATCAATATCAATACATACCCTTTCAAAGGTGACCTCAACCACTGGAAGTGGAATTAAGGGGGCCTTTGGGTTGCCACCTGTCTTGCCACTGGCTTGACATGTGGCACAGGAGTTACAATCCTTCTTTACCTTCTGGGACATGCCTGACCAGTAGACGTGATTTACCAACCTGCTCCATGTTTTTGCCTGGCTAAGATTCCTAGCTGGGGGATATCATGGGCCAAAGTGAGGAGAAACTCTCTAAACTGCTGGGGGACTACCACTCTCCTAGTGGCACCAGGTTTAAGGAATCTGGCCTCAGTGTAAAGGAATCCCTCCTCCCAATAGGTCAAGTGGGAGCCAGTGACAGCTCCCTTTTCCTGATCCGCTGCTTGCTGTTGCAGGCCTTCAAGAGTGGGACAGGTCCTATGTCCCTGGCACAGATCCTCCCTAGAAGGTCCCCATGCTACTAGGAGCTCTGCCGTGTAAGGCCCAAGCTCCTCAGGCTCAGTTCCCTCTGGGGCTGTCAGGTCTTCCCCTGAGGAGAGGGGACCTGTTCTGGTGTCTGATTGGAAGCTGTCTTCCCAGACATTTTGCCTTTGTTCTTGGTAGGGTGGACTGTTATTCCAGACTCCAACTCCACTTTTTCACCCTGGCCTTGCTTTGTGCTCTCGTTTTAGCTGCATGGGTTTTTTGTCTACCTCAGCCCATGCTGAGGACTCCAGATCATTACCTAGCAGACATTGCACGGGTATAGCAGGAGATACCACTACCTTCTTCAGGCCAGTAACCCCTTCCCATTCTAAGGCTACCATCGCCTTGGGATGTACCTTAGCCTTATTGTCAGCGTTGAGGACGGTGTATGTCTCACCAGTCAGATACTGTTCTGAGGACATTAGTTGCTCAGTCACCATGGTGACACTGTCACCAGTATCTCTCAGTGCTTCAACTTGAATCCCATTAAAATGAGGCTGTTGTCTGTATCTCTCCAGATTACTTGGCCAGACAGCCAAGGCAGCTACATCCATCCCACCCTCTGAGACTAAAGTTTCCTCAGTAGGCTCACTGACATAGACAGGGAATACTTGGAATCCCATCTGTAGACTTACCATTGCATTTACTGCAGGTGCACTAGAGGCATTATTTTTGTTAGGTCAGTTGAGATCTCCAGTTTAATGTCTATTGGTTTTGCAGGTATGGTACCAAGCCTTTCTGGGATCCCATGTTTTACCCTTGTACTCACCCTTGGGTTGGGAAGAGTCTCGGGCCCACCCTCCTGTACAGGCTTTTGGGGGCCTTTAGAAGATGTCTTGTTTTTTGCCCTTGTTTTGGTTACCCTCTTTCCCTTGGGAGAGGGTGGCTTTTGGCCTCCTTTTTGTGGTCTCCCCCAACAGTGGACGTCTTGGCCACCCTTGTTTCTACCATGTGGACTATCTTTCTCCCCAACTCTTGAGGAGAAAGTGGACCTAGCTCTACTGGGTACTGATGTAGCTTTTCCTGCACACCATTACTCAACAGATGCTCTTTCATTACTAAATAGTAAAAACCTTCATAATCATGCACATTGTTACCCTTTAACCAGCCACCTAGTGTCTTCACTGAGAAGTCTACAAAATCGACCCAGGACTGACTCTGGGTTTTTCGAGTCTCCCTGAATTTAATTCTGTACTCCACAGGAGTAAGCTCAAATCCTTCAATCAGGGTATCCTTCATGGGGTTATAGGACTTTGCATCTGCTTCATCAAGTGTCAGGAGTTTATCTCTGTCCTTTCCTGAGAACAGTTCCCACAGAGGAGAGCCACAATGCTGTCTGTGAAGTTTTCTGGCAACTCAGGTCCCCTCATAGGCTGTGAACCATCCAGTGATATCATCACCTTCCTCATATTTGGGGACAATCCCTTTAGGGATTTTAGGGTCAAAGTGCTCTACTCTGCCCCTAGTTATAAAATTGCTGCCACCATCCATGGGTGCTAAACCCATTTCTCATCTCTCTTTCTCTATTGCTAGGATTCTAGCTTCCAAGGCAAGTCCTAGCTAACCTCTCTAAAAGAATCTCCTCTTCAGAGAGTCTTTCTATGTACCTTGAGGAACGTGTGTCCCCCTCTCTAGGTGGAGGTATCTTAGACACTTGTAGTACAGGTTCCAATCTCTTAGGTGTTGGAGGGTCCAGATCCTCTTCACTTGCACTGCACTGGTCTACAGGGTTAGTGGTCACATTGGCAGGATGGGCCTATTCATAGTCTGCCAGTAGCTCCTGGAGTTTTATACTGGTAGGGTTTGAGCCTGTTTTAATTTGTACTCTTTAAAGAGGGTCCTTAACTATTTGTGAAAAAGCTTAACGTAAGGAGTGAGGTCGAGCTCCACAACCCTGTCCTCTGATGTACTCATTATTTTACCAAAGTGGGGACCTTTTTTAGCTAGAGAACAAATCCTAACACAGATTTTTTCAATCCTAACTGAAGTACGTTTTTTAAACTTTTACTGTTAAGCTACAGGGACCTAAACCAGGGCCCTAATAGTACGTTTAAGAATTTGGAAAAATACTTAATTCGAACAATGCAATTTAATTAAAGGCAATTTTGGGGATTTACTTGTGTAGTCTCCTACTGACCAAGTGGTATCACCAAATGCAAAGTCACAGATCCCACCGCTGCCACCAATATAGGAAGTTGTATCTCTGTATAGTGCACTAAAATGAAGTGCACTGTGCAGAGAGTCTAGTAGACCCCCAATTGGTATTGCAGAGGCAAAAGTAGGTAGGACTAATGCTCTATTTTGTGGTAGTGTGGGTGCGCAATTAGGCTTATCAGAGGGTAGTGTTAAGCATTTGTTGTACTCACAGAGGCAATATATGAGACACGTACTCAAAGAATAAATCCAAGACCAATTTGGAAAAATAACAATTCTTTTTATATATGTTTCAAACCTAAGAACTTTATAATCAGGTAAGCAGACTTTTAAGTATAAATAATTTGCAGTTTCAGAAATCAACACAGTGCACTTTTCAGAGTTCTTCTCAATGTTATCCTATGGACGAAAACAATGTTCAGCAAACACAGGGTTAACAATGACTTACAAAGCCAATCTCAGGAAGCAAAGGTAAGTACTGGGCACTGATCAGAACCACACCAACAGGTCACACCGGGTGGCACTGGGGCGGCTGGGTGCAGAGGTGCAGTAAGGCGTTGGGTGCCCAATGGTTCTTTATGGGAGTTGGACCTCGTGACAAACAGGCTGCAGGCTCTGGCTAGGAAGCCAATCAGGGACAACAAGGAGGTAAGTAGTAGACTTGGGGGTGCTCGGGGACGTCGTTGCACCTTTGGTCCTCTTCTCCTGTGCCCAGGGGTGATGGATGCAGGGGTGTCTTTAGGCGTCTGTTTTTTTCATCCGTGAGCACTCGCGGTCAGGAAGTCTGGCGTGTTGAGGCTGCGGGCATCATCCGGGGGTCTGGCAGGGGTGGACCCAGGGTGGATTTGAGCTCTTAGGAGCCGGGGACATCATTGGCACTGATGACCCACCTTAGCTAAGGTCAGGGGTCACAGGTACAGTGGTTGTTGGAGACATTGCATTTTCTCTCACCACATACCTGTGGGAGAGGGGGCCTGCGTGCAGAGGTTGCAGGCGTCTCGGGAGATTCCAAGATTGGTGAGACACACTGGACTCAGTCTCTGGGCTTCTGGGGAACCACATTTACACCGTTGGTTGGCTTCACCTTCTTCTTGCAGGGCAAGTCCGCTGCCTACAGGAGACTTGAGTCTTTATTGAAAGCTGGACGAATTGGCTCCTTCAATGTCAGCAGGCAGGCTAGAGGGGCTGGTTCCAGGTCAGGTGCTTCTTCTTTTCACCTTCTGCAGGTGCAACTTTTCTTTGTCTGGGTCTTCTTAGGTTGTCGAAATCTGAGTTCTAGGGTTCAGGGGTGCCACCTAAATACTCAAGTTAGGGGCGTTACATGGAGTGCCAGGTGGTAGTCAATGGGCTGACCACCTTTAGGGTGACTACAGCCTTCTTATGACCACTTCTGCTGGGAAGTGAGCATAACCCTAACCCTAGTGGCTTAATTCCTTCCAAACAAGATGGAGGAATTTGAAAGGGCAGTGTCCACTTCAGCCTGTCTACCTTAGGGGTAGGACTGACATAAAGTGGGCACTCCTCCTAATTTAATTAACTTTCCCGCCTGTGCTGCCACGAAATGTGGGGTCAGGACAGGGAGGGTTGGTCATCTCCGCTATCTGGAGAGACCTGGTCGCATTACAAAGGCAGCAAGGCCTTTGAAGCTCCCCACCCTCTAATGTCCACCCTTTACTGAGAGAGGAGGTAACACCTCTTCCCAATGCAGGCTTTTGTCTCAGACCCTTGAGAGCCCTGGCTGTCACCTTGAGGAAAGGAGGGGGGGGTAGAAACACACCTGTGGTGGCTGAACTGGTTGGGACCAGTCAGTCAACTCAATAGTAGCTGGTAGGTTTTCAGGGGGCTTCTCTAAGGTGCCTTTTGTGTGCATGTCTTAATAAATCAATCACTAAGGGTTTATTATTTTGAGATGTTTGATACCAAACATCCCAGGATTCGGAAAAGCCATCATGTAGCTGGGGAACTCGTAATGACCAGTGTCCAAAACATGCATTTAAAATGGCTTCCCTGTATATTTACTATGTCTCAGAATTGACAGAGCCATAGCAGGGGCATATCTGCTCATGCATATATGTCCTCACTCACTCCTCATTCCACCCACTCAATGCCAATTCACCCTACTCCAATCCACCACAAGCCACTATACCATAATCCAGTTCATCCCACACCAGACCAATCCACCCAAATCCAGCTCAGTCCAATCTACCCCACTCCAGTTCAATACACCTCACCCCAATCCAATCCACTCCACTCCAATCCACCCCACTCCAATCCAATCCACCCCACTTCAATCCACCCCACTCCAATCCAACCCTCCCCTCTCCAATCCAACCCACCCTACTCCAATCCAATCCACCCACTCCAGTCTGCCCAACTCCAATCCAAAACAATCAGTCCCACTCAATTCTGTCCCATTCCAATGTGCCCCACTCCAGTGCAAAATAATACGCCTCACTCCAATCCAATCCACCTCACCCCAATCCAGTCCACTTCTACTCCATCCCAATTCACCACTCTCTAATCCACGCCATTCCCATCCAACCTACCTCCCATCCAATCCACCCCACACCAACCCAATCCACCTCACACCACTCTAATCCACCCTAATACAATCTGCCCCACTGCAATCCACCACACTCAATCCAATCCATCACACTCAAATCAATCCACTAAACGTAATTCAATCACCCCCCACTCAATGTAATCCTCTCACTCCAATCACCCCAATCTGATCCATACCAATCCAATCCAATCCACTCCAGTCCGACCCACCCCACTCCAGTCTACCCTACACCAGTCCATCCCATTCTAATCCAATTAACCGCACACCACCCCAATCCAGTCCACCTCACCCCACTCCAATGCACCCCTACAGTCAACCCCACTCCATTTCAATCTACTCCACTCCAATCCACTCCACTCCAAACCATCCCACTCTACTCCAATCCACCCCACCCCATCCCAGTTCAGTCCCCAGCACTATAGTCCAATCCATCCAGCCTACCCTACTCCAATCTGCCCCACTCACTCCAATCCACCACACTGTACTCTAATCCACCCCACTCTATCCCATTTCACCCCACTCCATCCCAGTTCAGTCCATCCCCTCCAATCCAATCCACCCACTCCAATCCAGCTACCCCACTCCAATCCAATCCAACCCTCTCCAATCCAACTCTCTCCTCTCCAATTTAACCCACACTACTCCAATCCAATCAATCCACCCACTCGAAACCACTCACTCCAGTCTGCCCCACTCCAATCCAAAACAATCAGTCCCACTCCATTCCGCCCCACTCCAATCCACAACAATACGCTCCAATCCAATCAACCTCACCCTAATCCAGTCCAGTCCTACTCTATTCCAATTCACCCCACTCTAATCCACCCCACTCCCACCCAACCCACCCCCACACCAACCCAATACAATCCCACCACACCACTCTAAGCCACCCTACTACAGTCTGCCCCATTCTAATCCAAAACAATCTGCCCCACTCTAGTCTGCCCCACTCCAGTCCAAAACAATCTGTCCCCCCCAACCTGCCCCACTCCAATCCATTTCAATCTGCCTCACTCCAATCTGCCTCAATCCAATCTGCTGCACTTTAATCCAAAACCATCTGTCCTAATCCAGCCTGTCCCACTCCAATACCAAACAACCCACTCCAGTCCAAAACAATCTGCCCCACTCCAATCAATTCACCCCACTCCATCCCAATTCACTCCATCCCACTACCATCCAGTCCAAACCACACAAACCCACCTCACATCAATCAAATCCACACCAATCCAATCCATCCCAATCCAGCCCAGTCCAATCTACCCCATCCCACTCCAATCCAATACACCTCACTCCAATCCAATCCACCCTACCCCAATCCACTCAACTCCAGACCAACCCACCCCACTGCAGTCCGGTGCACCCCACTCCAATCCAACCAACTCCAATCCAACCCACTTCAATCCATCTCACCCGACTTCAATCCAACCCACCTTACTCCAATCCAACCAATCCACCGACTCCATTCCACCCACTCCATTCAAGTCCACCGCTACCAAATCCAACTCATTCCAATCCAATCCACCAACACCACCCCAATCCATCTCACTCCAATACAATCCACTTTAATTCACCTCACTCCAGTCCACATTAATCCACCCTACCCCAGTCCAAACGACCCCACTCCAAACCACCTTAATCTACCACACTCCAATTTAGGCCATCGCTCTCCAAATAATCCACCCAACCCTACTCCAATCCAATCCACCCCACTCCAATCCAGTCCACACCACCCCAAACCACTCCAGTGATCTACCCAATGTGTATCCAGCAAGCTTGTGAGCTACCAAATAGCTCTCCAGCACCCTGTGAGTAGCTCTCTTGTGTGCAGCCAAGGCTACTAAAATAGAAGCTTTTGCTTGATTGGATTATTATATGTATACTAAAATTAACAATCATATACTCTAAATGAAAATGTGCGTATTTTCAGTACTCATAAGTGTTGTATGGAGAAAAATGGTTGGATATTCATAATGTATTTAAAACTATTACTTGAGTTGGAGAGATTTATTACTTACATTATTACCTTGGTGCCAGGGGCACTGCAGTTATGTCTGGTATGTATTACCTATTTTGAGACATTCCAAATTGATAATACCTTTTTACTTTACTGCTGGCAATCCTGCCTAAAGCACTGATGTGATCATTGCTGACAATTTTGGATGGTGTGGTCACTACTACATCACTGACATTAGTAGCTGGGGGAGGATTTTCATTGAACATAAGTAGCTCTTGTTACATAAAAGGTTGTCGACTCCTGATCTACCTCACTCCTCTCCAATCCACCCTACTCCACTCCAATCCACCCCACCCCAATCCAATCCACCCACCCCTATCCAATCCACCGATCAATCCAATCCACCAAACTCTAGCCAATCCACTACACTTAATCCATTCCACCCCAACCCTAACGCACCCCACTCAATCCAATCCCCCCACTCAATCCAATCCACTCAATCAAATCCAACCCACTCCACCCCACTCCAGTCTACCCCACGCCAGTCTATCCCATTCTAACCCAATTAACCCCAAACCACCCCAATCCAGTCCACCTCACCCCACTCCAAAGCACCCCTTCAGTCGACCCCACCCCACCCCATTTCAACCCAATCCACTCCACTCCATTCCGCCCCACTCTAAGCCATCCCCTCTACTCCAGTCCACCCCACTCTATCCCAATCCAATCCACCCCATCCCAGTTCAGTCCACTGCACTCCAGTCCAATCCATCCAGCCTACCCCACTCAAATCCACCCCACTGTAAACCACCCCACTCTACTCTAATCCACCCCACTCTATCCCAATCCAATCCACCCCCACCCCATCCCAGTTCAGTCCACTGCACTCCAGTCCAATCCATCCAGCCTACCCCACGCAAATCAACCCCACTGTAAACCACCCCACTCTACTCTAATCCACCCCACTCTACCCCAATCCAATCCATCCCACCCCATCCCAGTTCTGTCCACTGCACTCCAGTCCTATCCATCCAGCCTACTCCACTCCAATCCACCCTACTCCAATTGCCCCTACCCCAATCCAATCCACTGCTATCCAGTCCACCCCACTACAATCCACCCCACCCCAATCCAATCCACCATAATCTGATCCAATCCAATCCACATCACCCCATGCCAGTCCATCCCATTCTAATCTAATTAACCCCACACTACCCAAATCCAATCCACCCCACCACACTCCAATGCACCCCTCGAGTTAACACCACCCCATTTCAATCCACTCCATTTCACCCCACTCTAATCCACCCCACCCACCCCAGTTCAGTCCACCACACTCTGTTCCAATCCATCTAGCCTACCCCACTCAAATCGACCCTACTCCAATTCACCCTACACCAAGAAAATCCACCCACCCTATCCCAGCTCAGTCCACACCACTCCAATCCAATCCAACGACCCCAATCTAATCCATCCACACCACCCCACTCCAATCCACCCAACCGCAATGCAATCCACCCCACTCCAATCCAACCCAATCCAATACACCCCACTCAATTCAAACCACATCATATCACTGCAACTCAATCCATCCCACTGCAGCCCACCACACCCCAATCCAATCCACCCCACCACCTCATTCCAATCCATTCCATTGCAGGCCACCCCAATCCAGTCAACACCACCCCACCCCATTTCAATCCACCCACTCCAATCTGCTATACTCTACTCCAATGCATCCCACACTATCCCAGTCCAATACACCCTACTCCATCCCACTTCAGTCCACCCCACTCCAATCAGTCCACCCACTCCAATCAAACCCACCTCACTCCAGTCCAATCCATCCCACTCCAGTCCACTCTGCCCCACTTCAATGCAGAGAATCCAATCCAACCCACTCCAGTTTATTCCACCCCATTCATCTCCAATCCAATCTACCCCACCCTTATCACTCCACTCAATCCACTTTACCCTACCCCAATGCAATCCACCCCACTTTACTCCATTCCAATCCCATCCACCCCACTACCTCAATCCACTCCAATCTATTCCACCCCACTCCACTTTACGACACCCTCTGTCACTGAACCAGTGAACACTACTCCCCTCTATGACACTCTACTTCCTCTTCTCCACTCTACAACACTCCGACAAATCCACTGTAAGACACTCTACTCCTCCACACCAATCTAATACTCCACACCACCAACTTTTAGCCATGCTAGACAGCAGCCACACTGGTGTACAACATGGCAAAACACATTACCTAAGCCAATGCCACTTGGATAGGCAAGACCCATTGGGTTTGCCAATGCTTGTTTTAAATTCAGATCATTGGCAGCTCAGGGAAGCCCACAACTTGGTCATAACAAACACAAAGCAGGATATTTACCTATTACATATCTTGCAAAGTGAATTGACTCGAATAATAGGGGTCTTTATTTGATAAGTGAATGACAAGCCCACTTAAAATCTGAGTGTCATTCCTGAGGGTATCTCAATGAATCCTGCGATGGGGATGCTCAAGCCACTGAGTTACATTGTTTTACAATGCTTTCAAAGTGAATTCTCCCCAGCTTAGCTGGATCACAAAAATGCTTCCTAGAAAAAAAAATCAAAACACGTGCAGTGATCACTCCTTTGGAGATCACCAAGTTCTGGCCTACAACATGAAGAAATCTGAAATTGCTAGCAGGGGAGGCAACTCAGTGGGCTAATGCACCACCTGCAGCCGCATACAGACTGTTTTGAATCTCTGTCAGTTTGGTCAGCATTTTGTCCTGGAGTCTATCCAATTAATACAATTGAGCTGGATACAAATATTTTTCTTGC
This sequence comes from Pleurodeles waltl, assembly GCF_031143425.1. Lineage (NCBI taxonomy): Eukaryota > Metazoa > Chordata > Amphibia > Caudata > Salamandridae > Pleurodeles > Pleurodeles waltl. The sequence continues at coordinate 150,249,988 of NC_090445.1, read as the reverse complement.
ATTTACACTGTGTATGCTGTAGACTGTATGTGGCTATGGGTGATGCAGAAAGGGAGTGCCGTTTTAGCTAGATGAAACATGCCTTAAATGAAATATAAACAACAAGCAGCCTTTTTGAAAGAATGGCATCTTTGTAACACATATCTAACATTTGGGAACAAATCTTGAACATTAGTATCAGTGCGCTCCAGTTGCTGACCCGCTGTTAAACAAGTTTATTTTTGTAATAGCGTGCACATAGGGTGACACCTTCTGATCCAACATGCAAATTGAAATGTCTATAAAGCATTGATTCTATGCAGGACTATGTCCCTTCTAGCAACACTCTGATAACTAGCTGTTTTTTTTTTTAAACAAATCAATCCATTTGCACAAAATCTTTTGATCATGATCGACAATCAAAATGTAATTAATTCAATCAACTTGCTTTAGGTTAGTTATTTCACAGTTTTTATCATCTCAATTCATTGTAGTCGTGATAAAGTACCTAGTAGTGCATTAAAATTCCCCAATGGAATGCATTTCGGCCTTCTAGTAGTCAACGTTAAGTCATGCCATACCTAAGCACCTTACATAACTGTGTTTTTAGCACGGCGAATAGCACCTTGCTTGGCTGAGGTTCGGAATTTCACCTTTTTCCCCATTAAACATTGGTAAAATTGCTAGCATGAAAATTGATGTTAGATATAAATCCCTGAGTGTTTTTAGGTACCACTGATGACATGGGAGGTTGGTACTTTTCTTTTTATTGTCTTTGTCACTTTAGTTGCAGTGGTGCAGCAAATATTTCAAAGGCCATAGTGCAAACAAGGAAATCGGATTCACTTATTTCTAGCTTGATATTAAAAAGTTATGCTTGTGGAGCAGTGTGCCTCTCATTGTCACTGCACCTGCAGTGTACTTGTCAGATGTTTACTACTTGAATATCACACATTTTAGTACATGGGTGACAGAACAAGTGCTGTACGGAGGTAAGAAGCCCAGAGCTATTTTACGCTTCTGCTGTTTTAATTTGTTAATTTGACATTGTTATGTATGTCCATAAATGCCAATAGACCCAATTCATGGCTTTATTTAAGGTGTCTCCCGCCTAAAATTGGCTTTGTTTCCATTGCTCAATTTATTTAAAAAAAAAGCGGGTTGGTGCTCAAAGCTCTGCTCTGAAGCTCTTGGAGCATGGAATACCAAGTCTGTAAGTCTTAACACCAAGTTACACCTCTTTAATTAACTATCAGACACTCCTTCCCCTTAATCGCACCCTTGCAGGCTGTTGCTTTCTTCTCTTGTGATGGCTATGGTGTTTCTCTTCCTCTGTTTTTCCAATCTATGTGTTTTCCCACTCTTCACTCGGTAAATATCAGATAAATACGTGCCAGTCCTCAAAAATAAGTAGCTGGGTCCAGTGGCAGCGACACAATTAAAAAGCAGTGGGGTGGGTGAAGCGCACGTAGGGTGGAGTGCATATTTTTTTTTATGATAAAATAATATGTGGTGCTGCTGCTGGTCGCCTAATGCTCCTTTGCTTCCTGGTCCCAGCAGTCCATGGAACAGCTTCTGCGACTCCCTGTCCAATCCCCACACTGTTCTCATGCTACTACCAAGCTTGCGAGCTTTGCGGGGATTGGCCTGAGCCGGCTGGTTTACAGCTCGCTCAGGCACAGGGAGTCTGTGCTGTTTGTCCAACCCGGCTGTCAAATACAGCCTGGCTGGAGAAACCTAACTGTGCATGTTAATAAGACAGCAGTCCAAACTCACATGCACACTTAAGTGCACTCTACCCCTCCTCCTCTCCCCTCCCATGGCCCAGCCCCTCCCTGCACAAACTGGCTCAGCCAGTTCCTGTAAAATTAAACAATAATAAGATATATTTTTATTTTTCAGCTGCTGGCTCTGAGCCAGTGGGGCAGCGCTCCTCGGCTATTGCGAGGAGTCGCAGCTGTCTAGACCACCCACCAGCAACCACTGGCCTAAATTAAGCACTTGTTGTTTCATATAAGCCTGTGGGGACAATATATATTCTTGATTTCTTTTCAAAATCTCTCACTTCGAAAATGTTTGCATGAAGGTTTCTCTAAAAGGTGTAGACAGGATTGCACAGACGTAACCATCACGTCGTGCTCTGAAACGCAAATTAAAATATTGCAGTGAGCAGTTGTGATAAGCGCAGAACACTGCAGCGAGCATTTTGAAAGCTGGGCCAGTTTGGAAAGTGGTGACTTCAGCCCTCAAGCCTGTTGTTAATATGGTTATGAGTTTGTCAATCATCATAGAAAATAGAAGTAGTTTAGTGACTTGTCTTTTTTGAATGTGTTTATTTTGGCTGCCTCCCTCCTGAAATTGCCTCTGCTTCAAAAGACGCCCATGGGAGAAAGACATGTATTCTACCGAATATTTTTTAAACATCCAACACTTTCCTCCTCTAAAATGTTAACACGTATGCGCCAATCTGTATGTAAATATCACACGTAGACAATCTGAAAATTGTGCTTCCCAAATGCATGTTGTCTTCGTTCCGGAAGTAGTCGCTTATTCTCAGCGCCCCCTCCTCGAGCTGTACACTGCAAATGTTTCCGAGTAAATAATACAGAGCACAGCCGCAGGCAATGGCAATGGACACCAAAGAAGGACAAGTGTACGTTCATGGTGCATCTCCCAACACACAAACAGTGAAACCAAATTTAAAGACGTGTCGCCGAAAATGCCGCATCTCAAGCAACGTTCTCTAAATTTCAAATAAGAATAAAATCAACAGTACAAAATGTAAACTTAGAAAAAAAAACTTCAGTTTAACGTTTACTAACTTTTTTTCTGTCCTTGTACTAAACAGTAATTCAGGTACTCAGCAAAAAATAAATAGCCATATTCGAGTCTGTAAATTAACTTCAAGAAAGAGGGAAATATGCTTCATTCCAAGATGGCAGTGGAGCATGTGCCGCCTCCCCAGCATACGCTTCATTCTTTTTTCCTGGTCCGCTGTCTTCGTGTGCAGGAAACGAAAAACCTCATCCGACTACCTTTTGATATATTTAATTTTGTGTGCTTCTCAGTTAGTGTCGCTATTTCTCGTTGTCGTCAGTCATTGCTTTCCGGTTGTTCAGACTACTCTGCCCTTCCCCCAGCAAGAGAATAATGGTGAGTGAGGAAAATACACACAGCTATGCTCTTCCTGTTAATTTTCGCAATGAGCTGTTTCTGCTTCATTTTAAACCAGAGATCTTTATGCGTTTTATTTTAACCGAGAAGTTGCAATTTACTATTTTCTCGCCTTCTGCCTTATCTATAGCTGCCAGGTTGGCCTGTGCGATTTGTGTCACTTTCAACCAGTCTCGGCTATTCAGCAGTGCTTAATTTGCAACACCGGCACTTATGAAAGTCTGCCACATGATCCTTCGGGTTGTGTAATTAAAGAGATGAGAACACAATAGTTGTTTTTTAGTGAAATATATATTGTAAATGACTACCACATGCACCCTAGCAATCCTTATAGCGTTGGGGGGCGAATTTGACTGAATTGTCACTCTTGTAGGAGTGTGATGGTTAGTAGCTGTATTGGTATTGTCTTAGGCAGCGCTGATAGAGGCACTGAATGGTGCAAGTGGAATTGGCCTCCTGATGAGGGCACAGGCACTTAATTTTTTTCACAAATCAAGCTCTGCTTTTCAGCCACTTTGCATGCTGGGGTTTTTAAGCCTACACATAATAGGAACATATAAACTTCAGGTTCCACAATGCAAAGCATTGTTGACCTCAAAGCCAGCATAGTTGCCATTTTTTCAGGTAGTTTGTATGTGACATTTCTATGATTTCAGTGTGAATATGGGCAACATTCTGCTGTGAAATGTGTGACACGTTTAGTTATACTTTCTTGCTAGTAAAACCAAGCAATGGTAAAGAGATAAATAATAGATATTGTAATTATTACCTGATCCCTTTTGAAAGAACTTTTCAGACCCAAATTCTGCAGTAACTAGGCTGGAAGGAGGGTAAAAAAAAGACACACATACCACCCACTCATCATTAGAGTTGCCAGCTGACCAGTATTTTATCAGACTGTATTGCATTAAGGAAGACAGCTCTTGAGGATACCCGTGTGAGGGAAGAGGAACACACATGTTCACGATAAAGGAGCCCCAATAACTGCCAGTTTCAACCGTCATAAAACGTTGGCAACATTCCAACAGTACATGGGGAAGTGCACAACAGCAAAGAGGGACTGGAGTAAGGATAATTACAAAGAGCACATAGATGTTAATACAACTGCATGTGAATAATTGCAATACAAAATACAGCCTGCTGCATCTTGTCCCATCTTTAAAGAAGTAGTTCAGGCCATCGCAGAGTCTTTGAACTTGGAAGGAAATGCAGCATTTCACTTCCTGAACTCCTTACAGAATGGTGTATCCCTGGCAATTGCGTTCCTTCACACTTGGGGAACAAGCAGTCCTGAGAACATTCTCTGCTGAAACACTACTGTTGACTTCCAACGTTGGCTATTTTAAAGGAGGGCGGCAGTGCATCTCTTCTTGATCATTTAACACTACTCATCCTGTAGTCTAGCAGTCGCTAGCCCATGGGGCAATTCAATAGGACTTTTTTACATAGTGCTACGAAGAGTTGTACAGTAAGACCAAAGCCTCGTCCTAAAAGTGTAGCTTCTACATGGATATTGAAATTAAGGCCATTTGAATGGTGTCCTTGATTAGATAATTGGCTCTTTAAATCTGTCTGTTGATCTGGGGGCGATATAGTAGGGATCTTCCATTCTCCACATCAATCCTCTTGAGAAAATGTACCATCGCATGAGAGATCAGCTGTACTCTATTATCGTTGAGTAGCTGTCTAGAGAAACATTTGCTACAAAAGACACGTGTGAGAAAATTGGTAACTTCCACAGTGCTGGGCTGAGAAACAAATTTGATTTCAATCCATCTAAAGTAATCCATCAAGACTGTGGCATAACATGTCAGGTAGACAATGAAGCTAATGCCAGCTTTAATATCAAGATCACTCTGGCAGTTCAACAGACGTTATGGGGCAGCTGCATATTTTGGTCATTAACATGTACATTACACACCACCCAACATCAATGTCCAGTGAGGCATGGATGGCTACCAGTCCGCCTTGTCTGATATCTTTTTGGTGCCAGTCATGCCCACATGACCCTCCAAACACAGAGTAAACAACTGCCCTATTAAGGAAAAAGAATGAGCAAGCACTTCACAACAAAAGACGACCCCATCTTCAATTGTGAGCTTATCTGTCACTTTCTAGTAGTGTTGGATACTCACATGGCCACCCCGATGATGTGTTGCTTTACTCTACTCAACACTACATCAGTTTTCAAGACTCTAACCATCTACTCCTGGTTACTGACCCATTGGCAGCACTGTCATCTGACAACCATGCCACTGTTAAAGCTTCATAATCCTCTCATCTGTCCCTTTCTTCTTCATCATATGGGGAACAAGACATAATCCGCAGACACATTTAACTTTCCTGATACATGTTGTAAATTGAATTGATACTGTGGCTTAGCTTGCACGCCAGTTTTGCAATACGTACGGAAACTCTTCCTGAACCTCCAGCTTCAAGAATACTAACAAATAGCTTTTGTTTGGTACGGATAGTTAACTCCTTTCCCCACAAGAAGCTTTTTAACTTGCCAATAGCCCACATACAAGCCAGTAATTCTTATGCAGTCACAGAGTACTTTGTTTCTGCCACTCTGAGTTTGCATGAGACATAATCAGTAGTTCTTCCCGAAACAAGCTCATAGTCATGCACTCTCACACAGCTCGACCTGTCCTGAAGCAGCAGCATTTCTGCATCCGGGACATTGCAGCGGTACTACGTCACACTAATGTGACTGCTGCGGCAGCCTGTAGCTCCAGCCGCTGCCCTAGCTATTGCCCTTTTTCTCCCCACGAGGGGCCTGACCCTCCCGTACTTATTAGTTTTTTTCCAACGCGTTGGTGTTTTCGTGCAAATGTGCCTCCAAACCCAAGCATCAATAGAGCCACCCAGGGCAGGCAGGGTGCAACCTTGCCCCTCCCCCCCCAAGGAATGGTAGTGTTGTTTTCTTGCTGCTGCCTGCCGTCCCCCCAGCCGCCTGCTTGGAGTACTTAATTGCAAGCCATTGGGCGCCATCAGACACCAGCCAGTAGGAGCTACCAGGAGGTGAAAGCAGGGTGTGAGTGCGGGTTGGGCGACGGGTGGCGTAAGTTGTCCTCTGGGACCCATGGAGGTTAGGAGTGGTAGGTGGGCAGTCTGTGTGTCCACCTTGCCCCGTGAAGGGCTTGTCTGTTTGCAAGGTGGCAGTAAAGTCTCTTTTAAAGTGGTTTAAAACTCTAAAGACATTTGACTCAACTGTAGCTACTCTTTCATCGCCCAGATTCCTCCCGGCTCTCTGCAGCTGTCGTCAATGAAGAAAGTATATAGCGTGCTTGTGCCCCTCCCCCGGGGTCCAGAGGACAATCACTGTTAAGGGGAGGCGAGGCGGCCGCTTGCATCACCAGGCAAGCCAAGACATTTTCAACTGGAAGTGGCCTTCCCGTCGTTGATTCCACCCTTGCTAACTAAGGGAGGTTGATAGCATGCTCGTGCACTTCCGCTGGGTCCAGCGGATAATTCTTGTCTAGAGAAGGTGAGACAGCGCTTCCATCAGCAGGCAATTGTTTCTGAGGGCCATGAGGTCAAGCAAAACAATGAGAAACCCTTTAATCTCCCAAAAGTTCAAGAAGAATAGGTCTGGCTCTTCCAGGCCCTTCAGTGAAATCAAGGAGCAATCTCCGTCAGGTTTAGAGCACAGCTGAGCCGTGTTTGGATTGCTGTCCCTGTTAACTTTAAAAGCATAGAACCATTTAAGTCTTCTTGTCACGTTGTGACCTTTTCTCAGGAAACTAGCAAGGTGGCTGGCTCCCTGGCTTCCTGAGAGTCAACGCTTTTGGCTTATTTTTTTTTTAAAAAACCTTCTTTGTAGAGGGCAGCTGACAGCGGTATCACATCAACAGGACACAAGAGTGTCACCCCCATAAACTGCAGTTTGGAGCATTTAACGAGAAGGCCTTTAACCTTTTAAAATCCAAGCCATGGTACACTCCCCTTCAACAGTGTTGTTCTCTATGGGCTGTATTGGCTCCGCCATCAGTCAAGAGGCAGGGGGTGTGCACGCTCACCTTGCGGAGTCAAAGAACGAAGTTAGCACCCTGGCACATCTAGCCTTCGACCAGCAACTAGGGCAACAGTCTTCCTCCCAATCGAGAACGTTTGGGCACAATGTTTCGCCAATAGTCATAAACAGCGGTAATTCACATATCATCTTAGGAGCTGTTTCTCCTTTTGAAGGAACCTCTTCATCAGAATGTGCATGCCCTCCAATCCAGCAAACCCCAGCAGGAAGCAAGAGTGGCTTGCACCAACAGTCCACCAGGTGCCCAATGGACTCGAGCCCCTAGAGGCAGCATTATGCCATTGTTATGTAAACAAAAAAAAATCACCTATTCCAGATGTCTCAGGGAATTCCATGCATGTACCTAACATCATGGAGCTTAACGATCAATCTCTTTTGGATTTATCATTTTTCTGCAGGATCCCATAGCGAGCCTGGGTGCCCATCCTAAAGCTGCATCTGATTCCACAACAGACTCTTTCAGCCTAATATGGTCACAACTTTTACAAACACTACAATCTATGGTCTCTGTTTTAAATTATCATTCAGATAAACTGGATGTACAAGTTGACCTTTTGAATACACTACCAACTTTCATGGTTTTGATTGTATGCAAGCTCGATTAATCTAAATAAGTTGATCATCAGAGAGCAAGCAAGCACCAATCTTTTAATCAGTCTGCTGCTGCTCCCAATTATAGAAAGTTTGACTTCGCTTCCAGAGTTTCTTAGTACAGTTTAGGCAGAAATTAAGAGGCCCCCTGATGGCGTGGGATATCCTGACTAGTCAGCAGTTGTGGCTCCCCTAGCATCAGTACTAATAAATGGCAAAACTCTGGATAATTATTTAACTTCCATCATGGAACCTGAGGGTATTAAGTCGACCCTGAGCCTTCTTGATCTTGCTAGGCCAGCCTCACAGAGAGTTCAAGACATTCCAGCCTGCCCTTTGGGTTGGCCCCCTAGTAGCAGTGAATTGGGATAAGAAACAGTCCTTCCAACACCTTAGTAGAACAAACGCTGGCCCCTCGGACTTGAAGCAATCAGGGGCATCAGGGCCAGGAGCTTCAAGCTCGAGCTATTAGGGATCTCATCCGGGTCGGTGTCTCTAAAAAAAAGGCTTCATTATCAAAGAGCAGGCCAACCCTGGGGGAACAGCCACTGTAGACTCCTCGCCATCTTGCCCCCTTAGCAAGAGAGAAAGGAAAAGGCTTCACAAGCAACGGAACAAAAGAACAAGTCACACTTCATCTGCAACTTGCAACTTGTTCCCATTGTTTACAAGTAAAAACCCACAACTCATTCAGCTTGGCTCTCAACCCGGCTTTCTACAGCTGTCGTCAGCTTAACATCGAGTTTGCTTATCGACTCAACTTCTGCTGACCCAAATTTGTGGCAATGCCTCTGTGTTGCTGAGCTGAGCCTACCACCCATCCTTCCAAGCAAAGGTGCAGGAGCTCCAGCGCTAAGGCCCACCCCTGTAGGTCCAAGTGCCCAAGGGCAGGTCCAAATGCCTGGCCACCGAAACAAAAACAACAATGAAGAAACCGTAATGGCAGCTGCTGCAAGTCCATATGAACATAGGCAGATAATTGCTCAAGGTGTCTTAGTCGAACAAACTGACCCTCTCAATACAGTCAACAGTAACCCATCTAGTACCCGGTCAGACATGATAACCACCAACCAGGACTGTGTAATCTCTCAATGGAGTCAACTTGTAAACCTAAGAGCTCACATAATGGTCACCAGGAGCAGCATCAACAGGGTACCATAATGGAACCATCAAAGGTGGAGCAGAACCCCCGCTGGACTTTGTGCCTTCAGCCGGATACAGCTTTGCAAAGCTCGGATATTAGTCTACTGTTCTAATCATCTTCGATCTTAGCCCTCTCAGTATTGGCCAGATTGGAAATATTCTATTCCTAGGGCATTGAGATTACCCCCTTAAGAGAAATAGATATCCCACTCCGATCACGCAGCCATTAACCCCAAGAGAGTCCATCAGGAAGAAACCATGCTCAATGCTGAAAATGCATCCCTGAACATTTATCACAACGCACAGTGAGCAGAAGCTTGTAATAACTGAGTCCATAGAGACAATTTGGAAGTGGCCTTATCTCAACAGTGCTCTGACTGAATTGTCCCCTGGGAGCCTCAACGGCCCAATTACCCCTGCTATCCCTGTGCTCATGGAACATAAATGGTATGTGTTGTAATATCTTTTCTGCAGAGTGTAATTACTGCTGGAATTATTCCTCTGTAAACATGCTTGTACTAAAATAGGTTGTTAGTTTTATTATAGATTGTAGTATGTCCCACCTTCCCTTCCCCTGTCGAGTAGAACATTCCGACAGGAGTTGACAGTAGAATGTTGAGGAGGTTTAGTCATAAAGAGAGAACTGTGTGGAGAGCATGGAAGATGGAGCAGTAGAGATGGAAAATAAAGTCTGACTTGAAAAATGGAAGCCTCTTCTTTATAACATTGGCGACGAGTTAAGTGCCTAAGGGGGCACTCTCATCTCCACCCCTTTTTGGTACTCCTTCATCCTTCTGGCTCCCGTCAATCTAAAGGTACTGTTACTTATATTTACTTATACAAATATACAGGACGGAGATTTTTGACGGAACTTTATTCACTCGCTACAATAAGCGTTTCACAGAATTTTAAAGAAAATATTAACTTCAAGCTCCAGTACTGAATTTCATTGCCTTAAGAAACTTCAGTCAGTTAACCTTTTACCACGGTTACAAAATTCACAGAATATATAATAATTACTCTGAATAACGCTTTACCCTCGTGGTGGTTGGATCTATGATCATTAGCGCTGTTGAATCTTTCTGTGACTATAACGTGTTTATTTACACTCTACGAATTTATACTAATGGGCTTTTAAGCACAATCTATTATGTACCCAAATTAAGGGCTGCTTTTCTGCCTTACCTTCTTAGAGCTGGTGGAACGTGTCTCGCGCTTAACTAGGACGCTCGATTCATTGGCAGCCGAATTGGCGGCACCTTGCCGGTTCTCATAGTAACAACGCGGACGAGCTCAACCTCTGCTGGAAGTTCGGGCCTGTTGTGGCTGGCGCAGGCAGGCGTGGCCTCCTCTTGGAGTTTGTCTATTTGAGGAAAGTCTCCTTTTCTCCTCCTGGAGTTCTTCTCTTGAGAAACACGATCCAAGTAGCCTGTCAATGGCAAACTCTGACAGGCACAGCTTTCTGTGTAGTCACAGCAGTCGGCACACACGCTGACTGGCACAGTTTCCTAAAAAAAGTATTGTGGAATTATATAATTGTGAGGAACACTCCAAGTAGCCTGTCAATGGCAAACGTTGACAGGCACAGCTTTCTAGACAGTACACGACGATCGGCACTTGCTGACGGGAACAGCGTTTCAGAAAGCCTGGTAACATGAAACGCTGACAGGCACAGCTTATTCCCTGACTTTTCTTACACCTTTGTAATTACAAGTACAGCATAGTGGGAGATTGTTTCTCCTTAAGTTCTTTCCTCTAATATACCACAAAAACTAAACCGAATTTTTATTTTTGGTTGTCAATTATCTATTCCATGTTGTTTAGTTGAATGTTTATGTAACTAAGCAATTACTTAAATTTCGTTAATATTGTGTATTATCTTCATTTGCATATTGTGTTGTAGAGCTGTTATGATGGCTGCCGCAGGAATGTCCCAACCAGTTCCATTTTTAAATGAAGTTGGGGAACCTAATGTTCCATTGAAAGAATGGGTACAAATATTTGAGTCATATTTAATTGCCATTAGGGGGGATAAATTCAACCGTTTGAGAAAACAACATATATTATTACACAATCTAGGAACACATGGTAGAAAAATGTATTAATCATTGCCTGAACCTTATATACCGGAAGGATAGGTGCAAGATGAATATGTCACTACATACCTTAAATTAAAAAAACAATTTGGTGACAGAGTTAATGTGGTATTAGAATGCCATAAGTTTTTCTGTTGCACTCAAGGAAAACAAGAAAGTGTAACTAATTATGTTGCTGCTTTAAGAGGGGTAAGTACATTATGTGATTTTGGGGATCTTAATGATCCTCTTATTCATGACCAATTAGTTCGATGCACTAACAACATAAAAAATACAAGAGAAATTATTACAAAAACAGCCAAATTTGCACAAGGCAATTGAGATAGCAAAATCCATCGAGCACACTGCAATTTGCTTACAAGAGATTAGATCCCCGCCTTCCTTCGAACAGGTTACTGAAATCAAAGAGAACATAGGGGATGAGAAGGTTCTCAAGGTAAAAAGTGGAGATAAATTAATTCCAAATAACGCTAATTCAAATTCGGGCTTGAGGTGCTATCGTTGTGGGAGCAGCAGCCATCTAGCTAACTCGAGCTCCTGCCAAGTCAGAACAGCCATCTGTAGGAAATGCAACAAAGGGATATGTCCAGACCTGATAGACCCTCTGACAGTAAGAAGTTGGATGAGAACTCTCAAGTGGCTAAGAAGATTGTCCTACAAGTTAAAAATGAAGGGTTTGCTCCCTCTCAATACCCGGAGTGTAGGATTTTCATTGATGAAATTCCGATAAAAGTCTATTGTGATTCTTGCTCACCTTTCACTACCATAAACGCTTCGGTTTTGACAAAGTTAGTGATGGGAACGTTTCCAAGTTATCAAAACCAGACATTAATCCCGAAGGCTACAACAAGGACCCTATTCCTCTTGAAGGCATGTTCAGAGCTGTTATTTCATTCATGGGTCGTTCCACAGTAGGGAAAATTTATGTGGTAGAGGAGGGCTCCAGTTTAGTGGGTTGGCAGCATCAGAGGGAGTTAGGAATTAAACTGGACCCGAACAATCCAGAGCAAGTGTTGATTATTGACACACCCAACTCGAATGAACACATTTGTCAGGAGTTCCCAGAAGTTTTTAGTGAGAAACTGGGTTTACTGAAAAGCTTACAACATAAGATCAAATTAAAACTCAAGTTTAAATCCATAGTACATAAGACCAGACCAATACCCCATTTACTTAAGGATGCTCTTAGAAAAGAACTTGAGAGATTAGAGTCTTTGGGTATAACCTGTTGAAAGCTCTGAATGGTTATCTCCCATTGTTATTGCTAAAAAGAATAATTGCAGTGACATCAGAGTATGTGTTGATTTAAGAGACTTAAACAGGAATATTTGGGTTGAAAGACACCCCCTTCCTAGAATTCATGAAATTTTAAGTACCGTGGGTGAGGCAGTATGTTTCTCAGTTCGTGATCTTTCTAATGCATATCATCAAGTAGAATTGCACCCTGATTCTAAATGGCTTACTGCATTTACCACCCCTTTAGGCTCCTTCATGTTCAATAGAATTCCTTTTGGGCTTGCGTCAGCTGCTGCTGTTTTCCAAAAAATCATGCAGCGTATTTTAGGGGATGCTCCCAAAACCCTTTGCTTCCAAGATGATATTTTAATTTATGGAAACACAGTAGAGGAACACAAAATAAATCTGAGGAGAGTTCTAAGTAAACTGAAAACAGCTCGGCTCACACTAAAGAAGGAAAAATGCCAAATTAGTGTAGGTTCGTGGAGTATTTAGGGCACATCATTTCAAAAGATGGGTTCAAACCCAAAACCTCTCTAGTGGATGCAGTTTGGAAAGCGGAGGCACCCAAGAATAAAGAAGAACTTAAATCGTTCCTGCGTCTTGCGGAATTCATGGCAAAGTATTTCAGGAATGTTTCGGAAATATCGTTCGATCTCAGAGAGCTTCTGAAAAGTCGCGTCCCCTATAAATGGGTAGAACGTGAGTTCCGAAAGATGAAACAGGCCATATTGACAGCACCTTACCTTTGCAACTTTGATCATAAAATAAAAAACATTCTCACTACAGATGCCAGCAAGTTGGGATTGGGGGCAACCTTATCGCAAGTCATTGATGGCAAGGAGGGAATAGTAGCTTTTGCATCCAGGGCTTTAAGCAAGGCAGAATCCAACTACTGGGTCATTGAAAGAGAGGCCCTGGCATGTTACTTGGCAGTTAAACATTTTAAATTATTTTTGTGGGGTACGCATTTTGACATACGTACAGACCACAAGCCATTAGTGTATGTGTTCTCCACGAAGGGGTCTTACAACAGCACTCCTAGGATAGCTAGGTGGATCTTAGGATTTGAAAGCTTCTGTTTTAAGGTTGATTATCTTCCTGGCAACAAAAATACTGCGGCTGACTTCCTATCTAGGGTCCCGTTAGACATAAGGGAGGACTTTGAGCCCTCAGAGTATCCTGTAATGATAGTTTCTACACTTGTGATCAATAATGAAGAATGGATTTCTGCATAACAACCAGATGAGTCTTTATCCTTACTAAAATTGCTAGCCAAAGAAGGATGGCCAGAATCTGGGAAGGATCTTGATGGTATCATCAAAAGCTACTGGGAAGTAAGATACAAAATAAATGAAAATGGAAACTTTGTATTCAGGAATGATAAGTTAATACCTCCTATAAGTCTGAGACAGAAAATCACTACGCTTGCTCATGAGGGTCATTTAGGCAGAAGTCTCACCAAATCCCGAGTTAGGGAACAATATTGGTTCCCTAATATGGACTCTGTGATTGAAGCAGAGGTTAAAGACTGCTCCATTTGTGCGCACAGTGACAAAACTAAAGTAGTTCGTAAAGTCCCCATTTCTCCGGTATCCATTCCTGATAAACCGTGGACAAAGTTGGCTTTGGATATTGTTGGGCCAATCAACATGATTGGTGTTTTCAAAAGATTTGCATTTGTGTTAATTGACTATCACTCGCATTGGGTCACTACAAAATTAGTCAATCAAATTACCACTGAGTCGGTTATTAATTTCCTTAAATATGTATTTGCTGTTGAGGGCATACCAGCAACCCTTATTACTGATAATGGGATTCAATTAACATCCTTAACAATGAAGGATTTCCTTGCCTCCCTCAGTGTAAATCACCTCACTACAGCCCTTTATTGCCCTCGGGCTAATGGCCTGGTTGAAACGACCAATTGTATGATCAAGGAATGTATCCAATTAGCTAGTGTCAGTCAGTTAAATGTTGAAAATGCAATCAGAGACATACTATGGGCTTACCATACAACTCCACACTCTGTCACTAAAAGTTCCCCATTTTCAGCACTAAAGGGCAGGAAACCGAGTACAAAAACCTTTCCTTCCTGGTTAAGTGGAGGAGAAAGAAGTGAACATTCAGTCCCGCATACTAAGCTTAAGTTATCTTTGCACCAAGATAAGTATAAAAGATGGTATGATGTCATACATGGTGTGAAACGACAACTATGGAAAGTGGGGGATCAATTATTTGTAAGAATTATTTGGGGGTGGAATGAGATCAGGCATGAGAGATACCAAATGTATTGGTCCTATAGGTATTGCTAAGGTTAAGAACAATGTGGTTGTCTTGGAAAATGGTCAATGTTGGAGCATTGATAGGATTGGAAGGCAGTGGAGAAAGTTTCGATGGAGCTGGTGAAAGGGGAAAACATCCTCATGGTTGTGCCCTAGAAGACTGCAATGAAAGAACAAGTTGCAGACAGACTAAACCTCCCATTTGGCATAAAGACTGTGAATTCAACACTTGAGGTAATCGTACCTGATGAACTCAGATGTAAATTCTCATGAAGGGCATTGGAAAACATATTTCCTCATATGTTATTTGGAGGGAAGATGTGTTGTAATATCTTTTCTGCAGAATGTAATTACTGCTGGAATTATTCCTCTGTAAACATGCTTGTATTAAAATAGGTTGTAAGTTTTATTATAGATTGTAGTATGTCCCACCTTCCCTTCCCCTGTAGAGTAGAACATTCCGACAGTTGACAGGAGTTGACAGTAGAATGTTGAGGAGGTTTAGTCATGAAGAGAGAGCTGTGTGGAGAGCATGGAAGATGGAGCAGTAGAGCTGGAAAATAAAGTCTGACTTAAAAAATGGAAGCTTCTTCTTTATAACAGTATGGCTCAGAAATTACAATCTCCGGACCTAATTACGTTTCTAATTTGCCATGAACTCATAGCATTGCTGGAAACCTGGGCTGAGGTAAGCTGTGTGATTTTAGGCTATATCAAGTTCTGGAAACCAGCCTTCAGAGAGCATCAAAATAGTAGATCAAAGGGTGAGTTATCTATTTACACTGCAGTTAAATTAAACCAGTTGACCAAATACAATTTCTGGACAACTTGTTTCAAGGAATCAAGATTAGCTACTTGAGACCACACTGTGCTCTTCTGTTGATAAATGTTTATATTAATCCAGCTGCAAAGGAAAAGAGAGTAAAGCTTTATTGATTAGTACAAAGTTTGTGTGTCTTAGCCTGGGATCACCCCCAGGCTTAGTGCTTGATTACAGGAGACTTTAACACAAACCTCTTTAAAGAAATATCTGAGGACATAGAAGGGGCTCCATTCAAGTAATGCCCTGTTTATGATGATTGATGATTGAACCGTCTAAGCCAAGAGGTTGTCCACTTAGCCTGTTGGGTGAACATCATCTAGTCCTGCAGCTTAACAGCAAGGGCTACAAAGCTCTTAACGGTTGTCTCCCGCAAGACAACCCTCCAAACTGGGCGAGAACTAATGGGAAAATCTGCTCTTTTCTTGATTACACCTTTTGTAACATAGAGATGTTTCCTTTTATTGGAAAATATTGCATCGCACCACAGATAGAGAGTGATCACTGCTCACAGACCATCTTCATAACATCCAATCTACCTCATCATACTAAGGCAAGAGCCACATGTAGAGGAATACGCACAGAAAATCTTAAATGTCTCAAATGGAGTAGTTCCACTAGTGACATTATAATGGAAGAATGTGCGGAGCATCTAGACACAGCTGGAGTGAACTATGAGTCCCCAATTTCGGTGGGGGCTCACCCCTTTACCTTACTGTTGACGAAATTCCATCAGCCAACCCGGTGGCATGACTTTTCAAAACAAACTATTACTTAAGTTTTGGTCAAGGATGTAAAGAAAACCTGCAATAAGGCCATGAGGAAAACTCAAAAGAACCCTGGATCAAAGGATGCACTCAATGAATTCAAGCAGACACAGAAAGCCTATAGGCAGGCAACCTTTGAGGAAAGGCGCAAAACCTCTCTGTGCCAGCAAAGATTCCAATTCCAGAAATCTTTGGGCGCTAGTGAATAAACAAACGAACGGGTCGAGGGGACATGGCGTGCGAACATTACATAAGCAGAATGGGCATTTTTTTCTTACAGGTCACTTTTCTGCTACTGAGGTGGAAGCTAGCCCTCTGGATAAGGGTGCGCTAATCATTATTGCAACACCAAGGAACCTCCAAGCCCAAGAGCCAGTATATTTGCATGCTTCGGCCAGGGCCATGCTGCCCCTCTCGCACCGATACTCTTGCCCCAGGCATTGTTTAAACAGGATGCAACCTTCTGGGTGGGCCAGCATGTTAAACTTTTTGATTACTGCTTAGGATGCTCAAGGATTCCCAAATCATGGTATGGTGCCATTATTCATCCGATTTACAAAGGAGGCTCAAGATCTAATCGGAGCAATTATAGGTTAATAGTGCTGCTCGATAATGAGGCCAAATATTATGCCAGCTTGCTTCTAGAGGACCTGCGGCTGTGGGCTGAGGCCAGGGGGCTACTTCCAGTGCATCAGACCGGGGTTACGCCCAAGTCTGGCACGTTATCCAACTTAATGGCACTATAAACTTTGATGGATAAGGCAACAACGTCACGTTCTATGTTATACTGCTGCTTTGTGGATCTCAAGGCAGCGTTCAACCGGGTCCCAAGGGGGTGCTCTGAAGGCCAAACTACAAAAACAGGGATCCCCTCTATTCTCTTGGAGGCTCAAATTCAATTGCACACTAATACCTAGAGCCACTTCAAGCTGGGAGATGGTGTTTCACTCTCCAAGAAAATGTTCACATCCCGGGGTGTGAAGCAAGGATGTGTGCTAGCACCCATGCTTTTTAATATGTTTATTGTGGATCTATCACCACAACTCGATGCAACCAACTGTCACCCCCTAAGACTGGAGGTTCACGGATTAGTAACCTGCTGTATGCCAAGGACCTGGTAATGTTCAGCCTCCCAAGGGTAGCGGTTCAGTGGCTTCTCAACCAACTGTATGCATCTACAGCTGCAAATAGCCTGGAGGTGAACTTGAAGAAAACAAATATTGTCACATTTGGCAGGAAAAAATATCCAGGAGGCGGTTGGTACTATAACAGCAGTAATATCACCTCAGATCAAACGTTTAATTATCTAGGGTTGTGTATTAATGGCAAGGGAAGTTTTGTGAAGCAGCGGGAAGATGTTGAAGTAAAAGCCATGAACCTTCAGGTGATCTTATCAAACCTATCCAAATCATTATAGGGGCCAGGCCTCTCCCTTCTGCTGGAAGTCATGAGAGCTAAGATCACTCCATCATTGACCTATGGGCGAAAAATACAAGTGGGCAAGGACAGCAGCATGCTGAATAACCTAGTCACAAAGATATATAAAAGGGTTTTCCAGCTGCCAAAACTTTCATCTCCAGCCCAGATCAGGTTGGAATTTGGCTTTCCAAACCAGCAAGCAGCTGGTGCTGGTTCATATCTCAATCTGTGCCACAAGCTACGATGGATCCAAGCAGGCTCCTTAGACGCATTGTTGTGGACCAAAAATCAGCTTTAGTGGATCGGGCAATCACACTATTGGTTCCTTGAGGACTGCCTCCAGTTACTGAATGCACAAGATCTCGGGGCCAGCAGCCTGAGCCACCCAGCATTCAGAGCAGGCATCAGAAAATGTGTTTGGCTGCGGTCGTATAATTTAAATAGAGCTCTTCTTGCTAAGCGTAAGCATGTCTGGGCAGTTCTTAGCATGTACCAGCCCTTTATCTCGCGCATACCTATTCTATAGGTTAGGAGACTGGAGATTCGTGAAACATTAACCCAGATGGCGACAGTCCTCGGCTGGATTTATCTGTAGGGGCTGTGGTCGCTGTAAGTATTCCCTTGAACATGTTGTGTCTTTCCCCAGTGCTATTAAAGGAGCGCATATTAAGGTTATAGGGAGAGTGGAACTAGTTGGGAGTCTGCTCACGCCAGCAAGCCATCATTGCGTCTTTAAATCCTGATAACTCAACCTTGAAAAGTTTGTTGACAAAATTTGTAATTGCTGCGTTAAATAGGTTTAACTGCCTGGGGATCGACGGGGGGCTTTTGGCTGTGAACTCTGGGGCACACTATCTGGATTGTTATACAATCTGAGTGAAATATGTGTCTTCTTTTTATTCAGGCCTTGTCGAGCCGATTGCCGAGGGGCACTGTAAGCAACTGCTGACTGATTAGTGAGGCCTTTTTAACTTAAGCCCCATCATTTCTTTTTGAATAACACAACAATAATGGATTTTAGTGTGATTGAGCCAGTGCAGCATTGTGGTGAGTAAAAGTTTGGCTGTGATTTTAAGGTCAATTTAAATCTCAGATTGCCAATACTGTGCATCTTTGTTGCTGCAAGTACTATATCTCCTACAACAGCAACTTAGGGAGCAATCGCATCACCAGTACTGATTATTTCGCACAGTACTCCCCATATGCTTTAAATGTGGATCATATCTCCTCCACCCGCATTTGTTGCTTTTAGTTGTCCTATGTTTTTAACAATTTGTAAATGAGCATGGATAGTGCACACCATGAAGTGCATCATGGTTGCTGATAGTGCCATATCGTGTGCACCTAGAGGAAATGTTTAGATATAATTCGTGTACATAAGATCCAGTCTTCAATTAATGAATAAGACAACTCCGTACTGTTCAAATCCAGACCAGGAAGGGGTTATGACCCTCCTCCTGACACAGTCCTGCACAATAATTGCCTGGTTTTCAGTACCAGTTCAAGATATATCATGGTCTTTCAATTCAGCCTGTCAAATTCTCAACGTGCTCTTTCTGTCTAGATCATCCCTGAGTCCCCACACTAGGTTAGTAGGATCCCAAAATAATAACCACTCCCACCATTCAGTGTCTTTTTAACCTCTATCATGGCTGTAACATTTGTTTACAGCTGAGAGTAATTTGTGTTTTAAGAGTCTTGTTTGTACTATCATTGCCGTGGGCCTCCTAGACCAGAAAATGTGTAATGCACTATGCCCTCTAGGGGTTAAATATATGTTTTACACTGCATTACTTTTGGTAATTTTCTTTTCATGTGGTTATGTCCTCTAGGGGCTAACTAGATGGTTGCATTACCAAGTTTCTTACAAATGCTATTTTTATTGTGGTGTCCTCTAGTGGCTGTTCTGAGCATTACAGTTGAATGCCAAAAGTTTATTTCTGATAAAGGTTTTTATTAGGTTTATATGATAATTGTATATGTTTTTATTAATCTCTTCTTATTGCAATTATGACCATGATTCAGGCCAACTTAACTTCCTTATGACACTATGACTATTTGAATGACCCTTCTAGTTTATTTCTAGTTATTTCTACTTTGGGTGATTCTTCTAGTTTATTACTCTCTTTACTCTGTGGCTATCATGTGTCTTTTGTTTGGGAATTGTGTTAGCCAGCCAACAACTCTGATGGTGGGTTGGTGAAAGTAGTATTCTATTGGAATTAGCACAGCCGATTCAAATTAGGTTGTTAAATGGCAACATTTTCATTTTTGCCTGCAGATAGAGGAAGAAGGTAAACAGAAGTGCTTTAGTTATATGCAGAGTCACTGGAATTATGTGGCAGAAAAAGACCAAATAATGAGGCAGGGTTGACCAATTTATGTGGCAAGAAAAGTCCAGTTATGAAATTACAACACCAATAGCTCTAACTCAAGCAAATGCAAGTCCCCTTGCATTGCAAATGCTTGTTTTTTTAGTGCAATCCTACTTTCCTCAACATTTTTCTTAACTACTGTACACATAAGCTCAACTTTTTCTTCATACATTTTGATGAACTTGGAACGAAAGTCACACATTTCAAGGAAGGATGTAAACTATTCCTTGTTACCTGGTGCTGGTGATCTTGAGATGACTGTGATAAGTAATGGTTTGTATTGCACACCACATTCCCCAATAGATTGCCGTAAATATTCAACATTAGATTTGAAAAATGTTCACATGTCTTTTTGCAGAGTCAGCTCATTGTTCCTTATTCTTCATAAAACCTTCTTTAGTACGGCAACTTGGTCATTTAGTGTATAAGCGAAAATCTGTTCCTTGCCCTGGAATGCCCATGCACGCTGCATTCTTTCAAAAAGTCTGTTTATCAACCCAACAAATACAAAATAGCAACACACTAAAGGTGTTTTTGAGTTGTCTAAGCTTGTCTTAAATGAGTTTTAAAGGAAGCCAACTTGGCTTATGTGTATTAAAAACAAATATGAGGCAGAATTGGAGCAAATAGAGTCCATTACCAGGTGCGCAGAGAAAACTAGGTGCCAAAGTGAACAGGTTGGGCCCGGGCTGAGATGTATGTGTATCCAGGACAACCACAGATACCTCTCTTTGGCTGGCTAGTATTATCATGTCAATACTAGCGAAAAAGGGAAAAACCTTCAGAATATAGTATTTTTGCCCTTTTTTATAATATAAACCTAGAGGAACAAATACAAGATAGAAACACATTAATATTGTTTTGAGTTGTCTAAACCTTTCCTTTATTACAGTAGTTTCAAAGGTAAACAGCTTGGCAGATGAGCTATAATAAAAACTCGGTTGCAGGTGTCAGGGTGAAACCGTGAGACAAAGTAAACAAGTTCTGCCCAGCTGTGAATCTGACAACCACGGATACCTCTCTTTAACAGTTGGTCTGGCTGCCATTCTGGGTGCCTGAGACCCACACAGCAGCGGTAATTCAGTACTGAGCTACCACTGCACTGAGGCTAGAGCTGCAGCGCCTCTAGCCACTAAGGGGCTAATGATGCGTGACAATGCCTCTCAGTGCAGAGATGTGTGATAGGCACTATGATATTGTAACCTAACCTGCTATGCATGACTTTTAGCAGGGCTGAGGCAGGACTGGCTAGTTGTGCACCTTACTGCTTAAGGAGGGACTAACAACCCTACACGCTTCCTGTTTTTAGGTTTCACCTGCAAAGCACTTGCACTGTGCTTGTGAAGTCTTAAGTTACTAAAAAAAATCCTTAAAGGACTCAGAACCCGCCCCTATTTCACCCCTTACGTACTTCCCGTTTGTTTATTCACACGTCGCTCCAACATCGCTTGAATTTACTTGCTTTTTATGGGCTAGCAGGCTTTCTGCTCTTCTGTTCTGCTTTCTGTTCTGTCTTTGCCATCGCATGCGTGAATGAAGTATTTTGTTGATTGGTTACTTCTTATTGTTTGAATGCGAAAAGATGAACCGAATGCAAGTCAATGTGTTTATACATGTCGGCCATCTTGCAATAGGGTATGTGCAGTGGCACTGGAGCCAAAAGTTGTCATAAGTCCTCTAAGCACCAAAAATTGCTATATTTTACTACTATACAGAAAGTCATAATTGTGGTTACCTATCATTTAAAAGGGGCATGATTTGAATGGTGCAGCAGGTGCAGTGGCACTTTACTAACTACACATTACTATACTGTAATACAGTGCCATATTAAATAAAGTACAAATAACAAGTCTGGAACCCTGGGATATCAAATCATCATGCATCACAACATAAACAACTATTAACAGTTTATCAAATTTAAAGCAAAAAATGTTTAAAACCTTTTTCTAATATTTATTATCCAGTTACTAAGATAGTATGCAACAGAAAAAACAAAGGCGAAACCTATTGGCTTTGCCAATGCTTGTTTTGTCCTTTCTCAGTGACCAGTAGGTCTATGCTGAAGGTGAGATTTGTTCTTTGTTTATTTCTCGCTGGCTGTGTTCCGGCTTTAGCAAGAAGTTAAGTTATAATTTCTGCGTATGAGTTACTGTGGAAGAGCCCTAGCCAATATGTCAATACAGATTCATTTTATTGCCCTGCTTTAGTGGTTGATTTCCGTGTTACTTCTTGTTTGCCTCAATTCTATGTTAGCGAGCTTGAGCTGTGTCCATAGCTACAGTCGGTCAGTATGACCTGCTTTAAGGACCTGATCACGCCCCTCTGCTTATCACAAATACTAATCAAAATTTGGTGATTTTTTTTTCTAAGTGTTTCTCCCTGCTTCAGTAGGAGGTGTTTTTAGGTCTTGTGAGCCACTGCTGATGCTGAGGTTTTGTCTGACAGTGGTGGACTCCTGAGATTTCAGGAATTCTGCACTGGTGTGTCTATTTGGCGACCACTTCATACAGCAAGTCCTTTACAAACTCTGTAGAAGAAGAGTAAGATTTCTTCCTATGGCATCACAGAATGGACCATGAAAGTCTACTACTTGTTGAAGAGAGTGGAAGGAGGTTGATCGTCCAGCATCCCCCAGGTGTCTCATGAGACGCTACCCTCTGGCACAGTTCATTGAGGACTCCCATCACTTGTAAAAGTAGACTCCTTAATGACAGGCCTGTACTTTCAGGGAACTATTATGTCAGATAATGCTTCTGTAGCAAGTGCTGTTGCTAGAGAAGGTTGATGTTGCTTTTAAGAATGCTGACGATGCTTCCAATTTTGCTGTCTGAGCAAGCACATATGTCATACACACTCGCTCTGGACTTCCAAACACTGGCAGATCTGATGAATTATGGTGTTGACTGAACAGCTACATTGGCCTTGATGGAGTAAAAGGTGTTTTTTTTTTTTAATCTGACACCTCTTTTGATTGCTCACGTGCAGATACTGCTTTTGGAGCTTCAGTAGCAGCATATCTGCACGTATGGATAAGATCGTAATGAGCTGATCATTTCCAGAAAAATCTACCTATGCATCTCTTATTGACAGTGGGAAAGCTACACGAATCTCAACTAGAATAGATGGTCAACAAATCTGTGAAGGATTGCAAGCTTATAATATCAGTCTGTATTCCCAGCAGAGGCTGTGGTTGGGGCACTCAAAGAGTTTTTGGTTCTCTTCAGACTTTGAGAGGCACTGATCATTCCTTTTGGGGTAGGGGCCATGGTTAGGGGGCCTCTTCCTCAGAAAAGACCTGGTATCAGCCTTCACACACCTCCCCTCTACCTACCTCCTCCAAAAACCTGACTATACCGTAACAAATCAAGATTCTCCAGGTCCTGTGGGAAGTCGGAAAATGAACTTTCTGACTGAATGGCAGTCTTCCAGTTTCAGATGCTTAGCTGCTGAACTTATAGAAAGTGGTTATCTCATCCATTTTTGCGAGACACTGGAAAACTTCCATCCCACTTCTATGCCTAGCTGTGCTCAGTGAAGAAAGGCGCTTCTTCAGGCAATTGAGAAAGTGTTACAGAAAGGCGCAAAACTCCTGGTTTCGAAGAGAGGGAAAGAGCCAGGTTGTTATCCATTCTCTTTCTGGTTCAAAATGCATCAGGAAGATTCCAACTAGTCCTATTTTATGAACAAATACAATTCTCTTCTCAATAATGTGTGTGCTGTTTTATGTCCATATATTTGTTTTGGTAGATCTAGTTGACAAGGTAGTGGATGGGAGTGTAGGTATAGTCTCAATCTGTTATGACTCGAACTCGGAATACAGGCAAGGAGGCAATGGTCCGACTACTTACTAATAACATTCATTACTCTAAGTCCAGATCTTTGTTGCCAGAGTCCTGGGTTCCCACTAGTCTCTTCCCTTATTTGCGACCACAAGCCCCATTAATAAGCTTGGTATTGCAGGAATAATATAGGCCAGTGGTTCCCAACCTGTGGTCCGGGGACCCCTGGGGGTCCGCGAAGCCTTCTCAGGGGGTCCGCGAGAGCCTAGAAAATTAAAAAATATTAACAAATATTGACAAATGAAACATTATCCGCATGGTAGCACAGCTACCCTGGCGGATGGTGTTTCAACCCGCCGCCAGGCTGCCTGACAGCGGGTGACGGCTGCTGCTGGCGGCCGTCACCATGTCCATAATATGGCGGTTCGGCCCGCCATGCCGGCTGGCGGGTTCAGCCGCCACTGCCAGCATGGCAGGCCGAACTGCCATGTTCAAAATGTGGGCCTAAGTACCCAGACCCTGAGCCACTTATAATGCTAATATCGGATAGAGAACAATATGGCACAAATAATCGCAGATTGCTTTTGCTAGACTGTTCGGCCTAAAGTTAAAGGAACTGAACCCAAAATGGCTTTCTCTTACCAAAAAACTGTTGCAGGCTCTGTGGCTACAAAACAGAAACATTCATCCACCTATTATACTGCTGCCCGGTACTGATTAATTCACAACGCAATTTACTAAAGCTCCTCTTCCTTTCGTCATTGGATAAGAGCTTGTACTGAGGCTAAAACTCTGGTGTTAATCTTAAGGGAGCCAGCAGAACTGTCCAAATTTGGGAAATTTATCTTGCAGCGGCAAGTAAAACTGAATGAAAGTTCCATGCCCATTTAGATTCAATTTTAACTATTTAATCAGTTATAAATTAATATTTTATCTTGACGATGCTAGGAACTCATCATGTTCTAGTATTTTAATTTGCACCTCCTGATTTCCAAGTTTTATAGTTGCACAAACGGTTTTTAATATTAATGGTTTTATCGGTTAAGACTTGATGACTTCAATAAGACATTTATTGAACTTTAGGAAGGATTGGTAATAATGGAATGCACTTTAATGTTCCTACCTCGGCGGAATTTATAATTTCAGGAGGGAATGTGATTTTGTCCATACTTGTAACGCTAGCCATTGACAGCAGCACACTTTTAGTGGGATATCATGAATTGCTAGCTGATGTTTTATAATGAAAGCGTGTTTCTTTCATCTAAACATACTGTAATTCATTGCGATGAAATGCTTTGCTGGTAGCGCAATGCATATACACACCTTTTTCTATTTATTTTTGTTATATTATGTCTAATCTGCAACGATTTTAAGTACTCATGCAATAAAGATATGATGAGGATGATGATGATGATGAATTTAGAGTTTTATTTTATCTAACATTTTCTCGGTGCCCAAACTTTAGACACTTTCCATCTAACATACCATCTACACAAACAACATGCTGGGAGGGAATAACAGCTAGTAGAGTTTATCATGAAGAGGCAGAGAGGAGAGAGAGAATAACCACAAATGGAGTGAAGCTGTTCTGGAAGGCTCAGGTTAGGCCAGGGAGAAACAGCATAGATAAGTCTTTAGCAAGTTACTGAAGGGGAGGAAGGAGGGCTGGCTTTTGAGTTAGGTGCTGAAGCTAGTATTAATGTATCATAAGATAACATCTTGGAAAATGACTACATATTGGTTTGTTTTTTGCTCCTAATATTGTTACCTTTTTTTAAAGTCCTATGTGAGCAATTCCATAGTTTGTTCCTTATTGAATAATTAACACACTAAACCACTCATTGTGTATGGCTTGTAATTCCCAGTGTGGCTGGTACCCTGTTACCAGCCCCCTCAGAAATGATGAAGTCCTTGGAGAACCACGGACCTCTAATATTTCCACCAGAAATGGTGGCAGCTGAAAGCAGATTAATTCTCTAGAGGAAATATGACCGGGGAGAATGAGGAAACAGTTGTGGATTTGGGCCTGGAATTACCAGTTCTTTTGTAATCCCTTGTTCCTCAGAGGATTCTCAGGGATCAACTCACAATCTTTGTTCACTCCGCATCCTCATAGTTAACAGGTAACTGATATTGCTTACTCGAGTGTATTTTGATAAAATTTAATAAGTGCACACTGAAACTTAAAAATGCATATAGGCATCACAAAATGTGTTTTTAATCAAATGTCATGTGCTTGGCATATGATGACAAAATGTTGCAGTCAATATGTTTTCTAAAGAAGGTGTTTTGCAGACTCCAAAATGATGTTTTCCGTACTTTGGTAGCTCAGATGCATGTAAGGTGACAAGTGGAGCTCAGCTTTAACTGCTTGGCGACCTGTCTAGGTTCACAAGTAACACAAAGCTCGTACTGGCCCAGGACACAGGTGATTTTCACTTTGGTTGCTACGCAGGGGAGCATGATTTAAAGGGACATTTATTATACAGCTCTATTACGTTGTGAGATATGTCATTTTGTACTTTTGGAAGGCTGAAGATTTTTTCAACTGTTTTGTAGATTGCAGAATTGGAAAAGAAAACTGTGGTGATGAAAGATGCAGAACGGGTGAAAGAAAAAATCATGTCCCTACGAAAAGGAGGCGAGCAGACACTACAGGTTGGATATTTTACCTTGCTTATGTTTCCTACATGACTGATTGTTTTGCCCCTTCTCAACTACGCTATAATTACTGGAGGGTTAGTATATCGCCAAGAGTACTACACTGGTATTTACGCTAGATGGACAGAGAGCCTGAGCAGGCCAGGTACTCCTGTAGGTACATATTTCTACTGCTGATCTTTACCATTAGTCACGATCTTGAATAAAGAGCCATCTCTTTTTCTACTACACAGACCCTACTTGGTCCCTTCTAGACTGAGCTTGCTTTGTGCAGTTACATTGGATTTCAGTGTGTCTGCCTGCTTCCACACTTTGCTGTTTCTTAAAAGCCCTCCACGTGATGAAGGTTTTAGTTTCATTTTCATATCTCACTAAATAGCAGGGAACATAGAGGTGATGTGCTTTGATGCGTGAATTTCATTTTTTTAAAGGTATATTGTCAAATCGCTTAGCTCTGTTGGACCCTGTAGAGACCAGCTTACATACAAACTTGATAAGATTGATGTCTCATAGTCACCTGCCATCAGTACAGTATCAAATTGGTTTGTTCCCTGTGGTCTTCAGGAACTATTCGCAAGTGATTAGGACGGTGTTTGGTCCATAGAATGATGACGAATTTTACTTGGTGAAGTTTGCAGATTTTATAGGCACCTGTAAGCTTTTCCTCCTCTTCCAGTGGAAATAAAATTTGACTAATAGCTCTGGATCCTGCTAAGCGAAATCAGACACCTCCTGTAATTTGTATTTGCCACAGTTGGGTAACAGAAAGCTGCCACCCAAAACCTCAAGAGTTTAGTTTCATGAACTAGGGGATGATGAAATGAGAGTATGCTTGCACACTGTAGAAATACATTACATGTTCTGATTGATGAATTTGAATAAAAAGAGTATACTAAATAAAGCGAGCATCTGGATTGGAGTGGAAACCACACGATTAACAGTCTGAAGTCACACAAGGAAGGCTAACCTTAAAGCATGGGTACTCGCAAACATTTTTCCAGGGGCCAAAAAGTTTGGTCTGTGACTTGCCTGGGGGCCGCATTGATGCCAGGGTGGTGGCAGTCGGGTGGGGTGACTAGGGGGATTGGTGGCAAGGTAGGTGTAGGGGAAGCAAAGGATATACATCTAGTGGGTGAATAAAACAATGGGAAACCAGAAAACCTGGAATTAATCCCGGGTTACTCACTTTTCCAAATGTTGTGATCCTAGGCAATTGTTTAGTGTCACTTTCCCTCCTTTTGCTGCATTATCACATTTAAGATGACCTCGAAATACATGATTCATGGTGTGCACTGCACACAACCTGCTTCTATGTTTGATTTAATAAACTATAATGTTGTTTATGTATGATAGGAACCCAGACCACCCATAAAGTGGAAATACCAAGTGACTTGTCTCTTTAATTTACTATTGGTGGTGTTCTCAGGGTAAGGGAAATAATGAATGTTTCCAAATTTATGATTGAAAACTATCACTTTAAAATGAATACATCTCAATGCACTGATAAAATAAATTGTACTAAGGCGAAAAGGTTCTGCATGTTAACTAAATACACTTAATTAATTTTGAAGAGACTGTCTTAGTTTTACACTTATGCTGCAAGATGCCTTTAAAAATGAAGGAGTTTCTAAAGTTAAGTGCAGGAGTACCTAGTTACTTCCTTTCTTTAACACCAATTAAGTTTGAAATAAATGATTGTATGTCTATTTAATATTTTTGTTAATGCGGAGTCGCGCAAACAGCTGCCAGTGCTCCTGGTGCCCCAGGGGCCGCATGTAAAGGTCAGAGGGGCCGCATGAGGCCCGCGGGCCGTACTTTGAGTATCCCTGCCTTAAAGGGACTGAAAGTTACCAAAGTATTAGCTGTTCTGTGAAACTGGCCTCAAGGTCCTACGTTCAAGAATTCCCTGGCTGAGTTAGGATCTAGGAAGTGTTAATACAATGCCTAGCACCAGTACCATACTCCAGAAAGTTCTCTGAACAATGGCTAAATCCACAAAGAAGGTAGTAGATAAACTAAACATCCAAATCACATATACACAAAACAAAAAAAGGCATTTTTATAGGAAGGCAGAATTCAGTAGATTACATTCGTTTTAAACTACAGATTAAAATACAGTTTGTTTAAACATGGTGTGTATATATAGAACAAAAAAAGGACGGTGTTACAGCTATATGGATAGTATACGTTGTTCAGGTCAAAGGTGTTTGCAAGGGTATATATACAACTTATAGCACAATTTGGCTTGCATACAAGTGTTTAAAGAAGAAAGGATCATGAAGTACTAAAGTTGTGTATCAGTTTATCTTGAAAGAACACTTTGCACTTTCAGATCAGAGACATAAAGCACCAGGCTGAACTCCAGTTAGACTGCATAACCAATCTGAGCTTGTCTGAGCCCAATAAATTACCTATGTTAAGTTGTGAGTGCACATTTACCATTAGTATAGCCCAGTGCTATGAGCTGACTTATGTTGTGTTTCCATATCCCATGGGTTCCTTGTTGGCCAAATTCAGACATCAGATGGATT
This sequence comes from Pleurodeles waltl, assembly GCF_031143425.1. NCBI lineage: Eukaryota > Metazoa > Chordata > Amphibia > Caudata > Salamandridae > Pleurodeles > Pleurodeles waltl. The sequence goes on along the minus strand of NC_090445.1, from coordinate 150,221,096 downwards.
AGCCTTGTGAACCGAAAGATGGAGAAATAGGCTTTTTGCAGCAGTTTCACCCCTTGGTTATTTCAGTTGCTCCAGGCTGGTGGTTTCTTAGTGGTAATGGCTCTGCAACAGGAACCAAGTGAACATTTCACAAACTCTGGCATTGCTCCACTGCTTCTTAAAGCCTCCACTCGGCTACATTAGGCTGATGTATGGAAATGACTTGCAAGATCTCCTATGAACTAGAGTTGGTCCACGATGCTGCACATTGACTGTGTTCCCAAGGAGCCACTATAGGGCATGCTTTTCATGCTTCTCAACTCTACGTCATGGAACAAGACCCTTGCATGTTTTATTTACATTCCATAGAGCAGGTGAGTTGTGGGGATTCAGGACCGTAACCCTTTCATGCCTTAGAACATGAAGTCTTTCTGGACTATTTTGTGAAAAGTCTAACAGTAGCCTACAAAGAGGGACTGCAACCATCAAACAGTTTTCACTTCTCAATGGAGAACTGAAAAAGGAAAAAAGGGGGCTTTCTTAGGGGGCAGATGATCCTGTAAACATCTCAGTCCCACTTACTGTACTTGCCAACATTCTCACATTGACGCATGACCGGAGAGCAATCTGGCCTACATCCATATGGTATAGATGCAGTTCTGACGTATATCTCTCCTTTGTTTTTCCAACCCATGGTGAACATATAAACTCTTATTGCATGTCTTCTTGTTTTTCTATTTGCATTCTGTTAGTTTATCACGCATAGGTTGCTGATATTGTGTGTGTTTTATTGTGGTTATGTCAAAGTGAAGGCAAGCACAAGTCGGTGGATGGACCAATGGATCCACAAGTGCAAAGATGTGACAGTGTCCATGTATGATGACTTTTTGAGTGCCCAAATCTGTTAATGACACAAAACACACTTTAATTCCTAAGCCAGATCTATTAGCATTGTGAGTGTTCGACATGGTACCTCTAGTTGGCATTCAGTTTGCACTCTGACCAAGCAGGGACCGTCAATCTAGTCAGGGTAAGGGAGATACAGAGCACCGATAACCCCTCCTCCCCCCCTTGCTAGCTTGGCACAAGGAGTCAGGCTTATCTCAGAGGCAATGTGTAAAGTATTTGTGCAAAACACACACAGTAACAACACCACAAACTGACTCGACACCAATTTAGAAAAATAGCCAATAATTATTTAAATTAAACAAGACCAAAAACGACAAAAATCCAACATACACAAGCAAAGATATGAATTTTTAACATTAAAAGATTCTTAATCCATAGAAATCAATGGATGTGTTGTTTTAGCACAAAGTACCTGGTATGTGTAAAAAATAAAGCCTCAAGAGCGACGGTGTGACAGAAAAGCAAGAGATGTGTCGATTCCGTAATCGCTGTGAGTCAATTCTTTACTCGCACTGGAGGCTGTGCGTTGATTTTTTTCTTGCAAGGGAGGCAGTTTTTCGATACCGGGTGCGCAGCCTTGGGACTTTGCAGGGATGTTGAAGACTTTGACATCCAGATCCGTGTGTGGTTCTGATGCGCTGTATGAAGAATCCGCTGTGAGAACAGACGCTGCGTTGTTTCTCCAACCACGAGGCAGGCGCTGCGTCGAATTTTCAGCCGCAGGGTGGTCTGTACGTAGATTTTTGTGCCGCGGACACAGGTGTGCGTGGATTTCCCCCCGCAGGTTACCAGCTTCCACTTCTAAGGGTACAGGGACTGAATTTGAAGCCACTTAGCAAGTCAGGGCTCCCAGCAGAGAAGCCCAGGCACTGTCAGATGAAGTCTTTGATGTCCCTGAGACTTCAGAACAGGGGACATGCTCAGTCCAAGCCCTTGGTGAAACTTCACAAGCAAGATTTCAGAAAGCAAAGTCCAGTTCTTTCCCTCTTCAGGCACAAGCAGCAGGCCAGCACAGCAAAGCAACAGGCAGTGTGGCAGGTCCTCCTGAAGCATCAAGCTCTTCTCCTTGGCAGAGGTTCCTCGTGATTCAGAAGTAATCTGAAATTCTGGGGTTTTGGGTCCACTACTTATACCCCTTTCTGCCTTTGAACTTCAAAGGAAAGCCTCTATTGTTCACAAGATCCTGCCTTGCCCTGGCCAGGCCCCAGGCACACTCCAGGGGGTTGGAGTCTGCATTGTGTGAGGACAGGCACAGCCCTTTCATATGTAAGTGTCAGCTCCTCCCTCCCCACTCTAGCCCAGGAGACTCATCAGGATATGCAGGGCACTCCCTAGCTTCCTTTGTGTCACTGTCTAGTGGGAATTCACAAACTGTCAGTCTGACCCAGACGTGGATTCCACAGGTAGGCAGAGGCACAGAATGGTTAAGCAAGAAAATGCCCACTTTCTAAAAGTGGTATTTTCAAACAGACAATCTAAAAACCAACTCTACCAAAAGATGTATTTGTAAATTGTGAGTTCAGAGACCCCAAACTCCACATCTCTATCTGCTCCCAATGGGAAACTACACTTAAAAGACATTTAAAGGCAGTCCCAATGTTAACCTATGAGAGAGATAGTCCTTGCAATAGTGAAAAATGAATTTGGCAGTATTTCACCGTCAGAACATGTAGAACACATTAGTACACGTCCTACCTTTTAAATACACTGTGCCATGTCCATTGAGCTACCAAGGGTCTACATTAGGGGTGACTTACATGTAGTAAAAAGGAGGGGTTGGGCCTGGAAAGTGGGTGCACTTGCCAGGTGGAATTGGCTGTTTGAAACTGCACACACAGACACTGCAGTGGCAGGTCTGATACATGTTTACAGTCATGTGGGTGGCACAATCAGTGCTGAAGGCCCACTAGTAGCATTTGATTTACAGGCCCTGGGCACCTCTAATGCACTTTACTAGGGACTTACTAGTAAATATAATATGCCAAACATGGATAACCAATCACCAATACAATTTAGACGGAGAGCACTTGCACTTTAGCACAGGTTAGCAGTGTTAAAGTGCCCAGAGTATCAAAACCAGCTAAAACGCATTACAGCACAGGATCCAAAAACAGGGAGTCAAAAGCAAAAAGTACAGGGAAACCATGCGAAGAGCTGCTAGTTCTAACAGCGAGTACTTGTTTAATAGTTTTCACATTTTTTCCTCTGGTCATTTCTTATAATTTCAGCTAGACTTCTTTACTTTCAGTGTTTTTTTCACAGTTCTGTGCTACATATTCCTTTTTATACCCATCATCACTGTATGGCCTCATCTACTCTGGCTAAAAATTTATTTGTACTTTTTTTCTCCTTTTGTATACTTTTTCTCAAAATTGTTCTCTATTTTTTTTGTACTCTTAATGGATGGTAAAGGGGTTATGCGCCAGGGAAGGAACACACCTTCATCCTACATTTTAGGCCTCAACAACCAGACAGCACAAAACAGTCTGGTTTTGAAAGACCTATTTAGGGCTTACCAAGACTTCAGAAAGCCTACAGCCCACCTGTTCCTTACTATTGGTTGGCTTTATTATCACTCTTTTTTTTTCTTACTGGATGGGCTTCCCTTGTCCCAGCGTGCTCATCCTGTGTTTCTTCCCTGGAGCATATACTCTCGACTGTCTGTTTGATGGCCTGGCATATCCTTCTACTGCTCACTTTTTGGGAACTTTTTTGTTAAGCACTCCATTTGTTTCCCCGCTCTCTTCTTCATATACTGCCCTTCCAAATACCAGCCTGCAATACCGTGTTTAGCTCTGTCACATGTGTGCTGCTTGCTGTCTTAAGTACTTCCTCTCTGTCCCCATGCGCTCCATGTTTCTCTCTTCCTTGCCCATGTATGCTTCTCCCACTTCCACAGTATTGCTTTTCACCTTGTGCACTGCTTTCCTTCTCCCTGAAATCCCCTCCTCCATTACCACATCTCTGTGGTCCTTTTAAAAAAAAAAATTGGTGCCTTCATGCTTCTTCATCTTTAGGGTCGAGCCTGCGAGTGCATGCGCTAGCGCATGTGTCTTTCTTGCAAGACTGTTGTGTACTGTAAAAGGTTTGGAGCCCACTGTTGCTTACCATTTGTTGGCGTGCCTGGCCCACAGCCTTGTAATTCGTCACTGCAGCCCTGGCATAATTTCCGTTCCTCTGTGTTGGGGCAGGGACCAAGCACTAATTGATTCAACTTAATCAGAGCCTGTCCGCTGCTCCTGACGTAATTGAGGTACTATTTTGTTTTTTGTAAACTTCTAGTGTCCAGCAAACAGAAAGCTTGTGACTGGCAACTAAATTACAAAGTTTTATTTTTTATAGGTAACTTTATTTTATTTTGCCAAGTCGTCTTTTCTCACTTGCACTCATGTATTTTGTTTTTGCTTGTGGGCGCTGTTCCCAAAAGATGAGGATTATCTTCTACTAAATATTGCAAAGTGAAATTGTTTCTTGATTATTTTTAATTTCTGAAATGATGCTCTGACACATAATAGTGCAGTACATCCAGTACACCCAGCTCCAATCTGCACTACTACAATCTACCCCACTCCAATCCAAACCACTCACCCCAACCCAGCCACTCCAACCCACCCCAATCCTCCCAACTCACCACAATCTAATCTGCCCCACATCAATTCGCCAGACTCCAATCCAAAACAATCTGCACCACCGAAAAACAATCTGCCCCACTCCAATCTTCCCTTCTCCAGTATGCCCCAATCCAAAACAATCTGCCCCACTGCAATGTGCTCCACTCCACTCCAATCCAAAACAATCTGCCCTTTTCCAATCTACCACTTTCCAGTCAAAACAATCTGCCCCACTCCAATCCACCTCACTCCAGTCTGCCCCACTTTAATCCAAAACAATGTGGAGTGCTGTGGATTGGAGTGGGGCTAGTTGGTTTTGATTAATGTGGGGCAGATTGGAGTGGGTAAAACGCCCCACTCCAGTCCAGAATAGTACACCCCACTCAAATCTGCCCCACTCCAATCCAAAACGGCCTGCCCCACTCCATTCCAGTCCACTCCACTCTGCCCACTCCAATCCAAAACAATGTTCCCCACTCCAGTCATTTTCAATCTGCCCAACTTTAATCCAAAACAATCCCCCCCACTCCAACCTGCCCAACTCCAATCCCAGACAACCCACTCCAGTCCAAAACACTGTGTCCCACTCCAATTGACCCCACTCCAATCCACCACAAGCCACCCCACTACAATCCAATCCACCCCACACCAGTCCAGTCCAACCAACTCTAATCCGGTCCGCCCACTCCGGTCCAATCCACCACAATCCACTCCAAAACCACCTCACCTCACTCCAATCCATCCCATCCCAATCCAATCCAATCCACCCACTCCAATCCATCCCACTCCAATCCACCACACTCAATCCAATCCACCCAACCCACCCTAATCTACCCCACTCAATCCAATCCACTCCACTCAGTGAAGCCACCTACCTCCACCCCACTCCAATCCTGTTCACCCCATGCCAATCCAATCCACCCCACTCCTATCCACCCCAACCCTCCAATCGAATCCGCTGCCTCCAGTCTACCCCACCCCAATCCAGCCCACCTCACCCAATGAAATCCACCCCACTCCTCCTCACCCCACTACACCCACCTCACCCCAATCCACCCCAATACAATCCACCCCACCCCAATCCAATCCAATCCACCCAACCCCAGTCCACCCCACGCCATTTTAATCCACTCCACCCCACTCCAGTCCACCCTATTCCAATCCACTCCATTCTACTCCAGTCCACCCAAATCCACCCCACACTAGTTCAGTCACCGCACTCCCATCCAATCCATCCAGCCTACCCCACTACAGCCCACCACGCTCCAATCAACCCTCCCCCAATCCAGTCCACTCTACTACAATCCACCCTGCCCCAATCCAGTCCATCCATCCCGCCCCAATCCACCTCACCCCACTTCACCCTCACCTCAATGCAATCAACACCTATCCACCCAAATCCAATCCAATCCAACACACCCTACTCCAATCCATCCCACTCCAATCTAATCCATTCCACGTCAGCCCACCGCAACGCAATACAGTCCACCCCATTTCAGTCCACCTTACTCCATTCAATCTACTCCACCCCACCTTACTTCAATTCACCCCACTCACTCAAATCCACCACACTCACTCCAATCCACTCCACTCATTCTAATCCACCACATTCACTCCAATCCACTCTACTCCAATCCACCCTACTCTATCCAAATCCATTCCACCCCAGTTCAGTCCACCCCACTCCAATTCAATCCATCCAGCCCACCCCACTCCAGTCCACCCCACTCCAGTCTAATTGAATCCTCCCCACTAAAGTCCAATCCACCCCACTCTAATCCAGTGAATCCAGTCTACCCACTCTACTCTAGTACACCCCACTAGAGTCTAATCTAATCCAATCCACCTCACCCCATTTCAATCCACACACTCCTGTCCACCCCACACCAGTCAACTCCACTCAATCTACCACACTCTACCGCAATCCAGTCCACCCCAGTCTACTCCAATCCAATCCACCCCACCACTTCAATCCACTACAACCACTCCACCATATTCCACTGTACTCCACTCTACAACATTCTCTGCCACTGAACCCCTGAACTCTACTCCCATCTACTCCACTCTACAACACTCCAACAGATCCATGCTACGACACTCTAACCTCCCCCCCCCCCCCCCCCCACTCCACTCTGACATTCCACGCCACTAACCTTTAGCCATGCTGGACAGCAGCCATACTGGTGTACAACATGGCAAAACACATTGCCAAAGCCAAACTTCTTGTATAGACGAGACCTTTTGGGTTTGACAATGCTTTTTTTATTTTACAATAAAAGCGGCATCCTCCATCTTGGATCAGTAAATAAAAAACACAAATAGCACCATGTGAGTGGAATGTTGCGCTTTTTTCCCACAGCATTTTGCTTTTTCACTGATGCTGTACAGCATCGCCAGTAGGTCCCAAAGGCGTGACCTATTGGCTTTAGCATTGCTTGTTTCTCTACCATCTACCCTCCCTTCTTCTATTTGATAAACACTACAATACAAAATTGGCAGGGTAATTTCAGGAGCTGAATACTTGCGATTTTTTAATTTGAAAGAGAGAGTGCCAGCACTTCTCATTCGTGGTGCAGTACTTTTAATGAGAGTGCACCGGCACTCTGGGCTGGTGAGTACCCGCATTTGTGTGTTTCCATTTCAGGCACTGATTGTAAGGATTCCATTCTATCCCAGTGTAATCCATTTCTCCTCTTACTTTTTTAAGGTTATTTCCGACTTTGATATGACTTTGACCAGGTTTGCTTACAACGGGAAACGGTGCCCTACCTGCCATAGTGAGTACTGCTACAGAACTGGTATGGAAGGATGATAGCATGAAAATAATCGGAACATGGCAGTGCACTAAATGACATTTTAATTATTTTCTAGATATTGTGGACAACAGCCAACTAGTGAGTGCAGACTGCAAAAAGAAGGTACAGTATTCCTGCTTCCCCTCTGCAGCATTTTTCTGACTTACTTGTGAATAGAGGGCAGGCAAAAGCCGTACTTTGTGATATAAACATAGCACGTGTCAGCAGAGACGGCCTGGGACATTGTATTCCAAGACAATGCTTCTAAGCGGTGCGGTTTCAAATGGGTGTTCAACCTTTCTGTGCATCGGTGTCTACACCCTCTGGGTGGGATGGTCAGGAAACACAGCTTGGTTTTCCAAACCTGTGCAGATGCAAACGGAGAGGTAAGGAGGAGAGGATTCCATCCAGAAGTGTCCTCTGGGTATCCACGCTCGGATGACAGGGCATTAGGCTGTTGCTTGGTGCATCCTGTATCCCTGCCTCCACTTTAGCACACCTGCAGTTAATCGTTTCTGTAGTCAATAACGTAGGGTTCGAGGTTGGTCAGAGCATTCATTCAAAGCACCTTTCAGGTGTGGCCAAGACATTAGTTGTCACTTAAGCCTCCTGATTGTAGCCAACATTCTGCCATAGCTGCCATAGCTGGACTATCAGCATTAATTGTGGCGCAGATGCATAAGATTTGGCTCAGCTTCAGTGGCTGCCCTTGGATGCGCGATTGTAGCTCAGGATCCTGCGATCATCGGTAAAGGACTGATGTACATCTGAAAGGCACTCCAGAGGAATCTAGGAATGCATGCTAGCTGCATTCAGGAGCTCTGCCTGCCTTCCAAGCTTCCAGGTTCAGAGTAGGTAAGCCAGCAGGCGATAGATGCACTGGCAATGGTGGGAGGGGAATCATGAACACCGTCTCTGTCTGACTCAGACAAGACACAAACCACCAGAGTTAAACCTTGAAGATTAAACTTTTCTGAAGATAACCCTTTCTCCCTGAAGCAGTATAGGTTGATACAATGAGCCAGGAATTTACAGAAAGCACTGAAAGACTGTCATAGTTCTAGTAATGTATCATTATAGTAGTTTTATTCATATAAATAAATTAAAATTAAAAGGTAATGTGTTTATAACTTTGTCTATTTTTCACAGTTAAAGGATTTGTGTAATTTCTACTATCCTTTGGAAATTGACCACAATCGGTCCGTTGAGGAAAAGTTTCCACTGATGATTGAGTGGTAAGCTATGTCCTGTTTTATATTTTAGGTTGTAAATGCCTGGGATTTTGAACACTTCTTAATGTTGAGACTGTGTGCCCAAGAGTTCACCAAATGAAAGCAGTGTTGCCAAGAATGTTTGGTTTCTTCTGCAACTCTGCACCCATGGGCCTATAAATATTGTAGAGGCTACATGCTTTCAAGATATTCTGGACCTTGATCAATGAGATCAGAGCTGTGATTGCAGCTGGCTGGAGGCCCAGGAACGTGGTTTTACACTGTTGGTGTCTCAGAGGTGTAGCTGCCTGTTTTTAACTTGCAGCAGGTTTGATAAAGATAAGAATCCTTAAACCTACCCGGGCTCAGCAGCAGCTTCTGGGTTACCTTTGGTGCATTGTGTCAACCATGTCCTCCACTTTGATCTCTAAAACCTTTATTTGTCTTGGGGCTGAACAGAGCATTATCTTTACACATCACAAAGAGGTATCCTGGAACTTCTTCATCTAAGAAACTCCCCAATTGTGCTCGACTTATAGTGTTTCAGAAATTCTGTTTTTGTCTCTAACACTGTGTATTTTTTGCTTCACAGGTGGACCAAGGCACATGACATCCTGGTTAAGCAGAAGATTCGAAAGGACATGCTTACCCCAGTGGTGAAAGAATCGGATGCCATGCTCAGGCAAGGGATTGCCTCTTTAATCGCGATACTCTTCATTTATTACAACTTTTCTCTTTCTTATTCTTTTTTTCAAGTCTACAGGTGTATTCAGCCCTCTCAGCATGAGTTTGCAGATCACAGTAAGCAGTGCTTAATTTGTAAATAAAAACGTGCCGATGCTCACAGCGCTCCTCTTAAAAATGCGTCTGCTGCAACTAAACGTGCACGGAATACTGAGGCAGAGTAATCCTGAAGTCATCTCGGGCCTTTTCAATCCATATAAAGCCACTCCCTGCCCCTTCAGCTCACTCTTGCAGCTTTCTATTGTGATGCTTTTTCGTTTTTCCCTTCCTCCGTCTTTCCCATATGTGTCTTCTGCTCGCAGCACATGCTTGAAGCAAAAGAATAAGCCCCGGCCCTCAAAAATAAGTGCCGGTGCTCACCACCGGAAACAACAAGCACAAATTAAACACTGACAGTAAGCTATTTTAAGCTTTTTTGATTTGGAGCATGCTCGAGAATTTAAATACTATCAGTGTTCTCTGGTAACTTTCTTGTATTTCTCCCGTATCTCGCTTTCAACATGCCTTCTCAGTTGTGCTTTAGTTCCTGGTGGTAGACAATGTTCAGAGATAGACCCAGAAGCATCAATCTGCAGGCCTCTTTGTCCCTGAAGAGACAAGCTAACTATCCAAAAGCAGTTCATAAGTCAAGGAGGATGTTCTTTGTTACTTTTCCCCAGAGAATGGATTTAAAATGGACAAGATGGCTCTTTGGGTTCATTAATCCGCTGTGGCTCACTATGGGCAGCGTGCTTGAGCCCATGCAGAGGTGACTCAACATTTCATTATTATTACCCGCCGAGTTTGGTATTAGTGTCGCCTGTTATGTGTAAGCGCACACCTGTGGCATTAAGTGTTCTGAAAGGAAGGCAAGTCAGTAAGATTCCAGGTCTGGGCAAATACTCTGATGCCAGTGTGTGTCTGTGTGGTCTGTCTCTGCACCACTCATCCTGCCATGTGGATTGGTTTGCGGAAGTCCCATGATAGGTCATCATTCTTTCAATATCCCGCCCTCCCTCCCACTGCAGATCGATAAGACCGTGATCCCTCTGCCTAAAAAGTTGACAATAGGTCTCCAGAAGAACGTCACTGGCATTCAGTAATTGACAACAATTGTACCTCGCCACCCATGTCTATGAGCTCCCTATCCTCGCAGGATGCAGCTACAGGCAGCATCAAGAGTGCTCCTGTCTCACCAGCACACTGGTGCTGTGCTGTTCATTATCTTCTACATTAAGAACTACATCTTGGCACTAGCCACAATACATTTGAGATTAAATCATTTATCTATTCCATATTCAAGACCTAAATATATATAATTATTCCTATGCAATCGACACATTCGTCATTAATCTGTTTAGGCTCTGTGATGTTTTGAATGTGTTTTGGAAGCCCTCCAGGGGCATTTCAGAGAGCCTAGAGTCTGGATTGATCCTAGCTGTTCTGGTTCCACATTGTGATATTCAGTCACTAGATGGGTACCTCTTTCTTTCTCGTGTTTTACATCACAAGTTGATGCTTCCTCTTTAATTCCTGGTACATGAGGTTAGAGTGTGGGTGGCAGACTAATGTCACATGAAGGCTCGGCTCATTTTGTGCTCCAGGATCCAAGGGAACCTCGAGCTGAGCTAGACCCAGGCATCTGGCTCTAGCTTGGCTTGTGCCTTCAGTAGCTGGCCTGCCTTTATTACGTAATGAACATTAAGGGAACAAAGACATAGGGAGGCCATATTTTGACTATCATCAAACAATTTGGTGAAGCACGAGTACCAACATCACAGTGCAGAATCCTTGTTTCAAAATTCATAACGTTTTTGCCCTACACATATTTTAGTGAGCGGACTATGAGACTGGATATTATCTTCCCCAATGGGTGCAATCAAATGATTGTTGGGTTACAGTTACTTTATCACCTCCTTAATACAAGTTCCTAGTTTGAGTTATTTTTTACCTATCTTTGTTAAAAAAGGAGCAGAGAAATATGTTCAGAAAGTGATTATCCAAGAGCGCACAATTTGTCACAAGTGGAGGCTGAGATTAAAAAAAACATACCTTCTGATTCCATGGTTTACATCTTGCTTATTACACAACAACTGGGGTGTAAATGTGTCTGATGGTGAGTCTCAGGACTACTTTCACCAAACAAATGCCACTGAGCTGTGGAACCTGCCCATACTTAAAATACAGAGTTCGCAACCAGCATATTTTGGCAAAGTGGTAAAGCAGCCAGGGTTAAACGTTAAGTCTTATAATGCCATGGCTAATGTCTCATGTCTAGCAGTGGACGTTGGGTGTTTGTGTCTGTCCACCTCAGTAAATTGAACACTCCGCTAGGGGGTGGGGTCTGTCAATGTTTTTTTAAATTTTGTTTTAGCATTCACTATCTCAATGGAGCCTGTCTAAGCATTTCTAATGTTTACACATAAGAGACTAAAGGCATAAGGAGATTGTGAGCCCTATTTTTTTTTCATTCCAGTGCAGTGATGAGGTTACTTTCTTTATGCATTTAACTCACCAAAGGTACAGATAGCAAGCAGAGAAGGCTTACAGGAGGCTGCGGTAGAGGAATAGCAACTAAGATACAGTATAACAGAAGTTTGTCAAATCTTTGGCTTTTCTAGAGACAAGCAGTGGCGGCCAGTAATTTTAGGAGGGAGGGGAGCGGGCAGCACACTCACACTCATTCATTCACACACACACGCACGCACATCCATTCACAACATTCATCAACATTCAAACATACATGCACGCATCAAACATTCATTTAAAAAAACACACACTTACCTTCTCACACACACACTTACCTTCAGTCTTGGTGTCACAGAGTGGGCTGGGGTCAGTGAGACTGCTGACCTCTCCCCACTCTGTGACGAGGTGTCACTGATTGACACTCGCCCTGGGCACTTCAGGGCTTAAACCTGAAGCGCCCAGGTCGAAGTCAATGGGTGACGCTTCCCCCTCATCACAGAGGGGAAGGTCCTCGAGGCACCTTTTGCTGAGCTGAGGAGGTCACTCCCATAGGAGCTGTGACCTCTTCAGCCCAGCAAAGTTCAGCTCAGACAGCCAGGAGTCTGCGCAAATCGCTCATGTCTCACTCCTGGTTGCCTGAGCTGAACATGAAGAGTGTCTGTCAGGCTGACAGGCACGCTTCATGAGGGGCAATAGGTGGGGAGCCGTGGCCCCTCCGCCCTAAAGGACGGGCCACGGCTGGAGACAAGGGGCTAATGTTAGAGGGCAGTATGGCATGAAACCGTCAAAATAACAGCACGACTCCTGGTCCACACAATGTCCTACGCGCTGCTTACACACCCCACCCACCATCAGTGCAGCCCTTGCTCACACCGCAGACTAAACTTTTTGGACCTTGGAAAAATATTTGCGAGTACCGTGGCCTACATGAATTATCTGGGACCATAAGATCAAGGGACTTCGAAATGGGTGGGGGAGAGCCACTCTCTACTCGTCTCTTTATCTTGCACTCTACATTCCAAGAGTGAATAATGTTTCTATGAAAAGAGTGAGATAAGTGTTTCCCATTATCACTGCTTTGTGCCAACAGTTTGGTTTGCCCAGACATGCAAGATGGTTGGGATAAGTCCCCTAGATCTCTGCTTATTTATTTTTGTTTTCAGTTTTTGTAAAGCGCGACACTCTGCACTAAGGCAAGCTGTGTAACATAGGCATAAGTTATTGTGTAAGGCAGGGATAAGATAATCATTATTTAGGAAAAACAAAAGTTTTAAGCTCCTTTCTGAATCCGAGCTGGTCGATAGTGCAGCAAAGGTCTAATGGCAGTGAATGCCATCCAGTGTGCGGCAGCAAGATACGTAAAAGAAGTGCCCCCAGCTCTTGCTTTTTTCACTTGTTTAGTTTGAGCTAGGGCAAGTGTGGCGCATCTCAGACTTCTTGTGGGCGTATAGACCCCAATTGTATCGGAGAATCACAGGACCTGTGCCATAAAGGGCCCTATGTGCATGACACAAAAGTTTGAATTTCCCCCTCAGATGAATGGCAAGCAATGCAGGGTTTTAAGTAAGCCTGGGAGGAGTTTGCAGCGTTCTGCTGTGCGGAACTCCGTGAAGTGCCCAAAAAACTCTGCGGAGTTTCTCCTGCGTTGTAAAATCAGTGCGAACGGCATCACGTGGAGCGCCAGAGGGTGCTAACTTCCTTTGCCAGAGGGTGCTAACTTCCTTTTGATGCCCGAGTAGGTTTTCTACTCGAGCAGCAGCTTCCTCAATGTGAGCGGCAGCTTTCTTGTCGCGAGCGGGTGCGGCCTACATTGACCGCTCGCGTTCAGAAATCTTGCTCGCGCTCACCAACTTAGCTATTTTTCACGCTCACCAACTTAACGTTGGCGTGTCACTTCACAGAGTTTTTCGGAACTCCACGCAAATGCGGATTGAGGAAAACTCAGCGAACTCCGCTGGCGGAGTGGAATTCTTGGCCCACAGGCAGAAGCAGAGCCAAACTTATCTTGGGTGCATATAAGTTCATCACCCATATTTTGAATCACCTGCAGGCGAGAAAAAAGATGGTCTGACATCCCGAAATATAGGGCATTACCATAATCCAATCTGTTTATCACAAGGGTTTGGACTATGGTTCTATGCCAATCAACTGGAATCCAGAGGAACAATTTCTTGAGGAGTTTCAGCAGACCGTAACATTTGCCACAGGTAGAGATAACTTACTCATACATTGTTAAAAACTCATCATTCAGGAACCGCAGATTTCTTACCACTTTTTTTGGTTTAGGAGTGGGTCCCAACGAAACTGCCCACCAAGATGGGTCCCATATCTCATGGTCACCTAGTAGAAGTAGAATCTTTTTTTTTTTTTCTTTCAGTGTTCAGCTTCAGACAATGAATCCTCATCCATCTGGCTACCTCCCTGAGGCATCCAGAAAGGTTGTATCCGATTTTTTTTGTGTTGGTCACCTGGTGAGATGACCAATTGTGTGTCATCAGCATATGAACAAATTTCAAAACCCCACTTGCCCAACCAGCTTAGTAAGTGCTGCAACACACACATTAAAAAAAGTCAGGGGCAGTGACGAACCCTGTGACACACCACAATCGAAACTGTGAATATAAGATCATATGGTCTCCAACTGAACTGACTTAGTGCTGTTAATCAACAATGAGCAAAACCACCATAAGGCAGCTGAGTAGCCCAGCCTCATGGAGTTTGCTTATCAGAATGCTGTGCGAGACAATGTCAAATGCTGCCGATAGATATAGTAGAATCAGGGCAACAGCTTTACCCCAATCTATTTTCAATGTTATATTGTCTGGGACAGCCAGAAAGGTGGTTTTGCTATTCTTGGGCTGAAAAGCCAGTTGGAGAAGGATCAAGTAAATCATCTTCTAAAAAATGTTGTCAACTGACTGTTAACCAGTCTTTCTAAAACCTTCTACATGTAAGTGAGTAGAGAAATAGGACAATAATTTGATAGTACTGAGACGTCTAGTCCTGCTTTCTTGGCTAATGGGAGAATCAGTGCCTGCTTCCATGAGTCGGGATAAATAGTATTTGTCAAGAAAAAAGTTAGAAATCTGAGTGAAATGCAGACTAAGAATAGGAGATATTCTGGAGAAATAAAATGAGGAAAAGGATCAAGTGGGGAACCTGATTTCACTTCTAACATTGTATTTTTTACCTGTTCTCTCGATAGATTAGCAAACTCAACAAAATGTACTCTAGCATCTGGATGTGGCCCAAGTCTGTCCCAAACTAGCTTTGAAAGAGATTTTTTTTTTTTTTGGGGGGGGGGGGCTGGGGTATGATAAATAGTATCAGTTTTCTCAGAAAAATAATTAGCGATAGCTTTGCAGTGTGGGGCTCTGGGAGGAGGGATAGCTTGTAAAAGACTAGCTGGCTTGGAGAGCTCCTTGACAATTTAAAAAAGTTATCTTCTGGAACCTCGATTATCTTCCAGTCTTTTAATGAAATGGGTCTTTTTGGCTCTTTTCAGCTGTTGATGATAGGCGTTTAACTGTTATTTATAAGCTTGACGATCAGCAAAATTTCTCGAGAGGCGCAATGTTTTCTCTGCTAATTTGAATTTCTGAATTTGTTCTTCTCAAGTTTTAACTCCGTGAAATACCATGCCTGAGAAGGGTTTTTGTGCGGGTTGGTTTGGTATGCCTAGGGATGCATATATCCAGGGATTTAGAGACCGCTCTATTAAAGTCTGCTAAATAAGCACCGTGAGAAGTGTCTGATTCAAGGGCCCAGGGGTGGGGGAGTTGGGGGGAGGGGGGGTGGGGGAGGAAGTACCACGCAAAAGATTCAACATTAATTTTACTCCAAGCCTTTTAGGCACAGGGGAAGAAATGGGGGTCTGTTGTTGCTTAATCAGGAGTGAGATTGAAAAACTAATATTAAAATGGTCGGACCAGGTTAAAGGCTCATTATCAATATTGTGTATGGTATCCATGTTCGAGAACAGTAAGTCCAAAGTGTGGCCGGTTATATGTCTAGGGCTTAGAATACTTTGTTTGAGCTGACTAATGCTCATATCATTTGCTAGTTGTTTACAGAAGGGGTCATCTGAATTCTCAAAATGCACATTAAAATCGCCAATTACGAAATAGTACTTAAACTTTAAGATGAGTGGAGAGACCCAAGCCTGTAGGTTTTTACCCACTGAAAGTTATAACCCGGGGGTCTGTATAAAATGCTCCCCCCAACAATCTCTGCTCATTAAGATATAAGTAAAAAACAAGTGTTTCGCATTCTGTAGAAAGCACGGGATTCAGTGATCCCTATATAAATATCCTTAAAAATGATAGCTATGGCCCCCCTGACGACCTGTTCTGTCACATTTTAACATCTGATAGCCAAAGGGCAGGGCGATGGCAAGGGTAGGTAAGGTTTGCTCATTTAACCATGTCTCAGTAATAAGTACCAGAGGCAGAATCTGTAATGGTGTCACAAATCTCGATGCAGTGTTTCGGTATTGACCTTGCATTGAAATAAAGGCATTTTAATTCAAGTGCCAATGGAAGGCAAGGTAAGCTAGTTGAGCTGAGTTGAGTCCCTCCTGCTCATTTGCAATTCCAACAGGAAAGAGGGCCCTCCAGCTGGCCTAGAATATCCCCTGTACAAGCCCCAGGGTCTTGCACGAATAGCTTTAGGCAGCCAGGATCAGCATTCTTTTACATTTATTATGCTTCAAAGATCCGGACCCTCTAGCCTGCAGAGATAGACGCATTTTTAATTCAATGACGGTGTGTTGCTCTTGTTTAAACTAAGAGAAAACAATGCCAAAGAATACAACACTCTTAGACTGAGTAATTATTTGTTTAAGGCACTTCCCAGATATCAAATAAAAGCACACAAACATATGAAAATAAACATTTAACTCAAATGAAGTATAACGTGTAGAAACAGAAATAATCGCAGCATTTAAACAATCACAGGCAAAGATGTGCAATATATTAGCAGTTAATATATTTATAAGCTAAATAATTAAGAATTAAAATGCATACCATGGGGGTTAAATCCATCATCCTTGTCAGTGCCAAGCTGGGGAACCCATAACAGCTGAGACAGGAGACCTTTCCCATATAGGATTTTCTAGTGCAGTGCGTCCACTCCGCAGGTGGGGTCCTACCTCAGCGCCAAGTTTTCTCATCTTTTATACCTTAAACCAACTCACGAGGATGATTCTAGTAACCCCCCTTCCTTCGGTTATGCAATTCAAATGTTGGCTATATTCTGTGTCGAAAACAGCAAAGGAACTGGCCTGGCCCAGTGCGCATTCCAGAGGCAGAGCTGTACTTCCCAGTCTGAGACTCTTTTATCATGTCTGCACCCCCCATATTATGTTCCAGTACGGTATGACCCTGTTCTGGTGAGAAAAGCACAAAACATTCTGTGTGGAAAACAACCTTGGTGTGTTAAAACTCTGCGCCTCTGCTGTGATGGCACCTGAAGCTAAGCACAAAATATAGTCAATGGTCAAGATGGAGTCAGTGGTCAAATACACATAGCATTACAGACGGCTAGGGATTCTGTATGCATCCTTCCCTTTCCACGATTCCTGAGAGTGTTTTGAAGATAAGAATGGTTTCCTCTTAGTTTCATTCTGGCCAAGGGAATCTTGGTGTCCTCTACATTTCTATAAGTCCACTCCTGAATGGATCTTTCACATCCTCTTCGTCAGTGGAGATCCATTTCCCAATAGAGGCTCTTCATTCTCCACCTGACAGTCTTGAAGCTGAACAGTACAGTGGTTTTGTTTGGTAGTTTCCTCCATGTATAAAGAGGCATGAATTTCTGTGCCTGCTTTTTGATACTTGGTAGGTGCAAGAGGAGTGGATACACTGTTAGCCAGTTCCACCAGCAAGCGTTCCAGATTGGATGTTGGCTCCTGTGCAGCTTTGGTTGGAATGCAGTCTTCAGTGTATCAGACCCTTAACACACAGGCCCTCATTTCGACCACGGCAGTCTTTTTCAAAGACCGCGAGGAACCGCTGTGCTGAAGACCGCCAGTGCAGGCGGTTTTCTGCGCGGCGTATTATGACTGCTGGCAGCCCTCCATCCTTTTTCGGATGGAGAGCCACCAGCAGCCATACTGGCGGCCGGCGGGGAAGTGGAGGTTGCTCCACCTCCACCGCCCCGTCATCAGAACACCGCCCACTGAATCACGTCCCATGATTCGGTGTGGCAGTGTTCTGGTGACAAGGTGCTGGTGGCGGAGCAGCCCCCATGGATCCCGTCCCCTCCCTGAGGATCAACGGACAAGGTAAGTTGATTGTCCGTTAGGGGAAGGGGTGGGGGGTGTTGTGTGTTGTGTGCATGCATGTGGGTGTGCTTGTGAGTATGTAGAGGGGGTGTGTGAGTGCGTGTATGCATGCAGGGGGTGTTGTGTGTATGGGAAATGTGTGCGGGTCGGTCTGTGTGCATGTCTGTTTGTATAAGTGCGGGTATGTGTGCGTGTAGGGGTGTGTGTCTGTGCATGGTGGGGGTGGGGAGGGGTTGTGTGTCTGTGCATGTTGCGGGTGGGTGTGGGAAGGGGGTGTGTGTCTGTGCATGTTGGGGAGGGGAGGGTGATCCTGCCACCTTTTTGAGGTGGCAGGGGGGTGGGAGGTGTGGGGGGAGGACTCGTGGTGGGGGAGACCCCTATTAGTGCCAGGGAAGGAATTCCCTGGCACTGATAGTGCCTACTGCCATGGATTTCGTGGTGGTTCCAAACCACCCAAAATCCATGGCAGTATGCAGGGTCGTGATACCGCCGGCAGTCTGGTGACGGCTGCCGGGCTGGAGACCAAAGTCTCCAGCCCAGCGGTAGTCACCGCCCTGGCGGTCGGAGTGGAGAAGTGGCGGATGACCATGGCGGTAACCGCCATGGTCATAATTCCATATTTTTTCCTCTGGCCTGTTGGCGGTATTACCGCCACTTCTCCCCCATCCACCAGGGTTGTAATGAGGGCCACAGTCTTTAAATTCTGGGTTCCATCCCCTGGGTAACCCTATTTGTATACCCAGGGTGCATTAATCAATTAGCAAGAAGTAGTAAATAAAGATGGTCTAGAACAGTGGTTCCCAACCTTTTGACTTCTGTGGACCCCCATTCTATCAATACTGGAGCCTGGGGACCCCCACTGAATCATTATTGGAACATGGGGACCCCCAAGGAGTCATTACTGATAGCTGGGACCTAATATTATTACATTTTTTAAGCAGCCGCGGACCCCCTGAGGAGGCTTCGCAGACCCCCAGGGGTCCCCGGCCCACAGGTTGGGAACCACTGGTCTAGAAGCATGACTGTGGCACATTTCTAGTCCGTCTTCATTTATTCACAGACATGCTTAAGTTGAGTTGAGGGGGTGATCGAGAGGTGTAGGCCGAAGGATTTCTGTTTAGATAAGAGGTCCTCAACCTGTGGTCCGCAGACTCTCAGGGGTCCAAGACACATTCCCAGGCGGTCCACAGGCCGGGGCCTGCAGGAAGGCACTTCTCCAGCTAGGGCTTCTGACAAACATGTGCATGTTTTTAGGTTGAGCTTGGCAGCACACAGCGCTATCTGCAAGACATGTTGTATTCAATATGGGCTTTTAACCACACCCACTCTTGACATTTGTTCTAGGCTATGCTTGTCTTAAATGCTTCCTTTTTATTGGTCCATTTTTCAAAATGTCCCTCCCTTTTGTGCTTTAATTCCCTCGCAAGGAATTTCATTAAGAGAACATTTTTGTTAGCCATCACACTACGTCACGCTTCCTCCTGTTACAGCGTGTGATGGCCCCTCCTCCAGTCTGGTTTCGGTTTTGCCTTTAATCCCACCTGTGATCTTTTCTCCTCGCAGATCAGCTCCATGCTTCATGTTTTTGCATTGATGTTGTGTAGTATTTTTAATTTGCTATTTTCCTCTAAAACTAGCAAGCAGGCATTTAGTTTATAAAAGATGTGACTCACTCTGATGCATTGATTTATGACTCCGACTAGCCAAAGCTTGAAACTTTGGCGAAGACCTTTACTGTCCTCTGTGCGTCAGCCTCGTGGACAAATAACCTTTTGTTAGCGCAATGCCAAGGCTGACCCAAGCCAGTGTGTTTTGTGGTCACCAAGGCACTTCACGTTCGTCCTGTACTCTGTCATCCTCTCAACCAACTCTTTCCAGTTCTCAGCTGTTCAGTATGACACCCACGCCGCTCCTGGATGTGCCCCTGCACGCCCAACACAGAAAGGTGGCCCAAGCATAGTAAGTTGCTTATTACACATTCTTTGCAGCAGGCATATTAACCCTTTGTGCTACCTTATGTTGACTCCAAGCTTCCACTACACAAAAGTAAGTTTGCTCTCCAGATGAATATAAATTGCAGGAGTTATTTTGACATTTTTACATTATAGGCACTTTGTGATTTGCGTAGCACATGTTCTTTGCAGCAGGCACATTAACCCTCTGTATTACCTTATGATGACTCCTGGCTTCCACTAGACAGAAGTACGTTCTCTCTCCAGAAAGAACATTAACCCTCTGCGCCACCTTATGAGTCCAACCTTCCAGTAGAGAAAAGTATGTTCTCTCTCCAGAAAGAACATTAATCGCCAGAGTTATTTTGACATTTTTACATCATATGCACTCTGATCTGTTTAGTACACATTCTTTGCAACAAGCATATTAACCCTGTGTGCTACCTTGTGATGACTCCAAGCTTCCACTAGACTAAAGTATGTTCTCTCTCCAGAAAAAACATAAATTGCCAGATTTATTTTTACATTTTTACATTACATGCACTTTGTGATTTACCTGGTACACGATCTTTGTAGAAGGCACATTAACCCTCTGTGCTACCTTGTGATGACTCTAAGCGTCCACTAGATAAAACCACGTTCTCTCTCCAGTAAACATCGATCGCCAGAGTTATTTTGCCATTTTTACTTTAGATGCACTCAAAACAGAAAATCGTCGCAAATGGAAAAAAAAACAGCTGTACCAGTGAGCTGAAGGGTCCCGGAGTGGCTGGTCATGGAATATGTAGGCCCAATATGGCTTTAAAATGATGTTGCCTCAGTATTTAGTTTTTGAACATATATATGCAGCAGCCATGTTACTGCATAGCGCTTTAAAGCTATTTTCTGCTTTGAAGATGTTTGTTTTTTTAGGCCTCCAGGAATAATTTGTTATTTGTTTGAGTGCAATACACACCTTCACTGAACTCCTTAATAAATACCTTTGAAATGTGTGCACTGCGGCCACTTCCAAACCCTGTGCAGGCTGCCAACCCAGCTCATGACCTGTAGCTGCAGTCTGTGGTGAAAACAGTCAAGTAAGGTGCTGAAATTCTGTCTTTGCCTTGTTTTTAGTGTGATACACTACCATTCAAGAGAGCATTCCAAATGTAATATCGTAAAGTTGGAAGGCAGCCATTGGAGTAGTATTCATAGATTTGTCCAGCTCCATAGTTCAAAATGTGATTCGCTCATTTAGTTTGTTTCTACTTTGCATTCTGGGACTTGTAGTTTTATTTTTATAACATGATACGTGCTGCGAACACAAAGCAGAAACCTGACTGTAAGAACCACACACGTTTGAGTCTGTGAAACTTGAGCTGTGTTGGGGTGTATTTATAAAACTAAGCTAGAGGAGAGCTTACAGTTGATTATGCTGTATAGTGGTCAATATTTCATAACTAATATTTCACTTCAAGACTGACTGAGGATCAGTAATATCATGTGAGATGACTTGCCTCAAATGTGTGAAAAATCATGGGTGTTTTGTTCGACTCCCCAGACGGCAGTAAAGGGACAGTGATCCAGTAAGCACACATTCTTGCAGTTCAATTATTTATTCATTGCACTGCGGGCCAAGTAAATATGTTTTGTACCTGGGAGTAGTTCGTATTTTAAGGGCCTTGTTTAACAAAAATATTCCAGGAGGCCCACTAGCCCTTTAGTTATATGCAAGGCCACTGGAATTATGTGCAGAAAGGACCAAAATATGCAGCAGGGTTGAACAATTAATGTGGCAAAAAAAGTCCAATTATAAATTTACATTGACGATAACTCCAACACAAGTAAATGCCAGACCTATTGCATTGGAAATGCTTGTTATATTTATTACTTCCTTTGTGCAGCAGTTTTAAAAACACTGCAGAGTTTCGGGCAAAAATAAAAGTGTCAAGATAACTCTAGTGTTTAATGTACCTGCTGGAGAGAGATGGGAGATTTGTCCACTGTCAGTTTTGACTCAAAGGTAGTGCAGATGGTTAATTAGCCTGCTGCAAAGAATGTGTATCGTGCAAAGAACAGTATTTTATGTGCATAGAATAGTGGGTTACTGCTTTTCTCAAAGAGATTTGTTTGTTGCTGTGTAGTTCATAAGTTACAATCGTAATCTAGCACAGTGAGCTATGAACTGCCATTAAAGAGCTGCATGCAAACTGCATTGCACAAATTAGAAAGTTTTTTTTCCCCCAGTCTTTTATCTTCCTTAAGCTGCTGTAAAAGGTTTGCTTGCTTAGAAATACATTGTTATTATTAAAGTCAAAGCTAACCACTGTGTTATGTATTCTACGTTTGTGCTTCTCCAGACCAAGCACTCTTAGAAAATGCCTACCAGTGTGGATGACATGTGAATACTACACTTTTTAGTCCACTGTAAAGTGCTCTGACACCCTACACTGATATGAGCAGTGCTATAAAACAAATAAATTACACGTGACAGAGAGGCTATGAAGAGATGAGAGGCCCTTATGGTTTTATTTCCTTTCCCCACCACATATTTCTCTGAAAAAGCTTCCTCAGACGGATCTTACGTACGTACAAAATAAAAACAAAAATTGCTTTGGAAATTTTAAATCTGACCCGAGGATTCAACTTTCCTAAATAAGACCAAATATTTAAAAGTTAGTCACCGAGATGCAGCGCCAACCTTCCCATTAAATTGTTTTGATTTTTGCATATTTTTTCAATATAAAATAATTATATTTTTAGTAATTTGAATATTTGTTTGATGTTTACTTGTTTGTGTATTTTTTTGCAAATTACTGTTTTATTGTTTGAAATGTAAATCGTTCGAATTGCTTGGGGGTCCCCGCCTTCCAGTAATGATTTAGTGGGGGGTGCTCAGGAGTCAAAAGGTTAGGAACCACTGGTTTAGATGCTAAAGGGCACCCTGGGGTCTCCGAGCAATGGCCGAGAAGACAAGGGGAGGTGGGTGATATCCATGGGCTCATTTACTTTTTCACAAAGTAGGACAGGTAGCAAAGTGCCAAGAAAGGTGGCCTAGTGTAGAGGGCAAGACCTAAGCGCTTGAGAATTTTTAAAAACAAAATAGCAGAAGCAAGCTGCTTCCTAGTGCCATAACGTCCACTGGGGTAGTAGTAGGTGCAGTGACACCGGGTCCATTGTTATGTGAAATTCAATGCATCTAAATTATGGCAGTCTTTTTACCCAAAAGGGGAATGGGGTTCATAGTTCTTGCTAATATAGAGCGTATTGCACCATTGCTGCACTAGTGTTGTTTCAGACTTTGAAACGGTAACCCGACAGACTGCTAGAATGTGGGGACGTTTTTTTTTGTTTTTTTTCTTTTAACAGGAGCCTTTTTGAACATCTGGTCTTGGAGCACTGGTGTAGTGAACGAGAGCGAAAGAAGAGATAGAGAAGACAGGCTGATTTACATGATGTTATTGTTCTATCAAGTGCAGTGGCATCGACCCCAGTGTTGTGTGGGGTCCACTGCAGCCTCATTAGGGGTATCTTACTTTACAGAAGAGGAGTGGGGACCCATTTTGTTTGCCAGCATTAGGGCCTAGGGCATCCTCGCTGTAGAAAGGGAGGTGAAATGTTGGGGCTTATTATTTGTTTTACTAAAAGGGCCAGAGGCAGCCTGCTTTGGGATCAGAGCAATGGCTATTGGGCAGAGGAGTGAAAGAGTGAGAGGAGAGGGACTGTTTTGCAGTACCTTAGCTATCGTTTGTGCACCGGGTGCACTTGCAAAAGGTGCCTAGGTTGTGAGGGGCTCATTGCACCCCAGTTATGAAGAGCAACGTTTTTTCATCTATTTCTTTTTTCAGTCAGTGCATTTGCTGTTTTTTAACTGTTATATTGACTGTGGTTTATGGGTTGTATAAAAGGTACTGCTGAAATTATTTAATAACCTTTACCCCCACCAGCCATGACCCACATCCACTCCTTAACATAAAGTTTTGGAGGGCATCCAAATTAAAAACATTTTGCTTGGGGGCTTGGGAAAAAATGTATAGACCTCGCACTAACGGGTTTGCTTCCGTTATTAAATTCACAGTACTCTGCATACATCAGACTCTCCTATGTTTTGTCTTTCATGATTTCATGTTATTGTCAGTCACGGCTCGCTGCGCTCACAATGGGTGATGCGGGGTTGGGGGAGGGAGAGAGGGGGTAAAATGTCATTAAAAAATGAATAATAAAAAGGTTACCTGATCTGCTGCCGTGCCACTCCTCCTCCTCCCGTCGCTGCAGGCACAGGCTCCCAGCCTGCCCTGCGGCCAATCCTGACGCAGCTCAGAGCAGGATTGGCTGGGCGCGCTGAGACGGCCGGCCAAACATGAATGTGCACTGAGGGGAGTGCACAGTGCACTCCCTTCATCATCCCCAATGTCCCACCCCTTTAACAAACAAAAGGATAATAAACACAGTTTATTATCGTTTAATTTCTTAAAGGAATTGAAGGAGCTGCTGCTGGCAGGGGCAACGCTTCTCCGCCCTAACGGAGGAGCCGCCGCTGGTTACTATCCTCTTAAATTGTGAAAAGGGACACTGAAGAGGAATGAACTGGTAATGTCCTTATTGTGCACTGCTAATGTTAATGAGTCCCACTGTTCCACGTCCCAGTTCTGATTCTCTTCTTCCCCTCTCTTCCCATTTCTATCCAAGTACCAGAAGTCAGTTGATGATGAACTGAATTTTCACTTTTTGTACTTGCTTATGAAGCTCTATAGGGGTTTTTATAGGGATGTCCCAATTAGGCCCTGAATTTGGAAAGTGGAGGAGTCCTAATTTATCTTTCTGTCTATAAATCAATTGAAATGCCTCTCCCAGGGGTAGAGGATTCCCTCTTGAGTTGAGGAATTGTATGAAGAACAGTAAGACTCTGTCTAATGAATGCTCAGTAAGTAATGTGGGAATTAACCTTGAGTGTTGACATTTTATACTGTGTTGTTGTCTGGGTGTATTGGAATTCTTTCACTGTACCAAAGGTCTTATTTCTCTGTACCAAAGGTCTTATCTGGAAGTATTCTTCATGATGGGGTTGGTTTTTGCCAGTCGTGAGCCCTCATGTGTTTTGTTTGTGTCATCAATGATGAAAGTGTTTGGGGTTACCAGATTTAAGATGGGTTTTGGTGATAATTTTGATTGGTTTTCATTGATGATGTTGGTTTCTAGGTATTCATTGTTGTGAGTTTCATTACGTTCTGCCATTGCTTGAATGTTAATGAAACTCATTGGTTGGATTTAATTGATATTGTGGATTTGTTTTTACATTTTCTCCATTGGTTTTCTTTATGGCGTTACTTGGTCTTCGTTTATGACATCAGTAGGTTTTCTTTGCTGGCATTGGTTGGTTTCCTTTGATGTCGAATGATTTTTATTAATGACCTTAGCTTGATTTCTTACACTGGGTTTGAGGCATCCACTGAACAACTTTCACTCACCCAGTTTCTGGTCTGCTGGGCTTTGGCTGACAGCTTCTTATTCATGTAAATTCATACTTTCCTAATTAAGGTGATTAAAACTGTTGCATGTTTTATGACTGTATGTAAGTCACATATAAAGATAACGAAGTAAATGTTTTGTGATCCTCTACTAATCTCCATCATATGTTGCTCATTTTGTATTCTCAGGGAAGGTTATGATCTTTTCTTCAATGGACTCTATCACAGTAATATCCCTTTGTTTATTTTCTCGGCTGGGATCGGTGACATCCTAGAGGAAATCATCCGACAAGCCGGGGTTTTCCATGACAATGTTAAAGTGATTTCTAACTACATGGACTTCAATGAGAATGTAAGTGAGCCTTGGGGTGGTTTGAAGTATTTCTAGTGTCATGAAGTCCAGCACTGGTTTCCTGTATTATTTGAAAGTGCTTTCGCGTCATAGTGTGCAACTTACCAGACACGTTGCCAAACAGGGGAATATAGATTGTGCATACATAGGTACACCCGAAAATGTAAACATGCACACACGTATATGTACACATTCATATTTTTGCTTCTTTCAAGCCACAGTTATACTGGTATATTCTAGAAAACAAGCTTGATATCTTTGTACCTTTTGAGGAGCAGTATTTACCACTCTTATTTGTCTCATTTCAGAACCCCCAGTAATGAACTTTCAGTTTTGTTATGTGGATATTAGTGTGTGTGGGAGTATGTACGTGTGTGTGTGTGTGTGTGTGTGTCCATCAAAAAAACAATGGTTAGAGTAATGTTATAGTTATAGGTTAAACGGGTTAAAAACTAATGCTTAAAAACTGTAAAGAAATGGCTCCCTGTTGCAGTTACCCCCCACTTTTTGCCTGATACTGATGCTGACTTGACTGAGAAGTGTGCTGGGACCCTGCTAACCAGGCCCCAGCACCAGTGTTCTTTCACCTAAAATGTACCATTGTTTCCACAATTGGCACACCCTGGCATCCAGATAAGTCCCTTGTAACTGGTACCTCTGGTACCAAGGGCCCTGATGCCAGGGAAGGCCTCTAAGGGCTGCAGCATGTATTATGCCACCCTAGAGACCCCTCACTCAGCACAGACCCACTGCTTACAAGCCTGTGTGTGCTAGTGAGAACAAAATGAGTAAGTCGACAAGGCACTCCCCTCAGGGTGCCATGCCAGCCTCTCACTGCCTATGCAGTATAGGTAAGACACCCCTCTAGCAGGCGTTACAGCCCCAAGGCAGGGTGCACTATACCATAGGCGAGGGTACCAGTGCATGAGCACTGTACCCCTACAGTGTCTAAGCAAAACCTTAGACATTGTAAGTGCAGGGTAGCCATAAGAGTATATGGTCTGGGAGTCTGTTTTACACGAACTCCACAGCACCATAATGGCTACACTGAAAACTGGGAAGTTTGGTATCAAACTTCTCAGCACAATAAATGCACACTGATGTCAGTGTACATTTTATTGTAAAATACACCACAGAGGGCACCTTAGAGGTGCCCCCTGAAACTTAACCAACTCTCTGTGTAGGCTGACTGGTTCCAGCAGCCTGCCACACTAGAGACATGTTGCTGGCCCCATGGGGAGAGTGCCTTTGTCACTCTGAGGCCAGTAACAAAGCCTGCACTGGGTGGAGATGCTAACACCTCCCCCAGGCAGGAGCTGTAACACCTGGCGGTGAGCCTCAAAGGCTCACCCCTTTGTCACAGCCCAGCAGGGCACTCCAGCTTAGTGGAGTTGCCCCCCCCCCTCCGGCCACGGCCCCCACTTTTGGCGGCAAGGCTGGAGGGAACAAAGAAAGCAACAAGGAGGAGTCACTGGCCAGTCAGGACAGCCCCTAAGGTGTCCTGAGCTGAGGTGACTCTAACTTTTAGAAATCCTCCATCTTGCAGATGGAGGATTCCCCCAATAGGGTTAGGATTGTGACCCCCTCCCCTTGGGAGGAGGCACAAAGAGGGTGTACCCACCCTCAGGGCTAGTAGCCATTGGCTACTAACCCCCCAGACCTAAACACGCCCTTAAATTTAGTATTTAAGGGCTACCCTGAACCCTAGAAAATTAGATTTCTGCAACAACAAGAAGAAGGACTGCCTAGCTGAAAACCCCTGCAGAGGAAGACCAGAAGACAACAACTGCCTTGGCTCCAGAAACTCACCGGCCTGTCTCCTGCCTTCCAAAGAACTCTGCTCCAGCGACGCCTTCCAAAGGGACCAGCGACCTCTGAATCCTCTGAGGACTGCCCTGCTTCGACGACGACAAGAAACTCCCAAGGACAGCGGACCTGCTCCAAAAAGACTGCAACTTTATCCAAAGAAGCAGCTTTAAAGAACCCTGCAATCTCCCCGCAAGAAGCGTGAGACTTGCAACACTGCACCCGGCGACCCCGACTCAGCTGGTGGAGAACCAACACCTCAGGGAGGACCCCCGGACTACTCTACGACTGTGAGTACCAAAATCTGTCCCCCCTGAGCCCCCACAGCGCCGCCTGCAGAGGGAATCCCTAGGCTTCCCCTGACCGCGACTCTCTGAAACCTAAGTCCCGACGCCTGGAAAAGACCCTGCACCCGCAGCCCCCAGGACCTGAAGGACCGGACTTTCACTGCAGAAGTGACCCCCAGGAGTCCCTCTCCCTTGCCCAAGTGGAGGTTTCCCCGAGGAAGCCCCCCCTTGCCTGCCTGCAGCGCTGAAGAGATCCCTTGATCTCTCATTGACTTCCATTGCGAACCCGACGCTTGTTCTAACACTGCACCCGGCCGCCCCCGCGCCGCTGAGGGTGAAATTTCTGTGTGGGCTTGTGTCCCCCCCGGTGCCCTACAAAACCCCCCTGGTCTGCCCTCCGAAGACGCGGGTACTTACCTGCTGGCAGACTGGAACCGGGGCACCCCCTTCTCTCCATTGAAGCCTATGCGTTTTGGGCACCACTTTGAACTCTGCACCTGACCGGCCCTGAGCTGCTGGTGTGGTAACTTTGGGGTTGCTCTGAACCCCCAACGGTGGGCTACCTTGGACCAAGAACTGAACCCTGTAAGTGTCTTACTTACCTGGTAAAACTAACAAAAACTTACCTCTCCCAGGAACTGTGAAAATTGCACTGTGTCCACTTTTAAAATAGCTATTTGTGAATAACTTGAAAAGTATACATGCAATTGAAATGATTCAAAGTTCCTAATGTACTTACCTGCAATACCTTTCAAACAAGATATTACATGTTAAATTTGAACCTGTGGTTCTTAAAATAAACTAAGAAAATATATTTTTCTATACAAAACCTATTGGCTGGATTTGTCTCTGAGTGTGTGTACCTCATTTATTGTCTATGTGTATGTACAACAAATGCTTAACACTACTCCTTTGATAAGCCTACTGCTCGACCACACTACCACAAAATAGAGCATTAGTATTATCTCTTTTTGCCACTATCTTACCTCTAAGGGGAACCCTTGGACTCTGTGCATGCTATTCCTTACTTTGAAATAGTGCATACAGAGCCAACTTCCTACAAAAACCAAATACCACTGAAGTGCAGTGAGCTAACTCTAACCTGTGCCCTCGCCATGCACTGCTTATATGACCTCACATCCTACATCACTATTGACATGTTAAATGACATCATTAATTACATCACTAATGAACTCTTCTCTGTGTGGTCAGCTTGCTGCCCCTGTCCCCTCCCTCCTGCTTTCTGTTGTCCAACTCCACTCCTCTACCCCTTCCCTCCCTTTCTTCCCCCCCTGCCATCTGTGGTATTTTGTGTTGCCACTGCCCCTTCCTCCTGCCCTCCAGGGTCTGCTGTGCTGCCACTCCCTCTTCTGCTTGCCTTGCATGGACCATTGTGCTTCCATTGCCCTCCTGCCTGCCCTGTATCAGCTTGTTGCCCCTGCCACTCTTCCCCTGCCCTCTGTTTTCCAAGTTTGTGCTCCTACCCTTTTATTTTTACTCTTGACGGTCCTTTGGCATGCTCCTGCCCCCTTCCTCCTGCCCTCTGATCTTTTGGTCTGCCAGTGCCCCTTCTGTTTGCCCTGCGTTGTGAGCTTGCTGCTCTTGCTTTCCTCCCCTCTGGTATCCATTGCCCGTGACAATGACCCTGCCTCCGCCTTCCTGCTCTCACTGGTCTGTTGTGGTGCCACTGTCCCTCCCTAACTGCCCTGCACGGTCAGCATGCTGCCCCTTCTGTCTGCCCTCCGTTGTCTGTGTGGTGACTGTGTCCTTTACCTCTTGCCCTCCATGGTCCTTTGTGCTACCACTGCCCTCTGCCTACCCTACGTGGTCCATTGTTCTAACAGCACCCCTTCTGCCTGCCCTATGTATTCATCTTGCTTCCCATGCCACCCCTTTTCCTGCCATCCATTGTCCGAGTCTGTGTCCCTACCCCATTCCTTAAGCCTTCTATGGTCGCTCATATCTGCCCTCCTTGGTTTGTTGTGCTCCCACAGAGGCTCTTGCCTGTCCTGTATGGTTGGCTTGCTGACCCTGCTCACCTCCCCCATGCCCTCCGTAGTTCATTGTTCTGCCATTGCATCTCCTACCTGCCCTGCATGGTATTTTCTGCTGTCACTGCCCCTCTCACCTGCCCAGCATAGTCAGTTTGCTGCCTCTGCCCCTGCTCCCTCCCCCGCCCTCCGTTGTCAGAGTGCATGTCCCTGCCCCTTCCCTCTCCCCCTCCATATTGTTCTAATGAACAACTAGAGTGTTCCCTCCATCGAGCCTCGTCTGTTTTTAGTAGTTTACCGGTGCTGTGTAGGTGGGCTGAACACAGGAAAAGGCATGACGTATGCATGCCTTTCACAAATGAAAGCAAGCAGATTTTAAAAGGCAAGAACACGAACCAATGAAAGTGACTGATGTGACATGGGCGTGGTTGGAAGCCCAAGAGGGATTACTACAGTGGACAGAGCGCTTTGCGCTCGCCTATATAAAGGCATTTGACAGATCACTTTGAAACCTTCCAGGACGGACATGAGGTGGATGAACTTAGTTTGGAAAATTTTGTGATGATTCGTCCAACGGAGCCAAAGTTATTAACAAAATAAAAAATGCACTTTCAATGGAAAGTCTGTGCTAACTATAACTACACTGAGGGTGTGTGTGTGTGTGTGTGTGTGTGTGTTTGTGTGTATAAATAAATAAATAAAAAATCAAAGGTTGCAGTGCCTCAGTTAAAATGTAACATTTTAAACTGATAAAAAACACTGAAATTCACCATTTATAGTTTACTGAGCTAACTAGAACCTGTTCTTCCACCATGTCCAATGTTGTCATCAATAATGCTTTTTGAGATGTCATCAGTGATGTCATCACTAATGTCACTGAACATGTCTTGAGTGACTCTGTCTTTAAAGTCGTAAGCAAAGCATGGTGGGGGCACAAGTTTTAGGGGATTATTACAACTTTGGAGGAGGTGTTAATCCGTCCCAAAAGTGACGGTAAAGTGACGGATATACCACCAGCCGTATTACGAGTCTATTATATCCTATGGAACTCGTAATACTGCTGGTGGTATATCCGTCACTTTACCGTCACTTTTGGGACGGATTAACACCTCCTCCAAAATTGTAATAACCCCCTTAGTTAGCTCAGTAAATTATAGTTGGTGTATTTCAGTGGTTTTAGTTTAAAACGTAAAATTTTAACTGAGATTTTCACCTTACTCTAATGTCTCTTTAACCTTTGTTTTTTTGGTGAATGTTTTGAGTTGTTTTAATGTAAAGTAACATATTATTACTATGCCTAACTATAACATAACTTTAACCTTTGTTTTTTCAGTGAATTTCTAGATTTTTTTTAAAGTAAAGTGAGATAACATTACCATACCCAAATATGTCACTTTAACCTTTGTTTTATTCAGTGAATTTCTAGATTTTTATTTAACATAAAGTAACGTCTTATTGCTGTGACCGACCCCCATGGGTAGTCAACCACCCTGTCTCGCACAGCCTTTGGCCATGCGTGGGGTGGAGATTGGGTGCAGGGCCTGGCTTTCAGTCAGGCCCCGCATCCAACCTCCTGCAGGCTACCAACACCTTAAGGAAAAACACTCCACATTTTTTTGTAATTAATTTTCCTGGTCGGTTGGGAGTTTCTTATGGATTACAATGGCCCCCATTTTTTAAAAAAAATTTTGGGCCCAGGGACTGGGAGGGGGCGTTCTCAGGGATCACTTCAAAAGGCCAGGTGTTCCAGGCACCCTTACCCTCCCACCTTTATGGCATTTAAATTTCAGCTGAGACAGAGCATGCGCTGATGGTGTAAAATCTCTCATTAAAAAAGCTTAAAAACAGACCTAGAGCACGCCCCTTATCGTTGATTGTCTTCCTCATCACTCTAATTATCTTGCTTCTCATTGATCTGTACTTCCTGCTTCCACTTTCTTTTCCTGTCTTCTGTGAAGCATGAACATAGTAAAGCTTTCTGTTTGTGGTACTTTTTAGTTTTATACTAAAACTCCGCAAAGAATGCAAGTGTTTGCTGCCCTCACTACCCCTCTCTGTCCCTCCCACCCCCTGCCCATCCGTGCTGCTTGGTCCCAGTGCACAAAGATGAATTATTGTCCAGAACACTGCAGAACGGCCCAAGTGATGCTGATACTGAAGAGACAGACATCCCTCAATACTTAAACGTTTTATAAATGAAAGCACAAAAACCACAGGTCTTTAAATAAATATATAACACAAGCACATTTTGGGGATATGTAGTAATTTCTGGCTACATTAGCAAACAGTATAATAAGTGTGCGCGCTTCCTAAGCGAGTTAGCATTGGTCAAATAATGATGTATACGTGCCTACTGTTGATAACGAAACTTACTGATGTGTTATAAAATCTACCTGTTTCAAGTAGATCCTGAAATTAGCATCCTCTTTTCTGGAGCAGCCCACCAATTAGGGCTTGGATTAGTGCTGATATATGGCCTAAAGACAACTCAAATAATGTGCTGTATCTTTTGTTTCAGTACACTGTAAATAACCATTGTTGTTTTATAAGGGTGGGCGGAACTTGCAGAGTTTTACTCCGTGGAATTCCACTGAGTTGCATAAAAACTCCATGGAATGGCGCAAAGGTCTGCTCGCCCAAGCCTCCTTGGCGCCCTGGTCCTCTGGTTGGAAGTTTCCATAGTGGTGAAGGAACTGCACTTAATCTCCCAACTTCCCTGCTGCTTCCAGCCGAGCTGGCGTCGCCTCTCCTTTGTAGGAGACTGGCCTGTCCCATGGCAGGATGGTCAAGTAGGCCCTCTGACGTGGCACGGATGAAGGAGAAGGGATACAAAGTCCATTTGTTGAAATTAAAGGCTTTATCGAGCTTTGCTTCCATTTTCCCTTGATGATCGTTTACGGGACGGGAGAGGGCGCACTAGAGGGGGGAGGCATTTTAGTACCAAGCAGGATGAACCAGATTAGGACTAAGCCCCACCACCCTCTGGTTTGAACCCTACCTTGCTGGTGATGATATACTCCAGTCTTACCATGGGCACAATCGCTCATATGGCTGTCTTGTAACAGGCGTATTAACAAATGATATACTGAGCATAGCTACAATCTTAAGATCTCAGTCAGGACAATTAACTCAATTATACGCGGCTCCTGTTTACAAACAATACATTCGCCACAATCGGACAGGCAATCACTTCTTAGAAGCGATACATAGAACACGCCACAGTGAATGATTAATACACCTTCTGTAATGTCTTAAAGAGAACACCTAGACTTGTGTGGTGGGCTTGCCACCTCGGATAGTCCAGCGACCACGTTAATTAGAAATACTTTTGAAGGGTTTACGAATCACAACTGGCTCAAACCTTTGCAGTGGAAATGAGTGATTAATTTGTGCTGGTATATATTTTTTTAGTGGTAGGCACTGGTTGGCACTCGTTGTGGGGGATTTAGCCATGTTTTACATCAGCCTGCGACCTGTAGGGGCAGAAAAGAGAGAAAGGAGGAAGAAAAATATAGAAAATCAGAGACATCAGGAGAAAGCGGGGATGAAAAAGCACCTGCTAGAGCAGGCATGAGGTGGAATCAAGATGTGTCCTCCCTAGAAGACGCCCGTGTGCACACACTGGTTTGTTCCCTAGAGCCATGGATATCTGTGTCCCACATATTGAGGTTTCTGTGAGCAGTGTGCAGACCTTGGTGTGCCTCCTATCTCTAGGTCTGGTGTGCAGAAAAGTGTGTGTCCTCTATACCCGGGTTACACAATGGGCAGATGCTCTCCCGAAGTACGTGGCCCCTGCTCCAGCAGTAGCAACAGCAGTGCAGGCAGCAACAAGCGCGAGGCCAGATCTTCGTCGCTCCGCTCCTGCCATACAGCCTCTAGATCAGTGTTCCCCAACCCCCGGGCCGCGGACCGGTGCCAGTCCGTGGATCAATCGGCACCGGGCCGCCCCACTGTGGCGGGCGGTAAATGTTTGATAATTTTTCCGTGGCCCGCTTGTCACACAATGGGACAAGCGGGCCATGGAAAAATTATCAAACATTTACCGGTCCGCGGCGATAAAAAGGTTGGACAACACTGCTCTAGATGTCCGGCTTTTAAGAAGCCGCTCTCTGGACGCACTGCACAGTTGTTTCGGAGTGGGCGGGGCTGGAAGTGCGTAATGCGACATAGGATTGGATCATTGCCTGCACTGGAGCCAAAGCTAGCGTGCACTAAACATGCCTGTACTTCATACTGTGCTTCTCACATCAAGTATGTCATGAACGTTCCCATGGGGAGGGCAACATCTGAGCGTGTATAGCCCAGGCTTTTCAATAAACCCAGGCTTTTCAATAAACGTCCTGTTCGTGTTAGGCAAGAGAAACCATGCGCACGAGCACAGTTCTTTGCTGTACCGAGTCAAAGGTTCAAGTCTCGGCAAGGGCTCAACATCCTGTGATTCTGGGCAAATCACTTAATCTCCCTGTGCCTACCGAAAAAAATGAATGTGTCCTTGTGTAACGTAACTGATGCTAATGTAAAGCGCTCCAGTACCTTCAGGTCGAGTTCATGCTATTTAAAATCGCCAAAAAACAAAAACAAAAAAGTGCATATAACGCTACCACTGGTTGCAGCAGCCTGCCCCGTGACACAACCGTGGTCCTACTTCAACCACCATCTCTGACAAACCAGGAGCCTACATGGCAGGTTTAACTTTTTCAGTAAATCTTGACGCTCTCCCGAGAGGTTTATCGACACTATTTAAATGTGGTGGGCACTGGCAGTGGTTTAAATGGGCCGGTACTGAGTACCAGCACTTTATTATTTTGAGAGGGAGAGTACCCGCACTTCTCAAGTAAAAAGTCATACTTTTCATTGGACAGTACGGGCACTTCTCGGAATCAAGCAGGTACTCTGGTACATAGTACCTGCACTTCTAATTTTCCATTTCAAGTACTGGGCTCTGGTAAACTCCGCTACGCAGCGGTGGGCAGAATTTTGCCCTAACTCCGGGTTCTAAGCAGCGGAGTGGAGTTTACTACCCACCCCTAGTTGCCTTACAAGGCTGCCTTCCAGAAGAAGATACAAAAGTTGGCCCGCTATCTCTGTTTCACACAATGACGTGCTGCCCCCTGCAGGACAGAATCAGGAATAGCGGAGCACAGGAAACAAGTCATATCCCATGTAAGTTTTGACAATGCCGGTACTTCATTGATTCAGCATGTACATAGCAGAAACCTTTCCACATTAGGGTTCATCACATCGCAGTATAGTTTCAGGAGAGACCGATAGTGGAAAAAGTTGGAAATATGCTGGTATGTCCTTTGTGTTCTTGTAACGAGACAAAAGGAAAAAGTTAAAGGATTAACAAGAACATTGAGTTTCACCTATGCTAGATATTTTGGCTTTCTCAATGTTTTTAAGACATGTTGCCCTGCAGCAACTGCGCTGCTATGCAGCATGGCTGAAAGTAAAACCATAATAAAGTCAACTCTGGCCACGTGATAGCACTATTATCTTTGTTGCGGTGCAACATGTCTAAAAAAAGCCAATAGATCTTGCATAGGTGAAACCATTGCCACTGCTTGTTTTTAAATATTTTCAGAACACGGGCACTGAATCCCCATGTTCTGTAATGGTGGCCTCAGCATTTATTCTGATCTTGCAGCCTATCAAAAGAGCTTGCTTCAGAAGGACAGATCTCAGTCTAGCGGGAGTGAAATGACCAATGGAAGAAAGAGCCTGCTCGGCCAATCGCAGTGCTTTATTTTGTAAAATCCCACTCCGGCAGAACTCCAGAGAGACCAATTGTCAATATATTTCTATTTTTGAACCTTAATTTCTCCAAAAACTACTGAACGCTTGTACACCAAATCACACAAAACCCACTTTCTGGGTAAAGATCTAGCTTTGTCTAATTTTCTCTATGGAAATTACATAAAGAAATTGTGATTTTGCACTTCCCCTTTATCTTGGCCCCTCCTTAACGGATCACCCTGAAACTTTCCATGAGGTGCATGAGCTTTTTTTGGAAAGTTTTGTGAGGGTTCTTTAAACTTCTTCAAACATATTGGGAAAATAAAGAATGCTTATCCTATGGAAAGTCTGATTTAAGTATAACTACACTGTAGCAGCAGCCACTGTGAAATATTACTTATACGCATATACGTGAAATATAGAAATTATTTGACAGGTTAAAAAAAACTCTGATTTGGTAATACCTTTGGCACTATTTGAAGAATTTGCACAAAGAGTTGAGATACCAAAACTGTGTTTAACTTCAAACTGCACATGCATCTGGCAAAAGACTGGGGCATATTTATACTGTTTGCGCCGAATGTGCGTAAAATTTTTTGATGCACAATCGGCGCAAACCCTGCCCCATATTTATACTTTGACCTCCGACCCCGCGGGCGTCAAAATTCCACCATGTGTGTCATTTTTTGGAAGGGGGAACCAGCCTTGCGTTAATTATATGCAAGGTAGGCGTTCCCTTCCAAAAAATGACTTTAAGGCCTGTGCCCCTTATTGATGCTCTGACGTCATTTTGACGCACAGGAGGGGGCAGGCCTTAAAAAACGACGCACAGCCTGATGGGCGCCGTTTTTTTAACGCCTGGGTCAGGGCAGGTGTTAAGGAACCTGTGGGCTCGGAAGGAGCCCAGAGGTGCCCTCCTCTGCCCCCAGGGACACCCCCTGCCACCCTTGCCTACCCCAGGAGGACACCCAAGGATGGAGGGACCCATCCCAGGGAAGTTGAGGTAAGTTGGGGTAAGTATTTTTTTCACTTTTTTTAAGTGTCATAGGGGGGCCAGAATGGGCCCCCCTACACAAAAGTCCCCTGGGCATGGCCATTGGGCAAGGGGGCATGACTCCTGTCTTTGCTATGACAGGAGTCATGTCAATGGAGGTTGGGCGTCAAAAAAAATGGCGCAAATCCGGTTTGAGGCCTGAATTTTGCCTCAGACCTGACTTGCACAGTTTTTAGACGCACAACCCCCATTTTCCCATACGCCGGCGCTGCCTGGTGTGAGTCATTTTTTTTTACACACACCTGTCCGCAGCGCCGGCTAACGTCATTCCATTAATAAGGCGCCCGCATGGCGCGTTGGAATGGCGTTAGCCGGCGGTAAAAGTTTTGACGTACAACTGCGTTGCCGCAGTTTTGCGTCAAAAAGTATAAATATGGGCCTTTGTGTGGCAATGGTTAGTTGCAAACTGGGTTTGCACAGACTTTGGCCTGTGGCTAGGCCACGCATTTAACTTCCGATGCACAAAACTGAAAG
Source organism: Pleurodeles waltl (assembly GCF_031143425.1). Taxonomy (NCBI): domain Eukaryota; kingdom Metazoa; phylum Chordata; class Amphibia; order Caudata; family Salamandridae; genus Pleurodeles; species Pleurodeles waltl. The sequence continues at coordinate 150,184,017 of NC_090445.1, read as the reverse complement.
CCATACATAACCGTGCTAGCATGTAAGGTGATACAGCAGCAATGTCATACACCACCACACCTACCACTAACCCACCACACATATCCATACAACAGTAAAACACTTTTACCTTTTTGTCTAAAAATGAGTTAATAGAAAGCTGTGGTTTGCTTGGCTGGTGTGTGAGCTATGGTTTGCAGAGCCATTAATACCTGGGGAATTTCAGGATTTTTTTGTTTTCATTTTGGAATCATAACTGCACTTGTATATAGTCACTTGAAAAACACATCTATAATATATATCTAAAGTTACAACCAACATTCATTTAAAAGTAAAATGTCAGGAAATGAAGCAGTCAATGTATACAACCTTATCCCACTATTAAGTAGTTTGGTTTTTATTTTGATGCTCGTAGTGTTGAGCTAAGGGTCATAGTGTAAAATATGCATGTAGTTCATTTGTTTCATGCATGTTGTGTGTTGTATTAATTGCATGTCTTTAAACATTGTCTTTTTTAGTGTTGCTGGTGTTTATAGTATGGTTTATGTTGTTGTTCTGTACTGTTTCTGTGCTTTTTTGTCACTTTTCAGTTGCTGTAGGACCTGTATTTTAAATGTAAAGTATTTTATCTTTTGTTTATCTGTAATTTATTTATAACTTGGTTGGTTCAAAACGTGCAATTTTTTCGATGCACTTCATATTTGTATGCAAAATATTCAGTTATATTTCACGGTAAGCCAGACAGTTGCCATGAAGGATATTCAGCACTGTGTGTACATAATAAAGTATCTTGTTATAACCGGTCTCTGAGATATAGATCCTCCTCTAACGAATCACATAGATATATCCCACTCTATTTCTTTATTTTTTAACATAGTTGAGTAGAAGAACTGTTACTCGACAAACTCTTCAAAACGTGGAGTACTTACTGGGTCTCATAACAGCGAAATCTTTGTTATTGTTGGCTATTGGTACTAGTCTTATGCTCTTGAGGCAACTATTCCATGCTCCAGTTTCCTTGCAGTAGATTACGTTAATAAGATTTTGATGTGATAAGAGTTTGTACACTTGGCTGATGAGTAGATAGGCTAGAGGAGGTTAGTTACTGTTACATTGCAGTGATATGGTTTGAGAGAAGGAGAGGTTGTGGTCTATCGGGTGAGGAGCAAGTAGTTTGTAAAAATACAGTATCAGTGAGTAAGGCAGACAGCCATGTGACACTCAGTCAGCATGTCAAGCCTGTAGAGACTGGGTAAGGAGAAAGAAGAAGAAAAAATAGTTTTAAGTCGGTGTACATTTCTCATTCTTGAATTTGAAATAGAGTGGCAGGAGGCGTTTTGGCATAGCATGCAGTCCGATGATGTAAAAACTGTAGAAGAAGGATTGATGTATTTCTCGTGTAGACAGCTGTTTTATTCTACCTGTGTGGATGGAGGTTCTACAGATGCTGGCTGGCTTGCAGGCTGAAAGTGATTTTAATTTTGAAGTGTTTTATTTATTTATATAGATAGATAGATAGATAGATAGATAGATAGATAGATAGATAGATAGATAGATAGATACACATATACATACATACATATATGCCTGTTGGAGTGATGCGTTATTAAGACGTGTTTGGGGTGTGCTGCATTTGATTCTGATTGCAAGATCCTATTTGTTTACAGTATGTTATAGTTGACGTTGGGATCATGTGTTGAAATGTATGTACTGGTGTATATGAAATAGTTGATGATGTGTTGTTTGCATGTATTTACATAGATCGTTATTGACGTGATGTGTGTTAAAATTCTAGCTTTAGGATGCTAGGTTCAGCAATGTATTTTGCATATTTGGAAGCACTTTTAGGACATCGCTTGAATGTGTATTGTCATGCATAATAGCTGGAAATGTGCAAGACGTGTATTTCTGATATGCACATGTAGAGTATTCACAGTATTTATTTGGTATATATTTCCAGTGACTTCGAATGATACTTTCCATGTCCTGTTTGACAGATAGTGTCCCAAATATGGATATGGCATTTCTATGCGCACATGAATTATAGATTAAACTAGATGTATTTTTTCTGAAATGGCTGGTTCCCTTTTCCCCGTTTTGATCCACACCCATGGTCCTTGTCATTTTAAATGTGAGGGGAATTGATGTGGACATTTTATGTGTTCTAACGATGATCCCTTGTTAACATGCTTAAAGTTAGAAACATTGACCAGTGTTTGCTATACTTGATCTGTTCAACCACAGATGATATACTGGAGTCTATAAGGAAATTGTTGGGAATCTGTTGAAAATTGTTAAAGCTACAATCAAAGCATGACTTTGGAATGTTGCCATTCAGTATTGGAAGTCCAATGTGACCACAGGACTTTATCCTTCGTTGTTATGGTGCACAATCCACCTGTAGCTCAGGGAAGTGCACACCAGTTTACATGTTTTAGAACAGTTGCTTCTGCCAAACAGTTATTCAGATCTCCTCCACTCCAGTCTGTGCTCTCAGTAGTGCAACCGATAGTTCGAGCCTCCAACATGTTTCCTTTTTCAAAGTTGTTAAAACCATCACTAGAGGAGAAATGGCACAAAATAGCAACAAATCCACAGTCCTTTCCAAAGCCTTTTAAAATATATATGAAAAATTAGGTGTACCCTTTTAGAGTAAAATATCTGCTAATGTTGCATACCCTTAAAAGTACCAGTCTAGAGTTCATTTTTCGATCATATTAAAAAGGAAAGCAGTGGTGTGATCCAGGATACAGGGCATAACACAGTATCGATACTCTGGGATCAAAATGCATCTTATTGCAGTATAGACCAAAAAATGATTGAAGCAGCGTATTGTATCCAGTTAATCCTTCAAAACTGCAGCCGACATCAGAAATCGTCCACTGAAGTCAGTCAGGTTTCCTGCAGCATGCATACGGGTTCACACTGCTCACTGTTGAGATTTTTGTGACTGGGGCCAGATGTAGCAAGCTTTTTGCATGGCGCAGACAGCGAATTTAGCTGTTTGCGCCATGCAAAAACCACATCATGATGCTCATTCCCATTTTGCGAGTTGGTAACCTGGTTACTGACTCGCAAAATGGGAATGCGACTCGCAAATAGGAAGGGGTGTTCCCCTTCCCATTTGCGATTCGCATCGCAATATAGAATTGCTTTGTAACCGCGAACGCGGTCGCAAAGTAATTCGCAGTTACCACCAGTGTCACACTGGTGGTAACCCATTCGCAAAAAGGAAGGGGTCCCCATGGGACCCCTTCCCCTTTGTGAATGGCCCCGAATTTTTTTTTTCACAGCAGGCAGTGGTCCTATGGACCACTGCCTGCTCTGAAAAAAATGAAACAAAAACGTTTCATTTTTTCGTTTGTATTGCAACTCACTTTCCTTTTGTCTCCAGCAGGCCACCATCCCTGTGAGTGCTGCGAGTCGCAAGGGGGTCGCAAATATGCAACCCACCTCATTAATATTAATGAGGTGGGTCTTTGCGACCCCCTTGCGATTCGCAGATGGTGTCAGGGACACCATCCTGCATCCGGGTTTGCGACTCGCAAATTGCGAGTCGCAAACCCAAAATTTCGTACATCTGGCCCTTGGTCACTGGCACCAGCCACAATTAAAAGTATATGGTTATGACACATCAATCTACTGCAAAAATAATGAGATGACCAGCAGTAAATACTGCGCTGTACGTGTGTACTGCTGGATGAAGGAAAACTACCTCTGCTTCAATTACATCAAAATGTGTGTTCCAGTAGTGAGTGGTGCCCTGGACTAGGTGATCACTCTCTGTACAGCTCTAGCTCTGGTGTGAAGTAGAAAACCCTGCCATAATCTTGGATTTAACCTAATCTTCTAGCCCCCGCTGAACTAAGTGGAGATTTCCACAACTCTTTGTTATGCATGCACCACTACATTAATCTTTTGTTAACTCTTTCTCTCCTTTCATCATATTTTCCTTTGCATCACATTTTCTGATAGAGTCGGAACGCAAACTGCCAATTCCAACATTTAACCATAAGGAGGGGCTTTCCCCTAGAACACTTGACATTTTCATCAGTGAGGCCCAGTCTCTGGCCAGGCCATGCCAGTCCTCACCCAAATGACCTCTTGGTGCTTAAACACTGGATGGCATTACCAAACTGAACTGATGTGGTTTCCATCCACTATGAAGCTTCCTTTGCTTCTGCAGAGTTGAGCTCTGATTGAACCTTTTCCCACTTATGAACACTGATTTTAACAATCTCAGAAGGATGCTGAGCTACACCTCCGCAGTAGGTGATGTAAATTACACCTAAATGTCTTCACTGGGCATTCGATCCTTTAATCAGTTATGGAGGACACAGCTTCTGTAGTCTTACCCAGTGCTATGGTCTTGAATGAGGGAGAAGGGGACAACAAATAGGTTACCTATCCTTGCTGTAAAATATAGGACTTGAAAAGACCTTCAGCTTATGTATGATTTTTGTTTTTCACTTGCATAAGAGGTTAGATGCCCTGCCAGTGGGAAGCTAGCTATCTAACCTAGTTGTGGGGCATTGATTCCAAACAGAACTGTACTCCTTAGTGAAAAAAAGAACCTGGAGTCACCCCAGCCATGCATCTGCTCCTCTACCATTGTAAAGTCATGAATTACCTTTGACTCTTCACAGTTTTTCAATGTATGTGTAGGTAAGAGGCCAAGCGAATGTCACAGTGTAGTAGAGACACCTTCTTTTAAGCACAGGATTCACCTTCTTTGCTAGTCCACACAGAAATATGAAAGGCGGATTTCCTGTCACTGGATTATCTGACCGAGCTTTGTGCCTGTCTGTGTGGATTTGACTTGTATGAACCACATTATACAAGATTGGACTGGCCGTATAGTGTATGGCACATGGTAGGGTAAGGGCCATGGGGCTCCTTTTAGGGTTTGCAGGGTGGAGGCATTGTCAGTGATCCAGCCTGGAAAACATTCCTGAGGAACACACACAATGTTCTTGTGGACACAGCCACATTCTTCAGCAGAGTAAATCACTTTGTATAACTGGGGGCTGGCATGAAGAGATTTACTGGTCTGTTTTGAGATTCCAGCTGACTACTAGTACCAGCACTCAGCACAATCTTAATTCACCAGCTGTTTTGTACAGTTAGCCTTATCTGCTGAATGTATTAAATTGTCCTGTTTTTGCAACCCTTGTAGCTATTCCCCGGGTCTCAATCCAGTAAGAAAGCTGCTGCTAAAAGAGGAAGCTCTCCCAGTGAACGTGGGTGTTTTAATATGTGTAGCGCACCTTAGTCCAAAGTGCTGGGCACCCAGGGTAACTTTTGTTTTGTACTTAGTTGATAAGTCTTCATCACCTTGAAAAACAGCACTGATGGATAATGATAACACCTTTTGCACTTGGGAGTTGAGCTACAGCCCTCTATCACATCCTTTTCCTCATGTGTTATATTTTTGTTTACTACTTAACGTAAGTCTTTTATTCATTGGACAACCATAATCGTGTGAATGTATCCTCAGGAGAGGTCATACCTTTAATGTAGTGAAGTAGCTTCCTCATACACTTGGGACTCCTCAAGTGCCGAAGAGCTGGTCCAAAACTCAGTCCAATGTCAGACACTTTACTGACTTGTACTGACACAACCCTATCCTTCTGACCTTGTATAGACCACAGTTTGGTTGAGCATTATCCTGATCTCGCAGGACCCATCTCCCTCTATGAAAAGCTTCTGCAACCTAAGTAGTACAGCTTGTTAAGCTCACACTAGTTATTAACTTGTGCTTACAGTCTTTCTGCATTTTATTTTGATTGTACAGGGTGTGTTGATCGGATTTAAAGGGGAACTGATTCACACATTCAACAAGGACAACTCTGTCTTGAAGGACACTGAACATTTCAATCAGCTGACCAACAGGACCAATATCATTCTCTTGGGAGATACAATGGGAGATCTGACCATGGCAGATGGCGTGACCAATGCTGAGATCATCCTGAAAATCGGATACCTGAATGACAAGGTAGGGGATGTGATGTCTCTGGTGGTGGCTCTGGATTTGAAGTGTTGAGTAAGTGGCACACCGTTTCTGTGTTAACTTACTTGAACCTTTCACATACATTTTGGTTGGTAATTTAAGCCATTGATTACTTATAATTGGATTACTTCTAGTTGGGCAATGGTTCTATGACGCACAGGCTTTCCATTCTATCAGACAGAACACTGTAGTAATGTGCAACTGTCTTGTGTTGTCAGTGGTGCTGTCTAACAATTAAGGACAGGTGGCTTTGCAATTTTCTCGGGCCCCACGTCAACAAATAGAGAAAAGTCTGATACTGACTAACAAAATCTTATATCTTTGAAAAATCTTGCTTCAAAATACAAATAATCAGACCTTGTTTAAATTGTAATTACGAAGTAGAATCAATGGAGTGATTTGACCAACATTCTGTTGGGAGGTGCGATGTGAGTTGAGGATAGGATGATCAATGCAAAAACATTACTGATTAGATTGGCAGGTTCATCGAAACGCCAGACTGAAAATTTCCTGTTAAAATCATACAGCCAAGATCTGTATGTGAAGCTGATCAATCTTAACCCAAGGAAATTTGCACCTTTGTGTTGGGCACTGCTAACTGCTTAGCTTTGCCTTCTAAAACCAAGCTGAAACATCCTTTGTAGCCGACTGACTTGCTGTTACTTTGGTTCTTTCTCCTGGGTGATGTAGGCAGTGACACTGGAATACTGATATGCTCAGTAAAAACATCAACCATTGAAGGTATTTTTTTTATCCAAGGATTATTTCACATGGCTCTTTCAAACATAATTGTAAAATATGTGATATATATACAGTAAATTAAGACCTAGAAATAACACAAAGGAACGTTGAAACAGAAAAAAATGGGTCTTGCAAAATAAATCTATCAAACCAGTTGCTATTCGAAACATGTCTATTTTCTGATTGAAGTTGTGTTCAGTTCACCATGCGGTGCTGAAATGCAGGTTTAAGAAGTGTTGGATCACATAGTCCAAAGTACAAAGTGAACATACTGTCTCCAGGACCTAAGGTTCTGAAGGGTTACTGGTAAGAGCAGTCATCCTTACTTATGCATTAAACAGCTAGGTTTACTGAAGCATCATGAAAAGAGAATGATCTCTTACATCACACATGTATACTGTCTGCGTCATGCCAGAAAGCAAATCAGTGGCTAAGTACAAAACAGTGACCCTCACCTCAAACACTCGCTCATATTTGTAAGTATCCTGCAGAGCTTGAGACCGCACCTTCTGGCCCGTTGTTTAGGAGACAACAAAAACATAATGAGAATTGTATTGGGTTGCGTCGTCATTACTTTCGAGTAACATTGCATGCTTGTCCTGTTCTGTTTCCACAGGTTGAAGAGCAGCGCCAGATGTTTTTAGATGCCTATGACATTGTGCTAGAGAAAGATGAGACGCTGGATGTGGTCAACGGAATTCTGCGCTACATAGGAGCCAAGAATTAAAGAGCAAACTGTCTCCCACTGCCTGACATGCATGCTGAACCCCCTGGACTGAATCGTTTGGAAGGTTGCATGCACGAGATGACATCATTTACGCTCCAGATGCTGTCAGTACAATCTTGATAGACAGCGTTTTTTAAAATAATATATAACAGAACGATTGTCTGTGCTGTTATCACATCAGCCTGCAGTTTGCATAGAGAGGTGAAGGTGCTCCAGCAGATGGATGTCCTCTTGTGCATCTGCAGTTCCAGCTCCTCCTGGAAATGAATAGCAATTTTAATGTACTGTTCTATATTTGGGTAAGAATACCTGTTGGTGTTCTTGTTTGTAACAAAGGACAAACGAATAGGTTGTTCCTTGTAGGAAACTTTTAGACACTCTGTTTCCTTTTACATGTCATTTGTCTGTAAAATAGCAAAATACATTGATTGTTTTAAAACATTCAAAATAATAACCTGTTTTGTTGGTTTTTAGTTTTTCATGTATGAATGCCTCTAGCAGGGTTTATTAAACCAAAAGGTCGGTAGTCCAATGTGCCACAGGCTGTTTAAGGTCATCTGTTGACAGTAGCAGTAGCTATATTTAAGTGGTAGGTTTTGCATTGCTTCTAACTGCCGGGTTGGTAGCTATGGTAGTAGTAGTAGTAATCTGGTTCTCCTATCTTTCCAACCGACTTCCGTTTGTTTACATTGACACCTTCAGGTCACAAAATATCCCTAATGCCTGCAGAGTCCATGCGTGTTCCATACTGTCTTCTGTCATCTTCAACCTTTACACGGAGCTGCGTGGTGATTTACTCACCTATAACAGCATTGAGATTCACTACTACTTGAAAGTTTGCTCTGCTTCAGACATCTAACGCCTCAAACACTGCTTGCGTATCATCTAGACCTGGATGTCCAGTACCTACCTGAAACTTAACCCAACCAAGACACAATTCCTGTTTTTTGCCAAGAACAACAAACAAGATTCAGTACAAACCCAGCTCACTGACATGAACCTGGACGACTTCAACCCCAACTTTCACCACATACCAAATCACTTGGATTCACACCATTCTCACTCTCAAGGTACACCATGCCAAAAAGCAAAGATGGCCTTGTACCAGCTCTCTCTTGTAAGGAAAGGCAAATCATCTCTTCCACACAGCAACTTTGAAACAGCTGCTCAAGCCATTGTACTTTTGCATCTGTATGATGGTAATGCCCTTCTCCATGTCTCTTCTAGGGACTGAAGAAATGTGATTACACCACCCCCATCGTGATGGAACTTGATTGGCTTCCTTGCCGACCTACACCATCTTCAAAATCAGCAGCATCTAATTCAAAGCTATCACGACCCACACCCCTGATTATCTTGCAGACAAACTCGCTGTATCTGGTGGTTCTTGGCATGCCCACTGCAAGGACAGACTGCAGAAATTACAACAACAATTAAAAAACAAGACAGCAGGCCTTTCCCATCTATAAACCCAGGATCTGGAACAAAATCTCCATATCCATCAGGACCACTTCAATGCTGCATCAATTTAGGAAACTGTCAAAGACTCCCCTCTTTAAAGAACAAAGAATTACAATGCATTTACCAATCACAACCCAGCCTCCTCTCCTATTTTTGACTGTATGCTTGTCTCTCACCTTGTACAGTGCTCATCTGCCTATTGGCTAGGTTTGTGCTATAGAAATACCATATGAATACTAAATCTGGTAGGTCAGGACCAGAGATGGACAATCTGCTGCTGTACCTGTCTGCAGTAGTACCCTAGAGGAGAGTTTGCACTAGCACAGACCATCTGCACCTTCCAAAACTCCAAAATGTATTAATGGGATAGGCAGCCGGAGCCCACATGCCTCCCTATACTGCTTCATCTCCACTATATTTTTGGGGCAAGTGGTGATAGCATTCATCACTTTGGGCCTCATTACGTGTCTGGTGGTTACTAGACCGCCAGACTCGCAGATGGTCACACCGCTGCCAATGCAGCAGTCCAACCGCCACATCAGCAGTCCAACCGCCACATTACAACCCTGGCTGCCAGGGAACCGCCAGCTCTGCCAGGATTGGAGATCTTGGCAGTCTGGAGGTGGCAGTGGTCCTAATATGCCAGGGCAGCGCTACAAACAGTGCTGCCCTGGGGATTACGACTCCCTTCTCTGCCAGCGGTTTCATGGCGGTACCACCGCCATGAAAATGATGGTGGAGAGCAGGTGCAGGGGGCCCTAGGGGGGTCCTGCACTACCCATTCCAAGTGCATGAGCAGTGCAGGACACCCTACCCAGCACCCTCGCAATGTTCACTGTCTGCTTTGTGAACATTGTGACAGTGAACATTGGGAGAGTTCTGAAGGACCCTGCGCTCTACAGCCTTGCCACTGGCCCGATTACACGCCGGAGACAATGCTATAGGCTGTTTCCTGCTAGGCCAGCGGGCAGAAACTCAGGTTTCCACCCCCTGACCTAGCGGGAAACTCTTAATGGGGCCAGCAGGGAGGTAGCCAGTATGGCGGCAACCTCCCCGTTGGACGTTCAGCAGACCTTGTAAACTGTCCTCCTACCTCATAATCAGCCCATTTGTCTTGTGTAGCATAGTCTTTCTATATGTTTTGGGGATGTTACATATCACAGACTTTGCTGCTTGTTAACATAGTTGATATGTACTAAATGGGTTTGAGTGTATGACAGAAATACTATGCCTTGGTTTCGGGGTTTCATTGACATGGGTTTCTTGCTTCTCTCTTGTTGTCTGAAATGATATGTGCTAAGTTATCACTATTCTGCTATTCGTGTTGCCAAGATGAATATTTCCATTATCTGCAGCATTTCATGGTAGCTAGAAATGTAATTGCAAATTGACCTTTTGCAAATTCTGTGTCTGCAGAATTAAAAGATACAATGTAGTAACTTCTGTATGCTTCCAAATAAACTAATAGGAGCACCTTTTTTTATCCTATGCAGAATCCAAGTGCGAGGGAGCCACCACTTGCTCCATTGATCTTAATGCTTGAAAAAAGTAGCATTGGGGTGGGATTGGGAGATTGACAGGTTGCAATAGAGCCACTGATTATCAAGGCTCTAATATGAAGCATACTGATTTGCAAGAAGGCTTTACCTGACTCAGCAAATAATATGAAAAAATATTACGATAGGTTTCATACTGATACACCAAGTTGTGAGTCAGCTAAGTATTTAGGGATTTAACTAATAAGTTAAGGGTTTATGATTAATGTCTGGCATATATTTAGTTTTTCAGTTATTTCATTTTTTGGTGCTGAGCTGTGTAATATTATGATAATAATTCTTAGTCACCTGACTTGGTTAAGAACAGCACCTAATACATTTTAATATGCTGTATAATTCCACTGTTTATGTGTGTCCTAATTTGAGGTTTCAGGGTCGGGATCTTCAATATCATCTGCAGATATAAGAGACTGATCTGTCTGACTCCTAACACTTCCACTCTATTAGAACATAATTCATTTAGAAGAGGTGAGAGACACCTCCTGCTGTTCCTTTTTCTGAAATGTTCATAATATCCTTTTGGGTATTAGGAAATCTACAAGGGCCCATATTGCAGTACAAGCACACCTTCTTGTTTATGCCACTGCGCACCTTAAAACAGGTGTGCCAGGTTCAAACAGGGAAAGTGTGCCCTATTATGGTGAATGGGCAGCCTTGAAGTCGAACTGGACTACAGGCAGCACATTCAAGTGAAATATGGAGCGGCTGCTTCAACGCCTCTCTGCGTTTCACTGTGCAGGCAACAACCCGCCTGCACTTCCAAGAGGAATGAGATCCTCTCGCAGGCGGGTGCAGTGAGTGACCCTCTTGCTCCCCTCCAGAGGGGAACACCAGCCCGGGAGCACATAAACATATTACGCCACAAAGGAACTGTTGTGAAGCATTACTTAAGTCCTCAGCATACACTCATGCACTTTTCATTAGCTCATACTTTGCATTAACCACACCTTAACACCTCCCCGCAAAAAACTTACTTCCTGTTCAGTGTCTGCCCAGAACCATGAGGATTCTAGTTGCATAACATCAAAATGCTACATCTCCCCCTTTATTAAATGAAAGGGTGGCAGACCTCACCAATCACATTTCTTCAATTAGTCGATGAGGTGCTCTCACTTGTCTGCCAGCTTGGGTGATCAGAGATGATCAAGGTACATCCTGCGACATAAGCTGTGGCGCCTAAGCCGAACCTGCCGGAGGGGTCGCTTCCTGTATGGTTTCAGAACTCGACATGTCTCTGTAGATGTTTAAAATGTGAGGTGTCCTGAGTGATGGTACCATATGTTCTTTGCACGCCACAGCCTTTATTGGATCAGCAGCAAACCGCCTGTGTTTCTACTTAATCGATGCCCAGTCTCCTTTTTTTTTTTGTCCTCATTCACTTGACCGGCAACATCCGATCTTGGAGGCCTTGTCCAAAGATCCTTTAGCAGATTTTTGACCTCTTCTTGGAGGCTTCGGTCCGGAATGGTCTACTTCTCTGATTAGGAGTGCTTTAGTGCACACCTTCAGTGTATTTCCCAAAACCGGCCCAGAATGTAATCATAGGACAAACCAAAAATTACTTCTTTAACCATCTTCTTAATGGTTCCCCGAACTTATAATCCTTCCTCCCTTCATCCGCTTCCCTTGTATCTAATACATAGTTATATCTTAACGAGTCTTTCCACTCTGACATCATCGGGGGGATGCGCTTACCCATTTCTTGCATATTTCCCTCCTGGCCAATAACATCATAGAGAACAGAAGTTTAGCGCTATTTCTATTCACATTCCTTGAATCCAGCTGACAACCAAAGATGACCCATATAGGGCTTACCTGGCCAATTGATGGTAAGACCTCCTTCTAGAACAGACTCAGCTGTGGACACTCCTAGAACATGTGCAAATCATCTGCCAGTTCTAAGCCACATTTTGTACAACTAACCAAAGCATCTTGCTTCAGTTTGGAGAGTTTCTCCAGCGTCCAAAAAGCCCTGTGAATTGAAAACAGATGATTCCTTCTTAAACAAGCGGGTTTAACTGTAGAGTACAACAAAGTAACAGATACTTGCCATAATTCTCTTATCTGTACTCCTGGCAGACAGTGTTTCCAAATTTCTTCTGAAATCCCGTCAACAGATTCCAACAATGTCCAATACCATCTTGCCACTTCTTTCTTGGTCTGCTGAGTATTTTGTTGAAGTAGTTTTTCCACCTCGTTCGAATCACCGACCTCTTCTTTTACACTCTTTAACCAATTCCTTATTTGCAAGTATTTAAAGTTTGAAAGGTTCCCATCTACCTCCATATTGAGATCTTCATACGAGTTTAAACCCTCTTTGTTACACAATTGTCCCCATTGCACTAGTCCTGCCTCTTTCAAATGTAAAGCCAGGGTATCATTGGTCTATTCTGGAGAGCCCGGCGAATCCCAAAGAGTTGCGTATTTACTATAGTATGGTAACTTAGTGGTCCTCCTTACCTCATACCACAATTTTACCGAGTCCTGCATTATTTTGAATCTCTCCTTCTTAAAGTATTTAGGGTCTCCAAATTTATATAACCCCCGCGTTTTATCATTAAATTCCATCATGACTTTTAATATCTGTCCTAATTCTGAGGTCCCTGATTCGTACAGGGCCCCTTTTATGTTTTAATGAAAAAAGCCCAGGCATAATATTGAAGATCAGGTAGTGCTAATCCCCCTTTCTCCTTCCTCCTTCTCAATTTCTTCCATGATATGCGTACTCCCTTAGCAGCCCATACAAAACTAATAATTTCACCTTGTAATTTGCCCAGCCATTCCTTATCATATCTTAAAGGGTCCCGCATTAAGGATAAATAACAACTTAGGTAATATCGTCATCCTATTCTGGGGAGAGAAAATCTTGTAAAAATGCCCAGTCCCCTTTGTCAGAAACTGTCTCCTGGGCATGGCGACGCTGATCTGGGTATGTTTTCATTTTATTTTCCGAGCAGTGTCGGTGTCTCGCATCTTGTCAGCACCCACTGATCGATCCGGGGTCCATTGAGGTAGTTCTGTTCTGATGGCTTTCCGAAATAGCAAGGTGGCTGGACTTTCAGCAGTTGTGGAGTGAGGAGTTGAGCGATAGGCCTGGAGGGCCTGACACATGGCTTGGTGCAGATCAGTTCCCTCTATGGACGCTTGTTAAATGACCCTCTTGAGGGTGCCCATAAATCGTTCGATTACGCTAGTGGTTCTTAACCGTTTGACGTCTATGGACCCCCAATGTATCATTAGTGGAAACTGAAGATCCCTCACGGAGTCACTACTGAAAGTCAGGGAGCCCAGCCTAAACATTGTTGGTTATTTGAATCGCAAAAAAAAATGCACAAAAAATACAGAAGCAAGCATTCATCAAGCACATACACAAATGGTAACACATTTTATTGAATTTCCTAATATTAATAAAAAATACAGTTTTTCATTTTAATAGGAAGGTTGGAGAGCTTTTCCAAATGGAATTGAAGCCACACACCACCCATGCTGTTTTCTGTTTGATGCACCTGCACGGCTCCCACAAATCAATCTGAGGATACTAATTTAATTTTTAGCCTCCAATTTCAAATTCCTTGACATTTCCGGTACTTTTAAAAATGTTCAATTTTACATTTAACCACTTCATTTATATCTACTTTATTAATCTGTTAATATTATTAATTTAATTTTCTAAGTAGTCGCGAACCCGCTGAGAAGGCTTCACAAACCCCTAGGGGTCCCCAGACCACAGGTTGGGAAACACTGAACTACACCTTTGGCTTGAGGCCAAAGGGGTGTTCTCTTTTGGTGTTTGACGTTGTCGTACAAGAATGTATTTGAACTCTTTGCTGTTAAAGGTCAGGCTGTTTAATTTTGCGGATACCCCATGTTGCAAAGATGTCAGCAAGCACTTCTATGACTTTCACATGAGTTGCTGAATATAGGACTTTCACCTAAGGAAAACATGAGTATTCATCTATGACTACCATCAGATGGTGTCCTTTTCCTAGTGGGCCAGAAAAAGTTAACGGCAATTATCTATCCAGGCATGGACAGGAAGATCAGACATTGTTACAAGTCACTCTGTCACCACAAATGCACATGCAGCATGCCTTCAGCTCCCTCTCGACTCACTCATCTAGCTGAGGGAACCAAACTCGATCTCTTAATGCTCTTTTGGTGGCTACAACACCATGGTGTCCTTCATATGCCAGCATGATGACCTGCTGTATTAGGCTTCCAGGTATGACAATTCTCGGACCTATTAATAGTGTGCCTTTTTGGGTGACTGCTAGCTCATCCTGCACATTTCTGAACTTTTGAAAATCAACATCATCAGCAAGGAGCGAGGTACTTCTCCTCCATGATTGTGTGGTAATCTGTTCTTTGACTATGCTCATGCCTTTATCTGTATTGGTCACAGCAAGTATTTGTTCCACAGATAGAGCCACTGGTGTACTGGATTGCACAATAAAGTTGAGATATGCTTTAGCTGTCTTGGATGTCGAACTGTAATGATCCTTCCCAATTTGTGCACAATTTCATAGTCATATTCTTGTAGTCTTAACTCCCACGTCTCGATGCAAAGGGGCATCTTAGCCTTTGGGTTTCCAAACATTGTAAGCAACGCCTGCTTTGATTCGTGACAATGGTGAATCGATCTCCATAGAGGAATACTTGGAAGTGTTTGCAGGCATACACCACAGCCATACTCTGTTTCTCTGGCTGAGAGTAAGCACGTTCTGCATCAGGCGGGCTTCAACTGGCATAGTCCATAATGTGTCTTTGAGCATTTGGACGGCCATTGTGTTGAGCAAGGATTGTCCCTAGCCCTACTGGGCTCGCATCAACCGTTATTTCAGTATGTAACGTAGAGTCAAAGTAGGCCATTTTCGTTGCATTCTCAATAGCATGTTTAATATCTTTGAAACTCTGGTCTTATTCTGGAGACCACTGGAATGGTACATTTTGCTTTGTCAGGTCTATTAATGAGTCACTCAGTGTAGCAAAATTGCAAATGTATCTTAAGCAATTACTGGCCATGCCTAAATTGGATCGCAGCATGGTGACATCTTGTGGGTGGGGGGGCAAGTGGATGATAGTGCTTGCACATTGTCGGTGTCTAAAGCCATTCCCTCATCAGAGAATATGTGCCCAAAAAACTTGACTTTGGTCTTGTGAAACACACACTTTACGGCATTCAGAGTGAGACCTCCATCAGCAAATAGCTGGCACACTTGGGTAAGGGCTTTGTCATATTCCTTTTGTGTTCTCTCAAAAACTAGTATGTCATCACTGTAATTGAAATCATGTGTGACAGGTTGGATTACTGGGTAACTAACATAATTAAATATCTCAGCAGCCGAAGGTACTTCAAAACTCTCTCTATTATATCTGAACAAACTAACATGAGTTGAAAAGGTTGGAATGTACCTGCAGTTCTCCGATTCAAGTTGATGGTATCTTTGGTTCAGGTCTGTTGCATCATCATGTCGGCTGTGTGTGGACCAGACTGTCTCTCCCTTTCAATGGCTTTATTTGCTTAGCATATGTCAACGCAAATGTGCACCGCTCCGCTACTGTCCTTTCTAGGGTCGAGCCTGCGTTGCATGCGCTCGCGCATGCGTATCGCAGCGAGACGCTTTAGTGTTTAGAAAAGGGCTCGGAGCCCTGTCGACGTCACGTCAGTGTTTTTCATTGGTTAGTGGGCTTGCCTAATAAAATCTGCTTGCTTTCATTAGTCGAAGGCATGCATACGTCATGCCTTTTCCGGTGGCTAGCCCTCCTCGAGCGCAGCGACCAAGTACAGAAAACATGCGAGGCTCGCTGTTTTCTGTCCGGCTCGTGGACTACTTTTTCTCATATTTACTAGCGCGATTTTGCTTGGCAGAAGTCGAGCGCTTTACATAGTTAATTGCACTTTTTCGGCTTACGTACATAAATGCACTTTTGCCGATAGGTGAAAAGTCGGGTTAGGAGTTTACAACACTATCAGCTCTAACATGAGCAAACGCGAGACCCGTTGCATTGTAAATGCTTGTTTGCTACTGCTACTATAGGCAAAAACCATGGCATAGGGCCTGTGGAGCGTTCAATGATGCCATGTTTTAAAAAGGCTTCCAACTCTTTCTCTACAGCTGCTTTTAGATGAAAAGCAACTTTGCAGTGTCGCTGAGGAAATGCCTTTATTGAAGTGAAGCTGCACTTTCATTTTCATGAGTTTTGCCAGGCCATGGATTAACAACGGCAATCAGCTCATGATTTTGGACTGAGGTTGTAGTTGAGGGGTATCAGTCCCATGTCAGCAGCAGTGGCTAAACTGAGTAAGCAGGCACTCAACGTGGTCCCTTTTAGAACCTGAATGACGGCTTGCACCAATGTCTTTTTATGTCGCATTGTCACTATGAACGATCCTGGACTTTGCAAAGGCTCAGAAGCAACCCAAGTACACACCTTCATGCCTGATAGAGTGAGACGAGGCACAGGGCACAGACTGTTAAACTTTTGTACTGGAATTATATTAATTGATGCACCACTGTTGATGATGAAAGTTACTTTATGATCGTTCACTTTCAGCTTGATTTTGGGAAAGTGGCCACATTTTATGTCAAGACCGGAGGCTCTTATTATGCTTATTTCTTGCTTTTATTTTGAATAGCAGCACAGTCAAGAAACGAAGAACACCAATCCCATAAAGGCCCGAAAAGAGATCGGGCCAATGGGAACAAAAACAGACTAAAACGGACCAATCAGGGTCCGACATAACCAATATATAACTATCTAAACCACGACCAGTCCTCTGTTCTTGCTGCTCGCAGTCAAGATAAGTATATATTGGTTCTATATATCTCTTTTTTTCTTTGCTGTCTGGTATTAGAAATGTATGCCTTATTATTTGCTTATTGTTGCTTACACTGTATGTATTAGACGTAACTTGCCTTATCGCTTCGTGCAACATTCTTCCCCGCTCGCGGTCCCATTTGGTGCCATCCGGCGCCCGCTGTGCCTTTTTTTCTGCTGTCGGCGTTCTAAAACGCCTCGCCTCAGTGCTGCTTTGTGACGCGCTGACTAAAAGCAGAGGATTTATCTGCTTTTGTCAGCGTTCATCTGCCTTTTCTCCCCGACAAAACCTTATGCTTATGCTCCAACGTTTCCGACAAGCACACTACACGTCTCTGGGTGTGGCCGTCTCATTCTCCTCCGAAGGGGTGTGGCCTTGGCCTTAAACACACCCTCTCTTTGTGTATCTCCATTTTAACCCTAATTTTGCTGGTTTCTTTGATTTTCTTTGTTCATTCACTTAAAAAATGGATTTTTCATCCTTTTTTCAGGACAATGACAGTGAGGATGAGTTCAAATCGAATTTGAACGATTTTATCCAGTCCACTGTTGCTAAAGCCGTTTCTCTTTCCATGAACAGGGTCACAAAAATTTTAGAAAACTCTGTTTTATCATATATGTCAGAATCTACATCGGCTCTAACTGCGGGGGAATGCAGTAAGCGCAAAGCCACGGTGGCTTCAAAAAATCAACAAACACCCAAAAAATCTGCGCTTTTGGATAGTGAGTCTATCTCACACGAGATTGAGGACGAAGTTCCTCCCAGGCCTCCAAACAAGGAGGGGAAAATTACGGGACAAAAGAGCAAAAGAAAAGTAAAGCACATTAATAGTGCACAAAAGATTGTGATTCCCGCCATCCATGATACGGATGATGATTCAGATAAAGATAAAAATATTTTTGATGATGATGACGATGATATTTCGACTCTTGGTCTGGTCCTCCCCCTAAGAGACAGAAACCGGTGGTCTGCAATGATAACCCTTCAACCAAATCCATTTTGGACTTGGAGGGTAATCCTGTGTTTGACCCAAATCTGACTCATCATCCTAACTCCACAGAATGGTTTCCGTCAACCCATGTTGGAGACTATATTTCGGCAAGATTACGCACTCCTTTAGATAAACAAACTAGATCAAAACTTAAGGCGGAATGTCCTAGACCTGTTCTCCCTCTTCACATCACTGCTACTCCCTCGATAGACCCTTCTATGCTAACTTTCTTCACAAAATTCAGCAGAGATTCACGGAAAGGAGTGGCTAGGGCCTGGTCTGTGTGCCAGGATAAAATTTTGGACATGGTGGGTCCTCTATCATTGATTTTTGACTTGGCTGAATATGCCAGACTTGAAAATGTGTCCATCAATCCGGAAGATTTGTCCTTATGGGTACAAAGAGCTTTTTGTTTGTTGGGTAATGCCAATTCAGCTATGACCCATGAGAGACGTAAAAGATTACTACTGAAACTAGATACTAAATTAGCAAACTTAGCTTCAATGGATCCTGGCATGAAAGCCGCCGGACTACTTTTCGGTGATTCTTTCATCAAAGAACTGAGCAAATACGTAACGACTTTTGCATCCCTGGATAAGGCACACCAGTCCTTAAAGAAAGTCTTTTCCAGTCGGGTTTTTGCCAGGGCCGGTAGAGGTAGGAGTTGCTCTACCGGCCGCTACCCAAGATCTCTGGGTTTCCGAGGCTCCTAAAATTCCTACAACTCCTACAATTCTCCACAGGATTTCCGACCCCAGTTTTACCCTCAGAGAACCAGAGGTTTCAGGGGAAGGAATCAATGTTTCCAGAGGTCTTCACAATAGCAAGTAAGTGTTCCTTTTGGCCATCTTTCCGTTGGGGGTCACCTAAAGTTTTTCCTTCACAAATGGGAATCTATAGGTTCAGACCCATGGGTTCTAAATACAGTTCAGGATTAATCTATCGAGCTTTACGACATTCCTTTTCAAACATCTCGTCCCCTTCCTTTAAATTTCTTGGCAGAAATAACTACTAGTATCTCAAGAGGTTCAATCTCTCCTTCAAAAACATGCAATTCAACACACTCTTTTACACCCCTCTGGTTTTCAAAGCTCCATCTTCTTAGTTCACAAGAAAAACAAAAAGTTGAGACCGGTCATAAACCTCACGGAGTTCAACCATTTCGTGGTTTATCGCCACTTCAAAATGCAGACCATATTACATCTCAGGGATACCCTCCAACAAAACGACTGGATGATTCGTTTGGATCTACAGGATGCTTACCTCACCATCCCTATTCATCCAGATCACAGGAAATGTCTTCAATTTCAGTGGCAGGGTTCAACGTATCAGTTTTCTTCCCCTCCTTTCGGTCTCTCGTCAGCTCCTTGGTGTTTTACCAAGCTCATGAAACCAGTGGTCTCCCATCTCAGGACCCTGGGTATTCGTCTCATTATATATTTAGACGACATTCTTTTAATGGGCCAGAATCTTCAATCCCTCCTTTCTCAAATGCTTCTGACTTGTTTTTTTCTTTCGGATCTGGGTTTTCTAATAAAATTAAGACTTTCCTTCATAACTTACTAGGAAAATCTACATTATATTTGTCACTCTGTTTGAGTTCTTTTTTTGAACTGTGGTCTTCTTTACAGGTAGCCAACCCCTCATGTGCATGCCATTTTTTGGTAGACACCATCAGTGCACATTTATCTTCTTGGCTGGTACTCGACAATGACGTTGAAGAACTTTTGTACAATAACGATTGATTTTGCCTGGTTTCTACATGTAACTGATGTTTCTTTTCAGCTTTAGGAGTATGGCGCAAATGTTCCTGTAATGTTCTCACAGCCGTTTTCTCCTGCCGTCATGATGCATTTAATTTCTATTTGGTTTGGCACACAGTTATGAAATGGTTCTCTTTCACACAACCTTTGCAATCGTCTTACACAGCTGGACATTTATCTTCATGGGGAAATGAAAATCCACATTGAAAGCACAGCATTGTTTTCTTTGAAGACATCGACTTACGTGTATCTGGTTTATGCTCGTGCTTTCTGTTCACAGTCAATGCCGATTCATGGTGTGCTGTTCCTGCTTCCATATCAGCAGCTTGTCAGTCTGCTTGTCCTTCTGCAAACACAGCCATCAGCATTTTCTCAAGACTGTGTGTTTCACTTAGCGTGCGCCTCTCAAAAAGTCTGAAGGCAGCCATCAATGAGTCTGAGGCTTCTTCATCGCTAAATTTGCAGAACTTGCAGTGTTTAATGAGTGCATCCATTGTTTCATAACCTGTTATTGTGCTTGGTTGAAGATATATCTTTCACAGTCGACATTCCGCATTTGATTAAACTTGGCCTCTAATGCTTCTTTACCTTTTGGTATGATTTTGCATCAGTCTGTGACATTTTCTTTAGTACTTCTTTCACTCCATCGCCTGCAAGGTTTTTAAAACATTTTATGATGATCTTGTCATCTTCTTCCTCTAGTACATCTGTTTAGTTATCAAATGTTTTAAACCACGTAGTCCACCTGTCACCAATATTTTTCTTCTTAGAAGTATCAAAAGAAAGCGGTGGCTTCAGGAACACGGTTGCATTGTATCTTGCGTGCCCTTCTGCTGCAATTGAGAGCACATGCTGTTCAGCCGGCTTTCGCCATGCAGGGTGGTCCTGAAATTTCCTGCAAGCACAGTCCGCTGTTGTAGCCTGTGCTGCCATATACTTCAATTGCCCCTTGCTAGTGCATAAGTTCTCTGTTTTTCATACCTTGCTTACACAATCGTTATTTCTTTCTTTGTCTGAATGATTTTTCTGTATTTGGGGTAAGTCGCAGCTTCTTCGTTGACCGCCTCATCTGCAGTTTTGGCGGGTATTTTGAATGTGCTCCTCTGTAGGGCTTTTCATCTCTTCTGCAACTGTGTACAGGCTGGAGCAGAGCTTTGACTCCACATGTGCCAGTCACAGACCACTCTTTATCAATTCTGGGCACAAGTAGCATGCACAAACAGTTCGTTGCAAACTGCCAGGATGAGCAGTCTTGTCTTCCTGGGTACTTTTCCCCTACTCGTCACCAGATGTATCGTCTTCCCCAGCCTGGGAGCATGTACATTAATTAAGCCACACAGGAGCGGCTGTAAAACATTACTTTATTCCTCAGCATACAATCACGCACTATTCATTACCTCATACTTTCCGTTAACCACACCTTAACACCCCCGCACATTAAGTACTACTTGTTCAGAGCCTGCCCAGAACCACAAGGATTCTAGTGCACATAACATCAATGTGCTACAATAACTACTCGCTGCTTTCAATGCTTTTGCGCCCTCTTGTAAACCACCAGCATTTCCATAAACAGTGGAAATTGGTTTAACCTCGGGGCTCCAAAAATCATATAAATGTTACCAGATCTGCAGATCTAATGACTTGAGTAATATTCTCAACCTAAAAATAATATTCTATACCCATAAACTGGTCTCAGATTGTATTGTATTTCACAGTCGCTTTTCTTTTCATTATCACATTTGAGAGCACCTTCAAACATGTGAGTTCATCATGTGTGTTGTACAAAAAATGTATTTGTCTGATTTAGTAAAATAACATTTTGCTCCATGTATAAGACTCTAGAGCACATATAGGGCACACATGTGACTTCTGACTTGCCTCTTAATTCACTAATAACGTTGTCATCAGGGCAGGGGCAGGAATGTTTCTTAGCTCATGTCATTTAGCACATTTTCCATTTAAATAGACATAAACTTTCCCACTGACATGTAGTATTACTGCTAAAATTATATAGCGTACAAACTGTAATGGGTGGAAATCAGGTTTCACCAAGGAAAGTGTTCTCGTAGGAAGTAGGATTACATTAAACCTAAATAAGCAGCAACCTGTGTTTTTGTCAGGGTTAAACACAAGCAAAGCCCATATCAACCTGTGCTTGACCCTCTAGTAGCTTGGCACAAATGCAGTCAGGCTTAAGTTAGAGGCAATGTGTAAACTATTTATACAGCACTTCAAACAGTAATAAACTGAAAACACAACAAAGGAAAATCCCACACTCATTTAGAAAACAAAATAAAACTCAATAAATTATTTGATACCACAACGATGAAAATCCAATTAGTAGAACCGGAGATAAGCGATTTTAATGATTTAGGTGAAAATAGTGCCTAAAAGCACAAAGCTTCAACTGTAGTAGTTTGATTGTGCCGGACAAGAAAAAAGTCACAAGTTAAGGCCGACCGCAATGGAGGGCAGACTGGGTTCAGGGAACCAAGCACCTTAAAAACAGGTTGTGGAGCATTGCGATATTCAGCGTAGAAGATGAGTCATGTAGCAGCAGTTCGGTGGGCTGCAGGGCTGTGATGCAAGGGCCTCCATC
Organism: Pleurodeles waltl; assembly: GCF_031143425.1. Lineage (NCBI taxonomy): Eukaryota > Metazoa > Chordata > Amphibia > Caudata > Salamandridae > Pleurodeles > Pleurodeles waltl. Next base: position 150,161,370 of record NC_090445.1, on the reverse strand, counting down.
GAGACGGGTCGCACATCGGTGATTCTGAGGAGCTGCAGGGTGATGTGTCACTCTGCGTCAGGTCTGCTAAGGCCACCGCTGGGCTGGTAGCGCACCTTCAGGTCCACCTCCAAGGGTCCAGGGCTAGGGTGGCACCACTTGGAGGGAAAGACTCACAGCAGACAGTCCTTCTGAGTCTTCCACAGGTCCACTCAAATTCAATAATATATCTAAGGCAAATTAAAAGAATACAAGTAAAAAAAAGACAACATTGTTCTATCTAAAGGTCTAAACACAGCAAGCATATGCTTACAATAACAAAACTAAACATAACAACAGGTGTCCATCTTGCAGAGGTATTGTAAATACTCTGTTGTTTTAAAATTTCAGCATGGTCACCACATTTAGGACCAATGTGCTGATTATAAAACAATGAAACAACATCTTTCTGTAATGGTCTCTTGGTCTAAAGGAACTAGCCACTTGGGATGTGGCACACTCCAAATGAAAAGAAACATAATAGTGCCTGAAACAATGCAGTATCCTCTTAAATCTATTAAACTAAAAAGGAGGAGAAGCAAAGAAATGAAAGGGGAACCTTAAAGGAGGAAACTGAAAACAAACCTCCTTACTGAACCACTACCCCATACAGTACACTGTCATGGATAGTAGTTCAAATAGATCAATGGCAGAACAGAGCTGAACCAAAGGTCACTTATCTATCTGTCTATCTATCTATCTATCTATCTATCTATCTATCTATCTATCTGGATGCATGTATTATTTAAACATTTTAATTTTTTTAATTACAAGATCTTGGTAGACAGCTAGGAAGAAATTCTTTCAATAATTATTATGGTGCAACTCTTCTCCCTTGGGTCTGTCAGCGATGGTAATCAACAACAAAAAACCTTTCCTTCAAAGGTAAACTGTGACATTTCATGTAACAAAATAACTGTAGGCTTAAATACAGAGCAATGACGACTCACATTTAAATACCTATTGACTTTAACAAATGTTTAACACAATAATTATGTTAGACCTAGTGTCTTTAGCGTAACATTTATAATAAACCGATTTGGCCTATAGCCATAATCATTGGCATGCCACCATACCCATCTCAGTCCTGCTGTATCAAGTATAAGCTTTGCCACAAGCCAAAAAGTGCTATAACTGACAGTCTTTTTAGTAGAAGCACACATTCATCCCAATCAAATACTGTGCTCAGGGGAATCTGTGGTGAAGCCTAAGCTTTACTCTCAGTAGTACACTTAAAGCTCTTTTTATATCAAATTAGGTCAGGCAACAGTTGCATTGTCAAACCAGCCATAAACATCCATGTAGATTATTGTAGCCCTGGGCATCCTATACTGCTCTCAAACACAAAACTACTCCCTAATGTCTAAAGTTGGTGATGGAAGTGGAGGCTGCTGGCACTGGATTACATTGCTAATGATGGCCCTCCTACCAGCTGTGCTGCTGCAACAGAAAAACAAATATTGTAAATGATCTGGTTATCAAAGACACTTTAACAGCATTACAATGTCATGTGTATGCCCCTGAAAGTTGAAGCTCAGGCAGTCACGCTGTTGATAGCTCATGCAGCTGAATAAATAGACAAAATAATCACAACTGTGTGGAGGGGAAGCACTATTTCTGTGGAAGCACACAATTTCTGCCCAATGAAACCATCTACTACTGGCTTCCAACGCGTGTGTGAAAGCAAAGCTTCTCTCTATAGTACTGAAATTTTATTGGGTTGATCACATTATGTCTGGTGACAGCTGCAGTTTTAAGCGAGACCTAAAAAGAGCTTTCAGGAGTACTAGAAAGTGGGGTTGTGGTTCCGCGCAGATGCTGGTTTATCTGAGTACAGATTTTGTTTGCTCAAAAGCTACGTGCTTCCACAGAAAGAGTGCTTACTCTGTAACCGCTGTGCTCACTTGTTTATCCAGATGATTGAGCCAGGCTCTATATGAACCAACGCATGCCACTGTGATGGATAGAACTTGCCCTATAAGGACACAAAATGCCACTATGGCATTATTAAACAGTGGTTCATGGTTAACTAGATAATTATGGTGTGTATTCTCTGGTTGCCATTTTTGATAGCTTATGATCAATACAGAAGGGATTTGCTGGTTATGGTGGCAAGCCTATGACCAAAACTTTAAACTAGATCTGTTTACTATGAAAACGTATGATACAGGCAGTGGGCTTGATTTATTTATTGTGAAAAAGATATGTTAATAGGCATTTAATTGTTATTACTTTATCATGATTCTGTAAAGAGGTCTTTTATTACATAGAATCTCACAATTTACCATAGTAGTGCAAGGGTTTTAGTGTTGGTTAAGCCCTTTTGACACACCGTGGGGATTGAAAGATTTACACTGACATTTTTTGTTAGGCCCTCTGAGGAGACCTAGTATTTTTCTTTGCCAAATGTTATGTTGTTTACATTTCTAATCATGTGACTATATGGTGAAATGTTGGAAAGCTTATTTTCAATACTATGGCCCTCATTACGACTTTGGAGTTCTTTTACATAGACCGCTGCGGGTGCCAGAAGACTGCCAGTGCTGGCGGTCTTCCAACCGCCATATTACGAATACTGAGGGGTTTCCGCCACAATTTGGGCGGAAATACCTTCAGCATGCGTGCTGGAGGTCGGCGGCGCAGAGACGGTGCCACAGCCCTCACCGCCACGCCAAAAGGACTCCGCCTGCCGTATTACGAGCAGTAATACAATGTGGCGGTGTCCTGATGGCGGGGTGCTGCTGGCGGTTGAAGCACCGGGTACCGTTCCCTGGCGGACGACCTTCTCGCCGGACAAGGTAAGTCGATCGTCCGATAGGGGAGTGGGGTGGGAGGGTGTGGGGTGTTGTGTGTGGGTATGTGAATGCGCATGTGTATGTGTGTGTGATTGTTGAAGTGAGTGTGTGTTGGTATGTTTGTGTGAATGCTTGTCTGTTGGTGCAAGCGAATGAGTGTATTTATGTATGTTGGTGAATGCATGTATGTATGCGTGTTGGTGAATGCGTGTATGTATGCGTATTGGTGAATGTGTGTATGCGGGATGAGTGTGGGTGTGTGTGTACGTGTATCCTGGCTGTCCTACCGTCGTGGCGGTACCAGGAGAGATGTGGCGGTTTGGCAGAGGCCAAACCCCCACACTTTTAATGTGGCGGTCTATACCGCCGGCCCGTCGGCTGTGAGACTGCCACCGCAGCCCTGGGGGTCTTCGGACCGCTAGGGTCGTAATGAAGGCCTATATGCCTGAATTGTTTGGTGACAAGCCAACCATAAAGGGTACAAGCCAGATTGGTTCACTGGTAAAAGTTTTGCCCAAAGCCATAGGGCAGTCTCTTTAATATAAAACATTATGACAGAATAGTCTTTGCTTATTTTCAGTAAAAAACATTTGTTAAAGTCAATAGGCCTTTAATTGTGCATTGTTATCATTGTGTGTAATGGGCTGTAGACAGGCTTTTAGTTACATGAAATATCACAGATTACCATAGGAGGCAAGTGTTTTGTGTTCATCATTGCGTAAGACAAACCCTGGGAGTAGAAGATTTTCATTGCGATAATCTTCGTTGGGAAACTTTGAGACGGGTTGTATATTGTTTTTCCCACTGTAATTTTTACAAATTATGTTATAACTGCCTGCATGATGTTTGGTAGCATACCCACACTTCCGTAGACCTTTATGGGTGATGGCTTCAAGCTAATGCTTAAGTCTATAGGCCTTATTGGTTCATTTGGAAAAGTTATGCCAAATTTTATAGGGTTGATCTGTTAATTGTGAAAAGTTATAAGAGTAGGCACGGCTTATTGTGAAAAGCATCTGTTAAAGGCAATAGGCTTATAATAGCGGATTGTTATCTCAGTGTGGTCAAAGCCTATAGGAAGCTATTTTGTAAAATGGAATCTCACAGATTATCACAATAGGCTATTTGAACATACTGTGGGGATAGAAGATTTAGAATGTGATCATCCTTATTAGGGATGTTATATGGTTTTAACAACTGTATTTTGTACATATTTGTAATTATGTTACTATGTACTTGATGGTTGCTGTATGGGAAAACTAATGCTCAATACAGTAAGTCTGATTTGTCTTTGATGACAAGCCAATGTTAAAGGCATAGGTCTGATTGGTTCATTGTGAAAAGTCTACCAGATATCATAGATCTCATCTGTTTTACAGACGTTACTATAAAGGCAATAGACTTCTTTATGTATTAGAAAAAATTTATTAAAGCCACTAAGCCCGGCTTTATTTATTTAGCACTTTATTTAGCACTTTTTCATGATGTCTTCATTTACAAACAGCATTTGCAGTTCATATAAGAAAATGTATGAGAACTATGATCCTGAACGCTGTGGTGGTTGGATCAGACATGACCAAAAAACCCAAAATATTCTGTAACTATTATTCTTTTTTTCACCTCCTTATAACTGCCGATAAAATAATGTACACATCTTAAATGAAAAATTAATGCAAGGTAAACTCATCAGTGGGCAATGTCCTCTTTTACATTATGAAATCTTAATTGGTTAATGCAATCACTGCAGGTATCTATAAGGGAGGCCAGAAAGTCACAGAATTAAATCATGGTTTGCACAGTGGGGCTTTTGTATGTACCTATAGTTCTATGAGGTCTCAGCTTGTAACAGAAATCACTGTGAAGATGTAAGTCATTATTTTAAAACTGTATTACACATGGTATAAGATAGGCTGCTACAGAATGATTTCTTGTTTAAGATAAAGCAAGTGCTATCAAATTATATCAGGAAACACCTAGTGCATAGCATTTTAATTGTAATAATATTTATGAATCTGTAAAATGTGGTTGCAAGTAACTGCTAATGCTGTGTTTTCAGATACTCACTTTTGGAGCACGGTGGCAGCAGGGAAAGAATCTGGGACAGCTACATCAGCTTAGAGGAAAAAGGCTCGTACTCTAGTTAATCTACTTGTGATGTGATTTGGAGTGGTTAGAGCTCTCACCTGATAGGAATGTATCCAACATGGTGGAGTGGGGTTTTAGGGGGAGTTTCAGGTTAGGTAGTCAAGGACCCAGGGGAAGGAGATGGGCAGATAACTTGCAGTCAGCAAAGATTCTACTGCTGGTAGTTCAGCTGAAAATTGATAAGAAAATACAAGAAGGCCGAGTGGCAGACCCCTTCTATGACTAACTACTGGATAATTTGGTAATATCACCACTGGAGTGGTACTGAAGAAAGTAGATGATGAGCACCAGGGTCATCTTGAGAATTTAGGGGGCCTAAGAAAAGGTATATGTTGGGGGTCTCTTGTTGACGTGGAGCCAGTGTAGGTCTCTGAGGTGGGCTGAGATGTGTTTGTGCCGTGGGATGTTGAGGATGAGGCATGTGGAGGCGTTCTGAATACGTTGCAGTTTCTTCTGGAGCTTGGCCATTGTTCCAGCATAGAGTGTGTTGCCGTAGTCCAGTCTGCTGCTGACGAGGGCATGGGTGACCGTTCTTCTGGTTTCGATGGGGATCCATCTGAAGGTCTTGCGAAGCATGCAGAGGGTGTTGAAACAGGAAGATGAGACGGCGTTGACTTGCTGGATCATGGTGAGCGATGAGTCTAGGATGAAACAAAGGTTGCGTGCATGGGTGGTGGGAGTTGGTGCGGTTTCTAGGGTGGCTGGCCACCAGGAGTCGTCCCATGTGGAGCGGTTAGAGCCGAGGATGAGGATCTCAGTCTTGTCTGAGTTCAGTTTGAGGCAGCTCATCTCCATCCAGTTGGCGATGGCCTGCAGTCCGTTGTGGAGATTGATCTTAGCGGTGACGGGGTCCTTGGTGAGTGAGAGGATCAGCTGGGTGTCGTCTGTGTAGGAGACAATGTTGAGGCCGTGAGATCGGACGGTGTTGGCGAGCTGAGCCATGTAGATGTTAAAAAGAGTTGGGCTGAGAGAGGATCCTTGGGGACGCCGCAGATAGTCTTGGTGGCGTCAGACAGGAACGGAGGGAGGCGGACTCTCTGAGTTCTACCGGAAAGAAAGGATGTGACCCAGTCCAGGGCCTTGTGCGTAGAGGGTGTGGTGACAGACGGTGTCGAAGGCTGCTGAGAGGTCTAGGAGGATGAGAGCAGCAGTTTCGCCTTTGTCGAGCATGGTCCTGATGTCATCGGTTGCAGCAATGGATGCGGTCTCTGTGCTGTGGTTCTTACGGAAGCCGGATTGGGAGATGTCTAGTGTGCTGTTGTCCTCCAGGAAGCGGGTCAGTTGGCTATTGACTATCTTCTCGATTGCCTTCGCTGGGAAGGAAAGGAGGGAAAGGGGCCAGTAGTTCTTGAGGTCTTCGGGGTCTGCCTTGTTTTTTTTTTAGCAGGTCATTGACTTCAGCGTGTTTCCAGCTCTCCGGGAAGGTGGTGGTCTCGAAGGAGCTGTTGATGATTGCACGGAGTTGGGGGGCGATGATTTGGCTTGCTTTGTTGAAGACATGGTGGGGGCAGGGGTCGGAGGGTGATCCGGAGTGGATGGTGCTCATGGTCTTGGTGGTGTCCTCGTCGTTGGTTTGGGTCCAGGTGCTCAAGAGGTTGGTGTGGCTGGGTGCGTTGGGGTTAGTGGTGGCCGCGGTGGTCGTGGGGGTTGAGGAGTCGAAGCTGCTGTGGATGTCCGTGATCTTGCGGTGAAAAAAGGTGGCGAGGGAGTCGCAGAGGTCTTGCGAAGGAGGTGGGGTCGATGGAGCAGGACTTGGGGTTGGCAAGTTCTTTGACAATGCTGAAGAGCTCTTTGCTATTGTGCGCGTTGTTGTTGATGCAGTCTTTGTAGAAGGATCTTTTGGTAGTCCGGATGAGCTGGTGATGCTTGTGGATGGTTGTCTTGAGGGCGGCGTGGTTGCTCTCTGTTTGTTCGTGGCGCCACATCTTTTCAATTTCCGGCACTCCCGCTTGGAGGCCTGAAGGTCGGCGATGAACCAGAGTGCTTTCGTGCTGGTGCGGTTGTTGGAGGGTTTCCTGAGTGGAGCGAGGGTGTCGGCGCAGTCGTCTAACCAATGTTTGAGGTTGAGGTCAGCAGTGTGGCGGGGCAAGGGTTGAGATCAGCTGGTCTTTCGAGAGCTGCAGCGAGGGATCTGTTGTGGGTGGTGGTGAGCGGTGGGTTTCTGGAAGGTGAAGTGGACACAGCGGTGGTCGGTCCAGTGGAGTTCGGTGGTATGGGTGAAGGTGATGTGGCTGCTGGCGGAGAAGATGGGGCCAGCTCAGTGTGTGGGCATTGTGACAAGTTGTTTGAGTCCGAGCTTGGCAAGGTTGTCGATCAAGGCAGAGGAGTTGCTGTCGTTGGCACAACAATCCTTTGCAACGCCAATTGCACGAATGAGACTGACAACACTACACGCATACACTGAACACAACATAACAAAGGTCACACACACCAATACACAATAGCACCCTCACCAACATACCCATAACACACACCATGGCACCATCTAAGCACCCACCTTTCACAGATAGGGAGCTAAGGTCCGTGGTAGATGAAATATTGAAGGTCGAGCCACAACTTTTCGGGGCTCAGGTGCAGCATACAACCATCGCCAGGAAGATGGAGTTATGGCAGACGATTGTCAACAAGGTCAACGCAGTGGGAAACCATCCACGCACAAGGGATGACATCCGCAAGAGATGTAACGACCTGCGCAGGAAGGGGAGGTCAATGGCATTCAGGCACAACATTGCGGTACAGAAGACCGGTGGAGGACCCCCACCTACACTCCCTGACTATACCGACTGGGAGGAGAAGGTACTGGCCATCCTGCCACCGTAGGGCCTCACTGGTTCCACTGGAGGACTAGGCTCAGGTAAGTCGACTACAATTACTTCATATCCACCACATCGGTAATGCATGTACCACGCCACCCCCCTACTACCACCAGGACCACATCCCCACCCAGGCCACAACACCCACATCCAGTCACCTTGCATGCCCACAAACCCACTAAAAGGCCCACATCCCTCCCCCTGTAAGGATTGACAATGGCACTACAGCACCCACAATGCACATCCAACCCCCATGCAAAATTAAAGGATAATTCCATGAAAGGACCCTGCATGGCCTGACAGGGGAATAAAAGCACAAAATAGGGCAGAGCTGTGCATCCATTTCCGAATTAGTACATGTAAAATACATGTCCATTCCCCCCCCACAGGCACCACCACCCATGCCACCCGGATGGAGAGGCCAAGGAGTGCCAGGACCCCCATGGAGACTGAGGCCTCACTCAGGATACTGGAGAGGGATGTATGGACAGTGAGGAATACCCTGGCCAGTCACACAGTCCTGGTCTGTCTCCCTCCAGCAGCCCCACCGAGGATACCACTGACCGCCTTACCACCCAGCCACCACCATCAGCTCTGGCCAAACGACCCCACACTAGTGTGTCCCGGGCACAGACTGGTGGACCACATGTACAGAGGCCAGAGTCTCTACCCACCAACAGGCAGGATGATGATGGCCCCAGTGCAAGTGGGACTGCCAGACCTGTGCAGGGGACACAGGCACAGGGGGCAGGGCCAATGGGAGGGCATCAGTGGCCCAGAGGAGGCCAAAGGATGGAGCCTGAGACCTCCACCCACCTGCAAGCCCCTATCACTAGCCAGGACACTGCCCTGCCATCTACATCTGCTGCAGCTACTGGACTGGTGGCACTGCCACAGGACACACAGGAGACTAGCACCCCTAGCCCTGCAGCCCAGCTCCAGTCACTCAAACATGCCCTCAGACCCAGACATGCCACTGGAACATCAGCCAAGACCAAGCAACCGCTAGGAAGTGACTCTGCCCTGAACTGTCTCCCTTGTGTGCCACTGTGCTACCATGTTGACCTGCCACTACCAACACACCATCTACCAAGGGACAAATGGACCAGTACCCACTGCCACCAACAGCTGAGCCCATGCACCAGAGTATGGATATGGGCAAACTAACAAATTTGTGACACTTAATAAAACACATCTACACCAATTCGTATGTCCGCTGTCATAATGAGTATACAATTGTGAGTGTGTATGCATTAGCCAGTCAATTTCCTAACCATACCTTTATTGCAGGAAGGGAAACCCACGCACTGTAGTGTCTGAAGTAAATCACAATGTACACAATTTTGGGTTCCCTGGCACATGCCACTTCAGTCTTCAGTTAACAGTGTCAATGACTACAGACACCACATCACTAATCACATGAGTTAGACTGACACTATGGAGGGAAGACAATAGCATCAGTGAACAGTACCTCATAGGCACTGGAAGTATAGGCGGATCAGCTGGTTCCTGGAGTTGATATCTTCCCCCTCTTCTTCCTCACCGGTATTCTCATCCCCTCTCTGAGGTTGTAGGTCCGGTTGGACAGCACCCTCCTCCTCTAGAAGGGGGATAGCTTTCCTCACAGCCAAGTTGTGCAGCATGCAGCAGGCCACCACTATTCTACACACCCTCTCAGGGCCATAGCACAGGTATTCCCCAGAGAGATGGAGGCAACGAAATCTAGCCGTTAGGAGACCTATAGTGCCCTCAATCACCCTCTTAATACGTCCATGGGCCTCATTATAATTCCTCTCTGCATCTGTCCTGGGATTCCTCAGTGTCAGGAGCCATTGCAAGTTGGGGTACCCAGAATCACCTGCAAAAGTGGGTGAAAGAGCACTTTAACAAACTGCCATTACTTGCATAGAGGCTGGTTGTCAGCTATGTACTGATCCAGTGTCATACACACTCACCTATGAGCCATCCTCTGTCCCCTTGTAGTTGTCCCATCAAGTGTGGGACACTGCTGTTCCTCAGGACAAAGGAATCATGGACTGATCCTGGAAACCTGGCATTTACATGTGAAATGTACTGGTCAGCAGTACACACCAATTGTATGTTAATGGAGTGGAAGTTCTTTCGATTCCTGTACACCTGTTCATTCTCTCTAGGGGGAATGAGAGCTATGTGGGTTCCATCAATGGCACCTATCACATGGGGGATGTTGGCAAAGGCATAAAATCCAGACTTGATGGCAGGGAGTTCAGCCCTTTTGGGAAATTGGACATATGTCTGCAGGTGTTGGACTAATGCATCCAGGAATTTTAACAGGATGTGGCTAAACATTGGCTGTGAGAACCCTGCACCCACTACCACCAGAAATGAGCCTGTAGCCAAAAAATGGAGTACAGATAGCACTTGCACTTCAGTAGAGATGGCATGCTGATTCCGATTAGCTGGTCTAAATACAGGATCCAGTAAAGCACATAGGTCACGGATTGTTGCAAGATTGAGTCTGTAGGTGACAATGATGTGACAATCATCCATGGTTTCCAAATCAAAAAGAGGTCTGTACACAGATGGGGCCCTCCCTCGCCACATGGGTCTGTACCTATGGGGGAGGAAAGAACACATATGAGGGGCACACATACACGTGCAACACATGTTGTTACTGTATTAATGTATGTGCAATACGTAGGTTACACACACAGATGCTATGTATTATGTACAACGTCAGGCACCTGTGTGCAGAGTCAACTCTGTTGTAATGGCATTCCAGTTCGGAAACATTTCATAAGATGGGTGCATATGAGGATCAGACACTCATGTGAGCAAGCGACTAAGGTTGGATAATTGGAGGGCCTGAATGGGGACCCTGGCCAGGATATATTTCCATGGTGGTAGCAAGATGACAGCCTCCTGCCATCCAGGTCTGAGGGAGTGGAAGTGACATTATTCCGCTGGCGGTAGTCACCATGGCGAAAGGCGGTATTCACTGTCATGCACCCAATCATTGGATTACATGGTTGTCAATGGGGAGCCTGGGCCTATCATGATCGCCGCCGGCGGTGACTGTGCAAACCGCCGCGGAACGTACGCCATGTCGTCAGACCCATGACACTTGACTCCTGATTCCCGTGCAGGGCAGAACTCCACTAAGTGTGCTGCTGTGTCCTGACTCTGGTCACTGAAATGGCACGAGTCACAGGAGAACAGGCCCCGGCCTTCACCACGGAGGAGCTCGAGAAGCTGGTGGACAGGGTCCTACCCCTGTATGCCAAGTTATATGGGCGACCAGAGGAGCAGGTGAGTTGGCAGATGTCTTGCTTTGATGTGCGTGACGGGGCGGATGCCTGTATGCCTGCACAGCAGCCACAAGGGGGTGAGTACCAACACTGTTTAATACTACTCTGATGGATGTGTTTGGGTGCTGTGGTATGTATGCTGTCTAGTGCCAGGCACTCTGACAGGTGTGTTCCTGCAGTCCTGCCCCTCCCCATAGACCCGGAAATGCTGTGGGGCAGGTGTGGCCGGTCCATCTAGGCCCATGGGTGTTCACCTTTCTGTACTCTTGGATGCTCTGTGGGCTTATTGACTAGTGGGTGCATTGGCTGGGCATGGTCCCCCATGTGTGTAGTCCACACAGTTTCTCAGGTCTGTGTTTCCTGTGGGTAATGGGGTAGTGGCCACTAGTCAGGGGTGCGTGTAGGTGCGTGACCTGGATGGGAGTGTGTGTGAACCAGGAATGTACATTAATTCTGGTATTTACAGATTTCTCTCATGTTTTGTCTCCCCATCCCTGTGCTCTTGTGTCCTTTGTGTATATCAGCATCATCTGGCGAGGGAGCAGTGGTACCGGCGAGTGGGGATGCAGCAGCCCACGGTTCCAGGGAGGCAGAGTCGGCGGAGGCCAAGGGGACCAGTGGGTTGGAGGGAGAGGGGAGTACCACGGGGAGGCAACTACCACTGGCAGTAGTGACTCTGATACCTCCTCCGATGGGAGCTTCCTAGTGGTGGCAGACCCTAGTGGGCCCACCCATTCTATTACATCTTCCGCCACCCCCATGCCATCTCTGCCCTCCCAGTTGCTCCCCACCCAGTTGCTCGTGCCCGCTCACCCAGGAGGGTGGGCGTCTCCTTCGCCCCAGGCACCTCATCCCGTGCCCTAGTCAGCCCTGCTGCCCTCATGGAGGAGGCTATTGACCTCCCGAGGACCATCTCTGTAGGGCAGAAAACCATTGTGAATGCCATCCAGGGCCTAGCATCCCAGATGCAGCAATGCAATGCATACCTGGAAGGTATTCACGATGCCATGTCTGGCCCACAGAGATCTTTTCAGGCTCTGGCATCCTCTGTGACGGCAGCCAGTATCCCTGGTCTTTCCGTCCCCCCTCTAACCACCACTACCCCTTCCAGCATCCCACTCCCTTCACCCATCCCAAGCACACGTGCAGACAACCATGCACACACATCAACACACAAGAAGCACACAGACCAACACAAGCACCACACTTCCCACCACAGGCATACGCACACCCAACATACAAAGGCACGCACAAAACAACATCCACTTCCCCCACTGTGTCCACCTCTCCCGCCTCCCTGTGTCACCTCAACATGCACACCCACAAGCACTGCACCCTCAGTCACTGCTGCAGCCCCCATTCTTGCAGTCACCACAACATCTGACATCCAGTCATCCACCTCATACACCACACCTGCACTCACCACAACTACATTGACTGACACATGCAGCACACTCACCAGACCTGCAGACACCCAGACAACATCCATGTACACTGGCAGCCTGTCTTGTCTCACTGTGTCAACCCCTCCCTCCCAAAACACTCAAACGGTCGCAGACACCCACACAACACACATCCACCACACATCAGCATATTCTACAGGCACCTGCATCCACGTCCGGCACACCTACACCTGTTACAAGCACTCCCTCTACCTCCACTCCCAGACCTACCTCCAAATCCACCCCAACTGCCACTAAGAAACTTTTCCTCTCCTGTGTTGACCTGTTTGAACCCACTGGCCCACCCTGTCTCATCCCTAAACGTGCCCATCTCCTTGTCCAGTCCACTCCTTCCTCGTCAAAGTCCACCCCAGTCCGCCCTTCCCATTCCTGTGCCCCTTCCCCAGGGAGGAAGAAGCCCTGTGTTGCCTCAGGTCCCTCTGCCACCCCACTCCACCTCCCAAACGTAAGCCCAAGCCCCCCCCCCCTTTCCAGATGTACGTCACCCACCCCCGCCACCCACTGCCCCTGTTCCCTGAGGTGCCTGGCTGCCCCATTGATGTCCCTTTACAGTGGAGTACCCTGTGCACATGTGGGAGTCAAGTCCGGCCTATTGGGGCCCTTTAGGTTATTCGGAATGGACTGGCCAATGGCCTTATTCGGACATTACATTTTTCTAGTTGTATTAAAGTTTGAGTGCCCAGTGGTGCTGTTGGCACAATATGGTGGCGTTGTTCATCGTTTCGTTGTGGGGGCGTGGTGTGCACTTGTGTACTTTGGTGCAGGTCTTTGTTGCTTTGTGTTGGGTAAGTACATCTTGTTCTGGTGTGTATAATGTGGGATGGTGTGAGGGGTTGGGAATGTGTTGCAGAGTGGGTGGGGTGGGTGTGTAACTGTGCCCTTTCTTCCCATGTGTACTAGGTTGCGGCACTTACCGTCGTCGTCTTCGTCGGCGGTCACATTCGTGGAGGTATATGGCAAGGAGCAGCACTGGCATTATTTCCAACTCTCTCTCCATGTCTGCGTCTGCATGTTGTGTGTACCTCCGGTGAGTGTTTCATTTTTTTTTTTTTGTTTCCGCCACGGGGTGGTTTCTGCCCCAGAACTGACGGCGGTCTTGTGCTTCATTATTTCGTGGGCGGGTAGGACCTTTCTGCTGGCCTGTGGGCGGCCTCCTCAGTCCTCGTCACCACTCCAATGATGGCAGTGTGTGGCTAGACCGCTACTTTTTTCTCATGTGCTTCATTGTTTGGTGGTCTGGACCCCCAGCTTGTTGACGGTAGTTACTGCCCCCGCCGACGGGGCGGCGTTTGCCGCTATGTTCATAATGACCACCTATATGTCTTTCCCGGGACCACAAAAATCCTTAAGATGACACTGGGTAAACAGAGACAAAATGAGGGGTGTAGCAGGTAGAGAGGGGGGAGTGGGTTGGATAGTGAAATAAACCGTAGACAAAGGTCAAAAGAACAGAATGTTCACTTCTGTGGGGGCCTTGGAAGATAGAGTCCCTGGGCAATTGCCTACTTTGGCCACCCCCTTAAATTGATGCATGCATTAATACAGCACCTCTCCTGGGCAGACCCATTTAATGGCTTATTTCTTATGTGGATTTGTCAGTACAATATGCAACAGTAGCTGACACTGTTAGAATGGGTGTGGGAATACAATGGGGTAGAGATGACAAAATTTGATACTTTTTTTATTTAATTGTTTTTTTTTTATTTTACAACCAAGGAGGAAATCAAAATAGAAACTAAGAAAGTAAGAAAAGGGTGTGGGAATTACATAACAGTAATACATTACTGCATATGTAGTTCACAGATCATTATACAGTAGTGCATTTTAGTCGACATGACAATGTACATGTGAGTCCACCGTACATTTGTGGATGGGAGTGGTTGCATTTACGGGGATCTACCCGGATCAGTGTAGTTTAGTAGGTGTGGACCCGCAAGGAGCAGGTTGGTTAACATGTCTGAGTATGAAGGGGGCCTCGTTACTGTGGGTCATCTAAAGATGATTCCGGGGTTGTTCCACCATCGACGTGTGTTGGAGCCTGCATCTGAGTCAGTAACACGCGCTAGAAATTATTTCAGAGGCCTCCTGATGTCTCTTGGTCTGGACTTCGGGGGTTGTAGGTCAGCGAAGACTTGGCTATGAGTGTTAAACTGTACTAAGTCTCATATCCAGACTTGTTTGCGTGGTACATGGGTACACTCCCAGCAAACAGCAATTCTTTGTTTCGCCCAATGTAAGGCGATTGCGATATATCTGCATATTCCCAGTGGTTTTACAAAGCCCAGGAGAGGGAGCAGAAGTGTGAGTCTAGCTGCAGGTCAACCAGATGCACCAGTGTGACAGGTGCCCCCCCCCCACCCCCCCAGAAGGCCTTCATGCCGGGTTACTCCACTGTCAGGTGAATAAAATCAGCCCCCTCATGCAAACAGCTTGGGCATCCATGGGAATGGGTGGGGTCTAGCCTGGCTCGCCTTGCTGGCGTGGAATAGAGTCTGTGTAGGAATTTAAAGTGTCTAAGTTTATGTCTGTGATTCATTGACACCAGTTTGGTTTGCTTTACAGTAGTATGCCCTTTGGGTCACAGTGATTTCAATTCCAGCTCCCTGCCCCAGGTGGTTCATGAGCAGTCCGAGAAGTCTGGGTGTGCTTTAGAATTTGTTGTGAACATGCGGGACACCCATTTGGTGGCTTTGGTAGAGCGTACAATCTGAGTCAATGTGGGAGGGGGGGAAGTGTAGGCTGGTCAGGAAAACCTGGTAGGCGAGCTTGGATTTAGTGTTATAGTCTCTGGTGTAGGAAGCGATCTAGGGGGAATGGAGTCATGTGTGAGTTGTTCTAATGTCCCAAATTTGTGCTGGGGATTTCCCTCGCTCCTCAGTGTAGCAGGGTGTGTTGTACTATCTTTTGCATGGTGGGTGGTAGCAATGGGTTGCACGAGAGGGGGATTGCTGGTGAGTAAAGTATGTGGTATCCCAGATGGCGACTAATTCTCTTCCAACCCCAGAAGGTTGTTGCAATGGTTTTTATTTCCTGTGGGTCCCAGGGAAGTCTGGATGGAAGCAGTACGTTGAGCGGTGTATTTCCGGGTTGGTCACTGTAGTAGGCTGGCCTGGTGTGTGGTGGGTACCTATGGTACTTACACCTTATACCAGGTCCAGGTATCTCTTATTAGTGTAGTCAGTGCCTAGAAGCCAGGCTCTCGAGGTAGCCGTGGTTGAGCAGCCAAGGCTTATCTAGAAGACATGCAAAGCTCATGCAATACCACTGTAGTCACACTTAGTACTTACACCCATGAAAGTAAACACTCAGTGTTACAAAATTAAACATACTTTATTTTGGTGACACAAATACCAAAAATACCATGGAGACTATACTCCCTTAGGAGTTAAGTAATACACAAATTATATATACTAGTATGCAGAAATAGGCATAAAAACAGTTAGAAAACAGTGCAATTAGTGAATATCACAATATTTAGAAATGGGCCTCGGGGGGCACAAAACATATGCTAAGAAAGTGGAATGCAAAAGTTGGTCACCCACCTAGGCAAGTGTAGTGTGTAGAGGAGAGCTGGGAGTACTAGAAAAGCCCCAAGGTAAATACCACAACCTACCCCAGCGACCAGGAAAGCAGAAGTAAATCACAGTAACTTTCCCAGAACACACACAGAAACGAGAAGAATAATTATGCAAAACCCAGAAGAGACTGCAAGACACCAACAGTGGATTCCTGGATAAGAAGACCTGTGGAAGAAGGGGACCAAGTCCAAGAAGCACAGAAGAGTCCAGGAAGAGCAGGAGCCCCTGCTAACCCAGATAAGGTGCCAAAGGTGAACCACTGGTGAAGAAGAAAAGTCAGCACTGCACCCTAGAAGATGAAGTCTGGTTCCTGGAGGATGCAAGTGATGTCCCACATCGGATGGAGGAATGCAGTTGTGTTTGAGTTGTTGGAATCCGGCAACAAGCCTTGTAACACGCAAAGCTTGTGGTTAGCGGAAAATGGCACGGCCTGGGACCAGGAAGGACCAGGTGGACTCTACCCAGGAGGGGTAGTCAGAGGGGCCCCTCAGCGACTCAGAGAGCCCACAGAAGACCGGGCAGTGCACACAGGAGTCCCACAGGGCGGGGACAAGAAAGTTGCAGAAGAGGCCCACGCAGCACCACAACAAAGGCTCCCACCCCGCCAGAGAACCACTCAGGAAGCTGTGCGTCGCAGGATGGAGTGCTAGGGGCCAGAGCTTCAAGATGCATAAAGATCTTGGAGGAAGGATGCCAACAAGCCTTGCCAGCTGCAAAGGACGCAGTGCATGGGGTACTGTTTTGCGTGGGGAGGCAAGGTCTTCCCTCCACCAAAAGCTGGAAGAAAGGACCGTCGGGACCACTTCAGTCCACCACCCATGATGCAGGATCCACGCAGCTCAGCAGGAGAGAGGATCCATGCAGCCGGTTGTAGTTGATGCCTGCAGAAGCAGGAGAGTGACTCCTTCACTCCAAGGGAGATTCCTTCTTTCTTCTGTTGCAGCCTAAAGACGGGCTGTCCTTAGAGGATGCACGACCAGAAAATTGCTGCAGTTGCTGGAAGGAGCCAGAGATACGATGATGCAGGAGGCGTTTTGCTTCTTTGTTGCAGGTTGTAGGGTCTTGAAGAGTCCAGATGCAGTTTCTTCGGTCAGAAGTCGAAGTCGAGGATGCAGAGGATTCCTGCTGGACTCTTGCAATCCGAATCTGAGGAACCACCCAAAGGAGAGACCCTAAATAGCACTGAAAGGGGGATTGGTCACCTAACTAGGTAAGCACCTGTCAAGGGAGGACTCTGACGTCACCTGCTGGCACTGGCCACTCAGATGCTCCCACAGTTCCCTGCCAACCTTGAATCCAAGATAGCAAAACCGCACTGACCCTCTGGAGGAGCTCTGAGCACCACCCCTGGGGTGGTGATGGACAGGGGAGTGGTCACTCCCCTTTCCTTTGTCCAGTTTCATGCCAGAGCAGGGACTGGGGGTCCCTGGACCGGTGTAGACTGGTTTATGCAAGGAGGGCACAAAATGTGCCCTTCAAAGCATTTCCAGTGGCTTGGGAAGGCTACCCCTCCCAAGCCTGTAACGCCTATTTCCAAAGCCAGAGGGTGTAACACCCCTCTCCCTAAGAAAATCCGTTGTTCTGCTTTACTGGGCTCGAGCTTTTCAAACAGGAGGGCAGAAACCAGTGTAGGAGGTGGCCGCAGCTTTGTCTGCCTGTAAACCCTCAGAAGGCTGTAATGACAATACTGGGGGGGTCCTCTAAGGAGCTCACAGAGGGCATGGAATCATACAACCAATGCTTGCAAAAGCCATGGGGTATGATTCAAACATGTTTGATACCAAACATGCCTATGTTCGGAGTTACCATTATGTAGCTGGGCATAGGTTGTGACCTATGTACAGTACATGTGTGAAATAGCGTCCCTGCACTCACGAAGTCCGGGAATATGGGCCTGGAGTTTGTGGGGGCACCTCTGCTAGTGCAGGAGTGCCCTCACACACAGGTACTTTGCATCCTGCCCTCTGGGCTGGAAAGCCTGCCATAAAGGTGACTTATAAGTGACCTGGTGTAGTGAAACATGGCAGTGAAAAGGTGCTTGCACCTTTTCGCGTAGGCTGCAATGGCAGTCCTGCAGACACCATTGCATGGGCTCCCTATGGGTGGCAAAATATATGCTGCAGCCCATAGAGATTCCCTGGAACCCCAAAGCCCTGGGTACCTAGGTACCATATACTAGGGACTTATAAAGAGGCACCGGTATGTATTTGTGGGTGAGATACAGAGTTTTGGGAGAGAGAGCATAATCACTGGGGCCCTGAGTTAGCAGGATCCCTGTGAACACAGTCAAGCACACTGACATCAGACAGAAAAAAGGGGTAACCATGCCAAGAAAGAGGCTACTTTCCTACAGTCACATTCTGACTTTAAAAAACTGGAGTCTAGGGGCAGGATGGTACCATTGTCTGACATAATGACACTGTGCCACTACATAATAGAGCTCAAGGTCTGGCACTTCCAGGCCTTCCTCAGCATACAGGAGTGATAGCGCGTTCCAGCTAATGCGAGGTTGCCTCCTGGCCCAGATCAGTTTGGTCAGAGTGCTGCAATGTGTGTGAAAAAGGGCCCTGGAGAGTAGAATGGGTATGTTGTATTAATAATAGTGACTCTACCTGCTAACGACACGGGTAAGGGTAATTTTATCTACCCTGTCCATTACAGGACCATAGTTATGACGCAAGACTGTGGGCCTGATTTAGAGTTTGGCAGAGGGGTTACTCCGTCACAAGCGTGACAGATATCCCGTCTGCCGTATTACGATTCCATAGTAGCCTATGGAGATCGTAATACGGCAGATGGGATATCCGTTCGCCAAACTCTAAATCAGGCCCTATGTCTTTATCTCGATGTAGTAATATACCTCGGGATTTAACCAAATTGTCGATCTAGCAGATAGAGAAATCAATAGGAATCCTTGTCAGTAAGAGGGAAGAGATCGGACTTAGTCTAACTAATGACCAGGTCAGAGTGGAGACCAAATTATGTAATCTCACAAATGAGGGCTGAGAGGTTGGTTGCAGGGTCTCTGATGAGCAAGAAGATATCAATTGCGTACATGGACAAGAGTAGGTGCCCTGTGTGGAAGGTCAGACCTCTAGATAGATGGCGTTCCTGTAGGATGTGTGGAAGTGGATCCATGGCTGGCACAAATAACAGAAAGGAGAGTGGGCATCCCTGCCTGGTGGCCCTATATATTGGAATATAGTCAGTCTGTGTGCCATTAACTAGGATGAAAGCGACCTGGTTTGTATATAGTAACCTAATGAGTGCAGTGAAGCTGGTAGTGGTACCCACTTTTTCCAAGTCTTTGAAGTGAATCAAAAGCCTTTTCCTCCACAAGCAAGACCGCCGCTGCCAGGACGTGGGGGCTACCGGGTTCAGCACTGCAAATATGATACAGAGGTTGGAACGAGTTCAAACTAGGCTGAGGAGGTCATTAGCTCCATTAATAACAATAGTCTGGTAGCGATCACCTGTGTCAGGATTTGGTTGTCAAGGTTTGATAAGGGACAGTGACCTATAGGAGGCGCAGGATGTAGGGCCCATTCCAGGTTTGGGTGGCAGCCTAATCACTGCTTAATGGAACAAGGTGAAGAACCCCTGTCTGTACTGCGTCCGCATAAACGTTCAGTAGTTGAGGAACAAGAAGATGTTTGAAGGACTCGTCTAAAAATTCACTTGTCAGTCCATTCAGTACGCTGCCTGAAGGCCCAGGAGGCTATTGATGGTTGTCAGTATCTCATCAATGGTGATAGGAATACTCAGAAATTGCTGGTGCCCATAGTCCAACCACTCCATAGCACTGTCATTGAGATATTACTGAATGACGGTGGGGGATTCGAGGGCCCCTGGGGGAGTTGGGGGGAGGGGGTGTAGAGCTGACCGTAGTAATAGGCAAACTCGGCAGAGATGGCTTCACTGATGAAAAGTGTTTCTGTTGCTTCGGTGTGTAAGTCAGTTATATGTGTTCAGTAAAAGCAGTGCTTAATTTGTGCTTATTGTTTCCGGTGCTGAGCACCGGCACTTACTTTTGAGGTCCGGGGCTTATTCTTCTGCGTCAAGCATTTGCTGGGAGCAAAAGACACTTATAGAAAAGATGGAGGAAGGGAAAAACAAAAAACCTTCACAAAGAGAGAAAGTAGAAAGCTGCTAGAGTGAGCGGAGGGGCAGGGAGTGGTTTTCTATGGATTAATGAGGCCCGAGATGGCTTCAGGATTACGGCGCCTCAGTATCCTGTGCTTGCACATTTAATTGCAGCAGCCGCGTGTTGAAGAGGAGGGCTTTGGGCACCGGCACCTTTTTATTTACAAATTAAGCACTGAGTAAAAGTAGCCCCTCAGAAGTTTGGACAATGTCCTCCTGTGTCTCACCCTAACAGTGTCGGTGGGTCTTTGTATATTTACCTAGCAATGTTACCTCATTGTCCGTGTATTCTCTGTAAATCTACAATAGATGATGGCGTTCATGTAGATATTCATTGGGAGTCGATGATGTACTAGACAGGTCTAGGGGAATAATTCCCTGTTCAGTTTTTGTTAATTGTGTACATATGACTTTGAGCACCCCCGTGTGTTTGGAGATTGCTATGCCTCCAATGTACAAGTTGAAGGCCTCCCAGGTGTGTAGTGTATGGAAACTGAGCCTTCATTTAAGCGTAAGTATTCCACTAATGCCTCGCGCGGTTCGTTCCTGAAGAGCTCGCCGATTAGTGTTCCACTGGGGAATCACCAGGAGGGCACTGGGGGGCATGGAGCTCCAGTTTGACAGGAAAGTGATTGTGTGGTGTAGGCGGAAGGTGTGTGATGTCAGTGATCGAGGATGTAATGGAATGTGTAGTGAGTCAATAGTCGATACAGGATTGTGACCCTTTAGGGCTGAGGAGAAAGTGTACTATGACATAGCTTCCATGTATCAACCAGGCCAAGATGCTCCATAATCTCCCCTAGCACTCTGGTAGCATGCTTTTTCTAAATTGAGGACAAAGTTAAGATCTCCACCCCATAGTACAGTAGCAGTGTCTGCATGCTGTAAAGCCATCGGATGTCATGAAACAACTCGGGTGCATCTACATTTGGTTCATATGCATTGAAGAGTGCTACTTTCTGTCCCTTAAGGACACCCTCTAGCAGTATATACCTTGGTCCAGTGTTTTTGCGCACCCAGACTAGCCTGAAATGTATTTGTTTAGGTATGAGGCTACAACGAGAACTGTTAAAGACTGGAGTAACTTGAGTCTATATGTAATGCGATGCAGACTGGTGATGGTGTTAATGAATAGTCCGCAACTGTAACCTTCATCCCATCGTTCAGGCTCAATTTTCCACTCAGTCAGTATTCCAATAGTCTTCACTGCCGACATCGGGCTCTAATCCGCTGGTGGCCCCCAACTCTATCTTTTATATTTGAGGTGTTTTTTGTAGAACTTACTGAGTTTGGAGAAGACATGGGTTTTACCATCCAGGTCGATCTTTAAATGAGAGGTAGAGATTTCCATACTTGATCACCTTAGTGTAGGCCTCCTACACCGATTGGGTGAAGTCTGAGAAGATAGATATGGAACCCTGGCAGTGTAGCGGGCTTTCTCACGTGCCAGGTAGAGGACCATGTCATGGTCACGGAAGTTAAGTATGCGGGCTATCAGGGGTTGGGCTGGAGCCTCTGGGAGTGGCCGCAGCTCAAGCGATCTGTGCGCTTGCTGCACCTGAAAGGTCTAGGAGAACTCAACCGCGCCAAACAAGTTGATGAGCAGTCGTTCAATGAATGTGTTCAGGCGGCCATGTTGGTGGATTCAGATATGCCAGAGGATTGTATATTATTGCGGAGGATTCACGCTTTTTGACCTTCGTTTTTGGATACAGCTTGGGATAGAAACTTCTCCATCTTATTTATCCGGTGTCTCTTGGCCACTCTGTCATCCTCCAGATCGGAGATATGCTTTTCTGTGGCACTGAAACTCAGATTTGGTCTTTCTAGCCTCTCAGTGAGTCTATCTAGTCTGCTGGCCACAGAGTCTATCTTGCCGCCACTTGACTGTAGCCCGCAGCCGATTTCCAGAAATAGTGTGTTTTCCCCTCCATGTGAAGAACCTTCAGAGGCTCATCTCAGTGTCTGATCCCTGTGTGGACTTTTGCAATGCTTTCTTATGCTCGAATTGCAGTTTACCCTGCTTAGGGTAGTCTTTCCCCATGGTGGTAGCCAGCGATGTGAGCACCAAGCGTCAAGGGGAAAAACGTGCCACAGTCCCAAGCTGTTAGCCTGTTATGCCTAGGTGCCCCTGTGTTTCAGTTTCTAGCAATGCTTCACATTAGACCAAGTCTGGTGAATGTACTCTGATGGTAGGCCACACCGGAGGAAGTATCAATGAACACAGTCAGTGGCCACAATTGCTAAGTGTAGCATCAGGTAGGTACTCACAATGCTCAGGCACCGTGTGCGCAGAAGAGATAGAGCCTGTCACGGCCCATCCACCACCACCTACGAGATTCATTATCCCGGACTTGACTGCCATTGGTCATGTGCATTGGCATTCATTGCCACAGCACTTCTGGCCACCTGGAAATTGCTGGACCACGTCCCTCGCCTGGCAGTAATCCCTGCGACACAGCAGGGGACCCGCTGCCATGGCCTCAGGTTCACCAGCGGCCCCTGTTGCTGTCGGGCCTCCTTCTACCTCGTACCCCACAGAGTCAAAGTTTGCTGTACCCTCAGGTCATGGGCAATGATGCAAATGGATTGCCTTGTTTGGACCAGGAATTAGTGGATTCAACCCTGAAGTTGCACAGTAGGCAGCCATTTTAGACACCAGCATGGCCGCGCCCTACAAAATGTGATATTAAATTAGCATTTAGGTTACTACCATTACACCTAATGTTTTGGGTTTAGGAGAGGAGAAGGCATTTATGTGGATACATTTATTTCCATGGGTTGTGCTACTTGCTGTATTTTTGTTTTAATTTTTAGTTTGTTTTTGCAATAAGCATTACAGCTAACAGTCTTTCAGCAGGTAACACACTACTTGGATGATATCCTGTTTGTAGGCAGAAATAGTGATCGCGCTTCTGGAAGAGCGTTATCAGTTTCTGGATTTGAGAAGGGAAATGGGAGTGCAATTGACACCCAAAAAGATAGAGGGGTGCTGAGTACAAAACTGACATTTTTGAGTATTGAGTTGGATTCGGTATACCTGGAGACATGCTTCCGTAAAGAGAAGGTGGTTGACATGGTATAGCTGCTAGAGAAAGGGTTGAGAGCACAAAAGTGAGAATTGCATAAGAGCCAAGCCTTGCTATGGCATTTACATTTTGCGACCAGAATTCTGAGAGCGGGAAGGTTTTTTTGTAGGCAGCTGGGCTATGGCACTTTTTTGTGTGCTGTTACTGCATCATAGTGTGAAGTTATCAGCAGGTTTGTGAGCAAATCTTTAGGTACTGAAATATTTTTGACAAATATCCGTGGTGTTACTATACTGACATTTAATGTTGAGCTGTACTGGCAGACTGAGATATCTCCTGATACAGTGGGAGCAGGGGATTTTGGTTTGTTCTGGGATGGAAGATGGTGTGCAGATTAGTAGTCAAAGAGTAGGATCAATCATGGACACAGTATTATTTTCCCCTTTTGTGTTGGCTTTGGCTTGGGGTGGATCAGGGAGACAAAATAAACATTTTTATTATTGTTAACTTTGCAGTGGTGGCATTAGTTAATAAGCAAACAGCAAATGACCTTAGCGTTCTTAAATTGTGTTTTTATTTTGGGTTGTTTGAGGTTTAAAATTCTTTTTTAGGGGTAGGCATCTTCCGGGTGTGGACAATAGCATTATTGATGGTTTTTCTTCACAGTGCCAAAGATTCTGTTGGCGCTCATTGGAGAGGCAGAGAACACATGAAGCCAGAATTGTGGGCTCTAGAGGAATGAAGATTCTGGCTTTGGTCGAGAAACTGCTTTCGGCCATCTTCTACAAGGAATTACAGAGAAGGATGGTGAGAATTTGTGATCAGTGAGTCAGGGGGGGAAGATCGGGGCAGGGTAATTTAGGGATGAATGTGGAGTAAAGGTGGAGCAATGCAGTTCAGTATATTATATCATTACTAGTGTTTTCTCATCAGCGCCTAGTTCAGGCTTGTAGGTTTTCCATTTATGGTAACTATTTTTGGGGTATGTCATATTTGGGTGCGTTTGGAAAAGGATACTGGCAGGATGAGTGAAGGAGGGGGGGACAATACATTTTCGGAGACACAGTTTGAGGGGAGCTATTGAGAAGCATTTCAAAGGAGCTAGATCAGTGCTGGTATTCTTGTTTCAAGGTGTCACTGTTTAGGCGGTGTATGGTTTGGTTATTCTTTGGATTCTTTTTCAAATTTTGGAAATGATTGCTGAAAAGGATTGTTGATATATGAAGTCAATGTGGGTATGGGCTTGTTGAGTATTTAGTTTAAGCAATTTGAAACATATTAGAATAGAAGTGATTGTTAGATTAGGTTTAAGGAGGTTCTGGGAAAGGCGTAATGCTCAGTAGGATTGTGAAGTGTCTGCGAATTAGGTTTTTTGTCATCTAGATGGGAATAGGCTTTCTACTTTTCAGGTTTTTGAGAGTGGTATAGTTGGCATTGAGGAGATTAGGTTAACCACCCAGGCAATTTGGTACTCATTTCTCTAGGATTGGGGCTACCATAGAGGCAGATAAACTGCATTATACAGAGACTGAGATTTTTTTGCATTGGCTGGTGAAGGCCAGTTTGCTGTATTATTTATTACCCAGAGTACTGTGTTATGTTGATATCTGATTTTCTTGGTCCCTATTGTTTTGCTGCAGGTTGTACTTCTAGGGCCATATCATGTTAGCTGTTGGATCATGGGGTATTCGTTTACATTGTGGGTGTGAGGCATGCAGGCGCAAGACCCTTTAGGTGCACGCTAAGACTGGATGGAAGAAGAAAATCAGTACGGTGGTGGGGATAGAGGCATGCAGTGGGAGCCGCTTTTACCATTGCTATCAGAGCTGGTTCAGGATATGGTGTGTCTGGACCTCTTTATGCATATTAGGAAGAATTACTTTGTACCACTGACAGGTGAAGGCCATTTTAAGGTAATGAAAGCTGATCTGCTGGTACTAATTTCCCATGCTAAATTTTCATGCAAATAAGAAATACTGTAAAAAGATTGTGAGACAAGGGTTTTTTGTGCAGTAAAAGTTTAATTTCATTATACAATCAGTGACAAATGGATCACTATATGCAATTTAGGTCTGATGGAGTTCACCTGTCATTAACTGGAGGCGAGTATTATCGGTTAGAACTTAGGGAATGGATGCATGCAATTTTGGAAATGCCTGGGGTTGAGGGAGTTTTAGGTTTCTTTTTCTGGGAAGAAGAGGGCAGGAAGCTCCTGTTCAGGGGGTTCCTCTCGGCAGTGGAGGATGAAGGATAGCCCACGGTTGGATGGTTACGGGGAAGGCAAATCCAGTTCAGCGTTGGGCGAGACATATAACAAATAGGACCCTTGCTCAGGGAAAGGCAAGATGAAGAAGGGCAAGATGGATATTGGAGGGGTAAAGAGAAGACTGGTACATGGTGATGAACAGATGGTTCAAGAGTTTTCATAAGAATTGTGGCAGGGGTGAATGCTTTGGTGTTTTGGGGGATCCCGGGAGGTTTAATGGTAGAGAGTAAACATTTTTTAATTTAATTAGTGAGACCAAGTATATACATTGTATAAATAGTTGCTGGTGGGTCGGGCCTTTTAAAGCAGTCTTTTCCACTTATATGGAGTAAGATATGGTTAAGTTGTGCCATCAGGCCCCATAGGTGTTTGTGTTGGGACTATAGCTTTGCAGTTGTGTTCCCTGGAAAATATTATAGAAAATACTGAGAACCTAGATGGTTTTGTTTTTAGACTGTTAATCCTGAGTTGTATGTGATATTTTGTAAGGAACCTTTTTTCGTTGCTGTTGAGATGAAACCAACCAAAATTATGATATATCGATATTAGTAGAGTCCCCATCTGCTATAGAAATTCAAGAATCTAACATTACACTTTGTTCTCTCTTTTGGGTCATGTCCTGGCACAGGCCAAAAGCCTGAATTGTGCATTTGTGAACCTCATAATTCATAATCCTAATCAGCATATATGAGTCAGGTTGGTGGTGCAATTTAGGGGCGCAGAGGCTTGCATTAGACTTCCATTACAGAATGGTGTGAGGTTCTGCAGGTTTTAGCTAACTCGACGAAAGTTTGCAAGACAGAAATATTTAAGGTGCAGCCAGTAAGAAGGTACATTTTCTGTAGCCGTCTGGCCAGAGGAGGTGACATCACTGATGACATCTCAAAGTACATCACTGATTACATCATCCAGTGAGTGTAGGTGACTGGATGTGTGAGTGGGTGGGTGAGAAATTGTGTGGGCGAGTGAGTGGTAAAGCCAATTCCTGTATGGAAGAGTGAGTAGATGTGTAAGTAACTGAATGGATGAATGAGTGGATTTGTGACTGGGCACATTGGTTGAGTGAGTGGCTGTACAGGTGAGTGGGTGTGTGAGTGCTTGTATGGGTGACTGATGGAGTGATAGTGACTGTATCAGTCAGTCAGTGGGTGAGTCACTGTGTGTGGGTGTATGGGTGGCTGTATGCATAATTGTGTGCCTGTGTCAGTGACTGTATGAGACAGTGAATGGACGTGTGAGTACTTGTGTCAGTGAGTGGGTGACTGAGTCGCTGCATGAGTGAGTGGGTGGGTGTGAGCGACTGCATGGGTGAGTAAATGGGTGTGTGAGTGCTTGTATGGATAAGTTACTGAGTGTGTTATTGACTGAGTGAGTGACTGTATGGGTGGGTTTATGAGTATCTGTATGCATAAGTGAGTGGCTGTATTAGTGATTGTATGGAATAGTAAGTGGATGTGTGAGTGGCTGCATGGCTAAGAGTGAGTGTGTGACTGTATGTGTGACTGCGCATGTTAGTAGCTGTGTGGGTCTATTAGTTTATGTGAGTGGTTGTACAGGTGTATGAGTGGGTCTGTGAGTGTCTGTATAAGTATGTGGGTGTGTCAGTATCTGTATTGCTGTGACAATAGCTGAGTTAGTATTGTATGGCTTAGTGAGTGGATGTGTTAGTGGGTGGGTGTATGTGGTGGTAGTGTTATGGGTCTGTGAATAAGTATGTGAGTAGTGTGTATGAATGGATGATTGTATAGGGGTATGAGTGACTGTATGAGCATGTCTACGTTAGTAGGGTTATGGGTGTGTGAATAAGTAGGAGAGTCATGGGGTATGAGTGGGTGTGTAAGCATTTATGTGAATGTCATCAGTGATGTGACCATATCATGAGTGATTTAATATGTGAGATTATAAGCAATGCATTATAGGGGTGCAAGTTATAGTTAGCTCAGGTAACTATAACGGCTGAATTTCTACAGTTTTGTATGAGTAAATTGAGAACCTAACTATAACGTCCCTGTAGCTTTTGTTTTTTCAGTGAATTTCTAAGGCTTTTTTAATTCTATTTCCTAACTATAACATCTCTGTAACCTTAATTTTTTTTAGTGAATTTGTACGTTTTTTCAAAATTATATTTCCTAACTATAACATTCCTGTAACTTTCGTTTTTTTCAGTGGATTTCTGAGGTTTTTTTTTTTAACGTGAAGTAATTGTAATTACTACATGTTAATTTAAACACTGGTGCATATGGCTCCGAAACCATGCCACACATGGCTATTACTGTGTACTACTTCATTTCCTGTTTAAAAATGTATATGCATAGCAATTTTTATACAACACACTAGGAAGATCACCTTCAAAATTACTCTCTAAAATCTTTTAAGACCTCTCACTGTGTCTGTTACTGTGTGTAACAGACTGACTAGGTCTTTCATTTGCTACATAACTCTCTTACATCCTCTTTCAATGAGTGTCAAAGTTTGTCCAAGTGGGTGTCTGTATGGGTACATGATGGTCTCTATGGGTCTCTCAGTAGGTGCATAAGGGTATGAGTGGGTCTGTGAGTGGGAATGTGACTGTCTGAATGGGTCTTTGAGTGGATGCATGAGGGTCTGACTGTGTTTATGAGTGGGTGTGTCAGTGTCTGAGTGGGTCTGTGAGTGGGTGCACGAGTGTCACAGTAGGTCTATGAGTGGATGCATGAGGGTCTGAGTGGGTCTGTCAATGGGTGTGTCAGTCTCTAAGTGGGACTGTGAGTGGCTGTTTGAGGCTCCAAGTGTGTATGTGACCAGGAGTGTGAGTGGGTGAGTCAGTCTGAGTGGGTGTGTGTCTGGGTCTGCGAGTAGGTGTCTGAGTGGATCTGTGAGTGGGTGCATGAGGGTCTGAGTGCATGAGTGTCAGAGTGGGTCTGTGAGCGGGGGCATGAGGATCTGTCAGTGGGTGCCACAGTATGTGAGTGGGTGGTAGTGTCTGAGTGGGTCTGTGAGTGGGTACGTGACTGAGTGGTCTGTGAGTGGGTGCATGAGGATCTGCATGTGTGATTGGGTGCATCAGTGTTTGACTGGGTCTATCAGTGGGTTCATGAGAGTCTGAATGCGTCTGTGAGTGAGTGCATGAGTGTTAGAGTGGGTCTGTGAGTGGGTGCATAAGGGTTTGAGTGGGTCTGTGAGTGGGTAATTGAGTGTCTGACTGCTACTATGAGAGAATGAATTAGTTTATAAATAAGTCTCTATATATTTTTTTGTTGTTGTCGATATTTGCTGATTCATCGTGACGTTACATGGGGGCCGCACTGAGCATTGCGGCGTATCCACGAACATCGCTCTGCATGAAAAAAAAAAACATTGTAAGGTCAGATTTTCACCTACAAACACTCCTATTTTGCCCTCCTGTGGTCAGGCTACCACCACCCTGACACTTTAATGCCTCTTATTTTTATTTTCAGCCCCCGGGACCATGTCCCGTTACATAAAATGGCAGATGCAACTTTCTAGACAGGTTGATCACAGCATTCCTGATCGCGCACTCATTTGCGAATACACCGCAATTGTCACAAAGCATCCTAGGCACTAGATATAAAAAATGTATTTCACCTTTAATTTCTATAAAACTACCAAACAGATTTACACCAAATAACTAAAATAACAATCTGTGTACCGACAGCTAGCTTTCTGCCAAACTTGGTGTCATTCTGTCCAGAGGTTCAGGCTGTAATCGTGTTCAACTCAACTTTTTTGCCCTCTCCTCCCCTTTTTCTCAGCCCCACTTGACGCATCAGCCCAAAACTTTCCATGCACAACAAGAATCACTGGGGCACTTTTTAAAAAAATGTGTGAAGCTTCGTCAAACTGTGCCAAAGATTTAGGCAAGTTAAAAAATGTTTTTTCTATGAAAACATGGTCCTAACTATACCTACGCCAGTAGGTAATTATTATATATATTTATGGAAAATGTCACTTACCCAGTGTACATCTGTTTGTGGCATGTTCTGCTGCAGATTCACATGCTGTGCATATGGATTCTGACATCTAGGACCCTATTTATAATTTTTTTGCGCCGCATTTGCGCCATTGTTTGACACAAAAGCGGTGCAGACTTGCAAAATACAATTGTATTTTGCAAGTTTGCGCTGTTTCTGTGTCAAAAAGGGCCGCAAATGCGGTGCTAAAAAAAGTATAAATATGGGCCCTAGTGTTGGGCTCAGAGTGTTACAAGTTGTTTTTCTTCTAAGAAGTCTTTTTGAGTCACGGGATCGAGTGACTCCTCCTCTTCAGGTCTATTGTGCATGGGCATCGACTCCATTGTGAGATTGGTTTCCCATAAAGGGTAAAGGAATGAGTAGTAGAGTATATAGGTATAAAGTAAGAGATGTCCATGCAAATTTAAATGTATATACAAATGTTTTAACTTAAGCAACTACAGGCGTCCGGGAGGATGGAGGTTGCATGTGAATCTGCAGCAGAACATGCCACGAACAGATGTACACTGGGTAAGTGACATTTTCCGTTCGATGGCATGTGTAGATGCAGATACACATGCTGTGCATAGACTACTAAGCAGTTTGTCCTCCCAAAAATAGCGGTGGTTAGCCTGTAGGAGTTGAAGTTGTTTTAAATAATGTTCTTAGAACAGCTTGACCTACTGTGGCTTGTTGTTGTGATAACACGTCTACACAGTAGTGTTTAGTGAATGTATGTGGTGTTGACCATGTAGCTGCTTTACATATTTCAGCCATTGGTATATTCCCTAAAAAAAGCCATTGTTACACCTTTCTTTTGTGTAGAATGTGCTTTGGGAGTAATTAAAAGCTGTCTTTTTGCTTTGATATAGCATGTTTGGATGCACCTTACAATCCATCTTGCTAAACCTTGTTTTGATATAGGATTGCCTGTATGTGGTTGTTGGAAAGCTACAAATAGTTTAGTCTTTCTAAATGGTTTAGTTCTGTCTATGTAGTACATTAAAGCTCTTTTGGTGTCTAAGATATGTAGAGCTCTTTCTGCCACAGAATCTGGCTGTGGAAAGAAGACTGGCAGTTCCACTGTTTGATTAATATGAAATGGTGATACAACTTTTGGTAGAAACTTTGGATTTGTTCTTAGTACAACTTTATGTTTATGTACTTGGAAGAAAGGTTCCTCAAGAGTAAAGGCTTGGATTTCACTTACTCTTCTTTAAGAAGTAATTGCCACTAGGAAGGCAACTTTCCATGTTAGAAATTGAATTTGACACAAGTGCGTTGGCTCAAATGGTGGACCCATAAGTCTTGTAAGCAATATATTTAGATTCCAAGATGGAACTGGTGGTATTCTGGGCGGAATGGTGCGTTTTAAGCCTTCCATGAAAGCTTTAATGACAGGAACACTAAATAAAGCGCTATGTTGTATATTTTGTAAATATGCAGAAATTGCAGTAAGATGTATTTTTATTGAAGAAAATGCTAAATCTGATTTTTGTAAATGAACCAAATAACATACAATATCTTGTATTGATGCTGTAAGAGGGTCTATATTTTTAGATTGACAATAATATACAAATCTTTTCCATTTGTTTGCATAGCACTGCCTAATAGTGGGCTTTCTTGCTTGTTTAACAACTTCCATACATTCTGATGGGAGTTGTAAATATCCAAACTCTGTGACCTCAGGAGCCAAATTGCTAGATTGAGTGTTTTGGGATTTGGATGTCTGATTTGACCTCTGTTTTGTGTCAACAGATCTGGGCTGCATGGGAGTTTGGAGTGTAGTACTACCGATAGCTCTAGTAGTGTTGTGTACCACGTCTGACATGCCCATGTTGGTGCTATGAGAAAGAATGTTGAATGAAGTTTGACGCAACTTATTGACTAGAAACCGAAGGAGTGGGTGAGGGGGAAAAGCGTACGCAAATATCCCTGACCAATTGATCCATAGAGCATTGTCCTTAGATAGGGGATGTGGGTGTCTGGATGCGAAGTTTTGGCATTTTGTGTTTTCGCTTGTTGCAAACTGGTCTATGTTTGGTGTTCCCCACTATTGAAAGTACTTGAGGATGAATCTCCCATTTGTGAGTTTGTTGGTGATTTCTGCTGAGGATATCTGCCAACTGATTGTCTATCCCTAGGATGTACTGTGCTAATGAATGAATTTGGTTGTCGATTGCCCATTCCCAAATTTTTTGGCCTAGAAGGGAGGGATGAATGTGTCCCTCCCTGTTTGTTGAGATAATACATGGTTGTCATGTTGTCTGTTTTGATAAGAACATTCTTCTGTGTGAGAAGGGGTTGAAAAGCTTTGATTGCTAGAAAGACAGCTAATAACGTCAAGTGGTTTATGTGTAGCTGTTTCTGTTTGACATCCCATTGTCCTGGAATGTTGTGATTGTTTCGGTGAGCTTCCCAACCAATCATTGATGCATCTGTTGTTATTATGGTGTGAGGCACAGGGTCTTTAAATGACCGCCCCTTGATCAGATTGGTAGGATTCCACCATTGAAGGGACATATATGTTTGACGGTCTATCAACACTGGATCCTGGAGTTGACCGTGTGCCTGTGACCATTGTTGTGCAAGGCACTGTTGTAAGGCCCGCATGTTAAGTCTTGCGTGTGGAGCAATTGCAATGCAGGATGCCATAATTCCTGGAAATTTTCATGACAGATCTTACAGTGTATTATTGATTTGGTTGTATTTGTGGAATTAGATTCTGGAAAGCTTGTATCCGTTGTGTATTTAGATATGCTAGAGCTTGTTGAGTATTTAGTATCGCATCTAAATATGGTTGTATTTGTGCTGGTTGGAGGTGTGATTTTTGGTAGTTTATTGAGAAACCTGGTGTGTGTAAGGTTTGTATTACATAACGTGTATGATTTTGGCATTGTATACGACTGCTTGATTTTATTAGCCAATCGTCTAAATATGGAAATACATGTATATGTTGTCTTCTTATGTAAGCTCCCACTACTGCCAAGCATTTTGTGAACACCCTTGGCGCTGTTGTTATTCCAAAGGGTAACACTTTGAATTGGTAGCGTTTTTCCTGAATAACAAACTTGAGGTATTTTCTGTGGGCAGGATGGATGGGTATATGAAAATACACATCCTTGAAGTCTAAGGCTGTCATGAAATCTTGTTTTTGTAGCAGTGGAATGACATCCTGTAAAGTTACCATGTAAAAATGGTCTGACAGGATGTAAAGATTGAGGGGCCTAAGGTCTAATATTGGCCTGAGGGTGCCATCTTTTTTGGAAATTAGAAAGTATAGTGAATAAACTCCTGTTCCTATCTGAGACTGTGGAACTAACTCTATTGCTTGTTTGAGTAGTAGAGAATGGACCTCTTCTTGTAACAGAATTGTGTGTTCTGTGGTTAGTTTGTGAAACCTTGGTGGAATAGTTGGAGGAGTGTTTATCAATTCTAGGCAATAACCATTGCAGATAATTGATATCACCCAGTTGTCTGTGGTAATATTTTGCCAATGTGTGTGGAACCGCTGTAGTCTTCCCCCCACAGGAGAGTTGTGGAGTGGAAGGGAGTGAGGGAAGTCACTTTTTGGGTGTGTTGCAGGCTGCTTAGAGGTCTGGAATTTTCCTATTTCTGGAGTATTGTCCTCTATATGTGCCTCTAAAACTACCTCGTTGGTACTGTGTTTGGTAGGCTGGTTTTGTTGGAAGGTTGATGCCTCTGAAAGCTGTGGTCTGAAACCACTTCGAAATTGAGGTTTACGAACAGACCCTCTATATGGTGTAGAATAGAGTGCACCAATTGCTTTAGCTGTGTCAGATTCTTTTCGTAGTTTTTCTATTGCTGTCTACGTCTGGCCCAAAAAGATGTTTTTTATCAAATGGCATGTTTAACACAGCCTGTTGTATTTCTGGCTTGAATCCAGAAGATCGGAGCCATGCATGTCTACGGATAGTGACTTCTGTGTTGACACTCCTTGCAGCGCTACCTGCTGCATCTAGGGCAGATCTTATTTGGTTATTTGTGATAGCTTGCCCTTCCTCCACTACTTGTTGAGCCCTTTTCTGGTGTTCTTTGGGGAGATGCTGTATTATATCCTGCATCTCGTCCCAATGGTCTCTATCATAACGAGCTAGTAGTGCTTGTGAGTGTGCTATTCTCCATTGGTTTGCTGCTTGGGACGCATCGAATTTCCTGCTTTCCTCATCAGGAGGGGGTGCATCTCCAGAGGACTGACTATTTGTTCTCTTCCTGGCAGCACTAACCACAATAGAATTAGGTGGTACCTGATGGGTGATATAATCAGGGTTAGAAGGTGCAGGTTTTCTATTCTAGGTGTTATAATGCGTGCTTTCACCGGCTCGTTAAAGATTTGATTGGCATGTTTTACCATGCCTGGGAACATCAGGAGGCATTGGTACCTAGAATGAGTTGAGGAAAATGTGTTGAATAAAAAATTCTCTTCTAGTGGTTCTGCATGTATTGTAACCCCATGATAGGCTGCAGCCCTAGCTATGACCTGGTTATATACAGGAGTATCCTCAGGTGGTGATGGTTTAGAGGGATAGCTGCCTGGATCATTGCTTGGGATGGGATCAAGGTCATAAAGATCCCATGGATCAACAGTGTCCTGTTGTGAGTCATATGAATGAGTTGGTGAATGGATTGGTGTAGGGCTAGTGTGAGGAGAGGTAGTTAGGTGCGGAGAATGAGGAGAAGACTGAGACGGTGCTAACTTCTCTTTCTGTTTTGGCACTTTAGTTGGGGGCTGCATGGTGTCCAATTCTTCCTGAAATGCTAGCTTACTCTTTGTTTTTAAAGGAGGTGCTGTGAAAATTCTCCCTGTTTCTTTATGGATGTAGATCCTGGATTGCCTCTCATCCATAATTTGAAGTATTGGTTCGACATCTGACTCCTCCTCAGAGGTTTTGTAGCTTTCTTTAAGTCTTTTAGAAAGTCTGTGTTCTTGTGTATATGCTGTTTTTTTCGGCTCCGAAGTGTGTTTTTTCGGGATCGAAAAGGATGAAGGTGGTCTCGGCTCCAAAACAGGTTTTCTTATTTTTGACTCCGAAGTTTGGTGTTTACTGGAGTCTGAAACTGAGCTTTTTGTCAACTCCAAGGATTTCAGAGGGGTGGCCTTTTTCGGTGCCAAACTGGAGGGTCAGTCACAGACAGTCTTTTTTTGGGCCGAGCCATGGCCTTCTGGCAGTGGTGTACCCAAGGCCTTTTGTTTTTTATATGAGGGTGCAGGGGCACACGTACTCACATGCTGGCCGGCTGTGACGGGTCTGTCTTCCTCAGATTCCTGCTCCAACTCCGAATCTCGGACTGAGACCGCTGCCTGCAGGAGTTCTTCTTCTACGTTGAAATGTTCTCCATTCTTTAACGCCATTTCGAGCCTTCTTGCTCTTCTGTCTCTGAGAGTCTTTTTTGATCGGAAGGATCGACAGGCCTCGCAGTTTTCCTCCCGATGGTCTGGAGAAAGGCAGAGGTTGCAAACCAGATGCTGGTCTGGGTATGGGTACTTTGCGTGGCACCGAGGGCAGAAACGGAATGGAGTCTGATCCATGAGGCTCTCCCACGGTCGGCCCGAATAGGCCCGAGTTGGGCG
The DNA here is from genome assembly GCF_031143425.1 of Pleurodeles waltl. Taxonomy (NCBI): domain Eukaryota; kingdom Metazoa; phylum Chordata; class Amphibia; order Caudata; family Salamandridae; genus Pleurodeles; species Pleurodeles waltl. The sequence goes on along the minus strand of NC_090445.1, from coordinate 150,126,290 downwards.
TGCGCAGCCCGAACGGCAAACAAAGTTGTTTCCCGATGGTACTGCTGTGTCAATGGAAGATTATTAACCCAATCAATACAATACCGATGAAAAGAAAGTTTTGCAAAGTTTTCCGAATCGAAATCTCAGAGCAAGAGGAAACACGTCCGAACCAGACGGCGGAAAGAAAACAATCTAACAATGGAGTCGATGCCCATGTGCAATAGAACCGAAGAGGAGTCGTCACTCGATCCCGTGACTCAAAAAGACTTCTTCGAAGAAAAACAACTTGTAACACTCCGAGCCCAACACTAGATGTTGGAATCCATATGCACAGCATGTGTATCTGCAGCTACACATGCCATCCCACTTATACATATATGGAAAATGTCACTTACCCAGTGTACATCTGTTCGTGGCATGTTGCGCTGCAGATTCACATGTTGGGCTCGGAGTGTTACAAGTTGTTTTTCTTCGAAGAAGTCTTTTCGAGTCACGGGACCGAGTGACTCCTCCCTTTCGGCTCCATTGCGCATGGGCGTCAACTTCATCTTAGATTGTTTTCCTCGCATAGGGTGAGTTAGGAGTTGGTAGAATAAGGATACTAAAGATGGCCATGCAATGGAGTATACATGCATGTACATAGTTTCGAGAAAAGGAATATTTATTTACATATATATACAATTTACATAAAACTAAAATGGCTACAGGCTCCCGGGGAGGTGGGAGGGCGCATGTGAATCTGCAGCGCAACATGCCACGAACAGATGTACACTGGGCAAGTGACATTTTCCGTTCAATGGCATGTGTAGCTGCAGATACACATGCTGCGCATAGACTACAAAGCAGTAATCCTCCAAAAAGTGATGATCAGCCTGTAGGCGTTGAAGTTGTTTGAAATAATGTTCTTAATACAGACTGTCCTACTGTGGCTTGTTGTGTTGCTAACACATCTACACAGTAATGCTTGGTAAATGTATGTGGTGTAGATCAAGTGGCTGCCTTATAAATCTCTGTCATTGGTATATTACCTAAAAAAGCCATTGTGGCACCTTTCTTTCTAGTGGAGTGTGCCCGTGGTATAATGGGTAATTCTCTTTTAGCTCTGAGGTAACAGGTCTGAATACATTTAACTATCCATCTGGCTATGCCCTGTTTGGATATAGGGTTACCGGCATGGGTTTTTTGGAAATCTACGAACAATTGTTTAGTTTTACAAAATGCTTTTGTTCTGTCTTTGTAATACATTAACACTCTTTTTATGTCTAATGTATGTAGTGCTCTTTCTGCTACTGAGTCTGGTTATGGAAAGAAGACTGGAAGTTCAACTGTTTGATTTAGATGAAACGGTGATATGACTTTTGGTAAAAACTTTGGATTTGTACGTAGAACCACTTTATGTTTGTGTATTTATATAAATGGTTCTTGGATAGCCTGGTTATGTTTGTGTATTTATGTTTGTGTATTTGTATAAATGGTTCTCGGTTAGCCTATATTTCACTAACTCTTCGTAGTGAAGTGATGGCTATTAGAAAGGCTACTTTCCAAGTCAAGAATTGTATTTGGGAAAAATGTATGGGTTCAAATGGTGGGCCCATGAGTCGTGTAAGTACAATATTAAGATTCCACGAAGGTACTGGTGGGGTTCTTGGAGGAATGATTCTTTTTAGTCCTTCCATAAAGGCTTTAATAACTGGGATTCTAAAAAGCGACTTTGTATGTGTAATCTGCAGATAAGCAGATATTGCAGTGAGATGAATTTTTATGGAAGAAAAGCGAGATTTGCTTTTTGTAAGTGTAGTAAATAACTCACAATGTCTTGTATGGAGGCCTCTAGCGGTATGATTTGATTTGCCTGGCAATAGAAAACAAACCTTTTCCATTTATTAGCATAGCAATGCCTGGTTGTCGGTTTCCTTGCTTGTTTAATGACCTCCATACATTCATTTGAAAGGTTTAGATAGCCAAATTCTAAGATTTCAGGAGCCAGATTGCTAGGTTGAGTGATGCTGGTTTGGGGTGTCTGATCTGTTGTTTGTGTTGTGTTAACAGATCTGGTCTGTTTGGTAGTTTGATGTGTGGTACTACCAAGAGGTCCAACAGTGTGGTATACCATGGTTGGCAAGCCCACGTTTGTTCTATGAGTATTAGTTTGAGTTTGTTTTGACTCAGTTTATTGACCAGGAAAGGAATGAGCGGGAGAGGGGGAAAAGCGTAAGCAAATATCCCTGACCAGCTGATCCATAGAGCATTGCCCTTGGACAGAGGGTGTGGGTACCTGGATGCGAAGTTTTGGCATTTTGCGTTTTGTTTTGATGCAAACAGATCTATGTTTGGTGTTCCCCAGCGGTAGAAGTAATCTTGTAGAATCTGGGGATGTATTTCCCACTCGTGAGTTTGCTGGTGATCTCGACTGAGATTGTCGGCTAACTGATTGTGAATGCCTGGTATATATTATGCTATCAGGCGAATGTTGTTGTGAATTGCCCAATGCCAAATTTTTTGTGCTAGGAAACACAGTTGTGACGAGTGTGTCCCCCCTGTTTGTTTAGATAGTACACTGTTGTCATATTGTCTGTTTTGACAAGAATGTGTTTGTGGACTTGAAGGGGCTGAAAGGCTTTTAGTGCTAGAAAGACTGCTAGCAGTTCTAAGAGATTTATGTGAAGTTGTTTTGTTGACTGTCCCACTGACCTTGTATGCTGTGATTGTTCAGGTGTGCTCCCCACCCAATCATGGAGGCGTCTGTTGTGATAATGGCGTGAGGCACTGGGTCTTGAAAAGGCCGCCCTTTGTTTAAATTTACAGGGTTCCACCATTGAAGCGAAAAGTGTGTTTGGTGGTCTATCAACACTAGGGGGGTTATTCTAACTTTGGAGGAGGTGTTAATCCGTCCCAAAAGTGACGGAAAAGTGACGGATTTACCACCAGCCGTATTACGACTCCATTATATCCTATGGAACTCGTAATACGGCTGGTGGTATATCCGTCACTTTACCGTCACTTTTGGGACGGATTAACACTCCTCCAAAGTTAGAATAACCCCCTAGATCTTGGAGTTGACCCTGTGCCTGCGGCCATTGTCTTGCTAGGCACTGTTGTAAGGGCCGCATGTGTAGTCTTGCGTTTGGGACAATAGCTATGCACGAGGACATCATGCCTAGTAGTTTCATCACAAACCTGACCGTGTGTTGTTGGTTTGGCTGTATGCTTGATCTTATATTTTGAGCCGATTGAACTCTCTGTGGACTTGGAGTGACAATTGCTTTTTGTGTGTTGAGTGTGGCTCCCAAGTATTGCTGTATTTGGGATGGTTGTAAATGAGAGTTCGATGGCATCTGTCGCTGTAGATACACATGGTATGCATGAGCTCGCCATCTGGTGTTGGGTCGGAGTGTTACAAGTTGTTTTTCTTCGAAGAAGTGTTTTCGAGTCACGGGACCGAGTGACTCCTCCTTCTGTGCTCATTGCGCATGGGCGTCGACTCCATCTTCGATTGTTTTCTTTCCGCCATCGGGTTCGGACGTGTTCCTGTCGCTCCGAGTTTCGGAACGGAAAGATAGCTGAAAACGGAAGATTTTCGACGGTATCGTTGCGATCCGGTTAGAGATAGACACATACGACGACGCGTTGAACATCGAAGCGCTTCGGTGCCCTTCGGGGTAGATTTCGGCACCCCGTCGGGGCCTAGTCGGCCCGACCGCGTGGAGAACAACGCCGATGGAACGGACCCCGTTTCGATTCTGCCCCGAATGCCACAACAAATATCCTTATACGGACCTACACTCGGTCTGTAACCTGTGCCTGTCACCCGAGCACAGCGAAGAATCCTGTGAGGCCTGTCGGGCGTTCCGGTCCCGAAAAACTCTGCGCGACCGTCGAGCGAGAAGACTGCAGATGGCGTCCACGCCAAAAGAGCGTCGACAGTTCGAGACAGAAGAGGAACAGGAGGAATCCTTTTCCATCCAGGATTCAGACTCCGACGAGCTAGACTCTACAAAAACTGTGAGTAAGACGTCGAGATCAGACCTTAAAAAAGGAAAAAAGGCCCAGGGGACGCCACTGCCAACCGGCCATGGCTCCACCCAAATTCTCGGTGACCAACAATCGGCACCGAAAAAGGCCCATTCAGTGTCGAGATCGTCCGACTCCGGTCGAGACACCGGCACGCAGCCTCCTCGGGACCGAGAGAGTGCTAAACAGAAGCATCGACACCGAGAGTTCGGTGTCGACACGGATCAACGCCGAGACAGTGGCGCCGAAGACCATAGAGGCCAAGAATTTTCGGCACAGAAAAAGAGGAAGGTTACCTCGGAGCCGAAAAAACAATCGACAGGGTTTTCGGAGCCGAAAAAAGCGACATCAGACCCTGTTTCTGGCTCCTATACTGAAGAGCATTCTATGTCTTCTCAAATGAACAAACATAGATTTGAACAAGAACCGCAATCCACTGACGTGGATCACACGCAAAAGCGTATCTTTATTCAGCAGGGGACTGGGAAGATCAGTACCCTTCCACCTGTCAAACGAAAGAGAACGCTTCAGTTTACTTCTCAGCAACAAACAGCACAAAAGGTAACACCTCCTCCCTCACCTCCACCTGTAACTCCGGCTTCGCCAACTTACACCCCGTCACATTCGCCAGCTCACACCGCCATGAGCCACGATGACCAAGATCAGGATGCGTGGGACTTGTACGACGCACCAGTGTCTGATAACAGCCCAGACACATACCCAACTAGGCCATCACCACCGGAAGACAGCACAGCCTACTCACAAGTGGTGGCAAGAGCAGCACTATTCCATAATGTGGAACTCCACTCGGAACAAGTAGAGGATGATTTTTTATTTAACACCCTCTCTTCAACCCACAGCTCCTACCAAAGCCTGCCGATGCTCCCAGGCATGCTACGCCATGCAAAGGACATCTTCAAGGAGCCAGTTAAAAGTAGGGCAGTGACGCCTAGGGTGGACAAAAAGTATAAGGCGCCTCCTACGGACCCTGTATTCATCACCTCTCAGCTGCCACCGGATTCTGTGGTGGTAGGGGCTGCCAGAAAACGGGCAAATTCACACACTTCTGGGGATGCACCTCCCCCAGATAAAGAAAGCAGGAAGTTCGATGCAGCCGGGAAGAGGGTTGCTGTCCAAGCAGCAAACCAGTGGCGCATCGCAAATTCACAAGCGCTGCTAGCGCGATACGACAGAGCCCACTGGGATGAGATGCAGCATCTCATTGAACATCTCCCAAAAGATCTGCAAAAAAGAGCAAAACAGGTTGTTGAGGAGGGTCAAAACATTTCCAACAATCAAATACGCTCCTCCATGGATGCAGCAGACACGGCCGCGAGGACCATTAATACGTCGGTTACCATCCGTAGGCACGCATGGCTCAGAACGTCTGGATTCAAGCCAGAAATTCAGCAGGCAGTGCTTAACATGCCAGTAAATGAAAAACTTCTGTTCGGTCCGGAGGTCGACACAGCCATAGAAAAGCTCAAGAAGGACACTGACACTGCCAAGGCCATGGGCGCACTCTACTCCCCGCAGAGCAGAGGATCTTATAACACCTTCCGCAAAACACCTTTTAGAGGAGGGTTTCGGGGTCAGGCCACACAAGCTAGCACCTCACAGTCCGCACCGCCCACCTACCAGGGACAGTACAGGGGAGGTTTTCGGGGCCAGTATAGAGGGGGGCAATTCCCTAGGAATAGGGGAAGATTTCAAAGCCCCAAAACCACTACCAACAAGCAGTGACTCACATGTCACACACCCCTCCCACACAACACCAGTGGGGGGGAGGATACGTCAATATTACGAAGCATGGGACAAAATAACTACAGACACATGGGTCCTAGCAATTATCCAGCATGGTTATTGCATAGAATTCCTGCAATTCCCTCCAGACATACCACCAAAATCACAAAATTTATCAAAATACCATTCACAGCTTCTAGAGATAGAAGTTCAAGCACTACTGCAATAAAATGCAATAGAATTAGTACCAAGCACACAAATAAACACAGGAGTTTATTCACTGTACTTCTTGATACCAAAAAAGGACGAAACACTGAGACCAATTCTAGACCTCAGAGTAGTAAACACATTCATCAAATCAGACCACTTTCACATGGTCACACTACAAGAAGTGTTACCATTGCTCAAAAAACACAACTACATGACAACCCTAGAACTCAAGGACGCATATTTCCATATACCAATACATCAATCACACAGGAAATATCTAAGGTTTGTATTCAAAGGAATACATTACCAATTCAAAGTATTGCCTTTTGGTTTAACAACCGCTCCAAGAGTATTCACAAAATGCCTAGCAGTAGTCGCTGCACACATCAGAAGGCAGCAAATACATGTGTTCCCGTATCTAGACGACTGGCTAATCAAAACCAGTTCGCTCACACAATGCTCAAACCACACAAATCAAGTCATACAAACCCTCTACAAACTAGGGTTCACCGTCAACTTTGCAAAATCAAACATTCTGCCAAGCAAAGTACAGCAATATCTAGGAGCCATAATAGACACGACAAAAGGAGTAGCAACGCCAACTCCACAAAGGATCCACAATTTCAACAAGGTCATTCAACACATGTCTCCAAACCAAACAATACAAGCAAGAACAATACTACAGCTCCTAGGCATGATGTCCTCATGCATAGCCATTGTCCCAAACGCAAGACTGCACATGAGGCTCTTACAACAGTGCCTAGCCTCACAGTGGTCTCAAGCACAGGGTCACCTTCTAGATCTGGTGTTGCTAGACCGCCAAACTTACCTCTCGCTTCTATGGTGGAACAGTATAAATTTAAACATAGGGCGGCCTTTCCAAGACCCAGTGCCAGAGTACGTAATAACAACAGATGCTTCCATGACAGGGTGGGGAGCACATCTCAATCAACACAACATAAGAGGACAATGGAACATACATCAAACAAAACTGCATATAAATCATCTAGAATTATTAGCAGTTTTTCAAGCACTAAAAGCTTTCCAACCAATCATAACCCACAAATACATCCTTGTCAAAACAGACAACATGACAACGATGTATTATCTAAACAAACAAGGAGGAACACATTCAACGCAGTTAAGCTTGTTAGCTCAAAAAATATGGAAGTGGGCAATCCACCATCAGATTGGTCTAATAGCACAGTTTATTCCGGGGATCCAGAATCAGCTGGCAGACAATCTCTCTCGAGATCACCAGCAAGTCCACGAATGGGAAATCCACCCACAGATTCTGAACACCTACTTCACACTCTGGGGAACACCACAAATAGACTTATTTGCAACAAAAGAGAACGCAAAATGCCAAAACTTCGCGTCCAGATACCCACACAAGCAATCCCAAGGCAATGCCCTATGGATGAACTGGTCAGGAATATTTGCTTACGCTTTTCCTCCTCTCCCTCTCCTTCCTTACCTAGTAAACAAATTGAGTCAAAACAAACTCAAACTCATTTTAATAGCACCAACTTGGGCAAGACAACCCTGGTACACAACACTGCTAGATCTGTCTGTAGTACCACACATCAAACTGCCCAACAAACCAGATCTGTTAACGCAACACAACCAACAGATCAGACACCCGGACCCAGCATCGCTGAATCTAGCAATCTGGCTCCTGAAATCCTAGAATTCGGACACTTACAACTTAGCCAAGAGTGTATGGAAGTCATAAAGCAGGCCAGAAGGCCATCCACTAGACACTGCTACGCAAGTAAGTGGAAAAGATTTGTTTGGTACTGCCATCATAATCAGATACAACCGCTAGATGCAACTCCAAAACATATAGTAAATTACTTGCTCCATTTACAAAAAGCAAAGCTAGCCTTCTCTTCTATTAAAATACACCTTGCAGCAATATCTGCATACCTGCAAACTACCTATTCAACTTCCTTGTATAGGATACCAGTTATCAAAGCATTTATAGAAGGGCTTAAAAGAATTATACCACCAAGAACACCACCTGTTCCTTCATGGAACCTAAACGTGGTTCTAACAAGACTCATGGGCCCACCTTTCGAACCCATGCACTCTTGCGGAATACAATTCCTAACCTGGAAAGTTGCCTTTCTCATCGCCATTACATCTCTAAGAAGAGTAAGTGAAATTCAAGCGTTCACAACACAAGAGCCTTTTATACAAATACATAATAATAAGGTCGTCCTACGACCTAATCCAAAATTTTTACCAAAAGTTATTTCACCATTCCATCTAAATCAAACGGTAGAACTACCAGTATTTTTCCCACAGCCAGATTCTGTGGCTGAAAGAGCACTACATACATTAGATGTCAAAAGAGCATTAATGTACTACATTGACAGAACAAAGAACATCAGAAAAACTAAACAGCTATTTATTGCATTCCAAAAACCTCATGCAGGTAACCCAATATCAAAACAAGGTATAGCCAGATGGATAGTTAAATGCATCCAAATCTGCTACCTTAAAGCAAAAAGACAACTGCCCATTACTCCCAGGGCACATTCAACAAGGAAAAAAGGTGCTTCAATGGCCTTTTTAGGAAACATCCCAATGCAGGAAATATGTAAGGCAGCCACTTGGTCTACGCCTCACACATTCACCAAACACTACTGTATAGATGTGCTATCCGCACAACAAGCTACAGTAGGTCAAGCTGTATTAAGAACTCTATTTCAGACAACTTCTACTCCTACAGGCTAAACCACCGCTTATGGGGAACTAACTGCTTACTAGTCTATGCATACCATGTGTATCTACAGCGACAGATGCCATCGAACTGAAAATGTCACTTACCCAGTGTACATCTGTTCGTGGCATCAGTCGCTGAGATTCACATGGACCCACCCACCTCCCCGGAAGCCTGTAGCAGTTCAGAAGTTACCTTCAATTTTGTACATTTGTATATATATTACTTAATCCTTTAATAGGTACATACTTACATTTTTCATTGCGCGGGCACTATTACTATAGTACAACTCCTACCTCACCCTCTGCGGGGAAAACAATCGAAGATGGAGTCGACGCCCATGCGCAATGAGCACAGAAGGAGGAGTCACTCGGTCCCGTGACTCGAAAACACTTCTTCGAAGAAAAACAACTTGTAACACTCCGACCCAACACCAGATGGCGAGCTCATGCATACCATGTGAATCTCAGCGACTGATGCCACGAACAGATGTACACTGGGTAAGTGACATTTTCATTTTTGGTAATTTATAGAAAACCCTAGTTTGTGTAGAGTATCTATTACATATTGCGTGCAAATTTGACATTGGTGTTGAGTGTTGGCTTTTATTAGCCAATCGTCTAGATACGGGAATACGTGCATGTGATGTCTCCTTATATGAGCTGCTACTACGGCTAGGCATTTTGTAAATACCCTGGGTGCTGTTGTTATCCCGAAGGGCAACACTTTGAATTGGTTATGTTTGCCTTGTATTACAAACCTGAGGTATTTCCTGTGAGATGGATGAATGGGTATGTGAAAATACGCATCCTTTAGATCCAGTGTTGCCATGTATTCCCCTTGTTTTAGTAAGGGAACTACGTCCTGTAGTGTTACCATGTGGAAATGATCTGATTTGATGAAGAGATTTAACGTTCTGAGATCTAGAATAGGCCTTAAAGTCTTGTCTTTTTTTGGAATAAGAAAATATAGGGAGTAAACCCCTGTTCCTTTCTGGTGGTAAGGTACTAGTTCTATGGCTTGTTTTGCTAGTAGCGCTTGGACTTCTATTTGTAATAGGTCTAAGTGTTGTATTGACATCTTGTGCGTTCTTGGGGGAACATCTGGAGGGAATTTTGTGAACTCTATGCAGTAACCATGTTGGATAATTGATAGGACCCATGTGTCCGTGGTAATTTGTGCCCAATTGTTGTAGTATTTTGTTAATCTCCCCCCCACTGGTGATGTGTGTTGGGGAAGTGTGACATTGAAGTCACTGCTTGCTACTAGGGGTCTGCTTGGCAGGCTGGAATTTCCCTCTTCCTCTTGGGAACTGTCCTCTGTAGGAACCACAAAACCCCCCTCTCTGGTACTGAGACTGGTAAGTGGGTTTTGTTTGGGAGGTGGATGGTTCTGAGGGTTGGTGTCTAAACCCTCCCCTAAACTGTGGTTTCCTAAATGTTCCCCTATATTGAGAGGAATAGAGCGCGCCCATGGCTTTGGCTGTATCCGTGTCCTTTTTCATTTTTTCTATTGAGGTGTCCACCTCCGGCCCGAATAGCTGGTGTTGATTAAACGGCATATTCAATACCGCCTGCTGTATTTCTGGCTTAAAACCAGAACTTCGCAACCACGCATGCCTTCTAATGGTGACTGTTGTATTGACAGTCTGTGCCGCTGTATCAGCAGAGCGGATCTCGTTATTGGAGATGGCCTGTCCCTCCTCCACCACTTGTTGGGCACGTTTTTGATGCTCTTTTGGTAGATGTTGGATAATATCCTGCATCTCGTCCCAATGTGCTCTGTCGTAGCAGGCAAGGAGTGCTTGTGAGTTGGCAATACGCCACTGATTGGCCGCTTGCGATGCCACTCTTTTCCCTGCCGCGTCAAACTTACAGCTTTCTTTATCAGGGGGTGGCGCATCTCCTGATGACTGAATTCGCCCGCTTTCTTGCAGCCCCCACTACAACTGAGTCTGGAGGGAGCTGTCGGGTAATAAACACAGGGTCTGATGGGGGCGGTTTATATTTTTTCTCGACCCTTGGCGTGATGGCTCTCCCTTTAACTGGTTCTTGGAAAACCTGTTGTGCATGTTTAAGCATGCCCGGTAACATTGGCAGGCTCTGGTACGAAGCATGCGTGGATGCCAGAGTGTTAAACAGAAAGTCATCCTCCACTGGTTCTGGATGCATTGTAACATGGTGAAATGTTGCTGCTCTGGCCAGTACCTGCGTGTAGGACGTGCTCTCCTCTGGAGGTGAAGGTTTTGACGGATAACACTCCGGACTGTTGTCCGAGACTGGTGGGTCGTATAGATCCCAGGGGTCCGCATCGTCCTGCGTCATCCTTGTATGTGTGGGTGACTGCGCCATTGAAGTACCCACTGGTGACAGTTGCGGCAAGTGAAGTGGGGACGTTTGTGGTGAGAAATGTGGGGGTGGAGACTTTCCTCTAACCACTTTGGCCTTTGGTTGCATTTCAGTCTCATGAAAAGCCAGTTTTCTTTTGAACTTGAGCGGAGGGATGGTTTGTATTTTCCCTGTGTCTTTTTGGATTTGTAGCCTTGGTTGTGTTTGATCTAGCTCTTCCAAATCCAGTTCTTGCTCAAATCTGTGCCTTTCCTTGAGCTGTACAGAGAGCCCCTGTTCTTCCGTATAGGAAGTCTTTTTCGGCTCCGAAGCTGGTTTTTTCGGTACCGAAACCCCGATGGACACTGTTGGTCTCAGCTCCTAGAGGCTTTTTCGAGGTTTGCTCGACTCGATCACTCGGTGTCGACTCTTTTCGGTGCCAGTTTCTCGACCTGAGTCAGAAGTCTTTGGCATTCCTCCTCGACGTCGAGGTGTTGTGTCAGCTTCAACGCCATCTGCAGACGTCTTGCACGTCGATCTCTTAGGGTCTTCTTGGATCGAAAAGCTTTGCAGGCTTCACAAGTATCCTCTCTGTGTTCGGGCGACAAACACAGGTTACAGACCCAATGCTGGTCTGTGTAAGGATACTTGGCGTGACACGTCGTACAGAAACGGAAGGGGGTCCGGTCCATGAGTCTTTGGGCTGACCAGGCCTTAGTTAAATGCAGAAGCCCCGAAGGGCCGCCGAAGCGGTCTTGTTGTCGGTGCAGATGTGTTTGTACAAACCCAATTCCGATCCCAAACAATACCGATGAATTTCAATGATTTTCTAAGTTTTCCCGATTCGAATTAGGGAGTGAAGAGGTACATGTCCGAACCCGATGGCAGAAAGAAAACAATCTAAGATGGAGTCGATGCCCATGCGCAATGGAGCCGAAAGGGAGGGGTGACTCGAAAAGACTTCTTCGAAGAAAAACAACTTATAACACTCCGAGCCCAACACTAGATGGCAGGAACAGTGCACAGCATGTGTATCTGCAGCTACACATGCCATTGAACATATATATGGAAAATGTCACTTACCCAGTGTACATCTGTTTGTGGCATGAGACGCTGCAGATTCACATGCTGTGCATTATTCTGCCATCTAATGTTGGGCTCGGAGTGTTACAAGTTGTTTTTCTTCGAAGAAGTCTTTTCGAGTCACGAGACCGAGGGACTCCTCCCTTTCGGCTCCATTGCGCATGGGCGTCGACTCCATCTTAGAGTGTTTTCCCTGCTGAGGGTGAGGTAGGAGTTGAGAGTATACTAGATGTGCCCATGCAATGGAGTAGGTATGTATGTACATAATGAGGGTCATTCCAACCCTGGCAGTCGGTGTTAAAGCGGCGGCTAACCCGCCAACAGGCTGGCAGTTAAAAAAATGGAATTCCGACCCTGGCGGAAACCGCCAACAGAGACCGCCACTTCAACACTCCGACCGCCACGGCAGGACAAACAAACAGCGCGGCGGTCACCGCCAACAGACAGGCGGGAGACCATGTCCCGCCCACCCTATCACAACCCACCAATCTGCCACCTTTTCCGGGGCGGTAGCCCCGCCGATAAAAACACAGCGGAAACAGCCATTTCGAACAGAAAACGCTCACCTCCATACACCCCACGAGGAATCTGGACAGCATGGAACCCGAACTCCATATCCTCCCAGGTATTGTCTTCCTGCTCCTCTACCAGGAGCACGAACGCCGGCGCAGAAGACTACGGTGAGTACTGCACCTACGACACAGGGGAGGCAAAAAATTATGGGGACACACATACGCGACACACCCACCCCTACCCTCACCCACTACAACACACACATCAATGCATAGCAACAACTCAGAGTGACACCCCCCAAACCCCCCCCCAGAAGAATGCAAAGACAAAAGGAAATGATCATAAACAGTCGAATATATTGTATCACTGGCTTATAAATATATCACACATCTAAAACTATTATATACATAAATATTAAAAGTCCGATAATTTCTGCAGGCATTGTCCGTGGACCACTGGGCCCAAATCACATGGGCAAAGCCCACACAGGATACCTGACTCCAACGGAGAGAACACTGCAGGGGCATCAGATAGGAAAACTACAGGCACCTCAGGGGGAAGGGAAGGGGGGGCACCTCAGCCAGATGAGTCCACGACGGCAGATCCACGAGGGGCCTCCATGGCCACTGTTCCATCCTGGGGAGTGCAAAGCCACAGTCTCTCAAGTCTCTACAGTGGGTGGGTTGCCCACTGTACCATCCTGGGGAGTGCAAAGCCACAGTCTCTCAAGTCTCTACAGTGGGTGGGATGCCCACTGTACCATCCTGGGGAGTGCAAAGCCACAGTCTCACAAGTCTCTACAGTGGGTGGGATGCCCACTGTACCATCCTGGGGAGTGCAAAGCCACAGTCTCTCAAGTCTCTACAGTGGGTGGGATGCCCACTGTACCATCCTGGTGAGTGCAAAGCCACAGTCTCTCAAGTCTCTACAGTGGGTGGGTTGCCCACTGTTCCATCCTGGGGAGTGCAAAGCCACAGTCTCACAAGTGGATGACAGTCTCCACTGGTTCTGGAGGGGGACTGGTGCCCAGAGTGCTTCGTGCAGCCCTGCCCGACACAGATACGGGCCTGCCCCTTTTGCCAATGGGCCAGCGGTGCTTGAGATGAAGGGCCCAGTTCAGCGGTGCTTGAGACGGCGGTGCCCTGTTCAGCGGTGCTTGAGTGAAAGGGCCCTGTTCAGCGGTGCTTGAGATGAAGGGCCCTGTTCAGCGGTGCTTGAGACGGCGGTGCCCTGTTCAGCGGTGCTTGAGATGAAGGGCCCAGTTCAGCGGTGCTTGAGACGGCGGTGCCCTGTTCAGCGGTGCTTGAGTGAAAGGGCCCAGTTCAGCGGTGCTTGAGACGGCGGTGCCCTGTTCAGCGGTGCTTGAGACGGCGGTGCCCTGTTCAGCGGTGCTTGAGTGAAAGGGCCCAGTTCAGAGGTGCTTGAGACGGCGGTGCCCTATTCAACGGTGCTTGAGATGAAGGGCCCACTTCAGCGGTGCTTGAGACGGCGGTGCCCTGTTCAGCGGTGCTTGAGATGAAGGGCCCAGTTCAGCGGTGCTTGAGACGGCGGTGCCCTGTTCAGCGGTGCTTGAGACGGCGGTGCCCAGTTCAGCGGTGCTTGAGATGAAGGGCCCAGTTTAGCGGTGCTTGAGACGGCGGTGCCCTGTTCAGCGGTGCTTGAGTGAAAGGGCCCAGTTCAGCGGTGCTTGAGACGGCGGTGCCCTGTTCAGCGGTGCTTGAGACGGCGGTGCCCTGTTCAGTGGTGCTTGAGATGAAGGGCCCTGTTCAGCGGTGCTTGAGACGGCGGTGCCCTGTTCAGCGGTGCTTGAGATGGCGGTGCCCTGTTCAGCGGTGCTTGAGTGAAAGGGCCCAGTTCAGCGGTGTTTTGAGATGAGTGTCCAGGTCAGCGGATCCAGCCATGGCATGGATGTCATTCGCCACCTGACATGTGGCTGGCGGGGCCTTCCTGCCCATCTGTCTGGTGGCTTGCGGGGCCCTCCTGGGCTGCAGTACCGGGCCTGTGGGTGTCCTCCTGCCCACCTGGGACGTGGCTTGCGGGGCCCTCTTGGGCTGCAGTACCGGGCCTGTGGGTGTCCTCCTGCCCACCTGGGACGTGGCTTGCGGGGCCCTCCTGGGCTGCAGTACCGGGCCTGTGGGTGTCCTCCTGCACACCTGGGATGGGGCCCTCCTGGCCAGCTGGCCTGCTGCCGGACTTGTTGGGCGTGCTGCCCTTCCCACCCTTCCCTGTTCGACTGTGGCCCTTTCCCACCTTTGGCGGTGTGCCAGGTGGCACCCCACTTCCTGCCGGAGCCATGGTAGGGATTTTGGTCCCTGGTGTCTTTGGCCTCTCGCGCCGGGCACTGGCAATCTTCGGATGCTTTACCGGGGGTGGGCTGGCCGTGCCTTGGCTCCTAGCTGAACTGGCTGCCCTTGAGGGTGGGAGACTCCACAGTCCATGGCAAACAGTCTTTACAGGCCCCGGTTTTGTGGTGGCTGAGGTGCTGATTGGAGTCTTATGAGATGGACGGGGTGGGGGAGTTGTTGGAAAGAGGTCAAGTTTGGAAAGGAAAAGCAATTTCGAAAGAGAGGGACGGGTAGGTGTAGTGGGTATGGGAGTGGAGGAAGAGGATGTGGTTGTAGGAGTGTGAAGTCTGGTGTCTTTGGGTGCAGGTGCTTGGGCTGGAGGCTGTTGTGAGGTGGATGGCTGTTGGGTGGGTGGCTGCCTGCGTTTGTGTAGTTTGGAAGAGAGGGTGACAGACACACTGGGAGAGGACACAGGGGACGTGTAAATGGTAGTGGGGGTGGTGACTGCACATGTGCGGAGTGTTCTGGTGGGTGTGCTGGTGATGGACGTAGTGGCTGAAGATGTTGTGCATGCAAGTGTGAGTGGAGACGTCACAGGGAGGGAGGAGGGAGACGAGGAGGAGGGGGACACAGTGGAGGCAGTGGGTGTTGGTATGTCTGCATGTGGATGTTGCTTGTGTGAATGCTTGTGTGATGTGTGGTGCTTATGTCTGGATGAGCTTCCCTTGGGTGTTGAGGTGTGTGCAGGCTGGTCTGATGGTGTGTCTGGGATAGGCAGAGGTACAGGGGATTGGGTCTGGGTGGAGGAAGTTGGAGGGGGGAGGCTAGAGACAGGGACAATGGCTGCTGTCAGTGCTGAGGCCAGAGCGTTGAACGATCGCTGATGGGCAGCCTGACCAGAATGAATGCCCTCCAGGTATGCATTACTCTGGTGCACCTCCCTTTCTACACCCTGGATGGCATTCAAAAGGGTAGACTGCCCAACAATGATGGTCCTCAGGAGGTCAATGACCTCCTCACTGAGGGCAGCAGGGGTGACAGGGGCAGGGCCTGAGGTGCCTGGGGCGAAGGAGATGCCCACCTTCCTGGGTGAGCGGGCACGGGGCAAACGCTGAGGGGCTGCTGGGAGGGCGGTGCTGGTGCGCTGGGTGACGGCTGTACCTGCTGTTGCAGGGGGCACGGATGTTGCCGCCACCACAAGGGAGCCTCCTTCAGAGGACGAGTCGCTGTCACTGACATCAGCACGAGTCCCCGCTGTGGAGCTCCCCTCACCCTCCATCCAACTGCTGTATTCGGACTCCGTTGCATGGCCCTCCAGGGCCATGTGGGATGCAGCTCCCTCGTGCTCCGATGCCACTTCTCCTCCACCTGATGATGCTAATGCACACATGAACAGGAAGACCACAAAAAAGGGTGGGGGGGAGAAATAAAGACATGTTGAGTGCATGCATTGGCGACACCGTTGACGGAGAGGACAGACACAGAAGCCCCCTGCACTACGCCGCGCACTTGGGGTCCACAACGCAATCCGTGGGACATGGCCTACAAGCCTATGGACGACAACTGCACACATAGATGACACAGGGCCATGGATACCTGTACTTGGCACCCTACAGAGGTGGGGGGTGGGGGCACAGGGCCATGCCTTACGGAGGGGCCTAGCCTACAGAAATCACCCTGGCCTAGGGATACCCACAGCCCTCCTCCCCCACCCAGACACCTCCACTGTGCGCAAAGTCAGCAGAATGTGTTTGTACTCACCCCCTTGTGTCTGCTGTGATGTCTTCACGCGCCCATCCAAATCGGGGTAGGCCACCGCCAGGATCCGGGACATCAGGGGGGTCAAAGTACGACTGGCACCCCTCCCACGTTGGGAGGCCATCCCCAGCTGAGCCTCCGCCGTCTTCCTTCTCCAACGTCGGATGTCCTCCCACCTCTTCCGGCAGTGGGTGCCCCGTCTGTTGTGGACCCCCAGGGTCCGGACGTCCTTGGCGATGGCACACCAAATAGCGACTTTCTGGTGGGCGCTGACCTATGTGACATGTACAGGGAGAGAAAAATAGTCATCACCTTCTGCATGCTCGATATGAGTGGCCCCCCATCCCCACCCTTGCCATGTGGCACATGCTCTCATCTGTCGTTTGATGCATGCCTCAATCGCTCCCCTCCCCACAATCTTTCATCCACCCCACTCAACACAGGCATTGCCCACTAAGCATGGTCCCAGTGTACTTACCTGTTGGTCTGGAGGACCGTAGAGTAGCGCATGCTGGGGGAGGACCCCATCCACAAGTTTTTCCAACTCCTCCGCAGTGAAGGCAGGGGCCCTTTCCCCAGTCGCATGAGCCATTGTCTCTTCCAGACCGAGGTCACAGCAGCACTTGCAGTGTAGGTCCTCTTCTGTGGAAGATCAGTTATCGAGTGATTAAGCAGATAGAAAATGGCGGTCACGCCCGCGGCGGTGCGTGCCGCGGCGGTGCGTACCGCGGCGGTGCGTACCGCGACCGCCGGCGCACATCGTCATTGGCTCCTGAAACCCATAGGGTTCAATGTTAACCAATGCGGCTTTGCGCTGCGGTCTTCGACCGCCTACCGCCACGGTGTGCCACGCCAGCGCATTGACCTCACATCCCACTGTCGCACTTCACAGGTCAGGCAGCCGCCATTTCAAGGGCCCACATGGCTTCATTTCTACTGCGTCACACATACCTAGGCCTTGCATCAACACTCATACAAACCTTTCAATGCATTGGGAATCGTGTTATGTGCAAGCTGTGGGAACGTACCTGTGGGTTGATTGAATCTGTGCTCGCTGTTGTCCTTCATAGGCACCGTCCGCTGGGACATGCGAGGAGATGGAGGAATCTTCCCGTGTACAGACCGCTGGTGGACCTGTCGACAATGGAGGAACGACATGTCATACTGACATACAGGCTTGACCGAGCCACTATACAGGAACTGTGTGCCCAGCTGGAGGCAGACCTGATGTCACCCATCCGCCAACCCACAGGGATCCCCCCTCTAGTGCAGGTGCTGTCAGTACTCCATTTCTTTGCAAGTGGGTCATTTCAAACAACAGTGGCCATATCATCAGGGATGTCCCAGCCCATGTTTTCCAAGGTGTTGTCCAGAGTGTTGTCTGCCCTGCTCAAACACATGCGGAGCTACATCATTTTCCTGGAGGTGGGGGATTTGGTTACAGTGAAGGGTGATTTCTATGCCCTTGGACATATTCCCAACATCATTGGTGCCATTGATGGGACACATGTTGCTTTGGTCCCCCCCAGCAGGAGTGAACAGGTGTACAGGAACCGGAAGAGTTATCATTCCATGAATGTACAGATGGTGTGTTTGGCTGACCAGTACATCTCCCATGTTAATGCCAAGTTCCCTGGGTCAGTGCATGACGCCTACATCCTGCAGAATAGCAGCATCCCGTATGTGATGGGTCAACTCCAGAGGCACTGGGTGTGGCTATTAGGGGACTCTGGTTACCCCAACCTGTCCTGGCTATTGACCCCAATGAGGAATCCCAGGACAAGGGCAGAGGAACGGTACAATGAGGCCCATGGGCGGACTAGGAGGGTGATCGAGCGAACCTTTGGCCTCCTGAAGGCCAGGTTCAGGTGCCTCCATATGACAGGTGGAGCCCTAATGTACTCACCAAAGAAGGTGTGCCAGATCATCGTGGCCTGCTGTATGCTTCACAACCTGGCTTTGCGACGCCAGGTGCCTTTTCTGCAGGAGGATGGTCCAGATGGTGGTGTTGTAGCAGCTGTGGAGAGTGAAGAGGAGGAAGCCGAAGAGGACGACATAGAGAACAGGAACACAGTAATACAGCAGTATTTTCAATGACACACAGGTAAGAGTACACACCGGCATATTACATTTACTTAAAGACTCCTACCTCTCTACTGTCTGACTTTTTCCCCCAGTGTATGGTAACTGTGTTGTGACTTTCCCTTCCGTTTTCAGAGATGTGGGCCCCACTGTGTGACATCTGCTTTGTTTCCCCATGGACTACAGCTGTGTGACAGCGGTTTGTTGGCATCACAATGTAAATGCAACATTTTGACATTTGTTCAAAATCACAGCCAGACTCCAGATTGTTTTGTGCAATAAGTGTGTTTATTCAAGTGCTCTAAATTGGTGGGTGGTTGCAAATCGGTGAGGGGTGATGGTGGAGGATTGTCCATGGCAGAGTCCAGACTATCAGTATCACTGGTGCATTGTCCAAATGCCTGTGGAAAGTGGAGCAGGGGCAGTTTAAGGTTGGACAGGGTGTCAATGTGGGACAGTGGGATGACAATCAGGGCGGTATCCTTTGCTGGCGGGGGTCCTGACATCTTACTCTGTCTTCTTCCTGGATCTCAGGGCCCGCTTGCGGGGTGGTTCTCCTTCTGCAGGGGGTGGGGTTCTATTGGCCTGTTGGTCTTGTGTCGGGGCCTCCTGTCCACTAGCGCCAGCGGAGGTGGTAGGCAGTTCTTGGTCCATGCTAGTGTCAGGGGCCCTTTGAGGTGCCACAGTGTCCCGCAATGTGGTGACTACCTGATTCAGGGCCACTACGATGGTACCCATGGCGGAACTGATGTTTCTTAGTTCCTCCCTGAATCCCATATACTGTTGCTCCTGCAGAAGCTGGATCTCCTGAAACCTGGCCAGGACCATCGCCATCGTCTCCTGGGAGTGGTGGTATGCTCCCATGATGGAGGAGAGGGCCTCGTGGAGAGTGGGTTCCCTGGGCCTGTCCCCCCCCCTGTCGCACAGCAGCCCTCCCAGTTCCCCTGTTTCCCTGTGCCTCTGCCCCCTGGACCGTGTGCCCACTACCACTGCCCCCAGGTCCCTGTTGTTGTTGGGGTGTTGGGTTAGCCTGGGTTCCCTGTAGTGGTGGACACACCGCTGATTGACGTGTCCTGGGGACAGAGGTATGGGCCCGCTGGGTGGGTGCTGTGCTGGTGTCCCCAGAGGGGGGAAGGTCTGCTGTGGCCTGTGGCTGTCTGAGGGGAACCGACTGTCCCGAGGTCCCCGATGGACCGGGCTGGTCATCTAGATCCAGGGAGACAGAGCTGCTGTCCTCACTGTGGGCCTCTTCTGGGGGTGGAGTGGACATTTGTGGACCCTCCTGCGCGGTGACCTGGCGTTCGAGTCCTGCAGGGGTATAAAAGTATGGTTATTGCTTCTGTGTGTGCCATAGCGTGCAATGGGTGGGTGCCCGTGTACCCCAGTGCTGGCATTCCTTTGTGGGGGCTGTTGTGACGGTGGTTTGGGGGGGGGTGTATGTGTATGTGCAGTGGGCATGCTTTGGTGATGGGTGTCCATCCTTTGTGGACACATGCAGGGCTAGGTTTTGGGATGGGTGGGTTGTGATGGTGAGACATTTGCAAGGAGTAGGTGTGATGGGGGTGGGGGTGAGGGTGGGGGTATGAGTTGGCATGCAGGTGGGGTGGGGGGGATGAAGTAGTGAAGATGAGACTTACCAGAGTCCATTCCTCCAGCTACTCCTGCGAGGCCCTCAGGATGCAGGATGTTCAAGACCTGCTCCTCCCATGTTGTAAATACTGGGGGAGGAGGTGGGGGTCCGCCGCCAGTCCGCTGCACCGCGATGTTGTGCCTGGATACCATGGAACGCACCTTCCCCCGTAGGTCGTTCCACCTCTTCCTGATGTCGTTCCGATTTCTTGGGTGTTGTCCCACAGCGTTGACCCTGTCCACTATTCTGCTCCATAGCTCCATCTTCCTGGCAATGGTGGTGTGCTGCACCTGTGTCCCGAACAGCTGTGGCTCTACTCGTACAATTTCCTCCACCATGACCCTGAGTTCATCATCAGAGAACCTGGGGTGTCTTTGCGGTGCCATGGGGTGGTGTGGGTGATGTGTAGGGTGGATTGTGTGGTGCTAAGTGTGGTGATGTGTATTGTTGTGTTGTGTGAAGTGCGTGCAAATATTGCTGCGTGACAGTGAATTGGGCGTCCGGGTGCTCGGATGTCTTTTCTCGGTGCGGTGCCTAGAATCTCTTGGAGTGGAGGTTTGTGGGTGATGTGGGTGTGTATTTTATATTGTATTGTGTGTGTGGGAGTGGTGTGTGTATGTGTATCAGGTGTGTATATTTTGAATTGTCCAATGTGGTAGTGTTTTGTACAAGTGTGTGTATTTCGAGCGCGGTGGTGTGTACCGCCAATGGAATACCGCGGTTGAAAGACCGCCGCGTCGATTCGTGTGTCGTGATAGTGTGGGCGTATTTCTGTTGGCGTGACGGTGGAGGTTTGGTCATCGCCAGTTTCTCGCTGGCCTTTGGTGTGGCGGACTTTTGTGGATGTCTGTATTTTGGCAGTTTGCCTGTTGTGGGTCAGAATGACCGTGGCGGTTTACCGCGGACGCGGCGGTGTTATGGCGGTCTTCTGCACAGCGGTAAGCGCCTTTTACCGCTGAGGTTGGAATGACCCCCAATGTGTCTTAAAATAATATTTATTTACAAATTTACAATTTTTATTCAACTAACAACGGCTACAGGCTCCCGGGGAGGTGGGATGGCGCATGTGAATCTGCAGCGTCTCATGCCACGAACAGATGTACACTGGGTAAGTGACATTTTCCGTTCGGTGGCATGTGTAGCTGCAGATACACATGCTGTGCATAGACTAATAAGCAGTAATCTCCCCAAAAAGCGGTGGCCTAGACTGTAGGAGTTGAAGTTGTCTGAAATAATGTTCTCAATACAGCCTGTCCTACTGTGGCTTGTTGTGTTGTTAACACATCTATACAGTAATGCGTTGTGAATGTATGAGGCGTAGACCAGGTGGCTGCCTTACAAATTTCTGTCATAGGTATATTCCCCAGAAAAGCCACTGTGGCGCTTTTTTTCCTAGTGGAATGTGCTCTTGGTGTAATAAGTAGATCTCTTTTTGCTTTAATATAGCAAGTTTGAATACATTTAACTATCCATCTCGCAATGCCTTGTTTGGATATAGGATTACCTGCATGAGGTTTTTGGAAGGCTACGAACAATTGTTTTGTTTTACGAAATTCTTTAGTTCTGTCAATGTAATACATTAGTGCTCTTTTTATGTCTAATGTATGTAAGGCTCTTTCGGCTACTGAGTCTGGTTGTGGAAAGAAGACAGGGAGTTCCACTGTTTGGTTTAGGTGGAATGGCGATATGACCTTTGGTAGGAATTTGGGATTAGTACGGAGAACCACTTTATGTTTATGTATTTGTATAAAGGGTTCTTGTATAGTAAATGCGTGTATCTCACTTACTCTTCTAAGTGATGTGATAGCTATTAGAAAGGCAACTTTCCAAGTCAAGTATTGCATTTCACAAGAGTGCATGGGTTCGAATGGTGGCCCGTGAGTCGTGTTAATACAATATTAAGGTTCCACGAAGGTACTGGTGGTGTTCTTGGGGGTATGATTCTTTTTAGTCCCTCCAAGAGCGATGTTGAATGTGTAATCTGCAGATAGGTAGATATTGCTGTGAGATGTATTTTAATTGAAGAGAATGCTAACTTAGACTTTTGTAAGTGTAATAAGTAGCCTACAATATCCTTTGCGGAAGCATGTATTGGTTGAATCTGATTAGTGTGGCAGTAGTAAACAAATCTTTTCCATTTATTTGTGTAACAATGTCTTGTAGTGGGTTTTCTAGCTTGTTTAATGACCTCCATACATTCTTGTGTAAGGTGTAAGTGTCCAAATTCTAAGACTTCAGGAGCCAGATTGCTAGATTGAGCGATGCTGGATTCGGGGGTCTGATCTGTTGTTTGTGTTGCTTTGACAGATCTGGCCTGTTTGGTAATTTGATGTGAGGTACTACTGTTAAGTCCAGCAGTGTTGTGTACCAAGGTTGGCGAGCCCAAGTTGGTGCTATGAGTATTAGTTTGAGTTTGTTTTGGCTTAGTTTGTTTACCAGATAAGGAATGAGTGGGAGAGGGGGGAAAGCGTAAGCAAATATCCCTGACCAACTGATCCATAGTGCATTGCCCTTGGACTGAGGGTGTGGGTACCTGGAAGGGAAGTTTTGGCATTTTGCGTTTTCTTTTGTTGTGAATAGGTCTATTTGTGGTGTTCCCCAGCGCAGGAAGTAATCTTGTAGGATCTGGGGATGAATTTCCCATTTGTATGTTTGTTGGTGATCTCGACTGAGATTGTCGGCCAACTGGTTCTGAATGCCTGGTATGTATTGTGCTATCAGGTGAATGTGATTGTGAATTGCCCAATGCCAAATCTTTTGTGCTAGGAGACACAGTTGTGACGAGTGTGTCCTTCCTTGTTTGTTGAGATAATACATTGTTGTCATGTTGTCGGTTTTGACAAGAATGTGTTTGTGGGCTATTAGTGGTTGAAATGCTTTTAATGCTAGAAACACTGCCAACAGTTCTAAATGATTTATGTGGAGCTGTTTTTGTTGATTGTCCCATTGTCCCTGTATGCTGTGCTGGTTGAGGTGTGCTCCCCACCCTATCATGGAAGCATCTGTTGTGATCACGTGTTGAGGCACTGGGTCCTGGAATGGCCGCCCTTGGTTTAAATTTATAGGGTTCCACCATTGAAGCGAGAAGTGTGTCTGGCGGTCTACCAACACTAGATCTTGGAGTTAACCCTGTGCTTGTGTCTATTGTTTTGCTAGGCACTGTTGCAAGGGCCGCATGTGTAATCTCTCATTTGGGACAATGGCTATGCATGAAGACATCATGCCTAGAAGTTTCATTACAAACCTTACTTGGTAGTGTTGGTTTGGCTGTATGTTTGATGTTATATTTTGGAACGCTTGGACCCTTTGTGGACTTGGATTGGCAATTGCTTTTTGTGTGTTGCTCCCAAGTATTGTTGTATTTGGGATGGCTGCAGATGTGATTTCTGGTAATTTATAGAAAATGCTAGTTTGTGTAGAGTTTCTATAACGTATTGCGTGTGAAGAAGACACTGTTGTTGAGTGCTGGTTTTTATTAGTCCAGTCGTCTAAGTATGGGAATACGTGCACATGCTGTCTCCTTATGTGAGCGGCTACTACTGCAAGGCATTTTGTGAATACCCTTGGGGCTGTTGTTATCCTGAACGGTAACTCTTTGAATTGATAGTGCACGCCGTGTATTACAAACCTTAAGTATATTCTGTGAGAAGGATGTATGGGTATGTGAAAGTAGCCATCCTTGAGATCTAACGTTGACATATAGTCCTCTTTTTTTAGTAAGGGAACCACGTCTTGAAGTGTTACCATGTGGAAGTGATCCGACTTGATGAAGAGATTCAGTGTTCTGAGGTCTAATATAGGTCTTATTGTTTTGTCCTTTTTTGGAATTAGGAAATATAGTGAGTAGACACCTGTTCCTTTCTGATGGTTGGGTACTAACTCTATTGCTTGTTTTTGTAATCATGCTTGGACCTCTAGTTGTAATAGGTCTAAGTGTTGTTTGGACATATTGTGTGCCCTGAGGGGCACATCTGGCGGGAAATTTATGAATTCTATGCAATAACCATGTTGGATAATGGCTAGGACCCATGCGTCCGTAGTTATGTGTGTCCAGTTTTGGTAGTATGCTGTAAGTAACCCCCCCACTGGTGTTAAGTGTTGGGGGTTTGTGACATTGAAGTCACTGTTTGGTTTGACTTGTCTTAGGTGTTTGGAATTTTCCCTTTCCTCTTGGGAATTGTCCACCTCTATATGAGCCACGAAACCCTCCTCTCTGGTATTGTCCCAGATAGGTAGGTCTGGTTTGCAAGGTGGAAGGCTCTGGTGTTTGCATTCGAAACCCCCCTCTAAATTGTGACTTTCTAAATGTGACTCTGCTTTGTGGGGAGTAGAGCGCGCCCATGGCTTTAGCCGTGTCAGTGTCCTTCTTTAATTTTCAATTGCTGTGTCCACTTCCGGCCCAAACAATTGTTCCTGGTTAAAAGGCATGTTTAACACAGCTTGTTGGATTTCTGGCTTGAATCCCGAGCTTCGTAACCATGCATGTCTGCGAATGGTTACCGCAGTGTTGACTGTTCGTGCAGCTGTGTCTGCCGATCTAATGCGGACCTTATTTGGTTGTTGGATATTGCTTGTCCTTCTTTCACAACCTGTTGGGCACGTTTCTGGTGTTCTTTGGGCAAGTGCTGTATAATGTGTTGCATCTCGTCCCAGTGTGCCCTGTCGTAGCGAGCCAGCAGGGCTTGTGAGTTAGCAATCCCCCATTGATTGGCTGCCTGTGCTGCCACTCGTTTGCCCGCTGCATCAAACTTCCTACTCTCTTTGTCAGGCGGTGGAGCGTCTCCTGACGATTGAGAGTTTGCCCTCTTTCTTGCTGCTCCTACAACCACTGAGTCTGGTGTAAGTTGCTGTGTTATAAACACAGGGTCCGTTGGGGGAGGCTTGTATTTTTTCTCCACCCTAGGCGTGATAGCCCTTCCTTTAACTGGCTCTTGGAATACCTGTTTTGTGTGCTTGAGCATGCCCGGGAGCATTGGCAGACTCTGGTAGGAAGTGTGGGTGGATGCCAAGGTATTGAACAGGAAATCATCCTCTATTGGCTCTGAATGCATTGCTACGTTGTGGAACGTAGCTGCCCTTGATAGTACCTACATATGCAGTACTGTCCTCCCGAGGTGACGGCCTTGTTGGGTAACAATCTGGGCTGTTGTCTGATACTGGAGCATCATATAAGTCCCATGCATCCGGATCATCCGGTGTCATCCCTGTATGCGTAGGTGACTGCATTGGAGGTGTTGTTACCGGGGACAGCTGTGGTGAAGGTAGTGGTGAAGGTTGTGGCGAAAACCTTGGTGGTGGGGTTTTATCTCTGGCCACTTTCGCCTTTGGCTGCATTTCTGACTCATGAAATGCCAGCTTTCGTTTGGTTTTGATTGGAGGAAGAATTTGTATTTTTACAGTCTCTTTCTGGATATGCAACCTCCTTTGCATATGGTCTGGTGTACTGCCATTTGATAAATTTTGTTTGACCAATGACTTTGTGTTTCACCACTACGCATATTAGTTGCTCAATGTTCACCAGTAGCACATTGTATGTTTTGTTCAGTTGAGCCGCCTATTGGCTTTGACATGGCATTAGCCATTACTTTCTGTATTCAGTTTAGCCGCCTATGGGCTTTGACATTGCATTAGTCATTACCTTCTGTATTCTGCCTTTTGGCTTTGACATGCTGTATCCAGTCTAGCCGCCTATTGGCTTTGACATGATGTATTCAGTTTAGCTGCCTATTGACTTTGACATGCTATTAGATATTCTGCCTATTGGCTTTGACATGATATTATATATTGCATTTTGTATTCAGCTCAGCTGCCTATTGGCTTTGACATGATATTATATATTGCATTTTGTATTCAGCTCAGCTGCCTATTGGCTTTGACATGATATTATACATTGCATTTTATATTCAGCTTAGCTGCCTATGGGCTTTGACATGATATAAGACATTGCATTTTGTATTCAGCTTAGCTGCCTGTTGGCTTTGATATGACATTAGACATTGCATTTGATATTTAGGTTAGCTGCCTATTGCCTTTAACGTGGAGTTAGACATTGCAGTTGAGAATCCAAGCTGTATTTTTCCAAGCTGTGTTTTTGCACAAGAGAACCAAGATGTTTTTCTCACAGTAGACTAGACATGATAAGAGAGGGTACATGGGTGTTTTTCTCTCCGCTTGAGCTTGGGAACAGGAGTAGTCTCGGAGACCTGGCCAGTCTCCAAAAGGCTTGCTCAGTTTTCCCAGGTCTGAGAGGAGGGGGCACACCTTTGTACGAATGACACAGGCTGCAGAGATTCAGATTCGGATCTGCCGGACCTCTTGCTGGAGCTTGGCGCCAGCTGCCAGCAATCCCGTGTGGGTAGATGAATCTCTTTCTCGCGGCTGACAGGGGGTCATCAGCTTGCAGACCTTAGAAAGATGAAGCTGTAAATAGTTTCCCACACGGTGAAGTATTTGTTTTGCTTTGCATTCAATATCTTATAAATATAACCTGCTGTGTATATTGCAAACTGATATATTTTGTTTGATTAACGCGGGCTTGAAAGCTACTAATTGGTCATTCATAAAAATTGTGGTTGGGGAAGAATTAACAACAATAAAAGTCTTCTTTGAACTCAGAAGTGCATTTCTGGTGTGTTATGTTAGTGCTTAGAAACTAGATAAGAGGAAAGCACTACATCTGGTTCCCCCATACTTATTTCCTGCTCAAATCTGTGTTTTTCATGCATTTGGCTGGAAAGTCCTTGCTCTTCTGTGTAAGAGCTTCTTTTCGGCTCCGTAGCCGCTTTTTTCGGTACCAATGCTTCCGATAAAGTCTTTTTCGATTCCGACGTAACTTTTCTTACCTTGGGTGAGTCGAACTCTTGGTGCCGAGATCGTTCGGTGCCTGAATCTCAACCGGAGTCGGATGTCTTCGGCAAATCTTTGGCCTTTTTCGGTGCCGATGTTTGGTCACCTTCTTTTCGATGGGTTAAGCCATGGCCTGCTGGCGGTGGCATCCCCTTGGCCTTAACGATTTTTGTGTGAGTCTTGGACGGGACAATTTTACTCACTGTTTTCTGCATTGTCGTGGGTCGCTCACTTTCTGATTCGTCTGAGTCCCTCCCCAGGATGGATATTCTTTCCTCCTCTTCGACGTTGAGTTGTTCCCTCAGTGTCGACGCCATTTGTAGTCTTCTCGCTCTTCGATCACGTAGGGTCTTTTTAGATCGAAACGCCCGACAGGCCTCACAAGTATCCTCCCTGTGTTCTGGTGATAAACACAGATTACAGACCAAGTGTTGGTCTGTATAAGGATACTTTGAGTGGCACTTTGGACAGAAGCGGAAGGGGGTCCGGTTCATTAGTTTCGTCGATGGATGCGGTCGGGCCGACTAGGCCCCGCTGAAGTGCGGAAGCCCCGAAGGGCCGCCGGAGCGCTTCTACTATCGGTGTCGATACGCTAACACTAAACCGGTACCGGCTCCGAGCCCAACACTAGATGGCAGGATAATGCACAGCATGTGTATCTGCAGCTACACATGCCACCGAACATATATATATATATATATATATATATATATATATATATATATATATATATATGGAAAATGTCACTTACCCAGTGTACATCTGTTTGTGGCATGAGACGCTGCAGATTCACATGCTGTGCATATCCCGCCATCTAGTGTTGGGCTTGGAGTGTTACAAGTTGTTTTTCTTCAAAGAAGTATTTTCGAGTCACGAGATCGAGGGACTCCTCCCCTTTCGGCTCCATTGCGCATGGGCGTCGACTCCATCTTAGATTGTTTTCTCCGCAGAGGGTGAGGTAGGAGTTGTGTATATAGTAATAGTGCCCATGCAATGGAGTAAGTATGTGTAGGAAGTTGGCTCTGTATGCACTATTTCAAAGTAAGGAATAGTATGCACAGAGTCCAAGGGTTCCCCTTAGAGGTTAAGATAGTGGCAAAAAGAGATAATACTAATGCTCTATTTTGTGGTAGTGTGGTCGAGCAGTAGGCTTATCAAAGGAGTAGTGTTAAGCATTTGTTGTACATACACACAGGCAATAAATGAGGAACACACACTCAGAAACAATTCCAGGCCAATAGGTTTTTGTTATAGAAAAATATATTTTCTTAGTTTATTTTAAGAACCACAGGGTCAAATTCTACATGTAATATCTCATTTGAAAGGTATTGCAGGTAAGTACTTTAGGAACTTTGAATAATTACGGTAGCATATATACTTTTCACATAAAACACAAATAGCTGTTTTAAAAGTGGACACAGTGCAATTTTCACAGTTCCTGGGGGAGGTAAAGTATTGTTAGTTCTTGCAGGTAAGTAAACCACCTACGGGGTTCAAATTGGGGTCCAAGGTAGCCCACCGTTGGGGGTTCAGAGCAACCCCAAAGTCACCACACCAGCAGCTCAGGGCCGGTCAGGTGCAGGGGTCAAAGAGGTGCCCAAAACACATAGGCTTCAATGGAGAGAAGGGGGTGCCCCGGTTCCAGTCTGCCAGCAGGTAAGTACCCGCGTTTTCGGAGGGCAGACCAGGGGGGTTTTGTAGGGCACCGGGGGGGACACAGGTCAGCACAAAAAGTACACCCTCAGCAGCGCGGGGGCGGCTGGGTGCAGTGTGCAAACACGCGTCGGGTTTTCAATGATTTTCAATGAGAGACCAAGGGGTCTCTTCAGCGGTGCAGGCAGGCAAGGGGGGGGCTCCTCGGGGTAGCCACCACCTGGGCAAGGGAGAGGGCCTCCTGGGGGTCACTCCTGCACTGGAGTTCCGATCCTTCAGGTGCTGGGGGCTGCAGGTGCAGGGTCTTTTCCAGCCGTCGGGATTTTAGAGTCAGGCAGTCGCAGTCAGGGGGAGCCTCGGGATTCCCTCTGCAGGCGTCGCTGTGGGGGATCAGGGGGGACAACTTTGGTTACTCACAGTCTTGGAGTCGCCGGGGGGTCCTCCCTGTCGCGTTGTTTCTCCACCAGTCGAGTCGGGGTCGCCGGGTGCAGTGTTGCAAGTCTCACGCTTCTTGCGGGGATTTGCAGGGGTCTTTAAATCTGCTCCTCTGTAACAAAGTTGCAGTCTTTGTGGAACTGAGCCGCTGTCCTCGGGAGTTTCTAGTCTTTCTTGAAGCAGGGCAGTCCTCTGAGGATTCAGAGGTCGCTGGTCCTGGGGAAAGCGTCACTGGAGCAGGTTTCTTTAGAAGGCAGGAGACAGGCCGGTAGGACTGGGGCCAAAGCAGTTGGTGTCTTCTTTCTTCTTCTGCAGGGGTTTTCAGCTCAGCAGTCCTCTTCTTCTTGTAAGTTGCAGGAATCTAAATCTTTAGGTTCAGGGAAGCCCTTAAATAATAAATTTAAGGGCGTGTTTAGGTCTGGGGGCTAGTAGCCAATGGCTACTAGCCCTGAGGGTGGGTACACCCTCTTTGTGCCTCCTCCCAAGGGGAGGGGGGTCACAATCCTATCCCTATTGGGGGAATCCTCCATCTGCAAGATGGAGGATTTCTAAAACTTAGAGTCACTTCAGCTCAGGACACCTTAGTGGCTGTCCTGACTGGCCAGTGACTCCTCCTTGTTATTCTCATTATTTCCTCCGGCCTTGCTGCCAAAAGTGGGGCCGTGGCCGGAGGGGGCGGGCAACTCCACTAGCTGGAGTGCCCTGCGGTGCTGGAACAAAGGGGGTGAGCCTTTGAGGCTCACCGCCAGGTGTTACAGCTCCTGCCTGGGGAAGGTGTTAGCATCTCCACCCAGTGCAGGCTTTGTTAGTGGCCTCAGAGTGACAAAGGCACTCTCCCCATGGGGCCAGCAACATGTCTCAAGTGTGGCAGGCTGCTAGAACCAGTCAGCCTACACAGGTAGTTTGTTAAAGTTTCAGGGGGCACCTCTAAGGTGCCCTCTGGGGTGTATTTTACAATAAAATGTACACTGGCATCAGTGTGCATTTATTGTGCTGAGAAGTTTGATACCAAACTTCCCAGTTTTCAGTGTAGCCATTATGGTGCTGTGGAATTCGTGTTTCACAGACTCCCAGACCATATACTCTTATGGCTACCCTGCACTTACAATGTCTAAGGTTTGGCTTAGACACTAGGGGCACAGTGCTCATGCACTGGTGCCCTCACCTATGGTATAGTGCACCCTGCCTTAGGGCTGTAAGGCCTGCTAGAGGGGTGACTTATCTATACTGCATAGGCAGTGTGAGGTTGGCATGGCACCCTGAGGGGAGTGCCATGTCGACTTACTCGTTTTGTCCTCACCAGTACACACAAGCTGGCAAGCAGTGTGTCTGTGCTGAGTGAGGGGTCCCCAGGGTGGCATAAGATATGCTGCAGCCCTTAGAAACCTTCCCTGGCATCAGGGCCCTTGGTACCAGGGGTACCAGTTACAAGGGACTTACCTGGATGCCAGGGTGTGCCAATTGTGGAAACAAAAGTACAGGTTAGGGAAAGAACACTGGTGCTGGGGCCTGGTTAACAGGCCTCAGCACACTTTCAATTCAAAACATAGCATCAGCTAAGGCAAAAAGTCAGGGGGCAACCATGCCAAGGAGGCATTTCCTTACACAACCCCCCCCCCCCCCCAAACGAAAGAGGATGAGACTAACCTTTCCCAAGAGAGTCTTCATTTTCTAAGTGGAAGAACCTGGAAAGGCCATCTGCATTGGCATGGGCAGTCCCAGGTCTGTGTTCCACTATAAAGTCCATTCCCTGTAGGGAGATGGACCACCTCAACAGTTTTGGATTTTCACCTTTCATTTGCATCAGCCATCTGAGAGGTCTGTGGTCAGTTTGAACTAAAAAGTGAGTACCAAAGAGGTATGGTCTCAGCTTCTTCAGGGAACAAACCACAGCAAAGGCCTCCCTCTCAATGGCACTCCAACGCTGCTCCCTGGGGAGTAACCTCCTGCTAATGAAAGCAACAGGCTGGTCAAGGCCATCTTCATTTGTTTGGGACAAAACTGCCCTTATCCCATGTTCAGAGGCATCTGTCTGCACAATGAACTGCTTGGAGTAATCTGGAGCTTTTAGAACTGGTGCTGTGCACATAGCTTGTTTCAGGGTGTCAAAGGCCTGTTGGCATTCTACAGTCCAGTTTACCTTCTTGGGCATTTTCTTGGAGGTGAGTTCTGTGAGGGCTGTCACTATGGATCCATATCCCTTCACAAACCTCCTATAGTACCCAGTCAAGCCAAGGAATGCCCTGACTTGAGTCTGGGTTTTTGGAGCTGCCCAGTCCAGAATAGTCTGGATCTTAGGCTGGAGTAGCTGAACTTGGCCTCCACCTACAAGGTATCCCAAGTAAACCACAGTTCCCTGCCCTATCTGGCATTTGGATGCCTTGATAGAGAGGCCTGCTGATTGCAGAGCCTTCAAAACCTTCTTCAGGTGGACCAGGTGATCCTGCCAGTTGGAGCTAAAGACAGCAATATTATCAAGATAAGCTGCACTAAAGGACTCCAAGCCAGCAAGGACTTGATTCACCAACCTTTGGAAGGTGGCAGGGGCATTCTTTAAACCAAAGGGCATAACAGTGAACTGATAATGCCCATCAGGTGTGGAGAATGCTGTCTTTTCTTTTGCTCCAGGGGCCATTTTGATTTGCCAGTACCCTGCTGTTAAGTCAAAGGTACTTAAGAATTTGGCAGCCCCTAATTTATCAATCAGTTCATCAGCTCTAGGAATGGGGTGGGCATCTGTCTTGGTGACAGAATTAAGTCCTCTGTAGTCCACACAAAACCTCAACTCTCTCTTTCCATCTTTGGTGTGAGGTTTGGGGACTAAGACCACTGGGCTAGCCCAGGGGCTGTCAGAGTGCTCGATTACTCCCAATTCCAGCATCTTGTGGACTTCCACCTTGATGCTTTCCTTAACTTGGTCAGACTGTCTGAATATTTTGTTTTTGACAGGCATGCTGTCTCCTGTGTCCACATCATGGGTACACAGGTGTGTCTGACCAGGGGTTAGGGAAAAGAGCTCAGCAAACTGCTGCAGGACTTTCCTACAGTCAGATTGCTGTTGGCTAGAGAGGGTGTCTGAATAGATCACTCCATCCACTTAGCCATCTTTAGGGTCTGATGAGAGGAGATCAGGGAGAGGCTCACTCTCAGCTTCCTTGTCCTCATCTGTTACCATCAACAGATTTACATCAGCCCTGTCATGGAAGAGCTTTAGGCGGTTCACATGGATCACCCTCTTGGGGCTCCTGCTAGTGCCTAGGTCCACCAGGTAGGTGACCTGACTCTTCTTCTCTAGCACTGGGTAAGGGCCACTCCATTTGTCCTGGAGTGCCCTGGGAGCCATAGGCTCCAAAACCCAGACTTTCTGCCCTGGTTGAAATTCAACCATTGCAGCCTTTTGGTCATACCAAAACTTCTGGAGCTGTTGGCTGGCCTCAAAGTTTTTACTTGCCTTTTCCATGTACTCTGCCATTCTTGAGCGAAGGCCAAGTACATAGTCCACTATGGGGGTGATTCTAATCCTGGCGGGCGGCGGAGGCCGCCTGCCAGAATTCCGCCCCCATAATACCGCTCCGCGGTCAGAAGACCGCGGAGGGTATTATGAGTTTTTCCCTGGGCTGGCGGGCGGTCTCCAAAAGACCGCCCGCCAGCCCAGGGAAAAACTCCCTTCCCACGAGGATGCCGGCTCGTAATCGAGCCGGCGGAGTGGGAAGGTGCGACGGGTGCAGTAGCACCCGTCGCGTATTTCAGTGTCTGCAAGGCAGACACTGAAATACCTTGCGGGGCCCTCTTACGGGGGCCCCTGCCGTGCCCATGCCATTGGCATGGGCACGACAGGGGCCCCGCGACCCCCCCTACCGCCATCCTGTTCATGGCGGCTTTCCCGCCATGAACAGGATGGCGGTAGCGGTAAACCGGCGGGAGACCGCCGGTTTACCCTTTCTGACCGCGGCCAAAGCGCTGCGGTCAGAATGCCCTGCGGGGCACCGCCGGCCTGTCGGCGGTGCTCCCGCCGACCCTCGCCCCAGCGGTCGAAGACCGCCGGGGTTAGAATCAGGGCCTATGTCTTGTTTAGGCTCATGAAGAGGTCTCTCCCAGCCTTCTTTAACAAGAGCAAGTGGTCCCCTTACAGGGTGGCCAAACAGAAGTTCAAAGGGTGAGAACCCTACTCCCTTCTGAGGCACCTCTCTGTAAGCGAAAAGCAGACATGGCAAGAGGACATCCCATCTCCTTTTGAGTTTTTCTGGGAGCCCCATGATCATGCCCTTTAATGTCTTGTTGAATCTCTCAACAAGGCCATTAGTTTGTGGATGATAGGGTGTAGTGAACTTATAAGTCACTCCACACTCATTCCACATGTGTTTCAGGTATGCTGACATGAAGTTGGTACCTCTGTCAGACACCACCTCCTTAGGGAAGCCCACTCTGGTAAAGATACCAATGTGGGCCTTGGCTACTGCAGGGGCAGTAGTCGACCTAAGGGGAATAGCTTCAGGATACCTAGTAGCATGATCCACTACTACTAGGATGTACATATTTCCTGAGGCTGTGGGAGGTTCAAGTGGACCCACTATGTCCACACCCACTCTTTCAAAGGGGACCCCCACCACTGGAAGTGGAATGAGGGGGGCCTTTGGATGTCCACCTGTCTTACCACTGGCTTGACAGGTGGTACAGGAGACACAAAACTCCTTAACTTTCTGGGACATGTTGGGCCAGTAGAAGTGGTTGACTAACCTCTCCCACGTCTTGGTTTGTCCCAAATGCCCAGCAAGGGGAATATCATGGGCTAAGGTCAGAATAAACTCTCTGAACTCCTGAGGCACTACCACTCTCCTAGTGGCACCAGGTTTGGGATCTCTTGCCTCAGTGTACAGGAGTCCATCTTCCCAATAGACCCTATGTGTTCCAGTTTTCTTGCCATTGGACTCTTCAGCAGCTTGCTGCCTAAGGCCTTCAAGAGAGGGACAGGTTTCTTGTCCCTTACACAACTGCTCCCTTGAGGGTCCCTCTGGGCCCAAGAGCTCAACCTGATAAGGTTCCAGCTCCAAAGGCTCAGTTCCCTCAGAGGGCAGAACTTCTTCCTGAGAAGAGAGGTTCTCTTTTTGTTGTTCTATTGCAGCTGGTTTCCCAGCTGGCTTTCCTTTTCTCTTGGTAGGCTGGGCCCTTTTTCCAGACTCCAGCTCTACTTGTTCACCCTGTGCCTTGCACTGTGCCCTTGTCTTGACACACACCAGTTCAGGGATACCCAGCATGGCTGCATGGGTTTTCAGTTCTACCTCAGCCCATGCTGAGGACTCCAGGTCATTTCCAAGCAAACAGTCTACTGGGATATTTGAGGAGACCACCACCTGTTTCAGGCCATTGACCCCTCCCCATTCTAAAGTTACCATTGCCATGGGATGTACTTTAGTTTGATTGTCAGCATTGGTGACTGGATAAGTTTGTCCAGCCAGGTATTGATCAGGGGAAACCAGTTTCTCTGTCACCATTGTGACACTGGCACCTGTATCCCTCAGGCCTTCTACACTTGTCCCATTAATTAAGAGCTGCTGCCTGTATTTTTGCATGTTAGGGGGCCAGGCAGCCAGTGTGGCTAAATCCACTCCACCCTCAGAGACTAATGTAGCTTCAGTGTGACACCTGATTTGCTCTGGGCACACTGTTGATCCCACTTGGAGACTAGCCATTCCAGTGTTAGCTGGAGTGGAGTTAGAAGTGGTTGTTTTCTTGGGACAGGCCTTGTCTCCAGTTTGGTGTCCAGGCTGATTACAGCTACGACACCAGGCCTTTTTGGGATCAAAGTTTTTACCCTTGTACCCAGAATTGGTTTGTGAAGAGGCTCTGGGCCCACCCTCCTGTGCAGGTTTTTGGGGGCCTGTAGAAGACTCTTTACTATTTTTGTTTTTGGCTGTCTCACCACCCTTCTCCTGGGGAGGTTTTGTGACCCCTTTCTTTTGGTCACCCCCTGTGGAAGTCTTGGACACCCTAGTCTTGACCCAATGGTCCGCCTTCTTTCCCAATTCTTGGGGAGAAATTTGTCCTAGGTCTACCAGATGCTGATGCAGTTTATCATTGAAACAATTACTTAATAGGTGTTCTTTCACAAATAAATTGTACAGCCCATCATAATTACTTACACCACTGCCTTGAATCCAACCATCTAGTATTTTTACTGAGTAGTCTACAAAGTCAACCCAGGTCTGGCTCGAGGATTTTTGAGCCCCCCTGAATCTAATCCTATACTCCTCAGTGGAGAATCCAATGCCCTCAATCAGGGTACCCTTCATGAGGTCATAAGATTCTGCATCTTTTCCAGAGAGTGTGAGGAGTCTATCCCTACACTTTCCTGTGAACATTTCCCAAAGGAGAGCACCCCAGTGAGATTTGTTCACTTTTCTGGTTACACAAGCCCTCTCAAAAGCTGTGAACCATTTGGTGATGTCATCACCATCTTCATATTTAGTTACAATCCCTTTAGGGATTTTCAACGTCAGGAGAATCTCTGACCCTATTTAAGTTGCTGCCACCATTGATGGGTCCTAGGCCTATCTCTTGTCTTTCCCTTTCTATGGCTAGGATCTGTCTTTCCAAAGCCAATCTTTTGGCCATCCTGGCTAACTGGATGTCCTCTTCACTGGAGTTATCCTCAGTGATTTCAGAGTTGTTGGTCCCTCCTGTGAGGGAACCAGCATCTCTGACTATTATGTTTGGAGACAGGGCTTGAGAGGCCCTGTTCTCCCTAAATAGGACTGGTAGGGGGGAATTTTCCTCCAAGTCACTATCTTCATCCTCTGTGTTTCCATCCTCAGAGGGGTTGGCTCTTTCAAACTCTGCCAAAAGCTCCTGGAGCTGTAGTTTGGAATGTCTGGGGCCCATTGTTATTTTCTTTAATTTACAGAGTGACCTTAGCTCCCTCATCTTAAGATGGAGGTAAGGGGTGGTGTCGAGTTCCACCACATTCACATCTGTACTAGACATTATGCTTCTAAAAGTTGGAATACTTTTTAAGAATCTAAAACTAGTTCTAGGTTCTAATTCAAACTTTCACAAAACTTTTAAACTCTAAACGAAATGCTAACAGGGACTAACACAAGGCCCTAGCAGGACTTTTAAAAATTTAGAAAAATAGTTCAAATTGCAAAAATCAATTTCTAATGACAATTTCTGGAATTTGTCGTGTGATCAGGTATTGGCTGAGTAGTCCAGCAAATGCAAAGTCTTGTACCCCACCGCTGATCCACCAATGTAGGAAGTTGGCTCTGTATGCACTATTTCAAAGTAAGGAATAGTATGCACAGAGTCCAAGGGTTCCCCTTAGAGGTTAAGATAGTGGCAAAAAGAGATAATACTAATGCTCTATTTTGTGGTAGTGTGGTCGAGCAGTAGGCTTATCAAAGGAGTAGTGTTAAGCATTTGTTGTACATACACACAGGCAATAAATGAGGAACACACACTCAGAAACAATTCCAGGCCAATAGGTTTTTGTTATAGAAAAATATATTTTCTTAGTTTATTTTAAGAACCACAGGTTCAAATTCTACATGTAATATCTCATTTGAAAGGTATTGCAGGTAAGTACTTTAGGAACTTTGAATAATTACAGTAGCATATATACTTTTCACATAAAACACAATAGCTGTTTTAAAAGTGGACACAGTGCAATTTTCACAGTTCCTGGGGGAGGTAAAGTATTGTTAGTTCTTGCAGGTAAGTAAACCACCTACGGGGTTCAAATTGGGGTCCAAGGTAGCCCACCGTTGGGGGTTCAGAGCAACCCCAAAGTCACCACACCAGCAGCTCAGGGATGGTCAGGTGCAGAGGTCAAAGTGGTGCCCAAAACACACAGGCTTCAATGGAGAGAAGGGGATGCCCCGGTTCCAGTCTGCCAGTAGGTAAGTACCCGCGTCTTCGGAGGGCAGTCCAGGGGGGTTTTGTAGGGCACCGGGGGGGACACAGGTCAGCACAAAAAGTACACCCTCAGCAGCGCGGGGGCGGCCGTGTGCAGTGTGCAAACACGCGTCGGGTTTTCAATGATTTTCAATGAGAGACCAAGGGGTCTCTTCAGCGGTGCAGGCAGGCAAGGGGGGGGCTCCTCGGGGTAGCCACCACCTGGGCAAGGGAGAGGGCCTCCTGGGGGTCACTCCTGCACTGGAGTTCCGATCCTTCAGGTGCTGGGGGCTGCGGGTGCAGGGTCTTTTCCAGCTGTCGGGATTTTAGAGTCAGGCAGTCGTGGTCAGGGGGAGCCTCGGGATTCCCTCTGCAGGCATCGCTGTGGGGGCTGAGGGGGGACAACTTTGGTTACTCACAGTCTTGGAGTCACCGGGGGGTCCTCCCTGTAGCGTTGTTTCTCCACCAGTCGAGTCGGGGTCGCCGGGTGCAGTGTTGCAAGTCTCACGCTTCTTGCAGGGATTTGCAGGGGTCTTTAAATCTGCTCCTCTGTAACAAAGTTGCAGTCTTTGTGGAACAGGGCCGCTGTCCTCAGGAGTTTCTAGTCTTTCTTGAAGCAGGGCAGTCCTCTGAGGATTCAGAGGTCGCTGGTCCTGGGGAAAGCGTCGCTGGAGCAGGTTTCTTTAGAAGGCAGGAGACAGGCCGGTAGGACTGGGGCCAAAGCAGTTGGTGTCTTCTTTCTTCTTCTGCAGGGGTTTTCAGCTCAGCAGTCCTCTTCTTCTTGTAAGTTGCAGGAATCTAAATCTTTAGGTTCAGGGAAGACCTTAAATACTAAATTTAAGGGCGTGTTTAGGTCTGAGGGGTTAGTAGCCAATGGCTACTAGCCCTGAGGGTGGGTACACCCTCTTTGTGCCTCCTCCCAAGGGGAGGGGATCACAATCCTATCCCTATTGGGGGAATCCTCCATCTGCAAGATGGAGGATTTCTAAAAGTTAGAGTCACTTCAGCTCAGGACACCTTAGGGGCTGTCCTGACTGGCCAGTGACTCCTCCTTGTTATTCTCATTATTTCCTCCGGCCTTGCCGCCAAAAGTGGGGCCGTGGCCGGAGGGGGCGGGCAACTCCACTAGCTGGAGTGCCCTGCGGTGCTGGAACAAAGGGGGTGAGCCTTTGAGGCTCACCGCCAGGTGTTACAGCTCCTGCCTGGGGGAGGTGTTAGCATCTCCACCCAGTGCAGGCTTTGTTACTGGCCTCAGAGTGACAAAGGCACTCTCCCCATGGGGCCAGCAACATGTCTCGAGTGTGGCAGGCTGCTAGAACCAGTCAGCCTACACAGGTAGTTGGTTAAAGTTTCAGGGGGCACCTCTAAGGTGTGCCCTCTGGGGTGTATTTTACAATAAAATGTACACTGGCATCATTTGATACCAAACTTCCCAGTTTTCAGTGTAGCCATTATGGTGCTGTGGAGTTCGTGTTTGACAGACTCCCAGACCATATACTCTTATGGCTACCCTGCACTTACAATGTCTAAGGTTTTGCTTAGACACTGTAGGGGCACAGTGCTCATGCACTGGTGCCCTCACCTATGGTATAGTGCACCCTGCCTTAGGGCTGTAAGGCCTGCTAGAGGGGTGACTTATCTATACTGCATAGGCAGTGTGAGGTTGGCATGGCACCCTGAGGGGAGTGCCATGTCGACTTACTCGTTTTGTCCTCACCAGTACACACAAGCTGGCAAGCAGTGTGTCTGTGCTGAGTGAGGGGTCCCCAGGGTGGCATAAGATATGCTGCAGCCCTTAGAAACCTTCCCTGGCATCAGGGCCCTTGGTACCAGGGGTACCAGTTACAAGGGACTTACCTGGATGCCAGAGTGTGCCAACTGTAGATACAAAAGTACAGGTTAGGGAAAGAACACTAGTGCTGGGGCCTGGTTAGCAGGCCTCAGCACACTTTCAATTCAAAACATAGCATCAGCAAAGGAAAAAAGTCAGGGGGCAACCATGCCAAGGAGGCATTTCCTTACAGTATGTATGTACATAATGTGATTAAAAGTGTTATATTTACAAGTTTACAAATGTACAAGTTTACTTTTATCAACTTATAACGGCTACAGGCTACCGGGGAGGTGGGAGGGCGCATGTGAATCTGCAGCGTCTCATGCCACGGACAGATGTACACTGGGTAAGTGACATTTTCCGTTCGATGGCATATGTAGCTGCAGATACACATGCTGTGCATAGACTAGTAAGCAGTTATCTCCCTAAAAGCGGTGGTTTAGCCTGTAGGAGTTGAAGTTGTTTGAAATAATGTTCGTAATACTGCCTGTCCTACTGTGGCTTGTTGTGTTGTTAACACATCCACACAGTAATGTTTAGTGAATGTATGAGGCGTAGACCATGCGGCTGCCTTACAGATTTCTGTCATTGGTATATTTCCTAGAAAGGCCATGGTGGCACCTTTTTTTCTTGTGGAGTGTGCCTTTGGTGTAATTGCCAGTTGTCCCTTTGCTTCAACATAACAGGTTTGAATACATTTAACTATCCATCTGGCAATGCCTTGTTTGGATATTGGATTCCCTGCATGAGGTTTTTGGAAAGCTACAAACAATTGTTTTGTTTTGCGAATTTGTTTGGTTCTTTGATACTACGCCTGGTATTTGGGTCTGGCTTGTGAGGTTGAGGGTTCTGTGCTTTGGGCTCGAAACCCCCCTCTAAAGTGTGGCTTTCTAAAGGTGCCTCTGCTTTGTGGGGAGTAGAGCGCGCCCATGGCTTTGGCCGTTTCAGTGTCCTTCTTTAGCTTCTCTATAGCTGTATCCACCTCCGGCCCAAACAACTGTTGTCCATTAAAAGGCATATTAAGCACAGCCTGTTGGATCTATGGCTTAAATCCGGAGGTGCGGAGCCATGCGTGTCTCCGAATAGTGCCCGCTGTATTCACAGTCCTGGTGGCTGTGTCCGCTGCATCCATTGCCGATCGTATCTGGTTGTTGGAGATACTTTGGCCCTCCTCCACCACGTGCTGTGCACGCTTTTGAAATTCCTTGGGAAGATGTTCAATAAAATGCTGCATTTCATCCCAATGAGCCCTGTCATATCTTGCCAATAAGGCCTGTGAATTGGCAATGCGCCATTGATTGGCTGCCTGTGCTGCAACTCTTTTCCCCGCTGCATCAAACTTTCGACTTTCTTTGTCGGGTGGTTGTGCATCCCCAGAAGTCTGTGAGTTTGCCCTTTTGCGTGCTGCGCCTACTACCACTGAGTCAGGTATTAGTTGTTGCGTGATATACACAGGGTCCGTAGGGGGAGGCTTGTACTTTTTTCCCACCCTAGGTGTAATGGCTCTGCATTTGACGGGGTCTTGAAACACTTGTTTTGCGGGTTTTAACATCCCTGGTAACATCGGTAGACTCTGGTACTGGCTGTGTGTTGACGACAAAGTATTAAATAAAAAGTCATCCTCAATAGGTTCAGCATGCAGTGCTACATTGTGAAAAGTAGCTGCTCTGGACATCACCTGCATGTAAGCAGTACTGTCTTCAGGTGGTGACGGTCTTGCCGGGTAGCAGTCTGGGCTATTGTCAG
The DNA here is from genome assembly GCF_031143425.1 of Pleurodeles waltl. Lineage (NCBI taxonomy): Eukaryota > Metazoa > Chordata > Amphibia > Caudata > Salamandridae > Pleurodeles > Pleurodeles waltl. Next base: position 150,085,534 of record NC_090445.1, on the reverse strand, counting down.
ATACTGGTGCATCATATAGATCACATGCATCTACTGTTGCAATTGGTGATTGTTGCGGTGAGTGCTGTGGCGATGGATGTGGTGAAAAACGTGGTGGAGTTTTTTCTTTCGCCACCTTTGCTTTTGGCTGTTTCTCTGTGTCTTGGAAAGCAAGTTTCCTTTTCATTTTAATAGGGGGAAGAGTTCTTATTTTCCCTGTTTCTTTTTGAATATGGACCCTTCTTTGTATATAGTCTGGCTCCCCCATCTCTAATTCTTGTCCAAATTTATGGCCTTGTAGTTGTGCTGAAAGAATAAGAACTTTGTTTCGGCTCCGATGCTGGGTGTTTAGGCACCGAAACTTTTTCCACAGTCTTTTTCGGCTCTGAAGCCACCTTTTTCGGTTTCGGGGTGCCAATCTCTCGGTGCCAACTTTGCTCGGAGCCGGTATCTCGGTGTCGAGTTTGGTCGGAGCCAGTATCTCGGTGCCGAGTATACTCTGTGCTGTTATCTCGACCGGAGTCGGATGTCTTCGACATGTGTGTGCCTTTTTTCGGTGCGATGGTTGGTCACCGAGTTTACGGGTTAAGCCATGGCCTGCCAGCGGTGGCGTCCCCTGGGCCTTCATGATTTTGGCGTGAGTTTTGGCCAGGGCTGGTTTACTCACAGTTTTCGCCGGCTGCTCACTTTCGGCCTCGTCCGAATCAGCAATAGACTAGTAAGCAGTTATCTCCCCAAAAGCGGTGGTTCAGCCTGTAGGAGTTGAAGTTGTTTGAAATAAAGTCCGTAATACTGCTTGTCCTACTGTGGCTTGCTGTGTTGTTAACACATCCACGCAGTAATGCTTGGTAAATGTATGAGGCGTAGACCATGTGGCTGCCTTACATATTTCAGTCATTGGTATGTTTCCTAGAAAGGTCATGGTAGCACCTTTCTTTCTAGTTGAGTGTGCCTTTGGTGTAATAGACAGTTCTCTTTTTGCTTTTATATAACAGGTTTGAATACATTTAACTATCCATCTGGCAATGCCTTGTTTGGATATTGGATTCCCTGTATGAGGTTTTTGGAATGCAACAAACAATTGTTTTGTTTTGCGAATTTGTTTTGTTCTATCTATGTAGTACATTAGTTCTCTGTTAATGTCTAATGTATGTAATTCTCTCTCAGCTACAGAATCTGGTTCTGGAAAGAATACTGGGAGTTCCACTGTTTGATTTAAGTGGAACGGTGATATGACCTTAGGTAAGAAGTTAGGATTTGTTTGTAGAACTACTTTATGTTTATGTATCTGAATAAAGGGTTCTTGTATAGTAAATGCTTGTATTTCACTTACTCTTCTGAGAGATGTGATAGCTATCAGAAAAGCTACTTTCCATGTTAAATACTGTATCTCACGAGTGCATGGGTTCAAAAGGTGGACCCATAAGTCGTGTTAAGACAATGTTGAGATTCTACGAAGGAACTGGTGGTGTTCTTGGTGGGATAATTATTTTCAGACCCTCCATAAATGCTTTTATGACTGGGATCCTGAATAATGAAGTTGAGTGCGTAATTTGCAGATAAGCTGCGTATTTTAATGGATGAAAAAGCTAACTTTGACTTTTGTAAGTGTAGTAGGTAGCTGACGATGTCTTTAGCAGATGCGTGTAATGGTTGAATTTGATTATTATGGCAGTAATAAACAAATATTTTCCACTTATTTGCATAGCAATGTCTTGTGGTTGGTTTTCTAGCTTGTTTTATGACCTCCATACATTCCTGTATAAGGTCTAGATGCCCGAATTTTAAGACTTCAGGATCCAAATTGCTAGATTCAGCGATGCTGGATTTGGGTATCTGATCTGTTGTTTGTGTTGAGTTAACAGATCTGGTCTGTTTGGTAGTTTGATATGGGGCACTACTGAGAGGTCTAGTAGTGTTGTGTACCAAGGTTGTCTTGCCCAAGTTGATGCTATTAGTATGAGTTTGAGTTTGTTTTGACTCAATTTGTTTACTAGATATGGAAGGAGTGGGAGAGGGGGAAAAGAGTATGCAAATATCCCTGACCAACTCATCCATAACGCATTGCCCTGAGAGTGAGCCTGTGGGTACCTGGATGCGAAGTTTTGGCATTTTGCGTTTTCCTTTGTTGCAAATTGGTCTATTTGCGGTGTTCCCCACCTTTGGAAGTAAGTCTTTAGTATTTGGGGATGAATTTCCCATTCGTGGATCTGTTGGTGATCCGAGAGAGATTGTCCGCTAACTGGTTTTGAATTCCAGGTATGAACTGTGCTATTAGGCGAATGTGGTTGTGAATCACCCAATGCCATATTTTCTGTGCCAAGAGACACAACTGTGTCGAGTGGGTTCCTCCCTGTTTGTTCAGATAATACATTGTTGTCATGTTGTCTGTTTTGACAAGAATGTGTTTGTGAGTTATTATAGGTTGAAGTGCTTTCAGCGCTAGAAATACTGCTAGTAGTTCTAAGTGATTTATGTGAAACTGTCTCTGCTGAGTGTCCCATTGTCCTTGGATGCTGTGTTGGTTGAGGTGTGCTTCCCACCCTATCATGGAGGCATCCGTTGTGATTACGTATTGAGGCACTGGGTCTTGAAAAGGTCGCCCTTTGTTTAAATTTATAGTGTTCCACCATTGAAGCGAGGTGTATGTTTGGCGGTCTATCAACACTAGATCTTGAAGTTGACCCTGTGCCTGTGACCATTGGGATGCTAGGCACTGTTGTAAGGGCTGCATGTGCAATCTTGCGTTGGGACAATGGCTATGCATGAGGACATCATGCCTAGTAGTTTCATTACTAATTTTACTTGTAAATTTTGGTTTGGGTTCATGGCTTGTATTACGTTTTGAAATGTCTGTACCCTTTGTGGACTTGGAGTAGCAATCCCTTCTGTTGTGTTGATTGTTGCTCCTAAGTATTGTTGTATTTGACACCGTTGTAGGTGTGATTTTTTGTAGTTGAGTGAGAAACCTAGCTTGTGAAGGGTTTCTATGACATACTTTGTGTGTTGTGAACACCGTTCTTGCGTATTGGTTTTGATTAACCAATTGTCTAGGTACGGGAATACATGTATTTGCTGCCTTCTGATATGAGCTGCTACTACTGACAGGCATTTTGTAAAAACTCTTGGCGCTGTTGTTAACCCGAATGGCAACACTTTGAACTGGTAATGTACCCCTTGGATTACAAACCTTAAGTACTTTCTGTGGGAAGGATGTATAGGTATATGGAAATACGCATCCTTGAGGTCTAGTGTTGTCATGTAGTCTTGCTGTTTGAGCACTGGGATCACGTCTTGCAGTGTCACCATGTGAAAGTGATCTGATTTGATGTATATGTTTAATGTTCTGAGATCTAGTATAGGTCTTAGAGTTTTGTCTTTTTTGGGTATGAGAAAGTACAGGGAGTAAACTCCTGTTCCTTTCTGATGAATTGGTACTAGCTCTATTGCATCTTTTTGCAACAACGCTTGGACCTCCAGTTGTAAGAGATCCATGTGTTGTTTGGTCATGTTGTGTGTTTTCGGTGGGACATTTGGAGGGAATTGAAGAAATTCTATGTAATAACCATGTTGGATAATGGCTAGGACCCACGTGTCTGTTGTTATTTCTTCCCAGTTGTTGTAGAAATTGGTTAGTCTCCCCCCCCACTGGTGTCATGTGTTGGGGATTTGTGACGTTGAAGTCACTGTTTATTTTGTGGTGTTTTGGGGCTCTGGAACTTCCCTCTACTCTTTGGGAACTGCCCTCCTCTGTATTGTCCCCGAAAACTTCCCCGTTGATATTGGCTTTGATAAGTGGGTCTTGTTTGTGAGGGTTCTGTGCTCTGTCCCCGAAACCCCCCTCAAAATGAAAATGTCACTTACCCAGTGTACATCTGTTCGTGGCATCAGTCGCTGAGATTCACATGGTATGCATGAGCTCGCCATCTGGTGTTGGGTCGGAGTGTTACAAGTTGTTTTTCTTCGAAGAAGTGTTTTCGAGTCACGGGACCGAGTGACTCCACCTTCTGTGCTCATTGCGCATGGGCGTCGACTCCATCTTCGATTGTTTTCCCCGCAGAGGGTGAGGTAGGAGTTGTACTATAGTAATAGTGCCCGCGCAATGAAAAATGTAAGTATGTACCTATTAAAGGATTAAGTAATATATATACAAATGTACAAAATTGAAGGTAACTTCTGAACTGCTACAGGCTTCCGGGGAGGTGGGTGGGTCCATGTGAATCTCAGCGACTGATGCCACGAACAGATGTACACTGGGTAAGTGACATTTTCAGTTCGATGGCATCTGTCGCTGTAGATACACATGGTATGCATAGACTAGTAAGCAGTTAGTTCCCCATAAGCGGTGGTTTAGCCTGTAGGAGTAGAAGTTGTCTGAAATAGAGTTCTTAATACAGCTTGACCTACTGTAGCTTGTTGTGCGGATAGCACATCTATACAGTAGTGTTTGGTGAATGTGTGAGGCGTAGACCAAGTGGCTGCCTTACATATTTCTTGCATTGGGATGTTTCCTAAAAAGGCCATTGAAGCACCTTTTTTCCTTGTTGAATGTGCCCTGGGAGTAATGGGCAGTTGTCTTTTTGCTTTAAGGTAGCAGATTTGGATGCATTTAACTATCCATCTGGCTATACCTTGTTTTGATATTGGGTTACCTGCATGAGGTTTTTGGAATGCAATAAATAGCTGTTTAGTTTTTCTGATGTTCTTCGTTCTGTCAATGTAGTACATTAATGCTCTTTTGACATCTAATGTATGTAGTGCTCTTTCAGCCACAGAATCTGGCTGTGGGAAGAATACTGGTAATTCTACCGTTTGATTTAGATGGAATGGAGAAATAACTTTTGGTAAAAATTTTGGATTAGGTCGTAGGACGACCTTATTTTTATGTATTTGTATAAAAGGCTCTTGTGTTGTGAACGCTTGAATTTCACTTACTCTTCTTAGAGATGTAATGGCGATGAGAAAGGCAACTTTCCAGGTGAGGAATTGTATTCCGCAAGAGTGCATGGGTTCGAAGGGTGGGCCCATGAGTCTTGTTAGAACCACGTTTAGGTTCCATGAAGGAACAGGTGGTGTTCTTGGTGGTATAATTCTTTTAAGCCCTTCTATGAATGCTTTGATAACTGGTATCCTATACAAGGAAGTTGAATATGTAGTTTGCAGGTATGCAGATATTGCTGCAAGGTGTATTTTAATAGAAGAGAAGGCTAGCTTTGCTTTTTGTAAATGGAGCAAGTAATCTACTATATGTTTTGGAGTTGCCTCTAGTGGTTGTATCTGATTATGATGGCAGTAACAAACAAATCTTTTCCACTTACTTGCGTAGCAGTGTCTAGTGGATGGCCTTCTGGCCTGCTTTATGACTTCCATACACTCTTGGCTAAGTTGTAAGTGTCCGAATTCTAGGATTTCAGGAGCCAGATTGCTAGATTCAGCGATGCTGGGTCCGGGTGTCTGATCTGTTGGTTGTGTTGCGTTAACAGATCTGGTTTGTTGGGCAGTTTGATGTGTGGTACTACAGACAGATCTAGCAGTGTTGTGTACCAGGGTTGTCTTGCCCACGTTGGTGCTATTAAAATGAGTTTGAGTTTGTTTTGACTCAATTTGTTTACTAGGTAAGGAAGGAGAGGGAGAGGAGGAAAAGCGTAAGCAAATATTCCTGACCAGTTCATCCATAGGGCATTGCCTTGGGATTGCTTGTGTGGGTATCTGGACGCGAAGTTTTGGCATTTTGTGTTCTCTTTTGTTGCAAATAAGTCTATTTGTGGTGTTCCCCAGAGTGTGAAGTAGGTGTTCAGAATTTGTGGGTGGATTTCCCATTCGTGGACTTGCTGGTGATCTCGAGAGAGATTGTCTGCCAGCTGATTCTGGATCCCCGGAATAAACTGTGCTATTAGACCAATTTGATGGTGGATTGCCCACTTCCATATTTTTTGAGCTAACAAGCTTAACTGCGTTGAATGTGTTCCTCCTTGTTTGTTTAGATAATACATCGTTGTCATGTTGTCTGTTTTGACAAGGATGTATTTGTGGGTTATGATTGGTTGGAAAGCTTTTAGTGCTTGAAAAACTGCTAATAATTCTAGATGATTTATATGCAGTTTTGTTTGATGTATGTTCCATTGTCCTCTTATGTTGTGTTGATTGAGATGTGCTCCCCACCCTGTCATGGAAGCATCTGTTGTTATTACGTACTGTGGCACTGGGTCTTGGAAAGGCCGCCCTATGTTTAAATTTATACTGTTCCACCATAGAAGCGATAGGTAAGTTTGGCGGTCTAGCAACACCAGATCTAGAAGGTGACCCTGTGCTTGAGACCACTGTGAGGCTAGGCACTGTTGTAAGGGCCTCATGTGCAGTCTTGCGTTTGGGACAATGGCTATGCATGAGGACATCATGCCTAGGAGCTGTAGTATTGTTCTTGCTTGTATTGTTTGGTTTGGAGACATGTGTTGAATGACCCTGTTGAAATTGTGGATCCTTTGTGGAGTTGGCGTTGCTACTCCTTTTGTCGTGTTTATTATGGCTCCTAGATATTGCTGTACTTTGCTTGGCAGAATGTTTGATTTTGCAAAGTTGACGGTGAACCCTAAATTGTAGAGGGTTTGTATGACTTGATTTGTGTGGTGTGAGCATTGTGTGAGCGAACTGGTTTTGATTAGCCAGTCGTCTAGATACGGGAACACATGTATTTGCTGCCTTCTGATGTGTGCAGCGACTACTGCTAGGCACTTTGTGAATACTCTTGGAGCGGTTGTTAAACCAAAAGGCAATACTTTGAATTGGTAATGTATTCCTTTGAATACAAACCTTAGATATTTCCTGTGTGATTGATGGATTGGTATATGGAAATATGCGTCCTTGAGGTCTAGGGTTGTCATGTAGTCGTGTTTTCTGAGCAATGGTAACACTTCTTGTAGTGTGACCATGTGAAAGTGGTCTGATTTGATGAATGTGTTTACTACCCTGAGGTCTAGAATTGGTCTCAGTGTTTCGTCCTTTTTTGGTATCAAGAAGTACAGTGAATAAACTCCTGTGTTTATTTGTGTGCTTGGTACTAATTCTATTGCATTTTTTTGCAGTAGTGCTTGAACTTCTATCTCTAGAAGTTGTGAATGGTATTTTGATAAATTTTGTGATTTTGGTGGTATGTCTGGAGGGAATTGCATGAATTCTATGCAATAACCATGTTGGATAATTGCTAGGACCCATGTATCTGTAGTTATTTTGTCCCATGCTTCGTAATATTGATGTATCCTCCCCCCCACTGGTGTTGTGTGGGAGGGGTGAGTGACGTGTGAGTCACTGCTTGTTGGTAGTGGTTTTGGGGCTTTGAAATCTTCCTCTATTCCTAGGAAATTGCCCCCCTCTATACTGGCCCCGAAAACCTCCTCTGTACTGTCCTTGGTAGGTGGGCGGTGCGGACTGTGAGGTGCTAGCTTGTGTGGCCTGACCCCGAAACCCTCCTCTAAAAGGTGTTTTGCGGAAGGTGTTATAAGATCCTCTGCTCTGCGGGGAGTAGAGTGCGCCCATGGCCTTGGCAGTGTCAGTGTCCTTCTTGAGCTTTTCTATAGCTGTGTCGACCTCCGGACCGAACAGAAGTTTCTCGTTTACTGGCATGTTAAGCACTGCCTGCTGAATTTCTGGCTTGAATCCAGACGTTCTGAGCCATGCGTGCCTACGGATGGTAACCGACGTATTAATGGTTCTTGCGGCCGTGTCTGCTGCATCCATGGAGGAGCGTATTTGATTGTTGGAAATGTTTTGACCCTCCTCAACAACCTGTTTTGCTCTTTTTTGCAGATCTTTTGGGAGATGTTCAATGAGATGCTGCATCTCATCCCAGTGGGCTCTGTCGTATCGCGCTAGCAGCGCTTGTGAATTTGCGATGCGCCACTGGTTTGCTGCTTGGACAGCAACCCTCTTCCCGGCTGCATCGAACTTCCTACTTTCTTTATCTGGGGGAGGTGCATCCCCAGAAGTGTGTGAGTTTGCCCGTTTTCTGGCAGCCCCTACCACCACAGAGTCTGGTGGCAGCTGAGAGGTGATGAAGACAGGGTCCGTAGGAGGCGCCTTATACTTTTTGTCCACCCTAGGCGTCACTGCCCTACTTTTAACTGGCTCCTTGAAAATGTCCTTTGCATGGCGTAGCATGCCTGGGAGCATCGGCAGGCTTTGGTAGGAGCTGTGGGTTGAGGAGAGGGTGTTAAATAAAAAATCATCCTCTACTTGTTCCGAGTGTAGTTCCACATTATGGAATAGAGCTGCTCTAGCCACCACTTGTGAGTAGGCTGTGCTGTCTTCCGGTGGTGATGGCCTAGTTGGGTATGTGTCTGGGCTGTTATCAGACACTGGTGCGTCGTACAAGTCCCACGCATCCTGATCTTGGTCGTCGTGGCTCATGGCGGTGTGAGCTGGCGAATGTGACGGGGTGTAAGTTGGCGAAGCCGGAGTTACAGGTGGAGGCGAGGGAGGAGGTGTTACCTTTTGTGTTGTTTGTTGCTGAGGAGTAAACTGAAGCGTTCTCTTTCGTTTGACAGGTGGGAGGGTACTGATCTTCCCAGTCCCCTGCTGAATAAAGATACGCTTTTGCGTGTGATCCACGTCAGTGGATTGCAGTTCTTGTTCAAATCTATGTTTCTTCATTTGAGAAGACATAGAATGCTCTTCGGTATAGGAGCCAGAAACAGGGTCTGATGTCGCTTTTTTCGGCTCCGAAAGCCCTGTCGATTGTTTTTTCGGCTCCGAGGTAACCTTCCTCTTTTTCTGTGCCGAAAATTCTTGGCCTCTATGGTCTTCGGCGCCACTGTCTCGGCGTCGATCGGTGTCGACACCGAACTCTCGGTGTCGATGCTTCTGTTTAGCACTCTCTCGGTCCCGAGGAGGCTGCGTGCCGGTGTCTCGACCGAAGTCGGACGATCTCGACACTGAATGGGCCTTTTTCGGTGCCGATTGTTGGTCACCGAGAATTTGGGTGGAGCCATGGCCGGTTGGCAGTGGCGTCCCCTGGGCCTTCTTTCCTTTTTTAGGGTTTGATCTCGACGTCTTACTCACAGTTCTTGTAGAGTGTAGCTCGTCGGAGTCTGAATCCTGGATGGAAAAGGATTCCTCCTGTTCTTCTTCTGTCTCGAACTGTCGACGCTCTTTTGGCGTGGACGCCATCTGCAGTTTTCTCGCTCGACGGTCGCGCAGAGTTTTTCGGGACCGGAACGCCCGACAGGCCTCGCAGGATTCTTCACTGTGCTCGGGTGACAGGCACAGATTACAGACCGAGTGCAGGTCCGTATAAGGATATTTGTTGTGGCATTCGGGGCAGAATCGAAACGGGGTCCGATCCATCGGCGTTGTCCTCCACGCGGTCGGGCCGACTAGGCCCCGACGGGGTGCCGAAATCTACCCCGAAGGGCACCGAAGCGCTTCGATGTTCAACGCGTCGTCGTATGTGTCTATCTGTAACCGGATCGCAACGATACCGTCGAAAATTTTCCGTTTTTCAGCTATCTTTCCGTTCCGAAACTCGGAGCGACATGAACACGTCCGAACCCGATGGCGGAAAGAAAACAATCGAAGATGGAGTCGACGCCCATGCGCAATGAGCACAGAAGGTGGAGTCACTCGGTCCCGTGACTCGAAAACACTTCTTCGAAGAAAAACAACTTGTAACACTCCGACCCAACACCAGATGGCGAGCTCATGCATACCATGTGTATCTACAGCGACAGATGCCATCGAACATGTGATTTCTGAAATGTGCCTCTGCTCTGTGGGGAGTAGAGTGCGCCCATGGCTTTGGCCGTATCTGTGTCCTTTTTAAGTTTTTCTATGGCAGTGTCCACCTCCGGCCAAAACAACAGCTGTTCGTTAAAGGGCATATTCAGGACCGCTTGTTGTATTTCAGGCTTGAATCCTGAGGTTCTTAACCATGCGTGCCTCCGTATGGTCACTGCTGTATTTACAGTCCTAGCAGCTGTGTCGGCTGCATCCATTGCTGAGCGTATCTGATTGTTCGAGATACTCTGGCCTTCCTCCACCACTTGTTGTGCTCTTTTTTGGAACTCTTTGGGCAGGTGTTCTATGAAATGTTGCATTTCGGCCCAATGAGCCCTCTATCATATCTCGCCAGCAATGCCTGTGAGTTGGCAATGCGGCATTGGTTGGCTGCCTGTGCCGCAACCCTTTTCCCCGCTGCGTCGAACTTGCGACTTTCTTTGTCTGGAGGTGGGGCGTCTCCGGAAGTGTGAGAGTTCGCCCTTTTACGAGCTGCCCCTACTACCAGGGAGTCTGGTGTTAATTGCTGCGTGATGTACACAGGGTCTGTTGGTGGCGCTTTGTACTTTTTCTCCACCCTTGGAGTTATGGCCCTGCCCTTCACAGGCTCCTGAAACACTTGTTTGGAGTGTTTGAGCATTCCTGGTAACATAGGGAGACTCTGGTACTGGCTATGTGTGGACGACAGTGTATTAAAGAGAAAGTCATCCTTTATAGGTTCTGCGTGCAGGGTGACATTATGAAATGCAGCTGCTCTTGACAGCACCTGTGTGTAGGCAGTGCTGTCTTCAGGCGGGGACGGTCTCGCTGGATAACAGTCTGGACTGTTATCTGATACAGGCGTATCATAAAGATCCTATGTGTCGGGATCATCCTGACTCATCCCTGTGTGAGTTGGAGACTGCATCATTGGTGGAGTGGCTACTGGTGATAGTTGTGGTGAGTGTTGTGGAGATGGTGGCAGAGTCACTTGTCTTGCCACCCTTGCCTGAGGCTGCTTGTCTTTCTCTTGGAAGGCAAGTTTTCTTTTCATTCGTATTGGAGGGAGAGTACTGATCTTCCCTGTGTCCTTTTGAATGTGGAGCCTTCTTTGAGTGTAATCTGGCTCCCCTGCCTCTAGTTCCTGTCCAAATCTGTGTTCTTGCATCTGTGAGGACAGGCCCTGTTCCTCGGTGTAGGAACTCGATTTCATTTCCGAGGCCGGATGTTTCGGTATGGAAACTTTTTCGTCATTTTTTTTTTCGGCTCCGAAGACACTTAAAATTTTCGGCGTGTATATGGATGGCACCATAGAGGGCAGTGAAAGGAAAGTGATGTACTCTTCTGTTGATTCATTGAAACAGCATAACTTCAAAGAGTAAATTTAAAGCAATGCAAGATGATATGTTCCTATTTGTGCAAACTAAGGCCCATATATTAGCGCTTGGGCAGATTTGAGTCAAAAAGTTTACCGCCAGCTAATGCCAATCCAACGTGCCAGCTGGGCACCTTATCTATGGAATGATGTTAGCCGGTGCTGCGGCCTGGTTCGCGTCAAAATAAATTAATCTAACCGGGCAGCGGAGGCGAAGGGAAGACTGGGGGGTTGTGAGCCAAAGAATGGTGCAAGTCAGGTCAGAGTCAAAAATATTGGCTAAAACCTGACTAGCGCCATTTTTTGACACACAACCCCCATGGAAATGACTCCTGTCTTAGCAAAGACAGGAGTCATGCCCCCCTGTTCCATATCCATGCCCACGGGGACTCCTGTCCCCTGGGCATGGCCATTGGGCACAGTGGCATGTAAGGGGGACCACGTAAGCCCCCCCCATGCCACTTAAAAAAATATATACTTAACTGCACTCACCATGGATGGGTCCCACCATCCATGGGTGTCCTCCTGGGGTGGGTGAGGGTGGCATGGGGTGTCCCTGGGGGCAGGGCACCTGTAGAGTGCTTCCATGGTCTCCCACTATGGAAATAAGCCCACGGGTCCCTTAACGCCTGCCCTGACCCCGGCGTTAACAAATCTGGCTGGGCGCCATGTTTTAAGGCCCGCCTCCTCCTGTGCATCATCTTGATGCCGGAGGATAAATAAGGCGCACATGCCTTACGAGTTATTTTTTGTACGGGAACGCCTACCTTGCATGTCATTAGCGCAAGGTAGGTTTTCACGTACAAAAAATGAATCAACTCCATATTTATACTTTGGTGCTAGACCTGTCTAGCACCAAATTTATGGAGTTTGAGTTTGCAAACGCAAATACGGTCCAAACAGAGTATAAATTTGGGCCTAAATGTGCACCCGGTATTCCAAGTCAGAAGTCTTTATTTTTAATAATCTATAATATATTCATATTTAGTTTCTGAAAATATTTTGCTATAGTAACCTTCTAGCACTTTTATATAAATTCAAGTACTAGGGTCAGAATGATGTATTGGAGCCAATGGAGGCATCAAGATGGCAGTGCTTAGTTTTTTGCAATGCAGTAGTTTTTTCTGATACACATGTGATGCGTTAAACGGGTGTTGTATAGCGTATAGGATTACGTATTAGGTCCAAGTTAAATATGGCTTCCAGGTAGGTCATACAAATGAAGTCAGACGAGGCAGATGGTACTCTTAACCTATGTAAACAGCAAACATCCTTTGACTGGCAGTGTGGGGAAGACCGTCAGTTTCTGTTTTATATTACAATACGCCACATTTTCAAATAAAGACACAAGACTGTACAAGACTATTTTGTTTTAATAAAAGTTGTGTAGCTTTGCTCCATAGAATCGCACATTATCACAACCACACATCATGTAGAAAGAAGGGGGAAACGACCAGGAAGGCTGCACATACACACAATTATTTCTTCTCAACAACAAATTTTCTCCACAGGCCTCAAACTGATCCACCCCTAAAAAAACACAAATCATACCCCACAAAGATACAGGTATGAGCACGCCACACATTCCTGCAACTGATTTGACATAAATGTATCATGGTCAGGATTACATTAATTAGGGCTTTTATTTCTGAAATTAAATAGTTGATCCATATGCTCTGCTTTGATTTTTCCACAGCATTGAAGTCATGAACACTGGGTGGTAATTTCTAAAAGCGTACCATGGTGTGGTGTTACTTAACTTTTATACAGCTTACATTAAAGTAGCGCTGCATTGAGAAACCCCAAATAGTTCCATACTCCCAAATCCCCAACCAGCACTTCCCAAATGGTAGCACTGCTTTTGCATTCATCAAGACTCACCTACTACAAGCCTACTGCATTACCATCAATACTGATCAATGTACATTGGGGTTAAATGTTATTACTGCATTTGTTGGTGGTAAAAATGAATTAACACAGCTGCATATTTGACAGGATGTTAATTCATATTTAACACTTTAGCCTAGAAGAATTTCCAGATCTTTAGTTGAAGTTCTTCTCAAAGGCTTGTAGAGCCGCAATTAATTTCCATTTGTGGACATGAAACCAAGAGAGGAATACATGATCTCAGAGATTGTATGGAATGTTTGCATAGATGCTTAAGGATTCAAGCATGTGAATCTATTAAAGATACTAAAGTTGGAGGAGTGTAGCTACAGATCAGTATTTTTCTTCTCTTTGGTCAACACACTGAGGCCTAGGTGTGGCATGTGTCCGCCTCTTTGTACCCCTGATGCTAACAGGCAAAACAGCCTTCTCAGTACATTGCTCATGTTTCACTCCCTAAAGAGAATTCACTGTTCCAAATGTGGCAGAGCAGAAAATTAGAAATCCTGCCTCCACTATATTTGGCCCATTATCACTAATCTGGATGGTCACATTTTCCCATGGGGAAAGACGACTTTCCAGATCTGTTTCTTCCTATGCTGCAACATCCCATCTTGGGATAATGTCCCAACCCCATGCATTCACTGGAAGACACCGCATGCCAACACTTTGTCCGTGAGAAAACCAGCAATGTTGAGGGCTGAAGGCTTATTACTATTCCGAGACAAAAGCGAAAGCATTCTGGCCCTACAGTATAGCAATGGAGTCTCATCAGTCACAATCACTAATAACATTAATATTATACTTTGGATTAACTCCTTTTTTTCTGGACTTAAAAGACAGGTTCTTGGTAAGAATGTGCAGTACGAAGAAATGTGAAAGGAAAGTGATGTATTGTTCTGTTGTTGTATTAAAACAGTATACCTTCACTAATTAAATTTAAACTGTTAGTAACGTGTTCTTATTTATCTTGAACTACATTTTCAGCTTTGTACTCCAAGTTAGAACTGTTTCTTTATAATAATCTCCGATACGCACAGATTTTTTTTTATACATCAGAGAAGCTTTAGCAATAATAATTTTCTTCCATTTTGACTTAGTCAGATGGAACAGCCAACGTGTTGTACTAAAGCCAATGTAGATATGAATATGGAGCCGCCGCCAGATCAAGCATTTTTTTTCTTCATTACTGGAGCACTGTTTCAGGTACATGTGTACTGCACGAAACAGGCATAGCAGTATGCCTCATCTGACATCCTAAAAACTACTTTTAACATGTGTTCCATATTAGAAATCAGTGCCAGGTAGGGGAACTTGTTCCTTATTTTAATATATATATTTAAAAAAAAAAAAAAAAAAAACACTGACAAGTAGGGCACACAAGCAGAAATTGCTTCAATCCATACTGACCACAAGTAGATGGGAACACACTAATTGCACTAAACAACAAAAATACTCTTTATCAAGTAAGGCACTTAAGGGCTTATTTTAAGTTTGGTGGCCAATGTATTGTGCCACCAACTTTGTGAGTATCCTGTCCACCAAACTGATGGTCTGCTCGCTCCATTAAGAATCAGGCAGACAGTCACGTTTCCATCACTGAAACCTTACACCAATGGACTGATGGAGTGTTGGCTGTCAGTTTAAGGCCTGATAATGATGGGATACTCAGTTCCAAACGTGACGGATATCCTGCCCGCCATTTTACAAGTTCCATAGGATATATCGGAACTTGTAATAAGGCGGAGGGTATATGGATCACGTTTGTGATGGAGTATCCCATCCGCCAAGGTCATAATCAGGCTCTAAGTGCCTGAGACCTTTTGGCCTATTTAGAGCAGACGGCCCAATGTACTTTTTTCCCCGTTTAGGAACATCACGAAAATTTGACGATCCCAAACAGAAAAAAAATAAAAAAATAATGACCTCCGCATCCAGGAACAATGGAGTTTCGAACTGCTTTTCTGTGCAGTGCTTATCAGGTCAAACTATTACTGAAAACAATCATGCTTCGATACCACTTTTTACTTAGTTGCCTGGGTTACACAGCTTTCTGGAAAAT
The DNA here is from genome assembly GCF_031143425.1 of Pleurodeles waltl. NCBI lineage: Eukaryota > Metazoa > Chordata > Amphibia > Caudata > Salamandridae > Pleurodeles > Pleurodeles waltl. Next base: position 150,070,484 of record NC_090445.1, on the reverse strand, counting down.
GATTCTATTGCCCCCCAGCAAATTGGTCTCTGAAACACTTTTACCTTAAGGTTAAATTAAGCTCCCTTTTCCGAATTGAGTGCAGGACTCCTATTATTTTGAGAACAATTAGGTGGCATAATTCATCACTGCCATTGGCTGGACGAAGGTCCTAAATATAAGAATTCCTCAAGGAAAACGTCCACAGCTCTGCGACATTCGCAGGGTCGGAACACTCTTCGCAATTGTTTTGATTACTTTTGGAATATTTCCAGTTCTACACATTCTGTTCATGATGGAATTCTGCATACACATAATATTATCCAAGATAGTCTTTTTTATAGTCATTCTGGGTGATGACAACTAAAACTATTGTGATGTCAAACAGTAACAGTGAAAATTACATCTTTTCCCTACAAAAGGCAACCGTGTAGTCTGTGACATCGAACATAAGACTAAGGCCCATATTTATACTTTGATGCATTTGCGTAATTTTTTACGCAAAAGCAGAGCAAACTTATAAAACATAATTGTATTTTGTACGTTTGCGCCACTTTTTGCATCAAAAGGCGGCGCAAAAAAAGTATAAATATGGGCCTAATGTTAATCTCTTAGGCAGTTATCCTCACTCTGAAAAAACAGATTCTTGTTGACTTCAAATTAAACTCCTCAGAACTACCTCAATGAAACGCTTTACTGCTCTAACAGAACACCATCAGGTTGTCTGTGTTTGGCCTTCTGCCACTATGCAAGGACCATGCAGGAATCTCATTGAGACACGTCTTTTGTGAGATAGCACCGCTTTATCTATATCGGAGTGGATGGTCAGTCTCCGACACATGAATTTCAGACGTTTGGCATATTCTTTCGTAACACGACAAGCTGTTTAAAAGACACGTCCTCCATCCGTCCAAATTTCTCTCTGTCCTCCCAAACCAATTCTTCGAGGTACAGAATACCCTTCCCTGAGTGGGTCTGTTGCATGGGAAAATCAGTTCTGTGGACTTCTTTACTTTTTTGCTACGTTTTGGTGGGAAGGGACTTTGGCTATGGGTGGAATATGAAAAAGGTAGGCACTGCTGTCTCTTGGAAATGAAAGCTTTCAATAACGCCAGCTTCAAAGCTCTTCGTGTAAACGCTCCTTGTCTTCATCGGTCTTCAGCTTCAGCTCTTCAGGGGTTATCTTGCCATCCTGGTTGCGGTCTTGGTTGCCAAACATGTCTGCGATGGACTTGTCATGATCGGCTCCAGGCATCAGGCGGCCTTTGCCTTCAGCCACTTGGTTCAGGATGAATGTGGAGAACTGCAAAGGGATGAAAAGAGGTAATTTAGGACAATCTACACAGCCAAAGCTGATGCCAATCAACAACAAGGTTTTCTTTTCTGGTGTATTGGCCTCCCGACGAGAGTTGGAGGTCTTGACTTTAACACGCAGCTGTCTCAAGTGTTCAATAATGAATATTAAAACGTTTTTAAAAACCCCAAAACTCCTGTTATCAGGGTTAAAGGTTGTGCAATATCACTTTATTTGACACTGCAGAGAAATGCAGGAGGCTTGGTGAGAATAGCCCTTTATATTCACCTCCTCGATGGGGATCTCTCCGTTCTTGTCCAGATCCATGGCCTCGAAAAGGTTGGCAGGGGGCTCTTCCAGCCAGACGAACATGTAACCTTCAGGGACGCCTGCTTCAGCGTGGACAAGTTCAACTTCGAAGAAGAGCACAGCGCTGCCGGGCACACCGCGAGCTATGGTGGCAGTCAGAGAAGGATACAGTGAACGTGTGTCATAGGTTCTCTCTTTACACTGTACATCATTCATCCACATTTTTGGAAGTAACATGTATTAAAACGTAATTGTCCATATAAACAACTATTTAAAAAAAATACAGCACTTCAATTAAGATTGAATAAATTAAAAAAACAATATAAATACAAACCGTAAAGCAAATACGAACTACCCAACAAGCCCTGCTTGGGGCACAATGGGTCCTCCCTCATATCAATGCATTTTAACAAATGTAATTAATTGACAGTCTAACTACAAGAACAGCACTATCAAGCCTTAATTTACATAAATATTCAAATACATTATTAACTGCGCGTAAGCCTGCTTCTTTAAACAATTGTTTTAAAAGTGTTTTTCTGTGTGTAAGAGTATAGGGACATAAAAGTAAAATGCGTGCCACTTAATTTGGGGACCTTTTAGAACAAAAAATACCTTAAGAAACCTTGATAGGGATTTAAGAGGTAAACCTTAAGTAACAGGCACAATCGAAAAACAATACATGCTGTCTCAACATTGGGCTTGTTACATATAATAAATAATCCACAATCTCTAATTTGTCCTTAATTGTAGCTAAAAACCTCAGCAATGTTTTTACTCCGTATTTTCGCGAAAACGGATATAAACACTCCTACATTTTCACTTCCACATATACCTTGTTTATTGGTAGTTGATGGCCTGCTAGTTCAATCATGAAAACACAAAAAAAAAAACACAAAAAACAATCTGCTCCTGTGTGGGACTCCATTATTCCCGTTCACTAAAGTGACACCCCCTTCCAATGATTCTGCACAACCACTGAGCACTTGTGACAGTGGCTGCAGGTTCGAGGCCTGAGTAGGGCATCCTATGCAATGCTGCAGGCCTTATTTAATAGTCAACACTTTCCAAACCTAGCAGCCCTATTCTCACCTCAGAGGTGGGAGATGCTGAACTATATGGTAGTTTTCATATCGACTTAAAAGATAGCGTATTCATGCCAACATATCATCAAGGTATGTAAATACAGATTAAGCCCATACTGCCCTACGCATACTTAGACAATATGTTCTTAGTTGGGATGGTGGACATGATAGTTTTGGAGGATGATATGAAAACACATGAACTCTGTACTGCTGTGGAGCTTTCTTTTACCGGGAGACCCTTATGCCCATATTTATGGGCAACTGGCATAGTGCAGTGCAGTGCATTAAAAGAACCAGTTGCATATAAATATGGACCTAAGGGTCTCCTTTTAAAAGAAAGCTCCACAGCAGTACAGTACGCCAATGTGAAAGAGCACGAATGCACCGTATCTCTGAAATACGGTGCATTCCCGGCCTTTCACCCAGTGCCGGTGCACAACTTGGTGCCTAGCACCAACGCAGGCACGCTTGAACCATGGTGCAAGGGTGCCTGCGTTGCATGCAAGATTGTTTTTGTGCAGAAAGGGGCTCCTTCCTGAACTAAAACAATCCCAAGAGGCTTTTTTTGTCTTTCTATGCAGAAAGCAGCACACATGGAAAGAGGAAAAAACAAGGAGAAATAAAAATATTTCTACTCCTTACGCCACCCTCGGGGAGGTGAAAAGTTTTGGCGCTGTCCCAGGGTTGTGTCATTTAGTAAATCTGGGGCAGCATCAAATCCACGGGTGCTGCGTTGAGAAACCCACTGCAACGCCCCCCTGATGCAGAGTAAGTTGCACTGCTTTGCCTTACTCAATATCTACGCGGCCACAAAAATCCACGCAAAGTGGCTTTGCAAGGCCTCATAGATAAGGGTGGTACTTGTGCAGCCAGAGCATTAAAAAAAGGTGATGCTTTGGCGTTGCAAGCCTCTCGTAAATATGCCTCTTAGGATCTTCAACCTGACCTCCAAGCAGTCACTACCGCCCAGGACTCAGGTACCACACTATGTGGGACAGCCAGCATGGGAGCCTGGCTCTCCACGAACTGTCTGTCGAGGAGCCTCTGTTTTATTCCAAGAAACAGTAGTAGCTCCTACCCTTTGTAGGGGTAGAGGTAAGGGGCGGCTCTAGTTATTGCACGGGTGTTTGTGCACACTTTCAGATTAAATCTCCTCGCTCTCCTTATACCACAGTAGAAAACAGTCTTTGTCATCCAGTTAGAAACCTTCATTTTAGCAAAGTTTTTACAATAACACATTCATCCAACACCTTCCTGGAAAGGCTTTCAGATCCACCAGACCTCCTCAAAGTGCTTTTCCTCTACCCCACCCCTCCTTAACAGCCTCCCAGCTAACAAAGTAACGATGTGTTGGTTCAAGCACTTTGGGGAGTCGGGGATCATGCCCTCACCTTCCTTGGTTAATATGTTCAGTATATCCGAGCTTTATTAAGCGCTGACCAATTTTTCGGTTGGTGGCAATAAAGAGATACAGACAATGAAAGCGACAAGCCCTGTCCCCACTTTCTAAATCCAATTGGCGGTTTTCGGTATTATTCCAAATTTGGCTACAATGAGAATTGTACACAATGAATTCCTAGAGATAGTGCTTTAAAGCATGGATTACCCAATGGATTTATGAAAGTGAAGAATTCTAAAGATACATGTATTTCACAGAAATCATAAAGACCGGCGTGAAAGAAATGGAAACCTTTTTTTGGTAAGAAAACCAAGAATCTGTTAAATTAGCATATGAGTGCATTTATTACATGGCTAATGGACGACCAAGTAAAGGTCTGGTACGGATAGTTCGCTCTTTAAAATATGTAAGTAAAGAAGAAAGTTGAGGGCATGTGTGTTCTTATGTACATGATTCTTGTGTGTATTATGGATCCAGTTGTTACATGTCTTAGGGCTTGATGTATCAAAGGGTTTTACTCATTCCGTGTTGAGACAGTAGTTTGTTAATCAAATTAAGAACTTCTTTTTTTGTACTCTATTTTGCTATTGTGAATTTCTTTTCATGTATAATTGCCTTTTCCCTAACAACTAAAGTTTTTTTTTTTTTTTTTTTAAACTACACTCACTGGATAGTTTCACACCTTAGAACTTAGTCTTAGGCCTGGCTGCTTTCTATGCCCCACTGTAGGTGATGGAGTTGGTACTTGCTTTTAGACAAGGGGAGGCCTAGCAGGTTTATAGCCTGTAATGGGGCCTAGCATACGGAATCATTGTGTGTGAATACAAATCTTCTTGTTTCAAAATGGTCAAATTACAGACCTACAATCCTCTGAAAACTTCATGAGACAAGGATCCTCCAACCATTTCTATTAGAACATCTCTTCTCATACAGTGTTTCTTCATATTTTGTATTTTTCCTACTATACTTCCCCTTTTCTCACAAAGGGCATCTTTGGTTACTTACCACTGTAACGTCCCGCAGGTGCAGTGCTAAACTGTGCTGCATTATGCGAGCAGCCAGGCAAACTTTAGTGAATGTAGGTTTTAAGTTTATCTACTGGACATAGTTGCAATAGCAACCAAAATAAACCTGCACGATCTCTTACCTCCGTTCTCTCCATGGCCCAGATGTGGCGGGATGATGATGGTCCGTCGCTCCCCTATGCACATGTCCGTCAACCCAGCGTCCAGGCCTTCTATCACCTTATTCGCCCCCAGCGTCACTTGCTGAGCGTTTTCATAATCGTGACTGCAACCAAAAGAAGGAATACTTTTAGGATCATTTTGTTTTTCACCCCAATTTATTCAATTATTAAACTGTGCTACTGTCTCCTAAATTAACTGTTCAAAACCAGTAATGGTTCAGCTGAGCCTACCTATTAAGAGAAATACCCAAAACATATGCGGTGCAGAGGACTGATTGGAGGAACTTCTATAATCTCGGTAAGAAGTGTGTGTGTGTGTGTGTTTTTTTTTTTCTTTTTTAAAGAGCATGTCGTGATCCAAGACTATATCAGTTGAAGCAATGCATCAGGACGCTCACTGAACCGAGATGTCGCAATTAGGCCCATAATTATACTTTTTTAGCGCCGCATTTGCACTGCGTTTGACACAAAAACTTGGCAAACTTACAAAATACAAATGTATTTTGCAAGTTTGCGCCTCTTTTGCGTCAAAAACTGACGCAAATAAGGCACTAAAAAAGTATAAATATGGGCCTTAGATCCTTGTAGCCTGCATTACAAACCTTTGATAATTGAACAGGTCTGCGATAAGAAGTGCAGGCGCACTGCCCTGTGATAACCACTCTTTCTTCTTCAGGAATATGAACACGTTGATGCAAAGATCTGTGTGGTTCGAGAATGTTCCAAACTGCGGACAAATTCTAAATTCATAAGAAGTCAGTGCAATGTGACCCAGCTTTGCAATCCCTGTCAGACCGCAACGTATGTGTGATATATAACAACAGATTCTTGTTCCTTGACCAGTATTTCTATGAACCACCCGAAGTGCTAGGGAATGGTAACAGGATAATAACGAAAGATCCTGGAGACAGTAAAGAACAAGAGACAAGGGATGAGGGTCGGACTGGCCAATAGGGCAATCAGGCAGTGACCGCTGGGCTGGTGTCAAAGGCCAGGGTGTGTGTGCGTCTTTTTTGGGGGGTTTGTGGGCCTGTTTATGGTCTGCTGGGCCAGTTTTTACTGCGGGTTTCCCAAATATTAAAACAAACATTGTATGTAGCAAACTCAAATCCATGCAGTCTTCCGCACCCTGCAAAACACTTGGGCCATATTTATACTTTTTTAGCACCGCATTTGCGTCATTTATTTATGCAAAAGCGGCGCAAACTTGCAAAATACCATTGTATTTTGTAAGTTTGCGCCGCTTTTGTGTAAAAAAATGGCAGTAATGCTGCACAAAAAAGTATAAATCAGGACCATGGCGTCTTTACAAGTCCCAAACTGCCCCGATTTCCAAACGTGGCCACCGTTTTTAGCTCTCTGATTCACTAACTGGGGCCACTTTCTTTTTCTGTCCTCTCAGTCCGATCCTGTGAGGAAGGAACCTTGTGAATGACACAACCCTCTTCAAACCTTGATCTCATCCTTCTAAGCAGAAGTAGCCTGTAGGTAGCCAACTTCAGGTATCTGGCAGGTGGTTGGGAAACCGGAAACAGGAAAGTGTCATTTTTGGGACAAACTCTAGAATAGTTTAGTAGAACAGAGTCCCTTGACATCAGGACACTGTAGGAGCTCCAACACATCTCATGATGCCCAACTTACGAAGAGAAGAGCAGCGTGCCGTCCAGCAGGCTGCAGTTGTAGTGGTATTTGACAAAGTCGCCCTTCCGGCTGGTGACGTTGCAGTTCTCTGGTTTGTGGGTGACGGCAATCTCCACGGTGTCGGTTGGGTTGTGGAAATCAATCACGTCAATGTCAAAAACGAGGACGGCAGAGTGTGGGATCTTCTCGCCTAAAACAGGAAGGAGAAAATGAAGATGCATGTTCAATGGTTATTTGTTTACTAAGCTTTCGGTGTGGTTGCTTATTCGCTAATCCCTGCTGTACACAAACAACAATGTGCTATGAAGCTAATTAGGCCCCGGCATTGACATGACGGTGCCAAGGACAAAACGTGCCTTGGGATGGATCGGGGTGTCCAAAGTTAACACGGGAGAGGCGCTCTCGAGGCGACATTTCCTTCATAATGTAGCGTTCACTCCAGCTTTTTAATGATGTTTAGCAGTGTTAATACCAGGTGCTGCTGTTTGCAGATTCAGTGGTACACAGCACTGGTGATTTGAAGTGGTGCGCGGCCATGCCAAGATTCACCAGTAGTTCTCACAGATGTCAGCAGCGAGCACTTAGCCAGGTGTGCTATCTAACTGGCTTACTCTCCCTACAGATGGAAGAAACCGATTTTGATATTGAGCACATAGGGGGTCATTCTGACTCCGCCGGCCGCGGTAACCGCAGGGCCGGCGGGAGCCGCCAGAATACTGCTGCGCGGTCAGAAGACCGCCGCGGTAATTCTGGGTTTCCCGCTGGGCTGGCGGGCGACCGCCAGAAAGCCGCCCGCCAGCCCAGCGGGAAACACCCTTCCATGAGGATGCCGGCTCCGAATGGAGCCGGCGGAGTGGAAGGGGTGCGACGGGTGCAGTTGCACCCGTCGCGATTTTCAGTGTCTGCATGGCAGACACTGAAAATATTTGTGGGGCCCTGTTAGGGGGTCCCACGACACCCCATACCGCCATCCTGTTCCTGGCGGCCGAAACCGCCAGGAACAGGATGGCGGTCGGAATCCCCATGGCGGCGCGGCAAGCTGTGCCGCCATGGAGGATTCCCCAGGGCAGCGGAAAGCCGGCGGTACAACGCCGGTTTTCCGTCACTGACCGCGGCTGTACCGCCGCGGTCAGAATGCCCATGGGAGCACCGCCAGCCTGTTGGCGGTGCTCCCGCGGTCCCCAACCCTGGCGGTCTCGGACCGCCAGGGTTGGAATGACCGCCATAGTGTCAGTCGGACCAATAGTTCTGACATGGTAGTGCAAATACTGGCGCGAGAGGCTGGCAGCCAGTGTCTTAATATTTGTGACTAAACCGGACAGGCAACAAGGTCCCGGGACGAATGGACCACAGGCTTAAAGATGCTATTTAATGGTCCTCAATCCTGCTCATCACTCCGTCGTCTCCTGGACATCTTTACTTATGAAAGACACAGGGGCAACATGCACTAATATAGCACTTCTAGGCACTGGCACACAATGCTGCCCTTCTCTTGGAGTCTTGGTGAAGTCCTGTTGCACAGCCTTGGAGTCCTCGTGGGGCAATGCTTCAGAGCCCTCGGACTTTCATGTCATGGTGGCACCACACATTCTTTACAGAACATGGGGCCATATGTACGAACACATTTTCCCATAGACACAGAATGGGCAAAACTGTTTGCTACATCTGGCCCATGGAGGCAACTAGCTGCCCATCCCACAGTGGCGTGGTGACGCCCAGCCTCGCGGGTCATGCTGCCCAGTGCTCATGGTTATATTGGCATCATAGTCTTCAACCATCTGGGTATTTCCTTACTAGCCATTTCTATTAACTAAAGGCAAACTCTATCCCCAACTGGCCACCATCCTGTCATAGCTCCTTTTTCTTACTACCTGTTTTGGTGAGGAGTGGAAACATGGAGAGCTCTCAATGACTGCTGGGGTACCATGCTGCCCAGTCCTCCGGGACGCAGCGGTACAATGCTGCCTTGACCTCTAGTTCTGGCACCACTCTGCCTACCTTTCCAGGTCATGGTGGAACCAATGTAGCCATCCTTTCTGATCATGGGCCACCAGCGGGGCCAGCCCTGGGGATCTTGGTGGTTTAACTAGTCAAGATAACAAATCCTACGGTACGGATTCTTTAGAAGGAATTAAGGAACAGATTGTACCAACCAACCAAGCTTGAGCAACCCTTACCTGCTCCTTCCTCTCCGTAGCCAAGATGTGGAGGGATAACGATGCGCCTCTTCTCGCCTATGCACACGCCCTGCAGTCCCTGGTCCATGCCTGGGATGATGTAACCCATTCCGATGTAGGTATTGTACGTGGTGTTCCTTGAGTAGCTGTGGAATACAAGTGTCCCCACATTAGATCACTTACTGCAGAGCAAAGAAAATGAAAATGTCACTTACCCAGTGTACATCTGTTCGTGGCATCAGTCGCTGAGATTCACATGGTATGCATGAGCTCGCCATCTGGTGTTGGGTCGGAGTGTTACAAGTTGTTTTTCTTCGAAGAAGTGTTTTCGAGTCACGGGACCGAGTGACTCCACCTTCTGTGCTCATTGCGCATGGGCGTCGACTCCATCTTCGATTGTTTTCCCCGCAGAGGGTGAGGTAGGAGTTGTACTATAGTAATAGTGCCCGCGCAATGAAAAATGTAAGTATGTACCTATTAAAGGATTAAGTAATATATATACAAATGTACAAAATTGAAGGTAACTTCTGAACTGCTACAGGCTTCCGGGGAGGTGGGTGGGTCCATGTGAATCTCAGCGACTGATGCCACGAACAGATGTACACTGGGTAAGTGACATTTTCAGTTCGATGGCATCTGTCGCTGTAGATACACATGGTATGCATAGACTAGTAAGCAGTTAGTTCCCCATAAGCGGTGGTTTAGCCTGTAGGAGTAGAAGTTGTCTGAAATAGAGTTCTTAATACAGCTTGACCTACTGTAGCTTGTTGTGCGGATAGCACATCTATACAGTAGTGTTTGGTGAATGTGTGAGGCGTAGACCAAGTGGCTGCCTTACATATTTCTTGCATTGGGATGTTTCCTAAAAAGGCCATTGAAGCACCTTTTTTCCTTGTTGAATGTGCCCTGGGAGTAATGGGCAGTTGTCTTTTTGCTTTAAGGTAGCAGATTTGGATGCATTTAACTATCCATCTGGCTATACCTTGTTTTGATATTGGGTTACCTGCATGAGGTTTTTGGAATGCAATAAATAGCTGTTTAGTTTTTCTGATGTTCTTCGTTCTGTCAATGTAGTACATTAATGCTCTTTTGACATCTAATGTATGTAGTGCTCTTTCAGCCACAGAATCTGGCTGTGGGAAGAATACTGGTAATTCTACCGTTTGATTTAGATGGAATGGAGAAATAACTTTTGGTAAAAATTTTGGATTAGGTCGTAGGACGACCTTATTTTTATGTATTTGTATAAAAGGCTCTTGTGTTGTGAACGCTTGAATTTTACTTACTCTTCTTAGAGATGTAATGGCGATGAGAAAGGCAACTTTCCAGGTGAGGAATTGTATTCCGCAAGAGTGCATGGGTTCGAAGGGTGGGCCCATGAGTCTTGTTAGAACCACGTTTAGGTTCCATGAAGGAACAGGTGGTGTTCTTGGTGGTATAATTCTTTTAAGCCCTTCTATGAATGCTTTGATAACTGGTATCCTATACAAGGAAGTTGAATATGTAGTTTGCAGGTATGCAGATATTGCTGCAAGGTGTATTTTAATAGAAGAGAAGGCTAGCTTTGCTTTTTGTAAATGGAGCAAGTAATCTACTATATGTTTTGGAGTTGCCTCTAGTGGTTGTATCTGATTATGATGGCAGTAACAAACAAATCTTTTCCACTTACTTGCGTAGCAGTGTCTAGTGGATGGCCTTCTGGCCTGCTTTATGACTTCCATACACTCTTGGCTAAGTTGTAAGTGTCCGAATTCTAGGATTTCAGGAGCCAGATTGCTAGATTCAGCGATGCTGGGTCCGGGTGTCTGATCTGTTGGTTGTGTTGCGTTAACAGATCTGGTTTGTTGGGCAGTTTGATGTGTGGTACTACAGACAGATCTAGCAGTGTTGTGTACCAGGGTTGTCTTGCCCACGTTGGTGCTATTAAAATGAGTTTGAGTTTGTTTTGACTCAATTTGTTTACTAGGTAAGGAAGGAGAGGGAGAGGAGGAAAAGCGTAAGCAAATATTCCTGACCAGTTCATCCATAGGGCATTGCCTTGGGATTGCTTGTGTGGGTATCTGGACGCGAAGTTTTGGCATTTTGCGTTCTCTTTTGTTGCAAATAAGTCTATTTGTGGTGTTCCCCAGAGTGTGAAGTAGGTGTTCAGAATTTGTGGGTGGATTTCCCATTCGTGGACTTGCTGGTGATCTCGAGAGAGATTGTCTGCCAGCTGATTCTGGATCCCCGGAATAAACTGTGCTATTAGACCAATTTGATGGTGGATTGCCCACTTCCATATTTTTTGAGCTAACAAGCTTAACTGCGTTGAATGTGTTCCTCCTTGTTTGTTTAGATAATACATCGTTGTCATGTTGTCTGTTTTGACAAGGATGTATTTGTGGGTTATGATTGGTTGGAAAGCTTTTAGTGCTTGAAAAACTGCTAATAATTCTAGATGATTTATATGCAGTTTTGTTTGATGTATGTTCCATTGTCCTCTTATGTTGTGTTGATTGAGATGTGCTCCCCACCCTGTCATGGAAGCATCTGTTGTTATTACGTACTGTGGCACTGGGTCTTGGAAAGGCCGCCCTATGTTTAAATTTATACTGTTCCACCATAGAAGCGATAGGTAAGTTTGGCGGTCTAGCAACACCAGATCTAGAAGGTGACCCTGTGCTTGAGACCACTGTGAGGCTAGGCACTGTTGTAAGGGCCTCATGTGCAGTCTTGCGTTTGGGACAATGGCTATGCATGAGGACATCATGCCTAGGAGCTGTAGTATTGTTCTTGCTTGTATTGTTTGGTTTGGAGACATGTGTTGAATGACCCTGTTGAAATTGTGGATCCTTTGTGGAGTTGGCGTTGCTACTCCTTTTGTCGTGTTTATTATGGCTCCTAGATATTGCTGTACTTTGCTTGGCAGAATGTTTGATTTTGCAAAGTTGACGGTGAACCCTAAATTGTAGAGGGTTTGTATGACTTGATTTGTGTGGTGTGAGCATTGTGTGAGCGAACTGGTTTTGATTAGCCAGTCGTCTAGATACGGGAACACATGTATTTGCTGCCTTCTGATGTGTGCAGCGACTACTGCTAGGCACTTTGTGAATACTCTTGGAGCGGTTGTTAAACCAAAAGGCAATACTTTGAATTGGTAATGTATTCCTTTGAATACAAACCTTAGATATTTCCTGTGTGATTGATGGATTGGTATATGGAAATATGCGTCCTTGAGGTCTAGGGTTGTCATGTAGTCGTGTTTTCTGAGCAATGGTAACACTTCTTGTAGTGTGACCATGTGAAAGTGGTCTGATTTGATGAATGTGTTTACTACCCTGAGGTCTAGAATTGGTCTCAGTGTTTCGTCCTTTTTTGGTATCAAGAAGTACAGTGAATAAACTCCTGTGTTTATTTGTGTGCTTGGTACTAATTCTATTGCATTTTTTTGCAGTAGTGCTTGAACTTCTATCTCTAGAAGTTGTGAATGGTATTTTGATAAATTTTGTGATTTTGGTGGTATGTCTGGAGGGAATTGCATGAATTCTATGCAATAACCATGTTGGATAATTGCTAGGACCCATGTATCTGTAGTTATTTTGTCCCATGCTTCGTAATATTGATGTATCCTCCCCCCCACTGGTGTTGTGTGGGAGGGGTGAGTGACGTGTGAGTCACTGCTTGTTGGTAGTGGTTTTGGGGCTTTGAAATCTTCCTCTATTCCTAGGAAATTGCCCCCCTCTATACTGGCCCCGAAAACCTCCTCTGTACTGTCCCTGGTAGGTGGGCGGTGCGGACTGTGAGGTGCTAGCTTGTGTGGCCTGACCCCGAAACCCTCCTCTAAAAGGTGTTTTGCGGAAGGTGTTATAAGATCCTCTGCTCTGCGGGGAGTAGAGTGCGCCCATGGCCTTGGCAGTGTCAGTATCCTTCTTGAGCTTTTCTATAGCTGTGTCGACCTCCGGACCGAACAGAAGTTTCTCGTTTACTGGCATGTTAAGCACTGCCTGCTGAATTTCTGGCTTGAATCCAGACGTTCTGAGCCATGCGTGCCTACGGATGGTAACCGACGTATTAATGGTTCTTGCGGCCGTGTCTGCTGCATCCATGGAGGAGCGTATTTGATTGTTGGAAATGTTTTGACCCTCCTCAACAACCTGTTTTGCTCTTTTTTGCAGATCTTTTGGGAGATGTTCAATGAGATGCTGCATCTCATCCCAGTGGGCTCTGTCGTATCGCGCTAGCAGCGCTTGTGAATTTGCGATGCGCCACTGGTTTGCTGCTTGGACAGCAACCCTCTTCCCGGCTGCATCGAACTTCCTACTTTCTTTATCTGGGGGAGGTGCATCCCCAGAAGTGTGTGAGTTTGCCCGTTTTCTGGCAGCCCCTACCACCACAGAGTCTGGTGGCAGCTGAGAGGTGATGAAGACAGGGTCCGTAGGAGGCGCCTTATACTTTTTGTCCACCCTAGGCGTCACTGCCCTACTTTTAACTGGCTCCTTGAAAATGTCCTTTGCATGGCGTAGCATGCCTGGGAGCATCGGCAGGCTTTGGTAGGAGCTGTGGGTTGAGGAGAGGGTGTTAAATAAAAAATCATCCTCTACTTGTTCCGAGTGTAGTTCCACATTATGGAATAGAGCTGCTCTAGCCACCACTTGTGAGTAGGCTGTGCTGTCTTCCGGTGGTGATGGCCTAGTTGGGTATGTGTCTGGGCTGTTATCAGACACTGGTGCGTCGTACAAGTCCCACGCATCCTGATCTTGGTCGTCGTGGCTCATGGCGGTGTGAGCTGGCGAATGTGACGGGGTGTAAGTTGGCGAAGCCGGAGTTACAGGTGGAGGCGAGGGAGGAGGTGTTACCTTTTGTGTTGTTTGTTGCTGAGGAGTAAACTGAAGCGTTCTCTTTCGTTTGACAGGTGGAAGGGTACTGATCTTCCCAGTCCCCTGCTGAATAAAGATACGCTTTTGCGTGTGATCCACGTCAGTGGATTGCAGTTCTTGTTCAAATCTATGTTTCTTCATTTGAGAAGACATAGAATGCTCTTCGGTATAGGAGCCAGAAACAGGGTCTGATGTCGCTTTTTTCGGCTCCGAAAGCCCTGTCGATTGTTTTTTCGGCTCCGAGGTAACCTTCCTATTTTTCTGTGCCGAAAATTTTTGGCCTCTATGGTCTTCGGCGCCACTGTCTCGGCGTCGATCGGTGTCGACACCGAACTCTCGGTGTCGATGCTTCTGTTTAGCACTCTCTCGGTCCCGAGGAGGCTGCGTGCCGGTGTCTCGACCGAAGTCGGACGATCTCGACACTGAATGGGCCTTTTTCGGTGCCGATTGTTGGTCACCGAGAATTTGGGTGGAGCCATGGCCGGTTGGCAGTGGCGTCCCCTGGGCCTTCTTTCCTTTGTTAGGGTTTGATCTCGACGTCTTACTCACAGTTCTTGTAGAGTGTAGCTCGTCGGAGTCTGAATCCTGGATGGAAAAGGATTCCTCCTGTTCTTCTTCTGTCTCGAACTGTCGACGCTCTTTTGGCGTGGACGCCATCTGCAGTCTTCTCGCTCGACGGTCGCGCAGAGTTTTTCGGGACCGGAACGCCCGACAGGCCTCGCAGGATTCTTCACTGTGCTCGGGTGACAGGCACAGATTACAGACCGAGTGCAGGTCCGTATAAGGATATTTGTTGTGGCATTCGGGGCAGAATCGAAACGGGGTCCGATCCATCGGCGTTGTCCTCCACGCGGTCGGGCCGACTAGGCCCCGACGGGGTGCCGAAATCTACCCCGAAGGGCACCGAAGCGCTTCGATGTTCAACGCGTCGTCGTATGTGTCTATCTGTAACCGGATCGCAACGATACCGTCGAAAATCTTCCGTCTTCAGCTATCTTTCCGTTCCGAAACTCGGAGCGACATGAACACGTCCGAACCCGATGGCGGAAAGAAAACAATCGAAGATGGAGTCGACGCCCATGCGCAATGAGCACAGAAGGTGGAGTCACTCGGTCCCGTGACTCGAAAACACTTCTTCGAAGAAAAACAACTTGTAACACTCCGACCCAACACCAGATGGCGAGCTCATGCATACCATGTGTATCTACAGCGACAGATGCCATCGAACTATTACTTAGCTGTAACGATCCCTAAGCCAGGTCCACTTCCTGATTGAATGTGGCAAGGTGAGTACAAAAACGATGCACTGAAATGCAAATCTAATAACTTAGTGCAATGCGGTGCCCAGAGGCAGTATTATACTTAGTGCCCTACAGGGGCTATAGGCATGGGCGCCTTGCTTTGTCTGCCCCCGGGGCACAATGGAATTACAGAAGGGGCAGCAGGTGCTTGTGCGTCCCCGTCTGTAATACTGATAGCAAGGGCAGACATGTAGCGCCAGTGCTATTGAGAGAGGACGTTCCTTCATCTGCATGGGGGTGTGGCCCACGCAAATGAGGAAATCACTTTGCCCCTGCACTCTGTTACCAATGTGGGCGCAGAGGCAAACACACCTTTAGGAGGCAGAAAAAGGTGGCGCACTTAAATGCATTCCTAAAGTTAGCGCTGCATGCTGGTACAGTCACTCACTGCACAGGCCTGCAAGGGCATCACTCTCCCTAGCTGCTCCGTAGTTCACTTGAATGCGCTACCCCACAGGGCGGGGTGAGTTTGTGGCTGCCCTGGGGGAAGTGCAGTCTGCATAATAGGGTGCACTGTCCCCGTTTGTGCCAGGTGAGTCGTATATATACTAAGGTCACAGGTGTGGGTCTCCCTGCTAGCTGTGCCACAGGGCTCACACTATTCCTTATTGCGGAAGACTATGTAGGCGGAAGCCGGCCTGGGGTTGCTTGTTTTCCAGTCTCAGCAGATCATGGCCCAACAGCTCAGTCTGTGCTTTTCCAGTTGGAGCAGGACTAAAGCGAATCTGCATATGGCTGGTCTCTGCCCACTGTGCTACTCTATTCAAAGAGTGATGGACTCTGATGTGCCCCTCAGCAGCCAATATTAATCCATGCATCCTTTCTATTGGCTCCATTATATTATACCTCTCTCAACCCCAACTCCTGGATAATTAAAGAAAAATGTAAACAGGAAGAACAACTGCTGTGATGACCACATAGCATCTGGCAGTCATGTAAGGCTTAAATAATTGTGTAAAGTGCAAGAACCAAGGTTGTGTTGTAAATATGGAACCACCAGCCGATATGTACAAGGTTCCTCCCCACCCCCACCCCCCCACCCTACCCCCCCCCCACCCCCCCCCCACACCCCACACCCCCCCCACCCCCCCCCCCCACACCCCACACCCCCCCCCCACACCCCACACCCCCACCCCCGACGTTCGAGCTCTGTACCTGGAGTCAAACAGAGAACCATCCATTAGGGTCCCGTTGTAGTGATATCGGACAAAGTCTCCAGTGACTGCAGTGCGCTTGCAGGATTCCGGAATCACCTGGTTCTCGATCGAAATCCCATCTTTGGGGTTGTGAAGGTCCACCAGGAGCACATCGAAGACCAGGGAGGCTTGAGGAGGGATAACCGTACCTGAGAGCAGTGTGAAAGAGATTTAGATGCAAAAATTGACCAGATGTAACCAACCTTCTCTCAAGACCTGTCTCCCCCCTCCCATTTATTAGGAATCACACCTCCTCTTATGGGCCCCTAACTCCAGGCAACCATACACCCTGGCAGTAGGTGATTCCACTAAATAGGAGAAGATTGTGACTGAGAAAATCCTAACTCAAACCCCTCAATGTAGAAAGACTAGCTCTAAAGAAGTTGTATAAAATGAACATTTGTTGTTTTATTTCCGTCTATAGCTCACACGTTAGTCATCATTGCCACACCCGCTCAACCAATCACCCTCCACAGAAGCATCAATGATGACCAATCGCAACCAAGAAAAACGGAAGACCTCTCTTCTGATAAGAGTGTAGATTAATCACTAGCCGCATGTAATCAAAAACATTCTTTTAAAAAAATATTTTAAAAAATTAAGTATACCAGCCTGCTAGGAATCATCCATATAATAAAGTTCTATTAATATTACATTTGCTGATTACTTTTTTTAATTTAATATGTTTTTGTTTCAAGCACATGGCTGCTTAGCATGTTCATCTGTATGGCATACAGTTACAATACGCACTTAAAATTAGTGTACCCATGAAACCAACTTTTTAAGAATGTACCAATTAGCACTGCCAATGTTTTTTTCATTTCTACCCAAGTACTTTTAATTCTTAAAACTACACATAAAACAGCAGGGTACTGAAAAGTAAAAACAGGATTTGATCGAATCATGTCCGACAGAAAGGAACAAGGGCTTGTTGCAACTATGTCTCGCTTACTCACTGGAAGAGTTGATGCATGTGAGCTTGCAGTGAGGTCTAGTCTAGAGAAACGGTCTAATAATGTCCTTGGGATTGGGATAAATGAGTAACGTATGCGCTTCGCGGATGGGCAAAGTGTGCATACTAACTCATCTATACCGAGTGACCAAGACTTCCATGCACTCTCTGAAGGAAAAAAACATGTCTGAAGTAAATTTTTGTAGTTTTTGTTCACGAAGCAGAATTATGCACTTTTTAAAGACCATTGTTTGTAAAGTGTTTTAGCATTTGTTGATATGAAGCTGGCGCAGGCAAAGCTTGCATATAGCCAACCCATGTCCCCGTCTTACCGTAGCCTTTCTCGCCGTAGCCCAGGAAGGGAGGCACAATGATCTTCCGCAGCTCTCCCACGCACATCCCCAAGAGTCCTTCGTCCATGCCTTTGATCAACCAGCCGGACCCAACGTAGGTGTCATAGGTGCTTGAACGGCTGTAGCTGAGGAGACAGAGCAGAGGTAACAAGTCAGCCCAGTCCACTCACAGGGACAAGGGCGGTTCTGCGGATGGGGTCACGAGATCAGTATGCGCAATACAAATGTTAATGAGTGCTTTGTGAAGGGTCTAAAAGTTAAAAACAAAGTCTGACCTGAGCAGACAATAAATACAAAGATGGGATAAAGCTGGAGACCAGTGTGGATTTGTAATGTTAAAATAGTTACGAAAATGGGTGGCGTTCACAGACCGACTCGGAGTGCATCAATGTTTGGGGTAGGAAGTAATGTAACAACGCCTACAGCTTGTACTGGAAGTCTAAACAACCCCATGGCTTAGATTTTGGGATTGAATGTAGTTAGGCGAGAAGCCAGGGTGAATCCCCTTGGCTTGTGTTTTAAAATTCTGTGAGCAAACCTGGCGCAAACCGGCGAGTGAGAACTGGTAAAATCACACACTAGGATAAGGGGAAGATAAGGGTGGGAATAAATGTATATCAGCCTCTGAAGCTTCAGAGCACGAAGCCTTATTTTGTTTTAAAAAATGCATCAGCTTCCTTGCTAATTTGTGGAGGGTTTTCTGGTGTTGATCCTAAAAGATCCAAACCAGGTTTAGCTGGTGCATTACTCACGTGGTCACATGCCAGTTTTCTAGATCTTGTGTTCAACAACAAGGGGATTTTGTTTTTGTACGACAGGATTGGCCACTAACATAAATTTAAAACTATTATGAACAATACACGTGCCAGTGTCAGGTGAGAGCATTTCCGTAACTCACTAGCCACAAAGAGCTAGGTTTAGACACTTTGCACCAATCTGTGTAACTTTTGGTGACTTTGCACAGTGCAAAATGCTGATTTGACATTTACTTTCTAGAGCAATTGTGCTGGAACATTGCCTAAAAGTAACACAAAGCAGCACTGCTTTGCATTACTTTTCATCAACTGGACGTCTTATGGTTGGTTTCTTAGCTTTCCTTGGCAACCACCCATGGCTACTGATGCAAAGCCCATCTACTAACAATGGCAGACATGGCTTTACACCAAAAACTAGGCCACCTTGAGACAGGTGGCATAGATTTTATTTCTCCGAACTTTGAGTCTTTCCTTGTGTGCTGCGCTATGCAGTACACATAAAAATGGGAAACATTTTAAAGTCAGTTTAAGCATGGTGTTTTGTACCAGAAGGCTAACCTTCCAGTATAAAACCTATGCAGGCTCATGCACACACCTGCGTACTACGGTGCAAAGGGGTGTGCGTGGTGCTAAGCAGCCCGATTGTGCGACAGAGCTTCAGAAAAGAGCAGCAATGCTGCATCATTGTTGATATGTCGCTGTCCTGCTCTCTCCCTTTCATGCAATGCAGCAAAGCAACTATGGCTGCGTGAAATAATGTCAGATTTGCCCAGTAGCGTCCACACCATGCAGTTCAAAGAAGCTCACCTTTATTAATATCCTATTTTGAGGCAGATTTGTTGAATGAGGAGTGTTGTCAGTTTACACTGGTAAGATGGCGCACAGAGGTAAGTACTGATCTGGAGATTGTGCGTTTGAGTCAGGGACAAGACAGCCTTTAATTTATTCTGGGATTGGTAAATTGAGTACCATCAAATTTGGCAATAATAATAATAATACTAATAGTGTTATCTAACCCATTTTAGGGAATGTTCTGCTGGCAGAGAACAATCAGAAGTGAGGTTTGTAGAATCAACAAGCTGGGAGATTTTTTTCTTAAATTACAGCCACTTTGTCCAACCTCTCCCCGCCAGAAGAAGTCCCGGGGCCATACCTGGAGTCAAAGTAGGTTCCATCAAGCAAGGTGCCGTTGTAGTGGTATCGCACGTAGTCAGTGTTTTGCACTGTGCGGTTGCAGTGCTCAGGCTTGTGAATTGTTGTGATTTGCAGCTTGTCATCCTTGTTCCAAATGTCCACCAAGATTACGTCAAAATACAGGGTGACATCTGGGGGGATTAGGTCCGCTGAAAGGAGAAGATGAACAGGAAAAGAATATTAAAAAGCCCTATTGTCAGAAACAGACTTTCCTTCCCAAAAATGTAAACTGGCCTACATTAGCATCATTTTTTTCACGCTAATGTGGCCAAGAAGGCAAAAATTGCCACGCCAAATTTACAAAGTGGCACAATGCATGCATGCACTGCGCCATTTTGTAACCCTTTGCGCTACATTATGCCTGCGCCAGGAATAATGTATGCAAAGTGGGCGTTCCCCATCTTAAGGGGGCCGAAAAAAAATGGAGCAAAGAAATCTAAGAAATTTCTTTGCGTCATTTATTTTGTCAAAACACCTGCTCAGAGCAGGTGTTTAAAGAGGTTCCCATTACTTTCAATGGGCCTCTGGGTGCTTTGCAGGATTAGCGTCAGAATTTTTTACACTAATCCTTCAATGCGCCGGACAAGCATCAAAAACTCGGACGCTAGTTCCACACATGGTGGCATTAGGGGGATGCTAAGGGGCACAAGGAAAGTGAGGATGCACTAGGTGCAGCGCAATTTTTCTTAAATCTGGCGCATTGTTTCTAGTTCTAGAGGCCTCATGTGAAATAGTTTTTCACGGTACAAGTATCCTGCCAATGGCGCTAGGCACACTGGGACTTGTAGTTTAATTACTCTCATAATTATAGGCTTACAGTTCCTACTACGTAATGTGCAATTAATCTAAAAATACAGGACCAGTCGCTTGGCAGCTATGACAATAGATTCCTACCAGTCTGGCTTTATCCCGAAAGATCGATGTACATCCCGCCCCGGTCTGTCATTTTTTAGATATCTGACTTTGACAATCACGAGCACAAACATAGATAAACTAGTCTAATATCAACAGGCATAAGCACTCGCTTTCTAGCAGACACCATCGGCTCCCCTACTCTTTACTCCATATTTTACTGCATTTTATTGGCATTTGTATTATTCTTTCCTATCCCTTGTAATGCCCAAAGTCCACCCCCCTAGATCAATCTCACACTTTGGCTTATCCAACAATAATAAAGGCATTGGCTCAAAGTAATGAAGGAACTGTGACGTATCTGTCAAGGTCACAGCTGTGTGCACATCGTCACACACCAAGGTCACGCGATAGGTGTGTACTTACTGACTCCAATGCTGCCATACCCCAGGTGAGGGGGTACAATGAGGTGGCGCCTCTCGTTCACGCACATCCCTTGAAGGCCTCGGTCCATGCCGGTGATAAGGCGACCCACTCCCACAAAGCCGGCCACTGCGTTTCCACGGTCATAGCTAGGACAAAAAACACAGCCTTGGGTTACCCGGGTTGTCTTGACGTGGGTGGGGCTTTAGCACAGTAGACATCTATCTTGAATTAAAGGAAAAACGTGACAAATAGGAAATGACGTTTCCCTGTGTAAGCAAAGAACTGAGAACAGTCCTGTGAGTGACTATGAATGAAGATGGCTTATCTCCTCTGGTACGAGATCTGCCCTCAAAAGACAGGAAAATCCAGCATAACTCCGGTCATCAAGAGCTGCGCTTTTCATCATATCGAACATGAATATTTGTGAGAAAATATATATGTAATTGACAAATTAATTTGCATTGTCGGTGTTTAACCTGGAAAACCGATAGGTTTTAAGTTTCAAGGGTCTGCACTACTCATTCTTGATCTAAAACTGACGAACCGGGTTTGGTTACTCTTACATGTCTCCTCTACGAAAGGCAGACTAACTTTCATCCACTGAGTTAGTTCGACCAGTCTCTTTCAGCCAGTGGTCAGTGACTCTGTCAATCACGTCTTGTCTCAGCCCAGTAGATTATTCGTCTCTCACCTAATGCTATTGGCTGTTTGTGTGTGTACTTCCATCTCTGCTCCAGTGCTTGCTGCGAACTGCATGGGGAGGGGGGGGGGGGGGGGGGGGGGAGAGGGTTATTTTGCAACTATACGGACTTCTCTCTCCGCGGTATGCATTAGCATATTAAACTAAATATGTTGGAATTGGCAATGCTTATTCTCAGTATGTTCATGTTTTCTCTGTCTCACGTTTTTCGTGAGCATATACATTATGTGCTGTGGAATCACAAGAGACTGACGCTGGAAGAAGATTGCAATAAATGCCACAGGTCGGAAAATACAAGTCCTTAATGTGGTACTAGGGTTACCCACAGGTCAGGATTTTACCAACATTTTTTTTATTTTATTATTTCAATGCCATTGGAAAAATATAAACAAAGAGGAAACATAAGCTGCTGTTTTGAAAAATCATTTTAAAGTGTTTTAGAGCTGTCTAAACTACCCACAAGTGATTTTTAAAGTAAACCGACACAGAACTGCTGTTAGAAAATGCAGAGGATGTTGAACCTTCCAGAATCTCAATTTATGAACAAATGGTCAGCATTTTCCCTCTGAGCCAATTCACAACCTTATATGGTTCTCCAGGCCTGTATAACCGCCCTCCATGCCAAAACGTAGTGGGCTACTGGAATGCCCCGGAAAAGTGACAGTTTAATGTAGTATACATAGTAGGCCAAATCAGTTTAAATTAACATAGGTTTGCTAGAATAAAATAGAAGCCTGGCGCATTATTTATCTGCCATGTGCCTCTTTTTGAAGCGCCTGGTCATGCATTAAGCAGCATGCCCTATGGAAAGAAAGCAGTCTGTACCTGTGGTTGCAGTTCAATCCTTAGACCACTAAGGACAGCAGAGTACTAATGATAGTCTGTACTCCCCAGCCTGACGCAAGACGTCCCAGTCATTCAGTAACTGGAGACAGAGATGCCCCGGACGGAAGAGTTCCAGTGAACACTGAAGTGGAGGCTTTAGATAGGCTTCCCAACTATAAACAGTTTTTTTAGGACATTACCGGTGGACATGTGAAACACGAGAGGGAGAAGTATAAACCCCACTGAAAAGTACAAAATGGTTCTTCATCCTTGGGCTCAGGCCACTTTCCGAATAGGGGAAGGACGGAGAGACTCGTCCCTGAAAAGATGTCCCTCTAAGACTCCTGATTATAATAAAGGTTCGTGAAAGGTTGATAGTATGGAGGGGCACACGGAAGGGTGGTTTCACCATTACTCCTGATCCGCGCACAGCAAGTCTGAGCAATAGGAGTAAATCCTGGAAGGTAGCATAAATACTCAAATGGTGGCAGTACATTTTCTAGAGGACGGAAAGGCTTACTTCCATGTCCTCGGCAGGCCCACGAACTCCGTGAACCTGAGGTGACATACCCCCACTCTACTTGAAATTCCAGGAAACGAAGCGGAAGGATAGTTCTCAAACCTCTGCAAGAGTGGGGAGGAGATCCAATCCATGGAACATTTTTACATGACTATGAGCATACTTCATTGTGGTGCGGATAAAAGGTTTCAGAAACTTTTCCCAAAAGAACTGAGTTTCTCAGACTTTGTCATTGGGGTGTCCCCATTTTTCTTTAGTAAAAGTGAGCCTGGCTTCTCGATTTTCAATATTCTAGGTCACTTATTGTGCTGAACTAATTGAATTCTCTACTTGGTGACACCCCTGGGACTCGGTTTGAAAAACCCTGCCCTGGTGGGTGTACAGCCGGTGCCTTTCATGTGGGTACAATGACGATTCCCAGAGGAAGGAAGATAGAACTGAAGGAGAAACCTATAACTACTGGTACTCGCATTACTTACTTGTGGCAGACAGTTAAAGCCAGGACCCAACTCAATATAAACTTTATACTACATGTTCATAGAGCGGTCACCGGGTCTGGGGTCTCATGAAGCTGTGAACCAATGGAAGTTGAGTGAGGAGTGTATAAATGAGAGTGTAACGCAGAAAGAGGGAAGGTAGAAATCTGGGGGAAATATTTTATAATTCCTTGTGGCAAATTTACAGTAGCTTCAATGAAATGCCTGTGGGCACCGGCAGCCAACGTGGGGCCTAAAGAAAGCTAAACATGTTCCCTCCATGGTGGCCAAAAGCACAAGTTAGACCGTCCTGCTTTGTAACATGTAGAAATTAAACCCATTCTTTGGAGAAATTAGGGTTGATTATATTCCTACCGAGGCAAACCTAAACAAGCACTGGCAAATCCAAAAGGGTGCAGCCTTAACAATGCGAGCATGAGTGACTGTTATACAGAGGGGAGGAAGTATTGCAATACCTGTGAGCAGACGTGGGTGGTGCTTTATTGTCGCGAAACCTCCACACAGAAAGGGTACAAATTAAAGGTCTCCACCCAGAGTTTTGTAAGTAGTAATGAGTAAGTACTACTTTACATTGTACAAATACAGTTATGGCTATGCCCCCACAGAAGCTCTGATCATGTCCCTTTTAATTATTGGCCCTTTTAGACGAGCCTCTTTCAGTTGTTGGCTTGAGACTTTGTCAATCATGTCTTAGCGCAACCCACTAGACTGGACTATTATCTTTCACCCACTTCCGTTGGCTGACAGGAGGATCCTTCTGCCTCCAGTCCAGTACTGCCCTGAGTTGCATGGGAGACTACTTTAAAACTATAACCATCTCTGGCCACTCCTTCTCTCGCTCTCCCATGTGTCTCGCTCCAATAAATTAATGATGCATGCATTAACACATTAAACCCAGTTCCATTAACTTTGTTAGTCTTTTTGTTTTCTGTTCGTCTTTAATTCTGTGAGCATGATATTACGGTTTAAATCTCTAGTATTTCTCGTGTTTTACCTTTATTGCCTTTTAGTTTGCGGTCTATTTTCTTTTTATGGACAACGTAAGCGACTTTCAGTCTTTTTTTTTCAGCCAACAACACTAACTCTTACGCCAATACTAATAAAGCAGTTAAACTAGGAATCCCACACTGGTTTGGTCTCTTGGCAGGAAAAACCTACTGGCCTGAGTATTACACGTGAAAATGTGCTAGTTTTTAGCCATACTTGCCTTACCCCGATTGTGTCGCAAGCTCAACATGCATGTGCCCAATATCCCCACAGGTCTATCCATGTGCCCCAAAGCCCTCAAGTTGCCTGGGCTGACAACTAACAGCACCTGCCCAATATCACCCCCCCCCCCAACCTGCCTCAGTGGCGTAACGAAACTTGAGGGGGGTGCCCTGCACAGTTACATGGAGCCCCATCACCCCTCACCAGGAGCTCCGAGGCCAGAGCACTGTGCACCGCGGGGGCCATTGTTACGCCACTGGCCTGTCTGTCCATTTGTCCGAGATCATAACCTTGCCTGTGCGGGTGCCTTAAGCGCCTCACTCTAGGTTTCCTCTAAGCGTCTCAGACTACCTGTCAAAGTACCCCAACTCCTCATATCCTCTGTACGTCCGCCCCAAGCTCCTCACAATGTATGTGAATGTGCCGGAGCCGCAGACAGATGGGTTGGATGGGGTCAGTAATGGGATTCTGGCAAGAAGAAAGCAGTGGCAAACAGCCCAAAATGTTCACTGGCCCCATAAGGCGCACACTGCGGAGGGTTCAAGTACCACTAGATCTCTCAAATTTCCCATTAAAGAACCTCAGAAAATCATCCAGTCCACTTTGCTTCCTTGCCTCCTTGTACTTTGAGTCCCGATTACGCCGTATTTAGGATACAAGGCTCAAAAGACAAGGAAAACCCTGGGCTGGATAAGCTACTCAACCGGAAGAGGGAACCCTGAAATCTCCACAGACCTGGCGCGTGGACAGATGGCACAGCCACGCGCACTCCAGCTTGCAAACGCGCCTTTCAACGTGAATGCGTCACTGCATAATACTCTGCAGACACTTGCTTTGCATATTGGGCAAAGATGCCATTAAATGTCACGCACGAGCCGCAGAGAAAGCTGCAAGCTCGCTGGAGAGTGTCCGAACTGGCCGCCTTGAAAAACAAATCTTCCCTTATCCAGAGATCAGCTTTTGCTCTTGGCAGGACTCTGCAGGTCGGGGCGCGCCTGCTTCCCGACAGAACCATGCCCGGGGATACATGTTTTCATTCGGTATTTTCATCAGCTCTCACAAAGTAGGAGGAGGACTGGGCATGTCTGTGTTTGCATTTGTGGCTTTGAGAGATTCCTGCCCCTTTTACAGCCCAACAAGGATCCATCTGTGAACTAAAATGGAGACCTTTGACCCAGGACACAAGCACAATCCCAGAGGCTTCTCAGTGTGGCCCACGATAGGTCTCTAGACTAGTAAAATCGGCGACATTTAGAGGGAAATACCACACCATGGGGCTTGCAGTCAGATGAGCCTTCCTTCCCACAAACCCTGCCCTTGCCACTGTCTTCCCTTGAAAATGTAAGTGTATTATTAGGTCTGCCATTAGCCAAGACTTTTTGAGTTTACTAAAATGATATACGTAATGTGTATTGTCTTAAGGGGTCTTTCAGCCAGCCCTCTTCATCCATTGCTCTGTTGTTGACCGAGTCACATTTATCTTCTGCACTCTACAGCATGGGGCAATGGATCAGTCCACTTCCGCCACTTGCTTCATGGGCGTGATGGCACTCCTCCCTTTGCCAAGGAGCACATTCACAAGAAACATAGTTTATGTGCCAGGGACAGTCAATGCCAGGGAGTGGTACTGTCATACCAATACATGGTTTTAAGACCAAAAGATATGTTTTTCTTTTAGCCAATGTTTTATTTTTGTAATATTATCGATAGCCAAGCAGCTCTCCCGGCAATAAAGTTTTACAAAAACCGAGGCAAACCAAAACAAGCATTGGTAAATCCAAAAGGATGGCAGTCTACACCAGATCTAATGGCTTTGCGAATGGTGTTTAATATATGCGATACAGGACAGTTTCCATACATTAGAAGAATACTCTTAGTTACCAAGAAGTTTCTGACCACACATAGGAACAAGGCTAAAGGTATAGTTCGATTAGGCAAAAAAATCGAGGTGTCTTAAATTCATTATGTATAGTAAGAGGCACTTCATTGTTTATAATACATGGTTACCTTGTCATCTTCTACAGACTGCTTTTAGATCGATGCTCGGTTATTCCTTCTTATGAATGGAATGCTCTGGCAGAAGTTATATACAATAAATGTGGAATCTTGTAATGTGAAAACAAACACGCCAATATGCAGCATCTAGTTTCCTGCAAACACGTTTGCTTCTCAAAAGTAAATTTCTGTCAAAGCTAGCTTTATGGGATATATGGCACGGTGCAGGCAGATTTCTACTATCCCCTCGGCTGAACGCCAGCTCTGCAATAAATATAAACAGTACCAAAAACATCTTATTACTGGCAAAGGACTATCTTCATGGAAAGAAATTTCAAAAGAAAGTGAACTCCAAAGCCACTCTTCCCTTAAATGATTTAAGTGACTATGGATGTCTAGCTTAGGAAGCTGCTTTCACTTTGCTGACGTGGGCAGGAGGCATAATGATGTCACACTCAAGTGTGATGCCATTACATTAGATCCTGACGCGCCTTTCACATTACAGGTGAGTAGTGATGTGACAAGTAGAATATAGCAAGGGTAGAGGTAGATAATGATTACATATTGCTATAACTAGCGCATAATGTTGAGTTTGTGCAGTATCTAAGAACTCTCCATGCGCATGCGCATTAGGAAACTCATCACAGGGGTATGCCAAGGTGTATTCGACCAAGAGACAAAACTAGATCTAGACCTGGGCCTCTAGGTTTTAACCCCATAGAACCAGCTCTTTCTCCCACCTATTGTTGATGGCACAGAAGATAGTACCTGGTCTTCGTCTTTACCCGTTATTTTGCTGTAATGTTTTTTATCCCAACCATATACCACAAAAATAAAATAAAATGATGCCATCGGAATGCTTACAATAAAAATGTGCATTCTCTTTCTGCAGCCAGTCAAAGTGAAGGGAGCCAGTGGGTAAAGTGGGCTGACCCACTGTCTCATGCAGTGGTGGGCGGGAGCAGACTGTGAATGGCAGTTTAACAGACCAACAAAGGAAATCCAATGACCAAAAGCCCACCTATGTATGAATGTTATAAGTTATTTTGTGGGGAGAACAACAGTCTGGCCACAAAATCAAAGCGGTTTCCAATGTTAAACACGAAAAACAGTGTTCTACACCCTACGGCACCACTGCATTAAGTAAGGTGATGGGCCTGCAAAATTACCAACCCCAAGAGTAAACATTATGGTAAGTACGAACGATGTCAGTCAGAGTGGCAGAGGCATAGCATGGTCAATGAGTTCGTTTAGGGAACGGGGGGGAAATGTATGATGGAACAACTAATGCGAGAACCACGCATGCCTGAACAACACGGTCGGAACGAGGACAGCGTTGTTACCACAAATGCCTTTACCACGCATGCCTTTACAATGATTTTTTGTGTAAAAGCATTCCTAGTAAAGGCATGTGTGGGAACGGCATGCCACACCCCATCTGCCCTAAGGCCCAAAAGTACCCCACCCATAATACTAAAACTACCCTGACCCCCCCCACCCCAAAAACAAAACTCCCCAACACCCCCAGCCACCCTGAGCCCTAAAACCTTCCCCGACCCCCCACTTGCCCCCCAAAAAATGACCCCACCCCTAAAAACAAAACCACTTTGACCCCACCACCCCTGCCCCAAGCCCTTAATCTACCCCACCCCAAAAATTACCCCCAACCCCACTTACCTGACCAAACTACCCCAATCCCCCCACCCCGCCCCAAAAAAACAAACTACCCCGATCCTTCATTCCCGCCCCAATAAAACAAACTACCCCAAACCCCCCCCACCACAAGCCCTTAATCCACCCCAACCCTAAAAACTACCCCCCAAACCCACTTACCTGACCGCACCCTCTCCAGATCCACTCTGCCTTTTTCTCTGCCCTAACCATGCATATGGTTAGTTCAGCACATGTGTGGTTAACGCAGAGAAAAAGGCAGTCATTGTTCCGGCAAGCGTGATTACGCTTGCGTTGTAGGTGTCATCGTTGTTCTGGAGTCGTGGTTCAGGATGTTTCGCGTTTGGGGTGGCTTGAGATTTCCCAACAATCATGCTGGGATATCTTAGAAAAACACATTGTATGAGAAGCAGGACATCAGGGGAGGCTTACGGGGCAGTGGAAAGAGAGAGGAGTGCAGATTTTTAGGGGTACTTACAACTCAATATTTTTCAAGCTAATCAACATTTTCTAAGGCCTTCAAAACATAAACGAAGGAGATTATGTGTTTTTGTCAGTATGGGCATGCAAACTCCCCGGTGAAATCAGACAGACACTTCAACTTACCCGACTGAAAGCACTTGCACCTAGCTATTTACTCCAGGATACATTTTTAAGGGGTGTAACACCCCAAACACCCCCTTTGGAGCTACACCCCTGCTGAGTGTGAACGTGATGTGGGGCAAGACATGAATTAATGACGATTGAACAAGGCAGTGAGAAGTCACATTCACAGAGACAATCCCAAAATCAATTTTTAAAAATAGATTATATTATTATCTTTAAAATGACAACAAAACGAATAAAATCTGGTAAGGGAAACAGGAGATATGAATTTTTAAACAATTAATGCTTTCTAGCGAACTTGCGCTCAAAGGGTTAAAAAAGGTCACACTGGAAAGGAACAAAGTCCAGAGTTCAGGCCACCCACGAGGTAACACTGTCATATTTACTTTCAGAAGTGTTTGATTCAGGAAAGTGGTCCACAGCACCAGTTAAGGGTTCAGAGGCTCTGGTGTGCCTCTTGGGGTCTTCTGGGACTACAACTCCCACAATGCACCTCTTCAACTTATGGAGTCGCTCCAAACTTCTGGATCTTCTTCCAGAGGTCCTTTTTGTGTCCTTGAAGTGTCCACAACTTGATCCAAGGTTCCAGAAGCTCTGAGTTGCTACTTGGGAGTTGGGACTACAATTCCCAGAATGCACATGGTCAGAATCGTCAAATGGCCACTGGACTGCTTATAGGACTCGGTCTAGTGGGAGCAGGTAAAGTGGTCAGTCAGAAGTCCACGGGAGAACTCTGCCCCCTTCAGGTTAAATCACAGCCATGCATCTGTTGAAACTACAGACTGTAGGTCGGTCAGACGTCCCCTGGTAAACTGTGCCCCATACAGGTACAGTCCACAAATGCAGGAGGCAGGCTCGCGCGGACCTCCCCTGCCGAGGAGACTGAGTGGTACCGGAGCACCGCAAAGTGGCACTGTTAACCTGGGGACAAGGCACTGTGGGCACACAGTGCCCACATTTAAGGATACGAGCAGCAAAGTCCTATTTCAGGGGTAAAATCGTATAGCTTGTGAATCCTGGAGTCGACCACTGCACTTAGGTTAGATTTCACGTCCCGCTGAACTTTGCTGAAAAATCTTTCACGGACTCTTGCCGGCCCCGCTACTGTGTGTGGCCACGCCTCAGCCGTCTACGGACACGCCCCCAATACCAGAACTTTGTTCGATCAAGCCCACAGTCGATCCCGTTAGAGTATCTCTCATTCCTTTCTTAAAAGATCCTATTGGTGCAGCATATCATGAGAATTCTTGCTTCTAAGCGAGACAAGCTAATGACAAATCCCCCTATTCCAAACCTTAGTAGTGTGAAGGCCTTCTTACTGCGGAAGCTGTGCTGCCAAAGATGATGACCAAGACCAAACTAAAAGATTCCGCTTCTGCATAGGGCCCTGTGTCACTGTTCTACTTCACAGGCTTCTTGGCACTGAAAGACCTGACATCCTGCACAGGCCTCTGAGCTACTACACAGATGCTGTGACTCGACAAGACTACCTTTCTGCATAGGTCCTTACGTAACTGAGGGGGCTACTGAATAGAGCCTGCTAGACTGTTAACTCCACTTCTGCAAAGGGTCCTCATTCGGTGAGACTTTATTTCTGCACAAACCCTGTGAGACTAACAATTTTCACTATTGCATTGGGTCTTGTGTCGCTGATAAACTATGTACTGAACAAATTCCAAGGCACTGAAAGACTCTACCTTGACATAGTGCCCTAAGTCACTTAGGGACTATCATAGGCCCCATTACACTGAGACTAATCTTCATATTACAATGCTCATCAAAAGAAAGCCATGAGCAGATACCACGACAGGCTGATGAAACCAGCATTTCTAAGAGGTTGCAAAAGTTTACAATGAAATGATTAACATATATGTGCTTTGATGCACACAGCTGATCAGTGTATCATCCAATGAATTGGTGTTTATAATTCAGGGAAATAAATCCGTATTCTATGCAGCGGGCGGGGTGCACCGCTAATCTGCGTTTCTATTTGGTAGTGCAAGACATAGCTGGTTGTGGAGTCAGTCTCCATCTTCCAGGCTCTTGATGAAAATCCAAAACCTTGAAGGAAATCCAGACACGCCCCCCATGGAAACGGGCCTTCTGAAGGGGTGGGATTGGTTCAGCAGTCGGAGCCTCTTCCGGGCCTGGGTCCCCCGGGGCTTAAGACCGTGGAGGCTGCTGGGGTGACACGTGTACAGAGAACTGGTGCCACAGAAGCTCGAATCGCACCCGCCCCTCCTGATCCCGGCTTACTATTCCTGCAAACCGGAAGCTGCTGTGCAGCCGGAGTGGAGCTCCCAGACACAGCCCGTACATTCAGCATACATGTAGCACTTTATTGTACACATATCATATAGAGCAAAAGCCACTTTGCAGCAGTGAAACCGATCAAATTTGTCTTTTTTTAAATCGTCCCATTAAATTTGCACAAAAGTCAGTAATTTTTTTATCGACCGACTGCCACACTGTTTAAGCTTTGAACTGACCAGGGCATCGTCCCTTTAATTTATATTTTTTTAAAAACTGGTGGTTTCCGTGCCTTACAGCTATACTTTTACGTATAAGGAGTTGCACTGTTATTTAAAACCCGCGTGCTTATTTCTTGTAAATGCCACCGGTGCCTTTCAAGATGCCTACATTACATTTATGCGACGGAACTTTAATTCCGGTGCAATTAGGGAGCACGCACACCCCACATTCTATGCACGACTTTGCCGTCTGAGCTAGGAATAAAGCTGGAGACCGGCTAGTGTGAGGCGGGCCTGGCAGCCCGGACAGATCTTGAAGTATCGACATTCCGCCTGCATTTGCACAGTCTATTCATTTACGTACTTATTTTCCCTCTTATCAGATTACGTCGACGTGCAGATACTTGATTTTTTCTTCAAAAAAAAAAAAATCCTGTAAAATGCCTTAATTGTACGAATCGCAGATCATACTGTGTCATATTATTTCAATGATGCCGTGACGGTGCCACGCTAAATGGTGTCTCGTTTTTTATTCATCGAACAGCCTGTCCTAACGTGCTGCGTCTGTGCAGGTCTTTAGCAAAAGCCCCCCCCCCCCCCCCCCCCCCCCCAATTCATTCACCACTTTCGCTGTCATACGCTAAGGCGCCAAGTACCCTGCGCTGGATGCCACGTACCTAAACACGTGTCTTCATGTTTTTTCAAATCGCATTGGCAGCCATGCCCCTAACATGATGCTGCTCCATATAGCACTGTGGGAGCCATAAAAAATGCCTCCACTTTTTTTAAGTTGCTTTTTCCAATCATGCAAGCCTGATCATCTGTAAAGCGCTGTCTGTTCTCCTCTAAACTGCATCTGCCTTTCTATCACCCCGTGCGTTTTCTGCATTAAGCCTACTTTTGCTGAGCCGTATTGCATGCAGTTCCCCAAAAGATGCTTTTCTGTCAACAGCTTTCATCTGCTTTGGAAGAAGTTTGGGAGAATGTGGCCTAACTTTGGAACTGGGGAACCAGGCTCGAGCCTGGGCGTCAGCTGAACATCCTCCCATCCTGCGCAAATCATTTAACTTCCCCGTGCCCACCAAAAATAAATGTGTCCTTGAGTAACTTAACTGGCTCTCATGTAAAGCGCTTCAATACCTTCGAGTCGTGTTCGCGCTACATAAAATTGCAAAAAAAAAAGTTTAGATACAGCTTTGGACAGCCGCGCGGTGTTTGCTTTACTATAAACTGCTTTGTTCGCCAACGCACAAACCCTTCTCGTCTACAAAGCGCTTTGCAGCCGCGCACTAGCCGCTTTCCTATAACCCGCTGCGCCTCGGATAGAGCGCTCCCACCTGGAGTCGAACTTCTTGCCGTCCTTGAAGGTCCCGTTGTAGTGGTAGCGGATGAAGTCCCCGATCTTCACCTCCCGCGGGCAGGTCTTGGGCACGTCGTAGCGGTCTATGACCACGTCCTCCAGGGGCCCGGGGTCCCCCAGTGCGTGCAGGGCAGACAGGCTGAGGAGCAGCAGCAGCGGGGCGGCCAGCATGGCGGCAGTGGTGGGTGAAGGTGGCTGGAGGTGGGGAGGACTTCGGAACGTTCCCGGTTCTGGAGGGGCTGCGAGGTCTTGTGGAGGATGGGAGGGCGGCCTCTGTGCTGCTCCTCTGCCTTGCTGCTTTTGTCCCTCCCCTCACTCCCACCCTGGAGTATATCCAGGAATTCTGCATACGTGTAAAGTGGGCTTCGGGCTGCCTCTGATGCATCGACTTAGCTGCCCAACATGTTTTGAAGGGGGAGGGGCGAGGAGGACCAGAAAAGCAAACACGCTCTTCAAAGTTCACCCTATCTCGCCTCGCGTGGGTCGAGAGTCTTAAAAATACTAAGTTTGCAGGATGCCCAGTTTTGACATTTTTATTTTTGCAACAATTAAGGAAAGGATTTGTGTTAGCAAACTATAACAGAGTTAGAGGTCCTCTCGAGCTGGAAGGGGGGGTGTTCCAATCGGTCTCCTCCCGGGTCCTAAATCCCCAAGATTTCGCTGATCCCTTTTGGAGCACTCATAAATAGTTAATCATCATATGAATAAAGCCCAGACGTAATCGTTTTGGTGTGTCTCGCGCTTTGAAATGGAGACTGGCTTTTGAGAACCTTAAGTGGGCTCATTAGTGCCTCACACATACAGATCGTACTTTTTCCTATCAGTGTTATACATTTTATCCCCAAATTCTTAAATATCTTCATATATGCGAGGATAGGGCCAGTTAGCTCCTTCCCCTAACCGTGTTCAAAATACAACCACACACAAATTAAACATTTTTGCTATTTAGTACACACAAAGCGCTAAGCGTTGCAAACTGAGGTGTCCGTCAACTTTCTGGCGCTAAACTTTAGTTTATAGTGCCAAAGTTAATGCAAGTGCGTCTCCAAAAACTCTGCATTACTGAGTGTCAGCTCCCTATTATTTTAAGTAACAGGTGCGTAAAGGGGCAATAAAGCCGCAAAGTCACACAGGATTTGACCCAAAGCCAGACATACTAAGTTAGTGTGACCTGGCTTTGCGTCAAAGTCTAACGCCACATATAACTATCTGCAAACACAGGGTGAGCGGATATTGCATGATATCTTCCTAGGAGTAATAAACATAATTTCAACAAAATTGCCCATTGTTCGTGGCTTATCCTCTGCCGGTAGTCATTACGTTGGAACTCGCCCTGGAGGCTGTACGTAAGTACATGTCACGCGCTAGACACCACTGGCTCACCCTAGTGCCACAGTGCAAGAGGGTTTTTTGGGCAAGTGTAGCAGATGATATCAGAGGCTCACAATTCTGAGTGAATCTTTAAATGTATGCGTGTGTATGGTAGTTCTATACTGCAAACCTAGCTGCGTACATTGTAGATTTTCATGCTGCTTTGCGTTGCATGGATATTAGCAAATCTAGGCCAATATGCTGTAAGCGGGTGATTGGTTGTTGCGGAGATCTGTGTCTTATTTGCAGATCACAAATTTACATCTCTACAATGATAGCAATTGGCTTGAGAAAACAATGGTTCCTAATATTTAAGCTCCTAGAGATCATGCAGTTTGGTAGGCTGCATACACAGTTACACCAAACATGTTATGTAACATCTATTAGGCTTAAAACAATAATATCCTGTGTGGTATCATATGGCTGTTAGTGGTGCAAAGTCCTATATAATTTTACACTTATTATGTTAGAAGCTACAAGCCCCACATTGCAACAGACTGTTGGCTAAATTGGCAGGTCTGACCAAAGGTTTCACACATGACAAGCAGCCACTTAACGAAGGTCAGAGCCACAGCACCACAGTCTAGAAGAGCAATTGACTAGACTAGAATAACAATACTCTAATGTGCTAGAAGATATGAGTGTGACACAATTAGAAACATAAGATAACTTTTTAATGCTTTGTGTCTTCTGGTCAGACAGAAATTCTGGATGTCATTTCGCATAGGTTTAAACCATGTAGTTTTGAGTATGCTTGCTCATTTTAATAGTTCAAGTAGGACCGGAAGCCATCTTATGCAAGGTTGCATATTTGCACATTTGTAAGAAAAGCAACATTGCTTTTAAACCTGGCAAATAATAACAGGATTTTTGGAGCAACATGAGCCTAATATTGTATACGTGAATGATATTTCCTCCTCAAGAAGGCCTTGGGCTTCTTCAGGGAAAAGATCACAAAACCTGGTCATTAGATATGTTTTTGCAGAAAGGAACACGTTTCTGTCATGTGATTAG
The DNA here is from genome assembly GCF_031143425.1 of Pleurodeles waltl. Lineage (NCBI taxonomy): Eukaryota > Metazoa > Chordata > Amphibia > Caudata > Salamandridae > Pleurodeles > Pleurodeles waltl. The sequence continues at coordinate 150,035,290 of NC_090445.1, read as the reverse complement.
ATTCCATAGGCTTGAACTGAGTGAAAGCATATACATTGCACCCTAGATGTTTTGTATTTTTAGCATTATGCTCCAACTGACCTTTTTCTAGCAAGGGCCCTGGTTAGTTGAAAGGGCAATTGTCTACAAGCATATTGCTATACTGCTTATTATGTTGCACTAAACACTAGTTGGACTATGGTATGTTATGTTACATTGATTTGTATAGCGCACTAATCCCTCGAGAGGTTATCCAGGTGCTTGGGTATGTCTGCAGTTTTGTGGTCTCCAAGGCACTTGTATGAAGAGCCAAATCTTCAGCTTCTTGCAGAACTCAAGAGGTGAGGAGGAGGCTCTGATGTGTAGAGGGAGGTCTTTCTAAGTCTTGGGTGCGATGTAAGAGAATGAGCGACCTCCAGTTTTGATTCTGTGGATGCAGGGAATGTGTGAGAGTGAGGCTGAGCATAGGTGTCTGGTGGGTTGGTGAAAGTGTATGTGGCTGTTCAGGTATGCTGGTCCTATGTTGTGTAGGGCTTTGTATTTGTGCCTGAGAAGTTTGAATTGGTTGTGCTTGTGAATGGGGAGCCAGTGAAGCTTCCTGAAGTGCAGTGTGATCTGGGTGCGGTGTGGGAGGGTGCGTATGAGTCTTGCAGAGATGTTCTGGATGGTCTAGAGTCTGTGTAGGAGTTGTTTGGAGATTATGGTGTGGAGAGTGTTGCTGTAGTCTAGCCAGATGGTGATGAGTGTTTGCGTGACGGTCAGTCCATCACTTCGGGCTTTCCTATGAGTTGTGTTTTTTTTTGTTTTAGTTCAAACCATTTTTATTGGAAGAAAGAGAAACTGAACAGCTGCACAGCAGATAATGATGGCACATTGCAGGTTACATTGTGCAAGTATATGAGACCTGGTATGTAGGAGTCTAGGTACATGAATTAGGTGGGAACAGTATGAGAGTGTGAACGCGGGATTTATTACTAATGAATATTCATGTATTTTGAATTAAGAGTTTGCATAGAATTTGGCTAACATAGAAATGGAAAATGTGCCCACCTGAGTGGCCGTCACTAACCACGAAGTGTCATTATTAAATACATATTCATATTAATTGAAGTGCCTGTATTAAGAAAAATGTAGTAAAGTGTTATATTAATGATTAAATGTTATGTATTTGCTATATTAATTAGAGGCCTTAAGTTAGCGAGGTTTGGGCCTACTTGCACAGCCTCATGTTAAGCTGCACTGTCAAATAAATCATGGAAATGTATGTCTAGAGAAATCAATTCATGTATTGTTCACACTGTATTGACCAAACGTTAGCATATTTCTTTAACTTTCTCATGAAAAATTGCCTGCTAGAATATCTTGTATTAGTAATTGTTATACAATTTAGTTTGAAGCGTGAGACAGCGATGTTCCCAGGAGCTGACAATGGATGCACTGACTGGAGCACAGATGGATACAAAAAATGTCACCTGCCGAGCCTGCCGATGGGAACAGGAGAAGAGGAGCCAATCATCGACATGCGAAAGACAGTTTACTTACATCTTAGATTTGAAGTTTAATCCTTATTGGACTAAATGTAAACATATGATTCTTTGGCCAATGGCAACATGGGAAGTCCCTTAGACGATTTTAACTTAGCCCAACTGAACCAAGAAGAGAGAGAGCCTATTCCCACTTTAATTTCCTCCTGAGAGGTGCTCTTATTCCGATCTGTCTGAGGAACTGAACAGTTCCTGATGATTTATTTCTATCTTTAACTTTATTGCTTAAACTTTAATGCTCAATGCTGAGCCCTTAGATGTTGCATAGCTTAGAGTCCCCGTTTCTGAACCATTCCCTTTCACTGCCCATTTCTGATGCTGACCGAACTGATGTCCAACTGACGAAGACAATCACAACTTGCTGATCCATACTGAGGAGAGGTATAACTAATGCTATTGTTCTTGTTGTAGGTTATGCGCTTTGTTTCTAGGTACCAACTGCTGTTTTGATAGAGCCATAGTTAGATGTTTTTCCAAATTTGCTTTGACTAAAATTGTTTTTGCATGAAGTCCATACATGCTATTCTAATCAGAAGGTTAGTTAGGGAAACCCAGAAATGTTAGCAAAGTATCACTAAAGAGTTGATGTTGCTCATTTGCGGAACCTAGATGTATGCTATTTCTGGTGCGCAGTTATTCCTACTCTTAATTTGTACTGTGACTCTTGAATGCTTAACTGTCCATGCGTTAGCTAAATTGAGATTCTTTAGAAGATTTGGTAAACCAGTGTTGTTATGTATGTTATCAGTTGGTTTTGAGATTCATTTATGTGATATCAGCATTGTTAATATAGAAAAATAAACATTCTAACTTTTACATAAAGGTGTGGTTATTCGTGCCCAAATGAGTCATGGTGTGTAAAGATTACTGACTCCAAGAATATCTGTTGATGTTTATTGATTACAATGATGTTGAAATTGCATTGAATTAAAAACTTATGGTGGAATCACTCCATACGCAGTCAAAAGATCCATCGAACCTCTAATGCGTCCCCTTATAAATTAGCAATAAAAGACCAAATAAGGAGAGACGAGCTAACAGAAATTGTAGCAGAATAGGATGGTTAGACTCCTTAAGAGGCCACCATAAAGTTTAGAGCAATAGTGTAAAGATGTGTAGAGATGCCCCCTGTATTTTACCCAATTGTTCAGTGCAGGACTGACTGGTCTGTGCCAGCCTGTTGCTGAGAGACAAGTTTCTGACCCCATGCGGTGAGAGCCTTTGTGCTCTCTGAGGACAGAAACAAAAGCCTGCTCTGGATGGAGATGCTTCACACCTCCCCCCTGCAGGAACTGTAACACCTAGCATTGAGCCTCAAAGGCTCAGGCTTCGTGTTACAATGCCCCAGGGCACTCCAGCTAGTGGAGATGCCCGCCCCCTGGACACAGCCCCCACTTTTGGCGGCAAGTCCAGGAGAGATAATGAGAAAAACAAGGAGGAGTCACTGGCCAGTCAGGAAAGCCCCTAAGGCATCCTGAGCTGAGGTGACTCTGACTTTTAGAAATCCTCCATCTTGCAGATGGAGGATTCCCCCAATAGGGATAGGAATGTGCCCCCTCCCCTCGGGAGGAGGCACAAAGAGGGTGTACCCACCCTCAGGGCTAGTAGCCATTGGCTACCAACCCCCCAGACCTAAACACGCCCTTACATTTAGTATTTAAGGGCTTCCCAGAACCTAGGAAAATAGATTCCTGCAACCTAAGAAGAAGAAGAGGACTGCTAAGCTGAAAAACCCTGCAGAGAAGACGGAGACACCAACTGCTTTGGCCCCAGCTCTACCGGCCTGTCTCCCTCCCTTCTAAAGACACTGCTCCAGCGACGCTTTCCCCAGGGACCAGCGACCTCTGAATCCTCAGAGGACTGCCCTGCTCTAGAAGGACCAAGAAACTCCTGAGGACAGCGGCTCTGTTCACCCAAGACTGCAACTTTTTTCAAAGGAGCAACTTTAAAACAACTTGCGTTTCCCACCGGAAGCATGAGACTTGCTACTCTGCACCCGACGCCCCCGGCTCGACTTGTGGAGAACAATCACTTCAGACAGGACTCCCCGCCGACTGTGAGACCGTGAGTAGCCAGAGTTGCCCCCCCTCAGCCCCCACAGCGACACCTGCAGAGGTAATCCAGAGGCTCCCCCTGACCGCGACTGCCTGTTCCTCAGATCCCGATGCCTGGTAAAGACTCTGCACCCGCAGCCCCCAGGACCTGAAGGATCCGAACTCCAGTGCAGGAGTGACTCCCAGGAGGCCCTCTCCCTTGCCCAGGTGGTGGCTACCCCGAGGAGCCCCCCCTTGCCTGCCTGCATCGCTGAAGAGACCCCTTGGTCTCCCATTGATTTCAAATACAAACCAGACGCTTGTTTGCACACTGCACCCGGCCGCCCCGTGCCGCTGAGGGTGTACTTTCTGTGCTGACTTGTGTCCACCCCGGTGCCCTACAAAACCCCCCTGGTCTGCCCTCCGAAGACGCGGGTACTTACCTGCTGGCAGACTGGAACCGGGGCACCCCCTTCTCCATTGAAGCCTATGCGTTTTGGGCACCTCTTTGACCTCTGTACCTGACCGGCCCTGAGCTGCTCGTGTGGTAACTTTGGGGTTGCTCTGAACCCCCAACGGTGGGCTACCTTGGACCCAAACTTGAACCCCGTAGGTGGTTTACTTACCTGCAAAAACTAACTAACTCTTACTCCCCCCAGGAACTGTTGAAAATTGCAGTGTCTAGTTTTAAAATAGCTATATGTGATTTATGTGAAGACTGTATATGCTATTTTGATTATTCAAAGTTCCTAAAGTACTTACCTGCAATACCTTTCATTTGAAGTATTACATGTAAAATTTGAACCTGTGGTTCTTAAAATAAACTAAGAAAATATATTTTTCTATACAAAAACCTATTGGCCTGGAATTGTCTTTGAGTGTGTGTTCCTCATTTATTGTCTGTGTGTGTACAACAAATGCTTAACACTACTCCTTTGATAAGCCTACTGCTCGACCACATTACCACAAAATAGAGCATTAGTATTATCTCTTTTTGCCACTATCTTACCTCTAAGGGGAACCCTTGGACTCTGTGCATACTATTCCTTACTTTGAAATAGTGCATACAGAGCCAACATCCTACAAATAGTAATAGAGTATGATGGTTTGTTTCCTTAAGAGCCCATCATAAGGTCCCTTGCATAACTAGTCTCCTCAAGAGGCCACTAAAGTTGTTTCCTTGGAAATAGGTGGAAGAGTAAGATGGTCTGTCTCTTTAGGGGGCCATCATAGAGTCCTTTACATGGTTTGTCTCCTTAAGAAGTCATCTTAAAGACCGTTTCCACAGAAGTGGTAAAGAGATGGCTGGGTAGTCTTCTTAAGAGATAAAAATATAGTTCACAGATTTGGTAAGAGAAATTGATAAAGGTTAAGGTCTTCAGATTCAGTGATACAAGTGGAGACAAAATGTCTCTCTAAGAACCGACCATGACTTTCCCAAAACTTTGGAGCTTGCCAATGCTTGTTTGAGGATGTTCTCAGCGTTCTAGTGACAGTGTGAATGAAATATGTTTTGCAATTGCACAGCTTAAGCAAATCGCAGGTGAATTGTGATGTTTGTGAGGATTTAGGGAGTCTGCATACTCCAGATGAAGTTGTTTAGGGAGTTTGCATACTCCATAGTGTAAGAGTAAGGAAGTCATTGAACTTCACATGTGTGTGGCGCTTTGTGATTGAAAAATTGTACACGTGGTTGTTGGTATACGGACCCTGCGTGGTCTAAGACTCCGGAGTTTTGAAAAGTGTATGAGACATTTGGTTTTTGTTGTAATTTGTGTGTTTAATAGGTCAATCGGGTGTAGACGACAAACTCAAGAGTGAGTGTTTAAGTGAGTGAAAGGTTTTTGATTGAGATTTGGTGAGTCGTATGTGCGCCAGGACAGACCCAATGATCAGTTGAGAGTGAAACTGCTGGTCGAATTTTGTTTGCGAGTTAGGGAAACCGAGATAGAAAGAGTATGTTAGAGCGAAAGGCAACAGAGAAAAATCAGTAAGGTTTCTGAAGCAACTGTGTTACCCTACCTGTAGCAAACAGACAAATTTAGGTTTTGATTTTGTTTAGTGCTCACAATATTTGCATTTAGTTTTGCATTAATTTGAGTTGAGGAAGACAAGCCGAAAGACTTTGCCAGCCGCTGTACGTTTGAGTGTGACGTCATTGGAGCTCCGCTGGAAAAGGTTGGTTAGTGAGAAAGGTCGTGAACGGATTTGCGGACAACCATGAATCGTAATTGGTTGAGAAGGTAGGCGAAAAGGATTTTGGGATTGAATGTCACTTCTTGATTTGATTGAAAGTAGTGTAAATTACCGAAGATGACATTTTTGAAAGCTTTAAAGAGTGCCCTAAGGGGAGATACATTTATTCCAACTAGAATAGGAGAAATGACACCGCCAGAAGGTACACCCACCTATATTGTATTTGAGGAACAAGGTGCTGTGCCAAAATTGTCTGAAACAATGGAGCAAATGGAACATATAATTTGAGGATTTTAGAGAATTTGAGGAGAGTACTATATTATTTTGAAACCTCAGCCGAGACCCACACAATTTGAGGCATTAGCGATTTGGGAACTAGTAGCTAGACAACAACAGCAGATGAAATGTGAGAGAATGAGAAAAGCTGAGAACACACTGGCAGACACTAGATGGGATAGCGAGCAGAAAATTTGGAGAACTGAGACTTTACAGGGAATTAAGCTGTTTCCTGCAATCACACAAGAGAACAGGAATGAGGCTAAGAGGAGTACTAGAAACAGGGATTCTTACCCTTCAGACAAGAGAGAGCAGGAATTCACAGAGTCTAGGAAATCTTTGACACATGATGAAGACTCAGATGATGATGAGTTCATTTACAGTTATTGAGAAATCATCCCCCACCATATGCAACACATGCAGGAGGTTCAAGCACCAGTATAGATCCTACTGCTCTGGTACTGATTGAATCTACACAGAGCCAGATTCTGGTTAGTCATGATATTCCATCTACTTTAATGATTCAAAGGCCTGTGTCTCAGATGAATATTCCCAGGATTTACCCAGACGTACCTATTGTAGATACCGCAACAAACCTGATAGTGCCAACAGGACAGGGTTACCAGGAGCCGACATTGGTCCAGATAGAGTCTACCCCGAATTTGATGTCCCCGATACAGACACAGACGATCCCGAGGTACACCCCCATAACAGTATCACAAAAAGAGATGTCTGCTTTCACCAGTCAAAATACAGGAATAGTGTACTCTAGAGACCCAAATGCCCGACCAAGTCCAGATGCAGTGTCAGTACCAGTTACCATAGGTCCAGTCATACCATTGTTTTCCCAGGGAAACAATAAGAACAGTGAGCAGAAAATCCTAAATCCAAGCATAGTGAGGGAAAGACTCGAAGAAGGTGCAAGAATGATAACTCCCATGAAACCGACATTTGATAGAACAGGTCCGAGGACTCCTCCAAATCATGAGGTGAGATCATACATAGGTCCTAACCCAAGCATGGTGACACCAGAAACCCCACACCTAACATTATAGCAAGTGCCAGGTGTGAGCAATAACAACATTTCATTACAAGGTTTGACAGCTCAACAGTTAATTGAATGATTAGAAAAGTTAAGTAGCACCCAAGGAGATTCCAGCTGAGGCAATGTCCCACATTTGACCAGACTCAGACTACAGACAGAAGACCTAATTGAGGGAACGATGGGGTTGGCCAGAATTGACACATTCAGAGAAGACGACTTACGATATTTTTGCAAACTGATTACCAACAAAGCGGGAATAGTACATCAGAAATTAGCAGACTTAGCAGATAAAAATGACATAGAGATTGAGAAGAGAAAGCACTTGAAGAGGAGTTACAGGATAGAATTAGACAAAAAGGATTTTGAAAACATGAGAGTCCCGGGAATGAAAATTCATGTTAGGGAATTAATTCAGAGCATTCAAATATGGGGCGCATTAGATGCACGGGAAGGCAGATGGGCAAAGAAAAGAGACAAGAGGAAAAGGGATCCTGCAAATCTCACTGCCAATGTGCAACAGGTTGAGTGTCCAGTGAAAATTCTACCAATGAGAGAGATTCCCAGAGGGAATTCTGTGCATGTCCCTTGGAGCAGAAGTGACATAATGTCATTTACAAATGATTATCCCAGGTTGAGAGAGAAGCCAGTAGAGTGGTACCAGCAAACAGATAGGTTTGTGAAACTTGCGAAATACCTATGGGAGGATTTGAACACTCTGTTAGAAATAGTGTTTCCAGCAGACTTATGGGTCAAGTGCAAGAGGAGTGTAGATTGGCCGACAGAGAACCTCAGAGAGATTCAGCAATAGGTGCACCATCTCCTGATTTGATGAAATATTACTATAAGGTGATTGAATTTTTGAAAATGAGAATTTGTCCCAAGAACACTGACTGGCAGAGAATAGACAGGACAGCCCAGGAAGTGAAAGAGTGAATACATGCATACTATGAGAGATTGTTATAGGCGTTGACATGATTAATTTTGTGTTCAGATTTGTTGAAGGACTGAGACCTGAGATCAGCCGGATGATTAAGAGTCATTTGATTTGTTGGCAAGCGAAGCCGTTTGATGAAGTATTGCAGTATGCAAAGTACTGTATTGATGAGATTGAGTTGAAGCAGAGAAAGTTGAAAGAGAAGGCAATGGTGATGCAGATTAAAGTGGCACAAACAAGAATGCAGGGAAGTTTTCCATAGCAGCAGCAGGGAAACATGTTGTTTCAGAATCAAGCAAGAGGTAGAGGTCGTGGTGGAATTGGAAATGTGAACCGTAGTCCTGATTTGAATACTGTGGTTGTTCAGAATGATGTGCAGGGAATGAAGAAACTGTTGCCATGTCACGCTTGCGGAGGCCTCGGACATTGGAAACGGGAGTGTCTGATGTTAGGTCAGGAAGGTATTTTTCAGCAAATAAACAAAATGAATTATTTTCCAAATATGAGAGGACCGTGAATGAGAGGTCACAATCCAAATTTTCAAAGTAATGTGAATCAGGTGTAAGGTTTCCAGCCCATGTAATCGATGCAGATGCTACGTTTGCAGGTACCCCACTCGCAGCAAATACAACTGCAGGTTCAAATGGTACCTAGACAGCAAATTCGAATACCTCAAGCCCCAATTGAGCAGCAGCAGGTGATGCTTCCTCAGCAGGTCACAAGTCAAGGGTTTAATCAGAATAATAACACAGTACACCAATTCCCATAACACAGTGAGAATGGAATAAATGATGACTGGGTGAGCGAGAGTTCGGATGAACAAGAATGTGCGTTAGCAGCTTCACTAGAAGTAGATCAGAAGGGTCCATATGTGAAGGGAAAAGTAATGGGTCACAAAGTCTAATTTGTAGTTGACACAGGAGATACAGGACCTACAGTGAGAACTGAAGAAGTTACAAACCTGCCCCTATCAGGGAAAACCGTCCAGATTGTAGGAGTTGCAAACCAGTATGTGACAAACCTGATTACAGAACTAGTTCAGATTAAGGCCCTCATTAGGAACATGGCGGTCCATTCCGCGCCGCCAGTGGTGGCGGTAAAAACCGCCAGCAGAGGAGCGGGCGGACCGCCAAATAATGAGCCAAACGAAAGACAGGCATCTCGAAAACCACCCACCGCCAGTAGAGGAGTGCCGACGACGACGGCAGAGTCCGCCCACAGGCCGACAGAAAGGCCCAACCCGCCCATCAAACAATGAACCACCAGTCCGCCGCCAGTTCCGGGGCGGGAACCACCACCACGCAAAGCCAGGCGGAAATTAAACGATTATAAGGAAACACTCACCAGAGGCCCACACAACGCGCCGAAGCAGACATGGATAGAGAGCTGCAGATCATGCCAGCCCTGCTCCTTGCCATATACCTCCACGACCGAGATCGCTGACGAAGACGACGACGGTAAGTACCGCCACCTACAAACAAGGGAGGAAAGGGCACAGTCACATACCCACTCTGCAACGCCCCCCAACCCTTCACAGCAGCACAGGTCATACACCCCACAGCAAGAGGTACTTACTCGACACAAGGCAAATCCAACTTGACCATAGTACATACAAATGCCTCACACCCATAAACAATTAAATGAAAGACCAGGGTTCAACAGTGTGCCGCCAAAACACAGGCCACACAGAAATCTTTAATGAAAGCTCACAGAGCCAAATAGTCCAAACAGAGCCAATGGCCAATCCGTACGGCTACAATTGCCATGGGCCACAACAAACCCAACCTGACTCCCACAAGTGCACGATACTCCACCTAATGGGGCAACAAAGGGGCATCCAGGCACCTCATGGAATGGGGGCAGGAGGTGGTGGGGGTGAGGATTTGCGACGGGGGTGGGCCTTGGACTTTTGTTTGGAAGGTGGAGGGGGTGGGCTTGTCCTTTGAAGGGGGGGCTGTTTTGAGCGGGTGGAGCCAGATGGACTTGGCTCAGCCCTGGCCTTTTTTTCCTCTGGGGAAGGGGCACGGGAATGTGAAGGGTGGACAGGGGTGGGCTGTGAAGTGAAAGGAGTGGAAAGGGCAAGGAGGTGAGCACCCTTGGGGACAAGACAGGGTGGGCAAGTGGGTTGGAAGAGGTCAGCACGGGAGAGGAAAAGTTTCTTTGGAGCAATTGGGTTGGTCCTGGATGAGGGCGTGGGAGTGGAGGCAGAGGCAGTGGATGTATGTGGTGTAGGGGTGCGTGTAGTGGGTGCAGGTGACTGGACACTATGCTGTGGTGTGGAGGATGTGTGATGGGTGGGTGTCTTGGTGCGTTTGTGTGTATTTGTAGGAGGGGGTGGACACAGTGGGAGAAGACAGGCAGCTAGTGTGGATGTATGTTGTGTGGGTGTCTGCAAGTCTGGTGAGTGTGCTGCATGTGTCAACTACAGTAGTTGTGGTGAGTGCAGGTGTGGTGCGTGGGGTGCATGTATGGATGTCTGCTATTGTGGTGAGTGCAGTAAGAGGAGCAGCAACAGTGACTGAGGGTGCAGTGCATGAGGGTGTGGATGTAGAGGGGACAGAAAGGGAGGCAGAAGAGGTGCGCATACTGGGGGAAGTGGATGTTGTTGTGTGTGCATGTGTCTGTTGGCTGTGTGAATGCTTGTGGTGGGAGGTGTGGTGCTTGTGTTTAGAAGTGTGCTTCCTGTGTGTTTATGTGCTTGACTGAATGTCTGAATGTGTGCCTTGGATGGGTGAAGGGAGTGGGATGCTGGAAGGGGTAGAGGAGGTTGGAGGGGGGACGGAATGGCCAGGGAAACTGTCTGCCGTCCAAGAGGAGGCCAGAGCCTGAAAAGATCTCTGTAGGGCAGACACAGCACCGTGAATGCCATCCAGATAGGCATTTGTCTGCTGCACCTCTGATGCTAGCCTCTGGATGGCATTGACAATGGTTGTCTGCCCTATAGAGATGGTTCTCAGGAGGTCACTAGCCCCCTCTGTGAGGGCATCAGGGCTGACTGGGGCAGGGGAGGAGGTGCCTGGGGCAAAGGGGACGCCCACCTTTCTGGTTGAGCGGAAACGGGCAACTCAGTGGGGAGCAGAAGGGAGGGCGGTGATGGAATTGGGGGTGGCGGAAGATGTCACTGTAGTGGTGTGGCCACTAAGGTCTGCCACCGCCGGGGAGCCCCCATCGGAAGAGGTCTCGGAGTCACTACCTCCTGTAGTAGTTGCCTCCCCCGTGCAACTCCCTTCGCCCTCCCACCCACTGGTCCCCTGGGTGTCGGATGTCTCTGACTCTGAGGATTAGTGGGTCGCTGCTTCCCCACTTGCCGGTGCCTCAGCTCCCTCGCCAGATGTTGCTGCTGTACCAAACCAACACAAGAGAACAGGGATGGGGAGACAAAACAGGAGAGACAATCGTAAATAGCTGAATGGAGGTACATAATGGCCAGACATACACCCACCCAGAAGACACACCTAACAGGCAGCACCGTTCACTATGCCCATGGCCATGCCCCTGACTACTGACCAGAAAACTGCTCTACACCCATCCCCTGGACTACCTAAGGAGGCAACGTGTGGGAGACCTGACAAAGACACCCCTACACCCTTTGGGGGCCATAAAGTAGATGGACACCAGTCGGAGTCCCTGCCTCTAAGCAGCATGAACCTTAATGCACACACAGACATCCTTCCAGACTGAAGTTTGTGAAATGAGTACTCACCCCCTTGTGACTCCTGTGCAGCCTTCAAGCGCCCATCCAGGGCTGGGTATGCCACCGCCAGGATACGTCGCATGAGGGGGGTCAGTGCCCAACAGGCACCCCTTCCACGTTGGGAGGACGTCCCCAGCTGGGCTTCACAGATCTTATGCGCCCAGCGCTGCAGGTCCTCCCACCTCTTTCTGCAGTGGGTGCTCCGCCGGTTGTAGACTCTCAGGGTCCGCACCTCCTTGGCGATGGCATGCCAAAGTGCCCTCTTCTGGTGGGCGCTGACCTAGAAGGGTTACACAGATATGGAACACGGAGGTCAGGCACTTGCAAGATAGGTACAGCTGGCTAATTGTCCACTATGGGACAGACAGTACTCTCAGACTTAAAGGCCATAAGCACGCAGCATGCCATGCACCACGGCCCATGCAGGCTCAGAGGTGCACACATATGTCCATTCAACACCATCCAATACACCCTAACAGTGCCCCCCAAACCCAGGCTCACCTGTACCTCTGACCGCCCGTACAGTTTTGCGTACAGGGGCAGGACCACGTCCACTAGCCTCTCCAGTTCCTCCTGGGTGAAGGCCGGGGCCCTTTCCCCTGCAACACGAGCCACATCCATTGCCAGAGGCAGGTCACAGCAGTACACACAGTGGAGTATCAGTCTGCACGGGATCATGGAGTCAAGTGAATAATCGATGACGAACTTGCGTACGTTCCGCTGCAGTTTTCACCGTCACCACCGGCGGCGATCATGATACGCCAGAATTCCCCATTGGTTTCCATGTTAACCAATGACGGTGCGAACGGCGGTAAACACCGCCTTACGCTGTGACGTCACCCTCTAGCGGTATGAGGTCACTTCCACAACGAAAGGCTTGGATTACAGTGGGCAGACATTTTGGCAGTTACTACGCATCTATAAATAAAACTTTGCACAATGCAGGCCCTACTAGCCACATGAAGCACCTAAGCATGTGTCCATTCCGTAATATACCACACATTAAATACTCTGTTCCCTCATTGTGATGTAGATGTAGATCTGTCAGGAAGCAGTTAATGTAGTCACTATTATGAACTATGCAGTGCACAAATGATGAAATGTGTGCCTATGTATGTGTCTTCATCACACCTTTTTGAAACCCCTCGTAGGTACCGACCCTTGTGGTGAGGAAGGGCACCATTGGTGTACAGCCCACTTGTCGATATGAGGACCATGGTGGAGCATCAGATCATAATCAATTACCGACTCACACGTGCAACAATTCAGGAACTTTGTGCTTTACTGGATTCTGCACTAACTCCGGGAAATTGTAATCAGCATGCCATCCCTACTGAAGTGCAGGTGCTCTCCGCACTCCATTTCCTGGCCACGGGCTCATTTCAAGTGACAGTGGGCATGGGTGCTGGATTTTCACAGCCAATGTTCAGCATGGTACTGACAAGATTTCTGAATGCATTTGTATGACACCTGCAGTCCGATGTGAGGTTTCCCCAAAGTACTGACCTCCCTGCTATCAAGTCGGAATTCTATGCCTTTGCCAACATACCCCATGTTATAGGTGCCATCGATGGCACCCACATACTGATCATCCCCCTAGAGTGAGTGAACAGGTGTACAGAAACAGAAAAAACTTTCACTCCATGAACATCCAATTGGTATGTACTGCAGACCAGTACATCTCACATGTGAATGCCATGTTCCCAGGTTCAGTCCACAATTCCTTTGTGTTGAGGAACAGTAGCGTGCCACACAGGATGGAACAACTCCAAGAGGGCAGAGGGTGGATCATAGGTAATTGTGCCTGTCACTAACTGACACATAGCAGACAGCCCGGCTGTCTGACTAAGGGGCATAACAATGACGACTGTATTGCACCTTTTTCTAGGTGATTCTGGCTATCCAAACTTACGTTGGCTCCTGACACCAGTGAGTAATCCCAGGACGGATGCAGAGTGGAATTACAATGAGGCCCATGGACGTACTAGGAGGGTGATAGAGCGAACTATAGGTCTCCTGAAGGCTAGATTTTGTTGTCTACATATCTCTGAGGGTGCCCTGGCCTATGGGCCTCAAACGGTGTGTAGAATAGTGGTGGCCTGCTGCATGCTGCACAACGTGGCAGTGAGACATTCTATCCCCCTCTTGGAGGTGGAGGGTGCTGTATGTCCTGACCAGCTGGTGGAGGTGAGGAGAGTGGTGGTGATGATGAGGAAGGGGAAGATGTCAATTCCAGGACCCAACTGATACAACTCTACTTCCAGTAACTGTGTGGGATTGGGCCTGACATTGGGGTTTGTGACACATACTGTCAGTGTGCTCAGTCATATGGGGGGGGGGTTGATAATGATAGCTGAAACATGGTCCACTTCTGCATGGTACAGATTAAAATTTTCTGCATTTACTTATTGCAAACATTTAGGCACACAGGACTCCCTTCATGCACAGATTTGACAATAAAGTAGTTATCAGCCAGTTGCATTCATACTTCACTTTGTTCACAATTTAACACAGGGGACAGTGTTACAGGTGCGATATGCGTTTTATTGGTTGAAGTGAGTGAATAGTGCTATTTACAGTGATGGCAAGTCGTAAGGGGTGGGTGTCCTCAAGACCAACATGGTGGCAGCCTTGTTGATACTAATGATGGGTCCATCTTTTCTTACATTAGTTCATATTGCCTCTGAGCAATGTGTGGTGGCTAACTGAGTGGGATGGTTGCTGTGCAGACTGTTGCTGAGTTACTTCTCGAAGAGGGCCTTGTTCTTTGCTGGGGATCCAGTGCCATATCTTGGCATGAGGGTCCGTTTGGGCGCCTGCTGTTGATCTTCAGGGAATGACATGGTAGGCCCTTGGGTTTCCTGTGAGGGTAGTTCCTGGGATGTTCCTGCTGATGGTGTAATCTCATGGTGGGTGTCCGGTGCTGTAGTGGGGGCCTCTTGTCCTGTGTGGGTGTCAGACTGGTTTTGGACCAACTGCAGCAGTGCTCCTGCTATGGTGGCCATTGTGGCGTTGTGCTGTTTCCACTGCTCCGTGGCCTGTTGGTGGTGTTCCTGCTGCATCCTCTGACTGTGCTCCAGGGTGGACACAATCTGTGCCAACCTGTCATGGGTATGCTGGTAGGCCCCCAATAGCTCTGATATCACGTCCTGGGCTGCTGCATCCATCCTGTGGCCTCCCCCCTGGCCCACTGCCACCCTTGCACTTGCCCTAGCCCCCTGTGCCTGTGTTCCCTGCACAGGTCTGGCAGTACCACGTGTACTGGGGCTCTCGCCTTCCTGCATGTTGGGAGAGGGAGACTGTGGCCTCTGTACCTGTGTTCCACCAGTCTGTGGCCTGGATACACTGGTGTGGGAACGCTTGCCCTGGGCTGCTGGTGTTGACTGGGTGGTAGGGGTGACAGTGGTTTGCTGGGTGGGGCTGCTGCATGGTGAGAGTCCAGGACTGTGTGAGGGGCCTGTCTGCTCATTAGTGTCCAGGGATCCTTCACCAGTGTCCTGTGAGGTGTCTCTGTCTCCCTGGGGGGGGCAGTGGCACTCCTAGTCCCGCCCGTTAGGGTTGCATGAGTGGTGGTGCCTGTTGGGGGACATAGACATGTCTGTTACAGTTTCATGAACGTTTGAGGTGAACAGGACTGGGATATTTTGTGCTGGGTGGCCTTACAGGGTGCCTTTGTGAGGTTGATACTGCATTTAGCGTCGACTGTGGGGTTGCATTGTGGTGGGGGGTGTCGTTCCATTGTGGGTACGTGCAAGGGTAGGTGACTGTGCACAGGGGGAGGGATGTGGGCCTGTTAGTGGGTTTGTGGTCATGCAGGGGAGGGGGTGGATTTAGTGGCTGATGCCTGGGTGGGGTCCTGGTGGGTGTGGGTGGGGTGGTGCATGCATTACAGGTATGGTGTATATGGGGTATATGTTGATGACTTACCCGAGTCCATTCCTACTGTGAGTCCCTCAGGGTGCAGGATGGCCAGTACCTTTTCCTCCCAGTCTGTGTATTCTGGTGGTGTTGGTGGCAGTCCTCCCCCAGTCTTCTGCACTGCGATGTGGTGCCTTGATGCCATGCCCCTGACCTTCAACCGCAGGTCGTTCCATCTCTTACGGATGTCGTCCCTGGTGAGTGGATGGTGTCCCACTGCATTGACCCTGTTCACAATGGTCTCCCATAGCTCCATCTTCCTTGCGATGGGTGTGTGCTGCACCTCGGCCCTGAATATTTGTGGCTCCACCTTCAGGATCTCGTCCACCATGGTCCTTAACTCCCTTTCGGTGAAGTGTGGATGTTTGGGGGGTGACATGGTGAGTGTGGTGAATGGTGTCTGGGCTGGGGACGCGGTGAGGGTGCTCTTCTGTGGGCCGGTGTGCGTCTCCTGTATGCTGGCGCTCAATGTCTGCCTCTGATGCTCTCCGTCTTCTTGGCCTGGTTTCGTTGCAAAGGATTGTGAGGTATGTCTGGGGGTGTTTTATGGGGTTATGGGTGTGTGCCAGGTGTGTGGGTTACACGCTTATCCAATGTGTGCACTTCTTGCTGTTAAGTCCACTTGCCGCCCGTGGCGGTCGGGGCCGCCAGTGGTTGTTCGGCCTCCACTGTCCGCCAAGGTGATTTGTGCATCATTATTTGGAGGGTGGGAAGTGGGTGTGCTTAGCGGTGGACGGGGTGGGGAGGTCCGGGATTCCCGCCGACAGGGTCATGGCGGGGAGTGGTGGTCTGGTGATTTTTAGCGGGGTTGGGATTTTCGTTCATTATATGGTAGGTTTCCATTCACCACCAATGGCGGCATTCTGTTCACCGCCGCCACGGCGGTTGGCGGTGTTTCCCGCCGTGTTCATAATGACCACCTAAAATTGGAAACTTCGAAGGATTACATAAATTTGTAGTTTGTGACTCAAACCCGGTATCCTTACTGGGAAGGGACTTGTTGTGCAAAACAAGATGTTCAATTACATGCACTAATGATGGAATTGCCATTCAGACAAACAGCGATGATGAAGTTGGCTTGTCCTCAGAAAGAGACAGTGACACAGTAAATGAGGAGTACCCCTTGATCAGTTTCTTTCCAGTTTTCACAGTGAGAGATCTTCCCTCTGATTTACAGGGAACGGTTAAAATGAAGGCGTGGGATTTTACAGGAAAAGACATTGGTTTAATAAAAGGAGTTAAGCCAGTAAAGGTTCCAGTCCAGCCAAATGAAATTTTCCTCAGATTCCTCAGTACCACATGACGCAAGAGATGATTGAAGGGATTGCACCCATAATTGCAGAATTTGTGAACCAAGGTGTTTTGAAAGAGGTCCTGAGCAGCCCATGTAATTCGCCGATAATGGGATTGCGAAAGGCATGTGGGAAATTTCGAATTGTTCAGGATTTGAGGAAAGTAAATGATATTATGATTAAGTATTGCCCATGTGGTGCCCAATCCAGCAGTGATTTTGTTTCAAATCCCATGTGATACTGAATGGTTCACAGTAGTGGACCTGTCACAATCATTTTTCTGTTCCTCTTCACGAGGATAGTCAGTTACTCTTCTGTTTCAAATTTTTGGATCAAGTCTACTGTTGGTATAGAATTCCTCAAGGGTTTTTAGAGTCATTGTCCATTTTCAATCAGATTCTAAAAAAGAACCTGGAGTCATTGGAAATGCCTTTCCAATCGACATTGGTACAGTACATTGATGATTTGTTAATTGCTCAAAGGCGAGGGAAGCCTGCAAGTATGATACTATTGACTTGCTGAATCATTTAGGCAAGAATGGGCCTAAAGTGTCCCCAGCTAAATTACAGTACTGCCAGAAGGAAGTGAAATATTTAGGTCACCTAATTGAGAAGGGAACTAGGAAGATTTCCAGAGAAATGGCAACAGCCGCATTGCAGATGAATCCCAAAGCTTCTACTGAGTTGAGAGAGAGTCTGTGCAAAGCCCTGGCTTTGGGAATGCCTGACTTTGCAAAACCCTTCATGTTTTTTTGTCATGAGATTGATGCATGTTCTTTGTCTGATTTGACTCAAGTCCATGGTGGTGTAAACCGCCCAGTAGCATGTATTTCAGCTACTTTGGACCCAGTTGCAGCAGCTTTACCAGGCTGTCCGTGAACTGTTGCAGTGGTTGGATTGAACCTTACTCAGAGTGAGAGCATTGTGATGGGGCATCCTTTACCTTTTATGGTCCCTCGCTCTACTGAAGTTTTATGCACCAGAACCAAGACTCAGCATTTGACTAATGCCAGTCTGACGTTGTATGAGACTGTCATCCTGAGTTCCCCTAATGTGTCGTTAAGGAGGTGTACAGTGCTTAACCCAGCAACTTTGCTTCCAAAAGAGAATATTGAACTTGACAAATTGAAAGAAGTTGAACATGACTGTCTGGAAGTAACTGATTTGTGCACAAAACTGAGAACTGATATTCAAGATACTCGATTGGAAGAAAATGACCAGATTATTTTTGTTGATGGCTCCTGCTTAAGAGATAACATGGGAACATTGAGAGCAGGAAATGCTGTGTCCACAATTTCCGCACAAGTCGCAGAGTTAGTAGCCCTTATTAGAGCATGCCATTTCTGCACAGCTTATAGTTACCATTTATACAGACAGCCAGTATGGATTTGGAATGGTCCATGACTTTGGCCAGCTCTGGTCACAGAGAGGCTTCCTGACCTCTTCTCGTTCACCAGTCAGGAATGGTGAAAAGATTAATGAGTTGTTACAAGCTATTCAAATGCCTGAAAAGATTGCTGTGTTTAAATGCAGTGCACACCAGAAATCACAAGATTTTGTGTCAATGGGAAATGGATATGCGGATCAATTCGCTAGATTTTGCGCATTGAACTGTATATCATTCAAAGATAAATGGGAATTGTTACCCGAAGAAGAATTGTGCCCAAATTATGCATTGCATGTTGAAGATACCTTGGAAGAATTGAAAGCGCTACAGGATAAAGTTCACAAAGATGAGAAAAAGGATTGGATAAAGCTAAAATGTGTTCAACGTGAGGACGATGTATGGGTTTCAGGAGAAGGATGAGTGGTCTTGCCAAACAGTCTGTTGACTCAAATGGCTAGATATTATCATGGTCAAGCACATGTTGGCAGAGATGCCATGGTTCGTACCCTTAAGCAATTCTGGTTTAATCCAAAGTTTAGACGGGTTACCGAAGCAGATTGCCATCAATGCATTATCTGTCGGCAAATGAACGTGGGTAAAGGGACTGTGGTAAACATGAGTGACATAGGAAGAGCGAGAGGTCCATTTAGCAGAATGCAGATGGATTTCATTGAGATGCCTGTGTGTTGGAGTCTGAAATATGTGCTGGTGATTGTTTGTACCTTTAGCCACTGGATTGAAGCTTACCCTACGTGAAGAAATGACAGCTTTACATTAGCAAAGTTACTGCTTAGGGAACTGATACCTTGTTTTGGGTTTCTGGTCTCTTTAGAATCAGATAGGGGAAGTCACTTCAATAATGAATTAATTAAATTAGTATGTTCAGCTTTAAACATTGATGAGAAGTTGCATTGTAGTTACCACCCTGAAGCCTCAGGACTTGCAGAGCAGATGACTGGTACATTGAAATCAACAATGGCAAAAATGTGAGCGTCCACAAATCTGAAATGGCCAGACGCACTGCTGTTAGTTCTGATCACTATGAGAAACACACCTGACAGGAAAACAGGACTGTCGCCGCAAGAAATCCTCATGGGCAGAGCAATGAGGTTGCCAGCAGTTCCTGCCAATGCTCTTGTGAACATGACAGATGATATGTTGTTGAACTACTGCAAGGGTCTGGCTGATGTGGTTTGCTCTTTCTCTCATCAGGTGGAAGCCACCACACTATAACCGTCTCAAGATTAAAGCCACAACCTGAGAGCGGGAGATTGGGTTGTGATCAGAAAACATGTGAGGAAGACTTGTTTGGAGCCTTGGTGGAAAGGCCCTTACCAAGTAGTACTGAGGACTACTACAGCAGTGAAATGCGCTGGAGTTCTGAACTGGATCCATGCCAGCCATACTCGGAAAGTACTGTGTCCTTTGGACAAGGAAGAAGGGTTGTTGGGAATACCAACAACGTCCAGACTGACTTCAGAATTGGAAAAGGGAGAAGGAGAATCAGAGACTGAATCTGAGCAGACTGTATCCAGTGCAAACACTCCTGTGAGAGACGAAGAGGGAGTCCTACAGGAGAGTGAAGGGTGAACCAACCTCAACTGAGGTAGCAGGAGAGTCTAGTCAGAGGAGGCCTCTCCCAGAAGCAGACGGTCTTGAAAGACAAACAGCGCAAACTACAGACTCCAAGGGGGAGGGAGTTGAGGTCTCCTGAACCAGTTGCAGGTACGTCAAGAGAAATCCTGCAGAACAAGGAGAAGTTGCAAGTTCAGCACTGAAAAGAGCATTGACAAAAGACCTACTGAAAGGAGATGAGTGGCCCAAATCACAAGCAAAGAGGAAAGAAGCAATTACAGCAGGGGTCTTCAAACTGGGGGTGGGCCCCCCTAGGGGGGCCTCAAGTGATACAGGGGGAGCTGCAGGCTCTGGCCAAAAGAAAGATTATGCAGGTAACAGTGCTTTGTTTTAAGCAGAAAAATGTTTATTATATTTGTAAAAAGGTAACAGAACTTAACTGCAATATTTAAACATTGCCAACTTAATAGAATGGTTATGAAAAATTCTGAGGTGGGCACGATGATTTATTTTTTCCCATGGGGGGCGCAGAATTAACAAGTTTGAATACCACTGAATTACAGTGACAAGTATCGAGGAAGAAATAGACACAACAAGAATAGAACATTTGAGTGACGGAGAATTAAGTGGAGATCGAAGATTGAAAAGAAAGAGAATTGCAAATCGACAGTAAGCAGGTCCTGAATGGGCGTATGCAACGACAAATGAATGGCAGAGTGAATTTTTGTCTTTTTGTTTCAATCGAGACATCCCAGGTCAATATTTTGGTACGTGAAGAAGATCAACGAACTGAATTTTGATAACTGTAAAAGAAAGAAAAGTGCAAAAGAAAGACAATTGAAGGTAACGAGAAAAGACTTTTGAAATAACCTGATTTGACAAGCTGCTAAACCGATTTTGACAAGCAACCTAATTTTGACAAAAGGGCCCTGAAAGAAAGACTGAAAGCTGTAAATAACTGCTGAACGAAGATTGGAGATTTTAGTTTTTTGCTTTTGTTTTTGCTGCATAGTTATAGTTTTCTCTTCTACTTTCTGATTCTTTACAGATCATGAGTAAGCTTAGCCAACAAGGTAGGAAGAATAGGTGCTGTAAATACGTAGGTATTGGTTTGGTGATTGTATGTATGATATTGTGTTTGGTGTTGCTTGTGAGTATGACTCTTCTCGACAAGATTAGGGCCAACCATGCCTCAGCTTTAGAGACAACTACAGCACTCACAGAAGTAGATAGGTTTAGGATAGATGAGAAATATTTGCACGTAGACAGTACCCATGGAGAACTTTAATCTAATGTTTTCTATCGCTTATTGCGTGAGTATGTTGAGACAATGGATGTGAGAGATTGTTATGTCTGCATGCAGATTCCTTCATCAGTGGAGGACGGAGTTACTGACCATAGTTTGCACCTTACATATGGAATAAGTTGCAGCCTTTTACTAACAAGATTCTGTAACCAGGAGTACATTGAATACTTCTACTCAAATTACGATGTAGTATTTTTGTTTGTCCCTATAACTAAGTATTTGAATAGAGTAGCTAAGGAAAACACCATAGAATTAGTGAGAGGATTCTTTGAACCTACATTGACATTTGGCACAGCTTATGCGCTAGAGTTTTCTAGATCAAACAGATAACAGGAGAAAAGCATTAAAGGAGACGTTAGAGAAGGGCTTAGAGAAAAGGACATTTGGAAATGATCATGCATTTAGTGACAAAGATAGAAGGGAGGTTAGCTTTGAATGCGCAGCAAGTAGGAAAGCTATGTGTATATAGGCCTAAATCTAGAACTGATACGTTGTTTGTGGGAACGAGTGAATGTAGGCATGTGTTTTTGTTTCAGAATAAATGGACATTCATTTTGAATGGACAAGACCCAGCAATTCCAGGAGTTTATTACATCTGTGGACCAAATGCGTATTACAGTTTTCCTAGAGGATGGTGTGGTACATGTTACTTGGGAATAGTGTTCCGAAAGATTTATCAACTTGACAATCTGAGTAAAATACCTAAAGCGACTGAATTACATCATGTTAGACAAAAGCGAGAGTCATATTCTGGCATATTTGGAGCAATGATTCCTTCAGTAGGAGTTATTCTGAATTATTTGAAAATTTTAAAGTTGTCTACTATCATGGATAACATGCTGACAAATTTTTCAGGAGCCATGATCCTAATGGACACAGAAATGGCAGTGGTAAGATTCTATGACTCTTCAGAACCGCCTTGCAGTAGACATCCTTTTAGCGAAGGAGGGCGGAGTTTGTAAAAGGCTGAATCTGCAACATTGTTGCTCATAAATACCTAACAATATTAAAGAGATTACAGGCCGTATTAACAATCTGACTAATGATAGCGCTGATTTGAAAAAGCTGAAAGAAGCTGGAGTTTGGGAAAAAAAATTCAAAGGTTTTGCCTCTCTGGGAAATTGGCTTGGCAACCTAGGGAAAGGGATAATATTGAAAATAATACAAGTGATATTGATTATTGTGATTTGTTTAATTGGAGCATAGGGAATATGTAAATTGTATTGTGTAATTAAAATAAAGAAACTGAAAAATGATCAGAGCAGGAAAGAAATTAGAATGGAAAGATTACTTGGGGGAAATTTGAAAAGGGAAAGAAGAAATAAAAGCTATAGGGAGGACAAATTTTAGGTGAACAAAAAGATGTAAGGTGTGATGACATATTTAGTCATCAGAGGAGGGATTGTGAACACTGGATTTATTACTAATGAATATTCATGTATTTTAAATTACGAGTTTGCATGGAATTTGGCTAATATAGAAATGAATGTGCCCACCTGAGTGGCCATCATTAATCACGAAGTGTCATTATTAAATGCATATTAATATTAATTGAAGTGCCTGCATTACGAAAAATGTAGTAATGTGTTATATTAATGATGACATGTTATGTATTCGCTTTATTAATTAGAGGTCTTAAGTTAGCGAGGTTTGGGCCTACTTGCACAGCCTCATGTTAAGCTGCAATGTCTAATAAATCGTGGGAACGTATGTCTAGAGAAATCAATTCATGTATTGTTCACACTGTGTTGACCGAACGTTAGTAGATTCCTTTAACTTTCTCATGAGAAAGGCCTACTAAAATATCTTGTATTAGTAATTGTTACACTGTATAGTTTTACGCTTGAGACAGTGATGTTCCCAGGAGCGGACAATGGATGCTCTGAATGGAGCACGGATGGATACAAAAATTTTTACCTGACGAGCCTGCCGATGGGAACAGGAGAAGAGGAGCCAATCGTCCACATGTGAAAGACAGTTTAGTTATAACTTAGATTTGAAGTTTTATCCTTATTGGACTAAATGTAAACATATGATTCTTTGACCAGTGGCAACATCGGAAGTCCCTTAGACGATTTTAACCGAGAGGAGAGAGAATCTATTCCCACTTTGATTTCCTCCTGAGAAGAGCTGTAATTTTATTCTGTCTGAGGAGCTGAACAGTTCCTGATGATATATTTCTATCTTTAACTTTATTGCTTGAACTTTAATGCTCAATGCTGGATAGCTTAGAGTCCCAATTTCTGAACCATTCCCTTTCACTGCCCGTTGCTGATGCTGACCGAACTGATGTACAACTGATGACAAGTATAACTAATGCAATTGATCTTGTTGTAGGTTATGTTCTTTGTTTCTAGGTACCAACCGCTGTTTTGATGGAGCCATATTAGATGTTTTTCCAAATTTGCTTTGACTAAAATTGTTTTTGCATGAGGCCCAAACATGCTATTCTGATCAGAATGTTAGTTAGGTAGACCCAGAAATGTTAGCACAGTATCACTAAAGAGTTGATGTTGCTCACTGCTGAACCTAGATGTATGCTATTTCTGAAGCACGGTTATTCTTCCTCTTAATTTGTACTGTGACTCTTGAATGCTTACTGTTAATGCGTTAGCTAAATTGAGATTCTTTAGAAGATTTGGTCACCCAGTGTTGTTTATGTATGTTAATCAGTTGGTTTTGAGATTACTTTACGTGATATTAGCATTGTTAATATAAGGAAATAAACATTCTAACTTTTACATAATGGTGTGGTTATTCGTGGCCAAATGGGTCATGGTGTGTAAAGATTACTGACTCCAAGAATATCTGATGATGTTTATTGATTACTATGATGTTGAAATTGCATTGAATTAGAGACTTATGGTGGAATCATTCTAAGCGCAGTCAAAAGGTCCAGCGAACCACTAACGCGTCCCCTTATAAATTAGCAATAAAAGACCAAATAAGGACAGACCCGCTAACAATACCATCCAAAGACATATCTTTACCAGATAAGATAACTTTGTGTGGAACATGTCTAGAGAGGTAAAGGCCTATGGTTGGGATCCCTGGATGTGCCTGTTGTGAAAAAGAATGGACAAATAAAGCAGAAAGAAAAGAAGGGAAGGGGAAAAAGGAGGAGAGGAGGAGGGGAGATTGAATGGTGGTTTACATTGAAGGCAGCTTCGCTAATCCAGTGCAGTTATGTATTACATAATTTTGCCTGGTGATTTGGACCCAAGGATTTCTATATGCAGAGGAATTGGTGGGATTATGGAGGGTCTATTTTTTGTAGGTATAGGTCCAGTTTATTCCATAAACAGCATGTGTGGGGTGTGTTATGCAGTTTCTTGTACATGATGTTATCTACACTTCTGGTGGAGCATAAGATGTTCCACCACTTGTCAAAGGAGGTGACATTGGTCGATTTCTGTTCTGATAGGACCATTTTTGTGCCCAGACCAAGCAGTAGGTCCAATAGTAGGGAGTCATGTAGGGGGAGATCTGTACAAGCTGGGTGTGCTACAGGTCCCAGGCATGCAATTAAGATGTTGTGTTTTATTTTTAATGTAAGGGTGTTGCTGGTGAACAGTTTGGAGTGGTATTCTGGTGACCCGAGTTATAAGAAGCTGCTTAAAACACAGCTGAAAATCAAAAACATTGGCAAACTCAGTGAAAAATGCCAGAAAGGGGAAACAGCAACTAACAGCTGCCAATGTTCAAATTTAGAGGTTATGCAACCTTTGAACCTCTCCAGCAATGTTCTGATGGTGTGAATAAAGACAGCCAGTATGATATGGTTTTTAAGAATGAGCGATGAGGGGTGGGGTGGGGTGGGGTACAGATGTGGGAGTGGTAAGCAACTTCTGGTACATTCATTTTTTGTTTGGAGAGGCAGTGGGAGGCTACCATTAGTATGAGGTATAGACGGAGGAGAACGAGAGCCTAGCACATGATAAGGTTATCAGTGGGGAGAGTAGTGGAAGCCAGCCTGTAGGATGAAGTTCTGACATAGCTGCAAGGGGACTCTATTAGTACATAAGGGGGAATGGAGAAGTAGGAGCAGCTACCAGGGTGATGAGGTATGTGGAGAGAGCAGAGGGAGGCTACTTGTAGGACAAGGAGAAGCTAAGGGAACTATGAGGTATGTAGGTAGAACAGTAGCTAGCTATTATAAAATATTAATAGAGGTGCAGTGGGAAGTGTAGGAAGCTGACTCTGTATATACTATTCCAAAATAAGGTATACTGTGCACAGAGTCCAGTGGATCCCCAGAGGCTTTACAGAGGATAAAGTAGATAATACTAATGCTCTCTTTTGTAGAAGTGTGGACGAGCAGTTAGGCTTATCAGAGGGGAGTGCTAGGCATTTGTTGTATACACACAGGCAAGAAATGAGGCACACACTCAATGACTAACTCCAGGTCAATGTTTTATGTATCAAAAATATACTCTGTTCCTTTATTTTTAGAACCAAAAGGATATTTGTTGCAGGTAGGTACAGTTTCAAGAATGTATCACTTTCAAGTATCAAATGCGCTTTGTATACAATTCACAGATAAAACACTTTTCAGGTAAGTAATACTTTTCAATTTCAAAAGGAGGCAGTGCAATTTCTTATAGAAAACAATGCAATCCTAGGGAAGGAAAAGTAACAACACAATTTGCAGCTAAGTACGCGACTTACAATCCCAGTCTTTGGGGGCACAGGGCAAAGTTTAGGAAGGCACCAAGAGTGCACCACCAGCAACACAGGGCCAGCCGGGGGCAGAGGTCAAAGTTTGTGTTGGGTACCCAATGGAATCTTATGGAGACAGGGGGCCCTTAGAAAGAAGCAGCTTGCACGTAAATACCCTCTACTTCAGGGCACAGCTCTGGGGCATTTAGATCAGCACAGGGGGCCACAGGCCAGCACCAAACACACACCCTCAGCGGCACATGGGCAGCCAGGTGCAGGGTGCAAACACAGTGTTGGGCTCCCAATGCTTTTCAATGAGGGAACCCAGGGGTCACAAAGATGCTGCAGGCTTAGTCCAGGGAGTCGACTGAAGAAAAGCAACTTCAGTCCACTGGACGTTGTTGGACCATCAGTCAGGTTCCCCATGGCCACAGGGCTACAGGTGCGGGGGTACCTTTAGGCATTGGGAAATCTTCACCGGATCAGATCTCGGTCATGGGGGTCTTCTAGATTTAGGCTACAGGTATCGTTGTGTTGGTCAGGAGGGGTCAACTCACGTTAGACTTAAGGTCAGAATCGCCTGGGGACCTTCTCTGGACCGGTGGGCCACCTGGACATGGACAATGGGCATCGGGTGCAGAGTGGGAAGGACTCGCGGATCCAGGGTGGCTCTGAAGTCCTTTTGGAGGTTTCTTTGTGGATAGGGCGGTTGTCCTCTGGAGATCCTGGTCCTTGGGTAGGCAGGCAGTCCTCTGGGGATTTGTAGAGATTGCTAATCCTGCAGGATGAATTGTCTTCATGTAGCAGGAGTCTTGAAGCTGCAGTCTGACTGGTAGGGCTGGGGCCAAGTCAGTTGTCATCTGGAATCTTCTCTGCTGGTGTGGCTCTTCAGTCTTTCTTATTCTTGTCAGGTCACCAGGAATCTGTAGAGCAAGGTTCACAGGTGCCTATAAATACTAGATTTAGGGGCATTACACGGGTCAGAGGGCAGTAGCTAATGGCTGATGACCATAAGGGTGGCTAAACCCTTCCTGTGCCACTTCCCTTGGCTAACATCCTCCAAAACAAGATGGAGGATTCTGCCAGGAGGGGTTCACCTCAGCTCTGGGCACCCCTCCTGTTGTTTACTAATTTTTCTGCCAGACCTGTGCCAAAAGTGGGGCTTGGTCCAGGGGAAGGGTCTCTCCACTAGCTGGAGTGCCCTTGGGCAGTGTAACAAGAGGAAGGAGCCTTTGAGGCTCACCTCCAAGTGTTGCAGTTCCTGCAGGGAGGAGGTATGTTCTTGCCACAGAGAGCACAAAGGCTCTCACCCCATGGGGTTAGAAACTTGTCTGTTAGTGGCAGGCTGGCACAGACCGGTCAGCCTCACACTAGAGGTCTGGGTGAAATGCAGGAGGCATCTCTAAGAATCCCTCTGTGTGTATTTTTCAATACATCCAACACTGGAATCAGTGTGGATTTATTGAGCTGAGAAGTTTAATACCATGTCGCGTAGGCTCTCATTATTCTAATGAGACAACTGGATTTTAAACGGCAGAATCGCCCGCGGTGTGGGAGACTAAGTCTAACCCACTGTGAGTGACACCTGTCGTACCAATCCGGGAAGCCGTGGTCTCTCAGGTCTCATCTGTTTCTGTCAGTTACATTTAGTCTCATATATAAATGACAGAGTCAGTATATGTTTCAATAATGATTTTAATAAAACGACTGCATCTTAAATAGCAAAGCGTGAGCTGCAATAACCAGGACGACACAACATGACAGTATTAAAATTGTGACGAGGAGAGTGAAGCATAAAAATAACGCTATCATATTGTCACTACGGTCAATGGTCTAACTCCTACCTAGATCATGATAGAGCCCAGCATGTTAAGCTCTAATTCTGCCCTTCAGGTTCCCGTGGGAAGACATCATCCCCCATACCTGAGCAAAGGCCTGCGGTCTGCATTAGCATCTGTAGCGAAGCATTCGGCAATCAGCCTACAGTCGTGGTTCTCTGGCTGGAATCTCCCTCTAACGTGTAAGGGACAAGGAAGTGTTTTTATAACAACACAACTGATGTTCTGGGAAAATGTCCCTACGTAAGGATGTGTGTTTTCTACAAATGTTGGAGACTAAACTTCTACCACGTTCACCGGCAATGTACCGTGCTGTAGCCTTGGAAGAAGCACAGAGTGATCAAGAATGTCTTGTTTGAGAACAGTCTGCTGGCCTAGGCAAAATTAGTTAGATAAACAGAAATTAAAACAAGACCGTAAAAGTGGATATTGTAACAATAATAAAATGAAGCCGAATAAAATATATCTAGGTTAAGGTGCACAGCGGCTTGGCCTAGTGTGTTAAAATAACGTGCATGGAGCTATGGCTAAAGTGGCTACACAACAACCAAACTGCCCAGTCTTCAGTGAAGCCATCGTGGAGCTGTGGAGTTTGTAATGACAAACTCCAAGGCCATGCACTCAGTATGGCCACACAGCACTCACAATGTCTAATAATGGACTTAAACACATTGGGGCATATTGCTCATGCAGCTATGCCCTCACGTGTGGTATAGTGCACCCTGCCTTAGGGCTGTAAGACCTGCTAGCCGGGTGACTTACCTATGGAACAGGCAGTGGTTTGTGGGCATGGCACCCAGAGAGGGACGCCAAGTCGACTTTACTTTTTTTCTTCCCACCAACAACACAAAAGCCCTCATTATGACATTGGTGGTAAATCCCGCTTACCGCCATGCCGACTGCCGCCAACATACCACGACCGTGGCGGAATACCGCTACCTATATTATGACACACATATAGCAATCCGTCACTATGCAGACACAAACACAAGTCCGCCAGCCCAAAGGTCAGTGATAAAATGGCATTACCAAAACCCACACCATTACGCCAACAGAACTACACCCACAGCATTATGACCCACGAATCACCGTGGCGGACATTCAACCGCTGTAAACCATTGGCTGTACATACCGCTGCACTCAAAATACACACACGCACATACAAAACAACACCACATTGGACAATTCAAACTACACACGGCTGACACTCATACACACACACACCGACACCACTATTAAACACACACACACATTACCCACAACCCTTTACCACAGCCACAAATTGCCACCAGAGAGAGATACAGCAAGAGCACCCACAGAACAAGACCCACAGAACACCATCACCCATAAACCATCCACGCACCTCACACCACACACCCCAACACATCACCCCACACACCCTCACACACACCACTCACACTACACCTATGGCACCACAAAGACACCCCAGGTTCTCAGAGGAGGAGCTAAGGGTCATGGTGGAGGAAATCATCCAGGTAGAGCCACAGCTATTCAGATCACAGGTGCAGCAGACATCCATTGCTAGGAAGATGGAGCTATGGCAGAGAATCATGGACAGGGTCAACGCCGTGGGACAGCACCCCAGAACAAGGGATGACATCAGGAAGAGGTGGAACGACCTACAGGGGAAAGTGGGTTCTGTGGTTGCAAGACACCGGGTAGCTGTACAGAGGACTGGCGGTGGACCCCCACCGCCTCCCCCACAACTAACAACATGGGAGGAGCAAGTCTTGGCAATACTGCATCCTGAGGGCCTGGCAGGAGTAGCAGGAGGACTGGAATCTGGTAAGTCAACTCTTTACTACTTTCACCCCCCTACTTGTATGCCATCACATAACCCCACCCCTACCCTCACCCCCGTCACCCCACCACTTCACGTACACCCCACCATCACAACCCACCCATCCCAGTACCCAGCACTGCATGCACCACCAGTGCATGGAAATCACTCACAGCCCTGCATGGACACCCATCACCGCAGCATGCACACTAAAGAGAGTCACGTAGCCCACAAAATAACTACTCACACTAGGCAAAGCTGACAGAGCACTCACAACCATACAGGGCAACACACCCATGCACAAGACGTCGCACGCAGAAACAGTAACACTGCATTTACATCCCCACAGGTCCTACACCCAACGTCACCGAAGAGGAGGTGCCAGCAACAACCAGTCCCCCCCCCCCCACAGAAGAGGTCCACAGTGATGACAGTAGCTCTGCTCGCCTGGATCCAAATGACCAACCTGGCTCATCAGGGACCTCCGGACAGTCCGTTACCCAGCCACAGTCCCAAATCACCACAGAACCTCCCCCTTAAGAAACACCACCACAGCACCCACCCAGCGGGCCCATACCTCTGTCCCCAGGACACGCCAATCAGGAGTGTGTCCACCACTACAGGGACCCCAGGCCACCCCACAAACACAGGACGATCAGGGACCCGGGGGCTAGTGATAGTGGGCATATGGTTCAGGGGACAGAGGCACAGGACAACAGGGAAGCTGGGAGGACTAGTATGTAGTATGTCAAATGATTAAGTATGTATTCCTTTAACAGTTTGTAGACATTGCAATTAGACTGTACAGTAATGTATACGTAGGCATGGCCTGTATTGTGCTGCAGTCTATACACCAGGAGCCAGAGTAGGGCACAGATATCTGTGAATAGACATGTCAAAGGGTACAGTAAGTGGCCATACTAGTGGGAACAGCAGCCTGCCAGTGAAAATTTACAACACAAAATTGCAATGGAAGATGAAGTTACAGTGTCTTACCTGTGTGTCACTGGAAGTACTGTCAAATGATAGACGTTCTGTTGTCCACATCCTCATCCTCTGCCTCCTCTTCATCACTGTCCACAGGCTCCACCACTGCCACATGACCATCTCTAGCCTCATCCTCCTGCAGAAAAGGCACCTGGCGTCTCAAGGCAAGGTTGTGTAACATGCAACATGCCATGATGATCTGGCACACCTTCTTGGGTGAGTAGCACGGGGAACCACCTGTTAGATGGAGGCACTGAAACCTGGCCTTCAGGAGGCCAAACATTCGCTCTATAATTCTTCTTGTTCGCCCATGTGCCTCATTGTAACGTTCCTCTGCCCTTTCCCTGGGATTCCTCACTGGGGTCAGTTGCCATGAGAGGTTGGGGTAACCAGAGTCACCTGCAAATATCGAGGGATGCCTGTTAGCCACACACTCACACTTAGGGCCAACCCCACACCCACAGACCAACATACACTGGGTGGGGACCATGGGCTTACCTATTAGCCACACCCAATGCCTCTGGAATTGAGCCATCACATATGGGATGCTGCTATTCCTCAGGATAAAGGCATCATGCACAGACTCAGGATACTTTGCATTCACATGGGAGATGCACTGGTCCGGCAGTCCCAATATCTGAACATTCATCGAGTGAAAGCTCTTTCGATTTCTGAACACCTGTTCATTTCTCTAGGGGGGGGGCGGAAGGCTATGTCCCATTGCAAAGACATCAGCTTTCACTGTGGTCTTTAGGTGAGGATAATGTGCATGTCCTCCATTGTTGCCAAGTCCACCAGGGGCCTGTACACGGGGGATGTCTCCATCTCCTATACATCCTCAGCGGTTGTAATCTAGGGGGCAAAACGATGAGCAACAGGTCAGTTTCCAGCATTTCCTCAATGTACAATGCATTGCATGTTGTGAAAGAAACAGTATGTTGATGTTTAGTCCCAAAATGTGCTTATGTCTGCTGTGACGCAGTTAGGTGCCATGGCCTGCCCTCCCCTGAAATGGCCGATGCCTGTCTTGTGTGGAGGGACAGGTGGAAATGAGGTAATGCGGCTGATGTTTTGCACCGTTGCGGGAGGCGGTCGAGTACCGCCATGCAACTCCTCATTGGTTATCATTGGGCCCTATTGGTTACAGTAGCCAATGGTGATATACGCTGGCGGTGACTGTACGCACCGCCGCGGACGTGACCACCATTTTCTATCTGTTCACTCACTTGCTACCTGACCTTCAACAGGAGAGGACCTACACTGCAAGTGCTGCTGTGACCTGTGTCTGGAAGCGACCATGGCTCGAGTCACTGGGGAAAGGGCCCTGCCTTCACCGCTGCAGAGTTGGAGAGACTGGTGGATGGGGTCCTACCCCAGTACCGATTGCTGTATGGGCCTCCAGACCAACAGGTGAGTACACTTTGTGCACGATGCATGGGGCATGAATGCATAGAGTGCTGTGTGTGAAGGCCTCGTGTAAGGGGCGGTTGAGGGGTCCTGGGCAGCGTGCTGCATGTATTGTGGGCAATGTATGTGCATAAGGGGATGGGAGGGATATGGTGGGCCATGAGTGTAACAGGCCGGACGGTATGACTGATACCTTTTTCTATTTTTATTTTTCTGCAGGTCAGCGCCCATCAGAAAAAGGGTATATGGCGTGCCATCGCCAAGCAGGTGCGGACCCTGGGAGTCTACGGCAGGCAGAGCACCCACTGTCGCAAATAGTGGAAGGACCTGAGACACTGGGCAAGGAAGACGGTGGAGGCCCAGCTGGGGATGGCCTCCCAACGAGGAAGGGGTGCCTGTCGAACCCTGACCCCCCTGATGTTTCACATACTGGCGGCGGCCTATCCGAAGCTGGGTGGGCGCTTGAGGCCATCACAGCAGCCACAAGGGAGTGAGGACAGTTCCCAATATCCTACTTGTGCGTGGAGGGGTGGTCTCTGGGTGAGGGATGTGTGCCTGTTGGTGCCACCAGGCCGGACATTGCAGGGTAGGTTCCATGTTGGCCAGGGGCTGATGCACTCCATCTCCAAACGAGCTAGTGGGCATCCACTACTGAGCAGGGATCTGTGGGTCTCAGGTAAGCTGCAACTGGTGTTAGGTATTACTGTCCATGGCCTGGTGACTAACATTGTGACTGGTAGTGCATCGCCTAGTGTGTAGGGCTGTCCTGTGTGTGTTGTGTACGCCAACAGTGGTGTTGTTGCTGGCATTGACCAAGTGTATCCTCTGTCTCTTCCCCCCCTTTTTGTTTTGCCACCCTGTCCTTCTGTGCAGTAGCATCATCTGGCGGAGGAGCAGAGCCATCGGCGATGGAGGGAACTGCATCCCACAGGGCCCAGGAGGCCGCATCCACCGACGGTGAGGGCACCAGTGGGACGGAGGGCGAGGGGAGCACCACGGTGAAGACTTGAGTGGACAGTTCTGAAAGTGATACTTCCTCTGATGGAAGCTCCCTGGTGGTGGCGCACATCTGTGTCCACCCCAACTACAGGTATAGCCGCCACCCCCGTACCAGCACTGACTTCACAGGAGCCCCTCAGTGAGTTTCCCGTGCCCGCTCACCCAGGAGGGTGGGCATCTCCTTCGCTCCAGGCACCTCAGGTCCTGCCCCAGTTAGCCCTGAGTGAGGCTATTGACCTCCTGCGATCCATCTCTGTTGGGCAGTCAACCATTGTGAATGCCATCCAGGGGCTGGCAGGGCATTTGCAACATACAAATGCATTCCTAGAGGGCATTCACACTGGTGTGGCGGCCCAACAGAGATCATTCCAGGCTCTGGTCTCCTCCCTGATGGCAGCCATTGTCCCTGTCTCTAGCCTCGCCCCTCCAACTTCCTCTACCGAGTCCCATTCCCCTGAACCCCAACCTATCACTAGCACACATTCAGACCAGCATGCACCCAAGACAACACACAGGAGTGGCTCAGGCAAACACAAGCACCACACATCATCCCACAGGCACTCACACAAACACCATCCAGACTCACCAACATCCACTGCCTCCATTGTGTCCCCCTCCTCCTTATCTTCTACCTCCAGTAGCGTCTACACTCAGACCTGCATGCACTACATCCTCATCCACTACCACCATCACACCTCTCACTACATGCCCCTCACTGGCAGTCACCACCCCCACATCCATGCACACGTCCCCTGTGTCATCTCCCACTGTGTCTGTGCCCCCTCCTCCCAAAGTACACAAACGCAAGCACTCAGACACCCAACAGCCATCCTCCTCACAACAGCATCCAGCCCATGCACCTGCACCCAAACACAGCAGACAGACACCTCCTACAACCACTCCCAAACCTTCACCGTCTTCCCGCCTCAGTGTCCCTAAGAAGCTTTTCCTCTCCACCCTTGACCTCTTCCCTACCCCTCCCCCCATCCTTCACTTCGGGCCAGGGTGGGCAGAACCCAGGCCAGCACCTCAGCCACCCAGTCCACAGCCACTGTAGTTTCTGCAGCTACTGCAGGTGTTAGAGGCTCCAAGGAGACACCCATCAGCACTGGCAGTGTGCCTGCACCAGCTGCCAGGGGGAAGGGCAAGGAGGCACCACCACACGGCAAGGGGAAGGGCAAGGAGGCACCACCACACGGCAAGGAGGCACCACCAGCTGCCAAGGGCAAGGAGGCACCACCAGCTGCCAAGGGCAAGAAGGCACCACCCGCTGCCAAGGGCAAGGGCAAAGGGACAGGAGGCCTGGTGCTGTGACCGGATCTGAGCCCCCACCACCAACCCTGGTGCTTCAGCCGACCGAGGCTGCAAGGGAAGGGCAGGAGCCTCCCCCCACCACTGGCAGCATTGCCACCAGCACCGCCACCTGCACTGCTCCCTGCACCACCACCAGCACCACTGGCAGCAGCAGCACCAGTGGGCAGCCGTCTGAGGCTGCAGGGGAAGGGCAGGAGCCTCCCCCCACCACTGGCAGCACCGCCACCAGCACCGCCACATGTACCGCCACCAGCACCACTGGCAGCAGCAGCAGCCCCAGTGGGCAGCCGTCCCAGGCTGCAGGGGAAGGGCTGGAGCTTCCCTCCACCACTGGCAGCACCGACACCAGCACCGCCACCAGCACCGCCACCTGAACCGCCACCAGCACCACTGGCAGCAGCAGCACCAGTGGGCAGCCGTCTGAGGCTGCAGGGGAAGGGCAGGAGCCTCCCCCCACCACTGGCAGCACCGCCACCAGCACCGCCACATGTACTGCCACCAGCACCACTGGCAGCAGCAGTAGCCCCAGTGGGCAGCCGTCCGAGGCTGCAGGGGAAGGGCAGGAGCCTCCCCCCACCACTGGCAGCACCGACACCAGCACTGCCACCAGCACCACTGGCAGCAGCCCCAGTGGGAAGCCATCTGAGGCTGCAGGGGAAGGGCTGGAGCCTCCCCCTACCACTGGCAGCACTGATACCGGCACTGCCACCACTGTGCAGCCGTCTCTGCCGCCAGATGGACTGTATTCCTGCCTCCATGGAGTGTTATGCATCCTGCCCACTGTAATCCTTGTGGGTATGACACCCAGGTGAGAGACTGTGACCTTGCACTCTCCAAGATCTGCATCACCTGGCACAATGCCCCCCTCCAGAACCAGTGGAAGAAGGCATCCACTCCCCGCATCCTTGCCAGGATGAAGCACACTGGGCACAAGGCCCCCTCCAGAACCAGTAGAGCAAGCAGTGGGCAAACCACCCACTTGAGAGACTGTGGCCTTGCACACGCCAGGAACAAGCAGTGGGCAAACCACCCACTTGAAAGACTGTGGCCTTGCACTTCCCAGGTCCAAGCAGTGGGCAAACCACCCACTTGAAAGACTGTGGCCTTGCACTCCCCAGGACCAAGTAGTGGGCAAAACACCCACTTGAGAGACTGTGGCCTTGCACTCCCCAGGAGCAAGCAGTGGGCAAACCACCCACTTGAGAGACTGTGGCCTTACACTCCCCAGGAGCAAGCAGTGGGCAAACCACCCACTTGAGAGTCGTGGCTTTGCACTCCCCAGGACATCACAGAGGGCATGTAGCCCCCTCCAGGACCAGTGGCATTGTACCATCTTCTGGCTGAGGTGCCCCCCCCATTCCCCTTCCCCCGAGGTGCCTGTGTATTTTTGACCTGATGCCACAGCAGTGTTCTCTCCTTGTTGAGGCAGGAGTCAAGTGGGGCCTTGACCAATGTGATATGGCCTTGTGGCCCACGGACATTATGGACTAGGCAGTGTGGTTTCCATTTGTATATCTGTAAATACTGGTTTGATTTTTGAGGACGTATTTTTCGTATTTTATCTTATTACACTCACTTAAATCACTTCCTTTTGTCCTTGCATTATTCCTGAGGGATATGGGTATTGTTGTTGCATCTGTTTGTGTGTATGGTGTTGGGGTGGGGGTGAGGGTGTTGCGTGTGTGTGTCACTCTCTTTTTCCTCCCCCCTCCCCTGTGTGCTAGGCAGCAGTACTCACTGTGGTCGTCGTCGCTGGCGTTGGTTTTCCTGGTGTAGGAGGAGGTAGACCAGCATGGGGAAGATCTGCAGTTCAGAATCCATGGCGTCCTGGTCCTTCCCTGAGTCTCCAGAGGTGAGTCCTTTGCCTTCTGTGTACTGTTTCCGCCGTGCTTTTGATGTCATTGGTATCGCCCCGGAAAAGGTGGCGGATAGGCCAGTTGTAATATTGTGGGCAGTAAATTGTCTTCAGCTTGGCTGTTGGCGGTTACCGCCGTGGTGCCTGTTGCTACCGCCGTGGCGGTCGGTGTGTTAAAGTGGCTGTCTGTGTTGGCGGTTTCCGCCGTGATCATAATTCAATTTTTTTTTGCGCCGGCCTGTTGGAGCTATTACTGCCGCTTTTTCACCGACCGCCAGGGTTGTAATGAGGGCCATTATCTGCAATGAAAATGTGCATGTACTTGGTGAGGGATCCCTTAGGGTGGCACAATACATGCTGCAGCCCTTAGAGCCCCTCCCTGGCCACAGGGCCCTTGGTACCACAAGTACCTTTTACAAGGGACTTAGCTGTGTGCCAGGGGTGTGCCAATTGTGGAAGCAATGGTACAGTTTAGGGAAAGAACACAGGTGCTGGGTCTGTTTAGCAGGATCCCAGCACACACTCAGTCAAGTTAGCATCAGATATAAGGCAAAACGTGTATGTGGGAGG
The DNA here is from genome assembly GCF_031143425.1 of Pleurodeles waltl. Lineage (NCBI taxonomy): Eukaryota > Metazoa > Chordata > Amphibia > Caudata > Salamandridae > Pleurodeles > Pleurodeles waltl. The sequence goes on along the minus strand of NC_090445.1, from coordinate 149,998,682 downwards.
GATAACCATGCCAAAGGGGGCACTTTCCAACAGGTGGCTATCAGGCAGAGGAGGAGCAGATGTAGTATTTGTAGAGGCTGTAGGTATGATAAGGTTTGCAGAGCCATAGGGTGACAGACCCAGGACACCAGAGGACAGCCACTGTGGTTGTGGCGCAGTAGACCTTGTCTGCAACCCTGAATCAAGGTCTGACAAATTACATGCAAGTACTTGAAGCTAGTAGCAATTAGGTAGCGTACCAAACAAAAAGCTCACTCTTTTATTTCAAAAAACCAGTAAACTGATTCAGTGGAGGACTTACGGTGGCAATCAAGGGCCCATTTTGAAATAGTTCTGAGGCTCCCACGCTGGAAGTTAGACTTCAGACATACTATTTTCCATGGAAGTGTTTGGCAACAATTTTTGCTTTTTTTTACTGTTTGTTCTGCACTTTGAAAAACGAAAGTAAAGCATTGTGTGGGTAAAGAGTGGGTGTAATACATGATGTGGTTTTGGGTTATGTGGTGGGCGGGATTCCCTGCCAGGTATGAGTAAATTGTAGGAAGGCACAGTGACGGCACATACTCTGCTGTGATGCTGCAGAGCACATATTAGCCCCAACCGGCTTGCTTAAATGCCTGGGTTCATCAATTTTGTCAGACTCTATGCACGAGCGTCAAGTCACCAAAAAGCCAGGGGTAGCGGAAGTGGCATGATACTCCGTTGGACATTTACTTTTACTCCCACACACATGCTCCCATACACACGCGCATTCACACATACACAAGCTGTCTCTCACATAAACACACTATCACGTGCAAGCACACATACAACATACATTTAAAAGCATTTTTTCCTTACCTCAGCTGACGGGGAGAGTCATATTCCAGCTAATTGTCCTCCATTTTTTAATTACACTAAAAGTGAATCATCTAACGCTATTCACTATTAGTGTAATAAAGAAATTGACAGAAAACAAGGAAAGTGGAGCCCCAATGTCCATAAGGCGGTCTGGCTTTCTGAATTTCGCAGGGAGACAACAATAAATGCTGTCCCGACCTGTTCAGAGAAGTTTGTGGGAGGTCCCCCAAATTTCACTTGATCTGGCTACTCAGTTGATTGCGAGCTGGGGGAAGGGGTAGGAGTCGCTTCAGATTTGCGGGCCTCCCCCCATGGCAGCTGCAGGGTCTCTGCTATGTTTAGCCACCACACAACACTCCCATGCTATCTGTTTGCATAGCTCGCCCCCCGGAGCACACAGCACAGCTGTGTTTATAGTGAAGCCATAAGAAATATGGTGCACTTTGAAACGGTCTCAGGGAGACACGGCCCCCCCGGCTCCCCGAGCTCATTCCCTTCTCTTACAGCACATTCAATTCCGGAAGGTTTAACCTGACAAAATTTAACGAGGGGTGCGATTTTTTTTTTTTATCGCACCCGATATAAGATAAAACAAACGCAAAACTCATAACTCCAATGTTTGCGGTAATAGAAACTACCCAACATAGGGCCATATGTATTAAAGCATTTTCCCATAGACACAGAATGGGTAAAATCCTTTGGTACATCTGGCCCTTACTGATTATTATCGGCCAAATTGTTATGAGGGTCATAGAGAATAAATATAGCACCATAAGCTTGAGGAACAAAGACAAAGCATAACAAGAGTAAGAACTTGAAGAGGTAGGCCGCAGAGGTATTTTGTAGAGCCGTTTTTAAGCATGCACTAGCACAGTGAGTCCCGACCTTTTGACTTTTGTGGACCCCCACTTTATCATTACTGGAACCTGGGGACCCCCACTGAACCATTATTGAAATCCAGGGACCCCCCCACTGAGTCATTACTGAATACTGGGCAACCTAATCTGTTAATATTATTTAATTTTCTAAGCAGTCGCGGACCCTTAAGGGTCCACGGACCACTGGTTGGGAACCACTGCACTTGCATATTAGAGCAAGACCTATTGGCTTTACCAATGCTCGTTGTGCACTGTCAATGGATCAGCTGACTGATGAGCAAGAGACCCACAGGCATCTCCCCATGTAGTTGCAGGTCACCTTTTTACTGGATGGGACATAAAGGGCACATCCAGGTAAATGTATCTAATTTAATTCCTACTTGTAGTGAAAGGCTAAAAATGGAACCAATATTCAACTTGTGCGTGAGTGTTGGTGAACAGGGTGCTCCAATGCAAAATGGACATTTTATTGCCTTTGTGCATTGCAAGTTATGCTTTGCAGCTCTGCTTTGTTGATCAGCAGGACAGTAAGTGCCAATCTGGAGGCTCCAGGAAATCAGCAACTGACCTTAATCAATCGTTTGAGCAACAGCCATTACTAAAGTTGGTTCACCTAAGCTTAAAATTAAAAGTAGAGGCTCTTTAACGACAAACGAGGTAGCAGCCCCTTAAAAAATAAGGGGACAATTGATTACCCTGTTGGAACAATAAACCTTGAGGGTGAAAGTACTGTAGAGAGAGATTTTTACATCTCAATAGCTTTTACCACAGGAATAAATCCATACAGTATCTAACGACGATGAATGGAACATTGCTAATTTTTAGGTCGAGCACAGTAGCACACAAGCGCTGCCCTTCTCAACATGTTGTAATCTATTCTCTGGGCTTTAACCACACACGATCGGCCATTTACTTTTGTGTGTGCCCACGACTTTTTTCTTTTGTCTCGTCACTTCTCGCTGCATGGCGGCCAAGGTGCTTTGAAGTTTCATATAACGCAAACTCAATCGGAGGTATTGCAGCGCTTTGCATAAGCACCAATTAAGTCACATTGTTACTACATCAGAGTCATTTAAATTTGCAACCCCGTTCCTAAAGTCTTCCCAGGTTTAGCAGTTGAAAAGTATACAAACTGCAGCCATATCAATAGAAAAAAACACAGAAATCCTCAATGCGGATACTACAATATTCACTGCACTCGGGGAAACCCGCACCATAATGCTTTGCAGGGCATTCCTTTTACAAAGATTTTTGCCTATAACTCAGCCTGTGGCGGTCCTAGGTCAATGGTACAACCACCAAACCAATCAGCACAACAAACTCTTTCTGTCTAGGTAATTTCTGGGCCACCACACTAGGTTACTGGGGAGCACAAAATAATAACCCCTCCCACCATGCAGTGTCTTTTTAAGTCTGTCATAGCTGGGCCATTTTTTTTTTTTTGAGTAGTTTGTGTTTTAAGGGCCTTGTTTGTAATAGTATTGCAGTAGGCCTGCAAATGTGTAAGGCACTGCACCCTCCAAGGGCTGGGCTACATTTACAGTTACACTGCATTACTTTTTGCCATATGCCCTCTAGGGGCTGACTATATGGTTATATGACCATGTTTTTTCCAAATGCTATTTTTGTTGTGGTGCCCTCTAGGGGCTGTTCTGAGCATTACCGTCTAATGCCAAGAGTTTATTTCTGATAAAAGTTTTTATTGGGTTTACATGATGATTGTGTATGTTTTATTAATCTCTCCTTATTGCAATTATGACCATGATTCAGGCCAATGTGACATCCTTATTACACTATGACTGTTTGAACACTCTTGATATGTTCGGGTGACCCTTCTAGTTTATTTCTCTCTTATTTCTCTCATTACTCATCTGTGACTGTCTTATGTCTTTTTTGGGGCAATTGTGTTAGCCAGCCAGCAACTCTGACGGTGGGGTGGTGAAAGTGGTTTTCTATTGGAATTAGCATGGCAGATTTAAGTTAGGATGCTAAATGGCAACATTTTAATTTTTTGCTGCAGATGTATTTGTGTTTAATAAATTGATGTATTTGTGTTTAATAAAGCGCTTTGTCACTGTAACAGGTACCCTGACGCTAGCCATAAACAGAAGCAGTTATCATCTAAATGCACTTACAACAAAAAAGCTAAAAAATAAAGAAATCAGGAGCTAAGCCCTCCTAGTTCTACACCGTATTCCAACTTATAGCTACTTAGGAAAAAGCAGGTCCTCAGAGATTTCCTAAAAGATAACAGGTTGGTAGGTAATCTCAGCTGGCCGGCAGTGAGTTCCATAGTTTGGCTGCACCCACTATAAAGGTATGACCCCCTAATTTGGCCCTCTTAATTTTTACTACCTGAAGCAAATTAGTCAAAGGGGAGTGAAACCCCTGGCTGGGATGTAACTCTTCATGTTGTCACACAATGAAGCAGGACCTTTCCCCTGCAAAGCATGGAACATGATACAAAGCGATTTGAAATAGATTCTTTGCTTATTGGGCAACCAGTGTAGTTCCTTCCATACTGCTAATGCCGAGTCCCTTCTTAACCTATTTAGAGCCAATTTTGCAGCCAGTACTTGGATCCTGGCAGGTCGATTTAGTAGATATTCTGTGGCACCGAGCAACAAAGAAATTCAATAATCCAGGCGGCTCAGAATAACATTGTAGGGGGAAGCAGAGGGAGAATCTTACGTAAAACTCTTAGCAGTCCAAAGCATGTACTTGCAGTTCTATTTATCTGGCATTCCAAACTAAGCTTGTTGTTCACCATTACTCCCAGATTTCGAACCAATTCCACCGGCATAATGTTACCATCAGAAAGAAAAGGCCAAAAGTTCAAAGAGGGCCAGAAAGCTCCTTCCAACCTGGACAGCACATCAACTCTGTTTTGTCCCCATTGAACTTAAGCGCGTTGGTGTTAAGCTTTTGCCTAATCATTCAATCATGGAACCTATCTAGCTCCTGATCGCCTGTCAGCGATAAGATGAGTTGAATATTGTTGGCATAATTGACCAATTGAATGATATAGGATTTGATCAAGGCCTCTATTGGAGCCATATAAATGTTAAAAAGAATCGGGCTAATGGCTGAGCCCTGTGGCAATCTCTGAAGGATCTTCCTGAATTCCGAACTATAAGGAGGAAGCGCCACTGCCTGGTCCCTGTCCTCTAACTAGGAGCAAAACCATTGTAATGCTAGTCCTTCAATCCCTATTGCCCTCAGCCGACCAATGAGGGCCTTTGGCAGACCACATCGAATGCGGCCGAGAGATCAAGCAGGATCAATGCTATAGTATGTCCCTCATTCGCCCTCATTCTGAGTCTGTCAAGAGCTATCAACAGAGCCATCTCCGAACTATGGCCTGGCTGGAACCCGAATTGTTTCTCTTCCAGCAAGATGTTGTCTTTCCGGTATTGTTCTGGCTTACAAACATCTCCAGGACTTTCATCAGATAGGGCAGCAGTGGTATAGGCCTTTAATTTGCTAAACTTGACGGATCCAAAAGGGTTTCTTTAAAATAGGCCTCACAATAGCTTTCTTACCTGAGACTGGCACTGATCCTGACTATATTGATTGATTACAAATTTGCCATAGCCAAGGGAAAAGTCCCAATGGCTGCTCTTTTCAGAAGTAGTGTGGTAACAGTCTGTAAAAGACCCTGAGGCAGTGGCCATGGCTAATTTGCAAAATATCTCTTCCGAAAGTGAACCGAAGGAAACAAGCCTAGAATGACAACTCCCAGTATTTGGGGCCCAAAACTGAGGGGAATTAAGACCGGCCTGTTGATAGTCAGCTGCCAGTTGTAGTCAAATTAATCTCTTTCAGAATTTTACTGATTTTAATTTTAAAAAAAGAGTACAAGCTCATCAGAAAGGGCTTAAGGTGGTTTAATGATCTGATTAAGAGCTTAGCCAGTTCTTTCTTAATATCAAATATCTTTCTAGTACTATTAGGCGCAGCCAAGATGGCTTTAGCAAAATACTCTGCCTTGGCTTTAGACATAGCATTTCTTTATTCGTGTAAGGCTTCTTTCAATAACACTTTATCCGCATCGCTATAAGAATGGCACCGGACTCTCTCAGCTTGAATTTTTTTTTTCTTCAAACCTTTCAAGGATTTAGTGTACCAGGAAGGTGAAGGTCTCTGTCGAGTCTTTGCCGCCCCCAGAGGAATTACTACATCCAAAGTAGCCATAATAGATTTTTCCATTGCCAGATAGTTGTCCTCAACCGGAATGCTGGTATCAAAATTTAACAGAGGTGTAAACATAGCACAGCACAATCTGAGCTTACTCCAAGACCTCTTATGGCAGGGTTTAGCCCAAGATCTATTCAAGAGGGACAGATCATGTTCCTGGAGCTGAAAAATAATCAGAGCATGGTCAGATCAACAGACCGGCAAAATCCTATTAACAGAAACAACATTTTCTGTGGCAAGTATAAGGTCTAGCATATGACCTTCAATATGAGTAGGGGCGGTCACTAACCGGTGGAGCCCCATGATTTCACATTAGCTCTTGAGTTCCAACAGTGGAGACAGGGACTCAGAATCTGGCCAGAGAATGAAGTCTCCTAGCAGCATAAGGTTGGAATGAGAAGTAGCCAGGATCTTATACGCTCTACACAGGGCTGTAAATGGGGAGAAACAGGGCCCGGGGACGATAGCATAAAATACCTGAGCAAATATTGCTCTCTCCCTACTTCAGAGTAAAACCCAATAACTCAAACCCTACTACCTCATCAAGGCCAAGAGGGACAAAGTCCTATTTATCCCTAAAAACAATACCTACTACACAGCCCCTCTTATTTTGGCGGGGTTTGTGGAATATACAATATCCCTCTGGCCAGGCAGCAACTAGGTCCACCGCTGAATGGCAAAGGTCCATGTTTCTATTAAAAAAAGATCACTCAGTTGTCTAACTGGAGCATCAGGTGAATTTCAGTCCTGTGTTTCACCGAGGATCTTACATTAAGCAGTCCAAAATTAAGTTTATTAGTGAGCAGAGGTTCATTATCATAGACAGAGCTTATCTCTATCCTTGTTTGTTCATTAAAATTAGAGTCATCCCTCCTATCTTTAAGAGATGCTCTCTGGAATATTGAATATGATTTTTTAAAATTACCTTTCCTTCTGAATCATGACCGACAGCATGGCTGGTGCTGAGCTCGAATGGGCGCGGACAGGCACAGACGGGCTTGTCTTTGGCGCGCGTTTGGCGTGTCAGTGGTGCAGTTGCACCAGATCATCTGATTTATGGTGCCCCTGAACAACTAGAGCGCACACAAAAATGTCCTCCAAAAAGTGGCACACTCTAACAGGTGGCCATTTCCGGCGTCCCCCCAACCACATAAAACACTTGAGTCCAAGAAAAAGAATTAAATCTGTTAAAAGCTACCAAGAATAAAATATATCAGACTGATGTCTTAACACAAAATGAAGTGAATTTGCTAAAACCGCAACTAAAAAGTAAATAGAGGAAGAAGGTAAATGGAGGTACTTTGGGTATATGCAGGACCAGCGGAATTATGTGACAGGAAAAAAACGAATTATGTGGCAAGAAAAGTCCAATTATGGATTTACAACACCAATAGCTCTAACTCTTGTAAATGTGAGACATATTGCATTGCAAATGCTTGTTTATAGCTTGCTACCACGTTTTCCCTGAAAGATGTTACCTGTCTGCATCGTTTTAAAGGGGTTCAAAACGTCTATGACACTGATGTTGACTGCTCCAACTTGATACAAGGTTTTTAAACTTGAACTCACATAAGGGGTCTTGTTTTGTAAATTGAACTACCATTTACTAAACAATATTTCTTTTTGCTATAATCACCAGGGCACTTACTCACTATTCCCACTAAGCAGTACCACTGCGTTGATTTATGGAGCATCTATTCACATATCTAAAGCTTTGATGACTATTGCTGCAACAGTGATTAAATATCTGCTAATTCAGTACATAGGTTGTTCTTGCTTTAAATTTTGAAGTAAAGTATTTAATCATCTGTTCCGATAGAACTACTGTTTTCCTGATTTGAATTGTTTACACATGTTTCCAGGAATACTGTTTCCCCTTATTATCATCCGAACTTAAAATAGAGTAACTTAAATGTACCTATATGTTGATAAATTCAGAACTAAGAACACTGGTTCTTTCTGGTCTACTTTATCAATATAGTCAGTCCCCTGCATAACTTTGTCTCTTATTAAAATTAATCTACAGGCCTTCTGTCAGTCACTCAGTGCTTTATCTTTCTTCTTTGTCCTCATGTGCTGTTTCTCTTTTTTGTTTTGTTTCTCTTCTTGCTTCCAAGCCGCACAATTATCTTCCATTCTCAGTTCAAGAGGGATATTGTGATTCTTGGAACATAAACCAGATCCTACTGCTTTTATGTCTTGAAAAAAGCAGATGCTATGTATACTGATGCACTGTTCTCCATTAATCACAAAAACGCAACAAACTGGCATATTAGTAGAAAACACCCTATTAGTGTAAGCCAAGTCCAAAATTATGAAAATGTAGTTATTGAGATCAATCCATAGATCTTAAAATTCATGAAGAATAGTTTTATCAGTTTTGATAATTGCAACTAATATCATGTCCCTGACCTAAAAAGCTTAGTTTTTGGCCCTATACCTGAGGCATGTTTGCCAGTGGATAAAGGAATGATACTTATGTGGAGGGAGTATTCCACAACAATATCACACAGCCATATGATGATAAAATGTTACATTTGAGGTAAAGGAAGCATATGTCCTCCACCTTTACGTCCGGCTCCAAACCAATTCCAGTCAAACGTTGTATTCCCGAGGTCTTCACCCTGTTCCCAGTGACCTTCAATCTAAAAATGGAGATTCCCATGAGTCCTGTTGTCTGATAAAAATATATAAAGCATGCAGTGAAACTATCTGTGCATAATGTTCCCCGCAATATCACAGAAACAAAATCCTGTGTCGAAGATTAATATTTGGCATCCCTCCCCCCACCAGGGATGAAGATTACTGGCCCAGCTCTGTCCCGTCCCCTCCTAATCCATCCACCTTGTACAAAATCTGGGTGCAAAGCTTGATTTACATAGGTGGACAGTGTGGAAGTTACCAGATTTGGACTACTAAAATCTCTAAAGAAGTTCTTGTATTTGCTTCTATACAGTACCAAAAGTTAGTGATCCATGCTCTCATTACTTCCTGGCTGGACTATGCTAATGCGCTACATTGGGGCCTTCCAGCACATTGGGGCCTTCCAGCATACCGACTTAGGAGACTTCAGCTGATACAAAATTTGCAGCTCAGTTTTTACTTAACATCAGAAAGGACATCATATTCACTATCACCTCAAAGAACTGCATTGGCTATCTGTTGGTGAGAGAGTGCAGTTCAAGGGACTTATGCTAGTCAATAGAGCCTTCGCCCAGTCTAGCCCACGTTCTCTGGCCAAAAGGATCTTACCCTACCGGCCAACACATACCCTGCGCTCCAGTAAGGAAATGCTGGTGGTTGTTCCAAAAAAAAAAAATAGGGACATCCTCCCCGCTCTTTTCTTGTGGCTTCTACATGGAATACTCTCCTTGTTCATTTAAGGGGCTTGAAAGATGAAGGCCTTTTCAAACATAGCCTCCAGCATATCAGTTATAGTTTCTAAGCATGGTAGTCAATAAGCCCACTCTTTGAGTAGATGTCTGCTTTATTAAAATCAATGATTGATTGTGTCACTATCATCTATGCTCATTGATCCATAGAACTCATGCTGCATGTCACTGATGAGGCCCAACATTTTGGGGCTAATGCCTTAGATTGGGACAGGCAGAGTGGTACACCCACTATGCTCCTAGCGTAGCCTTAGGTTAGGTAGGAATCTCTAGAACTTCTAGAACACATTTACCATGGTTGGGTTATTTATTGTCTTCACCGTGTTTATCATGCTGGTTGCTTTGATTTGTTTCATCTGCCTAATTTTCGCAGGTCATTCACTTTATGCAAGATTATTTTGTTTCAATAAATATATTGAAAACTCAGTTCGTATATCTTTTGTGTTTTTGTCTGGACATGTATGAGCAATACAATGAAAGGGTGAGTTCTGTTTCCATGACTTCCCTAGGGAGCACGAGTGTCATGTTCAGGTTGTTATAATCACCTTCCACCCCAGTTGGTTTAGGCGTTCAGGTGAGGCACTGCAAGCTCACCAGGATAGGGCCGACAGACTCTGATGGTGGGGACGGACTTAGGCCTAGATTTAAGAGGCCCTAGCGCCTCCTTGCGCCACATTAGCCTAATTTTTATTAAGTTAATGTGGCTCAACAAGGCCAAAATTGCAGCGACAGATTTACAAAGTGGTGAAATGTAACCCCTTGTGCCACATTATGCCTGCGCCAGGCATAATGTATGAAAGGGGGCATTCCCCCCTCAGGGGGGCCCTAAAACATGGTGCAAAGAAATCTAAAAGATTTATTTGCGCCATTTTTTGCGGCATTTTTAACACCTGCTCACAGCAAGAGTTAAAAGGGGGCACACAATTATTTAAAATTGGCCCCTGTGTACTGTTCAGGGTTAGCGCCAACATTTTGAACAAGACAGCAATAGCGTAAATATGTTGATGCTATTGCCCCCTACGCTGCGCCATGGAGCGGAGTATTTTAAATACTGCGCACACATGGTAGCGGTAGGGGGTGCTAAGTGGCGCAAGAAAAGTGGCGCTGCACTTGGTGCAGCGCCACTTATCTTAAATCTGCCCCTTAGTTTCCCATATTCTGAAGTTCTTTTGTCCTAAATACACAGTCCTCTTATCTGAGTAGGAACCATACACCATACTTCATCTCAGTGATTAGGCCCAACAATGATAAAACTGGTTTGGGTTTGTTTCTGTTAATAGTCACAGGGGACACAACTCAGAAGTTAAAGCTGGTCTGTTCCTATTGCAGCAGCAAGAAAAATACAAGGGACCAGAAGCTTTGGCTAAGAGGAATTCAAGCATGGCATCCATCACTTTCTTGTTGTTTTCAGTGAAACCCTGTAAGTGTGACGGGTATGCCCAATCATTTGTCCCGTGCTTTGACTCATGCTGCACCCCACTGACAAGGGCCAATAAGGCTAAAAAAGGCCTACATTTGCTTTTGTTCCCATTTAAAGGGGGTGTGGACTGACAGTTCAGATTGGACTGCTCCTATTACAGAAGGGCCAAGACTGTATCACATAAGGCTGGTCACTGTAATTGCACAGTGATTGAAAGATAGGGTCTGGAATACAGCCCACAATAATTACCAGTGCCAGTGGTTAATTCAAGCATCCTACCCATCATTCTTGTTTTCTCACTATTACACTTTAAAGGCCAGCTGAGGCCTATTTTAAACTGAAAACACAAAAGCAAAATGTTTGCTTACCGACAATGACAGCTCCACGCTACCAAAAAGTTCAGAGAATAGAATTGGCTCAAAGAAATCAACACTGGTTGATTCTCATCTCATCTTGCCGATGGCACCAAGAATCGGGGCTTCCATCTAGCCGACAACTACAAAACTCACAATGTACACCATACCAAGAACACTTAGGCACTCATTACAAGTCTGGTGGTCTTAAGACCGCCAGACTCGTGTGGCGGTCCGAGAGCTACATTACGACCATGGCGGAGCCACCACGGTCCGACCACTGACACCACCAGGAGGGGAAATGACTGTGGAGGGGCAAGTGGAAACAAAGGGGAAGAAAAGGACAAAATAATTGAGGGGCAGCAGCCCATATTAAAAGATATCTTGTGTAAGTGGAGATGGAAACAATGAATGTATATCAGTGGTTCCCAACCTTCTGACTCCTGAGGACCCCACTGAATCATTAATGGAAGCCGGGGACCCCCAAGCAACTTAAAATTTAAAATTTCAAACATTAAAACAGTAATTTGCAAAAAATACACAAACAAGAACACACCAAACAAACGCTCTAATTACTAGTGATATAATTATTTTATATTGAAAAAATATGCAAAATCAAAAAAATTTAAGGGGAAGGTTAGCACTGCTTCCCGGCGACTAACTTCTCAATGTTTAATTTTATTTAGGAAAGTTGACTCCTCAGGTCAGATTCAACATTTCCCAAATGATTCCTGTTTTTATCTTTAGGTATATAGATCTGAGAAAGGAAGTAAAACCATAAGAGCCTCTCATCTCTCTATAGCCTCTCTATCACACTTAATTCATTTGTTTTATAGCACCTTTCATTCCAGTGTAGAGTGTCAGAGCACTTTACAGGGGAAAACAAGGTGTAGGATTCATGTCATCCACACTGGTAGGCATTTTTTAACAGTGCTTGGTCTGGGAAAGCACAAACTCGGGATTCAGAACACAGCACAGTGGTTAGCATTGACTGTAATAATAAGAATGCATTTCTATGCAAGCAAAACCTTTTCAGCAGGGCAAGGAAAATGAAAGTCTAAGGTAAAAAATAACTTTCTAATTTGTGCCTCGCAGTTTGCATGCAGATCCTTAATAGCAGTTCATAACTCACTGTGCTAGATTATGATTGTAACTTACGTACTGCACAGAAACAAAAGCAGCAACCCACTGTGCTATGCACATAAAATACTGTTCTTTGCGTGATACAGGTTCTTTGCAGCAGGCGTATTAACCATCTGTGCTACCTTTGAGTCAAAACTGCCACTAAACAACGCTCCCATCTCTCTCCAGCAGGGACCTTAATCACTACAGTAATCTTGATGCTTTTATTTTTGTCCGAAAGATGCTGGCTGGATGTACGAGGAAGTTTCTCAGTGCTTTTAAAATTGCTCAAGGGAAGCAATAAATATTTTTAAAAATGCAAGTGTTTGTCAGAGGAGAGTTGCCTTCCTCCTGACCCAGGCCTGTGGACCCCCTGGGAATGTGCCACAGACCCCCGGGGGTCCACGGACCACAGGTTGGGAACCACTGCTCTACTGTATTCCTTACCACTACTCCTCCCAGCTATTACCCCTTTCCGCTTCAGTGATTCTTCTAGTTTCTCATATTCCATGTTTGATGTAAGCCATTTAGGGTTAGCTGTAAGACCTTTGAATCACTGTTATGCTATCCTGCAAAGCACTCCCATAACTCAAGCTTTTGGCACTGTATAAAAGTGTCACCCTTAATGAAGCAGTTAGATTAGATCTCATAAAAGCAGTGTGCAAGGACAGAGCATCTATCCCTGTGAGAAATAAGGCTACAATTAATGCTACAATGTATTACTTGTCAACATAATACATCTTCTGCTCTACTGCTGTGAGGCCAACTCGTATTCCTCTAATGATATCTGCTAGATCCTTCAGTGTCATTTACTCCAACCATATAGGCCCATTGCCAATCATTAAAACACAATCTTGGTTCCAGTTGATTCTTGCTGTAGTTTCCTGCAGATTTAGCCACAAAAGACTGTCACTGCCTTCCACTGTCTTAGCTCCTTTGATGCAGGTGTCAGCCAATGGCTGATATTCGCACGCCCTTTCCAGTGCGTCATTCAGTGATGGGCCGACACTGGGGAGGATTAGAAGGGGTCCCTTGTGCTTTGCACCAGAGGGTTTCCCTTTAATCCCTCTATTTTTATGAAATGATGATCAGCGTGCAGAGCCTGATAATGTCATTTCATACAAAAGTGAAGTAAACAAGCCAGAGGGCTTGTTTCACTTTCACTGAATCACTGCTCAGGGGATATCTCAGCCCCCTGAGCACTGATTCGTATGGGAGAGGTATAATTGAAAATTGAACAATCTCCCCTTTCCAATGGTACCTCTGCCCAGTGGATCCCTACTTGAGCATCACCACTGGAGGGCGATCCCCCAAGCAGGGAACCACCTAGTAGGCACCAAAGAAAGAGGGATTGGCCCCTTGGGCAAGAGCTTCTGCTTCTCCTTAATTTTTTTATTATATGAGTTTTTCTGTCCCCCTGGGCTCTCTTGCTGAGAGTTTTGACTTGTCAAGTGGTGCCAAATACAGTTCCTGGGCCCTTGGAAGTGAGTTCAGGTGCAACCAAGAAAATAACAGGCACAATGACTCCAGAACGACTTTGGAACAAGCGCCGCTGACCGACTCCTCGCCTCTGCCTGCCTGATCTGTGGTCCCCAATGAGTGTACAAGGACTGCAACTGACGCCGCAGGCCAGATGCCATCGCAACACCTCTGAAGTCCCGCCACAGCGTGAGACCCGAGTGCTGTGTCACCAACGTCTGTGACACCTGACTCCGTCTTGGCTGCAGCACCTGTGGCCCTGTGGTGTGACCACAACACTGTGAAGTCGATGCCTCGCATCTTGACCTGCTGGATTCATCGACCCCGCCTAGTCACAAAGAACCAACGCCTCACCACCGGCCCCGCATTACTTCCCCTGCAACCGTAAGGAACGGACGCCTTACTTCCCCTGCCTAGCAGTAAGGATCCGACACCTCACCTCCCCGGTACCAGTAAGGAACCAATGCTGCATCTGCTCCAGCAACACCTCACCTCCCTGACTCCGTGCAAATTCATTGTTTCCTCGTTTTCCAAGGTACTGTACCTGGGTTCCGTGCGACTTTGTGACCGGCCTGCACTCCCTTTCGAGTGGTGTTGGACTGTTGGAAATGACTCCGTCAAGACGTCATGATAGCCCCAGTTGGAGCTATTGTATTTCTAAGCGCTTTACTAAGATTTCATCTTTGAAAATTCGTATCTTTGCTTGTGTATGTTGGATGTTTGTCAATTTGGTCATCTGGTCTTGATTTACTTAGATAAATATTGGCTATGTTTCTAAACTGGTGCGGAGTACTTTTGTGGTCTTTTTAGTGTGTGCGTGTGCATGTGTGTGTGTGGGGGGGGGTGGGTTTGTGTTACTATCCTTGTGGGGACTTAAATGTTATAACACACTCATGCTGTGTGGACTTGATTGCACTGTGGGGACCTGAACCCAGGAAATGTCTTGTAAATGATAAAAACTGACTTCAGGAACATCTGTGCCAAATTTTCTAACTTTTTAAAAAATGTCCTTGTAGGGAACATGTGTTTCATCAAGTGTGTTTATATTTTTGCTCAGCTCTGCCGCTGTAGACAGTAGGCGGTACTGCAACCTTAAACATACTTTACTCAATAGAAATACACACTAGCAGCAGAAAGGACAGCAATTACAAAGGAAAAGCCTTATAACTTGTGGTTATCTAAATATATTTCATGCATATCAACCTTTTCTCTATTTATTAAAATTACATTTCATTTACATGAAGCTACTGGCGCTTTTGTTATGCATGACGTGCTTTGGCAGATCTGTGGCTGCACATCCTGAGCTCTTACAACAAGTTTCTTTGCAATACAGATAGTAGTAACATCTCTATTGGGCTGTTTTTTTTAGTTTTTTACAGGAGGCAGCAAAAATCTTAAGTACTTAAATGCATTTACAACCGGGCAAAAAATATATGCCTTTTTAGCAATTAAATTGTTTTGTTTTCTTTTGATGCAAATTCGTGCTCGTGTCCTAAATTTTTAAGAAAGCTTGGGATATTCCACAGAAATTATTTTCAAAACATTATGCACTCGATCATTTTCCTACCAGTGCCTTGCAGCTGGTAGCTGATTTTTACACCAGCCACGTACAAGTGTTTAAATGCGCATTTGGGAGCATTCTCTTGTCGCCCTTTTGCTTAGAAGACAACGTGCAGGGACGGTGTGTCTGTAAGCCAACACACATCAGTTTCATGTGCCAGCCTAAAAGCTGTCTCTTCTTTAAGAGGGGAGGGCCCCTTCAACGCCCCATCCTCAGGGTCAGACCCCCATACTTTGGTATTGTGAGGTGAGAGTTTCTGTTGTCGGCCTGAGGCTGACCAGCAGGTGTGAATGGGCGCAGTCTCAGCTCTGCATAACAAAGAGCCAAGTGATGGACACTTCAGTCAGGCCTATTTCACCTCTGGCTGCCGGGCAAAATAAAGAGCCTTAGCTTCACGGGGTGGGGTGGGGGAGTCTATGCTGACGTGTGAGCCCTCCCTCCGGTTGTCTTTTACTTTTGTTCCGTTTTCAGTCACTCAAAAGAACCAAGCAAATTTACCAGCAAGAAATGCTCTTCCCCGAAAACTAATCCATGCCTCGTCACGGGTAGTAAGCATATAAATACAATTACAATGAGTTCTTTCAGAAAAATGAAAAGATTTAGGCAGATGTCCAATGAAAGGATGACAAGCTCACGGTTTTATTATACTATGAGAAGACTGTTTCATAATGTAGGAAGGTGTGTACTAGCTCAAAGGAGGCCGTGTTTTCCACATGTGAGGTGCGGCTCCTTCTTTAAATTGGACTCTACAGTAACTGACTTGAATGTCCAGGCTCTGATGAGGTGCACAGTAATCTGAATTAGATGCGTTTATATCAGTGAGCTTCAAGAAGGGCGCTCATTCAAATACACAACATATTTTAGCACAACATATGAGTTATCTACAAAAGTAGAAAACCGCTAAATATGTGTTATGCACATGAGCATCCAAAGCTAAGTTACAGGTTATCAACAGTGAAGTATCAGTAGTAATAGGACAATGTAAGTAAATATTTCACTGACATTTGCCCCTGGAGACCTGGGTTATAAACTTCAGTTGTGCACTACGTTTGCATTTATGAGCACACCATCAAGTGCTCCTTTAATACTACTCTCCAATCTCAGGCGCTCATAATGGCCAAGATGGATAAGTAAATAAATGAAAAGTAGCAGTAAAGCACTTGTTTAAAAGCATATCATGAATACTCTTTAAAAAAAAAAACCAATGAAAACTGGTGAGTGGATTGGGAAGGTGTGAAGGGGTGAAGGAACACAGCGAGCTGGGGGGCAGCAATATGAGGAGGAGAGAGCAACACAAGTGCGCATGGGACAGAGAAGCGCCTGGGCGAGAGAGCATCTTAAAGGTGGCAGAAGAGCACATGAGGTAGAGAACTGGAAAACACACACACTGTCATGCAGCACTTAAACAAAAGTCACCCCAAAGCCATCCAACCAGTAAGCAGGTATAGGAATTCCTCTTAATTTTGGTTGCTAATAAATTTGCACCTGTTTGACTAATCTCCACAAAACTTTGCAGACCTATTCTTCCTGCTACATTGGCAGATGACGCAAAGCTTTCCAGTGATTGGTATATAGGTTGCAAAGATCAAAGGCTGGGTTGTCCCAAAACGCATGTTTCCACCAATGCATTTCCCACAGACTTTTGTATCTAATGTAGCATGAAAATGATTGAACGGATTTACATGACATTTTGGCAGGAATAGATATTATGGTGCTCAGTTGATCCTTATGAGCACTACAGGTAAGTAAGGTAAGTATTTTTAAGTTACTAGGCATTTTAACTTTGTGATATCAGTGGCAGCAGTGTTTTTGCAACATTTCACAGCGTTTTGCAGACATACCATGGTACATAGGAATTACAAGTCCTTATATGATTGGCTAATGACTGCATTTACAAAAGTTAAAGGCAGTGATGTTGTTTTTAGCTAGACATTTTTCGATGTATGTCAGTATTAGGTTTGATATTTTACCCCTACCTTTTACCACTTAAAGCGGTGATAGGTAGGTAAAACTATTCATGATTTTTTTTTTTTTTTAAATGTACAGAGTACTGCAGTACTGCCTCAGGAGTATTTTGGTACTAAAAATAAATTTTAAAAAGTGTTAAATATTTACAAATATACGGTAGTACCCTATATTTTTCCCATTTATAAATCTTCAGTAAAAAGTCTACGAAGTGCCACAGTAATACCTACAAATTATTGCGCTACTTACATTTAAAAAAAGAATACACAGTTCTCCCATAACTGCTGTAAAAATAGATTGAAATGTATAAATACATTTCTCTACCTATTAACACTTTAAAAAGAAGTAATAGGTAGGAATCAACATTAAAACCTACTACTTACCCAGATCGAACATCGTATCCCAGAACGCAGCGAAACGCAGAATGCAGACAAAATGTGCTAAAAATCATATGAAAGCCTTTTACCTTTAGTAAACGCAGACATTAGCCAATCACCTACAGCCTTATTATACACATGTACCACGGTATTCTTTGGTATACCACTGCACAATATATATTTATTGTATTTAACATTTTGTAACTTTATAACTACTTATTGTTTTCACATATAATCCCAAAACCTACCATTTGCGCCAGATAACATCTTCCTGCCACATTACGTCTACATCGTTAGCACAATTTCAAGCTACGTCCCTTTCAATTACCACACTCCATTGTATGCCACTGCACTCTGACACTCCAATCTATGCCACTTCACTCCACGCTATTGCACTCTGTCACTCCGCTATACGCCATTCCACTCAAATCCACTGTACACCACTCACTCTACACCACCACACTGTACACTACTAAACTCAATGCCATTTCATGACACTCCAGTGCATACCAATCCACTGCACACCATTCCATTCTAAGTTACTTCACTATTTGCTGTTCCACTGTATGCAACTTTGCTATATGACGCTACACTCTCTGCAATTCCATTCTTTTCCAATGCACGGTATGCCACTTCAGTGTACACTGCTGCACTTCCAGCTATTCCTCTGTACGCCAGTGTACTTTACACCATGCCACTATATGCCACTTCATTCTATGACAATCCACTGTTTCTAACTCCATTCTATGGTATTACACTCAACACTACTCCACTCTACCCCAATCCAATCCACTCTACTGTACTACACTCTACGCTATTGCACTGAACTACACTCCACTTTACGCCACTCTATTCTATGCTATTCCAATATATCCCACTCCACTCTACATCACTCCACTGTACACCAATAACACTCAATGTTATCCCACTGTACACCACTCCACTGTGCACTCATCCAGTGTATGCCCCTCCACTCTATGTCACTCCATTCTATGCTATTCCACTGTATGCCACTCCACTCTACATCACGGCCCTCTACGCCACTCCACAGTATGCTATTACACTGTACTCCACTAAACTCTACCCCACTATACTGTACCCCACTCAACTGTACTCAATTCCACTCTATAACTGTCCACTCCAAGGTATTCCACTCTGACACTCCACTCTATTCCACTACACTGTAGGCCACTCAACTCTATAACATTCCAGTCTATGCTTTCCCACTGTAAGCCATTACACTGTACCTCACTCCACTCTACTGTACAACACTTCAGTCTATGCCGCTCTACTGTACACAACTTCACTCTAAGACTCTCCACACTATCCTATTCCACTGTGTGCCACTTCACTCTAGGCCACTCTAATATACTCCACTCCATTATACAACACTCCACTTTACACCACTGTACTCCACCCCACTCCACTCTATGACAATGCACTGTATGCTATTACACTGTACATCACTCCGTTCTGCACCACTCCACTGTATGTCTCTCCACTCTACACCAATCCACTCTACTCTACTACACGCTATGCTATTCCACTATACAACACTTCATTCTACGCCACTCTACTTTATGCTATTCCACAATATGTCAATCCGGTCTGTCACTACACTGCATGCCCGTTACAGTTAACGTTATGCACTCTACATCACTCTGCTGTATGTTACTCCACAGTATGCCGCTACAGTCTACCCCACTACACCATAGCCCAGGTCACTCTACAATACTTCACTCCACAGTATTCAACTCTATAATAGTCGACTCTGTACCACTAGATTTTACGCTCCTCAACTCTACACCACTCCAATCTACGCCACTCAACTCTACCCCACTCCAGAGTACACTATTCCCCGTAAGCCGCTCCAGAGCATGCCACTCCTCTACACCACTCCACACTGCACTATTCCAAAATACACCACTATACTGTACCTCATTCCATTCTACATAAGTCCAATCTACAACACTCCACTATATGCTACTCTATTCTGCACTATTCCACTGTATGCTGTTCTACTCTAAAACATTCCAGCGTGTGCCACTGCACTGTACACCACTCTACTGTATTTTCTTGAACTGTATATTACTCAACTGTACAACACTACAGTGTAGCCCTCTCCACTGTATGCTACTAAACAATACACCAACACTCTACACTATTCTAGTGTATGCTATTTCACTCTGCCACGCCACTCTATGCCACTCTAATATACGCTATTCCACTGTACGCCACTCCACTTCATGCCACTCCTCTTTATGACAATGCACTGTACACTATTACCCTATACATCACTCCACTGTACGCCACTCCACTGTACGCCACTCCACTCTGTCAATCCACTCTACCCTACTCTACCCTATTCTAATGTACAACACTACTATAAAGCACTATAAGCCACTCCATAGTACACTATTACACTGTAGGCCACTGCAGTCTACCCCACTACAGTCTAGTCTGCTCCACTCTACAACACTCCACTATGATGTATTCCACTCTATTACACTCCACTCTACACCACTACATTGTACAACACTCCATTCTATGCCACTCCAGTCTACCCTAATCCATTATACACCACTACATTGTAGCTCACTCCACTCTACACCACTCTCCTGTACGCTACTCTATTGTACACTATTCTACTCTATGCCACTCCATTCTATGCTATTCCACTGTACGCCACTATAGTATGTACTACTCCCCTGTATTCCACTCCACACTATGCTATTCTATTGTACCCCACTACAGTGTACCTCACTCCACTCTATGCCATTGAACAGTAGAACACTCCACTGCATGCCAATCCACTCTATGCCTTTCCTCTGTATGCCACTCCACTATATACTGTTCCCCTCTATGCCACTACACTCTGCGACAACCACAGTATGACACTCCACTATATGCTATTACACTCTACACCACTATATTCCATGACATTCTACGCTATTGTATTGTATGCCACTGTACTATACCTCACTCCATTGTAATGAGCTCCACTCTACGCCAGTGCACTCTACGCCACTTCACTGTATGCAATAACACTCTACACCACTCCACTCTTTGCAACTCCACTGTATGCTATTCCACTGCATGCCACTCCCCTGTACCACATTCCACTGTATTCTCCTCCACTCTGAAATAATATACTATTGTCTACATTAATACACTTTATGGCACTCTTGTCCACTGTACTGTAACACACGCCACTTAATAACACTCCACTTGATGACAGTAAACTCTACAATTTCAAAACATGTTTTATTAAAAATAAAAAAAAATCGAGATTTAATGAAAAAACAAAGGTTGAAACTTTGTTATATTTAGGACAACTTTATTTATTCTTTCTACACAAGCTAAATGCAAAATACGCACACATTAGAAATTCCTCAGTTATGATTATACCATAAATTTAAAATGTATGCATCATCTTTAAATTTATATAACTTTATAATTTAGAAACACATATTTTTGTCCACTTTAACCTTTGTTTGTAGCGAACGAATAAATTAAGTTATACCTTTTTTTTTACTGATATAACTATACATGCATTCAAGACGCAATTGCAAAGAAATTAACCATTCACTGACAAATCTATTAAGAAAGGAGAAATAAGCCATCAAACAAAAGAGTGTAGTACATTATATTCAAGTTAAATTCCTTGCAAAAAATAACAGGAACACTGTTTGGTGTAGATTTAATCCTCTGGATGTCCCAGCACATATTGAACAGTTGAGGTAAACTGCAAAAAGAGTTGGCTCTTTAGTTGTCATTACCTGGGCATTAGACACTAGATACTAGACATGGCCAACTGCAACATCTCTCTTCCAAACCCCATAGGAACTGCTAGGAAAAAATGTTACATCACTTCATCCTCCCTACTGGGGTCCAATACCCATACCACCCCTACAGGCCTTTTATAGGTCAAAAACTGCATACACTGAAATGCAGGGTTACTTTATGCCTCCCTCTTTAAAAAAACCATTCCAAATAACAAAAATGGCCATTGGTACAGTAATTGTCCATTCTCTGAGCCCCTTGCAGACAGTAAAGTATTCCCAGTCCCCCCTCCTCACTTACCTAAGGGCCCCCATCCCCTCCAAGTGACTAAGCCTCTTACATTTATCTTCATCAGATCAATGAAGCAACATTCTGGAGTCCTGCAGCTTTAGATTTATGCAGGGTACTATCACCATTCCCCCATGTGAAATATTAACTTGTCTTTCTCTCTGCTTATTCAATCAATAATCAGTCACTTCTCAGCCTCCTTATCTCTCCTCCATTCATCTCCAGAAAGTGCAGCTATTAGTCTGACAGAGAGGGATATCCAAATTATTGCTCACTTTTTAAAGGTCATTTTTATGTAATTCTTCTTATCCCACTTTTGAAATTCCTCCAGCTACAAGCTCATTCATTGCATAATAAGTACAACATTTTTACATGTACCTCTTTTCCACTTCATAATATTGGTAGGTATATTTTACCATCATGCAGTTAACAATTTGAGCTCTCTAAAAAGCACAATTAATAATTACAAAAATATATATTGTTTACTGACTGTTCTTACACATTTGGTTAGGCTGTATGCTTAGATCTCCACTGTAATTTTGTAGAATAAAAATATATGAGTGAGCCACATTTAAAGAATGCAATTTTTAAAATAAAACAAATGTTTTTCTGGCGGAGGCCCGACTCTGTATTGGACAATGTGATTGCTTTGGGAAGGTGTTGGAGGAATTAGAAGTAATGTGGTTGAATGAGGCAGAACTATGGGGATTATTATGAGTTTGGCAGACGGGAAAGCAATTCTGCCAAATGCCCGTCAAGGTGGCTGCCGCCTATGCATCGAACTCCCCACCAGAGTCATTACGAGTTTCCTGCTAGGTCTGCGGGCGGAAACCTTCGTTTTTGCCTGCCAGCCTAGTGGGAAACAGGTTACAGCATTGTATCCGGCTCATAATCGAGCCAGCGGCAATGCTGTAACCAGCAGGGTGCGCCAGCACCCTCGCATTGTTCACTGTCTGCAAAGCAGACAGTGAACATTGTGATGGTCCTGGGCAGGGGGGCCTCCTGCACCTGTTCTCTGCCAGCCTTTTCATGGCAGTGTTACCACCATGAAAAGGCTGGCGGATTACGATCTCCGCCACCACCAGGCCACCGGGATCCATGATTCTGCTGGAGCTGGCGGTTCCCTGATGGTCGGACCGCCAGGATTTTAATGAGGCGGTCAGACCACCACACCCTAAATAACCCCTATGACAAATGTTATCTTTACACACTATCTTTGTGGGGGCTTAGATATCACAGTACCGACACACGATCTTTGTGGGGGCTTCAACATTGCTATAATGAAACACTATCTTGGTCGGGCATGAACATCATTATAATAAGACATTGTAGGGCATATTTAGCAAAGAGTTGCATCACCCTTGTGCCACGCAAACATAGAAAGAGGAAATGCCTCAGAGGATTGTTTCTGTGCAGGTAGGTGTCCCTTCTTGCAAAAAAACAATCCGGCTTACAATGTGGACACTCTTGCACAATGGTTAGCACTTGGCAGCACATTGTGCGCCAGCGTAAGGAAATGATAGGAATGTGCTGTATAATGTTAAATATGGTGTATTCCTGCCCTTTCCCTATCAGACAGTGCAGTGCAGCAAGGCGGCTTGCTGCAGCTGCAATGGCAGAGAGTTTCCAGGTCACCTAAGTCCTGTATAGGCTCAGCCGTGGTTCCTAAAGAGTGCGTTTAAATTCTGCTGCAGAGGTATTGCAATTGGCATAGGTGACCAGAGCATCCAGGAAAATTCTGTACATTTTGGCTGGAGGGAGGTAGGCTCTATGGATGATACAGAACTAGATTGATTTGAAGCGAGCATTCTGGGAGCCCTTCCGGGGTTGTTCAAGAATCCTGGACCATTACATAATGTGAAAGGCTCTGCCTATCTCTGCCAACCATGCGCCTCTGATGGGTTGTAGCGAAATTTTGCAAATGAGCTACCAAGGCCCTATTTAGCCAGATTATGAGTCTACGTTCCATCATCAATGTGTGTAGGGGATTAGAAAGCTGGTTAGTAGCTGGTTCATATTCCCTTGCATTCAAGGATCGCTAGGACATGATGGACTCAGCCATATTTGGTGAATTGCACCTCCCCCATTGTAGGAGGCTGGACTGGCTTGTAGTGAGTACCAAGGGGTACTTGCACCTTGCACCAGGCCCAGTTATCCCTTATTAGTGTATAGGGTGTCTAGCAGCTTAGGCTGATAGATAATGGTAGCTTAGCAGAGCAGCTTAGGCTGAACTAGGAGACGTGTGAAGCTACTACAGTACCACTCAGTGTCATATGCACAATATCATAAGAAAACACAATACACAGTTATACTAAAAATAAAGGTACTTTATTTTTATGACAATATGCCAAAGTATCTTAGAGTGTACCCTCAGTGAGAGGATAGGAAATATACACAAGATATATATACACAATAGCAAAAATATGCAGTATAGTCTTAGAAAACAGTGCAAACAATGTATAGTTACAATAGGATGCAATGGGGAAACATAGGGATAGGGGCAACACAAACCATATACTCCAAAAGTGGAATGCGAACCACGAATGGACCCCAAACCTATGTGACCTTGTAGAGGGTCGCTGGGACTATTAGAAAATAGTGAGAGTTAGAAAAATAACCGTCCCCAAGACCCTGAAAAGTGAGTGCAAAGTGCACTAAAGTTCCCCTAAGGACAAAGAAGTCGTGTTAGAGGAATAATGCAGGAAAGACACAAACCAGCAATGCAACAACTGTGGATTTCCAATCTAGGGTACCTGTGGAACAAGGGGACCAAGTCCAAAAGTCACAAGCAAGTCGGAGATGGGCAAATGCCCAGGAAATGCCAGCTGCGGGTGCAAAGAAGCTTCTACTGGACAGAAGAAGCTGAGGTTTCTGCAGGAACGAAAAGGGCTAGAGACT
The DNA here is from genome assembly GCF_031143425.1 of Pleurodeles waltl. Lineage (NCBI taxonomy): Eukaryota > Metazoa > Chordata > Amphibia > Caudata > Salamandridae > Pleurodeles > Pleurodeles waltl. The sequence goes on along the minus strand of NC_090445.1, from coordinate 149,974,129 downwards.
TCCCCTTTGGTGGACTGATCCCTCTCGCCGTGGAGAGTCGTGCAGAAGTGTTTTCCCGCCGAAAGAACGCCAACAAGCCTTGCTAGCTGCAAATCGTGCGGTTAGCGTTTTTGGACGCTGCTGTGGCCCTGGAGGGACCAGGAGGTCACAAATTGGACCAGGAGAGAGAGGGGACGTCGAGCAAGACAAGGAGCCCTCTCAGCAGCAGGTAGCACCCGGAGAAGTGCCAGAAACAGGCACTACGAGGATGCGTGAAACGGTGCTCACCCGAAGTCGCACAAAGGAGTCCCACGTTGCCGGAGACCAACTTAGAAAGTCGTGCAATGCAGGTTAGAGTGCCGTGGACCCAGGCTTGGCTGTGCACAAAGGATTTCCGCTGGAAGTGCACAGGGGCCGGAGTAGCTGCAAAAGTCGCGGTTCCCAGCAATGCAGCCCAGCGAGGTGAGGCAAGGACTTACCTCCACCAAACTTGGACTGAAGAGTCACTGGACTGTGGGGGTCACTTGGACAGAGTCGCTGGATTCGAGGGACCTCGCTCGTCGTGCTGAGAGGAGACCCAAGGGACCGGTAATGCAGCTTTTTGGTGCCTGCGGTTGCAGGGGGAAGATTCCGTCGACCCACGGGAGATTTCTTCGGAGCTTCTGGTGCAGAGAGGAGGCAGACTACCCCCACAGCATGCACAAGCAGGAAAACAGTCGAGAAGGCGGCAGGATCAGCGTTACAGAGTTGCAGTAGTCATCTTTGCTACTATGTTGCAGGTTTGCAGGCTTCCAGCGCGGTCAGCAGTCGATTCCTTGGCAGAAGGTGAAGAGAGAGATGCAGAGGAACTCGGATGAGCTCTTGCATTCGTTATCTAAAGTTTCCCCAGAGACAGAGACCCTAAATAGCCAGAAAAGAGGGTTTGGCTACTTAGGAGAGAGGATAGGCTACTAACACCTGAAGGAGCCTATCAGCAGGAGTCTCTGACGTCACCTGGTGGCACTGGCCACTCAGAGCAGTCCAGTGTGCCAGCAGCACCTCTGTTTCCAAGATGGCAGAGGTCTGGAGCACACTGGAGGAGCTCTGGACACCTCCCAGGGGAGGTGCAGGTCAGGGGAGTGGTCACTCCCCTTTCCTTTGTCCAGTTTCGCGCCAGAGCAGGGGCTAAGGGGTCCCTGAACCGGTGTAGACTGGCTTATGCAGAATTGGGCACATCTGTGACCAAGAAAGCATTTCCAGAGGCTGGGGGAGGCTACTCCTCCCCTGCCTTCACACCATTTTCCAAAGGGAGAGGGTGTAACACCCTCTCTCAGAGGAAGTCCTTTGTTCTGCCATCCTGGGACAAGCCTGGCTTGACCCCAGGGGGGCAGAAGCCTGTCTGAGGGATTGGCAGCAGCTGCAGTGAAACCCCAGAAAAGGCAGTTTGGCAGTACCAGGGTCTGTGCTACAGACCACTGGGATCATGGAATTGTCCCAATAATGCCAGGATGGCATAGAGGGGGCCATTCCATGATCTTAGACATGTTACATGGCCATATTCGGAGTTACCATTGTGAAGCTACACATAGGTATTGACCTATATGTAGTGCACGCGTGTAATGGTGTCCCCGCACTCACAAAGTTCAGGGAATTGGCTCTGAACAATGTGGGGGCACCTTGGCTAGTGCCAGGGTGCCCTCACACTAAGTAACTTTGCACCTAACCTTTACCAGGTAAAGGTTAGACATATAGGTGACTTATAAGTTACTTAAGTGCAGTGTAAAATGGCTGTGAAATAACGTGGACGTTATTTCACTCAGGCTGCAGTGGCAGGCCTGTGTAAGAATTGTTAGAGCTCCCTATGGGTGGCAAAAGAAATGCTGCAGCCCATAGGGATCTCCTGGAACCCCAATACCCTGGGTACCTCAGTACTATATACTAGGGAATTATAAGGGTGTTCCAGTAAGCCAATGTGAATTGGTAAAATTGGTCACTAGCCTGTTAGTGACAATTTAGAAAGTAATGAGAGAGCATAACCACTGAGGTTCTGATTAGCAGAGCCTCAGTGAGACAGTTAGGCACTACACAGGGAACACATACATATAGGCCACAAACTTATGAGCACTGGGGTCCTGACTAGCAGGGTCCCAGTGACACATAACAAACATACTGAAAACATAGGGTTTTCACTATGAGCACTGGGCCCTGGCTAGCAGGATCCCAGTGAGACAGTGAAAACACCCTGACATACACTCACAAACAGGCCAAAAGTGGGGGTAACAAGGCTAGAAAGAGGCTACTTTCTCACACCCATAGAGCCGGATACTCAGTAAGCTCTATGAAGGTTAATAGTTGGCTGTTGTGAAAAAGGTACCCCAGCGTGGAGATTCTCGCCTGGTCTCAATATCGCAGTTCCTGCTTAGTCAAGTATTCATGCTCCTCTGGAATATGGTTCAGAGGCAACAAATGGCCATTTGGAGGAGAGCCCTGAGTAATACAAAAGCCTCTTGCAAGGCTGTTCTGGGCCACCAATATAAAACAAGGAAAGTTGACCCGACGACTAGCTCCGGGGACCGGTACTGCTAAGGCCCTCTCGTCTGATAGTGAGGGATTATGGGTACTGGTATCCTCCAAGTAGGACTCAGAAATCCAGTGGGCTGGCTTCTGCAACTCGGTTGACAAGCGGTAGAACTCAAAATTAGGGTCCCCCATCCCACTGACTCCAGTAGGAGCTGGAATTTGGTTAGAGCTATCTTATGGCGAGAACTATGTAGAACACGCTCGCCAAGTAGTCTATTGAGTACTCAGAAAATGCACTGGAGAAGTGCCAGTGGAAGATTGACAAAATAATTAAAAAGTCAAGGGGCAGCATCATCTTGGTGATGGCAAGGCTGCCCAATGGAGACAGGGGAAGCAGCCCCCAAACGTCACCTGAGCACAGAGGGGCGTCACTGCTGCTGTAAGGTTACCATCCAGGAGGTCCTGGTATTCATGAAAGATCCAGATCTTCAGACATCAGAAGGACGAGGCCGTCCAGTGTACTGGACCTCTTTCAGGGGCCAGTCCTTCTTGTGTGTGGGCAGCCAGGAGCTTCAACCCGAATGCAAGTAAAAACGTAAGAGGGAACTTCCCTGTCACGTGCCCCTGCCCATTGGTAGTTGCTCTGACATGAGGTGACCCACAAGGACCAAGGCAGAAGGATCCGAGAACAGCAGCTGGATCAATCAGATGGTGCGAGCTCTAAAGCCAAACTTTGCGAGGACCTTGAACAAGTATGCCCAGCTCAGGGAATGAAACTCTATCTCAACATCTGAAATGAAAGCCGCCACCGGGGGCCAGCACTTCAGGGCAGTCTTTATGATTTGGTATAGCCTCCTAATATCCAGTGAAGTACTGTGACTGGGTCAATATGTTTCAGGTGGGGGGAGTACTCATTGTATGCTGTCAGCTAGAATTTTGCTGAACATTTTATAGTTGATATTACAAACTGCTGTGAGGAAAAAATTGGGTTTGTGAGGTGCTGCTCGGGTTTTAGCAATCACGCTAATGTTGCCTCAGAGGGTGGTAAGCCATCGGTTCCAGGAGTCTTGTCAAGGGATTTGAATTTGGAGGCTAAAAATTAAATAAGGATCCTCCAATTGATTTGTGGGAGCAGTGCAGGTGCAGTAAACATTATAGTATGGATGATGTGTGGCTGAAATTTAATTTAGAAAAGCTTCAACCTTCCTATTAAAGGTTTTTTAATTTATGTTTGTTTGCAAATTAAATAAAATGTGTTATAATTTGTGTATGTGTTTGATGAATGCTTGTTTCAGTATCTTTTGTGTATTGTTTTGCATTTCAAATAATCAACAATGTTTTGGGCTGGAGTTCCCGGCTTCCACTAATGACTCAGTCGGGGTCCCTGGATTCCAATAATGATTTAGTGGGAGTCCCCGGGTTCCAATAGTGATAAAGCGGGGGTCCAAATAAGTCGAAAGGTTGGGAACCACTGCCATAGGGAATACCATATAGGATCGTTGAAAATCATGCTAGGAGTAATGGAATATCCTATCATAGCCACAGTGTGGTCTTTAGTGGCTGCCTTGCCTGTCTACTGATGAACCATGCCAATAAGCACCCAGACTTGTCATTCTCCGAGTAAGGGACAACCACATGGCCTTATTGGCTAAGCACCATAGCCACTCCACCAGCAGCACCTCGTCCTCTAGAAACTGAAGGCAGTGATACTGAAGAGAAAGGTTGTCAACCATCATCCATTCAATTTTGAGGGATTGTTGTTCAATATTCAAATCCCAAGGTATTGCATGCCTTTCACCCAAGGTCAAACGGATGCACACCCTTCAGGTGACCACTTTAAAGTCTGTCCATTCTGTAGCCAGGGATGAGGTGGATCTTTTATTGTCCTTAACATAGTTAGTCATTTGATCCGCTAATGTGCCTGTTAGAACTCTGATTTTTGGTTGTATGTACCTTATACAAGCAGGAACCACCACTTCTAGTCAGGGTAAGCTAAATACACAGTAAGAGATAATCTGTGCTTACCCTCTAAAAAGGTAATATGTAAAGTATTTGTGCAACGCACACATACGGTAACACAATACAAACACCACAAAAGACTCCACATAGGTTTAAAACAATAGAGAATATGTATTTGAATAAAATGAGACCAAAATGACAAAAAAGTAAAGAATAAACCAAAATTAGTGTTTAGAAGTCAAAAGGTCACACTAAACTGGAGTAAATCCAAAGTTTAGGCTGACCCCTATAGGGGCAGGCTGGCTACAGGACTGACACAAAGCCGATGAAAGAGTACCTGATGGAGCAAGTGCTGACGTCAAGAAGTGGCGTAGAGGTGATGCATTGGTTCTGATCCACACAGACGGGTCTGTATCAAACTCAGTTAAAATGAATGCAATGCACTGTGATGTCCTTTGATTGGCTCTGCGTCACTGTCGAAACTCACAGTTGGGTCCGTGTTGTCGTTGAAACGGCAATGCATTGGAGGGGGACTGCATTGGTTCGGAGCAGTGCAAAAGCTCAAATGTGTTTATTCTTGCAGTTTCAAACCCACTTCCAGGGCCCAGGACTGGATTGCTACCACAGGCAAGGGTAGGACTCACAGATGGCAGAGTCCAGCAGCAACAGCAGAGTTGCAGGCAGTCTTTGATGTCCCTGAGACTGTAGGAGAATGGGGGAAAGTCACTCTGGGTCAGTTGAGAGGGGGCCAGCCCTTCCTCAGTTGGGAAAAGATCAGCAGGCAGCAAGGTAGCTCATCAAGGCAGAAAGCAGCCCTTCTTGGAAAGTAGTCCAGCAGTGTGGCACTCCTTGTAGCACAGCAGTCCTTACTCCAGGCAAAGTTCTTCCCAGGTCCAGGTGTGTATTCATTTTGTGGGGTCAGGGACCCAGTTCTTAAACACAAATGTGCCTTTTAAATAGGGGTGACTTCAAAGAAAGGTATTTGAAGTGCTCAGAGGTCATTTCTTCCTAGCCCTGGCTCCGGACTACCGGTAGGGGGTAATCACCCCTTTGTGTTGGGACAGGCACCTCCCTATTCAAGTCTAAGGCCCTCATTACGACTTCGCCGGTCCTTTCACAGGACCGTCGAAGCTGCTGCAGGCAAATGACTATCAGTATTCGAGGTTTTTTGCCCGCCATATTAGGAGTGTTCCGCTGGGCCAGCGGGTGAAAACAGTGTTTTTGCCTGCTGGCCCAGCAGAACACTCACTACAACATTGACGCTGGCTCGTAATTGAGCCGGCAGCAATGTTGTGGTGCGTTGGGTGCGATAGCACCCGTCAGCTTTTCACTGCCCGTAATTCGGATAGTGAAATGCGCGATGGGGCTGTCAAGGGGGCCCCGGACGCCCCCAATCCACCCCCCTCTCCAACGTGGTGTTGACCACAATGGAAAGGCTGGCGGATGGGGACTCGTAATCCCCAGGGCAGCTCTGCATGCAGCACTGCCCTGGCGGATTACAACCGCTGGGACCGCCGGGACTGCCAGGCTGCAGGCTGGCTGCAACCTGGCGGTGTCAGCGGTTGGACCGTGGTAGCTCCACCACTGTCATAATGGGGCAGTCGGACTGCCCTGTCTGCGCCTGTCCGACCACCATCGCGAGACCGCCAGCCTCGTAATGAGGCCCTGTCAGCTCCCCTCCACCCTTCCTACCCAGGAAGGCTTATCAAAATGCAGATTAGTGCTCAGACAAACCAAACCTTCCTGTGTTTGTGGCTGGCAAGAGGGAATGCACAAAGTGTAGCTGCCACTCTCCGCAGATGTGTATTGAAGACAGGCTGCAAGACACACAGGGCAGTAAGAGCAGAGAAATGCCCACTTTCTAAAATCTGACTTTACCAGTAAATAGGATTTATCATCAACATTCCAATGATGTGAAACATGATGTAGCTACTCCTTTCTGGTCAGGAAGTACAGCTTAAAAGTATATTAAGGAATTCCCAATGCTGGTCTATGAGAGGAGTAGGCCTCACAATAGTGAAAAATGACTGAGTGTTTTTCACTACCAGGACTTGTAAAACTTAAAAGTACATGTCCTGCATTTTACTTACATAGCACCCTTCTCTATGTGCTGCCTAGGGCCTACCTTAGGGATGACTTATATGTACAAAAGAGGAGTTTAAGGCTTAGCAAGAGGTTTTAAATGCCAAGACTAGATGACACTCACAGGCTCTGCAATGGCAGGCCTGATACATGTTTGAAAGGCTATTTGTGTGGGTGGTACAATCAGTGCTGCAGGCCCACTAGTAGCATTTAGTTTACAGGCACTGGGTATGTGGTATGTCACTTAACAAGGGGCTTACAAGTTAAATATGCCAATTGTGCATACACTAATTTTACCATATTTGGGGGGGGGGAGAAGTCTTTGCACTTTAGCACTGGGCAGCAGTTGTAAGGTTCTCAGAGTCCTAAGGCCAACAAAAAAATACAACAAAACTGTGAAGCAAACTGGCAAAACATTTGGGGTAAGACCACCCTAGAGATGACAGGTCTAACAGTGCATCCGAGGTCTGTGTCCTCAATCTTCGAAGGTTGTATTAGCCAAGTGAGAATAGGGGAGGGTTCTCTGCCTCAGGATTAGCAAAGCATTAGGGGATTGTGGTCCGAAACCATCCAACCCAGGTAATCAGAATAGGAAACTGACGGGCAGAGGGCAATAGAACACACCATCCTGTGCAGGCAAACTTAAAAGTGTTGTATCGGGGAGAAGGAGTGGAGTTTTACCCCTGATTGTGAAAGTGCTATGCATCCTGGAGAGATCAATAAGTGAGTCAGGAGGGCAGGTCCTGAGTGCTGGCGACACGGGAGTTTTCAGAGTGAGGAGGGTGTGAACTGTCTAACCGTTTGTTTAAGATGCTGTTGAAATTGCCTTCTGTGACCCTGTTTTTCTATTGAAGTAGAGAGGTGCTGCAGGAAAGGAGACTGGTCAGAGTTAGGGGTGTAAATGCTGCCTATGATAAGTGGGGAGACATCCAGTTTGACTTTCAGCAGTACAAATCTACCCTCAAAGTGGGGACTTAAATACAATCATCTTCATACACTATCTCTGTGGGGACTTGAACATCACTATAATAACACACTGGGGGTCATTCTAACCCTGGCGGTCCAAAACCGCCAGGGCTAAAATGACGGGGGCACCGCCAACAGGCTGGCGGTGCCCCGCTGGGCATTCTGACCGCGGCGGTTCGGCCGCGGTCAGAAGTGGAAAACCGACGGTCTCCCGCCGGTTTTCCGCTGCCCAAATGAATCCTCCATGGCGGCGCAGGAGGATTCTGACACCCCATACCGCCATCCTGTTCCTGGCGGTTCTCCCGCCAGGAACAGGATGGCGGTATGGGGTGTCGCGGGGCCCCTGGGGGCCCCAAAAAGAATTTCAAAGCAAACACTGCACCCGTCGCACCTTCCCACTCCGCCGGCTCAATTCTGAGCCGGCGTCCTCGTGGGAAGGTAGTTTTACACTGGGCTGGCGGGCGGCCTTTTGGCGGTCGCCCGCCAGCCCAGTGTAAAACACAGAATAGCCGCAGCGGTCTTCCGACCGCGGTGCGGTATTCTGGAGGGGGGAAGTCTGGCGGGCGGCCTCTGCCGCCCGCCAGACGTAGAATCACCCCCACTATCTTTGTGGGGACTTGAATATCACTATAATGACACACTATGGCCCTCATTACAACATTGGCGGTAAAAGCCGCTTACCGCCGTGCAGAAGACCGCCAACACACCGCCGCGGAAATCCGCCACAGCTATTATGACCCACAGCACTGAATCCGCCAAAATTCAGACACCCACACAAGTCCGCCACACCAAAGGTCAGTGATAAACTAGCGAAAACAAAACCTCCACCGTCACGCCAACAGAAATACGCCCACACTATCATGACACACAAATCCACGTGGTGGTCTTTCAACCGCGGTATTCCATTCGCGGTACACACCGCCGCGCTCAAAATACACACACATATACAAAACACAGCCACATTGGACAATTCAAAATACACACACCTGATACACATACACACACCACTCCCACACACCCAATACAATATAAAACACACACCCACATCACCCACAAACCCCTACAACAACAACTGAGAAAGAAGCACAGAGAGAGACACCACCATCAACAATACTAGCATCCACAGGCACACCAGACCATCACCCACATAACTTCCACGCACCTCACACAACACCCCACTACATATCAGCACACTTATCACCACACACACCACCCCACACATCACCCACACCACCCATTGGCACAGCAAAGACACCCCAGGTTCTCGGAGGAGGAGCTCAGGGTCATGGTGGAGGAAATCGTCCGGGTAGAGCCACAGCTATTCGGATCACAGGTGCAGCACACCTCCATTGCAAGGAAGATGGAGCTATGGCATAGAATAGTGGACAGGGTCAACGCAGTGGGGCAGCACCCAAGAAATCAGGAAGAGGTGGAACGACCTACGGGGGAAGGTGCGTTCCGTGGTCTCAAGACACCACCTTGCGGTCAGCGGACTGGCGGCTGACCCCCTTCTCCTCCCCCACAACTAACAACATGGGAGGAGCAGGTCTTGGCGATTCTGCATCCTGAGGACCTCGCAGGAGTAGATGGAGGAATGGACTCTGGTAAGTCAAATCTTAACTATTACATCCCCCACCCTACCAGCATGCCATCACATACCCCCACCCTCACCCTCATCACTCCAACTCCTCACAAATGTCCCAACATCACAAACCATACATCCCAACACCAAGCCCTGCATGCAACACCAAAGCATGGACACCCATCACCAAAGCATGCCCACTGCACAAACCCATACACCTCCCTAAACCATCATCACACAAGGTCCCACACAGGAATGTAAGCACTGGGGTACACGGTCACCCACCCATTGCACACCATGGCACACTCAGATGTAATAAACATCCTTTTATACCCCTGCAGGACCCCTATCCAACGTCACCGGACAGGAGGGTCCACACATGTCCACACCACCAACAGAAGAGGCCCACAGTGATGACAGCAGCTCTGTCCAACTGGATCTAGATGACCAGCCCGGCCCATCGGGGACCTTGGGACAGTCGGTTCCCATCACACAGTCACAGGCCACTACAGAGCTTCCCCCCTCTGGAAACACCAGCACTGCACACACCCAGCGGGCCCATACCTCTGTCCCCAGGACACGTCAATCAGCAGTGTGTCCACCACTACAGGGAACCCAGGCTAACCCACCACCCCAACAACAACAGGGACCTGGGGACAGTGGCAGTGGGCACACGGTCCAGGGGACGGGGGCCCAGGAACACAGGGGAACTGGGAGGGTTGCTGTGCGACAGGGGGAGGACAGGCTAAGGGAACCCACTCTCCACGAGGCCCTCTCCTCCATCATGGGAGCATACCACCACTCCCAGGAGATGATGGCAACGGTACTGGCCAAGTTTCAGGAGACCCCAGCGCCTGCAGGAGGAACAGTATTTGGGATTCAGGGAGGAACTCATATCCCTCAATTCCACCCTGGACACCATCGTAGGGGTGCTGAAGGAAGTACTCAACACCAGGAGGGACACTGTGGCACAACAAGGGGCCCCTGACACTAGCCTGGACGATGAACTGCCCATCACCTCCGCCGGCGCTAGTGGACAGGAGGCACAGCCACAGGACCACCACACCAGCACCCCACCCCCTGCAGAGGGAGAACCACCCCGCAAACGGTCCCTGAGATCCAGGACAAAGACAGAAAATGATGCCAAGACCCCGCCAAGAAATGAGACCACCCTGAATGTCATCCTTCTGTCCCACTTTGTCACCCTGTCCATCCTTAAACTGACCCAGCTCCACTTCCTATGCCCATTTGGACAATGCACCTGTGAGACTAATAGACTGGACTCTGCCATGGACATTCCTCCACCATCACCCCTCACCATTTTGCAACCCCCTCCAATATTGAGCACTTAAATAAACACCCTTGAAGCACAAAACAATCTGGAGTCAGTCTGTGATTTCGGAATAGTGTATTAGCAATTACTGTGGCAAAAAGCTCTTTCAATTGTAATGTCAACATATCTATGTCACACAGCTCTAGTCCATGAGGAATCAAAGCAGATGTCACACAGTGGGACCCACATCTGTGAAATCGTAAGGGAAAGTGACAACTCAGTGACCATACACTGGGTGAAAACGACAGACAGTAGAGAGTTTGTAGTGTTAAAGTACATGTAGTAGGCAGGTTTGTATTCTTACCTGTGTCTCACTGGAAATATTGCAGCGTCACCGAGTCCCTGTTGTCCATATCCTCTTCTTCTGCTTCCTCGTCTTCACTGTTCACAGGCTCCACAGCTGCAACAACACCGCCATCTGGACCATCCTACTGCAGAAAAGGTACCTGTTGTCACAAAGCTAAGTTGTGAAGCATACAGCAGGCCACGATGATCTGGCACACCTTCTTTGGTGAGTAGAATAGGGATCCACCTGTCATATGGAGGCACCTGAACCTGGCCTTCAGGAGGCCGAAGGTCCGCTCGATTATCCGCTGTGTTCGCCCATGGGCCTCATTGTAGCGTTCCTCTGCCCTTGTCCTGGGATTCCTCACTGGGGTCAGTAGGCATGACTGGTTGGGGTAACCAGAGTCACCTGCAAATGGCGAGGGACAACTGTTAGACACACACTAACCTGTAGGGATAACCCCAGACCCAGACAACCATTCCCACTGTCTTGCTTCCAGGTGCTCACCTAATAGCCACACACGGTGCCTCTGGAGTTGACCCATCACATAAGGGATGCTGCTATTCCGCAGGATGTAGGCGTCATGCACTGAGCCAGGGAACTTGGCATCCACATGGGAGATGTACTGGTCTGCCAAACATACCATCTGCACATTCATCGAATGATAACTCTTCCGGTTTCTGTACACCTGTTCACTTCTGCAGGGGGGACCAAAGCCACATGGGTCCCATCAATGGCACCTATGATGTTGGGGATATGTCCCAGGGCATTGAAATCACCTTTCACTGTAGGAAAATCCTCCACCTGAGGGAAAACGGTGTAGCTCCGCATGTGTTTCAGCAGGGCAGACAACACTCTGGACAACACGTTGGAAAACATAGGCTGGGACATCCCTGATGCTATGGCCACTGTTGTTTGAAATGACCCACTTGCAAGGAAATGGAGCACTGACAGCACCTGCACTTGAGGGGGGATTCCTGTGGGATGGCGGATAGCTGACATCAGTTCTGGCTCCTGCTGGGTACACAGTTCCTGGATTGTGGCACGGTCAAGCCTGTATGTGATGATCACATGTTTTTCCTCCATTGTCGACAGGTCCACCAGCAGTCTGTACACCGGAGGATGCCGCCATCTCCTCACATGTCCCAGCGGACGGTGCCTATGAAGGACAACAGCGAGCACAGAGTCAAACAACTCAGAGGTACGTACCCACAGCTTACACAGAACACGAATCCTAATCCGAAAAGTGGTCTGTATGTGTGTTGAGTCTAGGCCTAGGTATGTGTGACACAGTTAAAAATGAAGCCATGTGTGCCCCTGAAATTGTGGCTGCCTGACCTCTAAAGTGGGACAATGGGATGTGAGGTAACTGCGCTGGCATTGTACACTGTCGCGGTAGGCGGTCGAAGACCGCAGCACAATGGTGCATTGGTTAACATTGGACCCTATGGGTCCCAGGAGCCAATGACGATGTACGCCGGCGGTGACGGTACGCACCGCCGCGGACGTGACCGCCATTTTCTATCTGTTCAATCACTCAATGCCTGATTTTCGACAGGAGAGGACTTACACTGCAAGTGCTGCTGTGACCTCGGTCTGGAAGAGACAATGGCTCGAGTGTCTGGGGAAAGGGCCCCTGCCTTCACATCGGAGGAGTTGGAGAAACTCGTGGACGGGGTCCTACCCCAGTACACGCTAATCTACGGCCCTCCAGACAAACAGGTAAGTACACTGGGAGCATGCTGTATGGGCTATGCTTGTGTGGAGTGGGGTGGATGTAAGAAGGGGGGGGAGATTGCGGCGTGCATGAATAGACGGTGAGTGCATGTGCCACATGGCAAGGGTAGGGATGGGGGCCAATGACAATGATGGTGCAGTTGGTAATAAGTTTCTCTTCCCCCTGTACAATTCATGTAGGTCAGCGCCCACCAGAAAAAATATATTTGGCGTGCCATCGCCAAGGACGTCCGGACCCTGGGGGTATACCACAGACGGAGCACCAACTGCCGGAAAAGATGGGAGGACATTCGCCGCTGGAGCAAGAAGACGGCGGAGGCTCAGCTAGGGATGGCCTCCCAACGTGGGAGGGGTGCCCGTCGCACCATGACCCCCCTGATGTACAGGATCCTGACGGTGGCGTACCCGGAGTTGGATGGGCGCTTGAGGGCATCACAGCAGCCACAAGGGGGGTGAGTACACTCTCATCCTGCTGATTTTGCGCGCAGTGGAGGTGTCTGGGTGGGGGAGGTGGGCTGTGGGTTTCCCTAGGCCAGGGCGAGTTTAGTAGGCAAGGTCCCTCCGTAAGGCAGGCCATGTGGCACCCCACCCCACCTCTGTAGAGTGCCAAGTACACCTAGTCATGCCCCTGTGTCATCCATGTGTGCAGATGTCGTCCATAGCCTAGTAGGCCATTTCCCAGGGATTGAACAGTGGAGCACAAGAGCGCGGCGTAGTGCAGGTGGCTTCTGTGTCTGTCGTGTCTGCCAACGGTAGTGGTAATGCATGCAATGAACATGTCTTTCTTCTGTCTCCCCCCCTTTTTGTGGTCTCCCTGTTCTTGTTTGCATTAGCATCATCAGGCGGAGGAGCAGTGGCACCGGAGCATGAGGGAGCTGCATCCCACATGGCCCTGGAGGGCGACACTACGGACTCGGAGTTCACCAGTGGGACGGAGGGCGAGGGGAGCTCCACGGCAGGGACAGGAGCCGACACCAGCGACACGGACTCGTCCTCTGATAGGAGCTCCCTTGTGGTGGCGGCAACATCTGTGCCCCCGCATCTACAGGTACAGCCGCCACCGCCCCTACCAGCACCGCCCTCCCAGCAGCCCCTCAGCCTTTGCCCCGTACCCGCTCACCCAGGAGGGTGGGCATCACCTTCGGCCCAGGCACCTCAGGCCCTGCCCCAATCACCCCTGCTGCCCTCAGTGAGGAGGCCATTGACCTCCTCAGGTCCCTCACTGTTGGGCAGTCTACCATTCTGAATGCCATCCAGGGTGTCGAAAGGCAGTTGCAACAAACCAATGCATTCCTGGAGGGCATTCATTCTGGTCAGGCGGCCCTTCAGCAAGCTTTTCAGACTCTGGCCTCAGCACTGATGGCAGCCATTGTCCCTGTCTCTAGCCTCCCCCCCTCCAACTTCCTCCACCCAGACCCAATCCCCTGTACCCCAGCCTATCCCAAGCACACCTTCAGACCAGCATGCACACACGTCAACACACAAGGGAAGCTCAGGCAAACATAAGCACCACACATCCCACAGGCACTCACGCAAGCATCACACACATGCAGACACACCAACATCCACTGCCTCCACTGTGTTCCCCTCCTCCTCGTCTCCCTCCTCCCTCCCAGTCTCGTCTACACTCACACCTGCATGCACTACATCTACAGCCACTACTGCCATCACCAGCACACCCACCACCACACCCCGCTCACGTGCAGTCACCACCCCCACTACCATTCTCACATCCCCTGTGTCCTCTCCCAGTGTGTCTGTGACGCCATCTCCCAAGATTCACAAACGCAGGCACACACCCACCCAACAACCATCCACCTCACGACAGCCTCCAGCGCATGCACCTGCACCCAAAGTCACCAAACGTAACCTCCTACTACCACCACCTCTTCCTCCACTCCCAAACCCCCTCCAGCTACCCGTCCCAGTGTGTCCAAAAGAATTTTCCTGTCCAGCCTTGACCTTTTTCCCACACCTCCCCCACCCCGTCCATCTCATAGGTCCCGAAGTAGCACCTCAGCCACAACATCTACGGGACCAGTGGTGCCTGTTGTCACAGGTATGTGGAGTGCACCGGCCACCAGGACAGCCAGTGTGGCACGGAGCCACAGCACAGCCAGTCCCCCCCCCTGTGAAGCATCAGAAGTTGGCCAGTGCCCGGCGGGAGAGGGGGAAGATTCCAGCCACCAAAGCTGCTCCCAGGGGTCCCGGTGGGAGTGTGGAGTCAGCTGTTACACCTCCCAAGGTGGGGAAGGGCCACAAGAAACCCGCCAAGTCTGGGAAGAGCTGCACGGCGGAGAAGACCGCCATCATCCCCGCTGCCCAGGAGGCCACTGCCAGCCCCATCCCAGCTGCCCAGGAGGCCACTGCCAGCCCCATCCCAGCTGCCCAGGAGGGACCTCCAGCCCCAGCCCAGCTGCCCAGGAGGGCCCCGCTAGACCCAGCCCAGCTGCCCAGGAGGGCCCCGCCAGCCCCAGCCCAGCTGCCCAGGAGGGCCCCGCCAGCCCCAGCCCAGCTGCCCAGGAGGCCACCGCCAGCCCCAGCCCAGCTGCCCAGGAGGGCCCCGCCAGCCCCAGCCCAGCTGCCCAGGAAGCCACCGCCAGCCCAAGCCCTGCTGGGCCATGAAGGACCGCCAGCACAAGCCCCGCTGGGCCATGAAGGACCACCCGCACAAGCCCCGCTGGGCCATGAAGGACCGCCCGCACAAGCCCCGCTGGGCCATGAAGGACCGCCAACTCAAGTACCGCTGGGCCGGGCACCGCCAACTCAAGCACCGCTGAACAGGGCATCGCCAACTCGAGCACCGCTGAACAGGGCACCGCCAAATCAAGCACCGCTGAACAGGGCACCGCCAAATCAAGCACCGCTGAACAGGGCACCGCCAAATCAAGCACCGCTGAACAGGGCACCGCCAAATCAAGCACCGCTGGGCCAGGCCCCGCAAACTCAAGCACCGCTTAACAGGGCACCGCCAAATCAAGCACCGCTGAACAGGGCACCGCCATATCAAGCACCGCTGAACAAAGCACCCCCAAATCAAGCACCGCTGGGCCGGGCACCGCCAACTCAAGCACCGCTGAACAGGGCACCGCTGAACAGGGCACCGCCAAATCAAGCACTGCTAGCCCATGAGCGGCAGGGGCACTGACGCAACTGGGTCCGTCACAGGGTGAGTGATGCACTCTGGGCACCAATTCCCCTCCAGAACCAGTGGAGACATGTATCCACTACCTCTGTCCTTCACAGGATGAAGCACTCTGGGCACCAGTTCCCCTCCAGAACCAGTGGAGACATGAATGCACAACCTCTGTCCTTCACAGGATGAAGCACTCTGGGTACCAGTCCCCCTCCAGAACCAGTGGAGAGATCCATCCACTACCTCTGTCCTTCACAGGATGAAGCACTCTAGGCACCAGTCCCCCTCCAGAACCAGTGGAGACTGTCATCCACTACCTCTGTCCTTCACAGGATGAAGCACTCTGGGCACCAGTCCCCCTCCGGAACCAGTGGAGACTGATATCCACTTGAGAGACTGTGGCTTTGCACTCCCCAGGATACTGCAGTGGGCAAACCACCCACTGGAGAGACTTGAGAGATTGTGGCTTTGCACTCCCCAGGATAATGCAGTGGGCAAACCACCCACTGGAGAGACTTGAGAGACTGTGGCTTTGCACTCCCCAGGATTGAACAGTGGGCATTGAGCCCCCTCGTGGATCTGGCGTTGTGCACTCATCCGGCTGAGGTGCCCCCCCCCTTCCCTTCCCCCTGAGGTGCCTGTTGTATTTCTATCTGATGCCCCTGCAGTGTTCTCTCTGTTTTGATCGGGTATCGAGTGTGGGCCTCGCCCATGCATTTTGGGCCCAGTGGTCCACAGACTACCTGGACTTGTATTATTGGTGTATTTATACACTATATTTGTTTATAGTGTATATATATTTTTGAGTACTGGATTTTAATATATTACAATGGTTGCACTCATTTCCTTTCGTCTTTGCATTCTTCTGGGGGGTATGGGGGGGTGTAACTGTAATGTATCAACATGTATTAGTGTGTGTGTTGTAGTGGGTGAGGGTGGGGGTGGGGGTGTTGCGTGTGTGTGTCCCTGTTTTTTGCCTCCCCTGTGTCGTAGGTTCAGTACTCACCGTGGTCTTCGCCGCCGGCGTTCGTGCTCCTGGAAGAGGAGCAGGAAGACTATTGCAGGTAGAATTAGGAGTTCCGGTTCCATGGTGTCCTTGTTCCTCGTGGGGTGTGTAGAGGTGAGCGTTTTCCCTTCGGAATTCCTGTTTCCGCTGTGTTTTTATCCACGGTGAATCCGCCCCGGAAAAGATGGCGGATTGGCCTGTCATAATAGTGTGGGCGGTACATTGTCTCCCTCCTGTCTGTTGGCGGTGACCGCCGCGCTGTTTGTTTGTACCGCCGTGGCGGTCGGAGTGTTAAAGTGGCTATCTTTGTTGGCGGTTTCCGCCACGGTCGTATTTGCAATTTTTTTACCGCTGGCCTGTTGGCGGTCTTACCGCCGCTTTAACACCGTCCGCCAGGGTTGTAATGACCACCAAAATCTTGTGGGGACATGAGCATCACTATAACAGCACACTATCTTTGTGGGGACTTGAAGATCGCTATAATAACACACTATCAATGTGGGGACTTGAACATTGATATAATAAGACGATACCTTTGTGGGGACCTGAACATCACCATAATAACATACCATCTCTGAGGGGACTTGAGCATTTTCAATAATTACACACAACCTCTGTGTGGACTTGAACATAAATACAATAGCATACCACTGGTGGATACTTAACCATTCCCATAGTTACTGTAAGGAAATGGCTCCCTGTTGCAGTTACCCCCACTTTTTGCCTGATACTGATGCTGACTTGAGTGAGAAGTGTGCTGGGACCCTGCTAACCAGGCCCCAGCACCAGTGTTCTTTCACCTAAAATGTAACATTGTTTCCACAATTGGCACACCCCTGGCACACAGATAAGTCCCTTGTAAAAGGTACCAGTGGTACCAAGGGCCCTGTGTGTTGGTGGAGAGAAAAAAGGCAAAGTCGACATGGCATCCCCCTCAGGGTGCCATGCGCACAAAATACTGCCTGTGGCATAGGTAAATCACCCCTCTAGCAGGCCTTACAGCCCTAAGGCAGGGTGCACTATACCACAGGTGAGGGCATAGCTGCATGAGCAATATGCCCCTACAGTGCCTACGTCTATTCTTAGACATTGTAAGTACAGTTGTGGCCATATTAAGTATATGGTCTGGGAGTTTGTCAAAAACAAACTCCACAGCTTCATAACGGCTACACCGAATACTGGGAAGTTTGGTATCAAACTTCTCAGAATAATAAACCCACACTGATGCCAGTGTTGGATTTATTAAAAAATGCACACAGAGGGCATCTTAGAGATGCCCCCTGTATTTTACCCAATTGTTCAGTGCAGGACTGACTGGTCTGTGCCAGCCTGCTGCTGAGAGACGAGTTTCTGACCCCATGTGGTGAGGACCTTTGTGCTCACTGAGGACAGAAACAAAAGCCTGCTCTGGGTGGAGGTGCTTCACACCTCCCCCCTGCAGGAACTGTAACATCTAGCAGTGAGCCTCAAAGGCTCAGGCTTCGTGTTAGAATGCCCCAGGGCACTCCAGCTAGTGGAGATGCCCGCCCCCTGGACACAGCCCCCACTTTTGGCAGCAAGTCCAGGGGAGATAATGAGAAAAACAAGGAGGGGTAACCCACCAGTCAGGACAGCCCCTAAGGTGTACTGAACTGAGGTGACCCCTGCCTTTAGAAATCCTCCATCTTGATTTTGGCGGATTCCCCCAATAGGAATAGGGATGTGCCCCCCTCCCCTCAGGGAGGAGGCACAAAGAGGATGTAGCCACCCTCAAGGACAGTAGCCATTGGCTACTGCCCTCCCAGACCTAAACACACCCCTAAATTCAGTATTTAGGGGCTCCCCAGAACCTAGGAAACTAGATTCCTGCAACCTAAAGAAGAAGAAGGACTGCTGACCTGAAGCCCTGCAGTGAAGACGGAGATGACAACTGATTTGGCCCCAGCCCCACCGGCCTGTCTCCCTACTTCAAAGAAAACTGCAACAGCGACGCATCCAACAGGGTCCAGCGACCTCTGAAGCCTCAAGGACTACCCTGCATCTAAAGGACCAAGAAGCTCCCGAGAACAGCGGCCCTGTTCAAGAACTTGCAACTTTTTGAAACAAAGAAGCAACTTTTAAAGACCACACATTTCCCGCCGGAAGCGTGAGACTTTCCACTCTCACCCGACGGCCCCGGCTCGACCTGCAGAAAACTAACTCTACAGGGAGGACTGCCCAGCGACTGCGAGCCCGTGAGTAGCCAGAGTTGACCCCCCTGAACCCCCACAGCGACGCCTACAGAGGAAATCCAGAAGCTCCCCCTGACCGCGACTGCCTGCTTCAAGGAACCTGATGCCTGGAAAACACACTGCACCCGCAGCCCCCAGGACCTGAAGGAACCGAACTACAGTGCAGGAGCGACCCCCAGGCGACCCCCTGCCTAGCCCAGGTGGTGGCTACCCCGAACAGCCCTGTCTGCTGAAAAGACCCCGGGGTCTCCCCATTGATTCCTATTGAAAACCCGACGCCTGTTTGCACTCTGCACCCGGCCGCCCCTGTGCCGCTCAGGGTGTACTTTCGGTGCCTGTTTGTGTCCCCCCAGTGCCCTACAAAACCCCCCCCGGTCTGCCCTCCGAAGTCGCGGGTACTTACCTGCTGGCAGACTGGAACCGAGGCACCCCTATTTCCATTGAAGCCTATGTGTTTTGGGCACCACTTTGACCTCTGCACCTGACCGGCCCTGAGCTGCTGGTGTGGTAACTTTGGGGTTGCCTTGAACCCCCAACGGTAGGCTACCTTGGACCCAACTTTGAACCCTGTAAGTGTTTTACTTACCTGTGAACTTAACAATTACTTACCTCCCACAGGAACTGTTGATTTTTGTACTGTGTCCACTTAGCTCATTGCCATTTTTGCCAAAACTTTACATGCTATTGTGATTATTCAAAGTTCCTTAAGTACCTAAGTGAAATACCTTTCATTTGAAGTATTACTTGTAAATCTTGAACCTGTGGTTCTTAAAATAAACTAAAGATATTTTTCTATATAAAAACCTATGTGCCTGGAATATGTCTTTGAGTGTGTGTTCCTCATGTATTGCCTGTGTGTGTACAACAAATGCTTAACACTACCCTCTGATAAGCCTAGTGCTCGACCACACTACCACAAAATAGACCATTAGAATTATCTACTTTTGCCACTATCTTACCTCTAAGGGGAACTCTTGGACTCTGTGCACACTATTTCTTACTTTGAAAAAGTATACACAGAACCAACTTCCTACAGTTACACACAAGCTCTGTTTAGACTTGAACATCATTAGCTTCACATTGTCTATATGGGGGTTTCAGCTTTGCCCTTACACTCTATTTCGGTGGGGAATTGAACTCAATCATCGTCATGCACTAACAATGGAGACTTGAATATTCCAATAATCTCACAATATCTTTGTGGGCACCTGGACATGATTACATTTACATACTATCTCTGTGAGGACTCCTGTAATCATATGCAAGTTCTGTGGTGACTTCAATAATCTTATCTGCACATTCTGCTTTGTGGGAACTTTCATCACAGCTGATGACTCCAACTCTATACAGATTCTAGTGCTATTGTCTTCACATAACTTCTCTATTGATATTACCACACACAACCCCAGTGCAGTGATGGCATTCCAACTCTGTTGGCATCATCCAATACTATACCCATGCAGACTTTTATATTACATGCATTCCTAGAGGGGTGTGATCTAATAGCTATTTTGGAAAACATGTAAGCAGCTAATCAAGTTCTGGGTTCCACTTGACCATGTTCCTTGGTTCCATGTGTTAATTTCTTTGTATTAGTTCCCTTATCTTCAAAGGTTTTGAACACTAATAAATAGGCTAAATACAGTTTTAAATGCCTTTCTGTAATTATGATATGAGGTTTTCCGACACATTAACACAATCTGTCTTTTGTGTACACCCCGAGTATATTTGCAGCAATTCACATATGAATAGATTATAATGCTGTTTGTGTAATTGTTGATAAAATAAACATTTAGCCATGTGCCTTTGGCCGTGTACAATCAAAAATAGTATTATGGACTAGTTCCTCACAAGGATGGTAGCATATGTTCAAGTCCCCACAATGATGGTTCTGTGCGCGCAAATAAATAACAATATATTTGCAAATTTGAAGCAGGATACTGTATCATAATTTTTTTCTTAACATTTTGCCCTGACTAGAGTGAGGGTCTCTATTTGGACAGGGTGCAAAGACCCCATTTCTAACATGCAGGAATCCACAAAATTCCAAACACCAGAATTACCCCACGTGGGCTAGTAAAAATGCTGCACCACTTGTGGTTGGGCCCGCGACTGGAAAGGTTAAAACCGAGGTCAATTGGAAGGTTCCTATTAACCTTGGTTTGATCTGTTCCTGTTGCGGGCACTAGGTCGAGCCACAGAGATGGGGCATTGTTTTATTGGCACACGTGAAGTAATGCTGGGTAGTAGGACTTTTTGTAGATTCATGCGAGTTTCAGGAGTTTCCATTACAGATATGTCAAAAATGTTTGATTTCAGGTAAAATTTCAGGCTTGCAGTGCATTGTGGGGAAATAAAGCTCATGGGATCCACACAAGTCACCCCATCCTGGATTCCCCTAAGTGTCTAGTTTTTGAAAATTTACAGGTTTGCTAGGTTTCCCTAGGTGCCGGGCCCAAAATCTACAGCCATCCACTTTGCATAAAACAGGTCAGGTTTCAATGGAAAAATGTGATGTGCCCATGTTGCATTTTGGAGCGTTTCCTGTCTTGGGCACTAGGCCTACCGAAACAAGTAAGGGACTATTTTATCTGAAGACTTAGGGGAATGCTGGGTGGTAGAGAGTTTGTGGTTCTCTGCTGATTCGAGAAGTTTTCATCACAAAAATGTGAGGAAAATGTGTTTTTTAGTCAAAGTTTCAGGTCTGCAGGGTATTCTGGGTAAAAGACCCTGGTGAGAGCTACACAGTCACCCCGTTCTGAATTTCCCTAGGTGTTAGCTACTTACTTTGCAAAAAATGGGCCCGTTTTGATTGGAAAGTGGTGATGTGCCCATGTTGCGTTTAGGGCTGTTTCCTGTTGTGGGCACCAGGCCTACCCACAAAAGTGAGGTACCATTTTTATTGGAAGACTTAGGGAAATGCTGGGTGGATGGAAGGTTGTGGCTCTCTGCAGATTCCAGAACTTTTCATCACAGAAATGCAAAGAGCATGTGTTTTTGTAGTTAAAGTTTCAGGATTGCAAGGGACTCTGGGTAAAACAGCCTGGTAAGAGCTATACAAGTCACCCCATTCTGAATTCCCCGCAAGGTGTCTAGCTTTCAAAAATGTACAGGTTTGCTAGGCTTCCCTAAGTGCTGGTTAAGCTAGGGCCCAAAATCCACAGCTACTCACTTTTAAAAAAACAGGTGAGTGGAACAATGTGATGTGTTCATGGTGTGTTTTGGTCCATTTCCTGTTGCATGCACTTGACCCACCCAGATAAAAGAGGTACTAATTTTATCAGAAGACTTAGGGGAATGCTGGGTGGAAGAGAGTTTGTGACTCCTGGCAGATTCCAGAAATTTCCATCACAGAAATGTGAGGAAAATGAGTTTTTTAGTCAACTTTTCAGGTTTGCACGGGATTCTGGGTAAAACAACCTGGTGAGAGCCATGCAAGTCACCACATCCTGGATTCCCCTAGATGTTTAGTTTTCAAAGATGTACAGGTTTGCTAGTTTTCCCTAGGTGCTGGCTGAGCTAGGGCCCAAAATCCACTGCTGCCTACTTTGCAAAATATGAGTCTGTTCTAAGTGGAAAAATGTGATATGGACATGTTGCTTTTTGGACCATTATCTGATGTGGGCACTAGGCCTACCCACACAAGTGAGGTACCATTTGTATTGTGAGACATGTAGGAGCATAGAATAGTAGGCTATTTATCACCAATTGAATTTTGCTTCATTTGTGCCTTCCAAATGTAAGACAGTGTGTAAGAAAGAAGACATTTTGAAAAATACCCTCTAAATCATATGCTCTTACAGGTACCCATAACTTGGAGATTTACAAATAACCATTGCTCCTGAATTCCATATCTTGTGCCATTTTCAGAAATACATATGTTATCCTGATGCCCATTTTTCACTCTACATATTTCCCACAGACCCTTAACCCAAAGGGTCTAGCGAAGGTAATGCTATATTGCTTTTGTAAACCAGTCATTGTAACAAAAAGGTACAGATGAAAACATTGTCACAAATGGCTGTTTCTTTCCTACTTGTTTTCAATATTTATTTATTTTAACATTTAGGGCCAAATTACAAGTTTGGTGGTCAAAGGATCGCCTCACTCTTGGTGGTCAAACTGCCACATTACAACCCTGGCGGGACCACCAGGAGCCACCGCCAGAATCATGGATGCCGGCGGGTGGTGGCGGTCGGAGTCTTGGTCAGCCACGGCAGCACTGAGTTCAGCACCGCCGTGCTCATCACAAGTCCTATTTCCGCCAGCCTTTTCATGGCATGTTCCTACCATGAAAGGGAGCCGTGACACTGTTTCCACCAGCCTGACCAGTGGAAATGTCATAATACGATGATTCCGCCGGTCAGTCTGGTGGAAACATTGTAATACAACTGGTGGGAAGGCTGCCTGTAGGACGGCAGCCAACTCCCCGTGGCTTTGGAAGTCGGATCATTCTGACTGCCAAAGTCGTAATGAGGCCCTTAGTTTCATTGGGATACCCTTGAAGGATCTACACATATGACCCCTTGCTGAATTCTGTCCACGTTTAAGAAATATATAGATTTCCTAGCTCACCCATTGGTTTCACACTGGTTTCCACCACAAACTGGTAGTAGGTTGAAAGCACAAAAAATAGGAAAAATGTGCTACCTCTTTGAAAAATGCCAAAACTGTGGAAAAACAATAGATTATTTTGATTCAGCTCTGCAGGTTCCTGAAAGCTGGGAAGCTGATGACTTCAGCACATCAAACCATTCATTGATGCCATTTTTATGAAAAAAACATACACTTTTATCTAGAGCACTTTTTTTCACCCCCCCACCCCCCAAATCACAATTTAGCCATATTATGCCTATTCTCTCGGACTCCCTACAGATAAATCAACAAGACCTAGGTACTTTTAAAATCCACAGGGTGTTGGAAAACTGTTACATAAATTTGCTGTGGATACCTTAGGTCAGTGTTTTTCAACCACTGTTCCGCGGCACACTAGTGTGCCGCGAGATGTTGCCTGGTGTGCCATGGGAAAAATTCGAAAGATTTAAAAAAAAAAAAAAATGTCAAATTTCCGCCCACTAGGGCGGCGGGCGCCGGACTGTAGGGCATTGTGAACGGGTCGATACGACCACGTCCACGCCAGCGCCAACCAGCTTCTCGCCAGGAAAGCCCGTTGCGCGTTCCCATGTCTCCATGGGAACGCTCCGGGCGTCGATGACGCGTTTCCCTGTTTCCAGGGAAACGCTTCAGGACTTCCGGGGGAGCGGTGAAAAGGGGCCGGAGCCGAAAGAGAGGGAGAGCGCGAGGAGGTCAGGACGAGACGAAGGAGTCTCGTCGAGGAGCGGGACGAGGAGGACGAGAGAGTGGCGGTAACGAGAGACAAGGAGAAGGAGGTCTACCACGGAGAAGGTAAGGTTACACATATCTGTGGTCTAGTTCTAAAACATGTGGTCTGAATGCAAAAAGTTAGAGAAAACCATAGCAAGGCTGCCAGGTCTAACAGTATTATTGTTGTAGTTACAGCTAATTTTAGTAAAATTGAGTGCTCAAAATTGAGGTGAGCTACAGCGAGTTAATAAGAATTAAGGATGTATCATACACCTCTTCCTCTCATACACACCAAAACACAAGTTGTTTCTCAAGCAGAGTACCTAGGATTCAAAACTAGAATGGCACTTACCTCACAGAAGGAGTCAGAGTCACAATTCATTGCGTTTTTCATCTGAGGCATCATGGATTCGTTCACCGGGGGCATCATGGAAGTGTTCATCGGGGGCATCATTGAAGATTTCATTGGGGGCATCGTGGTGGAATTCATGGAGGAATTCATCATGGAGTTATGCATATATGTACTTTTATTCTGGTAACATTGAGCCCCATAGCAATGAAAGTTCCAGCACTTTAACTGTAGAAAGATGACACAAACCACAGGTGTTTCAGGTGATTAGAAAGATAAGTGGTTCAGTGCCCTAGAATAGTCACAGTGTGTGGCTTCCAGGGACCCCGATGCTGCATAAACTTGCTGCAGAGGTGCTGAACCAATTTGATGTCTACGTAACCAGATGCTTCTAAACCAGCGTCTCCGAGGTTTCAGATTGAACTCAGTCTCCAAAACCTGATACTTGACCCTTAAAACTGCGCGTTAGTGTTAAAAACACCATGCTATCTTAATCCTTCTGGCGTGTGCATTGACAGTAGATGGAGACTGGGCTCCATGCAGACGACTGTATGTTGAAATATTGTGGGGCAAAACATTTGAGGCCTAAATATCGAGAACCAAAATATTGTGGTTCGGTACACATAATAAGTACAGTTTTGCTATGATAGAGTCCACACAGTTTAAATAGCGGCTCTGATCAAAGCAGGTCCCTACTTCAATCTAGATAGCCACAGAAAGCACACTTCATGTCCTAGATGTGGAGAACCATTATTGGAGACTGACAGGCCTTTCATGACGTGTGTGAGTTACCTTACATCTCCCTCCCTGAGAGTCATTTGACGGCTATTAGAGACCCCCTCACCATTACCCGTTATTGCTTGCACCGGGTAACTCCACTATATACCTGTCACCCCATAACCCCTTCCCCTCTTCTACGGTAATAGAAACCCCAGAGATACCCCGTCACTTACCTTGGTATTATTTCTGTTTTTCTTGCCGGTAATACTGGAGCCACCAGAGCCCACCAGAGCCTCCAACCTAAGGAATAATCAGGAGAAGACAAAGTTAACAAAAGAACCGAACCACCCCAGCCCGCAGGACAAACCTTATAATATTCTATATTCGCACAGATTTAAATAAATATCCATACTTACCATACTACTCAATCATCTGTGCCATGCCTATTCCATCACCTGTGCCATGCCTATACCATCATCTGTGCCATGCCTATTCCATCACCTGTGCCATGCCTATACCATCTGTGCCATGCCTATACCATCACCTGTGCCATACCTGTACCATCTGTGCCATGCCTATACCATCACCTGTGCCATGCCTGTACCATCACCTGTGCAATGCCTATTACTATAAAGGGGCTTCCACTCTAATAGGCCCCCGGCACATGCCCGTGAGTCACATGATCCGTTCTGGGAGCAAGATGTAGAAACCATGCATTCATTCATATAATATTGTGAGACAAATTAAGATGAAAAAAAAAAAATCTAAATAGCAATAACCATTGTGATTTTTTCTGACTATTACTATGATTTTTATTATACAGTAGTTTGGAAAGTTTATTATTCAGTACTTATTATTCATCGAATAAAAGTAAGGGCTCGCCTCTTGCACACGGGCGTTCCGATCAGATCCGCCTGTCAGATCTGATTGGATGCCCTATTCAGCACTATGGAGCAGCGGATGTCAGCTGCGGAGACGGAGCTGTCATCCGCCGGCTCAGCGGGGATCAGCGGATCGATCCCCGCTGAGCAGAGAACGGTCCGCAACGTTTTTGTTTGCCATTAAAGAAACAAATATTAAACCATGCTTGAATGTCGGAACTGGTTACTAAAATTTTTGAATCCCACCACTGATGTTAAGGACTATAAATAGCTCCGGTGTCACTGTTACACTAACAGGAGGAGGACAGGAGGAGACATCGCAGTAGATCGCCGATGAGCAGAAGAGCGCCAATGGATCTGGATTTGGAGGAAACATGAGCAGAAGAGCAGAAGAGCGCTGACTGATGGATCTGGATGGAGACATGCGCAGAAGAGTGCTGAGTGTGACGGACAGCGGCTATCTGGAGGAGACAAGCGCAGTAAGTACTGAGTGACAGTGAGATACTGCAGTGATGGACAAGTTTTTGAAAAGGAAAGAACTGGACTCTGAACAAAATTTGGAGCCAGATGAGAGCCCAAGTATGAGTGGGGATCAAAAGAAAGCAAAGATGGTTAGCTCAAGCAAATTCTCTGGCACAAGGCAATATAGCGAAAGTTATATTTCATTTGGATTTACTTTCACCGGAGATGCAAACAAACCAACTCCACTGTGCGTGGTGTGTGGTGAAAAGCTAGCTAACAGTGCTATGGTCCCAAGCAAACTTAAACGCCATCTCCAAACGAAACACCCTTCGCTTCAAAACAAGAATGCAGACTATTTTGTTTGCCTGCGTGAAAACACGGAGAAAGAGGCAACTTTCATGAGAAAAACCACAAAGGTAAATGAAAGAGCTCTTAAAGCTAGCTATCAAGTTGCTGAACTTAAAGCCAAGTCAAAAAAGTCGCACACTGTGGCAGAGACATTAATACTTCCCGCCTGCAAAGCTATTGTACAGGAGATGCTCGGACCTGAAGCAGCTAAGGAAATAGCCAAAGTCCCTCTCTCAGACAACACAATTTCCAGACGTATTAATGACATGTCTGCAGACATCGAAAGTGTGGTTTTGGAAAAGATCCGTATCAGTGAGAAATTTGCATTGCAACTTGACGAGTCTACTGATATCAGTGGACATGCTCAACTCTTGGCCAATGTGCGTTTTGTTGATGGTGATGCAATTAGAGAAAACTTCTTTTTTTGCAAGGCATTGCCAGAAAAAACAACAGGAGAAGAAATTTTTTGGGTCACATCAGAATACCTTGAACAAGGAGGACTTAAGTGGGAAAACTGCACAAGTGTCTGCACCGATGGAGCTGCAGCCATGGTCGGGCGCACCAAAGGCTTTGTAAGCAGAGTGAAGGAAAGAAATCCAGATGTTATTGTTACGCATTGTTTTTTACACCGTGAGGCCCTCGTAGCCAAGACTTTACCAGCAGACCTAGTTCATGTGTTGGATGATGTTGTGCGCATGGTAAACTTTGTAAAGTCACGACCCGTGAAAACTCGCATATTTGCAGCTTTGTGTGAGGAGATGGGAGCGAAGCATAAAACCTTGCTGTTTCATACGGAGGTCCGGTGGTTGTCGCGTGGCAAGGTCTTGGTTCGTGTGTATGAGCTGCGGGAGGAACTTAAAGTGTTTCTGACAAATGAGAGGTCAGATTATGCAAAGCTGCTTGCAAGTGATGAGTGGTGTGCAAGGCTGGCATACCTGGCAGATATATTTCATCATCTGAATGAACTGAACACACGAATGAAAACCTGCTTACAAGTACAGATCAAATAAATGGATTCCGTTCAAAGGTGCAACTCTGGCATCAACACGTGGAAAGTGGCAATCTTGAAATGTTCACACTCACCAAGCAATGGCAAGGTGTTCACACTGCTGCACTGTGTGAGATAATAGTTAAACATTTAAAACTCTCGAGGAGAAGTTGTCATTTTATTTCTCTTCAGTCTCCACTGAATGCCTTGACTGGGTTAGGGACCCTTATAGCTCAGCATCAGTTGGTGGAAAGGACATGACTTTACAGTAGCAGGAGGAACTAACTGAACTGAGACAAAATCGTGGTTTCAAGCTAAGATTTGCTGATCTACCTTTGGACAGTTTTTGGTTGGATACTGCCAAGGAGTTCCCCCTTCTGGCAAACAAAGCTATTTTGACATTGCTCCCATTTTCCACTACATATCTGTGTGAGATGAGCTTTTCAAGCATGATTGCTATAAAAACTAAATACAGAGAGAGACTGAGAGCTGTTGACGAAGAGCTACGTGTGTGTCTTTCTTCGATTCCAGCCAGAATATCAGCTTTGTGTTCAGCCAAACAGGCCCAGGTTGCGCACTGAATAAAGTATTTTATAATTTTTCATATTTCTGTTTACTTACTATTTCATAATAAAGTAATTATAAAATACTTTCTTTGTGTTTATTTGATTCCTATTCAAGAGAATTACTTTATATATAGTCAATATAGGCACAAAGTTACATTTTTTAACATTTTCTAATGGTGGTGTGCCTCGTGATTTTTTTCATGAAACAAGTGTGCCTTTGCCCAAAAAAGGTTGAAAAACACTGCCTTAGGTTGTCAAAAGGTTATAGCCAAAAAAGGTAAGCTGCCCCATGGGCTGGGGGCAGGCTGGGGGGTGCCCAGCATCTAAGGGGTTAAAAGACCTACAGTGCTTAGTAGTGATGAGAGCGATGCATACCTTTCTTCCAGATAATGGTTCAGCGTTCACCATTAAGGCTTTTGCTAATGCTATGTTTGTTCTGGGAGTACATCATCTATTCTCCCATTCATTCCATCTGAAGCAGAAAGGTGTGGTCAAGCAAGCCAATGGTATTCTTATATAAGCCTTGACTGTAAGGATTGTTGTGGCACTACAACTTATGTCAGGCTCAGTGAGCAATCAATAATTTGCCAAGGGCAGTACTAACATGTCGCACATCATATGCACTTCTGTTTAGCATACCAATGTATATTTTCTCTGCTTTGCTGCTCTCTGGAAAGGTAAAGAGGCCAAATGATTTATCTTATTTGTGTGTTAATCTGTTGCAGAATTTTCATGACCTGAGAGGAAAACTTGCGAACAAAAAGAGTTCTTCTGGTGCTCTTTGCAAATGTAAAGCTGCTGATGAGTGACTACCACGAGTAGGAGAACTAGTCCAAGAAATGATTCCTGAGAAAATGCTATTTGGACTGTCATACAGACCACTTTTGCCATTTTTTGGTGAAGATAGCACTTGTATCATAATTCTGCTGCCATTGCCTGGTGCTAATAAAAACAGGAAGTTGTAAGTGGAGCAGATCAACAAGCATTATGGGCTTCATTATGACATTGGCTGCAAGTGCTGCCTACGACCACGGTGACGGCCGCCAACATACCGTCGCCGTGGCTACCGACCGTCCATGGAATTATGACCGTAGCCGGAATTCCACCAGAAGGCTGGCGGAATTCTGTCTACGGTCATGGCGGCGGACGTCGGTAATGTGGCGCTGCTGCCAGCAACAGTGCCACACCAGCAAAACACCACCTACCGTATCATGTTCCATGACACGGCCTAGCAGTGTTTTGCCGGCGGACCCTACTGCTGGCAGCAGCGCCAGGTCCCGTCTCCTACCGGAGGACCCCCTCGGAGCAGGTAAGTCGGGTTCTCCGACAGGAGAGGGGGGTGGGGGGTTTTGTGTGCGTGTGTGGGGCTGTGTGTGACTGTAATATACACCGGCAACAAGACAGCGTTATCACGCGCTGTCCTTGCGCTCTCCGCACTAATGGATGCATTACTAAACGTATAGTGACTGAAAGAAATAAGGTTGGGCCCAGAGGGACCCCGTGTCTATCTCCGTATGTAACTACGGATATACTATTTGACCAATACTTACGAGTACGGCAAGCCGCATAGTGCCAAAGACAGGAGCACTAGCCACAAAATATGGCAAGACTGACTATTTACATTGGAACCAATGCTATATTTTAGGGGCTACAGCAGCCCTAGTGAAACTATTCTTCATCCAAGTCTGAATCTATGAGCCTTGAAAAAGTCCGCTAGGACGAAACACGTGTTGGCTGTTGTCTGTTCTTGGATTAAACACTCCTTGCAACTCTACTCATTTTGGACTATATATTGATTATAGAGACTCAGAGTGCCCTGGTCCCTGTTTCTTTCTCAAACTGTGTGTGACTGTGTTTGAATGCGTGCATGCATGTGTAATGCGTGTGTGCATGAGTGGGTGTGTGTACGTGCCTGTTGTGTCGTGTGATTGCGTGCGTGCCTGAATGTATGTTTGTGAGTGTTGCTGTGAGTGTGTATAAATGTATACATGCGTGGTTGAATGTGTGTATGCGTGTGTATGTCTTTACGTGTATGTGTGTATATGTGGGGGGTGAGATGTGGAGGGTGAGCGTAGGGGTGGATTGTGGGGAGGGGCAGGGGGCGGGGGAGACCCTTATCAGTGCCAGGGAAGGAATTCCCTGGCACTGATAGTGCCTACCGTCATGGTTTCCGTGTCGGTACAGAAACCACGGAAACCATGGCGGTGTGCGGGGTCAAAATGCAATGGGCAGCTTAGTGATGGCCGCCGGGCTGGAAACTGTAGTCTCCAGCCCGGCGGTCGTTACCGCAGTGGTGGTCGGTGTGTTAACTTGGCAGTTTGGCTTTGGCCAAACTATAAATGTCATAATAGTGGAGGTATGTACCGCCAGCCTGTTGGGGTAATACCTCCACTATTGCACCGACCGCCGAGGTCGTAATGACCCCCTATATGTCTGATTCTGTTCAGTAGCCCTCCACCAACGCCAAAGTGGCTCTAGATTAGACCAGTACATCATCTCCGTGTTCAGGAGTTACCCCAAGAAGAAATAAGCTGAGCAAAGATAGTCTCCCCATTGGAGGGACTGCAGAGCTTCCAGCTGTACACCCAACAAACCCGATAAACACGACCAATTGTGATTTGGTACAACCAGCAAGTCCAACAGCTGAACCTGCTTCAACACTGACTGCATCCACAGCACTATTAGAAGAACCTTCACTAATTAAACAATGAATTGCTTTGCAAGAGATTGCAGTATCCAAAGGTGACTCTGAACCTGAAGAAACACGAGTTGTTCTTGCATTTCTCCAGGAAACAACGATGTCTGAGGTAAGCAGACGGTGAGCTAGATGTTGCTGGGATGGTAGATGGTAAATCCTTCCACCAGGTATTTCATCCTTCCATTTGTGGATTGCAATGCTGATTATCGTCTTGAGGGTGTTGCACGGGCCCTCTTTTCTGGCACTGCACCAACTGGAAAGACCTCCAAAACCGAAAATTGCTTGTCCAGCCTTTCTAGATAGAGAAAGTGTCCTCATATGTGCACGTGAGAAAGGCACACTACTGTAAGACCTAAAAAGAGCGATGTCTTTCCACTATTTTACTGCTTTACCTCTGTACTTTAACCTCTGTTAAGGCTGCCAGGAGAACATTATTGAAATGAAGGAAGTATTGCATTGTCCGTCGAAATTCCACATCAGATTTAAGGGATGGAGTTATTTTTTTAAGCTGATGAATATGTGGTGGAGTTCACTGAATTGCATGTTCGCAAAAAAAGAGAGAATGGTCCTCCTCATGCGGCTGGTGGACGTCCAAAGTAACAAAGCGTGGTGCAATGGTCTGTCTGATGCTCCACAGCAGAACTGGTTGGAAGTGGTCCAGATGATCGGATACACTGTTTAATGCCCACTGCTGCAGAGAATATCCCCTGTGCCATGATCGTTGGTTGAACTGACACCAAGTCGAGTTTTGCATTTGTTGTAGTGTTTCAGTGCACTTGGTTATTAACGCAATAATAGGTCGGGAATACTCCATTCAGAAAGGAATGTAGGCAAGGGTGTTGAGGCCATCTAGTGTAATATATCCATCAGTGAGTGACATGGTTTTTCCTCATCTGATTTGGAGATTGGTGTGGTTGCACTGGCAGTTTGGGGTCCATCTCAGACGGGTGGACTGGGTGTTAATAGCGGCACTAAGGTGCTTCCACTATTATAATCCTAGGCGATGTTGGAAATGGTGGTGGCATATAATTTCAATCCACTGCAGGGCAGTGAGTGAGCAGCCCTTGGTCTGAAGTGCCACAAAGCCTGAACTTCATAACATGGGATGTGAGGGGGTTAATCACCCCATTCAGCCCTGGAGATAAGAGTGCACCCGAAGTGACTTCAAGTCACTCTTGCTATGTCACATAAATGTCACGTGGCTGCCTCAATAGGGGTTTCACCTCTTGCCAACAAAAACAGGGCTGCCATAGATACTTCTCGAAAGACAGGCACACTCCCGCTTCTGTATTAGAATTACACACAACGGGGAGGTTTTCAGGCGAGGCGAGCTGGTTACTTGTTCAGTTGGGGGATATTTAACTGTGCACAAGGGTTTTTCAGACGAAAAAGTGCTACTCATCAACTTCTACTACTGCAATGGTAGTGATGTGTTATTCTATTCTGTGGTGGCAGAAAACCTGGGAACTGTCCAAGCCATAGGTAATATGTCCAGGGAGCGTTAAATAACATCACTGAGCTGGTCATCAAGGGGTTTGAGTGAGGCATCTGAGCCAGGCTGGTAGGACCCTAGTGTGCATTGAAGATCTATTTGAGCTGCAGGAGACTTAAAATCAGAGACACACAGATGAGAGGGGTTTAACTCCCACTCTGACTGTTGAGAGCGATGAAGGTGTTTGGCCTCTAAATCCGTGGAGAGGAGATCACGGATGTTTCAGGGCGCAGACCACACCCACGGCAGCGACATGGCGGTCTGGTATGCTCCGTGTAGGTGACACTGCCCATGAACACTTTCTCCAAGGAAACCTTGAGCACACCGCAGGCAGGCCTCCTCATAGATGAGGCCGGAGATGTGTGTGACTCGTATGTGTTGTACCAGGCACCAACTGGCAGGCGCCGTGATGCCCCGGATGTTGTCCCGCAGTAACTTCTCTGCCTCCTGGCACCCCTATTGTTGAGACCCTTCCCTCCTTTGCCGCGTGCAGACACAGGCCCTCATTCTGACCTTGGCGGTCTTTTCGCAAGACCGCCGAGTTACCGCCGCGGTGAAGACCGCCGACCGCGGCGGTATGCCGCTGTGCGCATTCTGACCGCTGGGAGCGTTCCGCCGGAAAACCGCCAGCAGCCACACTGGCGGTCGGCGGGAAAGTGGAGACTGGTCAACCTCCACCGCCACGCCAGCAGAACACCGCCCACAGAATTACGACCCACATTTCTGTGTGGCGGTCTTCTGTTGGCGGTCTTCTGTTGGCAGTCACCTCCCCATGGCTCCTGTCACCTCCCGGAGGACCAACGCACAAGGTAAGTTGATCGTCCGTGAGGGGAGGGGGTGGGGGGATGTTGTGTGAAGTGTGCGTGCATGGGGGTGTGCGTGGGAGTGTGTAGAGGGGGTGTGTGAGTGCGTGCATGCGGGCGGGGAGTGCTGCTGTGCCTATGGGCAATGTGTGTAGTTCAGCGGGTGCGCATGTCGGCATGTATGTGTGCGGGTATGTGTCCCCGTTGTGTATGTGTGTGTGTAGGGGGTGTGTATATGTGCATGTAGGGGGTGTGTGCATGTCGGGGTGCGTGTATGTGCATGTCGGGGTGGGGGTGGGGAGGGGGTTCGTACCACCTCTGGGGGGTGGCAGGGGGGTGGAGGGTGTGGGGGGAGGACTCGGGGGGGCAGTGGGGGGTGGGGGAGACCCCTATCAGTGCCAGGGAAGGAATTCCCTGGCCCCGATAGTGCCTACCACCATGGTTCGCATGGCGGTTCCCGACCGCCAGAAACTGCGGCGGTAAGCAGGGTCATGATACCGTTGGCGGTCTTGGGTCGACCGCCGGACCGGAGTGCGCAGACTCCAGCCCGTCGGTCATGACCGCCGTGGCTGTCGGAGTGGGGAAGTGGCGGTCGGTCGCGGCGGTGACCGCCGCGGTCAGAATGCCATTTTTAATACCGCCGGTCTGTTCGCGGTCCGACCGCCGTCTCTCCGCCGACCGCCAAGGTCAGAATGAGGGCCACAACAGTTTTTTGTGCTCTGATCCAAAGTAGGAGTAAGGAGTGGTATTACTTCTAGAACTGTCACATATTAGTGCATTGGTAATCCTGCAAAGAAAGCTCTCCAAACACTCACCTGTCTACATCCAGCGGAGACCCTGGTGTT
The DNA here is from genome assembly GCF_031143425.1 of Pleurodeles waltl. Taxonomy (NCBI): domain Eukaryota; kingdom Metazoa; phylum Chordata; class Amphibia; order Caudata; family Salamandridae; genus Pleurodeles; species Pleurodeles waltl. Next base: position 149,939,877 of record NC_090445.1, on the reverse strand, counting down.
GTAAATGCACAGAACTATTAGAACCAGTCTTGTGTTCAGAGGTGGTGAAGCAGGTCCAATTCTATGTTTACACTAATTTTGGCTCTAACAATGGCGCTGATAATGAATTGACTGCTGTCTGTGAGGGGTTTATAGGTTTCTTTATCTCCAAGGAAAACTTGGTATAGAAAAGGCATTGAGAGATAAACTAGCAGGACTTCAATCGAAATTAAAGCCAATGGAATTGCGGTACAAAGATCCGGTGATGAAGAGATTATAGGAAGATTAGACAATGTCTTGAGGTAGGCCAAGAGACAGGCGGCCATGATGGGAAACAAGGTTGTAGCTAGCAGGCATGGGGAGGCTGAGTGGCCAAGCAGGGCAATGGCATGGCTGCTCGAAAGCATTCACAGCCCCACAGGCATCTCAAGGATCAGAGAAAACCGTGTCAGCTTCTTACTAGAGAAAGGGACATTCAAGTAGGGTTTTCCTTCTATTACATGATGATATTGTCCTTACAGAAATATGTTCCCCTGAAACAACTTAGGCACTTGTATCAGATGGTTCTCCCCTGGATGGAAGGAGAATGGAGGGGCACCATTGCCCCTGTCTATGCTAACAGTAAAGCAGCTGGTCCAGACAAAATTACATTTGAACATGGCATTCAGAAACAAATGTATCCCCACTGCTTCTACTACTGTAGAGTGAGGCCAACGGAAAGGGGAAGTCACCTTAAATAACTAGGGCAGCACAGGCCGGCAATTATTATTTTCCTCTTGAAGCCCTGCAAGATCCCAGAAAGCTGTGGCTCACATAGGCCTCTATCACATATCAACTTTGATTAAACAATTCAAGCAAAACATCAGGCAAACAAGTGATTCCCCAATGTTTGGTTTTACCAGACCAGGGAGATTTTATCCCTGGAAGATCCACTTTGAACAACCTGTGAAAGGTGTTTAGTACTGTCCATTAGGTAGACCCCAAACTTGGGAAGCGATGGCCATGCTTGATGCGCTGAAGCTCTTTGATTTCGTATAGTGGTTGTTCCTTATAGAAGTGCTGAGGTTGAGAATTTGTGTGGGTTTGCTTACTCTGGTGAAACTAATGGACCGGTTGGCTGGGTCGCAACAAAGCTGTGTTCTTTTGAACTATTAGGAGAACAAGGCAGGTTTGCCCCCTAACACCTGTGCCCTTGCTCTGAAAGCAGAACCACTGGCTGACCAATTATATTGTGCATCTATGTACATGATAATCTCCTAATAATTAAGAATCCCAGTTTGAATCTTGAGAGTACATGAAAACGTTTTACTCTAATAGTTTGCCCCCAGATACATTAGGAATAACTTGGAGTTTCTGTGTAAGTGGTTGCTATTGGTTGGAAATGGCCCTCTTTGCAGGGTTATCCTCAGATGAGGAGAAGGGTTCCCCCGGGTTTAGTTCAGTGGGCCCTGAGAGTGTTGACCAAGGGATCCCCCTAGCTTTAGAGAAGCACAGAACTGGCAAGAGCCCCTGCAGTAGTGGGCCATTGTCCAGGTTCTATCGCCCTGAGCAGGAAAATCCAGCAAGGTATTGATTGGCCTACCCGGGCTTTAGGCTGGGAGAGGGTTGTGTTGGAAATAGTCCTTTTTGCAGGGTTATCCCCAAACTTTTTGCCTTCTTCCTCCTATTTTTTCAGGTCTGTTTTTGCTGGTTTATTGTCTCTGCGCACTTTACCACTGCTAATCAGTGCTAAAGTGCAAGTGCTCCCTAAGTAAATTAAACTGTTGATTGGTTTATCCATCATTAGCATATTTGATTTACTGGTAACTCCCTAGTAAAGTGCACCAGAGGTGCCCAGGGCCTGTAAATAAAAGGCTACTAGTGGGCCTGCAGCACTGATTGTGCCACCCACATAAGTAGCTCAGACCTGCCACTGCAGTGTTTGTGTGTGCAGCTTAAAACTGCCAATTCAACCGGGCAAGGGTACCCACTTGCCAGGCCCAAACTTTCCCTTTTTGTACATACAAAGGCACCCCTAAGGTAGCTCCAGATAGCCACATGGGCAGGATGCAGTGTAATTAAGAGTTATGACATGTACTGGTGTGTTTTACATGTCCTAACAGTAAAATACTGCCAAACTGAGGTTTCACTGTCGCAAGGCCTCTCTTACTCTCATAGGTTAACATGGGGCTGCCTTTAAATCACTTTAAAGCGCAGATTCCCTTTGAGAGCAGAAGCAAATAAGGAGTTTAGGGTCTCTGAACTCATAATTTAAAAATACATCTTTTAGTGAAGTTGGTTTTTGGATTGTGAGTCTGAAAATGCCACTTTTAGAAAATAGGCATTTTCTTGCTTAAACCATTCTGTGACTCTGCCTGTTTGTGGATTCCCTGTCTGGGTCAGTTTGACAGTTGGACCTCTCCTCTAGACAGTGACACCAAGGGAACTGGGGTGTAGCCTGCATATCCTGATAAGCCATCTGAGCTAGAGTGGAGGGAGGAATGGTCGCAAGCACCTGAAAGGACTGTGCCTGCCCTCACACAATGCAGTCTCCCACCCCCTGGTGTGTGTCTGGGGCCTGGCCTGGACAAGGAAGGATCTTGCAAACACTTGAGACTTTGCTTCGAAGTCTGCCAACTTCAAAGGCAGAAAGGGGTATAAGAAGAAGACCCAAACCCCAGACTTTTAGAATCTTTCTGGAATCAAGAGAAACCTCTGCCCAGGAGAAGAGCTGAAGAGCTGGAGGAGGAGTACTGTCCCTTTGCTGTCTTGTTTTGCTGGACTGGCCTGCAGTTGCTGCTTCTGCCTGAAAAGAGTGCAAAGGGTGAACTTGGCTTGGGCCTACCCACGATAATGCTTCAGCAACGACGACGACGCTGCCTGCACCATGACCTGGCGACACTACACGTCGCACCACCCCGCTTCACACCACAGCCGTGGTCTCACCAACGCCGTTGGACGCCATCACCAAGCCGCTGCCTGCACGGTGACCTGTGGGCCCCACACGTCGCATCATCCTGCTTCGCACCGCAGGCCCCGACGCCATCCAGGCCAGCGCTCCTAACTTCATTAGTCCTGAGTTCGATCTGCAACGCGTGTGACTTCAAGGGCCCGACGACCCTCGCACCGACTCCAGAACCAACACCGCAACGCCCGCACCGCAAGGATAACGACACCCTGCAATTCCAAAGGTACTGTTTGGGGGTCTCCCCGACACCGTAGCTGGCCCTCGATGCCACCGCCGGCCTGAACTGTTGGTTTTGTTGTGATCACGATGCTGTGATAGCCCCAGGTGGAGCTATTGACTTTAAGGAACTGTGGGCCAGATGTAGCAAATTTGGAAATTGCAAGTCGCAATTTCCAATGCAGAACGATGTCTCAGACACCGTCTGCGAGTCGGTATGGGGTCGCAAAGACCCACCTCATTAATATTAATGAGGTGGGTCGCAAATTGCGGCCCCATACCGACTATGGGCACTCACAAACATGGAGGCCTGCTGTAGTCAGCAGACCTCCATGTTCATGACTGCTTTTAAATAAAGCATTTTTTTTTTTTAAGTGTAGCCCGTTTTCCTTAAAGGAAAACGAGCTGCACTTAAAAAAAAAATCGAAACCTTTAGTTTCGGTATTTTTTCAGGGCAGGTAGTGGTCCCTTGGACCACTACCTACCCTGAAAAAATAATTTGTGGTCCAATCACAAAGGGGAAGGGGTCCCATGGGGACCCCTTCCAATTTGCGAGTGGGTTACCATCCACTTGAAGTGGATGGTAACTGCGACACCATTTGCGACCGCATTTGCGGTCGCAAATGGTATTGCATACCACTCCGAATCGCAAATAGGAAGGGAACACCCCTTCCTATTTGCGATTCTGAAATGCATTTTGCGAGTCGGTCCCGACTCGCAAAATGCATTTCTGCATTGGAAACTGGAATTTGCGACTCGCAAACGGCATTTTTTGCCGTTTGCGACTCGCAAATAGTTTCCTGCATCTGGCCCTGTATTTTTTGAGTAAATCTTGCAAAATTCATATCTTTAACACCATGTATTGGATTTTTATTGTTTTGGTCTTGTTTTACACAGATAAATATTGGCTATGTTTCTAAAATTGGTGTGGTGTCCTTTTGTAGTGTTTTCACTCATTACTGTGTGTTATGTGCAAATACTTTACACATTGCTTCTGAGATAAGCCTGACTGCTCGTGCCAAGCTACCAAGGGGGTGAGCAGGGGTTATCTGAGTGGGTATCTCCCTTATTTTGACTAGAGTGAGGGTCCCTACTTGGACAGGGTGCAAACTGACTGCCGACTAGAGACCCCATTTCTAACACTATTAAAAGAATTTAAAGGAACAACTATGAATTTGCTGTAGGAAAGTTTGAAGTTCTAGAAGAGAATTGGATTGAATTACTGATATTATTGGTTATGCATCCATGCTAAAATACTCATCCTGAAGAGGTTCCTTTAGCTGTACAGCATACTTTCTCTAGGAATTCTAGTCCTTTCCTTCACCTGACAGCTTGTAGCAAACAAAAATCACATTTTAATTTTTAAGAAATGTGCCATGTATCCTGCAGTAGCAAGAATGGTGACAATGTCTACATGTTTTAGATATTCAACTGAATATTCATCAGTGGTGGCCGGCAGCTTTAGGAGGGAGGGGGGCAGGCGGGGCACACACACACACACACACACACACACACACTCATTTTTTCACACACAGGCACGCACGCACGCACATCCATTAACAACACTCATACCATTCAAACATGCACGCACGCACCAAACATTCATTTTAAAACATCACACACTCATTCTTTCACGCACGCACATCCATTAACAAAATTCATACCATTCAAACATGCACGCATGCACCAAACATTCATTTTACAAGATCACACACATTCATTCTTTCACGCACGCACGCACATCCATTAACAACACTCATAACACTCAAACATGCACGCGCGCACCAGGCATTCAATTTAAAACATAACACACATACATACACACACACACACACACACACACTTACCTTCAGCCTCCAGGTCCCAGGAGGGTTGGGACTGCTGCCTTAAGGTCAGCCAATGAGGGAAGGCAGCAGTCCCAGCCTCGTCACAGAGTGGGATGGGGTCAATGAGACTGCTGACCCCACCCCACTCTGTGACGAAGTGTCAATGGGTGACGCTTTCCTCGTCACCCAGGGGAGGGCCTCGAGGCACTTTTGCTGGGCCGCGGAGGTCACGCCCAATGGAGCTGTGACCTCCTCAGCCCAGCAAAGTTCAGCTCAGGCAGCCAGGAGTCTGTGCAAATCGCGCATGTCTGCTCCTGGCTGCCTGACCTGAACATGAAGAGTGTCTGTCAGGCTGACCTTTGTTCAACCTGACAGACACTCTTCATGGGGTGGGGGTGTGTGGCCCCTCCGCCCTAAAGGACGGGCCGCCACTGATATTCATAATTCGGATTTATATCGTCAACATATGACATTGCATTGATCGCTTCTTGTATCTTATTGATACGTGCAGAAAAGATCCTAGGGCTATACTTATGTCCTTGAGGTACACAAATGAACATGTATTATGATCAGATGCTATACTTTGTGTGAAAAAATCAATACCCACTTTTTTCATAATCTGATACATTTTGCATGTAAGCTGTGTCACAAGACCTGTACTTTGTGCATTTTGAACCGCAAGTGCTTTCTAGTGTAGACTGGGATTTTTAAAGTCCAAAACTAATCTGTAGAAGCCATCAGGGTTTGAAACTTGAAAGACTGTGGTGTTCATTGTAGTCAGGCATGGACTGTATATGCCCTGTTACATTAGTTCATGTAAGATCTTGTGTAAATTTATTTTAGCCTGAGGCTTCAAAGGGTACGGACACCAAATTTATGGTTCATCACATAAAGGAATTGATTATGGAACTGTTTCCTTATCCTATCCAGTTTTTTTTTTTTTGTAGCGAGATAGCACTAATTGTAGTACCTATTTTTTTGCACAGAAACCCTTGAGTGATTGGGGTATGACACAAGAGGTACACATTAAGGCTCCCTCTTCTGGGAAAACAAAAGGATGAATGATGGAGTGCTGAAACTTTTCAAACACTCACCCCCAGTCACAGTGTTGGGTTAAATCAATTGTTCTTTTGCTCACCATGCCACCCCAGTCTGGACCCAGCCTTATGCAAATCAGTCTTGACTCTGCTCCCCATGGCAACAGTCCAGTCTGAACTTCCAGGCCAGGTCCTCCCTGGACCGGAAACAAGCATCCTTGAATGGGTTTCGGGGTATCACCCCTCATCAGCCAGGCTAGCTCGCTGGACTGCTCCATGACTGATTTACACATGGCTGGGTCCAAACTGGGGTGATTGGGCACGCCAAATAAAAAATGGATTAAACCTAGATATGTGGCTGGGTGTGAGTGTTTGAAAAGTTCCAACACTCCATCCATCATTTTATTTTGTGATTTTGCTATGTGCGCCCTAAGTGGCTAGGGTATGCCCAGACATGGGTCCCTTGCCTGCTGCTCAACTGGATTCAAGCTAGCCTGGCTGATGACGGGTAATACTCTAAAACTGGTCCCAGCATCCTTGAGTACGGTCCAGGGAGGATCTGGCTTGGCAGTACGGTCTGGACTGCTCCCATGGGAACCATGGTCAAGACTGATTTGCATATGGCTGGGCCCAAACTGGGGTGACATGGCGAGCAAAATAACAATGGATTAAACACAGATCTGTGCCTGAGGGGTGAGTGTTTGAAAAGTTTCAACACTCCGTCCATCATTTTATTTTGTTATGTCCCTCTTCTGTGGGAACATTGATCACAAATTGTGGTGACCAAACATCTTCAGCCAAAATAATGTCATAAGAGTCTGATAAATGAGCCCCAATATCATTTGAACTGCCCTTTCAATACCTCCTTCAATTTGAATTTTAGTTTGGTAAATTAGGACAGTTCACTTAAGTGCTTGTCAGGCATTTCTACCTGAATATAATGTGTCATCATTTTCATTTTCAGAAAGTGCCTGAAAATCAAGCAGGCTAGTGCTGTTTTTGTCCTGTTCCTTTTCTGTCCCATTTTCCTTGGTGATGTGCTTGACCCATCGGGTGTCCTTAGGATGACTGACAACTCTTATGAGGATCAGACTTCTTATTCTGTGGAAAGTGAGAATAATTGAGAGTAATGATCATCAGAGGACTGATATCTCCCAGGGGCTTTAATATATTTGTTATCTCTAAACTCACAATTCTCCTGATCTTCGTCTTTTACAACAATATTATTTTTCCCTTCTGAGGACTCCATCCCTGATTTTGGAATTACCTGTTTGGTATTCGTCTTGATCCTGTTTTTTTTTTAACCTTTTGACAGGGGTGGCTCGTCCGCTAAGGCGGAGGAGTGTCGCCCCACTGGATTTTCAAAAGAGAAAAAAATAAAATGCTAATAACGTATGCTACATTATTATCATTTTATTTTGCCTTGGAGTAAGGGGTGGGCGGGGCTGGAGGCAGGGGGTTGGAGGAGGGGCTTTGCACAACAATGTGCGCATGTCTTTTTGGCTGGCCGTGATGTGCTGGCCAAACAGACATGCGCACTTTGCATATTCTCTGCCGAGCTGTATTGAACAGCCAAGTGGAGAACATGCTCAGGCTCCCAATCCCAGTCTCAGCGGCGAGGCAGGCCACTCAGACCAATCACGACGTTGCTGTCATGCTGGTGACAGCAGCGTTCTGATTGGCTGGGAGCCTGTGTGCACCCGGGAACAGGAAGAGGACGGAGGGAAGATGAACGCATCTCCTCTCGAAGGTAAGTGTTTTTTTATTTTTGTTTGGGACCCATCCCGCCCCGCCACTGCCTTTTGAGTTCCCTTCACTTCCAGTTTCGGATTTTAACAGATTTCTTGGTGCGTTAGTTCCAGGAGCATCCCTAACCAATGAAAGATAGCTTTGGGTATTGGGCAGAGTAGTCGCTTATATGGTGAACAGTCAAAAGCCCATCACCCCTTATGTTTCCATGAGGATATTCTCAACTAAATTCTGTGGCTAGGGATTCAAGTGACAGAGGACCAGCAAAATGGATTTCCTGCAGTAAGACTTTTGTTCAAGAAAAGTTTCAATACTCCAGAGTCCAGATTCCTAGTAACATTAGTAGTAAACCCCATCCTTTTTAGGTCTCGTCAGTCCCCAATGATACTTCTTCTTTCTTAAGGTGTATGCCTTAACTCCCTTCAGCTGTACTGAGAAGAAGTGAAGAACATGTGACTCTAGGGTCACCTGGGGTTGTTCTTTTGCACCTCCCTCATTAGCCAACTTGTTTTGTTCTCTTCTCCACTTGATATTATTGGTTTCTTAGAATCTAGAAAACTATTTTCTCTACCTCTTTCTCTCTTTGGTGGGAAGTGTTTCGCATGGTCTTTTCTCTAACTTCCCTGCCTGATCTCTTTTGTCAAAGCCTTGGCCCTGTATGCTGTGAAGCCATACTTGGAAACAGCACCATTACTACCAAAAAGACTGGTCATGGCCGGAGGTAAGGTTTGGACCTTGTGAACACTGGACTTTTAAAAGAAGACTGAAGCTTGGACTACTATCTTTTAATCAGTGACTCCCAAAAAAGATACATCATGGCCTTTAAGCCAAGAGGTTGATATTATTATTATTGGTAGCTGAAGCAGGGCTCCTGGAGTCTGTGACACTGCAGCAGCTACTGCCTCCTAGTCAGGTTGGTGTGGGGAAATTGGGCAGACTGTAAATGGAAGTGGGTGAATTTAAAACATTGGTTCTAACCCCGCTGTTCGAGCATGTGTGTAACTGGGACTCTGACTGGTTTTTAAAGGGATCAGTCTTTTACATTTGTGTTGTGTATGAATCAGTTGCAGAGTATTTAGGGGCACATGTACGTACGATTTTCCCTGTCACAAACGGCCCGATTCACAGAATCGGACCGTTTGCGACAAGAAAAAAACATTTTGTTATGTACAGAACGTATTTTGCGATTCAGTAATCTATTTACCGAATAGAAGGGGCTTTCCCTTCCTAATTGCGAGTCGCAGCGCGATGTAGCATTGTTTTGTGACTGTGAATGCGGTCACAAAACAATCGCAGTTAGCACCAGTTTCAAACTAGTGCTAACACATTCGCAAACGGGAAGGGGTCCCCATGGGACCTCTTCCCCTTTGTGAATGGCAGTGAAAATATTTTTTCAGAGCAGGCAGTGGTCCTATTGCTTACTGCCTGCTCTGAAAAATTTAAAAGAAAACTTTTTGTTTTTGTTTTTTAAATGCATCTCGTTTTCCTTTAAGGAAAACGGGCTGCATTTAAAAAAAAAACTGCTTTATTTAAAAGCAGTCACAGACATGGTGGTCTGCTGTCTCCTGCAGGCCACCATCCCTGAGAGGGCAGCCATTGCCAATGGTGTCGCAAATTGCGACCTGCCTCATGAATATTCATGAGGTAGGTCTTTTGCGACCCCATTGCGAATCGGAAAAAGTGTAAAGTACACTGTTGTACATCCAGTTTTGACTCGCAGTTTGCGAGTCGCAAAACCGGATCTTTGTACATGTGGCCCTTGGTCTTTTACTATTTTATACCAAGGTCTACAGCTGGAGATGTACTCTGCTTCTGTTGGAGCTACTTTCGAACCTCTGGTAATACAGCTGTTGAAGGGATACCATTTGTGGTAGTGTATAAGTTAGAAAGGGGTCCTTTTTCCTTTTTTGCATTAGGGCCCTGGGTACTCATGCATGCTCCAGAGACAGGTTCTTCCCACCCTTCCTTAGGGAAAAACTCATGGGAAGATTGGAGATGTTATGAATGCTACAGGCCTACTAGATATCTACCGGTTACAATTAAGGACCATTACCCTGGGCTTCCCTGGACAGCACACATACTTTTGTATTGTTGAATAATTAGCGTGTATTCTGTACTAACCTAAATTGAATCATATGTATTAGAATTAGCATCGTAATAAAAGATAACTCAACATTAAGCCATACAGAGAGGGTGAACCAAATAAAAACTCCAAACATTATTCATCAAACATCACAGACTTATTTGGCTAATCTCCCTACTTACCCTTGGTATCTGCCGAAGCATGTAAGACTTCCTGTCAGAACCCTTTCAGAGGTCCACGGAGCAAGCAGAGGCTGCTGGGCCTAACCATTGGGGTTGAGGCCTTTTACTTCTGATGTCCCAGGGCCCAACCTCTTACAGACCTTGAGCTAATGGGCCAAGTACCCCTTCTGCACTTGACTCTCACTGGTAGTGCAGGCCGAGCAGCCCAAGGCTTCTCAGAGGGAAGGTAGATACATGGGGGTGAACGCAGGCTAACAAGTCAAAATACGTTCAGAAGCAGTAAATAAATGATTGTCCAGTCAAATCATTTCTTTTATGACAAAATATGAACACAGAGTGAAATACGGCACAAACAAACAATACACACAGCTCTCTAAGGTCAGGGCTCTAGTGTTCAATAGGAAGGTCCCTGAACGCCACTTTCTTCTCACTAGTGGCAGGAGGGTACTCTCCTCACAGCCCCGATCCCCTGAGCCTGTTTTTTTCTGCAGAGTGCATTCAGAGCGCTCACCACCTGATCTGCCTGACCTCCTCAGCCTGCCTGCATTTCAGAGCGCTCGCAGCGCTCTCTCACAGCGTTTTCCCGCCTGCTGATGATCCCGCCTCCTCAAAGCCCTGCCCACCTGCCAGCCTATTGGGTGCGTGCAGTGGGCCGAAGGCATGCTAAAGGCAAGCCCGTCTGCGCCCGTCCGTGCCTGGACCGCACCCAGTGCCAGGACCCCTGGCCTCCATTCGATCCACCAATACTCCTCACACGAACTGTGAAACCTCAACATTAGACCGCACAACAACGACTTTCTCGGCCTACCCACACTCAACGAGGGACCTTTCAGCTGCATACAGTGCCACTTCTCCTGCGTCTAACACCAGACCCTGCTCATCAACTCCCCTAGAGAACCCACACCAAAGACTACAACCAACTCCCCACCTCTTGAGTGTTTCATGCTCAACGCACGCTCCCTATGCAATCATGCCATGGAAATCTGGGATACCATAAACTCCCTAGACGCAGACATTGTGTTCATCACCGAAACCTGGATCAATCCCTCCTCGTCCCCCGACATCGCCACTGCCACCCCGACCAGATACAAGATGCTCCACTGAGACTGCATCAACAAATACGGCGGGGCGTTGCCATCATCTTCAAAGAATCCATCCATTGCACCATCACGGACGATGACCAAACGCCCCTCAAGGAGCACCTCAACTTCCAAATTCAGACCAACACCACCATGAGAGGCACCCTAGTATACAGATCCCCAGACCCACAAGCAGCCTTCTGCGATGCCATCACCAACTTCATCGCTCCTCTCGCCAACGACTCCCAACACTACCTCCTTCTCGGCGACCTCAACTTCCACGACGACAACAACTCTTCCTTCCTCCTTGAAGTCCTCAACAACATCGGTTTAACCCAGCTTATAAACAAGCCTACCCACAAAGCAGGACACACACTTAATGCAATCCTCACTTCAAGTAAATGGATCTTGTTTTCCTACGTCTCAGACCCCATATGGTCAGACCACTACATCGTCCACTTCCTCATCCACGTCACTCATCCCCCTATTGCCAAATACCGTCAGACCCCCGCTGCAGATGGAGAAAGGTTACTGAAGATCTCTAGTCACAGACCCCACACACTGCAATCCCCACAGCCACGACCGACCTCGACCAGGACATCAATAACTTCTCCAACTGGATCACCAGCTGCGTGGACAAAGGTACACCCAGAGCTTAAATCAGTCAAATGCAGCTGCCAAACAACTCAAACAAAAGTGGCAATCAACTAAGGATCCCTCTGACAGAACGGCCTACAAGTTAGCCCTGAGCAAATGCCACAGTCACATCAAGGCCACCAAGAAAGCAGCAATCACCACCCATATCAACAGTGCAACCAACCACTCCAAGGAACTCTTCAAATTCATCAACTAATTTGCCAACCCCACAGCAATTGAAACCACCATCCAGCCCTCCCAGGAACTCTGTGACTCCCTGTCTAACTATTTTCACAGGAAAATTGCCACCATCTACTACAACTTTGACCGCCAACCCAACACCACAGACATGGATGACGAGCCACAGGCGACAGCCAAAGCCCACTCACGGACCTAGTAGACACCAGTTACCACTCAAACCACAGCCAAAATCATGGCTCCACTCACTCAGAGGGAACACACTGACTCTTGCCCCCACTGCCTCTTCAACGCTAGAGCCAACGCCATGAGCCCGGTCCTAACCAACATCATCAACAGCTCCAACTGCTTTGCCTTCTTCCCGGACACCTTGAAACATGCAGAGATCACCCCATTCCTCAAAGTGCCCTCAGCAGACCCCAACAATCGCGAAAACTACAGACTCATCTCCCTACTACCATACCCCGCCAAAGTAATTGAAAAAGCCATCAACCAACAGCTCACAGAATACCTTGAACAAAACCAAATACTGGACTGCTCACAATCCACTTTTCTAGCCAACCACAGCAGGAAAACTGCACTGGTCGCAGCTGTGGATGACATCAGAACCCTCCTCGACTAGGGAGAAACAGCGGCACTCATCCTACTAGACCTCTCTGCGACTTTTGACATGCCCTCAAATGGATCGCTTCCTTTCTCTCAGGCCGCACGCAAAGCATCCGCATGCCACCCTTCACATCTGCACCCGAAACCATCACCTGCGGCGTACCCCAAGGATCTGCCCTCAGACCCACGTCATCAACATCTACATGATCCCCCTAGCCAACCTCATCAGATCCCACGGCATCACCATACTCTCCTATGCAGACGATACCCAACTGATTCTCTCTCCCTCACCAAGGAACCCCCTACATTGCCAAAACCAACTTCCACAACACCATGAAGGACGTAGCCAGGTGGATGAGGGACAACTGCCTCAAGCTCAACACCGACATGACAGAAGTCCTGATCTTCGGAAAAAAATCCAAAATATGGGACCACAGCTGGTAGCCTGCTCAACTTGGACCCCTCCCACCCTTTCAGACCACGGCTGTAATCTCAGCATTATCATGGACAGCCAACTCTCGATGAATCGCCAAATCAACTCAGTGGCCTCCTCCTGCTTCTGCATACTCTGGATGCTCCAGAGAACCTTCAAGTGGATCCCCCTCTGCGAAAGAAAAACAGTCACTCACACCCTGGTAACCAACCTTCCCAACTATGGCAACGCCCTCTATACTGGTCTCCTCACCCAGCCACTGAAGAGACTGCAGTCCATAGTGAACACAGAGGCCAGGCCCATCCTGGACCTCCCCAGATGCACCAGCATCTCACCCCACCTCAGAGCCCTTCATTGGCTCCTGTCCAGAAGAGGTACAAGTTCAAGATACTCACGCTGGCCTTCAAGGCACTACACAATCACGGCCCGACATACATGAACCACAGACTGAAGATGCAAGGCGCCTCTGCTCCTCCTCCCGCCTCCTCGCACACGTCCCTCGCACCCACTGCGTCTGCAGCCGCTCCTTCGCCTACGTTGCTGCCCAATCTTGGAACAGCCTTCTCTTACACCTCAGAATGGCCCCCTCTCTGACAGTCCACAGGAAACAACTCAAGACATGGCTCTTGGACGGAGGCAAGGCCCCCCAGAGCCCAGAGACCCGCAAGAGTGATAGAGCTGCACTTTAGAAAACATTGATTGATTGATAGTGGTTATTCCCCATTCACAATAAGCAACATCCAGGTTAGGCCCAACTAGCAGTCCAAGTCTCAGGAGGCCCACTCTTACTCGTTGAGAAAAGTCAAAAGTGTTCCAGTGCCGAAGCACTAAATGGCAGACAAGTTCCCCCGGCACCTTCCAGCCCTTCGATCAATCTTACCCGAAACCAGCAGAGATTGAATGACCGGAGTCTCCTAGAATGTCTCACTCATGGGCATGGAGGCTGCAGCGCATTGGCTGGGTATCAGCTGGGTGTCCTCAATGCTCCTCCGGTGAAACTATAAGTTTCCTTTGATCCTTCCCACAGAATGGGGCAAGGGGATTCGACAGCTTCTAGTTCCAATCCTCAGTCAGGGCTCAGGTTTGCACGGGTCACCACAGTGGCCTCTCTCAACAATGGCATCAACCAGGCTAGATCCTTGTCCTTTCCGGTGGCCCCTCTGGCATACAGGTTCACCACCCTTAAACCTCAGTCAGGCAACAGGTGAAGAGTCATCGCTTTATGTGGCCATATTGGAAATGTTTTTGATTAATTTATTAACAATTGGGCAATATTTGAAGATTAATGGATGGTGCTGATTTTATGTGCTTTATTGTTAGGAATATGGGCCTTTTTGGACCATAGAGAGGGTAAGGCGGACTGACTCTCCTGACCCGTGCACACCTGCTAGGATAAACTGAAACCTACATTGATAGGTGCAACAAAATATTCCCCAGTCTTCCTGAAAATCAAAACTAGTGCAGAGGTGTTAAGTTTTCCTTTTGAGCTACTTTTAATACTGTGTGACATTAAAACTGAAAGCATGTGGCAATATGCACACAAAATACAACAATATTCTGGTTTTGCAGAACAAACTCAAAAGCAAACTCATGATAAGTAACAATTTGTTTTAGTATCTATTAAGGGAAAATCACACAGCTGTGGTCCATCATCATGTTCCATTGGTAGAAGCTGAGACCTCTGTGATTCCAAGCAAGCTTTGACTGAAGGAGCCTACCGAGGAGCTTCCAGTATGAACAGTAGAAGTCAGCAAGCCACTGAAAGCTCAATTTGGATGCCTTACTCTGTCTCAGCTCAAGGTCTTCTTGGAATGTTAAGCCCAAAACTAGTCAAGTTTTCACGGGAAGTGATGTGACCTAGAGACTGCTGACCATGCAACATGGCGAGCTTGGTTCGAATCCTGACCTGGGACTGTGTGAGTCCAGGCAAATTTACCTGTGCTTAAACAAATGTGCAACATAGTCTGTGCCTGCTGTCAACTACTCTCAGCTTTTAAATAAAGTTCAGGCTATGTGAAACTGTCAAAAATAAAATGTGGATTCTGCCTGTCTCCCATTCTCTAATCTCGTCCTCCTAGAATTAAGGACAAAGCATTAACCTTCATGTCAGAAAGTGATACCTATCTAGTGGCTGAGTTCTACAGTGTGAAACTGAAAAATCTGGGCCCAGTCCCAGCTTCCTTGTCTGACCAAATTGTGTGACCCTAGGCAAATATTTTATTTCACTGAGCATCTTTTTGTTCATTATCACGAGCACACTTTCAAATATGTGAATTAAGGATGTGTGCTGTACAAAAACCTCTTGCGTTTGATTTAATAGCCTATAATGTTCCTTCATGTATAATAATAAGAATGTATGCCAGATATACAGCACGCATGACAACATCCTTTTCTCTTAGTTTACAAATAAAATTGTCATTATGGGGGGAGAGGAATGTTTCACAGTGCATATTTACAAGCTGTCATTTTTCAAAAATACTTCATAATGCAGTGATATCTGATGCACTAACGTAAACCGCTTCTCTGTGTGTTAAAGAAATAGACTTTTTTAGATTTTTAAGATACCTTATGAGACTCTACCATTTTCCTTGATGATTTACATGGCAAATATTCCTGCGGCTTGGCTTGTGCACAGGCTTTTAGAGCCAGTACCGACTCAGGGACGTTTAAAGGCATGGGCAAAGTGGGCTCTGGCCCAGAGCCTCAGCCCTTCAGGGGGTCCTGTTAGAGCCAGCTCTGTTCTGCAGAACGTCTGGCCCTGATGACCTTTAATAATTCTTAAACAGATTGTTTTGAATACTGTTTTCCTTTCATTTGTTTTAATGTGGATGATGTATGAGAGTCTATTGCAGATATTTTTCACAGAAGTGTATTGTTTTATGTTTCTTGCGGTACCCATTAAAAGTTTATTTTAGATTAAAACAGAATCGTACATGTGAGAAACGGGAGGGTGTCACAGAGGTTAATTGCAGTAATATTAGTGACCTGTAGCTGTATAACAATATAGAAAACACTAATCACTGTCGCTGAATGTTATATGTAAATGCATTTAGAATGTGGACGTGTGTGCCTGTGCAGTCAGTGATGTGGCAAAAGAGGGCATGGAAGAGCTGAAATTGGATCATAAATTCAAAGCTGTTCCGAACTGGGGGAAGGGGGCAAAATATGTTCAGCCAGAGTCCCCAAAATCCTTAAGATGTCCCTGCTGTGGCTCGGCTCTCCGTGTTATTTTGGTGGCTCGCTCACCTCTGAACGGAGAGCTGTATTTTGGTGGCACATTGACGAAACATCCTCGCTGGACTCGTCTCATTCCAACTTTCTTGAGTTTCTCGGAGCACTAAGACCCTGCAGAATCCCCTGTTCATCCTCCCTCCCACCCTTACCAAATTTGGAAAAGGGAAAAAAAATTCCAGATGTGCCCCAAAAACTTTTTTCATGACTTTCAATGAACAGAATTCTCGAGCCGGGTGCTACGTGTAGGGGAGCAGCGTGTGCACGAGACAGGGGGCAAGAGAGGGGCGTCAGGGGGCAAGAAAGGCGCAGCAGAGGGGCGGCAGCAAGGGGTCGGGGCAGGGGCAGTACTGCTACACCGGGGCAGAGGAGCAGGGGGCATAGGGTAGCCGGGGCATAAGGAGTGACAGCAAGACCTGCACCGGGGCAGAAACAGCAGGGCGTTTGGGGCAGCTGGTCCATCAAACGTGACAGGAGGGGCAGAGGGCACCAGGGCAGGAGCACGGGGGCGGGGGCGTAGACGGAGGGAGCAGAGGAAGTGACTGCAGGGCGCAGGAGGTGCACCGGGGCTCCTAGGGTTCAGGGCCAGCTCCAGGGGGCAGACAGCACTGGGCGGACCCCTAGGGCGTGCAGTGGGAGCCCCGGGGTGCTGCACAGGGCACCCTAGGTCCCTGCAGGTGTTGCCCCCAGAGCGAGCTGCCATGGACCTCCCCACTCGGCTGCATCTCCCCCAGAGCGTCCGCCTAGCCATGCTCTGGGGGCTCCTGCTCCTAATGGGGGCCCCCTGCACCCGGGCTCAGTACGAGAAATACAGCTTTCGGGGCTTCCCCCGGGCGGACCTAGCGCCCCTGACGGTCACCTACAACCTGGCGCTGGAGCACTACGAGGGGGAGAGCTGGAGGGAGACGGTGCGGCTCCTGGAGCACAGCCTGCGCTTGCACCGCCTCCTGCGGGACAGCGAGGCTGCCTGCGGCCGGGAGTGCGGCCTGCAGGGGGCGGCAGGCACCCCCGACCCCCAGGAGGGCTGGCACTGGGAGACCGCCGAGCCCCTGGAGGGATGGCACCGGGAACTGCTGCTCTTCCGCCGCTTGCTGCACACCGCCGTCTGCCTGAGGAAGTGCAAGCAGGGCCTGCCCGCCTTCCAGGTGGCATACCCCAGCCGGGACACGCTGCAGGACTTCCAGCGGAGGGAGCCCTACCAGTACCTGCACTATGCGCTCTTCAAGGTGAGTTGGCGGGATTGTGGGCGCTACGGAGGCCCTTCTAGGCGCTAGTGGAAGAGCATACAATGTATATAGCCCCTTGTAGCACTGCTTGCTCAAATGCTTAATGGCCTCTAGGCTCTGTGAGGGACTTTTGAAGTTCTGTGTAGACATCTTGAAGCATATATATATATATTGGCGCTGCTGAATAGTTTTGAGTGATTTGTATGTTATTTTATGTGCTGTGGAAGCGCCGTGTGAACTTCCCTTAGAGACGTTAGAAACGAATATATGCTATTTCGAGTGCCATACGTTTCTTCAAAATTTAGTTGGCACTCCCTTTTGCTATGTAACGTATACAAGCCCCAGAATAGGAGCCTTAAGTTATGTGATTTGTAAGCAATTATAAAACGATCCCATTAATATATAACGCGCACTTCGTGGGTGTTCTGCTATTTAGGCCTCGCTAAAGACAGCAATAGTTGTCCACAACACCTGTTGTTGTAAATACTTTATTGTATACATAAAATGGACTTTGGCTCCGCCCCAGAATAGTAAAGTTCTATCACCTCATACTACTGCCTGTTCGGATGTGCCCTTCCCTCTTTAAATTGCAATGTATGAGGAACTATTTAACATTTTCAAAGTACACTAATTCGTCATACATGCATTTCTTTATCCAATATGTGCAGATTATGCAGAAACATTTTTTATTTTTACTGCAACATATATTATTAATTACGTTTGTCAGTGCCGAAGTGGTAGCCTGACCCGAAGATGGCCACCAATGTTCTTTTACATTCGTGTGGGCTGACACCAAGATGGCTACCCCAATACTAGAGTTTTGGCTTCCGTCTATCTTTTAGCATCCCAGGAGCTCTCTCTCAACATGTCACTGGAATGATGCTGCTTTACGTCTTGTCTGTCTGTTCCTTTTCATTCCGCTGCGAGGCTGCTGATTGATGTCCTCCACCCCACGAAGCGGCCATCCTTAAGCTCTGGAGCTCACATAACCTGACCATTTATTTTTCGGCGTACCTGCTGCATCCATCCCGTCATTTTGACGTGGGACTAATTGGGCCAAGGACCAGGGCGCCAATCTCCAGCAGGTAGCGGGCATCATGTGTTTTCCTGGAAGGATGGGGGACCGGTTTTGCAGAGTTGCTGCAAAATCTGCCCCTAGTTACAAAAGCAGCAGCAAGCTCGCACTACCCCCTACTAGACCTCACACCACCCCCTACTAGACCTCACACCACCACCCTGGGGCTGGTCCGACAAAATTGCCTGTGCTGCTTTGGGTTCCCAGTCCAGGCCCTGAGCTCCAGAAGGGTGAAAAGTACTGTTTGCATAAAGGTCCGGCAAACAGCAACTCCCCTCTCTCTTGGTGTTAGAAATGGGGTCTTAAATTGGCAGTAGTATGCACCCTATCCAAGTAGGGTCCCTCACTTTAGTCAGGGTAAGGGAGTCACATAACTAAGACAACCCCTGCTCACCCTCTTGGTAGCTTGGCACAAGAAGTCAGGCTTATCTCCGAGGCAATGTGCAAAGTATTTTTTCTCTCTCTCAACCATAGCCACTATCTATTTATTTATGTGAGTTAAAACAAGACCAAAACAACAAAAATCCAACATTCATAAGTAAAGATATGAATTTTCAATTTTCTTAGTAAAGCACTTAGAAACACAATAGCTCCAACTGGAGCTATCACGGCCGCTTGACAAAGTCGTTCCCAACAGTCCGATGCCAATCATAAGGGAGTGCTGGTCGATCACAGAGTTGCATGGACCCCAGGTACAGTGCCTTGGAAAACTACGAGGAAACAAAGACTTTGCACGGAGTCAGGGAGGTGAGGCATCACTGGAGCCAGTGTGGCATCAGTTCCTTACTGCTACCGGGCAGGTGATGCATCAGTTCCTTACTTCTAGGCAGGGGAGGTGAGGCATCTGTTTCTTCCGGTTCAGGAGAGATGATGTGGCATTGGTGGCGATGTGTTGGATCCCCGCGACCCAGCAGAGTCAATGAATCCAGCATGTCAAGATGCAAGCCGATGACTGCGGTTTTGCGAACACACCACGGGGCCAAAGGTGCTGGAGTTGGGTGTCACGGACGTCAGTGACACGGCACTTCGGACTCACGCTGTGGCCGGACTTTGGAGGCGCTGTGGCGGCATCGGGCTTGTGTTGCAGCTCCCGGTCGTTGCACTTAGCGGGAAGCATGGCTCCAGTTCAGGGGGCGGCATGGAGTCGGAGAGCAGCGCCAGTTCCCAGGTTGTTCTGGGGTCGATGTGCTTATTCAGGTGCAGGTGTCAGCTCTTTCCACCGCTGTAGCTCAGGAAGACCCATCAGCCTGATGGTGGGTTATCAGGATATGCAGGGTACACCTCAGCTCCCTTTGCGTGTGTTACAGAGACAGGCAGAGGCACAGAATGGTTGAGCAAGAAAATGCCCACTTTCTAAAATCTACTGTAATAAAGAAAGGGGTATGGCCTATAAAACAGCGAGGCTAGGCCTATCAAACTACACAAAAGAAACAAGAGCCAACACTGTAATTGACTTGGAAAAAAATATTATTTACAATGAGAAGGCAAAACCAATTACCTCTCTCTAGTATTAATACATGACATTTATCCAGAACAATTGTAATTGAATAACATATATCACCCACAGAAGAACAAATACAAAAGCAAGCAATTACCTCATATAAAAAAAGTTTTGTGGCACTGCACACAAATTACATACATCAAAAACATATGACAATTTACAAATTGAAAAACAGAAATTGACACGGTTCTGCACCGATTTGAAAGAGAGAACTCAGAGCCTAACTCATTTGCAACATTTTAAGGCTCCTCCTTAAAGAGCAGAAAGGCGCAGAGGCGTTAATTATGTCTTTGTGGTAGCTCAAACAGGAATGATGTGCAATAGAAGACAATGCTTTGAATTCTCCCTGAAGGCCAGATCTTCTTTATCAGCGCTCACCGCTGCTCCCTATTGTTGATGCGTTTCGAACCCACTCGATTCAAGGGTTCTCTTTTGGACACAGAACACCAATCATCACTCAGAGAATGATGTGCTATTGACAGTGCTGGTTGTGGTCAAGGATGGACATAGAGGTGGGGATTTAAACTCCTTGCTCATGAGAAGAGAAGCCAATTTGATTTTGGAATGTAATACTGCTACAGTGGGGTTGAATGACTTCAATGAATTACAGCATTTATTGTAACTGTCAATTGTCAACTATAGTGTTTATTAATAATTTGCTCACAATTCCACGAACTTGCCAGTTATAGTATAGCAACGTGGGTCCCCCTTTGGCAGATCACACAACCTTTGCACCGTGGGACACAGTTGTGTCTGAATGCTGTTCAGCAAAGGATTAGTTCTGTAAGCATACCCTTCCAGTACAAAATCCTATGCATAGACAAATTCTTACACATTCCACTCATTATATGTGTGCTGTACAGCGTAGTACACTTTCAATATGGGGAATGTTTAAAGGAATAAAACATTTCTCCTCGTCAGCGACTACTTCAAGGAGGTATTATTTTGTGGCAAAGCCAGGTCTAACTATCTTGGTTGAAAGAACTTTGTGGCAAAACTAGGAGTGCTTGTACTAATTTGTGTAAGTAACGCCTCCCACCCATTGATTCAAGGTGGTGCAAAGCAGCACAAAGCTCTGTTTGCGCTGACAAAAGGGCTTTTTTCAGTGCAAAATACCATTGTGCTAGAAAGTAAATTCCCTTGCAAGAACTTTGCTGCTCGTCGTGACTTTGCGCAAACCATTAGTAAATCTTGCTTGTATTGTCAGTAACCTGCAAACACGAGCTCTAATCCTGGCTTACCCTGAATAAACTCACTGTGTGTTCTTGGGAAAATCTACATATCTATGTAAATTGTGAGCAACAGGAAACCAGAGATCCTCTAATTTGATACATATATCTCTTATTTGTATAGGGCAAGTCTGGCTGATAAGAAGCTGAATTTTGTACATGTTCACAGATAATGTAAACAAGTGATTGGGGAAGCAGCTGGTTCTGAAAGTGGTCTGCTACCTCATCCTGATGTAGTATCCTTCAAAGACATGGAGCAGGGGTGAGGGTGTACTGATATGTGGACATTTTTCCAGATTCTGGGCAGAAGGATGGTGAAATCCTGTCACCTTATGTCCTGGCCAAGTGGCATTGGAGGTGGTGAGCTTGTCATTCGGGTAGGTGGGGTGCTTGTTTTGATGGCTTTGTAGGTAACACTGTTGCTTGTCAAGATGGTAATGGGTGGGAGTGATGTTTGTATTTGTATCTAAATCCAACCGAACCTTATATATCCAAAACGCCCTGTGAAGAAGGAATCAAGCACTTCATCTGGATTGTTCAAGTGATCAGGTGCACACATGGCGTCAATGCATGAGAATTTGAGAACACAAGTTTACCGTAACTATTCCACAATGGAAAAAAGGAAGCACATATATTGATCTACTAAACATGTAATTCTAATCTTGGGTTCCGCAGTAGTATGCGACTTGCTGCAGAGAACTTCCTCGTTTCGTCAGAGGTAGTAAGCACTATACAATTTTCTGGTTCCAATACTTTTTAAAGTTACAATATTAGCGTCTCTTCAACCATTTATTTGATGAGGAAAAGGTTTGTCCCGTGCCACTCCGACTGAAAACTTTTTATTTCAAGGAAAGCAATTGCGTCACTAATTCCGGAGTTATGATTATCATTTGACAGAGAGAACTTTTCTGTTTTTTTAATTCGTACAATGTCCCGTTTAATTTAATTGATTGCGTTTGGTGTCACCCAAAGGCAGTTTTCCGACAGCAGATAAACCCTGGAGCTCCCACCTGTGGAAAGAGTGTGGGCTATGCTCGGAGTATAGGGTTTCACAGTCAGACTACAAGGGGGCTTTTGTAAGTCTCAGCCACGTGACTTGGGGCCATGTTTTTACGCCACCCACGCCCACTGTGTCCACGTGTCCTTTCTTTTACATACATTTCACAGTATGTGGTACACGAAGTCCACTCGCCGTCAAGGCGCCTAGATGCGTTCATTAAGGACGGTGCTAAGCGCAGGTAGATGACAGAATAATGAACGTGCCTTATATTTGGAGTACAACTTGTTAATATATTGTGCTTCTTTGATTTAAAATGTATTAAAGCCGACGTGTGAGACTATGGTGAATTAAAAGCACTCAAAGCTGCGATAGGACTTTCCTATAACAAACCCAAGCCCACATCTTGATCCTGTTTGGCGATTTTCACACTGAGACCTATTTCGTTTCTTCTCTAGACCGTCTGCGTACGTCACATTATTATGTATATCCGGGCCCCACCCCTTCTTGTCTTTTACCACTTAGTTTTATGTTTGACAATGTTCTTGTAGTATATACTTCTTACCGCGCTCCCTCCTTTCTGCAATGCCCCCTTCTCTGGCATCCGGATGTCAAAGGGCAGAGGTCAGTCGTAAGGGGCGCATCTCAGTGTCTGCACACACAGCCCCCCCCCCCCTCCTCCGCAGACGGGGCTGAAGAGCAGAAGCTGGCTTGTTTTCTACTGTGCTATTAAAGCATCCCTCCCCCAGGCCAGAGTTGTAAAGGAGGAGGGGAGAGAGAAATGCCACGTCCCACTCCGAAGGACCCCACGGCTTTAAACACGGAGAGAACAGAAAGAGACCGCAACCTGCACGTTTTGATAGTCAAATCTGTAGTTACTGAGAAAAGAAATCGCATTTCTCTGCCACATACCGCTTCACTCCGTTGAAGTCTGTTTGACCTGTTCATCTGGAATATATTATAAGCGTGGCTTCCAATCTGAAGTATGGTTTGCTTCTTCTCTGCAAGCAGACTGCGGCCTACAGACCCGTTCAATTGCAGTTTATGTTTTCTGTCTTTTGTTGTGGTGTTAATAGGGTGGCATTTTTATCACGTGCTGTTTGGGTTGGAATATATCAGTAACAAGGCCTTTGCTGTCCAAAAGGCAATATGCTCTGTTCTACATGGTTTTGATTTTAAAACGCAAATCGGTGTCTATCGGTGACAATCTACTGACTCAATTCGCGAATTGGTTTAGTCATCTCGAATTACAGGCCCAGATAAGGAATCTGGTGGTTGGGTAAGGGTTTTTTAGCGCACCCTGTATACACGGACACTGTTGGTAACCTGAGTTTTCTATTTGAAAATAGAGTTTACCATGCGGAATTCAGCCCATACTACACCAAATTGCAGATATTGATACTTACAGGGACTTTTTCCCTGATAAGTTTCAGCAAGTTTAACTAGTTGAAATTTACTCGAGAAAAATTGTAGGGGTGTTTCAATGCCCGCAAAACTTAGAACTTCTTTATATGTGTTTTAACCGGAGTAACTGCACATATCAGAATTTCATATCAGGCCAAATCGTGTTTGGGGCCACAGTGTAAGGACAATTCAGTGTTAAGGAGCACAGTTTCTGTTGCAGAGAAGATGCTCTGTGGGTGGACGGTTAGGAATTAGGGGTATGGATGGTCACCAAACCATAACTGTCTCCTGAATCAGGCAAGCACCAAGGGCCTCCATTCACAAAGGCGGAAAACAATTTACACAAGTTTAATCCACATTTGGAGATGTACAGTTTGACGGTTCAAAAGGATTTATCAGTATAACATGTGGAAATGTGTATTTTTAATTTTCCCAGCCTTACTCTCCACCAAATATCAGATGTGAGTAAAATAACGATATAAAGCACGTACTCCTGCCTTTAACAAGAGTTCTTTTGTGTGCATTTCCAGAGCAGAAAATACAAATGTTCGTGATAGCTACAGGATTACATTTTTGTGGGTGTAACTGCATTTTCAGGGTCACCTCCATTACCTACCACTGCCATTGGGGAGAGAAAAACACAATACTAGTATACTTTTCATTGTCATAACTGTACTTTATGCTCCAAAAATGCCTAAATGTTGATTGCCTCGATTCAAATTGCAAATTCCTTTCTCTGTGCATATTAGATAACCTTAGGCTCCCAAAAACCTCACTTTTGTCTGGTAGACTCTTCCCTTCAGGAGCAATGACGGTGTCACAGTTGGACAACACACTGTAAACAATTAAGAAATGCGGTAAGCATTGTCCAATGCAATAAGTTCAGTAGACTTACATTTAATGAAGACAAATAACCAAGAATTAAAAAGCCAGATAAATAATTAAAATACTTGTTCCTATAACAAACAAAGCAGGTCTTTGAGTGATGAAAGTGCTTGGGACTACTATGTGGGAAAATCAGAAATTGCATCCATGGCAGATCTTCAGGGTACCCACACATGGTACACCTAGAAATATTGACGTTAAATGGGAATCGTTTGCATAGTTGGGGTTATCCTGAAATTGTGTTGTGTATTTTTCGTTCCTGTAACAGTGCTGGACATCCACTTCTGAAGAATATGACATATTGAGATAGCCAGTTCCTAGGGACTAACCAGCCTAAAGGGCACTTTAGCTAACTGACTGTGATAACTTTCACCCCGTGGTGCAGATGATATCAGAGTGAATGTAGTCTCCGGTGAGATTCAATAGAAAGAACCAAGTGGCCACTCCCAGGATGGAGAACACACTCAATTCACCTTGTTGGTGGATATTTGCTCTGCTAATCGTTCTAGACTGAGAATAACTGGGCCTTATTTAGAGTTTGTTGGACAGGATACTCTCTAACAAATGTGGTGGATGTCTTATAACCTATGTTACTTTTAGTACATTGAACAAGATATCTGCCACATTTTCATGGGCCGTCCCAGCTGTCAAACTCTAAATGAGAAAGTGTCAGAGAAGTACTGGCACCGGGCAGTACCAACACAAGGGGGTTGTGCAGCTAGGGCTAATTGCCCTGGGCCTGCCTCCATTCAGGGCCCTGCACCTCAGCTGAAAACACATGATTCATGGCTCATAATAAATTGAAGATGACAAGGTCTTATTAGTGACTCTGCGATTTAAGACTCAGAAGGTCATCTCCTTTCCAAAAGCCACTTTGGCCCATTTTGTGGTAATTCTGGACAGGGAGTGCAGGGATAGTTAATTCTCCAATTAGCAATGCTAGAGTGTGTGCACACTGTCCTAAGGGAGAAGCTCTATGCTTTCCTCCTCCACTTCAATAAACAATGATGAAGTCAGTCATTTTCTGCAGCAGGACATTTCAGAGTTCATTCATACATACATGGGAACAAAGGTAGAGGGGGTGATTGGGGTAGGAACATGACATAGAAGGAAGAAGAGTTTGTTTTGGGATAATAGGAGTAAAGCCATTGCAGTGTACATTGTATATTTGCAGTGTGCTGATCATATTTGCAGCTGGGCCAGTTTCATGGTTAAACAAGAAACAATCATACATAGCGCTTCTTGTTTGTGTTCCACTTGTTTCTGAGTGCAAAAGGTCAAATAGGCAGATTTAAGAGCCCCTAGTTCCCCTGTTAGGGAGGGCCGAAGAAATGGCACAAAAAAGTGCGCCCTTTTTTCAGAACTTTTAACGCTTGCTCAGAGCAGGGGGTAAAAGGGAGTATACCATTATTTATAATGGGCCGTTATGTACTCTGCAGGAGTAGCGCCAAAATGTTGGCGCTACTCCTGCAGAGTACATCAATAGTGTCCAAATAAATAACGCTATTGCCTCCTACCCTGCGCCTCGGTGCCCTGTATTTTAAATATGGTTTTCATGAATCCCTGAATGGCTTTAGAAATAGATACCAAATCGAAATTTGGAAGGCGGATGTTCAGGGCGTCCTTTCCATATCAGATTACTTGTTTTGCGAAGCGACTTATTATTAGTTAGGCTGGTTCACAAAATAAGTTAATAGCCACAAACGTTTGGTGTTCAGTTTGCCACTAATTGTTGCAACAAAGTTTTTAGTAGATCCAGCCCATATTTGTGAGTGAATTTGTTCAGGATAATAGGTTAATGTCGTACTATTTATATACCTTTTCCCCAGACTTTCTGTTCCTCCTTTTTTTCTTTCTCTTTGTTTCTAATTTTTAGTTTTTGCTTTTTCTCTACTCTACTCTTGCTCACCTGATTACCGTTTTCTCCTTTCTCAGTCACCACTTACGTCCCTGAGCCCATTCAACCGATCACGCGGCTCCCCCATTACTTACCTTTGTCACGCACCTTCCTGGCCGGCTGGCCCAGGTATGAGCCACTCACGTGGTCCTTCCGTTTGATTTTTCAACCCCATTACTATATCTTTACTCTTCTACTTATCTGATCTCTTTGTCTCAGTCTTTCCCTTTACCTTACACTCGTTTCTCACTTATTCCAGTAACATAATGGTTTCTATCCACCTTATATTCTGTCCATATACCTTTGAACACATTATTTCTAGATTACACAACACAGTGATTTACACTTCTTCTCAAATCTTGCACTTCGGGCCCTAATCACTTATTATGTTTTCCAGATTTTCTAACCTCTCACCTATCCACCTTTCATTTTAATACCCACTTTGCCTTACACAGAGCTCACTGGTCATTATTACCATTTTTGGAGTCTCCTTCACGTGCTCTCCTACAAACACATTTTTGTGCCCATATACTTCTATATGCCGAAACTCTTGTTTTAATTATCATTTTTGCAGCCTTGATAAAGTCACTGGTGTGACGAAACACGTGTTGGCTGTATCACGCTGATGACACAATGATTTCCAGTATCTACAAATAAAAGACACCCTCTACAAACAGGACTTGAGACTCCTTTCAACTTTGCTTCATAGCAACATAAGATAAGGGTCACTCATCCCTGCCACACTATTGGACTATACTATCGGTGTGCTGTGGCCATTCTTGTCCAGGTTAATGTCCTAGTTTAGATATTTGTGTGCAACCTATAAAGCCCAGGTTTAAATCCTGGCAGATCTCCTCAGCCTTTCATCCTTTCAAGGTGGATAAGAATTACTATGTTAGAGGACCCCCACCAAAACATTTTTCCCCAACCCAACCGAAACTTGACTGGGTAGCAACTTGAATCTGTCTAGGCCAAGCTGCAGGCTGGCTTCAAGGAGTGAGTGTACCTGGTAGCAGGAAGTCATAGCTACGCGTTGTGATGGCTAAGGGCCATATTTAGAATGTGGCAACCTGTGCATTGGTCCACCAGGGCAGGAGAGGGATGTACTCTACTGACCTACAGAGGACTGAACACCATTCCTAGAGATCTATGCCAGGCAGCTCCTCTGAAGGCACTTGGGGCTTTGCTAAGCAGGTGCCATGTTTAATGCTCTGCTCATCAAAATGTTTTGTTTTTCTAAACAAGCCCCCAAAGTAGAAGTTTGTTATTGGAAAAACAATAAAGAAATATCCCTGGCACACTGGTAGTTTACTCTAAGGGCCTCATGGATATTTCTTTGGTTTCCTGTTTAGGTCAACCAGGCTTTCCCTGGTGGACCAGAACATAAAAAAATGTACGTCTGAACGCTTGCCTTAATTAAGGTGGATGATCTGAGGTACAGTGTAATTTGGGTTGTCAGTCAAAGGTTTCCACTGTTATAGACATTGTAGTTTCTGCCGACGGAAACATGGCATTTCCCTTATGAAGGGAATGTGCCTTTTGAACAGGGTCACCATGGATTTCTTTTGCCTTTTTGATCAACCCAGTTTTTGTTGGCCATAGAACTCTGCACAGTTTACTCCTGTTAACCAGTAGTAAAGTTCTTGTTCTCCTTTCAACACAGTAACATTGATATACATCTGATTGGTTTATTTAAATTGCCTATAAGTCTCTAATAAATTGTACAAAGTGTACCCTTGGCCTGTAAATACATTCTAACGGTATGCTGCAGCATTCGTGCCTTCCACTGCAGTAACACTGTAAATAAAGCACATCTCCAGGCCTACTGTTGTAGCCTAGGTGTGCAGTTTTAAAACTGCAGATTTGACCTGGCTAAATACCACCTCTTAATAGGCCTAAATCTCCATTTTAAATGTAAATGTGCCATGCTTAAGCAGGCTTTACTGCCCGTAGGCAGGGTGCAAGGTTTTTAAACTTAGGACACGTAACATTTTAACATTAAACATGTCCTTACATTTAAAGATGTCACACACTTTGGGCCTCATTACGACCCGTCGTGGTCTGACCACCGCCAAAGGAGTGGTCCGACCGCTTTGACAGAGGTCAGACTGCCACATTATGACAGTGGTGGTTGTGCCACAGTCGGACTGCTGGCACTGATAACGCGTCCCGTCTTAGATAATTTACTTTGTCTGGGACTCGTTTTAGGCTAATTAATCTTTTGACCCTGATTGAAGACACCTTAGGACGAGACAACTAATCAGCATATAAATCACCAGGTCAATAATTTTCTCCTTAACCAATATGTCAAAGTAAACCAATCTAGATAAATGCATTAATAAAGTTTGATCACACCATGACCGTTCAACCATGAAGAACCACAGAAAAATTAGTAAGATTTACGTTATTTTATTCCCTATTGATTACACTCTACTAGCAAGTTTATTAGTCTCAAAACCAGTAAACACATCAGCAATGTCACAATATGGCAACTAGAATAAGACTTCATCAAGGCAAAGATCATAAACATTAGAACAAATCACGACGTCAACATGGATTAACTTTAACAGAGTATCATTAGCGCATTATTCAACAAAACATTGATTCAGTCATTTGTCTATTTGCGTCCGTTTTAGTGAACTCCTTAACTAATCTCGAATTAGCATTGGCATGTTGGGCTTCATGCAGAACAATTTAGCAACACAAATTTAGAAAATATCTAGCTATGGTCTCTATCAAAAGGTAGCAGTTGGTACCTAGAAAGGAAAGGCAAACAGACAATTACAATTTCATTATCATATAGTTACCCTCCGTAATGGGTCAGCATACAGAGTCAGTCTTCGTTCTCAGCACATCAGTTGATTCGCCATCAGTCAGGAGACACAGCAAAGTTCGGCAAGACGGGCAATACGGGACACTTCCCTCATAAGGAGGAAAAGTATGAATCAGGCAGGACAAATATAAGGATGGTTTGAAGAATTAAACAGCAAAGTCTTTAAGACAGAGTGGCGAAGTGTCTAGGTAATAGCAAAGGCACGTAATGGCTGATTTCCCCTCGCGTCACAGGCTTATATAATACCATTATTGTACAGTCCCCTAATTTCCAATTGGGCAAAATTTGGTGCATCATTATCTCCATCCAATAATCAGGTAATCACCTCATTAGAATTGTCACTCTAGAACAGTTTTCACGTAGTTTATTGGCTCTTGTCATTGACGTCTCCAACAGGTAGAATGTCAGGTACAAATTCTTATTCTCTCAGGCTCAGTCAGTAGTTCCATTGTCTTTACCAATTCAGGCGACCTTGTACGTGTTGGAAGTTTACACTGTTGCATTCAGCAAGAATGTCTCCTTGAGCAAGTCGAGTCTCATGAGAAAGAATTTACTACGGTTACACACATCTTCTAGCTTCTGGAAAAATACAGCTACATGTCCTTCAGCAAGTCAGCACATTGCACGTTAGAAAAACAAATTTAATATGAAACCGGGTAGCTAGGCCCGATTCATACTAACTAAGGCCTAGTTATTAATTTCTAACGACATCTTAACATATAACTCTTAATGCCAGTACAAAATCATACATTAGTACATTAATAATTCATCATTAGTCAATTTCATTTATCATCGTATATATTGATGGCCACTCCCCGTGGGCACATTTCAAACACGCGTTTAGTAAAGCACAGCAATACAGTTTCTATGCGGCATCATTAGGCATTAATTTGCAAACATTTCATGTTAATTTTGATTATAATAGCTACACTCCAACAACCCCCACTCTGATGACACTTGTCATCACACAGATCCATTCCTTAACAATCCTTTACCTTTTCAATTCCTTAATTTCAATTTCTTCCTTTTGCTTCGCCTTTTCGTATTTTGCTCGGAACATTTTCTTCTTTTTCTTTTCCTCCCTCCTCGCTTTATATTTTGCCCATTTTACCTTACTTCTTTCGCAGATTTTGCTCAATAACCATAGTCTGAATAAACAAGCCAAAACAATTACTATTCCATGTATTAATTTTTCCAAGAACCCATGCCAAAGACCACTAAACCAACTTCCCACACGCTCAAATCCCTCTCCAACCTTTTCCCAGACTCCTGGTTCTTTCAGTTCCTTCAAATCTGCACTATCTCTTGTTAGGTTAGTAAGCATACTTCTAATCTCATTACTATTATCCGGTATATAGGCACAACAGTGGCGCTCATTAAGCATCTTACAGACTCCGCCACTTTTCGCTAAAAGAATGTCTAAAGCAAGCCTATTCTGAAGAGTCATAGCCCTCTCCGCAGCAAGTTCAGTATCCATCAGGAGTATAGCCCCTGTGAAGTTTGTCAGCATGTTATCCACAATAGTAGAAAACTTTCGAATCTTTATGGAGTTCAAAACAACTCCCACTGAAGGAATTATTGCTCCAAATATGTCTCCTACTACACCAGCAGCAGTTTCTCTCTTTTGTCTAGCACCAAGTAGTTCTGTCACTTTCGGAAATTTCTTTAAATCATCTAGTTGATAGATCTTTGGAAAAACTATTCCCAAATAACATGTCCCATACCATCCCTTTGGAAGACGGTAAAAAGCACTAAGTCCACAAATATAATAGACCCCTGGGATCGCTTGATCCATTCCATTTAGCATGAAAGTCCATTTATTCTGAAACAAAAACACATGCTTACACTCACTCGTTCCCACAAACACATTATCATAATATGACTTTGGCCGCGTTATGCAAAGCCTACCTACATGTTTTGCATCTAAAGCTAGCTTTCCTTGTTCCCTGATCCCATTATTACTATTACTAAGGAATGGTCGTTGCTGCAAGCCTTTTTCTAATTTCCCCTTTAGAACCCTCCTTCTATCTTCAGTGTGATCTAAACAGCAATTTTCTACAGATGTAAGCAAGCATGTCAAATTATTGCGGTGCGCATATGAAGCACTAATTGTCGTTCTAGGCTCAAAGAATCCCTTAATCAGCTTTATAGCATAATACTTAGCTACACTATTCAAATCTTCTATGATAGGCACATAAGAGAACACCAAATCATAGTTTGAATAAAAATATTGCACTTCCTTTTCATTATAAAAACGCGTTAGTAGCAAGCTACAACTAATCCCGTATATTAATGGCAAGCTGTGATATGTAACTCCCTCTTGGACTGAAAGAGGAATTTGTGTACACACGTAACAAGCCTTCGCATCCATAGCTCCCCTTTTGTATTAGTACTTTGTATCTTGCTCAAACTTATCCCACGGTGTTAGTGTAGCAGTCTCAGAAACTGTGGCATTGTTAGCTTCACTCTCATCCACCAAACGCATCTCCACAAACAGAGCTATAAGGAATATCACACACATAACACCCAAAGCAATACCCAGATATTTACAGCGCTTATTCCCCTCAACGTCCTCTCCTGACCTAGGCATGATCTGTAAAGAATCAGAAAGTAAAGTACCACAACCGTAATCAACTAATAGGAGGATGGTTAATAACTCTTCCACAAAGCTAATGCAAAAGTCTTTCTTCAGCAAGTATTTACAGCTCTCTCATTCAGTCCAGGGTCTTTTGTCAATCCAGTTAGCAGCTTGTCACAATCGGTTCTCGAAGTCAATTCAGGTTAAAAATGTCACATCCAGTAATTTATCAGTCTCTTCTCTCAGGTTTTCCCTTTATTCAATTTCAGCTTAACTCAGTCTCTTTTATTTGTAGCCAACTTCAAGTACCATACTATTGACCTGGAACTTCACGATCAAAACAGAATCCCAAGAACTCTTATTGCCACTCGGCTGACGTTGCATAAGCCTATTCAGGACGTGCGTATCTTCTGTTTGCAATTCTCTTTCTTTTCAACTTGCGGTCCCCCTGCAATTCTCCTTCACTCAGATCTTCTTTCCTTGTGGTATCGACCTCTTCCTCTATTGTTTCATTAATGACCACTTTCTCCTTTGCAGCTTGCGACTCTGGCCACTTACCTCCTCTCAGTGTCCTTTTACTGTTTGGCTTTTCAGATTGCTGTTCAATGCCCTCCTCTTGTGCTATGGTGTTTTCTCTTGATGGATCTGCAAGTGTCTCAGCAGGAGTCTGAACACTATGACTTCCCTCCGTTTCATCTCCTTCGCCTTCCGGGTCGGTCAGGGGTTCAACTTCAAACCCGTATCAGTCTGCTTCTGGGAGAACCTCTCTTTGGGTCGGTCCTCCTGGTGCCTCAGTTGAGATAGGCTCACTGTCACCCTTCTGGAAATTGTTTGCTGTTTGAGTGACCAAGCCGTCCTCAGCGGGCTCCCCTTCAGTCTCAGTTCCTCTTTGACTACTCTCCGCCCGTGAGACTTCCTTCTCTGTAGCAGTTAATTTCGACAACTCAATTTCCTCATCAGTTGGGCTTCACCTTCCTTGTGTGACTGGCATGGATCCAGTTTGGAATTCCCACACATTTCACAGCAGTAGTGGTTGTCAGTATCACTTGATATGGCCCCTTCCAACGTGGCTCCAAACACGACTTCCTGACGTGTTTCTTGACAACAACCCAGTCACCGGCTTTCAGATTGTGGCCTGGATCATTTATCGATGGCAGTGTGGTTGCTTCCACCTGGTGAGAGAAAGAGCGGACCACGTCAGCCAGACCCTTGCAGTAGTCCAACACCATATCCTCCGTGATAATCACAAAAGCATTTGCAGGCACTGCGGGCAATCTCATAGCTCGGCCCATGAGAATTTCATGAGGAGACAGTCCTGTTTTCTTGTTAGGTGTATTTCTCATTGACATTAGCACTAAGGGCAATGCATCTGGCCATTTCAAATTGGTAGCTGCGCACATTTTTGCCATTCTCGACTTCAAGGTACCATTCATCTGCTCCACTAGTCCTGAGGCTTTAGGACGGTAGCTACAATGCAACTTCTGTTCAATGTTCAGTGCGGCACATAAGAGCTTAACCACCTCATTGTTGAAGTGACTTCCTCTATCTGATTCTAAAGAGATCGGGAACCCGAAACGTGGTATCAACTCCCTAAGCAGCAACTTCGCTACTGTGAGACTGTCATTCCTACGTGTAGGGTAAGCTTCAATCCAGTGACTAAAGATGCACACAATCAGCAAACACGTACCTCAGACCTCCACACCCAGGCATCTCAATAAAATCCATCTGCATCCTGCTAAATGGACCTCCAGCTCTCCCCATGTGGCTCAAATTCACCACGGTCCCTTTCCCCGCATTCATCTGCTGACAGATGATGCACCTGTGACAGATTACTTCTGCGGCTTGTCTGAATTTTGGATTGAACCAATCGATTTTGAACAACCTGATCATGGCGTCTCTCCTAATATGTGCTTGCCTATGGTAAAACCTTGCAAACTGTGACAAAAGACTGTTTGGCAAAACCATTTTCCCCTCATCTGAAACCCACAAATCATCAGGTTGTTGTACACATTGCATTTTAAGCCAAGAACGTTTCTCTTCTCTGGTGTCAACCACCCTCAATGCATAACCTGTGCATGCTTCATTTTCAGTTTCAGGTAACAATTCCCACTGATCCTTGAACGATATACAGTTCAATGCACAAAACCTTGCGACTTGATCTGCATATCTGTTTCCCATTGACACAAAGTCTTGTGATTTCATATGAACGCTGCTTTTCACCACGGCAATTTCAAGAGGAAACTGAATCGCGTGCAACAACTCCTTAATTCTTTTACCATTTTTCACTGGAGAACCAGAAGAGGTCATGAAACCCCTCTGTGACCATAGCTGGCCAAAATTATGGACAATTCCAAATCCGTATCTGCTGTCAGTATAGATAGTCACTTTTAGTTTGTCAGCGGCATGGCATGCTCTAGTAAGAGCAACCAATTCAGCCACTTGAGCAGAATACACTCTCTCGAGCCAAGATGCTTCCAGGATACCGGTGATTGTACACACAGCGTATCCGGCTCTCAGTACTCCTACTGAGTCTCTCAGGCATGAACCATCAACGAAGATAATGTAATCATTCTCCTTCAATTGAGTATCTTTAATGTCAGGTCTTGGTTTGGTGCACAGTTCTGTTACCTCAAGACAATCATGTTCTACTTCCTCAGCATCATCAACATCTGTATTCTCATTGGGAAGCAAAGTTGCCGGGTTTAACACAGTACAGCGTTTCAGTGATACATTAGGTGACCCCAATATAATAGTTTTGTATTTGGTCAGACGGGCATTTGTCATGTGCTGCGTCTTGGTTCGGGTGAGTAGTATTTAGACTGAGTGTGGGACCATTACTGTTAAGGGATGTCCCATCACTATACCTTCACATTGAGTAAGGCTTGGACCAACTGCTGCAACTGCATGCAGACAACCCGGTAAGGCAGCTGCAACTGGGTCCAAAGTAGCTGAAAAATATGCTACCGGACGGTTTGCACCTCCATGGACCTGTGTCAGGACAGACAAAGAACAAGCATCACGTTCATGACAAAACAGTACAAAAGGCTTTGTGTAGTCAGGCATACCTAAAGCTGGAGCCCTGCACATGCACTCTCTCAGTTCAATGAATGCTCTCATCTCTTTCTCAGGCATAGTTAGGGTACCAGGGCCATCCTTAACCTCCTTGATAGTCAGCCTCACCAAAGGCTTAGAGATAATCGAGAAGTTGGGAATCCACTGGAGACAGTAGCCCACCATTCCCAAAAACATCCTCACGTCTCTTTTGGATGCCGGGGGATTCATCTGCAATATGGCTGTCACTGTCTCTTTAGAAATTCTCCTCGACCCTTTCTCAATTAGATGGCCTAAGTACTTCACTTCTTTCTGACAGTCCTGCAGCTTCTTTGGGGACACTTTATGTCCGTTCTTTCCCAAATGATTCAGTAAGGCAGTAGTATCATACCTGCAGTCATCTTTCGTTTTGGACGCAATCAACAATTCATCAATGTACAGTACTAGAGTTGAATTAAAAGGCAGTTCCAATGATTCCAAGTCCTCCTTCAATATCTGATTGAAGATGGAAGGCGATTCTGAAAACCCTTGAGGAATTCGACACCAACTGTAAACCTTGTCCAAGAATTTGAAACTGAAGAGAAATTGGCTATCCTCGTGAAGAGGCACAGAAAAGAACGCTTGAGACAAGTCCACGACTGTGAACCACTCTGCATCACATGGAACCTGAAACATGATCACGGCTGGATTTGGCACTATAGGGCAACATTTTACCACTATCGCATTAATTTTCCTCAGGTCTTGGACAATTCGAACTTTCCCACAAGGCTTTCTCAATCCCATTATTGGCGAATTACATGGGCTGCTCATCACTTCTTTTAAGACCCCTTGCTTCACAAAGTCTGCAATTATCTGAGTCACCTGTATAAGGACATCTTGTGCCATGTGGTACTGCGGTACCTGGGGAAACACGGCATTCGGCTTCACATCTACTTTGACTGGTTCTATGCCTTTTATCAGTCCCAATTCCTTTCCTGTCAAGTCCCACACCTTCTCTGTGACTGTTCCCTGTAATTCGGTTGGCAAATCGGCCACTGTGAACATTGGGAAAAAGCTTATCAAAGGGTACTCCTCATCTGTGGTCTCCGTCTCAGGCTCTGAGATCTGCCCATCATCTCCTTCATCATCACCGTTTGTCTGTACCTCAATTCCCTCATTGGAGCAGGTGATCGAACACCTCGTCTTCCACAGCAAGTCTCTCCCCAATAGGGACACAGGACTTGAATCACAGACTACAAACCTATGTAATCCCTGAAAGGTACCAATCTCGACTTGGACCGGATCTGTAATTGGATTAGTCAGGAGCTGATTTGCCACTCCTACCACCTTTATAGTACGCCCTGAAAGTGGCAATTTCGGTACTTCTGACTGTAGAGCGCGTAGCTCATGTATCAACCAGGAATGAAACTTAGTGACCCATCACCTTTCCCTGCACGTAAGGTCCCCTCTGATCTACTTCTAGGGACGCTGCAAGCCTACACTCCTCACTATCCGAACAGTCATCCGACCATTCATAGTTTATTCCATTCTCACCACGCAATGGGAACTGTTGTACTGCATTATTTTGACTCATTGTTTGACCTGTGACCTGTCGAGGAAGCATCACCTGTTGCTGTCCCATCGGAGCTAAAGGCAACTGCATTTGCTGTCTAGGTACCACAGGAATCTGCTGTTGTATTTGCTGCACCTGCGCTGGATGAACACGTGGAATCATGCATTTGTTGCATAGGCTGGAAGTTCGGGTTTGAACCCCTCATTCTTGGACCCCTCACATTTTGAAATGCACTGACATCATTGCTTTGTTGAACAACACTATCCTGCACCATCATTGGACATTCCCGCTTCCAGTGTCCCACGCCCCCGCACGCATGGCATGGTGACATCTTTTTCATCCCTTGCGTGTCATTTTGAACCACAACAGTATTCAAATCTGGACCTCGGTTCACAAAACCTCCCCGACCTCTGCCTCTTGTTTGCGGCTGGAACATTCCGTTCCCTTGAGGTTGCTGCTGTACCATCTGCTGTACTCCATTTCCCTGCATCCCTGCCTGAGCTACCTTGATTTGCATCACCATCACCTTCTCCTTTAGCTTTCTTTGCTTCAACTCAATCTCATTACTACAGTATTTTGCGTACTGCAGCACCTCATCAATCGGTTTCGCTTGCCAACAGATCAAATGATTCTTAATCATCTGGCTAATCTCTTGTCTTAATCCTTCAACAAATCTGAACACAAGGTGATTCATGTATTTCGGTTCTATGACCTCGGTGCCACTGTAGTGTTTGAATGCCTTTAACAATCTCTCATAGTAAGCATGTATCGACTCTTTGCCTTCTTGTGCCGTTCGATCAATTTTCTGCCAATCAGTAACTTTGGGCAACACTTTCTGCTTCAAGAATTCAATCACCTTATAATAGTGCTTCATCACTTCAGGAGACGGTGCTCCCGTAGTCCTGTCCCTTGGCGGTTCCGCTGTCGGCCAATCCACACTCCTCTTGCACTCAAGCCACAAATCAGTTGGAACTATAATCTCAAACAGTGTATTCAAGTCTTCCCAGAGACACTTTGCAAGCTTCACAAACATATCCGTTTGCTGATACAACTCTATTGGCTTTTCCCTCAGCCTGGGTAATCATTTGTGAATGACAAAATGTCACCCCTAGACATCGGGACATGAACTAGAACCCCTCCAGTTGTCTCTCTCATCGGTAACATCTTTATTGTTCCCGTGTCTGGCGCAGCCTTCGCCTGCTGCTGTTCCAGGCAGTCACTTTTCCTCTTATCTCTCTTCTTCGCCCACCTGCCTTCCCACTTCTCTAAAGCTCCCCAAACTTGAGCACTCT
The DNA here is from genome assembly GCF_031143425.1 of Pleurodeles waltl. Lineage (NCBI taxonomy): Eukaryota > Metazoa > Chordata > Amphibia > Caudata > Salamandridae > Pleurodeles > Pleurodeles waltl. Next base: position 149,902,155 of record NC_090445.1, on the reverse strand, counting down.
GTAGTATCTCCTTAAGGTGTGCCTTCATCCCAGTAGACCTCATATGATCAAAATCTTTAGGTTCGAAGTCTAACCTAATACTCCTCTTCAGATGTTTAGTATTGTCTAAGTCTATGCCGTATTTGTCTGCCAAATTTGCTAACCTCTGGTGCACCTTACTCACTTCTTTGGTTATTTTCGGGCACAGATATCTTAATTCTGCTTCAGTGTATGATTCTAATCTGTTCACTCCCATGCTCCCTTCTACTAGCTCAGCTGCTTCCACTCCCAACCTCACAAAATTCAGGTATTCCTCTCTTTCTGATCGCTCTGCTGTCGCAGGAGTAGTCTGTGGAGTGTTAAGCTTGTCTAACCACTCATTCAACTGTTGCACTGTCAAGCCTTGCAACAAGATATTTCCAGCCTGCACCATCAGGTTTGCGACATGTTTGCACTCATTACCCGTGGGGTTAGTAGACCCAAACCTGCTTGTCTCATTGTCTCTAAAGGAACCCCAATCAGACTGAAGTCCAACAAGGATCTAGATCTCTCCGCTATCTGTTCTCCCGGTGTCATCCCTTGGGAGCTTCCTGTGAACCCTCCTCTTATCACCTCTTGAGTCATTACTCCTTGGTCACACACACTAGGTTTTGCCTGTGCATATAGCGGTACTGGCGGACCAACGATAATGGGCAAAGATATAGCAGCTGGTGCCTGGCCATTTCACAATCCTGGTGGGGCATTAACTCCCATAGCTTGATTCATTACAGGTGCCGTAACTGACTGCGGTCTTGTGACTGAGGTATAATTCGGAACCGCCTGTTGCTGCGGCAGCAATTGTGGAGTTGGCTCCATGTGCACTAACTTTGATCTTGTGTATAATGGATCAGACGGCACCATCAAACTCGTAGTCGTCTCTAATACTGGGACATCAGGGTAGAGCCGCTGAACTGGTGGTGGCTGCAACTGTATCTGCGTCTCGGGTGCAGTGGATACACTAGCACCATTCTGTATCGGAGCTGATGTGGTAGTATTATTTGTCTGTACTGTATTCGTGATCCCCTGATTCTGTGACGAACTTACAGGACCTGCGTTAGTACTCGGTCTGTTGTCATTTATGGCATATGTTGGTGGTCGATCATGTAACAACTGATTGAGAAACTCATCATCATCCGAATCGTCTGCATCCACCCATGACTTCTGAGTCTCCTTTTGCCTACTAGAACCCTTGTCTGTTTTACAAGTTGCCTTTCTTCCCTGTGTTCCGGCTTCTTGAGTTATTGCCGGAAACATCCTAACTCCGTCTATGATTTCCCTTCTCCACATCTTAGTCTCACTATCCCACCTAGCCTCCGCTAGAGTCTTTTCTGCTTTCCTCATTTTCCTCTCGAATTTCTGTTGCCTCTGTCGCATGGCCATTAAATCCCAAATCGCTAACGCCTCAAACTGAGCTGGTCTCCGAGGCGGCTTTTGCTCATTTAATGCTTTCCTCAAATTCTCTAGAATGGTTCCATTCTCTGGAAACGCCAAACACCCATCTTTCTCTGTTAACTTCCACCATTGCTTTAGCCAAAGACATGGCACGACCCCCTTCTCCTCCATTACGGCATAAGCCGGAGTATCCTCTGGCGGTGTAGGCTCCCCCACACTTGCTGTAATATATGCATCTCCCCTCAAAGCACTCTTTAAAGCCTTGAAAAACTTCATTTTTGCGTCTTTTATTTTGTTCAGAATCGAATCAGGAAGTGACTAGTTCCCAGAACACTCTTCGCCTACCTTCTCAACCAATTGCCTCTCACGGATGGCTGCCAATCCGTGCGCGACCCTTCTCACTAGCTGACCTATCCCAGCGCAGCTCCAATGACGTCACACCCACACACACTGCGGCTGACAAAGTCTTACGGCTTGTCTTCCTCACTCTAAATCCACACAAAACTAATGCAATATATTGCGAGCACCTTAACAAAAACTCAAATTTGCAGGTATACTACAGGAAGGGTAACACAATCGCTTCAGAACTTTACAGAGATTTCACTTGAAGCCTCGGCCGCTACTCTCTCCTTCTCAGATCCCGCACCCACAAGCAGAATTCGACCCGCAAATTCTACTCTCGACTTGTCAATGGTTCGTCCTAGTACACATTAGAACTTACCAAATCTCCATCGAAGGTTTCATTCACACAGTTTGACTCAAACTCGACTCGTCAACCACGCCCGATTGACCTATTAAACAGCGCAAATTACAACATATACCAAGTGTCTCATACACTTATCAATATACTCCAGAGTCTTAGACCACGCCGGGTCCGTACATCACCAACAACCACATGGACAATTATTGAGCACAAAGTGCCACACTCACATGAAGTTAGCCGACTTCCCTACTCTCATACTGCGGAGTACACCCACGCCTACTAAAACATTGGCTAACCTAAATTCTCACAAACCTCATAATTCACCAGCGATATGCATAAGCTGAGCAAGCGCAAATTCTACGTCACACATATCTATCATTAGAACGCCGAGAACATACCCAACTCCCTTCAGCAAGCTCCGAGATTCCGGGAAAGTTATTTAGGACTTAGGGGCACATCATCTTTCCAATTTGCATTATTTCGAAAATACTTCTAAAACAAAGGTCCCTCGTCCTAGGGCCCCAAAGGGCCTAAACCGTCCTCTGCTACCAGAACTGATAACACGTCCCGTCTTAGATAATTTACTTTGTCTGGGACTAGTTTTAGGCCAATGAATCTTTTGACCCTGATTGAAGACACCTTAGGACGAGACAACTAATCAGCATATAAATCACCAGGTCAATAATTTTCTCCTTAACCAATATGTCAAAGTAAACTAGATAAATGCATTAATAAAGTTTGATCTCACCATGACCCTTCAACCATGAATAACCACACAAAAAAGTTGTAAGATTTACGTTATTTTATTCCCTATTGATTACACTCTACTAGCAAGTTTATTAGTCTCAAAACCAGAAAACACATCAGCAATGTCACAACATGGCAACTAGAATAAGATTTCATCAAGGCAAAGATCATAAACATTAGAACAAAGCACGACCTCAACATGGATTAACTTTAACAGAGTATCATTAGCGCATTATTCAACAAAACATTGATTCAGTCATTTGTCTATTTGCGTCCGTTTTAGTGAACTCCTTAACTAACCTCGAATTAGCATTGGCACGTTGGGCTTCATGCAAAACAATTTAGCAACACAAATTTAGAAAACATCTAACTATGGTCTCTATCAAAAGGTAGCAGTTGGTACCTAGAAAGGAAAGGCAAACAAACAATTACAATTTCATTATCATATAGTTACCCTCCGTAATGGGTCAGCATACAGAGTCAGTCTTCGTCCTCAGGACATCAGTTGATTCGCCATCAGCCAGGAGACACAGCAAAGTTCAGCAAGACAGGCAATACAGGACACTTCCCTTATAAGGAGGAAAAGTAGGAATCAGGCAGGACAAAGATAAGGATGGTTTGAAGAATTAAACAGCAAAGTCTTTAAGACAGAGTGACGAAGTGTCTAGGTAATAGCAAAGGCACGTAATGGCTGATATCCCCTCGCGTCACAGGATTATATCAAACTTGTTGTACAGTCCCCTAATTTCCAATTGGGCAAAATTTGGTGCATCATTATCTCCATCCAATAATCAGGTAATCACCTCACTAGAATTGTCACTCTAGAACAGTTCTCAGGTAGTTTATTGGCTCTTGTAATTGACGTCTCCAACGAGTAGAATGTCAGGTACAAATTCTTATTCTCTCAGGCTCAGTCAGTAGTTCCATTGTCTTTACCAATTCAGGCGACCTTGTACCTGTTACAAGTTTACACTGTTGCATTCAGGAAGAATGTCTCCTTGAGCAAGTCGAGTCTCATGAGAAAGAATTTACTACGGTTACACACATATTCTAGCATCTGGAAAAATACAGCTACATGTCCTTCAGCAATTCAGCACATTGCACGTTAGAAAAACACATGAATATGAAACCGGGCAGCTAGGCCCCGACTCATGCTAACTAAGGCCTAGTTATTAATTTCTAACGACATCTTAACGTATAACTCTTAATGCCAGTACAAAATCATACTTAGTACATTAATAATTCATCATTAGTCAATTTCATTTATCATCGTATACATTGGTGGCCACTCCCCGTGGGCACATTTCAATTTTTTTTATTCTTTTGCACCTCAATTCTATGACGGTTTTAGTACTGCAAAATACTTTACAAATTGCCTTTTAGTTAAGCTTGTCTGCTCTGTGCCATAGTTACCGGGGGTTGAGCACAGGACAACTTAGTGACTTTAGTGATTCATCCTAAGTAGGATTGTGGTTATTACTTGAGGTGGGTACCTTCCCTTTCATCTCATACCCCAATATCTTACAGTTCAATTCTAAATAGAGAACTGGACCCCCAAGTTTAGCAGATAAAACAGTTGCCACTTTTTTAGTGAATGCCCCACATCAGCCACACTTTAAATTCTGATATGTGCTGTTCGCCCTTCCCCACCTTCCAAGGGAAGAGGCCTAGGTCACTAAGGGTGTTCTGCTGCCCTGATCTTCCCTAGAAGAAAGAGGAGCGCCATTTCCTGTTTTAGAGAGGAACTCTGCCCAGATGAGTAGGACACGTATTTAAGACTGATCCTTTGTAAAAGTAATTTCAAGGAACTGATGCCCCTTGGAATTATGTAGCTCTTTCAGACAAGCTGGCAAGAACCAAACCTAATCCATTTGCTCCCCTATTGGGTCACTGACCTTGTGGACATTCCAAGGCTGTAAATGGTCTACTTTGCTTTGACTCAAAATGGACCATACTGGACTGTATCATCCTTTCCCAGTACAAGAGAAAGGCACCCATTTTAGCCTTATGCCTGACTTCAGAGTAGAACCCCATTGGCTGAGGCTGACCACCATGAACCCTAGTACCATATAAAACATCTTTCAAGATCTGACAGGTGCAGTTTAATGTCATCCCTTAATCTTAAGTCCCAGTGATTCAGTATCAGACATTACCAGCCATTTATGAGCTATCTTCCAAAAGGTTTTCTACCCTGAGGGAGGGGAAGTGTTTAATTTAGGTGCTGCCCTACTCCCAGGAACCACAAACAGTCCCCTTGTAGTGACTTTCACTTTCGGAGACTGACTTGGGCTATCACTGGTGTTCCGTTTAGTCGTGTTCAGCTCCCCTTCCCCAGTTAATAGACACTGAAAGTTTATAGTTTGCTTGCTTTAATTGGCGACCTAAGGCCATGATCATCAGTGAGTGGGGATCCTAGTTCACCTTGGGAAGTGGGTTTTGGGTTTTTAAAATAGTCTTGGGCTCTATGGTCTTTTTAGTAGATTATCAGCTTCATGAGCTCTGACCTGTCAAGTTATCGCCCCTTACCATCAGGGCTCCTGAGAAAATAGGACAAAGGTTAGACATATCAAAGCAGAGTCGATCTATATTGTAACATTTTAGTTCCTTTGAACGGGGACCCAAAAGTGTCTGAATACTACTAAAATCTCTCATACCTCTGTAGGAAACTATTGCTCGTAGATGTCAATGTTACTGGATTTATATTCCTTAACAACTTAAACACTAGAAAATGTTGAGGTTGAATCTCACCTCAAGCAGAAACAAGCAACAGGTAAGCTTCCCAATCACATTTTCTCTTATACAAATATAAAACAACTGGATAGACTAGTGCTATCAGACCTCCTCCAAGTTATCCAAGAGGACAATGATAACCACCTACACGTCACTCTACTAATCAACCTCAAACGAAGCCAGTAATGGCACACAACCCTATATATAGACCACAACAACTTAAATATATCACATAAGAATTTTGGAATCCATAGGAAGGTGTGAATTGAACCCCAGAATTAGACTTGTTTTTTAAGTGTGTACAACATGTGCTTTACCAGAGTAAGGATTGGGTTAAAATGTGTGCCATTTCTACAGAATAGGATAGCAAATATGCTCTTCATATTTGCAAAACAAGATCTCCTGCAGCAGACATTGAGAGTTGCACCAACTACACCAACTACTTTGTTTAAAATTCTGTGCTAAATCATGTATTAATACTGGAAACTGTATTACTGCAGAATTTAGAATTACTGTGCAAGGACTGATGAATCACAAGTTTTTTCACATTAATGTTGTCACTCTTACCATTTTGCTTGGTTTTAACTTCGTGCAAAAAATCTGTGCTGTGATGTGAAGTGACGCATTATGACCACTGCCTTACCAGATCACTTAAAATAGTTGAAAATGGAAGAAGTGTGTGCAAAGCAGGTTAGTGCTCATTTTTTATGTTTCTGTGACACTCTGACTGAGCCAACTATTATTGAAGAGCCTGAGTGATAGAGGGTCACTGTAAGAAAGTGGGGTACTGGTTGAGGGGAAGGTGTAACCCTAGTCAAGCAGCAACCACAATTGTTGTCAGGGTGAAACACAAGCAACCCCACATTAACCTATGCTTAACCCTCTGGTAGCTTGAAACAAAAGCAGTCAGGCTTAACTTAGAGGCAGTGTATAAAGTATTTGCAGCACTTCAAACAGTAATAAAGTGAAGATACAACACAAGAAAAATCCCACAACAATTTAGAAAAATAGAGTAAAATTTAATAAATCATATGGCACCCAAGCAACAAAATCCAATTAGTAAAACCGGAGATATGCAATTTTAAAGATTTAAGTAAAAAGCACAAAGTGCCAGTTGTAGTTATCTGGTCACACTGGACCGGGACAAAGTCACAAGTTCGGACCGACTATGATGGTGTAAGGGCCGGACACCGAGACCAAGTTAGGTCTGCTGATCAAAGTACTTTAAGTCCTGGTTGCAGTGCTTTGTGAGGTCCTGTGTCAAGGTTGCGTAATGCAGCTGTAGTTCTGTGAAGTTGCTGGGCTGTGATACAAGGTCCCACACTGAGGATACTTCACACAGTTGCAGTTCCAAGGAGTGGTGGGTCTGTGATGCGTAGTCCTGTGTCAAGAATGCAAAGCATGGCTGGCACAATACATGCTGCAGCCCATGGGGGACCACTGGTGTATCAATGCTCTGGGTACCTAGATACCATATACTAGGGACTTACATAAGTGCACCAGTATTCCAATAGTAGGTGTAGAAAGTTTACCAGCAACCAAATTAAGAGAAGAAAGCACAGTCACTGGGGCCCTGATTAGCAGGATCCCAGTGAACTACTGTCTAAACACACTGACATCAGGGAAAAAAGTGGGTGTAACTATGCTAGAAAGATGTCACTTTCCTACACCACCTTTTTAAAACACAGTGTACTCTACCCTTTGGGCTGTTTAGGACCTGCCCTATAGGTAACATATGTATTAAAATGGAACGGTGAAAACAAAAAAATTAGGAATTATCCTGCAGAGCATGCCATGCCCTACAGTCATCATGCATTATATGGAGTAAAGTACCTCAGTCATGAAAAACTACGGCCACCCCAGGAGACTTTATTAATCCTGGGGACTGAAAAAGATGCAGCTTATTTCAAGTTTCTGTTTTGGTTGATGCCATCTGATTTCACTTGCCAGACAGTTAAGTCTAGCCTTATGGGCTAGACGCAGTGCTTTAAAAGCTACCCGTTCCTTTACAGGCAGCCAGTGGAGTTCTATTAGAGCATTTTACACCGACTCATAATTAGGCAGTTTCATTAGGAGGCGAGCAGCTGTATTCTGCTGCGCCTGGAGCATTTTGAGTGGCAATTGTTGAATGCCCATGTACAGGGCATTACAATAATCAACCCTTGAGAGAACCAGAGCAATGACTACTGATTTCTGAAGCTGGAAGGGAATAAAAGGCAACACCTTTAGGGACCTAAGCAGCAAAAAGCAAGGTGATGTCAGTTTGTTAACTTGCTATTTAAAGGATAGTTCAGCATCAAAAATGTAAAGCAGATGTCTTGGTTGACTAGACATGCAACCCAAGGTAAGCACTGGCGTACTCAAAGCAACCCAGAAGTATTGGTATTGTCCACATGAGGTCTTTGAAATTTAAAAAAGGAATTACTAGTCACAGAGGAGTCCCATAGGTTCTTTGAGGAACTCGGCCTTCAGCCTTGCGCTTCTGTATGATCAGAGAACTCCTCTGTGACTTGCCGTAAACTCACTATGTCTGGTAGAAAGTACTTTGTCCTGTATATCCCACATTCTCACTAAAAGTTGCTCGGAGCAGAGGAATTGTTCTCTTGTGGCATAAGAGATGCATTGTACACTGATAATGACTATCTCAGTGGAACGGCTTCACGTTGTGAAACAATCTATCATCTTGTACATAACTAAATATATTATTCATCTGAGATATTCCTCTCCATAGCCAGTGTTTTTTGTCTGACCTGCTTTTCACAAAAACACACTCCTCGAGTAATTCAGTGTGAGTCGTAGCCTTTGTAGCATATAACCTCTTGCTGGCCAGTAACAATGGCCACAGCAACTTTAAAGGACTGTCCACATGGGAATCCAATTTTGTACTCTTAAAACATTAACATATGGTCCACAGCCTATATACGTGGAGATATCAGACCCAACCAAATCCATAATTTTTCCAGTTTCCAACAGGCATGTGAAAGAATGATGCAATTAAAAACCTTTACCTTTTTGTAAGGAAATGCCTCCTTGGCATGGTTACCCCCTGACTTTTTGCCTTTGCTGATGCTATGTTTTGAATTGAAAGTGTGCTGAGGTCTGCTAACCAGGCCCCAGCACCAGTGTTCTTTCCCTAACCTGTACTTTTGATTCCACAATTGGCACACCCTGGCATCCAGATAAGTCCCTTGTAACTGGTACCTCTGGTACCAAGGGCCCTGATGCCAGGGAAGGTCTCTAAGGGCTGCAGCATGTATTATGCCACCCTAGAGACCCCTCACTCAGCACAGACACACTGCTTACCAGCTTGTGTGTGCTAGTGAGAACAAAATGAGTAAGTCGACATGGCACTCCCCTCAGGGTGCCATGCCAGCCTCTCACTGCCTATGCAGCATAGGTAAGACACCCCTCTAGCAGGCCTTACAGCCCTAAGGCAGGGTGCACTATACCATAGGTGAGGGTACCAGTGCATGAGCACTGTGCCCCTACAGTGTCTAAGCAAAACCTTAGACATTGTAAGTGCAGGGTAGCCATAAGAGTATATGGTCTGGGAGTCTGTTTTACACAAACTCCACAGCACCATAATGGCTACACTGAAAACTGGGAAGTTTGGTATCAAACTTCTCAGCACAATAAATGCACACTGATGCCAGTGTACATTTTATTGTAAAATACACCACAGAGGGCACCTTAGAGGTGCCCCCTGAAACTTAACCGACTATCTGTGTAGGCTGACTGGTTCCAGCAGCCTGCCACACTAGAGACATGTTGCTGGCCCCATGGGGAGAGTGCCTTTGTCACTCTGAGGCCAGTAACAAAGCCTGCACTGGGTGGAGATGCTAACACCTCCCCCAGGCAGGAGCTGTAACACCTGGCGGTGAGCCTCAAAGGCTCACCCCTTTGTCACAGCACCGCAGGACACTCCAGCTAGTGGAGTTGCCCGCCCCCTCCGGCCCCGGCCCCCACTTTTGGCGGCAAGGCCAGAGAAAATAATGAGAATAACAAGGAGGAGTCACTGGCCAGTCAGGACAGCCCCTAAGGTGTCCTGAGCTGAGGTGACTCTAACTTTTAGAAATCCTCCATCTTGCAGATGGAGGATTCCCCCAATAGGATTAGGGATGTGACCCCCTCCCCTTGGGAGGAGGCACAAAGAGGGTGTACCCACCCTCAGGGCTAGTAGCCATTGGCTACTAACCCCCCAGACCTAAACACGCCCTTAAATTTAGTATTTAAGGGCTTCCCTGAACCTAAAGAGTTAGATTCCTGCAACTACAAGAAGAAGGACTGCCGAGCTGACAAACCCCTGCAGAGGAAGAACAGAAGACACCAACTGCCTTGGCCCCAGACTTACCGGCCTGTATCCTGCCTTCCAAAGAAACCTGCTCCAGCGACGCTTTCCAAGGGACCAGCGACCTCTGAATCCTCTGAGGACTGCCCTGCTTCAAAAAAGACAAGAAACTCCCGAGGACAGCGGCACTGCTCCAAAAGAACTGCAACTTTGTTACAAGGAGCAGATTTAAAGACCCCTGCAACTCCCCGCAAGAAGCGTGAGACTTGCAACACTGCACCCGGCGACCCCGACTCGACTGGTGGAGAACAACCAACTCAGGGAGGACCCTCCGGCGACTCTACGACTGTGAGTAACCAAAGTTGTCCCCCCTGAGCCCCCACAGCGACGCCTGCAGAGGGAATCCCCAGGCTCCCCCTGACCGCGACTGACTGAACTCCATTTCCCGACGGCTGGAAAAGACCCTGCACCCACAGCCCCTAAAGAAACGGAACTTCTGTGCAGGAGTGACCCCCAGGAGGCCCTCTCCCTTGCCCAGGTGGTGGCTACCCCGAGGAGCCCCCCCTTGCCTGCCTGCATCGCTGAAGAGACCCCTTGGTCTCCCATTGAAACCTGAAGGAAACCCGACGCGTGTTCGCACACTGCACCCGGCCGCCCCCGCGCTGCTGAGGGTGTACTTTCTGTGCTACTTTGTGTCCCCCCCCGGTGCCCTACAAAACCCCCCTGGTCTGCCCTCCGAAGACGCGGGTACTTACCTGCTGGCAGACTGGAACCGGGGCACCCCCTTCTCTCCATTATAGCCTATGTGTTTTGGGCACCTCTTTGACCTTTGCACCTGACCGGCCCTGAGCTGCTGGTGTGATAACTTTGGGGTTGCTCTGAACCCCCAACGGTGGGCTACCTTGGACCAAAAACTGAAACCTGTAAGTGCCTTACTTACCTGTTGAAACTAACAATAACTTACCTCCCCCAGGAACTGTGAAAATTGCACTGTGTCCACTTTTAAAACAGCTTATTGTGTTTTATGTAAAAAGTATACATGCTAAAGTAATGATTCAAAGTTCCTAGAGTACTTACCTGCAATACCTTTCAAAAGAGCTATTACATGTAAAATTTGAACCTGTGGTTCTTAAAATAAACTAAGAAAAGATATTTTTCTATAACAAAACCTATTGGCTGGATTTGTCTCTGAGTGTGTGTACCTCATTTATTGTCTATGTGTATGTACAACAAATGCTTAACACTACTCCTTGGATAAGCCTACTGCTCGACCACACTACCACAAAATAGAGCATTAGTATTATCTCTTTTTACCACTATTTTACCTCTAAGGGGAACCCTTGGACTCTGTGCATGCTATTCCTTACTTTGAAATAGCACATACAGAGCCAACTTCCTACATTGGTGGCAGCGGTGGGATACAAGACTTTGCATTTGCTGGACTACTCAGCCAATACCTGATCACACGACAAATTCCAAAATTGTCATTAGAAATTGATTTTTGCAATTTGAAAAGTTTTCTAAATTCTTTAAAGTCCTGCTAGGGCCTTGTGTTAGTCCCTGTTAGCATTTCTTTTAGAGTTTAAAAGATTGTAAAAGTTTGAATTAGATTCTAGAACTAGTTTTAGATTCTTAAAAGCATTCCAACTTTTAGAAGAATAATGTCTAGTACAGAGATGAATGTGGTGGAACTCGACACCACACCTTACCTCCATCTCCAGATGAAAGAGCTAAGGTCACTCTGTAACATAAGAAAAACAACAATGGGCTCCAGACCTACCAAAGTACAGCTCCAGGAGCTGTTGGCAGAGTATGATAGAGCCAACCCCTCTGTGGATAACACAGAGGAGGAGGATAGTGAACTGGAGGAAGAATCCCCTCCACCAGTCCTATCTAGGGAGAACAGGGCTTCTCAAGCCCTGACTCCAAAAATAATAGTCAGAGATGCTGGCTCCCTCACAGGAGGGTCCAGCCTCTCTGAAATCACTGAGGATAACTCCAGTGAAGAGGACATCCAGTTAGCCAGGATGGCCAAAAGATTGGCTTTGGAAAAACAGATCCTAGCCATAGAAAGGGAAAGACAAGAGATGGGCCTAGGACCCATCAATGGTGGCAGCAACATAAATAGGGTCAGAGATTCTCCTGACATGTTGAAAATCCCCAAAGGGATTGTAACAAAATATGAAGATGGTGATGACATCACCAAATGGTTCACAGCTTTTGAGAGGGCTTGTGAAACCAGAAAAGTGAACAAATCTCACTGGGGTGCTCTCCTTTGGGAAATATTCACAGGAAAGTGTAGGGATAGACTCCCCACACTCTCTAAAAAAGATGCAGAATCTTATGACCTCATGAAGGGTACCCTGATTGAGGGCTTTGGATTCTCCACTGAGGAGTATAGGATTAGATTCAGGGGGGCTCAAAAATCCTCGAGCCAGACCTGGGTTGACTTTGTAGACTACTCAGTAAAAACACTAGATGGTTGGATTCAAGGCAATAGTGTAAATGATTATGATGGGCTGTACAATTTATTTGTGAAAGAACACCTATTAAGTAATTGTTTCAATGATAAACTGCATCAGCATCTGGTGGACCTAGGACCAATTTCTCCCCAAGAATTGGGAAAGAAGGCGGACCATTGGGTCAAGACTAGGGTGTCCAAAACTTCCACAGGGGGTGACCAAAAGAAAGGGGTCACAAAACCTCCCCAGGGGAAAGGTGGTGAGACAGCCAAAAACAAAGATAGTAAAGAGTCTTCTACAGGCCCCCAAAAACCTGCACAGGAGGGTGGGCCCAGAGCCTCTTCACAAAACAATTCTGGGTACAAGGGTAAAAACTTTGATCCCAAAAAGGCCTGGTGTCGTAACTGTAGTCAGTCTGGACACCAAACTGGAGACAAGGCCTGTCCCAAGAAAGATACCACTTCTAACTCCCATCCAGCTAAAACTGGAATGGCCAGTCTCCAAGTGGGATCAACAGTGTGCCCAGAGCAAATCAGGTGTCACACTGAAGCTACATTAGTCTCTGAGGGTGGGGTGGATTTAGCCACACTGGCTGCCTGGCCCCCTAACATGCAAAAATACAGGCAGCAGCTCTTAATTAATGGGACAAGTGTAGAGGGCCTGAGGGATACAGGTGCCAGTGTCACCATGGTGACAGAGAAACTGGTTTCCCCTGGCCAATACCTGACTGGACAAACCTATCCAGTCACCAATGCTGACAATCAGACTAAAGTACATCCCATGGCAATGGTAACTTTAGAGTGGGGAGGGGTCAATGGCCTGAAACAGGTGGTGGTCTCCTCAAATATCCCAGTAGACTGTTTGCTTGGAAACGACCTGGAGTCCTCAGCATGGGCTGAGGTAGAACTGAAAACCCATGCAGCCATGCTGGATATCCCTGAACTGGTGTGTGTCAAGACTAGGGCACAGTGCAAGGCACAGGGTGAAAAAGTAGAGCTGGAGTCTGGAAAAATGGCCCAGCCTACCAAGAGAAAAGGAAAGTCAGCTGGGAAACCAGCTGCAACACAACACCAAAAAGAGAACCTCTCTTCTCAGGAAGAAGTTCTGCCCTCTGAGGGAACTGAGCCTATGGAGCTGGAACCTTATCAGGTTGAGCTCTTGGGCCCAGGGGGACCCTCAAGGGAAGAGTTGTGGAAGGGACAAGAAACCTGTCCCTCTCTTGAAGGCCTTAGGCAGCAAGCTGCTGAAGAGTCCAAAGGCAAGAAAAATGGAACACATAGGGTCTATTGGGAAGATGGACTCCTGTACACTGAGGCAAGAGATCCCAAACCTGGTGCCACTAGGAGAGTGGTAGTGCCTCAGGGTTTCAGAGAGTTTATTCTGACCTTAGCCCATGATATTCCCCTTGCTGGGCATTTGGGACAAACCAAGATGTGGGAGAGGTTGGTCAACCACTTCTACTGGCCCAATATGTCCCAGAAGGTTAAGGAGTTTTGCCTCTCCTGCCCCACCTGTCAAGCCAGTGGTAAGACAGGTGGGCACCCAAAGGCCCCCCTCATTCCACTTCCAGTGGTGGGGGTCCCCTTTGAAAGAGTGGGTGTGGACATAGTTGGTCCACTAGAACCTCCCACAGCCTCAGGAAATATGTACATCCTAGTAGTAGTGGATCATGCTACTAGGTATCCTGAAGCTATTCCCCTTAGGTCAACTACTGCCCCTGCAGTAGCCAAGGCCCTCATTGGTATCTTTACCAGAGTGGGTTTCCCTAAGGAGGTGGTTTCTGACAGAGGTACCAACTTCATGTCAGCTTACCTAAAACACATGTGGAATGAGTGTGGAGTGACTTATAAATTCACTACACCATATCATCCACAAACTAATGGCCTTGTTGAGAGATTCAACAAGACATTAAAGGGCATGATCATGGGGCTCCCAGAAAAACTCAAAAGGAGATGGGATGTCCTCCTGCCATGTCTGCTTTTTGCTTACAGAGAGGTGCCTCAGAAGGGAGTAGGATTCTCACCCTTTGAACTTCTGTTTGGCCACCCTGTAAGGGGACCACTTGCTCTTGTTAAAGAAGGCTGGGAGAGACCTCTTCATGAGCCTAAACAAGACATAGTGGACTATGTACTTGGCCTTCGCTCAAGAATGGCAGAGTACATGGAAAAGGCAAGTAAAAACCTTGAGGCCAGCCAACAACTCCAGAAGTTGTGGTATGACCAAAAGGCTGCGCTGGTTGAATTTCAACCAGGGCAGAAAGTCTGGGTTCTGGAGCCTGTGGCTCCCAGGGCACTCCAGGACAAATGGAGTGGCCCTTACCCAGTACTAGAAAGGAAGAGTCAGGTCACCTACCTGGTAGACCTGGGCACAAGCAGGAGCCCCAAGAGGGTGATCCATGTAAACCGCCTTAAGCTCTTCCATGACAGGACTGATGTAAATCTGTTGATGGTAACAGATGAGGACCAGGAAGCTGAGAGTGAGCCTCTCCCTGATCTCCTCTCATCAGACCCTAAAGATGGCTCAGTAGATGGAGTGATCTACTCAGACACCCTCTCTAGCCAACAGCAAGCTGACTGTAGGAAGGTCCTACAACAGTTTGCTGAACTCTTTTCCCTAACCCCTGGTCAGACACACCTGTGCACCCACGATGTGGACACAGGAGACAGCATGCCTGTCAAAAACAAATATTTAGACAGTCTGATCAAGTTACGGAAAGCATCAAGGTGGAAGTCCACAAGATGCTGGAATTGGGAGTAATAGAGCCCTCTGACAGCCCCTGGGCTAGCCCAGTGGTCTTAGTCCCCAAACCTCACACCAAAGAAGGAAAGAGAGAGATGAGGTTTTGTGTGGACTACAGAGGTCTCAACTCTGTCACCAAGACAGATGCTCATCCCATTCCTAGAGCTGATGAGCTCATAGACAAATTAGGGGCTGACAAATTCTTAAGTACCTTTGACTTAACAGCAGGGTACTGGCAAATCAAAATGGCCCCTGGAGCAAAAGAAAAGACAGCATTCTCCACACCTGATGGGCATTATCAGTTCACTGTTATGCCCTTTTGGTTTAAAGAATGCCCCTGCCACCTTCCAAAGGTTGGTGAATCAAGTCCTTGCTGGGTTGGAATCCTTTAGTGCAGCTTATCTTGATGATATTGCTGTCTTCAGCTCCACCTGGCAGGATCACCTGGTCCACCTGAAGAAGGTTTTGAAGGCTCTGCAATCTGCAGGCCTCTCTATCAAGGCATCCAAATGCCAGATAGGGCAGGGAACTGTGGTTTACTTGGGACACCTTGTAGGTGGAGGCCAAGTTCAGCCACTCCAACCCAAGATCCAGACTATTCTGGACTGGGTAGCTCCAAAAACCCAGACTCAAGTCAGGGCATTCCTTGGCTTGACTGGGTACTATAGGAGGTTTGTGAAGGGATATGGATCCATTGTGACAGCCCTCACAGAACTCACCTCCAAGAAAATGCCCAAGAAAGTAAACTGGACTGTAGAATGCCAACAGGCCTTTGACACCCTGAAGCAAGCTATGTGCACAGCACCAGTTCTAAAAGCTCCAGATTACTCCAAGCAATTCATTGTGCAAACAGATGCCACTGAACATGGGATAGGGACAGTTTTGTCCCAAACAAATGATGATGGCCTTGACCAGCCTGTTGCTTTCATTAGCAGGAGGTTACTCCCCAGGGAGCAGCGTTGGAGTGCCATTGAGAGGGAGGCCTTTGCTGTGGTTTGGTCCCTGAAGAAGTTGAGACCATACCTCTTTGGTACTCACTTCCTAGTTCAGACTGACCACAGACCTCTCAGATGGCTGATGCAAATGAAAGGCGAAAATCCAAAACTGTTGAGGTGGTCCATCGCCCTACAGGGAATGGACTTTATAGTGGAACACAGACCTGGGACTGCCCATGCCAATGCAGATGGCCTTTCCAGGTTCTTCCACTTAGAAAATGAAGACTCTCTTGGGAAAGGTTAGTCTCATCCTCTTTCGTTTGGGGGGGGGGGTTGTGTAAGGAAATGCCTCCTTGGCATGGTTACCCCCTGACTTTTTGCCTTTGCTGATGCTATGTTTTGAATTGAAAGTGTGCTGAGGTCTGCTAACCAGGCCCCAGCACCAGTGTTCTTTCCCTAACCTGTACTTTTGATTCCACAATTGGCACACCCTGGCATCCAGATAAGTCCCTTGTAACTGGTACCTCTGGTACCAAGGGCCCTGATGCCAGGGAAGGTCTCTAAGGGCTGCAGCATGTATTATGCCACCCTAGAGACCCCTCACTCAGCACAGACACACTGCTTACCAGCTTGTGTGTGCTAGTGAGAACAAAATGAGTAAGTCGACGTGGCACTCCCCTCAGGGTGCCATGCCAGCCTCTCACTGCCTATGCAGTATAGGTAAGACACCCCTCTAGCAGGCCTTACAGCCCTAAGGCAGGGTGCACTATACCATAGGTGAGGGTACCAGTGCATGAGCACTGTGCCCCTACAGTGTCTAAGCAAAACCTTAGACATTGTAAGTGCAGGGTAGCCATAAGAGTATATGGTCTGGGAGTCTGTTTTACACGAACTCCACAGCACCATAATGGCTACACTGAAAACTGGGAAGTTTGGTATCAAACTTCTCAGCACAATAAATGCACACTGATGCCAGTGTACATTTTATTGTAAAATACACCACAGAGGGCACCTTAGAGGTGCCCCCTGAAACTTAACCGACTATCTGTGTAGGCTGACTGGTTCCAGCAGCCTGCCACACTAGAGACATGTTGCTGGCCCCATGGGGAGAGTGCCTTTGTCACTCTGAGGCCAGTAACAAAGCCTGCACTGGGTGAAGATGCTAACACCTCCCCCAGGCAGGAGCTGTAACACCTGGCGGTGAGCCTCAAAGGCTCACCCCTTTGTCACAGCACCCCAGGACACTCCAGCTAGTGGAGTTGCCCGCCCCCTCCGGCCCCGGCCCCCACTTTTGGCGGCAAGGCCGGAGAAAATAATGAGAATAACAAGGAGGAGTCACTGGCCAGTCAGGACAGCCCCTAAGGTGTCCTGAGCTGAGGTGACTCTAACTTTTAGAAATCCTCCATCTTGCAGATGGAGGATTCCCCCAATAGGATTAGGGATGTGACCCCCTCCCCTTGGGAGGAGGCACAAAGAGGGTGTACCCACCCTCAGGGCTAGTAGCCATTGGCTACTAACCCCCCAGACCTAAACACGCCCTTAAATTTAGTATTTAAGGGCTTCCCTGAACCTAAAGAGTTAGATTCATGCAACTACAAGAAGAAGGACTGCTGAGCTGACAAACCCCTGCAGAGGAAGAACAGAAGACACCAACTGCCTTGGCCCCAGACTTACCGGCCTGTCTCCTGCCTTCCAAAGAAACCTGCTCCAGCGACGCTTTCCAAGGGACCAGCGACCTCTGAATCCTCTGAGGACTGCCCTGCTTCGAAAAAGACAAGAAACTCCCGAGGACAGCGGCACTGCTTCAAAAGAACTGCAACTTTGTTACAAGGAGCAGATTTAAAGACCCCTGCAACTCCCCGCAAGAAGCGTGAGACTTGCAACACTGCACCCGGCGACCCCGACTCGACTGGTGGAGAACAACCAACTCAGGGAGGACCCTCCGGCGACTCTACGACTGTGAGTAACCAAAGTTGTCCCCCCTGAACCCCCACAGCGACGCCTGCAGAGGGAATCCCCAGGCTCCCCCTGACCGCGACTGTCTGAACTCCATTTCCCGACGGCTGGAAAAGACCCTGCACCCGCAGCCCCCAGCCCCTAAAGAAACGGAACTTCTGTGCAGGAGTGACCCCCAGGAGGCCCTCTCCCTTGCCCAGGTGGTGGCTACCCCGAGGAGCCCCCCCCCTTGCCTGCATCGCTGAAGAGACCCCTTGGTCTCCCATTGAAACCTGAAGGAAACCCGACGCGTGTTCGCACACTGCACCCGGCCGCCCCCGCGCTGCTGAGGGTGTACTTTCTGTGCTACTTTGTGTCCCCCCCGGTGCCCTACAAAACCCCCCTGGTCTACCCTCCGAAGACGCGGGTACTTACCTGCTGGCAGACTGGAACCGGGGCACCCCCTTCTCTCCATTATAGCCTATGTGTTTTGGGCACCTCTTTGACCTTTGCACCTGACCGGCCCTGAGCTGCTGGTGTGATAACTTTGGGGTTGCTCTGAACCCCCAACGGTGGGCTACCTTGGACCAAAAACTGAAACCTGTAAGTGCCTTACTTACCTGTTGAAACTAACAATAACTTACCTCCCCCAGGAACTGTGAAAATTGCACTGTGTCCACTTTTAAAACAGCTTATTGTGTTTTATGTAAAAAGTATACATGCTAAAGTAATGATTCAAAGTTCCTAGAGTACTTACCTGCAATACCTTTCAAAAGAGCTATTACATGTAAAATTTGAACCTGTGGTTCTTAAAATAAACTAAGAAAAGATATTTTTCTATAACAAAACCTATTGGCTGGATTTGTCTCTGAGTGTGTGTACCTCATTTATTGTCTATGTGTATGTACAACAAATGCTTAACACTACTCCTTGGATAAGCCTACTGCTCGACCACACTACCACAAAATAGAGCATTAGTATTATCTCTTTTTACCACTATTTTACCTCTAAGGGGAACCCTTGGACTCTGTGCATGCTATTCCTTACTTTGAAATAGCACATACAGAGCCAACTTCCTACACTTTTGTATTGGGCTAGATGTTTGAGCTCAAGTCCCTCTGCCTCACATCTGTTTACAATGTTTAAGCCTTTTATACTTGGCACACCTGTGTATATTTGCCTCTTCTAGTGATGGTTACTGGTTATTTCTTGATCAGTCAATTTTTGCTAATCAATCTGAAAAAAGCCTGGGTTGATTAAAACTTTGAGGCTGATAATAGGGCATGCAGATGGAAAAATGTATCCAGGCCCAAGCCATGCGTCATCCACTTTGTTATCATTCTAAGCAACTAAATGAGTGCTTTCCAGAATTCTTAGAACCATTGCTGACTTTTTAGCATGACAAATGTTCGCGACCCACCTAGTTTTAATCGACATGAGGTGGGCGTTTTTTCCAATGTAACTAAAACATCATGGTGTAGTTCACTTTCATTTACAGACGGCACATTTTCCATTGAAATGGGCACTAAATTTGCAGAGACATACAGTGTTTCTGATAAAACTACAAATGATAACTTGTGGAAATTGGGGTTTAGTGAATATTTATCATTTGCGCATCACCTAGAAAAAGTGTCTTGATTTGTTTTGATCTTTGCTTCCTTCACACTTAAGAATCACAAAAAATATGCTCTGTTTGCGCTTTCCGAATTGCTCAATGTAAATAGTTATTTTAAAATTATTTACATTTCGTTGTATGTTGCAAAAAATGCTTTCCTACAGCCTTTTCTTTCACACTCCCTGTACTTCAGTAAGATTGTCGAATAATTCACTTTACTTTTCTTTCTCTGACTGCAAAGTGAGATGATTTTGTAAACACCAATCTTCATGTTAAAAAACATAAGCCGCAATTTGTCTGAAGACATAGCTTGACATTTGACCTCTGTCACTGAAGCGCAGCAAATGCGAGAAGATAATATAGAATTTAAAGATATTTTTCTTTATTGCTTTGACATTTAGGACCCATCAAACATTGGCACACAAGACCCACAGTTTGGGAAAATGCGTTCTAGTATTCCATAGCAAGATTTTTTTATCTTTTTTTTTAACTAGTATGCCATAGCAAGATTTTTTTCTCTTTTTTTTAACAGGCTTTGCAGATGTTTCACTTAGTAGTTTTTGTAAATAATACATATTTTTAAAGCATCAAAATGTTAAGTGCTCCCCAGAGCCTAACGTTTGTTGTACCTCGGCTTATCAGGTTCACTGGTTTAATACATCTTCAGTGATGTACAAGATCATTCTGACGTCACTTTCGACTGCTATTGCCTCTCAGAGAATAATCTGGCATCCTGTACATTTTTTTGTTTAAAATAAGAACAAAGCGCTGGGCCTTCTAGATGTTAAAATGTAAGAAATTATCAAAGAAAACCATTATTTAGTGGGCAGACGCCAAATTACCTGCCGTGGATCTTTGCTCTGTACAAAAATAGGACTTCAGCACATAAAATTAACATTAAATCCAACGATGTTTATCCATGTTTTATGATTTTAAGTTACTGTAAAAACTGTAAAGGCTGCAGTTCATGGAGCTCCATGCGTCTCTGTCTATTTCTTCCAGGCTAACAAGATCGAAAAAGCTGTCTCAGCAGCGCACACCTACCTGCAGAAGAACCCCAAGCACGAGATGACTTTGAGGTACATGAACTACTACAAGTCTTTGTTGGACGTCGACGAATTTCTGATAGATATAGAGGCTCACCCCTATGAAGTAAGTTGAGACGCACTGCTGTGGCACCTGTATATTTTTTATGAGCAGTGGAGACTGGCTGTGCCACATTGATGGCTTGCTTTGTGTAGCGTGATGTTTTGATCTTAGATAGCAAATATTCCAAATAGAGCCAGTAGGTAGAAAGTGCCAGACCTTCTGCTCAGGTCTCGGTGTGACCAGCCAGCCTTGGGGTTGTTACTCTGCCACCATTTATAATTAAAACCATAGGTAGTGCAGTGGTGTGTAACGATGTATCAAAGATCTGGGGGGGGGGGGGCAGACTTTCATTTTTGTATATTTTGTGGGTGTGAAATCTGTTTTGAGAACTATATTCTACTTTTTAATGGAAAACATTCTGGATGGCTACTACCTGGCTTTAGAAGGCTCTCTCCTACATAATCTATGCTGACCATGCATGTAATGTGTGATTGTGCATTTCTCTTTAAGGATACCTTCTGTGCACAAGCCTGTGTGCCATGCATGCTCGGTGACTAAAAGTAAACCAGGTAGGTAGGCGAAGGGCTGAAGATTCTGCCAAGCGTTCATGAGAAGGGTTGTTGAGTATGTTCAGATCTGGCCTCACAGCTCCTCTATCTGGGAGAGCTTTTGTCACTTCTCTTCAAAAACATATGTACAGTTGGCTTCAGTGATTAGGGGCCAGATGTAGCAAAGGATTTTTCCCATTCTGTGTCAATGGAAAAATGTGTTCGTACAAATGGCCCTAGGACTCTCTCACAACAACCTCGTATACTATTTCAGCATTCCACGTTCTATAGAGTCTTTCCATTACAATGCATGAGGGACGATTGTACATATTTACAGTAAAAAAAAAACACTTTTTTTGTCACATTCAATTATTCATCCCGTACATGCATTGCAGACAGAAAGCAGCCCTTTTTTCACTGCATTAGCCTTTATTTCTTTACGCTTTTTTCAGGACTCGAGTGTGTGAGTCCGAGCTTAAGATAGCTGTTTATTGACTTGCCTCTGCAGTTAGGGGCAGCCTGACCCCTAAATTCCCACCTGATCTCTTTCTTCGATGGAACGTGACTCAGATGCTAAGGCGTACACAGCTCTTAATGGTAAAACTACACTGACAGACAAAAATGATGTGATGCTCTTGGAAAAACATGAAAAAACACATAACCGATATGTTATGAATTTCCAGCTCTATTGATGAAGTACATATCACCGCTTGTTAAACTTGCTGTGTGATAACTACTATACGATGATCACTTTAATGCTGAAATACATTTTCCCCTTATGTAGTCCTTGTAAAACAAATGGCAGCCCAACTTAAAATGAAGCCAAAGGGATCTAATTAGCATTCCAGCTTTAAAAGACCAGAAAAGACAAATTTCCTGCATGTCTTATTATTGTGCCCAGGTGGTCATGAGTGCTGTGGCTAAGGAGACATTGATTGAGTGTGCCAACCTCTGTTGCCTGGCTAAAAACATTCAGCGGCTTATTTACAAGTGGCTTGCGCCGCCGGTGCTTCACTTTTTGTGACGCACTGTTGGAGCAGGCTGCAGGCCCATATCTACAAGGCCACACAAAGCCACTTTGCGTGGCTTTACATGGCCTTATAGATATGGCCCTCTTTCACACATTACTCTGTGTGTCAGTGGTGTTCCATAGGTGTTGCTGTGGGCGTTCCCACGCAACACCCATGGAATCTTACTTATTCTCTATTTAAAAGGTTTTGTAAACCTGGGAATGCATCAGTTTCCTACGCCACCCAAGGGGTGACGTAAGAGTGGCACAACGGGGAGAAATAACATTATTCTGTAGCACACATAAAAGGAAGGAAACACCTCTTGTGATTGTATTTGAGTAGGAAGGTGTCCCTTCCTGCACAAAAACAATCATCCCCGCAATGCAGGTACCTTTGTACCATGGTGCGAGGGTGCCTGCATTGGCGCATTGCAGCAATTTGTGTGCCAGCGCAGGGGACAAGGACTGGAATGCACCATATCTTTTAGATACGGCACATTCCTGCCCTTTTGTTTTGACGCAGGCAGTGCAGCAAAAAGGCTTGAGACGCTGCCCTGTGACAAAACTTTGTAAATGAGGCCCTCAGAGTCCTTCTTCTTCCCCCACTCTAATTTTGAGTTGTAACTCACACAGACATGTACAAGTGCACATGTATGCATGTCTGTGCTTTCAGGCATTGGCATGTTAAAGCCAGACATATTGCCTTTAGGTAATACTTGTTTACCAGAACACTTGGAGAGAGTGCTCAGGTACATTTCTTAGCACTTTGCATTTACTGTCCTTTTCAAACCTTCTTTCATCTTCTTCATCCCCCTCCCGTCGCCCATCCCACCTCCAGGCAACTCCATGTTCCTTCCCCAATCAAGGTGACTTTTAAAAATTTGTATGGGTCCAACATATCCCCTATATGTAATAGGGACAGGTTATGTGAAGGGTAAATAGTAGAATTACTAATGTTTAAACCAATTTTCAACATAATGAAATTGTAAATGAGCTCAGGCTAATTCATGTGTACGTCAGTAGCTGAGCCCTACCTGGACAGTTGTGTACAAGGAGTTTGTCACACAGTTGTCTCCTCTGGATTCAAGCTAGCCTGGCTGATGAAGGGTGAAACCCTGAAACCGGTCCCAGGATGCTTGTTTCCGGTCCAGGGAGGACCTGGCTTGGTAGTTCGGGCTGGACTGTTCCCATGAGGGAACAGGGTCAAGACTGATTTGCATATGGCTGGGCCCAAACTGGGGTGGTATGGTGAGCAAAAGAACAATGGATTAAACCCAGATCTGTGACTGGGGGTGAGTGTTTGCATTGTTCAGCACTCCGTCCATCATCCTTTTGTGTTGCTAATCTTCTAGGAGGAAGGCAGAGCCTGTGATGAAACCAAATGTAAATTAGCACTTGTATAGCGCACTACTCACCCGTTAGGGTCTCAAGGCGCTGTACTCATACCGCTATGGAACCCCTCCTGGCTTTTCCCTGTGAGGCGCCCACTCCTGAGCACCCCCAGGGTGAAGCCAGGCATCCAAGCGCTGTTGGGGCCGTTGTGGAGATTAAGCAAGCTATTGCCCAGAGTTGCAGAGTGGGACCCATGAATTAGATTAGGCACCGAGGCGAGAATTATCTGGTCAAGGGGAATTGAGCCCAAGACCTGCCGAAGCGGGACTTGAACCCTGGTCTTGAGCCAGATCTCTGCTTCAGGGTCTGCCGCTCTAACCATTGAGCCACACTTCTCCACAAACAATGGACTAGGTAACATGCAGTTGGTCACACAACTCTGACGTATGTCTTTGCTTTTGTCTAGGCTGTTTATTTCCAACCGATAGTTCGCTGCAGTTATGATGTTGAGTGACGAGTTTATTCTAGCCTTGGGCTTTACTATTCCCTACCGTTATGAAAATGGTTAATAGAGTTCAGAATGCTACCACAGTTTATCAGGGGTTTGCAGACTTGTTTCCTTGGAACACTGATCGCTCAGCCTTCTTTTTCACTTCTGAAGCCTGTCAGAGCCAGATCTCTGCTTCAGGGTCTGCCGCTCTAACCGTTGAGCCACACTTTTTCACCAAACAATGGACTAGGTAACATGCAGTCGGTCACACAACTCTGACGTATGTCTTTGCTTTTGTCTAGGCTGTTTATTTCCAACCGATAGTTCGCTGCAGTTATGATGTTGAGTGACAAGTTTATTCTAGCCTTGGGCTTTACTATTCCCTACCGTTATGAAAATGGTTAATAGAGTTCAGAATGCTACCACAGTTTATCAGGGGTTTGCAGACTTGTTTCCTTGGAACACTGATCGCTCCAGCCTTCTTTTTCACTTCTGAAGCCTGTCAGCTGCCCATTCCCACTGCACTGGTTTCTTAAGTTTCATATTTTCCATTGATGAGTGGTCTGCAGATTTCTTTTTCCCACTCACACCTCACCAGGGCAATAGAGTTCTCCAAAAAGTCCAACAAGACGGCAGCTAGATTCTGACATTCACAGTTACCTCTGTAAGAATCAAGGCGCTATACTATACATCTCCTAGACATAGCGACTCAGCATCTCAAATTCATGTGGCTAGCATTGCCAATGGACTATACATTTTATAGGCCTCTACAATGCAGTTGTGAAGCTATCTACTGCTCTCCAGTTTGGCATTGAAGAATGCCCTACAGTAGCTCCCCGGTTGCAAATATTCCAGTCCATCTTCTGTCAACCTGACTTCACTGTAGAACTTACAAAAATGAGAACTTAAAGGAATGTGCTAGAATTGAGAACCTTCATGAATATTAATTAAGATAACCTAGTCTTCCAGCTTTGGAAGACTAGAGTGAGTAGCCGCGCTTTACAAATATTGATTGATCGATTTAAGAATATTGTTTCATTACATACTGTCAATATTTCACCATAATCAAATTTCCCAAGTAACTTGCCCTGAGACATTACAGACACCCTTATCAACAAACACAGCTATGAATTACCCTGCCCCAAGCATTTTTCCTAAAGGATTTTTCAGGAATAAGTTTCCCATAATGATGGACAGACCTGTAGTTGGTTAGCCATTGGATAGATACAGGCTGCAACTCGTTTTCAGGCCAAGTCCCAGAGAAAAAAGATTTACTAAGCACGTTGACTCCTAGCACACATTAAAATCCCCACATCAGCTACTTTATCTAGGTCAACATAGAGCCTGGTGACCTTTGAACCCTTACTGTTACTTTAAGAAATTTATGTCATTTGTAAGGACAATATTTTATGGCACCTGTCAGTCTTCTTGGATAAATTCTCTAGGAGTATACTCGCCAACCATTCTCATCATTCTGAACTACCCCGTGCTTTTATCTAATGTGTGGAAACACTCCCCGCAGTTGGAATCACATCTGAATCTTTCTTCAGGCCTCTCCCGAAAATGTTATCTTCTCCAATCTGCAACATATAAATCAGCCCACCCATCTATTGCTGTAGCTGTGACCATCTTGCCATCTCCCTGAAGAAAATCAAAGCAAGTCTTTTGAAAATTAATGGGCATAGATCTCTCAAGGTCTAGTAGCATGTTATAATAGCAGAATTATATGGGCAACTGCTTGCAACTATAAACCACTCATTTTAAATCTTGAGTTACGTCCATCCGGGACAACACCATCTTCATAACGCTACTGAGAGAAGAGGCACCTCTTAAAGTGTTGGCAGAAGGTAATGTGATGATTACTGTAGGTAATCCACATTTTCGACGTTGTCACTTTGGATTTTTTCGCCTTTTGCTGGGAACCTAACCAGTAGTAAAGTTCCTGTGCTCCCCTTTAAACATGGTCAAATTGGCACATTCCGAACTGATATATTTAACTTGCCAATAAGTATTTTTTATTTTTTTTTAAATATATGTTTATTGAAAATCTTATATAGCGGATGATAAAATCAAGAGTGAGATTTCAGGGTATATCAAATACGTTGTACAATTTAACAGCATTGCCAGATAAAGAGAGATAATTTGTAGGCCGCCTTCTCGGTTGTATGACCTGTTATTGCAGCCCCAGGATGAGGCTGATTCCGAAGATCCGCTTTTCTCGAGGTGAATCAAAAGTGCAAACACATTTACTAACCTAAAACATGTCCTCCCCCCTCCCCCAAAGAGGCTTACCATGGTTACAATAAGCAGCACATTGTGTCATGCGTAGGGAGTCATAGTTGCAAGTTGGCTATTCATGGGGCTGTGTGTTATGAAACAGTTGGGGCCAGGTGGTGTAGTGTAATGTTGCATACTAGTTTGTATTGTCGGGGACATCTAGAGAGGTCTAATGTCGTCATCAGGTGGGGAGCGAAGATTTAAAGGATTATATCCCAATATGTGGCCAGTGGATATTTCTGCAAGCCGCATTTCTCCTTCTGGTGAAGAGTGGTGCTCTCAGCCTGCGCTTATCTAGTTACCTGTGCCTGCCCTTGCAGCAGTGAGGGAGGTTGTGGTGATTTCCATTTCATTGCCTCTGCATGCTTCACCAGAATGAAGGCGAGATACAGTAAGCAGGTTCTTGCTTTTTCAGGGTTGCCACAATACATTGTTGTGCTGTGTCTAATCTGTCATTCCCTGTTGCCCAGGCTATGTCTGACAGTATTTTCCTAGTACTTTGCGTGTCCAGAACACATGTGTCATATCAGCAGAACCAGCTTTGAATCTGGGGCAAGAGGATAAATTTATGGGTCAGGTATGCCCTGTGTAAAATGCAAAGTTGAATATATTTGAAGTGGGCGTTGGAGGGTATCTTACTGCTGTACGGTTCCTTCGAAAATAATAAGACTGTGCATTAAGATGACGGAACTTCAGAATGTGGGAAACTAAGGGCCTGATTACGAGTCCGGCGGTCTCAAGACCGGCAGACTCACAGTGGCGGTCGTAACACTGTGGCTGTGGCGGTCTGACTGCCATATTATGACCCTGGCTGTGATGACTGCCAGGGAGCCGCCGTCTCTGCCAGAATCTCTGATGGGATGATGGCGGTCTTGGTTGTGGTCAAGCAGGGCAGCGCTGAAGTCAGCGCTGCCCTGCTGATTACAACCTTGTTCTCCGCCAGCCTTTTCATGGTGGTCTGACCACCGTGAAAAGGATGACAAAGAACAAGTGCAGGGGGCTACAGGGGGGCTTCTGCACTGCCAATGCCTGTGACATGGGCAGTGCAGAGGTCCCCCTGCCCACCACCCTTGAAATGCGCATTTCAAGGGTGCTGGTGCACCCTGCATGCAGCAGCATTGCTGCTAGCTCAATTATGCGAAGGTCACAATGCTGTTGCACATTTCCCACTGGGCGGAAACCTTGGTTCCCGTCCGTCAACTCAGTGGGAAAGTAGTAATGGGGCCAATGGGGAGCCCACCAGCACCGTGGTGGTCTCCTCGTTGGGAGTTTGGCAGTCAGATTTTTCCGACCGTAAATCTGCCCACACCATCATGAGATGTTGGCCCAATTCTTGGCTGTCACTCACACTAGTGACACAAAAAATGCACCACAAAAGAGACTCCACACGTAATTATATAAAAAAAAGTCTTATATTGTAGATATAGATCATGGACCAAGAACATCATAAATCTCAGATACTGTGCATAAATCATAGACAAACATGACATAGTTCATAAGTATCGCACATACTATGTCAATCCTGAGTCCACACTCATTATCCTGACAATGCAAGGTAAGAAAATGACATATATTAGAACATCAAGCCATGAAATACCATCAGTGAATAACCATAAGCATCATGATAAGAGTGCTAGTATGGTAATGACATTTAGGGATAAAACCACACATATCATCAGGAAATTATGGGGCAGGATGCAACTGTGCTCCTAGTAAACTTTAAGTGGTCTTACTTATATATCACGCAGGGTGTAGAACAGCTGCATGCCTACTATAGGAAATGCGGTAATTCCACGGCCTGACTAAGATAAGGCCGTTTAAAAAGTAAACAGCTGGTGTACTTGTGTGCCTATTTCTAATAATACGGTAAAAGCAGGTTCCTAACTTCCTGATGCGGGAGTTCTTGGTCGAGGTGTCCCCCTAATGTTGAGTCACATGCCAACTGCCCCCCAAGTATGTGCTTAAGCAGGGGAGAGGACACACCACACAAGGACCTTAGGCAGGAATGTAGGCCGGGCAGATTCCTGTGCACCTATTACTTGCTGGATGGTAGTTTTGGGTTCCGTTTGCGTGTAGGTGATTTCTCTGGTGACTTAGCACTGTCCTGGGGGTACCCAGCTGGAGTTTTCCTCTTCCAATGGCAGAGCCGTCCAGTGCCCACTCCTTGAGGTAGGTCCTCAGGGGCGGGGAAGGTGCATGTGGGCAGGAGCATGAGCAGACTTTGCCCTTCAGTTTCCAAACTTGGCTGCCTGTGCACAGAGTGCTGCCCGGCCGCTCATGTGAGTAGCGCGGCTCCCGCACCTGGGCCTAATCCTGAAAGTTTCAACTGCCACTGGGGGAGATCAGTCAGCCTTGTCCTGGGGGAACAGTGGATGCATCAACCCCTGTAGCAGGCTCCACTTCCTGGGGATAGCCAGAGAAGTGGCAGCGTTGCCTTCGTTAGAACTCCAAGCCACGCCCCCCACAAGAGTTTGGTGAAGTTCCTCTGTTCCACTCATGCCTCTTCTTTCGTGTCTGCCGTGAGACTTTCTCCAGCTGAAGAGGCAGAGCAGGAAGAACAGGGAGAGTGTAGGGGCGAGAGACAGTTTCACCCATTCCAGGGGATGCCTGTTCCGAGGTTAGCAGAGAGGCTCTCAACATGGGCTCCTGGCCATTCGTCTGGAGAAAGGTGGAGGGGGAGCACTCAACAGGTGCTGATCTCTTACAGAAGGAGCCATGCACCAATTCTCAGTCAAAGGGGGCAGAGAAATCTAGTGCTCACCATGCGCCAGCTCCAAGTGGATCCAAAATACCCGCTCTAAGTAAGTTTAAGCCGGCAAAAGTAGGGAGGGAGCAAGCCACCCAGACCCTGGAGAACACTGGGGAGGGCACCATGCAGATAACAGCTGACAGGCAGACCACTACAATACAACAGGTAGTCCCTCTGGTGATCCTCTCTTGGCAGCCCAAATTGTCTCAATAGAAACAAGTGTGTTGCCTTACACTTCGGAATAACAGAACTATGCACTTCAGGACAATTTATGGCACAACGAGAAACAATCACTCTCAAACACCGTTATAAGTAGAATAATCAAGTTTATTTATGGGACAAGTTCTCATATAGCAAAACTGACTACACTAAAATATCATGAAAAATAACATGAGAATAACTGCAAGAATATAAGCACTCTGTGATATCATGAAAAATAACATGAGATTAACTGCAAGAATATAAGTACTCTGTGATATCATGAAAAATAACCTGAAAGTAGCTGCAAGAATAAATGCATACTACACATACACACACAATATGCTCAAATTACTACAAAAATGAAAGGCTTCACCGAAAAGAGATTCTGCATCCCTCCGCCGTACACCAAGCCGGGGAACCCAAATCGACTTGCGCAGGGAGTCTCGTTTGGGACAATCAGTCCTCCTGGTGTTGCGTCCAAACCAGAAGAGAGTTCCTGAGCTAGTTCATAAGGGCTCCTGACCTTTATAGTATTTATTAACGCTCAGGAGTCTTTTTGAGAAAAAGACCCCCTCCTTTACAAATTGTGCAATCGGCCTTACCTTGTTCACCCTTGAGATGTCTCCTCAGAACGGGCCAGGTTCCCAGAAGAGGGCTCCAAGGTGAAGCTTGCATTCCTCCTTGAGTACAGGCGCATTCCCCTGTCCTAACTGATAGCTCGTGGAATGTAATTAGCGCCCTCCGTACCAGGCAGATGGAGCAAAGTTGAACAGAAAAACACTCCGCCCTGCAGCTTGCAGAAGCTTGTGGAAAAACACAGAACAGTGCTTCACGCACAGAACCAGGCTCGACAAGATGGCGTCGTGAGCCAATGTAAAATGGAAGCAGAGGCCAATGGTCCATCGTATATTACTATGCATTATTTCATTGCCCTTACACTGCACCTCGGTTTACCTTGCACGTAGTGCATGTAGCAATACACTGAGTCAGAGATCAGCTAGCAACAGGGCAACAAACAGAAAAGTAATCCAGTGTGTCTTTTAGGCCAGTAGCAGGCAGCAGGGCAACAGCAAAACATCAGTCCAGATGAGCTCTTTGTGCAGTCCAGCAGTCCTTCTGACAGGGGTTCAATCCCAGTTCCAAAAGTGCTCTAAAAATCATGGGGTCAAAACCCCTGTACTTATACTGCAGGTGCCCAGCTTCTAGAAGGTGGGAGTAGTTTCCAGCAAGATCTGACCAGTTCCAAGAATTTCCCTTCTCCCCTACTCTGGCTCTAGACATTAGCAGGTGGTAAACAAGCCCTTTGTGTGAGGGCAGTACACAGCCTATTCAAGTGTAAAGTGTGAACGCTTTCTACCTCTCCCAGCCCAGGAAGACTATCAGTATGTAGATGAATGCAGATGTAACCCTGTCACACCTAACCCTCTCTAATGGATGGCTGTCTGGAGAGTATGCACACAGTATATCTGTCACTCTGCCCTAGACATGGATTGGAGTCAAGCTGCAAAGCACCAGAGTTGTCCACATAGAGAAATGCACACTTTCTAAAAGTGTAATTTCTAAAATAGTAAGTAAATTGCAGTGGCAAGCCTGAGACAAATTTGAATGGCTACTTCTGTGGGTGGCGCAATCAGCGCTGCAGGCCCGCTAGTAGCATTTAATTTACAGGCCCTGGGCATACGGTATACCATTTTATAAGGGACTTACAGGTAAAGTAAATAAGCCAAATGGGTGTAAGCCTATTATACCAAGTTTTAGGGGAGAGAGCACATGCACCTTAGCACTGATTAGCAGTGGTAAAGTGCCCATAGTCCTAAAGCCAACAAAAAGAGGGTCAGAAAAATAGGAGGAGGAAGGCAAAATGTTTGGGGATAACCCAGCAGAAAGGGCCATTTCCATCACTGGCTAGCTGACAGTGTCTCGTCTACACCCCTAACCCTGCGGGGGTGAAAGGTGATTATGGCAGTCTGAATATGGCACTCTGACTCCCAAGGAATTCAGATATCACCCTTTTGTTTTATTATTCATGCATGCCCAGGTGAAACACAAGAGAGATATGAGATAAGTTTTCAATACATTTATTGGAACAGTCGTAGTCTTACATAGAGCGAATGAGCTGTGATAATTAGGCACATGAAGCAAGGCAATGTAATCAACATTAAGAACATGGTCTAAAACCAACCATGAGAAATTATTTCTAAATGTTCCTACATAACCCTTAGACAATACTGAGAGCATAGCGGAAATAGCCTCTGCCTTTGCCTAATCTAAGGGATTAGGCTTAGCCCACACCTGAAATCGCGTCAGGAGTTACCCTGTATTGTCAATGGCAGTACTCCTGAGGAAGCTGGTAAATTAGTGCCAGCAGAGCTACTTGTTGAACACAGCATTCGTCACAGGACAGTCACTGCTGGAGTGCTCCTGTGTCCCTTCCGGGCCAGTGCACCATTTATGTATTAAAAGCCACACTGTGCTAGAAGCACAGGTTGATGCAATGCTATGTTTAGTTGTTAGACACTGTCTCCTGAATGGGCAGCACAAGCACTATGATATTCTGTACTGTATTCCTAGCCTTGAACAGAATGTACTAATTATATGTTGAGAAAAGGCTAACTAAAACAAGCATGTTAAAAACATCACAGCTAAAACGTGTAAAATGTGAAATATAAAATGAAGTCAAAATATTGGAACAGTGTGGGTCCAGTAGGACACCACTATTTCCCCCCTCCCGCCAGCTGTGAAAAATCTTCACTCCAACAAGCAAAGTAAAAGGCTGAATAAATAATGAGTGAATTAAAAATATAAAATCAATCAGATTATTTTCTTAAAAACAAGGGCCACATTTAACAATTAGTAGAGGCTTCCAAGATGTCATCCATAATGTCAGTGTCATTAGAATTCAAAATGCATCCAGCTTCCACAGACAAAAGAACCACAAGGGCCTTGATGAGCAAGTCGTAGGAACAAATATGGTCAAAATCTTCAGCCGACGCCAAGGTAGTAGCATCCTGTGCAGGGGGTGAGCCAAAAGTAAGGAATCCTGGAGCCATTGCATTCATACCCACATAAAATGAGAAACATTTGGCTCATAGAAGGCATTCTAAAGCAATGGCAGTCTCATGGGAGACCACTGAAAATAAACCCTTAACAGACCAATGTCTGTAGATTGGACCAATTGTGTTGCAAGAGGTGTTGAGTGCACACTCGAAAAGGCCCCAATGACAGCAGAACACAGGCTGCACTCAGTAGAACCATACTGGCCAAAAGTAGAAAGACCAGTTGTCATTAAGTTCCCCCCTATAAAGTTACGCCAAAGTACTGTATCATGCATTTATGACACAGATGGATGTGCAGTAGTTCCATCACCATTTGTCTTTGAGATGGGACATCTATTGCAGAGCAGCAAAAGTAGAATTAAAATACCACCAATTAGGAATTACACAAGTGGTATACCCCCAAATACACTTGAAAACAAAGAGCGTATAAAGGATGGTTTTACTCCAAAAACAGTCAGTACTGACCAACCCAGACCCAACCTCTTTAAAAAAGTGTAAAACACTGTGGTGTTGGGCGCATTAAAGATTTGACTCACAAGTTCACTAAAGTGTCAAGGAAAGTTGGTGTTTAACAGCAATTATATTTCAGAGGATGACCTTGCAACTTGCAATTTGAAAGTTTCACAGGCAGAGGTAATCCATATTAAAAACAATGCATAAAAACAATGCAGCTAAAATGTATAAAATGTGAAATATAAAACAAAGTCAAAATAGGGGACCAATGTAAGTCCAAGAGGATATCACTGTATTACTAAGGTATTCTAGGGCTTTCCATTGCATCATGGAATGCTTGTCCCAGGTGGGTCATAGTTTTGACACCACCCTCAGTGGGTCCCTCGCAAAGGCCCGGAATAGCCACGTATGCAGGTTCCTAGCTATTTTTGGATTGGTTCTTGGGGCCGAATCTCCAAATGCTGCAGCAAGGTCGCCCTAAGTGCCCTCAAGGAGGTCACAGAAGGACATAAATGTCCTCTCATTGAAAAGGTTGCCAACGCCCCAGGTTCCAGAGTGCAGCTGTAAAAGGTTTGGCAGCCTATTGGGGGCCCCCTCAGCAGGACAAGAGGGCAGTAGGGCTGGGATGCCACAGTTACAGGGAACCTCTGTTTTGGACACCCCCAGGTCGTCCTCAGAAGGAATGATTGCTGGCTTCCCAGTCATTGACCGGGGAGCAACATTTAGTGAAGATGGCCCAGGTGGGGCTCTGCCTGAGGGAGGCCCACCTCGGTCATATGATATCCAGCACTGAAATTGAGCTGCTGGATAATCAGGAGTAAAGGTGGGGTTCCCATTCCGGCGTGTGTTAGGGGAAGTTGCAGAGTATGTAGCTCAACCCACTTCCTTCTGCTGCCCCAAATTAGCCTGAGTAGCACGGCTTTGAGATCTCAGAGGGTGCGTGTGGGGAGAGTGGCCAAGAGGTGGAGAAGAGGTAAAATAATCAGGGCAGTATCACTATCTTTGACAATGTGATGGGGCCAGCTATAGATAGTGATAGGACAATCCAAAAGTATACTTGGGTTCCAAGAGATCACATTACCTTTCCATCTAGAGATCCTCCTCCCTGTGACATATTTGTATCCCAGGATATCTAAACATCCGGGAAACCCACTTCAGAGCTTTCAATCACAGC
Source organism: Pleurodeles waltl (assembly GCF_031143425.1). NCBI lineage: Eukaryota > Metazoa > Chordata > Amphibia > Caudata > Salamandridae > Pleurodeles > Pleurodeles waltl. The sequence continues at coordinate 149,868,213 of NC_090445.1, read as the reverse complement.
TGTACCCTCCTCTCGGGAAAGGGTTAATTGAATGAGAAACTACAGATTTGTTAAAATTTACATAGAGGCCAGAAATGTCTCCAAAACTGTTTAGGACAGAGGTAACGTGTTCCAGCTGTCCGTAGATGTTTTGGATGTAAAGGATCATGTCATCCACGTATAATGAGACAACATGTAGTTGTGGTCCCACAGATATTCCCCAATCTATTACACTAATGTGGAGGAGGACCACCAGTGGTCTAGGGCCAGAACGAAGAGCAGCGGGGAGAGAAGGCTTCCCTGCCTAGTGCCCTGGCCATCGGGTAGGTCGCTGACACATGGCAACCCTTCTAGATCCTGGTGGTGGGGTTCGTGTAGAGTATTTGAATCCAACCAATTAATTGATGGCCAAAACCAAATCAGTGAAGAGCCCAGAACATATAGGGCTTGAATACAACTTTTAGGATTTAATGGACTCGTAATACGGTGGGCGGGATATCTGTCACATCTGGGACGGATTAACCTCCTCCGCCAAAGTTGTAATCAGGCCCATAGTCCCAGGTCAAGGAGTTGAAAGTCTGCTCGAGGTCCAGGGAAAGGCAAGCCACATTGGCCTACTGTTAGGATGCCATTTCTTTCACTGGATAGAGGTATAAGATGCTGCGTTGGTGGATGAACCCATCCTGATCTGAATGGATCAACATTGGTAAGAGTGATTGGATGCGTTCTGTAATAATTTTGCTGAGGGTTAGTAATTAGTGGGCATCGGGCGGTAGAAGGATGGTAGTTCACAGTCACGTCCCGGTTTAGAATAGGCACTACTTTGGCCTTGTGGAGAGTGGGCTTTCTTTCACCTCCTCTTCAGTAGACGAGGCACCAAAGCCAACTCATATGCAACATAGAATTTGAGGGGTAGTCCATCAGAGCGGGGGGAATGGATCCTTTGGATTGTCTTCATCACCTCCTTGATGTCCTGTCTGTAATCAGGCCCTCCAGGGTCTGCTGGTATAATGGGCATCCATTAGTGATATGGAGCCTATACACCCCCAGTGCAGATCAAAACCTCTTTCTGTCCTCCCTCTCCCCTATCCTGGCCCAAAGAGGGGAACTCTGTGGATACTGGGCAGAGACTATGGGGGTCATGCCGCCCGCCAAAATTCCCCCCTCCGAAATACCGCGCCGCGGTCAAAAGACCGCGGCGGGTATTACAAGTTTTCCCCTGGGCTGGCGGGCGGTTGCTGAAAAACCGCCCGCCAGCCCAGGGGAAAACAACCTTCCCACGAGGATGCCGGCTCGTAATCGAGCCGGCGGAGTGGGAAGGTGCGACGGGTGCAGTGGCACCCGTCGCGTATTTCAGTGTCTGCAAGGCAGACACTGAAATACTTTGCGGGGCCCTCTTACGGGGGCCCCTGCCGTGCCCATGCCATTGGCATGGGCACGGCAGGGGCCCCCAGGGGCCACGCGACCCCCCCCTACCGCCATCCTGTTCATGGCGGCTTTCCCGCCATGAACAGGATGGCGGTAGGGGGGGTCGGAATCCTCATGGCTGCGGAGCGCGCTCCGCAGCCATGGAGGATTCACACGAGCAGCGGAAAGTCGGCGGGAGACCGCTGACTTTCCGCTTCTGACCGCGGCTGAACCGCCGCGGTCAGAATGCTCGTTGGAGCACCGCCAGCCTGTTGGCAGTGCTCCCGTGGTCGGTGGCCCTGGCGGCCACCGGCCGCCAGGGTCAGAATGACCCTCATTAACTGCGTTTTCAACCCAACATTGGAGACTGCACCCCCCTCCCCCCAAACTGGTACCTCAGCAATTTGCAACTCAAGGACCCATTTAAACTGTCTGCAACACTGGTCTCTGGTAGACATATGGCGAACTCAACACCCACACAACAAATAATATTCCTTTTTCTCAAACCCCTCTGACGGCCCTGTGGAATAAGAACTGTAGGAGGCAGACCTGTAGCTTGGGCCACATAATTTAGATGGGCAAAATTTAAGGTACATTTTCACTGCCTGTCACCGCCAGGAAAATCCTGGCTGTAAGGGGCAGTGAAAACTGCAATATGCTCCCCTCACTATGGGAGAGGACTCCCATGACAGGGGACCATTTTCTTTTTTTCTTTTCAAAAAGAAAATCTCATTTGGAAATAAAAAAGAAAACAGTGTTTTTGCAAGGCTTCGGCATGTTGATGGAACCCTACTCCAAACTGCGAAAAGCATTGACATGAACCACTGTGACGGCTGTTCCTGCCAATGCGTTATAAATGACCCCAGCATGGCAGTCATTTCTAAATTAGGTGGTGGGACCTCCGTCAAGGAGAAGGAGTAATTTACTTTGTCTCTCTGACGCAGACACAGACTGCCACCTGTATCTTATTAATAGACTATCATTGACACTTTGTGCCTTTTCACGCTATTTTCCCTAAAATCTGTAAAAAATAATAATAATATCTTTGGTTCCCCTTTTTGGATTTTTGTCAATTTGTTTATTAAATTTTATACTATTTTTCAAGTTCGGTTTGGGATTTTTATGGTTTTGCATTTCAACTTTAACACCGTTTTTGTCTGCATAAATACTTTACACAGTGCCCTAAGTTAAGCCTGTATGCTCTGTGCCATAACTGCCAGGGTGTTGAGATCAGGTTAATTTAGTGACTATGGGCATTCACCTTCCCCAAATAATAATCCAATTTCTTATATTGGTGCTCAGTGGTGGGATCCAGGACTTATTTTTGCAGTACTGCACAGTGATTCGAATTGAAATTAAAAAAGACCTTTCTAAATTCACTGCAAAAAGTGCGTTTTTAGATTTTTGATCAACGTTAGGTTTTTAATTGAGTCACTTATAACATTTTTCCAAAACTTATTCTTGTCCTCAATTTTTGTACCTTCAATTTTGGGAACATGGAGGTGAATTTAGTTAACGCGGAGAGGCTTAGCATGGCAGAGCTGAAGAGTGTGTGCAAGCGAAGGGGACTGAAGCTGAACAAGAAGTCCAAAAAGGAGAATTATCACATTGCCCTCAGAGCCTGGAAGGAAGCTCATCAGCTTCATTGTGCCCCTGAGGGGCATGAAGATAAAGTTGAGGAGGGAAATGAGGATGGCATGGGGAAAGCCCCAGTGCCATGAAAGTATTGTCCCTAAGGAGCAGCATCACCCGGTGAAGTCCAGGGCAGGGAGCAGTGTGATCCCCATCAGAGCTGGAGGACAGGAAGGCAGAGTGGACCTTGAAGTTGCAGCTGACTTGCCTGTGAGAAAAAAAGATTGGACTCGGCAGCTGAGGAGAAGAACGCAGCCTTAGCCCTTGCACTGGAATAAAAAAAGTTGGTCTTGGCTTTACAACAAAAAACGACCTTCTGGACCATGGGAAGAGGTAGTGCAAGATGTACTTGAGGTCCCGAATGGCCTGAGTCCTGTGATCATGGTGTCAGTGACACTGAAGTGCGTAGGAGAGGTAAACAAAGGGTCTACATCTAAAGAGACTTGGTGCCTAGTTATATGATGGGGAATGACACTGATAAGCGGTCTGCAGCTTTTGATGTGACCTTGCAGAGCCCTTCAGGAGAACTGGGGTGGTAACTTGTGGAAACATATTCCAATTATTGGGAGGGAAATACTATTAGCCCTAGATGCTACTGACCAGGTTCCTTGTGGACCCATGAAAAGGGGCTTACTATCCAAATTTGGTCTTATCCCGGAAAAGTATTGCCTTCACTTCGAATATAGCCAGAATCACTCACATCAGAATTGGGTAGATGTTGTAGACTCGTCCAGTAAGTCAATGGATGATTGGGTGAATGGCAGTAAGGTAAAATATTATGATGGGGATGGGCGTATAATTTCATTATGTGGGATCACATCTTGAGTAACAGCTTTACAGAGTAATGCCAGCACCTGATAGATTCCAAGCTCACTGTGCCCTGAGAGCTTGGTAAGCAAGCACATCTGTGGATCAGCATTATAGTGTCCAAAAAGGTACATGGGACTGACCACAAGAAGGGTGGTTAAGGTTCCCTTCTGCAGAGAGAAGGGGAGGGCCAGGATAATATAGAGACGTTTCCCAAAGTCAGTTCTTCTTTATCCACTGTCTGATTGCTGGAGGACCCTGCGTTTATCCTACCAGACCTCTGTCTCTGTGTTTGTTGTGGTTACAGTTCCCGTCTCAAACTGGATTTTAATGTTATATGTTGAGTATACCCCCCACACAAACCCCTAGACCTCAGAGCCCAAGTTTAGTGGGGGCAAAGAGCTTTGCCATCTTGGAAATGCGCTGACACATGGCATTTTGAGCCTGTTTGCAGTAAGGCAAACAGGAACTATTGAAAACGTGGGCCGGCTTGGCCCTGGGAACTCTTACCCTATTGGTTAGAACATGCCCAGGATCCCCAGCTTGTTCCAGGCATAAATGTGGCACCTCCAGGCACCCACTTCAGAACACTTTCTGGACCTGCAGAAGATCAAAACAGGAGTGAACCTGCTGTCTGTGACCTGAGAGAAGCTTTGAAGGACTCAACCCGCTCCCTCTTGTACCCAGAACAAACAAGCAGATTTTGAGGATTAATCGGCTGATCACCTCTGTGGCTACTGGCACACAACAAGATGAGAGAGGCCTTCTCCTGGAAGTGCCCAGCTGACCAGTTGCAACTGAACCTGGACTGGAACCTGCTGTCTGGCCTCTGCCTGAGGCCCTGTGAGTCTACAAGTGCCCTGGGGGTGCTCTAGAAGTGTACTCTTGTGGTGGATTGGGACTTAAAAGATTAAGAGCTGATTTTAGAGTTCGGCGGAGGGGGAACTCCGATACAAACGTGACAGATATCCCTCCACCGTATTATGATCCCATTATAGCCTAGGAAGATAGTAATGCAGCAGACAGGATTTGTGAGGGAGTAACCTGTCCGACAAACTCTAAATCAGCTCCTCAGTCGAAAGCTAAAACCTTTGACTGGAACAAACATGGTGGATGTATCCGACCCGTGCTCTGCATGAAATTGCGTCTAGGTACTAGCCTATCATTCTTGGCACTTTGTGATTATTTTTTTAACACTGTTTTCTCCTGTATGTATAAAAATTCACATGTTTAGTTTAGTTCAATAGATTTATAAAGCGCATGGCTACCCGAAGGCCTCCAGCGCTGAAAGAGGACGAAGGCATCACAGTGAGAATTTATGCTGGAAAGAGTAGAGTTTTCAATTTACCTCGAAAAGAGAGTTTGAAATTGTCCATTTGAAGTGACCGGGGGAGGGAATTCCATTGATTCGCTGCTTTGAATGTGAAGTACCTACCTCCCCATCTTGTTTTTTTAACATGGCAAGTGTTAATTAGAGCAGCAGATGAGGATCTAAGGGATCTCTGGGGGGTGTAGGGTGTGATCATGCACTTGATAAAAGAAGGTCCCTTATCATGAAGAGCTCGATGTACACTACACAAAGCTTTAAAATGAATCCTTTGCTGGATAGGAAGCCAATGGAGAGAGGCTAAGGCTGGTTTGGCCGATGCAGTTCTGGGGATGGCCATGAGTAGCCGGGCTGCCGCATTCTGTACTATCTGCAGTCTCCTTAATACACAGATGGGAGAACTCAGGAACAGCACGTTCCCAAAGTCTAGGCGGGATAACATGAGGGCTTGAATAATAAGTCTTTTGGCAAGGGGGAGATTTGAAATTTTTTCTGAGCATTCTTAGAAGATTGAAGCAAGAAGCGCTATTTTTTTTGCATGCTGTTCCATCGATTTTTATTTTTAACAAATAATTCCCAAGTAGATCTCCTGTCATCGGTTGGATGACTAAGAGAGAGGGTCTGGAGTGATGGTGTTCAGTCTGAGATTACTTTTTAAGCTTTTTAGATGAGTTATTAGTCCGGTTACCGAATCGCAAATTGGAATTCATACATACCAAAATGCATGATACTTTGGCCCTATGTTCCTAATAAATAGAACATAATTTCCTTGTGCCGCTTGTGGCCACTGCTCTTATACCCAGGAGAAGGCCTCTGAAGACATTAGAATATGGTTCAAGTCGTCTGTACATCTTTCATTGCATTGCCATTTTGTTTCCAGGCCAGAATTCCAGGTCCTTGTTTGTTGCAATCAAGCCATTTGGCTGTGGCCAGGATGAAAGTGCGTCTTTCCTCCGGGCTTTTAAGAGTGCAAATATATGACTCTATCTGGCTCGTCTGGCAGAAAACGTGTTGCCTCACTGTTGATTTACAGGATTGCTTTGTGTTTTCTGGAGTTTTTGACTGTTTGTACTTTGAAAGAAATCTAAATTCTGTATGTCTCTATTTATGTCTGTTTTTATGGCTTTTCGCATTCTTCTTCCCAACATTTGTCATTCGAATGCCTGCTCGCAGCTGTATTGCACTTGACTCCTTAGCTGTTGCCCTCATCTTGCATTCACCACCTCTAAATTGGATGCTGCCATCTTCTTTGATTATACTGTCTGAGGTTGCTTGGGTAATTTGTAGAACTCATCTCCCAAATTCTCTGTTATTCATACATCCTCTCAGTATATTTTTCAGCTCCCAGATGTCCACTCTGCATAGCAAGGTACTTCCCATTTTGTGATATTGGCTACATACTGTTTTGTAAGCAGCCATGTCACTTGCTCTCGCTTCCTCGGATGAAACATAGACTTTCCAATACAGAGGGAACTGAAAGCCAGTTATACCAAGGTGCTGACTTGTTTGATTGGTTCGCCATTAGGAAGCATCATCTTTTTCGAAATCTACCCCATTTCATTACCCTGGCTTTGGCGGGGTTAATTAATGCTTATAGGGCATTTGTTTTCCCATTATGTATTGCAGAGCTGGCTGTCTGGTCCAGTAGGACAAAGTGACCACCATATATTGAGGCTGTCAGACTTTGATTCTTGAGCTTTGGAACATGTGGGTTGGCCACCATGTGGTGTTTTCGAGCAGTTGCTATAGACATTGAGCTGGAGCAGGTGTATTTGGGTGAAGTTTGTGTACATTCATAATTGCAACTAACGGGTTCATCTTACAATTCGGCCTTGACAGAAATATCACCGGTCTCCAGACATAAACACAGTTGCTCATTCTCAGCTTGATTATTGCATGTAGAATTAAAGAAGGGCAACAGCGAATGATGAGGATGTTTTTTTTCTGAGGGGTTCCTAGTGACATCAGATAAAAAGAACAAGGACCGAGTCGTCTGTGGTGTCGTTCAGTACCCCGAGGTGAAAAACATCCCCGGAATTCAAAATTCACTCTTTTATAATTTTATATTCTGTATGTTCCCTAAAATCATCTGCCCCTGTTTGCAACAACCCTCTCCTCTCCGAGAGCCCAGCCAGAGTAGCCTGGGAGTCTTCTATGACGTGGCAACAGTGAGTAACACGTCCAGTTACCCACTGGAACTAGGCAATAGCAGTGAATTACTGAATTTACAACCCAGTTATTCACACTAAGGGCTCTTTACGAGAGCCATGCATTACTTTAAATAAACGTAAGTCCCACAAACAGAAGCTCTGTCGATGCTGTGAGCAGGACTGTGAATCTGGCCCAGGTAGCATGAATAAGAACTCTCTGGGCAGTACATTTCTGCCAGCGTTCTTGAGAAATTACCATATATTTGGGGGACAGGTGCTATGTCCATTAGAATGGATGCAGTTCTAAATAAACACTGCAGGTTAGAGGGCTTGTTAATGAACGTTGCCACACTGGCATCAGGAGTGGCCATTCTGGAATCCTTATTGCTGATCACACGAGAATAGGTAAAAAGCTGGATTTTTTAACATTTATTTATACAAGCAGCACCTTCAAACTTGACAGTTACTCATATTAAGTTGCCGGACAAGTACCCTTCGACCAAGTGATGTATGGCTTAGTGACTACCTTTTAAGAAAACGTGCTTGGTGGGTGTTGTGTTGGTGATTTGGTGTTTGTGAAAGTCGCACTCTGGAACAGCAGCAGATGCTCAACTGAACCACCATCTGACCCTCCCTTTAGGCAATCTTCGTGAAAGCTGTGAAGTCCTACAACAGCGGCGACTTCAGCAGTAGCACCGCCGGCATGGAACAAGCTCTCTCCGAATATTACAAGGTCTACGAGAACTGCCTAGCAGGCTGCGAGGGCTCCTACGAGGTGAAAGAGACGAAGGACTTCTACCCAGCCATTGCCGGTGAGTGCCTCTGCCGGATGCCCTCCATCCTGAAGAAGAGGTTTCCTATTTTGTTTTATATCCATCGTCTCCGTAGCACATTTTTGTGTCTAAATCCTTACACACTGACTATAGTTTCCTCTCCACTTGCTACAGAGAACCGCCCACCTGGCATCGCTTAACTCAGTAGTGCTTCTGCTGCAAAGGGCATCTTTGGAGAGTGTAAGGTCATGATGTTGAGTAAACTTTGTACAGTTTCAAAGAAAAACAATTTATCACACCTGTAAACCCACCCTTGTCCCCAAAAAATCAGCATGACCGCAAATAAAACATATCTGTCGAAATGAAACACATCCATCTTTCTCATAAGATGCAAAGTGTCCCATGTCCTTTGCAATACCGTCAACCGGTCAGTACCTTTTAGCCAACAGCACATTGCTCGTGATCGGTACCTGTCTTCCAGTAGGCAAAGCCTGCAATTTGCTAAAAAAAAAAGCCTAGAGTATCTGAACATGGTACACAAGACATAGACACCTGGCACCTGAGATGTTGCATGCCCAGATAAAGCAAACACGATATTTTGGAAAAAAAATAATATAACCATATTCCAGTAAATTTGATATTTTTCATTTCAAGCCTTGGATCAGTGGATACTCCTTATTATTCCTGATGGGCAATATAATATGAGGCTCAATGAAGATGGCAATGTTCCTCTGCATTGTATGTGGTTTTCTCTACTCTGTTTCTATTCTGTTCTATCCTATCAGGATTTATAGCGTGCATGGCTACCAAAAGGCTTCCCAGCACTAGCATCCACAACATTACTGCCACCTGTGCTCATCAGGGGACCCTCTCAAGAGAAGGACTAGGCTACATAGAGCCATGCTTTTAAATGCTTCATGAACGTGAATTCATTCTTCATCAGACGCAGGCTTAATGGACATAGAATTCCAAATCTAGGGAACGACATAAGAGAAAGAGCGCCCACCCCGTTGTGTCCTACGTGCTAGAGGCACTTTCATGGGTCGTGCATTGGGTGACCTCGGTGCCCTGCTCAGTATGTAAGGCACCATAGGGACCCATGGCAGATGGGGGCCTTTTGCATGAGGTCCTCTTCATCAGTGGTTCCCAACCTTTTGATGTATGTGGACCCCCACTTTTTCATTCCGGGGACCCCCACTGTATCATTATTGGAATCTGGGGACCCCCCAGTGAGTCGTTACCGGAAACCGGTGACCCCAGCCTATAAATTATTGATGATTTGAACAGCAAAACAGTACACAAAAATACAGAAACAAGCATTCATCAAACAAATACACAAATGATAACACATTTTATTAAATTTTCAAACAAATACAATTTTTAAAAAAAGAAACATTTAAATGGACTAGGAAGGTTGGGGCTTTCCTGAATTTAATTGAAGCCACACATCATCCATACTGTATTCTGTTTGATGCACCAGCACTGCTCCCACGAATCAAGATGAGGATACAAATTTAATTTTTAGCCACCAATTACAAATTCCTTGACATTTACAGTACATTTAAAAAATGTTAACTGTACATTTAGCCACTAAATGTATATACACTCTCTTGATCTGTTAATATTACTTTGGTGGTCATTACAAACTTAGCGGTCTTTTTTTCAAGACCGCCGAGGGACCGCCGTGCGGAAGACCGCCAGTAGTGGCGGTTTGCCGCTCGGCGTATGATGACTCTTGGCAGCTCTCCAACCTTTTTCGGATGGAGAGCCGCCAACAGCCATACTGGTGGGCGGCGGGGAAGTGGAGGTTGCTTCACCTCCACCGCCACGCCAACAGAACACCGCCCAGCGAATCACGTCCTGTGATTCGGCGCGGCGGTGTTCTGTTGGCGGTGTGGTGTCGGCGGAGCAGCCCCCATGGCTCCCGTCCCCTCCCGGAGGATCAACGGAACAGGTAAGTCGATCGTCCGTTAGGGGAGGGGGGTGAGGGGGCGTTGTGTGTTGTATGGGTGCATGGGGGTGTGCGTGTGTGTATGTAGGGGGGTGTGTGAGTGCGTGTATACTTGCGGGGGTGTTGCGTGTTGTGGGAATGAGTGCGTGTATGTCTGTATGTATGTCTGTATGGATGTGTGCGTGTATGTTTGTATATGGGTGTGCGTGTCTGAGTGTGTGGATGTAGGCATGTATGTCGGTCTGTGTGCGTGTGTGTGTTGGTGGTGCCTGCGTGTCATGTGTGTGTGAGTGCTGTGATGTTGGGGGTCGGGGTGTGTAGGGGGGCCCTGCCACCTTTGGGGGGTGGCAGGGGTGGTGGGGGGTATAGGGGAGGGAGTCGGGGTGGGGGAGACTCCTATCAGTGCCAGGGAAGGAATTCTCTGGCACTGATAGTGCTTACCGCCATGGATTTCATGGCGGTTCCTACCGCAGGAAATCCACGGCGGTAAGCCAGGTCAAAATACCGCCGGCGGTATTGTGACGGCCGCCGGGCTGGAGACCCAGGTCTCCAGCCCGGCGGGCGGAACGGAGAAGCGGCGGTTGACCATGGCAGTAACCGCCATGGTCATAATACAAAAAAAAAGACCGCCAGCCTGTTGGCGGTCTTACCGCCGCTTGTCCGCCTTCCGCCAGGGTCATAATGACCCCCATAGTGTGTGAAACCCTTCTCATATACTATGTTTAAGAAGTACATTTTCAGGCTTAAGACATCCCTTAATTTGTTGGTTATAGCTTCCTAGAAAGGGCTGAGAAGTCTTCATGTCCAAACTGTGCATGAAATCTCCCACCTCGAGCCTGCATCTCTATCATGATACGCTGTGACTCTATAGGTGATGCAGATACCCAGTGCCGGATTAGACGCCGTGGAGGCCCCTAGGCAGGCAAAATATTGAAGCCCCCCCACGCAAATTATCTCCTAATATGTTTTTAATTTGACCAACTAACAACTTTAATAAGCCAATTTTATTACACAAAGCACGTATGTAGTTTGAGAGAAGATGAGATTTTAAAAGACAAACTGTTATGTGAATCTGATGTCTATGGTTTATGTACTTTAAGTTGTTAATGGGTACATTACATTAACAAAGTATTTTCTCTATAGAGTCTTTAATTGAATTGATTCATTTTTTCCTGTCTTTTGGAAACAATTTCAGAAAGCTTGATTGCAATTGTCTTTGAAGATCAAATCAATATTGTTTTGATCCTTTGTTGTTAATGGGTACACGACTTTTATACTGTATTTTCTCTATAGAGTCTTTAATGTAAAGTTTTTGTTTCTTTTGAAGTGATTATTTTTTTCTATCTTTTGCAAACAATTTAATAATACTTGATTGTAATTTTCTTCCAAGATCAAATCAATAATATTTCGATCCATTGTCACGGACCCCTAAAAGGAGTGGGGCCCCATAGGCTGGAGCCTACTTTGCCTATTTGGTAATCTGGCACTGCAGATACCGGTCTCGCTATCCGGTGCTAGCTAGAAGAGATTGCAGCTTTGCTTGGTGCATCGCAGTGTAGGACCAGTCTTCTTCTACTGGGCCCATATCTGCCTCCCAGGCTAGTGTTAACTGATTGAGGTTATCAGGGATGCCAGTTATGAAGGATCTGTGGAGAAGCGACATTCTCCCCCCTCGCCTTCATTTGAGACCTCATCTGTTTGGCTTCAAGTGTGCTGAATTCTGGGATCTCTGCAATGCTGGCAAGGTACAGCATGGCGCCACATCTCAATATAGAACTTGGGAAGTTTCCAGCCCGAAGTCTTCTCATAGTTCACCACATTGTTTCATTGTATGTGCTCTCGTTATGTTGTCAGGGAGTGAAATATCAAAATGATAAAATGATCCCAGACTTTCAGAGCGGTCGCCATAGGTGGGGGTGAAGAGGGTGGGGGTGGAGGGGGTTGGGAGGGCGTGGGTGGAGATAGAGGGCACCCAACCCGTACCAAGAGTTGAAAAAATATGCATTTACTTTTGGGACTTTTTATAACATTGTCCATCTCGCTGTGTCTCGTAGCATGTTAAAAATGGTTGCTGTCACCTGGTTACGCGTTTAACCACTATGTTGTGGTGATTGATTGTTTTTATGGTTCTTGTTTATTTCTTAAAAAGAACACGTATACAGTCTGAGTAAACCTTCCAGAGATATAACATTAAAAACGATTTGCTTCCAAACTTCTTATTTCAGACAGTACAAGGATTGTGGGACGGAGACAGGCCTCAGTGAAACCAGTAATTATGCGGTATTTGCGTTTAGTTAAAAATAACACCAGGACTCCAATTGTTAATTGTTAAATACTGAAAGCAGGGACGACGCTAACGTGAGTTAGTAGGAAGGCAAAGGGTAAATTTAGTTAGTTTTCTGTAACGAGGAAAAATTGTGTTATAAACAAAAACAATTACTCATCACAGTTCACTAAAAGGACTCGGGGTGAAAGACCTTTCTGCTTAAAAAAATACTTAAACTTCTTATGTTACTTAATTTCACTCAGTTAATAGTAATAATGTATTGAAACTGCTATTTATAAGATACACATATGAGTTTTGAAGGCAAATATGTATATGTTTTGTATGTCCTGCAAGCCGCATAAATGCTTCTTCAGGGCACCGATGGAAGCAAATTACAGGACATGACAGCAGATTAATACAAATAAGTATTATTCTAATAAAAGAATAGACCATGGGTCTGCACCATGAGTATTGCTTCACTGGTTATATCATCTCATGGTGTGGTTCGTGCTATGGTGAGTAAAGTGAACAAGCTCTAGAGCAGTCAAGCGTTGTAGGTTGGTCTGACGCAGCTGCTCGAATATTAAAAACGGTAAATACTGAAAGCAAATAACTGGCATTGTCCTGCTGAAAGAAAAAAAAATCTGATCACTGAAGGGAACAATGTGGCAATACTTGTAATAATAAGGATGAATTTCTGTATTAATAAGCGTTAACATAGATGCACTTGGGTGCATGCCTGTAATACCAACAGTGGACACGTGATGGCAGCAGAATGCAATGCATGTGAAATTTATGAAGTTGGAACTGGCTGAGTTATATCACGCTGAGATGATGGCAAGGAATAGCAATGTATCCTTCTGCGGTTTGCCAGGTTCATGTGCTGTCTAGCTCTCATTAGTCTGCAGAATCAGACATGTTATGGTCTGTGTAGCCAAATGATAAACACGCACTGAGAAAACCAATAGGTCTGGTTTAGGAATGAAAGCGCCTTTTGTGTCATTGATGGAATTAGGCACTCAACAATTCATAAATACACCCTATAACTCATTTTTACACACATGCATGCGTTCATCTATCCACTGACTCATTCTTGCATTCACCCTCTGACACAACCACAGTAGAACACACACAAACTCAACAAGATAGTTGCAAAAGGAGGACATGCTGCCGTCTAAACATAGCAGGTCTGTGTTTGCAGTAACAAAACTAAACATAGCAGTGGTTGCCCATCTTGCGCTGGTATTGTTATTTTAACGTTCCAGCATTGCCACCATGTTTAGAACCAACGTGCTAGCCATCTCGGACAGGTAAAACAATGATAAACTATGGACAACAGTATTCTATAATGATCGACCTGGTTTAGAGGAAGTGGCCACATGGGATGCAACACACTGCAGATGAAATGAGTGGTAAGCAGGGACTGCCTCTCAAGAATTTAGTGCCCTGTTCAGTATCCTTTTAAGAAAAATGCAAATAATAACAGGAGAAGCAGAGAAATGAAACGAGAATTATAAATGGATAAAATTGAAAACTGAAGGACTGGCCACCCATGACTGACGCTGAAGCACACTTGTTTTCAGGTGGATGTGCAAATGTGATCAGAAAATTATGCCATTCACAAAGCAAGAGAGCCAGTGACTGATGTGATCTGAATCATTCACTAACCATGCAGTACACTGTCATGGTTGGAAACAAAGTGTAACTGACACCCCGACAGCGGTGGCAGTAGACAGCTGTCACAAAGCTGTCTTTGTATCTATATGAATATATATTCTTTTGTATGAATGTTTGCATTAGTTAATGTCTTTTAAATACAAGATATTGGCAGACAGCTAATCTATCAGGTCCAAAGAGATTCTAGCAATAATTAATGCATTGCAAACCTTCTACCTCTAAGATTTCTCAAAGGGCGTACCAACACCAAACTCCTTCCCTACAAAGGTAATCTGTGAGATTTCATGCAACAAAATACCTGACTGCCAGCTTTATCCCAATGCAAAAATAATCCATATAAAGGCTTATTGACTTTGACGTGTTATATAATGAATACATCTGCCCTACTGCCTTTTTCATAACTTTTCATAATAAACAGGTCAGACCTATGGTGTGTGAAGTACCTTTTCCTGATGAACCCATCAGGCCTATAGCTGTTATCATTGGCTTGTCACCATGAACAGGTTAGGCCTAATGCATTGAGCTTAAGCCTAAACTTTCCCACAAGGCAACCACCAGGCATACAGTCATAAAACTACAAAAGAATAGAAAATTGCAGTTGGCAAAACAAAATTCTATGCATTCTATGATGGCTAACCAGGATTCTCACAGCACAAATGTTATATACCCACAGTTTGTTAAAGGGGGTAACCAACACATAAATCCTTGCCCACTATACTAATCTGCAAGATCCCATATGAAAAAACACCCATCTGTACGCTTTAATACAGAGCAGTAGCAATACACCCTTAAATGTCTATTGACTTTAACATATCCTTCTCACAATCACTACGTTAGGCCTGCTGCCTTTATCACAACTTTTCATAGTAATCAATCAGGCCTATTAGCTTTTATCATTAGTGAGTCACCATAACCAACTCAGACCTACTGTTGTGGACATAAACATTCCAAAAAGCAACCATCAGGAATAGCTTAATACAAATGTTTAGAAAAGTACAATGACAGCTGTCAAAAAATAGAAAATTCCTTCAAAACATACCCCCTTAAGGATTATCACATTCCCGTGGTTTGTTTGGGTGGGTCACCAACACCAAAACAGTTGCCTTATTTGGCCATGTTAGGGATTTTGTGTATGAAAATATCTGTCTGCAGGCTTTAGCGCAGTCTAATAACAATTTACCCTCAAGAGCCTATTACCTTTAACATATTCTTTTCAAAATAAGCAAGTCAAGTCTACGTACTTTGTCAAAACCTTTCATTCTAAATAGATCACAACTCTGAAATATGACATACCTTTTCCAGTGAACCAATAAGTCCTATAGGTATAACCATTGGCTTGATGCTATAACCAACACAGCCCTACTAAAGTGCACATAAACGGGTAACAATCGTGCACCCGGTTATAACATTACAAATATGTATAAAATGATAGTTAAAAAAACAATGTTTTTTAGAGTGGGTGGCCAACACCAAAACCTTTATGTACTACGATGATCTGTGAGAAAGCATATAACAAAAAACCTGCCAAATGCCTGTAACATAGAGGCATAGATAGCAATCCACTGTTAGAGTTCTATTGACTTTAACAAATGCTTTTCACAATAAATAAGCCAAGCCCATTGTTTTGCCATAACTCATAATAAACAGATCAGACCTATTGTATCTGGCATTACTTTTCTTAGTACACAAATCAGGTCTGTAGCTATTATTGTTGACTTGTCACCATAACCACTTAAGGCCTACTGTACTCAGTGGCCACAAGGCAATTAAGAAGCACACGGTCCTAAAGTTACAAATGTATAAAAATGACTGTTCACAAAGCCAAACGCTTTCTTTCATAAGAGGGCCTAACAAGGTGTTTGACAGTACACATCTTCTATACCACAGTTTCTCAAAGGGGATAACTAACACCAAAATCCGTACCTACTGTGCTAATTTGTGAGATTTCGAACACCTATCTTTAATACAGATTAGAACATTGGAATGTTGGGAGCTCTGTTGAAGACAATGGAGTGCTCTGGGATTCTAATGGCTGGTAAAAGTCCCGACCTCCAACATCCCAATGTTCGTCTCACAGCAAGAGCTGTAAACAAAGGCGTCACAGAGCCCGAGGGGATCTCAATCCCCTCTGTCTCTGTGAGGCCTTTGTTTTTTTTTTTTTTTTTTTAATTAGAACATTTTGCCCTCTAGGGACAGAATGCCTAATAGCCCACCGGAGATGGGCTATAGTGACCATTGAAGGCTCGCTCCCTTGGAAAGGCCTTGGCTCAGGCCTTTTGGGCTGGAGTGGGCCTTTCATGGACGGTATAGCCCGCTACAGCAGGCTATAAAGCTACAGTAATAACAATCACTCTTACATGTCTATTGACTTTAACATATGCTTTTCGAAATAAATGTGAGTCCTAATGCCTTTATTGCAATTTTTCATAATGAACTTTCAGACCTATAACCTTTATCATTGGTTTGTCACCCTAACCAGTTCTGACTTAGGGCCTGATTTAGAGTTTGGCAGATGGGGTTACTTCATCACAAACGTGACGGATATCCCGCCCACCATATTATGATTCAATTATATTCTATGTAAATGGTAATACAGCTGACGGATATCAGTCACGTTTGTGACGGAGCAATCCATCCATCAAACTCTAAATCAGGCCCATGGCAACCAACAGTAATAATTATAGTAGTAATTAGCTAATGCTTATGTTTTGGTTAAATGGACACATTTGACTATTCTAAGTTTATAAGAAAAAAAACACTCATTTTACAATGTTTATATTTAGTTAAGAGTAATAAATGTGCAGAAATTGTGTTATTAGGAGAAAATGGCAAACACAACTAAGGAAACTGTTTACAATAGAAGGGAATTAAATAAGTAAGAAAGGGCACAATGAATCAAGAATCATATTATTTAGATGAGAAAATAAATACCTAGATTTATTGTTAATAAGTTAACATTCTTGAGATATTTATTTTGTTGGGGGATTTGTAAAGCACTGTGTTTATCTTAGAGCACTAATGCCACTCCTAGCTTTCCACTTACTAATAAAATGTTTATTCACTTTGAAATTATTAAAATTTAAAACAACCACAGTAATTTTTAAGTTATAAAAAGAACGATGTGAACATTTAGAAACATGATAAAATGACATTGAATCAGCGGCATTAATATTACTAATTGTACACACAGTTACTAAAAGGCCTGATGCTGATGAGTAGTTCATGGCAGGACAATATATTCATGCAGCAGGACCTGGGTACCATAGTGCATTACATACCTTAACTTAAAACATTTGTGGTCAGAGCTTTCCAGGAGGCTCGAGTACATATGCTCGCAGAGATTCATATCATGAACTAGAGTTTGTCCTGATTCTGTTAATCTTAGTTTTTGATTTACTTTGGTGAAATGTCAGATTTGACTGTATGACTGTCTGCCTTTCCATGGGAGACTCCTTTGTTGGGAGGGTTTATCCTTTAGCAGGAATTCTTGGGAGGTTGTCACTGTGAAGGATCTTGCTAGCCAGTCGTAGCAGTGTCCCACTTTTATGGGGCAGAGTGGTCTGATTGCACTCTAAAACCTTGACATGTGTGACTTTGTTTAAACTAGTACTTTATTTTATTTTTGTTAGATTTTGCGAAATCTATTGTATTACAAAAAAATCTTAAAGGGGGCTAACAACCCGCCCAATACTTACCTTGACTTCATTGATTCCAGTGTTGTTCTAATGTACATGCTTCTGATTGGTCAGAACATCATTTGCTTTCACTTTGCACATCTTCCTGCTTTGCCTGTCCATACCGTGGAGCAGGGCCCAAGTGCAGCTTCTGGTCACTGGCCAGTGTCCTTCCACTGGCTACTCCCTCTGAAGGTACTTTTTTTCCATTTTCTATCTAGCACTCCAATCAAGTGCATCTATAGGCAGTCTCCTCTCCTCACTGGGTCTCTTCCCACATCGTTCCTGCTATAAACAAATTGTGATAAACGTGTTTTTAAGCCACATTTCTAGCACAGTACTGTAAACAAACTGATCCTGGGATTATCATGCTGTTTACAGATCGTATCTTTTGGCCACACAGTAATTCCACAATCACTGCACAGCAATTCCTCAATCATCGCATGGCCTTCTTGATACTGATGGACTCTTACTAGAGAGTGTGAAAATGGATCTGCAAACTTTATTCTCTAGCTTTGTCAATTTATATACATATTGCAATATGGCTTAAAGTAAAAAAAAAAAGCAATTTGACAGGGTCAGCAATGACTGTTTTTGTTAAAGCCATGTTACACAGCAGCTCAATGGTGCAACCTGTAAAAAAACATTGACAAAGCCAATAGATATTGCATAGGCGAAACCTGTTGGCTTTGCCAATGCTTGCTGTTAAATGCTATCACCCATCCAGTTGGTGGCCTGGAAGTGTTCACTGGGTGGGAGCAATGGGAAAGTAGGAAATAGGCTGCTGTAACAGTGGATCCCATGTAGGCCTACCGCTACTAGAGAAGGTCTTTTTGCAGAGTCTGTATGGGCCCAGTACTATGAGGCATATGCCTTTCATGTCTTTTTTGGCAGCTGTTAACAGAATGAGAAAAAGAGCAAGCTTTAAAAGTGGTTCCAACTCTGCAGCACACAACACCAACCATAGAATCTGGGAACTGGACTGTTAAGTCAATTTTCTCAATGCTCCTTTTTTGCGTTTCTTTTTTTGACAAATTCAGATCTTTTTGTGGATGTCCTGAGGTGTAAAGTGGACTGTGAATCCAATCTGACCCCGAACGTTGGAGGCTTTTTTGTGGAGAAGTTCGTAGCCACTATGTACCACTATCTGCAGTTTGCCTATTATAAGTGTAAGTATTTTTTAACATTATTCTCACTTTGTGGATATGAAACTGTGCCTTCATTATCACTTTAGTGCATGACCAGGCCTTTCAGGAGCCTCTTTTTTAGTGATTTTTATTTTAAAGCACAGAATCTTGGTTCTTATTTTGAGGAGCAGAGACCACAGTTCCAAATAGTTGCATTTTGTACATTTGCTATAGTTCAAATAGCAGGGTTTTTGAAACCCAGAACTGATGTAATTTCATTTGTCTTAAGTAACCCAAGTATCCAAATCAAGCAAAATAGGTGTGACACTGCTAATTGAATTTCTAATACCACTAAGCTCATTAGCACTATGCATTTACTGAACAACGATTTCAGTATTTAGCTGACTGACTAATAATTGGGAAAGTATTTTGTCAGCTAAATAGCTGTTTTACCATAACTAGGTTTAACAAACTTGGCAGCCCCATCTTGTGCAATTGTGTTTGCATGATTGTTATATTTTGCTTACCTTTATTAGCACATTTGAGGTTTCACCTGAACAGCACACGTGCTGTTGGCAAAATCTATTGTTAACCAAAAAAGGCTTAGAACCCACTGATTATTTACCACTGCTTACCATTGGTTGGCTTCCATGTCACTCCTGTTTCCTTGCTTCTGATTGGTCAGCGCCACTTGCTTTGTCCTGCTTCTGCCAGGTGCTTTCAATATGTGTCCCTGCCATGGAGCAAGGACTTAGTACAGCTATGTGGCCATTGTCCTTCCACTGGCCAACGCCCCTACATGTACTTTTTCAAAAACTGTTTCACATGCACTGTCGAAGAGTGTATGTGTCTGCAGTTTTCTCCATCCCCTGCCCCTCCCTTGAGGTGCTTGTTACCTCACCTTCCTCCCTCTGTCTGTGCTGTTGCTATTCCCTCCCTTCTCCCCCACACCTTCTTCGTTTTGCTTGTCCCTCTACCCTTCTCTCACTGTCTGTGCATGCTGATCCCTCCTTCCTCGTCCACACCTGCCTTGTTTTGCTTTCCACATACCCCACCCTCCTGCTGTCCGTTTTTGCTGTGCCCTCCCCCTACTTTGCACCTCCCTTATGTTGCTTCCTCACCCCCCCTCACTGTCCATTTTTGCTGCTCCCTCCATCCTTCTCTGCTCCACCCTCGTGTGGCTTGGTCCCCCTAACCCACGTATTTTTTAACATACTGCACAACAGCACGGGCTGCTTTGCAAAATAGCTTTGTTAAAAAGTGCTGGTTAACCTGGTTAAGCTTCCGGTGCCAGTCATAGAAGAAATGCCATGTGGGCAGGGGGATAGTATTATTATT
The DNA here is from genome assembly GCF_031143425.1 of Pleurodeles waltl. NCBI lineage: Eukaryota > Metazoa > Chordata > Amphibia > Caudata > Salamandridae > Pleurodeles > Pleurodeles waltl. The sequence goes on along the minus strand of NC_090445.1, from coordinate 149,848,105 downwards.
TTTTATTTTTATTTTTTAAATATATTTATTGGTTTTATTTTACAAAATATGATACAAATTGTTCAATTTGCAACTGCAGGATAAACCAATACAATGGCTAATTAACTAAGTCATGTAACAATTACACACCCCCCCAATATGCACTTCACGGAACACTTCTAATCTAGCGGTATCATTTCTGGCTGCACCCTCTATGGGTTTATCCTTCCTTGTTGATTTTATATAGGCATTCGCTCGAGACCAGTGTGGACCTTGCTTTGTGTGCATGAGTTCCCTAATTGTCTGAAGGGGGCCTCAACTTAATTAATGTATGCAGGTGGCTCCCCTGGTTTTCTGCTCCCCATGTATCGCTAAAACTGTGGTGGCATGGATTTAGTGGGTGACTATTACTGGACAATTGAGGGGGGATGGTGTGCATGCTCTGTGGTGCCTGGGTGTCCTATGAATTTTGTTTCAGAGATGAGGGGTGCAGAGGAATTTGTGCTGTGGTTGTTGCAAATACGCATGCCCCGGTTCATGGCGGCTTCTCATCGTTTTTGGCCTCCAGCTTTGTCACCATATTCTCCCATGTAGAGCATCCTGTATGCTGTCGCCCTTCGCGCACCATTCTTTTTAGTACCTGATATTCAGTGCGAGTCCAGCGTATTATTAGAGAGTACCAGGATTTCAGGTCAGGAGCCTTGGCGGCTTTCCAATGCATTGCTATTAACCTTTTGTACATTAAAAAGGCCAGGTCTATGAATTTGTGTAAATGTCTTTGTTTTTTTGGTCTTTTCCTAAGTCCCAACAGACAGGACCCGGGATCCGCTACTAGTGCAAGTCCCGTTAGCCCAGATACCTCCTCTGCCACATCTGCCCAGGCCTTTTGTATGTTCGGGCAGTCCCATACCATATGATAGAAGGATGCCGACGTTGCTCTACATCTAGGGCATATTGATACTGCATCTGGGAACATGCGCTTTATTCTGGCTGGGGAAAGATATGTTTGATGCGTGTAGTTAAATTGGGTGTATCTGAATCTGGGATTCCTTGACACACCTCTGATGTGGGACAGGGCCTTGGGCCAGTCATCCAGTGGTATCGGAGTGGGAAGTACTGCATTCCATCTACCCCATGCTTTCCCTGTTTGTGCATCCGGTGTCCTGTTGAGGGTTCTGTATAGATTGGATATTATTTTTGTTTGATCACTATATTGTAGCAGCTGGTGAAGCACAGGGGAGATCTCTGGTTCCGAGGTGCCCATTCCCCATATTTTCCTAATTTCGTGACATATGGCGTGATATGTCAGAAACTGCCCCGGATTTATCTCCGTGAGGGCCTGGAGAGCCTCGAACGTCATTAATTTACCGTCTAGGGGGATATTATTAATTGCTACTTCTGCCACCAAACCTTCCAAGACAGGCCTTTATGATGGAACTGTCGAAGAACTAGCATCCATTCATTGTTTTCACATTGACAGAATCAAGAATGTCTCTGCAGCTAGTATGAATGCCTGGAACTCCCTGCCTGTACCCCTCAGGAAACACTGGAATATTGCTTATCCTCTGGGGCCAGTTTGGCTCTAGGGGGTCCGAGGGCTGTCTTGGATCAGGGGATTAGAGCTCCTTTGTGTTTTCGTAGTGAATGACATCAAGAATGCGGTGCAGTGCGTCTCCAGCTACATCCTCTTTGACTCCCAGGATGACGTCATGCAGCGGAACCTGGTGTACTACCGCTTCTACAAGGAGCAGTGGAACCTGCAGGAGGAGGACTTTCATCCACGAGAGGTAAGAGCAGGCGCTAGAGGTGTGTCATGAGCGTGAAGCCACCATGGACGTCATTTAGGGGTCGCCAGGGGTCAGTGAGGCCCCTGGCTTGCCCCTTGCGACCCCCGACCTTAGAGGTCAAAATCAGTGCTGATCGGTCGGTTGGGGATCCATTCTCTTTGTTTTCTCTCATTTTTTCAATTACACTAATAGTGAATAATGCCTCAATTTTCACTATTAGTGTAATAAAAAATGGATACGACTATGACCTTCCCTGGCAGCTGAGGTAAGCTTTTAAATGTATGCTGTGTGCGTGCTTGTGGTGTGTGTGTTTACATGAGAGACAGTGTGTGTGCGTGTAAGGGTGAATGTGTGTGTATGCATGTTGTGTGACAGGAACTGACGCTCAAAGGGAGCGTGATGTCACTTCCGCTACCCCTGGCATTTTGGTGAATTGACGTTCATGGAAGCCATCAGAGCCTGGCTGCTATATACATAATAGGCATGTCTTCCCTGTTTAGCCTGTTACTTCACGCTCTCCGAGATGCCCTACTACAGGCAACCTATTCTTTACAAGTTAAACTTGTGGTCTGCTGTGCAGTTTAAAAGCTAGAACAAAGCTAAAAGTAGAGGTAACCTTGTTGATCTGGATACTGTGCTAGATTTAGGCAGTGCTTAATTTGTGCTTGTTGTTTCCGGTGCTGAGCACCGGCACTTATTTTTGAGGGCCTGGGCTTATTCTTCTACCTCAAGCATTTGCTGCGAGCAAAAGACACATATGGGAAAGACGGTGGAAGGGAAAAACGAAAAAAGCGTCACAAAGGAAGAAAGCAGAAAACTGCAAGAGTGAGTTGAAGGGGCAGGCAGTGGCTTTAAGTGGATTGAAGAGGCCCGAGATGCCTTCAGGATTATGTCTCCTCAGGATTCCGTGTTCACACATTTAATTGCAGCAGCCGTGTGTTTAAGAGGGGGGCTTTGAGCACCGGCTCATTTTTATTTACAAATTAAGCACTGGATTTAGGGGGTTTACCGAGCAGTTGGCCCATGTATGCACTGCCAGTGTAACACCACATGCTTCCAGTACAAAATCTGTCCCTGATTCAGAGTCTGGCGGGTGTGGAACATCCTCCAAAAATTGGCATATATATTTGTATACAATATACATAGGGCAGTGGGGCCATCTACCAGTGTTTGGTAACCGTCCGACATCCACAAAAAGGCCCTAGTATTTTGGTGGAGTAATGTTCTGTGAGCAAAGGTAGGGAGGGAACATTATTTCTCAGTAAATGCCTTTGGTCAACCCCTTTTTAAAACTAGTAATCATGCATTTGAAACTCTGATATAGTGCTACGTTCCATCAGTTGTAAACCATGGCAATGGCTCCCTTGGATTTACTTTGTCAACCTCAGTCACTTAAGAGCTTGTCAGCATCTCACGAGCAGTTGACAGCGTGACATGGACAGTGAAAAGTCAAAAGTCTAAATTTATTTTGAACTCTACAGTCCCAGAGCTTTACACACAGAGGATGCCACCATATCTGTGTTGTTCTGATGAAGGCCTCACTATTAATCAACTTTTGGGGTCGAAACATTGACATATCCAGCTTATTAGCAGGTCATTAGCTGTGTAACCCAAAAGCTTGAATGACATTGTTGTCATGTTTTAAAACTGAACTGTTTATGCAGCCAATTACTGTTTTTCTTTCTTATTATACAGCTGTTCACTTTCACAGTGTTTTTAGCGATCACTTGTTCTGCGGCATCACATTGAGCACCTACTTTGTGCTGCTTTTGTTTGAATAAATTGAAGAATATCAATAGAAGCTTATCTGTGATTCAAAACGTGCCTTAAATACGTATGAATTTATTCAAGGGGTCTTAGCATGACTAAACTTCCCCTCAAGTGATGGAATTTCACTAAATAAATCAGAGGGAACCAATGTCATTGTTCACTACCATTTTATCAGCCTTCCAGGAGTACCTGGTTGCCCCTTGAACTTCTAGCTTGACATTCCAACTGTAGTCATTTCAGAGCATTCTTGAACTATAGCAACAAATGTGGGGCACTTTAGAGACAAATGTGCTATATACATGGAGGGTTGCAAGATGCATTTTAACTGATTTTTGAAGTATGCTTATCCCAAAACGTACTGCGGAACAGTTTCCGGAGACTCTGAACGTCTCTTACAAATTGTAAGTTAATATAAAGAATCACATTCTGCCTTCTTGTATGTTTTTTTTTCTCACACAGGAAGCTGTTCGGTACCACAACCGGACCACCATTCAAAGGAGCATGCTGGAGTTTGCCGAGCATCACCTTCAGCCAGATGATGAAGTGAGTGAACAAGTTGCCCCCACCTCGATCACCTTGAAATGGCTCTTTGTTAGCTACTAGCAGTAGGGCCTCCTGCTGTCCCTTGCACCTTGGCAGGGCCAGGCCTACTGGTACAGGAAGCATACTAGGGTTTACCACACAAAATGGGATCCCTCAAATCCAATATGGTTGACATCCCCTATGGAAAGTACAGTACAGAACCAGTCCTCGTGCAAGGGACCTTCCTCCCAGCCCTGCAGACCTGCGCTGATTTTTTTATGCGTCATGTTTGACCCATTTAGTAATTGGTTTGCAAATTTCTAACAGGCACACTTGAAGGTTGCGGAGGAAAGGGGTGGGCCACGTGTATGTGGGTGAGCTGGAAATGAAAGAAAGGGAGCAGAGAAAAGGTTAAATACATAGATAGAAATTACTATGGAGCCTGAGAGGTGAACAGACAGTGAGAGCCAGAGATTGATAGTTTAACTGTGGTGAAGCCAATAGAAGAGACCATGCCCCTAAAGCTACAACACATGACATGATGCCACACAAACATGAACTGTAATATGAGATCCCATGTCTTTATGTCAGATCCATTAATCACTTTGGGCCAGACGTATCATGCATTTTTGCTGTCACAAACGGTTGTTTGCCACTGCAAAATGCATTTTGCAATGTATGAATTCCAATTTGCGATTCAGTAACATGTTACCGAATCACAATTTGGAATCGCGACTACATACCGATTTGGTATTTGGAAGAGGCATGTCAAGGGTGTCCCTTCCTAATACTGAATCGCAGCGGTATGTAGGAATGTTTTTTGACCGAAATACGGTCGCAAAACATTCACATTTTACCACCTACTTAAAGTAGGTGGTAACCCATTCACAAACGGAAAGGGTCCTCAAGGGACCCCTTCCCCTTTGTGAATGCATGCAAAAATATTTTTTAAGAGCATGCAGTGGTCCTAAGGGCCATTGCCTGCTCTTAAAAAATGAAAAGAAAACTTTTCAATTCTCTTTTTTAAACGCATACCGTTTTCCTTTAAGGAAAACGGGTTTCATTTAATTAAAAAAGATTGCTTTATTTAAAAGCAGTCACAGACATGGTGGTCTGCTGAGCCCAGCAGGCCACCATCCCTGCGATTTTAGCATTTCCTAATGGGTCACAAATTGTGACCTACCTCATGAATATTAATGAGGTAGGTAGATTTGCGAGCCATTGGGAAACGCTAAATGAACTACTGGAGTTTCATATATTCAAATAGCAATTACATCATTGCAATTCACGAAAAATTAGCAATTGGGTAATCGCTATTCTAAATATTGATACATCTTGCCCCTAGACATTAATTAACAGATTGAATAATTTAAAGATCCATTTTTTCGTTTTCGCCTACAGACAGCTCTTAGACGTCTATAGTTGAAGGCCTATTGCATACAATACTAACACTTAGAGTGGGTCTGCCCATTATAATTTCTTGGCTTTTGATAGGGTGACTTGTATATTTTCACAGCTCACATCAGCAAATTACTTTTTTCTATGAACACTTCACGGGAGTGCATGTGTTTTCTTGTTCTCGTCGTCACATGCTTTTTCCCCCAATCATCAACACCCCAGTGCTGTGTTGATGACCACCCCTCATGAATCATCCGTAAGAGCACAGCAACAGGTATGTTTTTGCCAGGTTTGACTAATGAGCAGACTCTGTTGGTTTAGTTTTCTTTTATCTCCTTCCTTCCACATGTTGCATGAAATACCAGACCTTGGAACACACAGGCAGCATTTATGACGTTGGGGAAGTGTAACCAAATGACTAGCACATTTGTTCAAGTTCTGAGTTCTGTGGAAAATAAATGCCAGGCATGTTCCTTTAAATTCTGATAACTTCGCAGACAGCTTTATGCTCTTTTAAGTACCTGCAATGAACCATTTGTGTTATTTTTAATCTCTGTCATGTACAGCAGGCTTTTTACATCGTGTTCCATCTCTTACATGAAAGAAAAAATATATACACTGTTGTTTATAATGACTGAAAATATTTAATTCAATGTGAAGTTTTGTGATACCTTAAGATATGTGTTTCATTTTCCTCCAGTGTTTTGTATTTTTTTTTCTTTTCTTTAAATTATGCTTTACAAACAAGCATTGGGAAAGACAATAGGTTAGCAGCTAAGTTGCATAATAAAAGTGTGACCTATTGGCTTAGCTTACACTTGTTATTGTTGTGTTTTCATAAACACAATATTACATTTATCCGTGTTGCATCATCTACAATGTTTTCTTTTCTCTTATTGATTTTTTAGGTTTCGCCTCCACGGCGCACTTTTGCGCGCTGTGCTTGTGAAGCCTTTTGTTGATTAAAAAAAAAAAATCTCAAAAGGGGCTTACAAGCCGCCCCCATACTTCTCATTCGTAGGCTTCCCAGTCACTCGCATTTTCAGGCCTTTGGTCAGCAGCTTCAGGGTCACGTCCTCAAGGTTCACTTCCTCTTTCTCTGCTGTTCTTTGGAGCCTGGAGCAAGTACAGTTTAGGGCTGGCAGCCAGTATCCTTCCGCGGCTGCATGCATCTCAGGGTAAATCTCATCGTAAATCTGCTGGTGTCTCTCGAGCATGTATCCTTTCTTCTGCCTTCAGACTATGCAAACATTTCTACAGGGAGAGGTCTGTGAGGCCTGTGCGCGTTATTGTTTATGGCAAGAGGCCCACCAAGCCCCAGATGGCACATGCAGGAATTTAAACCGGTATTGAGATTCTCTGCCTCACTGTGTGTCAACTCGAGAGCTCATCTACCGCTACATACTAGCTGTTTACCACCCCCTCCCCGCCCCTGGATACCTTTAAAGATATTTATTTTTGGCTCAAAAACGTTCCTTTTTTGCCATTAAAGTGGTTTTGGTATTATTTGTCCTGGAACATTCTTTAGATGCACAATGTTGTGTGTGCACTCGCTGCCGTGTGGGTGATTGGAGGCGGCGGACCACACAGTTAGTAATGTTGTTTGTGGATGTGCAGGAGCTGGCACAATCAGTGATGGGTAAAGGCACAGAGGGGCTTTGTTCTATGGTAGTGATGCCAAACTGCCCCCTCTTTAGAGAACGTAGAACTGTAAAGGCAGCCCTTGCTTTTTTGTTGTTGTTATTAGGGAGAGATTTGCTAGGATTCAAACCTAACCTGGGTCCGAGCTCCCTTCGATACATGATTGGCAGCTGTAGCCAAAAGCCTCACCGGTTATGGACACGAGCCCTCACAACCCCTTGGCGACAGGATACCTTCCACACTAAGAGTTGTTTGCATACTTAGTTAAAAAGCAGAACGTCATGCCACTTTTAATCTTTAGAGCAACCCCCCCATGCCACCCCATGGTCTCTGAGCCAAGTTCTGGCTGGAGAAGGCAGTCCCGACTCTAGGGCCACTTGAACGGTAACAACGGTGAGTGTGACGTATGCTCTGTGTGTCTGTGCACTACACTGTCCTTACAGCACGCTGTGAAGAAAGTATCTTAAGTATGTGCACTAGCTTGTTTTAGAGACAGTTCAGAAATCCACGGTCTGGGATTTCTTGGACATTAGTGAAAACCAGGTGCATTATTCAGGCAATTCCCAATCGTGGTGAGGTGAGTCTTCCAAATAATCTAAAAACAGCAAAAAAAGTTGTATTTTTGACTAAGGTTATCAGATGGGTGTGCACCACCAAGGACATGAGGCTGCACTTCTGGGTGTTTGTTTAACAACTTTTTGTCTTTTGGGGGTTGTAGTTCCGGTTTGCTTCAATTGCTGCAGTGGTACAAAAACATCAGAAGAGCAATGATTTGTGCAAGAAAAGCCCAGGACTTAAGCATTCTGCCCTTGGTACCTTAGAGTCACCAGGAAACTTAAATTTTTATAACATGTGTCTAGAAATCCCATAAGTAGCCATTGCCACAAGCGGCTCTCAGCATCCAGTGAAACACTGCCCCGTGCTGCACGAAGAGACAAATAACTGATAGCTGAACCTATGTGCCACGTGGCACGTCACGTGCCAGCTAGCCATAGGTCTTGCTGAAAACAGTCACTGAGGTGACTCATTTTACGTGTGGGACTTTCATCCAGTACTGGCTTTATTAGCAAACAACATTTTACATTCTAGGATTCAGCGATGGCCACATCATAAAGCGTTTTTATTGCTTGCTGGAGTGCGGCGCCAGAGGCAACTGTAGGGACGGAGTACATGCAACGTGGAGGGTGTAGATGCCTCCCACCAGCTATTAAAACAAGCCTATGCTAAATCGGTTTGCTTTGTCAATGTTTTTAAACATGTTGTACAGCAGTCGACCAGCTGAGCAACAAGGCCTAAAGTAAAAAAGAAAAAAACAAATGAAAAAGCGCTATCACATGGCTAGCTTTGACCGTCATACACTTTTTTTGTTAAACCATGTTGCTCAGCCGGTCAGATGCTGTGCAATATATACAGCAAACACTGACAAATGATATAGATTTCATATAGGTGAAACATATTGGCTTTGCCAATGATAGTTTTACGTTGAGGACAGACTCCTGTATCCTACACTTCACCATACTGCTAACAGTACTTTCAGCCCTGTTATGTAATTTCAGCACTTCAGCGTAAAAGAAATCCATGACAATCAGTGATAGCTGACATCTGGGGTGTTGGCTTGTTGACTGATTTGGCTTCTTCACATACCTGTATTTCCTTGATGATGTTTTGTACAAAGATATTGTTGGTTTCCTGACTTCATTTGAATTGTACAGGCTGTACATTCTTCTTCTTTCAATCACCCTCTCATTAGTCAGCAAAGGAGACGAATATGGCCTCCCTGGCCTCAGGCACAGAAAAACCCTACAGTTAGGGTGCAGTTGACCTTTCACTTCCTGTGTCACTCTGGCACTGAATCTACTGCACCACTGATAGCTAAGAGTTTTTACATATGATCTCTTTGGTTTTCTGCTTGGGATCCTCGGAGGCCTTCTAGGTTTCCTGCCCTGCAAAGACTCTCTCACTTTTTATGATCTTTTAAGTTAGGCCAGGTTCCCTTTCTGGAGTACTTGACCTGACTTTCTGTTAGGGTACCTTTGCATCCAAGCACCTCCTCTGTATGATAAACTGAAATCAGACATGTTGTACATGTACAAGGCTGGGCCTGAGCCAAGTCAGTTGTTGGACTGGGCCTTTTCTGCATGGTTACCCCCAAATGTTTTGCCTTTTGCCCTCCCTTTTTCTTCCTTATTTTTCAATTGCCTTTTGTTCCCCCTTTTCTAAATTTAAGTGTTCTACCTTCCTTTTTCGCACCATGGAGATGAATCCCTGCAACTTTGACACCTTTAGCCTGGCTAAGCTGCTGAAACTGCAAACAGAAGGGACTCCTAGCAGACAAGAGGGCTACAAAACTTGATCTCCGGGTAGCACTCAGGGCATTTGAAGAGATGACAGGCCACCTCAGAGGAGGATGAGTTAGGTGGCAATGAGGAGGAAGGAGCACAGACAGACAGGGAGGTGAGAGAGTGGACACAGCCCAGAGTGCCTGAGCTCCCAGGAGAGCCCTTCTCAACCCCAGCAGATGACCAGGATGTCACAGATTCTTAAGATGGAGCAGGGAGCAGTGTGTCTGTCAGGGGCCTCACCAAACAGGAACTAGAGGACAGGAGGGAGTAGAGAATGCGCAAGCTGGAGCTGGAGGTGGAGCTGGCCAAGGTAAGGATGGAGAAAAAAAGGATGGCCCATGAAATCAAGGAGCTGGACATTAAAGCCAAGCAAGTTGGGTCCAGCAGTATTGGTGGCAGCATGCCAGCAGTGCGCAATGGAGAGGTGAAGGTCCACATACTCAAGGACCTGGTGCCCAGTTCTGTAGTGGGAGAAGATATAGATAAATGGTTCTCAGCATATGAGGTAGCTCGGAGGGTACACAAGGTCCCAGAGGAGTACTTGGGGGGTGGGGGTATGTAGCTTGTGGAGGAACATACCCACAGAGGGAAGGGACACATTCCTGACACTCGAGGTCGAGGACCAAACCAAGTATGCTCCCATAGAGGCCATTCTTCTTGCTTAATTTGGACTGAACCCTGAGAAGTACAAAGTTCAGAGACAGCCACAGACTCCCAATCCAGTCCTAGGTGGACTTCTTAGACTATTCCAGCAAGGAGGCACTTCAGGGATGGGTGAGGGGCAGCAAGGTAGATGATTTCACTGTGCTGTAAAACCTAATTTTGAGGGAGCACATGTAATATACCTGTTTTACAAAGCTGCGCCAAAACCTGGTGATAGCAATCTTGCTGACCCCAGGAAGCTTGCTAATTGCATCAAAACCAAGTGATAGAAAGTTTGTTGACCCCAGAAAGCTTGCTAAAGAGGCGGAGCTTTGGGTCATCACCAGAGTGTCTAAAAGGGTACCTGGGGGTGACCCTACGTAGGGTGGTTCAGGTTGCCCCCAGCAGAGTGAGGCAGAGGTCAAGAGAGACCCAGACAAGCCTCATGTTAAGTGGGAGAGGATGGGTTCCCATGTCCCTTCTGAGAAGGTGGAGGGAGGTTCTGGTGGGCGGTGTCCCAGGGCACCCCATTTCCACCTCCATTGCTTTGATTGTTCACAGCTAGGAAACAAGCAGGGGGACTCTATCCAAAGAAATCGCCCACTGGTGGGAACTTTATAGGGAGTGGCCAATATGCCCTGAGGGTTAGGTAGTCCAAGGAGAAGGAGATAGATTGTGCCCTAATCTCCCTTAGTTGTGGGGTGAACTCAGAGGGTAGACTGTTGATCCCTGTAGGAGGGAGTTGTCACTTCCCCCAGGTCATGTCACGCCGCGGCGCGCAGCATGAGCCGAATATTCGGCTCGGGCCGCAGCACGCGGTCTTAAGACGCGGCGCGTCCCCAGCCTGCTCTGTACCTTACGAGGCCCCAAATTGGGCATGGGGCCTCGTTCTTTTTTAGCACACCGCGCTTCCAGGCAGGTCTGACCCCCCACTCACCTGTTCTTTTCTTTTCTTCTTTTTCTGGACATCTGGTTGTGCCTTCCTTTATGTTTTTTCTCCCTTTCCCATATTACCCTTCTCTTCCCAGCATTCCTTGTTCCCTACTCTCTATGGCTCCTAGTCCATTCTGTTCTATGTGCTTTTCCCTATCTAAGATGGAGTCCTTTTACTTCCTGTTGGTCGTTTCCTGTTTGTTGGTATTTAAGGGCTGTGATTCTTTCTCTCCTTGCGCTGCAACACTTTCTGTTTGGATGGTGTCTTCGCTCCTGCTTCCTTTTATTCCTGTGCTGGTTCTTGTCGGTTTTTTGCTCCTGCTGTTACCTATTCTTTTTGTTCCTGTTGCAGGAACCTGTCTTTTGGAGGTTTTTTCCCCTTTCAGGGTTTTTTTCCCTCTGGCACTACTTCTGAGGGACACGGCCTGCTCTTGGCGTACCCATTGCCTGCAGCACCGTGGCTACCAGAAAGAGTCGCCCCTATTTGGGCCAAGGCCGAACATTCAAGAACAGGATCCACGCCTCTCGTTCTGCGGACTCCAGGGTAAAGCAGCACGTAAGTCGTGACAGATTGCAGCGCCAAATACTCCCGACGTCGTCTAACATCATGGATGATACAGTGGCGGCTGCTGCAGATCCTGACCAATCTCTTCTGGCAACCATTCAGCAACAGGCTCAGGAACTGCAATAATTACGCAATGAGAACGCTGCTTTACAACAGGCTTTGGCCTTCCGCAGTGCGGATGTTCCAGCCGTCTCCACCTCTACTCCTCGTTTCTCCGGTGAACCAACTAAACTGCGAGAGTTCCTCGATGCATTAACTGTGCCTTCTGACCTACCCAATTCTCCCACGACAAGACAAAGGTGGGATATCTTATCAGTGCGTTATCCGGTCCTGCCTTGGCCTGGGCAACCCCGATGGTATCATCCAATGACCCAGTATTATCGGACTATCCCGCCTTCGTGAATCGGTTTAAACAGATGTTCAGTCGTCCAGGATCGGAGGCCTCTGCGGAAGAAGCCTTATGTGACATCCAACAAGGCTCACAAGATGTCCTCCAATATATTACCCGCTTTCGACAGCCAGCGGCTGAGACCACTTGGGTGGAACGAACTCTGGTGACTTTATTCCGTAGAGGACTTAAAGAAGAGATTAAAGATGAGTTAGTACACTCCATCCGAGTTGAAGATCTTCGTGGTCTGATGGAACAAGCTCTTTCCATCGAATACCGTCTCCAAGAACGGCGTATGGAGAAGAGAAAGAGTAGAGGATCTTCCCAGGATCTTCCCAGCCAAGCACTTCACGTGTCTTTATGCATCGTTCCGAGGAACCTCGTCCTCCCGCCAGAGACACCGAAGGTGAACCTATGCAGGTGGATTCCACTCAAGGCCCACTTTCCGTTAGCGAGCGGGAAGAAAGACGTAAGAAAGGATTGTGCCTGTATTGTGGTGCTGCCGGTCACATGCTTCGTACCTGCCCCGTGCGTCCTCTAAGGCCATCAGGAAACGCCACATCCCGTCCTCTGTAAGAAGGGAGGGGACGGGATCATCTGCTATACCTTCCATCAGTTCATTCAAGGACAATGCCACAACTTTGTTTATGCTACCTGTGACGTTACAGTTACCTGACGGTCGTGGAGAAAGAACAATGGCTTTACTTGATTGTGGTGCTAGTGGCATATATATGGATAAGACTTGGGCCACAACACAACAAATACCAACTCGACCCAAAGAAGTCCCAGAACAAGTTCACACAGTGGATGGATCCTTAATATCCTCTGGTCCAGTCGATACTACCACCCTGACACTAAGTTTACAATTTGGGAACCACCAAGAACACATCTCATTTGACCTAATATCATCTCCCAATCATACTATCATTTTAGGAAATCTGTGGTTCATAAGACATAATCCTTATGTAAATTGGGAAACCCGGACTATTTCCTTGTCCTCACAGTTTTGTCATGAAAATTGCTTTGCTTTAGACACATACTGGTCACCCAAGAGGTTGATGCCTACAGAAATTACTACCGGATGTTCCATCAATACAGTCCAAGGAGTCCCCGATCACGATCTAGAATTTCAAGATGTATTCCAAAAACCACCCAGACCTGTGTTACCCCCACATCGAGATTACGACTGTGCTATTCCCTTAGAACCTGGGGCAATCGTTCCCTTTGGGAGGGGCTCCTCTCTTTTTTGTACCCAAGAAAACGAAGGATCTTCATCCCTGTCTGGATTTTCGAGGTCTAAATAAGATAACTATAAAAGACCGTTATCCTTTGCCCCTCATCAAGAATATTCTAGAGGCAGTCAGAGGGGCTCAACGATTTACCAAACTAGATCTTCGTGGAGCCTACCACCTTTTACGTATCAAAGAAGGAGACGAGTGGAAGACTGCCTTCCGAACCCCATTTGGTCATATTGAGTACAGAGTTATGCCTTTTGGTCTCACTAATGCCCCCTCAATTTTCCAAAGATTTATGGACTCTGTGTTTTCTGATCTCTTGAACCATACGGTCGTCATCTACTTAGACGATATCCTTATGTTCGATGGCATCTGTCGCTGTAGATACGCATGTTTTGCAATAGCTCGCCATCTGGTGTTGGGCCGAAGAAGTATTTCGAGTCACGGGACCGAGTGACTCCTCCTTTTGTCTCCATTGCGCATGGGTGTCGACTCCATCTTCGATTGTTTTTTTTCCGCCTTCGGGTTCGGACGTGTTCCTGTCGCTCCGAGTTTCGGAACGGAAAGATAGCTAATTTCGGAAGATTTTCGTCGGTATTGTTGCGTTCAGGATCGGCGTAGTTAGATTCAACACCGCGTCGAAGGATCGAAGAGCTCCGGTGCCCTTCGGGGTAGTTTTTTCGATTCCCCGTCGGGGCCTGGTCGGCCCGACCGCGTGCTGAAGAACGCCGATGGAACGGACCTCGTTCCGTTTCTGCCCCAAATGCCACAATAAATACCCCTATACAGACCAACACTTGGTCTGTAACCTGTGCCTGTCACCTGAGCACAGTGAAGACACCTGCGAGGCCTGTCGTGCGTTCCGGTCCCGAAAAACACTCCAAGACCGTCGAGCCAGAAGACTTCAGATGGCGTCCGCGCCGACAGCCCACCGAGAGTTCGAGGAACAAGAAGAGGAAGGTACCTTCTCGATCCAAGACTCAGACTCCGAAGGATTCGACGATACACAAACCGTGAGTAAGACGTCGAAAACCACTCAGAGGAACATTTACAAGGCCCAGGGGACGCCACTGCCACCAGGCCATGGCTCCACCCATAAATTCGGTGACCGACCGTCGGCACCGAAAAAGGCCCAAACAGTGCCGAGATCGTCCGACTCCGGTCGAGACACCGGCACGCAGCCTTCTCGGGACAGAGAAAGTGCTGGAGACAAGCATCGACACCGAGATGCCGGTGTAGACACGGCTCGACGCCGAGACAGCGGCCCCGAAGAAGATCGGCGCCGACAGGTTTCGGCACCGAAAAAGAAAAAAGTCACCTCGGAGCCGAAAAAGGACACAGACAAAGTTTCGGACCCGAAACAAACTGCAACCGACCCAGCTTCAGGCTCTTATACAGAAGAGCACTCGCTAACCTCCCAAATGCAAAAGCATAGGTTTGAGGAAGAGCTACAATCAACTGATGTGGACCATACGCAAAAGCGTATTTTCATACAGCAGGGGACAGGAAAAATAAGCACCCTTCCCCCTATTAGAAGAAAGAGAAGGTTGGAGTTCCAAACTGAACAGACACCACAACCGAAAGTGGTGAAAAGAGTTACCCCACCACCCTCTCCTCCGCCCGTGATTAACGTCTCACCAGCACAAACTCCATCACACTCCCCAGCTCACACCACCATGAGCCAGGGTGACCAAGATCAAGACGCATGGGACCTATATGACGCCCCAGTGTCAGATAACAGTCCGGAGGCATACTCTACGAAGCCATCTCCACCAGAGGACAGCACCGCGTATTCTCAAGTGTTGGCTAGAGCAGCACAATTTCACAATGTAAGCCTCCACTCAGAACAGGTCGAGGATGATTTTTTATTCAACACACTCTCCTCCACCCACAGCTCATACCAAAGCCTGCCTATGCTCCCTGGTATGCTCCGGCACGCAAAAGAAATCTTTAAGGAGCCGGTCAAAAGTAGTGCAATCACACCAAGGGTGGAAAAAAAGTATAAGGCGCCTCCTACAGACCCAGTTTTCATCACTACACAGCTGCCACCAGACTCTGTCGTTGTAGGAGCAGCTAGGAAAAGGGCCAACTCCCACACATCTGGAGATGCACCACCCCCAGATAAAGAAAGCCGCAAGTTCGATGCAGCTGGTAAGAGAGTCGCAGCACAAGCTGCAAACCAGTGGCGCATCGCGAACTCCCAGGCACTACTTGCGCGCTATGACAGGGCCCATTGGGATGAGATGCAACATCTCATTGAACATCTGCCCAAGGACCTACAAAATAGGGCAAAACAAGTGGTTGAGGAGGGACAGACCATTTCCAACAACCAGATCCGCTCCTCCATGGACGCTGCAGACACAGCTGCACGGACAATTAATACATCTGTAACTATCAGAAGGCATGCATGGCTCCGAACGTCTGGATTTAAACCAGAGATTCAGCAAGCAGTTCTCAATATGCCTTTTAACGAAAAAGAACTGTTCGGTCCAGAAGTGGACACAGCGATTGAGAAACTCAAAAAAGACACGGACACTGCCAAAGCCATGGGCGCACTCTACTCCCCGCAGAGCAGAGGGAATTACAGCACATTCCGTAAAACACCCTTTAGAGGGGGGTTTCGGGGTCACAGCACACAAGCCAGCACCTCACAAGCAACACCGTCCAGTTACCAGGGACAGTATAGAGGAGGTTTTCGGGGACAATATAGAGGAGGGCAATGCCCTAGAAATAGAGGAAGATTTCAAAGCCCCAAAACCCCTACTACTAAACAGTGACTCACATGTCACTCACCCCCTCCACACAACACCAGTGGGGGGAAGAATAAGTCATTATTACAAAGCATGGGAGGAAATCACTACAGACACTTGGGTTCTAGCAATTATCCAACATGGTTATTGCATAGAATTTCTACAATTCCCTCCAAACATACCACCAAAAGCACAGAATTTGACAAAACATCATTCCAATCTCCTGGAGATAGAAGTGCAGGCACTATTGCAAAAGAATGCAATCGAATTAGTGCCAAACACACAAATAAACACAGGAGTTTACTCACTGTACTTTCTGATACCAAAGAAAGACAAAACGCTGAGACCAATCCTAGACCTCAGAGTAGTGAACACTTTCATCAAATCAGACCACTTTCACATGGTCACACTACAAGAAGTATTACCATTGCTAAAACTACACGACTACATGGCAACTTTAGACCTCAAGGATGCTTATTTCCATATACCAATACACCCATCGCACAGGAAATACCTAAGGTTTGTATTCAAAGGAATACATTACCAATTCAAGGTACTGCCTTTCGGATTAACAACCGCACCAAGAGTCTTTACCAAATGTCTAGCGGTAGTCGCTGCACACATAAGAAGGCAGCAAATACATGTGTTCCCATATCTGGACGACTGGCTAATCAAGGCCCATTCGTTAATAGAGTGCTCAAATCACACAAATCATATCATACAAACCCTCTTCAAACTAGGGTTCACCGTCAACTTCACAAAATCCAACATTCTGCCGCGCAAGGTACAACAATACCTAGGAGCCATAATAGACACATCAAAAGGAGTAGCCACTCCAAGTCCCCAAAGAATTCAAAATTTCAACACCATCATACAACGCATGTATCCAACACAAAGGATACAAGCAAAGATGGTATTACAACTCCTAGGCATGATGTCCTCATGCATAGCCATTGTCCCAAACGCAAGACTGCACATGAGGCCCTTACAACAGTGCCTAGCATCACAGTGGTCTCAAGCACAGGGTCATCTTCTAGATCTGGTGTTAATAGACCGCCAAACTTACCTCTCGCTTCTGTGGTGGAACAACATAAATTTAAACAAAGGGCGGCCTTTCCAAGACCCAGTGCCACAATACGTAATAACAACAGATGCTTCCATGACAGGGTGGGGAGCAAACCTCGATCAACACAGCATCCAAGGACAATGGGACGTACATGAAACAAAACTGCATATAAATCACCTAGAACTTCTAGCAGTTTTTCAAGCACTAAAAGCTTTCCAACCAATAATAGTTCACAAATACATTCTCGTCAAAACAGACAACATGACAACAATGTATTATCTAAACAAGCAAGGGGGGACGCACTCCACGCAGTTAAGCCTGCTAGCACAAAAGATTTGGCGTTGGGCAATTCACAACCAAATTCGCCTAATAGCACAATTTATACCAGGGATCCAAAATCAACTCGCAGACAATCTCTCTCGAGATCACCAACAGGTCCACGAATGGGAAATTCACCCCCAAATTCTGAACACTTATTTCAAACTCTGGGGAACACCTCAGATAGACTTGTTTGCGACCAAGGAGAACGCAAAATGCCAAAACTTCGCATCCAGATACCCACACAAACAGTCCCAAGGCAATGCCCTATGGATGAACTGGTCAGGGATATTTGCTTACGCTTTTCCTCCTCTCCCTCTCCTTCCTTACCTGGTAAACAAACTCAGTCAAAACAAACTCAAACTCATTAATAGCACCAACTTGGGCAAGGCAACCCTGGTACACAACGCTGCTAGACCTATCAGTAGTACCCTGCATCAAATTGCCCAACAGGCCAGATCTGTTGACACAACACAACCAAAAGATCAGACACCCAGATCCAGCATCGCTGAATCTAGCAATCTGGCTCCTGAAATCCTAGAATTCGGGCACTTACAACTTACCCAAGAATGTATGGAAGTCATAAAGCAAGCCAGAAGGCCATCCACCAGGCACTGCTATGCAAGTAAATGGAAGAGGTTTGTCTGCTACTGCCATATTAATCAAATACAACCATTACACACAACTCCAGAACATGTAGTGGGTTACTTGCTTCACTTACAAAAATCTAACCTGGCTTTCTCTTCCATTAAAATACACCTTGCAGCAATATCTGCATACCTGCAGACTACCTATTCAACTTCCCTATATAAGATACCAGTCATTAAAGCATTCATGGAGGGCCTTAGGAGAATTATACCACCAAGAACACCACCTGTTCCTTCATGGAACCTAAATGTTGTCCTAACTAGACTTATGGGTCCACCTTTTGAACCCATGCACTCCTGCGAAATACAGTTCCTAACCTGGAAGGTGGCATTTCTCATCGCCATTACTTCCCTAAGAAGAGTAAGCGAGATTCAGGCGTTTACAATACAGGAACCTTTTATACAACTACACAAGAATAAGGTCGTCCTAAGGACCAATCCTAAATTTTTGCCAAAGGTTATTTCACCGTTCCATCTAAATCAAACAGTGGAACTTCCAGTGTTCTTTCCACAGCCAGATACCGTAGCTGAAAGGGCACTACATACATTAGATGTCAAAAGAGCATTGATGTATTACATTGACAGAACAAAGAACATCAGAAAGACTAAACAACTATTTATTGCATTTCAAAAACCTCATGCAGGAAACCCAATATCAAAGCAAGGTATAGCCAAATGGATAGTTAAATGCATCCAAATCTGCTACCTTAAAGCTAAACGACAGCTGCCCATTACACCAAGGGCACACTCAACCAGAAAGAAAGGTGCTACCATGGCCTTTCTAGGAAACATCCCAATGCAAGAAATATGTAAGGCAGCCACATGGTCTACGCCTCACACATTCACCAAGCACTACTGTGTAGACGTGTTATCTGCACAACAAGCCACAGTAGGTCAAGCCGTATTAAGAACATTATTTCAAACTACTTCCACTCCTACAGGCTGATCCACCGCTTTTGGGGAAATAACTGCTTACTAGTCTATGCAAAACATGCGTATCTACAGCGACAGATGCCATCGAACTGAAAATGTCACTTACCCAGTGTACATCTGTTCGTGGCATCAGTCGCAGTAGATTCGCATGTGCCCACCCGCCTCCCCGGGAGCCTGTAGCAGTTTGGAAGTTACCTTCAACTATTTGTATATGTATCATCTCAACCTTAAATAGGTACATACTTAGTCACTCCATTGCATGGGCACTATTACTACAATTCAACTCCTACCTCACCCTCTGCGGGGAAAAACAATCGAAGATGGAGTCGACGCCCATGCGCAATGGAGACAAAAGGAGGAGTCACTCGGTCCCGTGACTCGAAAGACTTCTTCGGCCCAACACCAGATGGCGAACTATTGCAAAACATGCGAATCTACTGCGACTGATGCCACGAACAGATGTACACTGGGTAAGTGACATTTTCATTACTCTAGACGTCCTGAACTTCATTCTACTCACGTGAAACAGGTCCTCCAAAGACTCAGGGTACATCAACTGTGCTGTAAACCAGAAAAATGTGAGTTTGACAAGACCGAAGTCAAATATTTGGGATATCACCTTAGTCCCACTGGAATAGCAATGGACCCGGAAAAGGTACAAGCCATCCTAGACTGGCCTTCCCCTTCCTCTATTAAGGAAACGCAATGTTTTCTAGGACTGGTTAATTTTTATCGACAGTTTATTTTTGACTTTGCAGAACAAACCAGCCACATAACTCAAACATTAAAGAAGGAGAATTTAAATAAAGGCTTTGCCTGGACAAGGGCAGCTAAAACAGCTTTTCAGAGTCTAAAAAAGGCCTTCACTCAAACACCGATATTGAGACACCCAGATACCAACAAACAATTTATTGTTGTTACTGATGCTTCCGAAAGAGCCATCGGAGCTGCCTTACTCCAACAACAAGAAGATGACGGTCTTGAACATCCTGTGTTCTATTTGTCCCATGTACTCTCTGCGTCGGAACAACATTATTCAGTACTTGAAAGGGAGTTGTTAGCTCTGAAAACAGCCTGCCTAGAGTGGAGACAGTTTCTTATGGGTTCCAAAGAGCCCTTTGAGGTGAGAACAGACCATCGTAATCTACAATGTTTACGTCATTTTTTATGCCAGAACAGTCGTCAGGCTCGTTGGGCCTTTTTCTTCAGCCAGTATGACTTTTATGTCACCTATATTCCTGGATCCCAAAACATTCTGGCCGATGCTCTGTCTCGCTGTTATCCAGATTGTACTTCTACCCCATCACAGTATCTACTTGAGCCCAGTAAAATCATCGGAGTAGCTCAGTCTTTCCGGGATGAGGTACAACTGGAATATTCCAACCTGACTGATCAAGAATTAAAGAAACTGAACATATGTAAACTGCAAGGATATTATTATTACAAAAACCTGTTGTTCCTCCCTACTAATGGAGTAAGAGAAAAGGCACTACAAATGTGCCATGATTCGCCGGTTTCTGGTCATAGAGGCATTAAGGCCACACAAGAACTACTCTCGCGATCTTTCTGGTGGCCTACCTGGAAATCGGATGTCGAAAGATACGTTCAGGCTTGTCCCATATGTGCTCAAGTAAAGATCCCCCGTACCAGACCTGCAGGATTACTACAACCATTACCTGTTCCACCGGCTCCCTGGCACACCATTTCTACTGATTTTATGTGTTCCTTACCTCCATCAGCAGGAAACCGGGTTATCATGGTCACCATAGATTCCTTTACTAAGATGGCTCACTTCACTGCTCTGACAAAACTACCTAATTCCCAAGAACTAAGTCAGAAATGTATCCATCATATTTTCCGTCTCCATGGACTTCCACACAGCATTGAATCTGACAGGGGATCTCAGTACATCTCCCGGTTTTGGAAACATTTTTGTAGGACACTGAATATCAATATAGCACTATCATCGGGTTTCCATCCTCAAACCAATGGACAGACTGAGCGTCTCAACCAAGGATTGGAGCAGTACCTTCGCTGCTTTTGTAATTCTACCCAGAGCAACTGGAACACTTACCTTCCTATCGCTGAATTCTTTTACAATAACACAGTCCATAGTGCCTCCAAGTTCACTCCTTTTTTCTGTTCTTATGGCTATCATCCTACCTCTTTTCCTACTACTCCTCAGTCTACCTCTTCTCTTCCTGCTGTTACTTCATTTTCCAGACGACTTTTACAGATCCATAGATTGATTCGAGCTAACTTGTTGAACACCAAAAGATACATGAAGAGAATAGCATACAAGAAGCGTAGGGATGCTCCAGAATATCACCTTCAGGATAAAGTCTGGCTTTCGTCAAAATCTTTGCCTTTACGCCTTTCTCAGAATAAGTTTGCACCTCGTTACTACGGTCCTTTCCGTAGCCTTCAGCTGATTAATCCTGTCACTGTCCGTCTTCACTTGCCTCGTACCTGGAGGATTCACCCGGTCTTTCATGTTTCTCAGCTCAAACCCTATGTACCTGATCCTTACTCTCGTCAGTTTCCTTGTCCTCCTCCTGTGTTAGTGGATGATGTACCTGAATATGAGGTACAAGAGATTTGTGAGACTCATATCTTTCACAAACGTCTTCAGTATTTGATTCATTGGAAGGGTTACCCTCTCTGTGAATGCTCTTGGGAAGATGCATCTTCTGTTCACGCACCTCTTATGATTTGCCATTTTCACCGCTTGTTTCCGCACAAACCTGGACCTTCGGGGGGAACCTACTGTCGCGCCACTGCATGCGGCACGGGCTGAACATTCAGCTCGGGCCGCAGCACGGGGTCTTAAGAGGCGCCGCGTCCCCAACCTGCTCTGTACCTTACGAGGCCCCAAATTGGGCATGGGGCCTCTTTTTTTTTTAGCGCACCGTGCTTCCAGGCAGGTCTGACCTCCCACTCACCTGTTCTTTTCTTTTCTTCTTTTTCTGGACATCTGGTTGTGCCTTCCTTTATGTTTTTTCTCCCTTTCCCATATTACCCTTCTCTTCCCAGCATTCCTTGTTCCCTACTCTCTATGGCTCCTAGTCCATTCTGTTCTATGTGCTTTTCCCTACCTAAGATGGTGTCCTTTTACTTCCTGTTAGTCGTTTCCTGTTTGTTGGTATTTAAGGGCTGTGATTCTTTCTCTCCTTGCGCTGCAACACTTTCTGTTTGGATGGTGTCTTCGCTCCTGCTTCCTTGTATTCCTGTGCTGGGTCTTGTCGGCTCCAGTGTATTTTCCTGTATTTTGCTCCTGCTGTTACCTATTCTTTTTGTTCCTGTTGCAGGAACCTGTCTTTTGGAGGTTTTTTCCCCTTTCAGGGTTTTTTTCCCTCTGGCACTACTTCTGAGGGACACGGCCTGCTCTTGGCGTACCCATTGCCTGCAGCACCGTGGCTACCAGAAAGAGTCGCCCCTACTTGGGCCAAGGCTGAACATTCAAGAACAGGATCCATGCCACTCGTTCTGCGGACTCCAGGGTAAAGCAGCACGTAAGTCATGACAGGTCATGGTGAATGGGGGTCACTGCTGTGAGGGACACCGGGGCCAGCCAGACCAAGGTAGTGGAAAGGCTGGTTTTCCCAGAGCAGACACTGGTCAGGTGTGTGGGGTAGCTCAGGGGCAGGTCTTTGTCCACCCAATGGCCCTGGTATCCCTGGAGTGTGGTGAGGAGGAGACCCTGCAAAGGGCGATAGTTAGTCCCTGGGTGCCTACTGACTGTATTCTGGGGAATGAGTTGCCACCGGTGACAGAAAAGCTGGGGGAGAGGTTACAGGGGGGTGTGGCTGCCTAGGGAGTCCTGAAAACTCATACTTCTGGACATACTACTCCCAAATGAAAGGTAAAGAGGCCCACAGGGAGGGGCAGGAGGAGGAAGGACTCACCCTTGACTGCTTTCAGCCTCAGGGCACAGATGCTGGGCTGAGGTACCACTCTCAGGCTACCAACCCTAGACTGGTGGGAAGGAGAGTGGAAAAAGTGTTCCTTACACCTGGGGCTGTTGCCCCCCCACTCTGAGAAACCACGGAGAAAAGAGGCCCTTGGATGGCCTTGGGCCTGGTTGTTGACACTGACAGCTGTCAGTGGCCTCTATTGGTTGCTGTCCTTATAGGCAGAGTTTTCCTTGAGTTGGGCACAGAATTCTGATCCAAGCGGTGGAACAGGCCACATCACTTTGTTGGCCATTGTGTTACTGTCTGCCTACTGGGATGCATCTGTGAGCAAAATAAGGTTAGGTGCTGCACAGATGGGGTCCACAGGTGAGGACAAGCGGCTGGAAGTAATAATGCTTAGGTGGTACCACGTAATGGACCTTTTGACAAATGTGTGGCTACAAAGGACATTGCCTTTGCTCCAGACCGGAAGCTTGGTAACCCCCAAAATAGAGGGTTTCTCTAATTTGATTCCCACTCAGGTAGGTCCTAAGCGGTTTTCCCGTTTCTTGGGTAATACTCCTTGGGTTTAGGTTTTAGGGATCCTCAGCCCTGACAAAAACCCCAGACCGATTTAGGCTCATAGAGATTACAGAAACATGTTGGCTACAAAGGACATTGCCTTTGCTCCAGACCGGAAGCTTACCCTGTTAGGGTAAGTGGGCTCTTATTTCTGCACTAGAGTGTTTTTAATCATACCCTTGGACACCACTAATAAAGGTGAATGACACTGGTAGTCCTGGAGGTATTTTTAACCAAGATCTGAATCCCTGACTTTATCCAGTAGTTTTTATATAAGAACTCCCTGTGGTGTACACCTTACCAAGAGGTTGAGTTCCCCCTGGAAGAATTGTCCTACCAGGGTGGGGAAAGGTGGTCAAGGATGAAGCATGACACATGAAGTGTATGAGACCACTTTTTCCATTAAGGAAATATCCTGTGTTGCTCGATTAGTGCTACATTCACACGACGATCTAAGGACATGACAAATGGTCCCGCTTATCAGAAGTAGAAAAAACGTCATACTTTGAGTTCTATGCCACCACGCCATATGTGTTTATTGAGGAGAAGGTTTCCCCATGGGTTAGGTCAGTGACTAAGGTCTGGTGTTGGATTTTAAGTCCAACTCATTCCCTACTGCTGCGCAGATTTGAGTTGGAATAGTAAATTCTACTATTCCAAAGTCCAGCGCTTTCCTGGGGCACATCGTTGTAATGACTTATGTGGGAAAGGAATGCGTGTTAACAACGCATTTGTTGTTTAGACCGCATTTTAAAGGCACTGCGAGATAAATGCATGCGCGGTTCCATCATACAACTCTTTACCACTGCTAACCAGTGCTAAAGTGCGTGTGCTTTGTTCTAAAAAACATGGTCAATGACTCGTACCCAGTTGGCATATTTAATTTACCTGTAAGCCCCTTGTAGAATTGTATACCATATACCCAGGGCCTATAAATTAAATGCTACCCGTGACCCTGCAGCACTTATTGTGCTACTCGCCTAAGTAACACTTTAAAACATGTTCCAGGCCGGTCTGTCATTGCAGTCTGAATGCAGTGTAACACTGCCATGTTGATGTGACATTTAAACCCTCTTGCCAAGCCTTAAACTCTCCTTTTATTACATATGTTACCCCTAACGTAGGCCCTAGTTACCTCTTAGGACAGTTGCTGTGTACTTAAAAGATTGGACATGTACTTCAATTTTTGCATCTCTGGTAGTGAAACACTCCTAAATTGATATTTCACTACTGTGAGGCCTATCCCTCCCATAGGATAGCATCGGGGAATCCATATTACTTTTAATAAGCTGTAATTTCTAATTAGGAGCATGTTGATATATCATGTTTGGTACCTATGAAATTGTAATGATAAACCTTCTTTAATGTTAAAGTTGGATTTTTCATTACAATTTTGAAAATGCCACTTTTAGAAGGTTGGCATTTTCCTGCCCTTAGCCCTTTTGTGCCTATAGCCTGGCCTGGGTTACATGAGTGGGTGTAACTGAGAGTCAGACTTTGTGAATTCCTCCCAGACAGTCACGAAATAGACAGATTAGGTGTGCCTGAATGGGCCATCTGCTGGTGGGAGGAGGGGGGGGGGCTAAGCATAGCCCCTTTTACACCTGAATAGACTGTGCTCTGCCTCCACACAAATAACTTAACAACCCAGCATCGTCACTGCAGCCAGCTTAGAGACTCTGGAGTAAAGATATTCTATGTACTTCAAACAACCTTTCCAGAAGCTTCTCCCAACGTCCAGAAGAAAGGCACCAGTGTATAAAAAAGGACCTTCAGATACACTCTTCAGTTCACTACTGGACTTGCGGAAGGACTCTCGGAGGACTGCTTGCCACTGTGACCTGCTGTGCACTCTGCCAGACTGCTGCTGTGCCTGGAAGAACTGCTTTGCTGCCTGTGGCCCACCTTGAACTCTGAGATGCCAGCCCTGCTATTCTGCCCTGCATCTACAGCTGAACCCAGGACTACCAAAAGTGATTTCATGGGTAGTTTGTTGGCCTCCTGTTCAGAGCCAATGGGACATAAAAAGCTTTCACCATCTTGAACCCGCACCTGGACCCAGCCTGAGTGAGTCCTAAACCCCAAAAAGTGTCCCGCCAGGCCTGGAACTTTGGTTCTGGTGCTAAAGGTGCCCAGATGACCAATTTCCAAAGCTGAGGACAGAATTTGGGCAAAAAGTGCTCAGAGAACGCAACCAACCTGCTTGCCTATCCGTTTGAGTTGCATCGCCGGTCAGACTGAATTTGCGGCTTCTCCCAGTACGTACTTCTCCACAGCAGCAAATCGGTTTCAGCGGTCCTTTGCCAAAGGAGTATCTGACCTCATGGAACTGTCTTCAGCTACAGCCCTCTGCCTCGTCCTGCTGCAGATTTTCAACTTCCATTTTGGCGACTAAGTCCGAATGTAGAAATCTTTACTGTAACTTTGACCCACGGCCATCAGATGGCAAAGCTCCCTCCTCTGACACCTCCTGCAGTCTTTTCCTACTGAACCTTTTAATTTTGGACATTCAAGAATTTTTCTCAGTTGACGGTAAGTGCTCACCGGGCCCAATCGACTTGTGGTATCTGAACCGCACTCCATTGCAGTCGCCTTAATGTTCACCTTTCACCTGGGCTCACACAACTGGATGTCTGCAGTTGGGTCT
Source organism: Pleurodeles waltl (assembly GCF_031143425.1). NCBI lineage: Eukaryota > Metazoa > Chordata > Amphibia > Caudata > Salamandridae > Pleurodeles > Pleurodeles waltl. The sequence continues at coordinate 149,822,067 of NC_090445.1, read as the reverse complement.
TTGATCTTTAGGCGCTAGCTCTCCCTTAAAACTTTAAAAATTAATTACTCTGGTTCATCTGATTCGATTTTTGTTGTTTCGGCGTCAAATAATTTATTATAATTTCCACTATTTTTCTAAATTAGTTTGAAATTATTCTTGTGTTGGTTTCCAGTTTCTTACTGTTTGCCTGCTACATACATACTTTACACATTACCTCTAAGTTAAGCCTGACTGCTTTTTGTGCCAAGCTACCGACGGCTAAGCGCATGTTAATTTAGTGACTTATTGTCGTTCACCCTGCAAGGGATTGTGGCTGTTGCTCGACCAGGCCTCACACCCCAGTCAACCAACAATCCAATTTCCCACACTAGTGTTGTACAATAAGTCCCACTTGTTAAAATGATGGCACCCAGACAATTTAGTTATAATGTTAGGATACACCCCAGGTTTTGAAAAGCTTTTAAATTCAAACAGTAATGTTTTTCAGAAAGTTATTTCCCTGCTTAATTTTAGAGGCATGACTGTGTTTTTTTCTCTTATCCAAGATGGAAGTAGGAGCAGAGGAAGATATGGCAGACGTAGAGGCAACATCAGACAGTGAGTTTGAAGGTGAAGGTGATTATGAAGAAGGAATCTACGTCGAGGGGTGGAGGGATCACAAGGTAAAAGGAGACAAAGCTGATAGAAGCAACTGACAGTGGAACATGGGAGAAGATGCTACCTCAACATTCCAGTGCCGAACAAGTGATATCCTCGGCAAGAGGGCCCTGATGGCTTGCTGAATCACAGGGTTAGAATTAGTCCCCTGCCTGAATGCCCAGGTGACATATGTAGGCTTTTGGCAGAAGATAAAAGAACATCTTGAAACCCCCAGGACATGTGAAGCAGCATTCACCCCACCCATGATAGAGACAGAGACATTGACTACATGAACTACAACTTCTACGAAGGTATAATAAAGTCATGTAAATAAAAGTGTAAAGACTCATCAGCCAGTATCTATAATTGAATCCTTTCAAAGGGGTCTGGGTGGGATGGAAAGGGTGGACCAGAAGACGATGGGACCATGATTCCATGGCTCTCATTGGGGATTGTTGTCTTTCACCACTAACTGTATATTGTCTCTGTGTGTCTGGTAAGAACACGTCCTCCTATTGATTATGTGTTACTCAACATGTTCCACCCTTTGGGTGAGCTGAGATTCTGTCTCTTTTTAGCAAAAGTGACACCATGTCCTTTAGTATCCCTAGTGATCTCAAGTAAAGTAGAAAATCTCCACCAATTGAGGCTGGTGTGCATTGGAGAAGTACAATGGCAGATGATGAAGTTTAAAATTAGTGGGGTGTAAAATGAAACCATGAATTTGCCTGAGCGAGTGCCCGTCCTGAGAATTAAAAAAAATAGGGTAATATGGTGCATTTCCCAACACAATTTCTTTAAAAATGGCCAAAAAACAATAGTTTTCACAGAGATTTCTAAAGGAACACAGAAGCCTGACCCTCTGGGTAACTAGGTAAGAGGACTTGGGGGTTGGAATCTCCCCATGCCATTTTTCTAAAATTAGTTGTCTTACCTCCGTGTGCATGCTCGTCAGGCTGAAACATCCTCTTGCCTAGGCTTACAGTCACTCAAAGAGAAATCATGGTGCACTCTTCTTTAGCTAGGACAGGATGCCTAAACCGACCTGACAATGCAAAAAATAAAAAGGTCAATAAAAGGGTTTTTTAATGGAATCTCCTAATATAGTAATGCAAACCCCTCTGCGCTTACACCCAGTTTCAGGTATCCAGCTGTTACCACTGCAGCAGGTGCAGTAACTAACTTGTAACTAATAACTAACTTTTCAGAATGATGAGACATACAGTTAAGCTCCACAAATATTAATGATGTGCATGTTTAATTGGTTGATGGTAAAAATCCTGAAAAAGGACTGCTGTTGGGTGAGTTCAAAAGCACAAGCTCAATTAAGCATGCAGTTTGAAAATGTAGATATCAGAATAATCAGATTAAAAGAGGACAAGTTACTGACCCCTTTCAATTAATAGTTTTGCATAACGCTTAAACTCCCCCCCCCCCTACACCTCCCAAAAAAAATGTATCGCAGTAGGCAGCGCTGCAGGAGGTACTCCTGCTCCTACAAGATAGCATGGAATGGGGACAGGTGGGCTCACCGTAGGAAGCTCAGCCAAGTCTATCAGCCAAGCTTTGTCCACCCACTTGCATATCTATCAGTAGCGCAGCAGATGCCCAAGGGCCTAGTTGGCCCATTGCAGTCCAATTTTTACTGTTTATGGCTGTCCAACAGGGACAGCCTGGCCATTTTACATGCTTGCAGTAGAGCCTAAGGTACCCTTGCTAAGTCACTGTGCCCACCTACTCTGCCATAGCTGTTATGGAACAAGAGATAACTGCTCTATTCTCAACTATTTGTTCAGATGTGGGCCCAGCCGGGGTGACTCTTGACAAAGTCCAAGAAGCGTCTAGGAAACAATCTTGCCTGATATGCATTATACATGGAAAGGAGGGGATACGTCTCAGAGCAATGAGAAATATCACTTAGGCCTGAGGAATAAAAGGTTCCAGTTGAGTTCTCAAGGAACACCTGACACAGGCTACTCCAAGAACAGTGCCCCCATCTCCAAAGGATCTCACTGTATCAATAAGGGAACATCTATGACGTAATGAGAAAGCACACCTCGAAATAATAGAGGTTACATCTCACAGGAAACAGGAAAGTATCACTCTTAGCATAAGTGATGTAACAAACTTCCCAGAAGGTAAGGAGGCCCATATCTCCCATGAAATGTGTGAATGCATTAAACATAGAAAACAGAGGTGCATAATCGAAGCACATATCAGGGAGCACAGGCTACATCTCTCAAAAGGAGAACGAGATCTGCCAGGCAGTGGTGGCACTGCAATCAGTAAAGTACAACTTTTGACACATTGCTGTAAGAGTGCCACATGTAACAAAACTGGTGCAGAGGGCAAGCGAAGAGGGATGGGGACGCAATAGCATTTGAATAAATAGCTGGCAATGCTTTCTTTAAAAAAAGGATTGGGGGGGCTCACCTTCCAGGACTCGGGGTCATTAGAGTTTGGCGGTCCCAACGCAGGACCGCCAAACTCGCAGAGAGGTCGCCACGGCGGTGGCGTCCCTTCCGCCCTATTACAAGGTTTCCGTGGGCCTGGCCAGGCTGACTGGCAGAAACCTTGAAATAGAGCATTCCAGCCGGTCTGACCGGCGGGAACATTGCTGCGAGATAGCACTTGGCTCCCTTAAAGGAGCCGAGTGCTATCTCGTAGCACAGAGAAGGCCGTCCAGCACCCTCAGAATGCTTACTGTCTGCAAAGCTGACAGTGCACATTCTGAGGGTGCCGGGCAGGGGCCCCCCTTTGGCCCTCAGCACTTGTTCTCTGCCAGCCTTTTCATGGTGTAGAGCAAGGTTGTAATCAGCAGGGCGGTGCTGAGTTCAGCACTGCCCTAGGTGATTGCAACCAATATCACCGTCAACCTGTCAGGATCTAGGATCCTGGTGGAGACAGTCGGATGGGGTCCGACCGCCAAACTTGTATTGCCACAGCCTCGGCTGTCCAATCGCCACTGCGAGGCTCCCCTGGTGTCAAACCCTTAATTAAAGGTTTGTGATCTGTGGGAAATACAAACTTTAAGTCCCACAAATATGTCCTAAAATATTCAACACTCTAATCTGCAGCTAATGGCTCCCGCTTAATGACCAAGTAGTTCCGTTCCGCATCAGACAAGGACTAGGATGCAAAAACTGCGATCTTCTCCACATTGTTATGCAACTGGGACAAAATTGCACCAATACCGGAGGCACTGGCGTGCGCAGTTAGTACATCTTTCAAACCAGTGTCAAAGGGTACCAGAATGCCATTATTATAAATCTGTCTTGATTTGGTCAAAAGCTTCTTGTTGTTTCTTTCTCCACATAAATGTGCACCCCTTTTGCAACATACCCCTCAATCTGTCTGTTTTTCCAGCAAACCTTTCAATGAACTTCAAATAATACTCTATAGGGCCAATGTAGGAAGGTAATTGGTCCTTATCCTGTGGAGTGGGAGCCAAACTGATAGCTTTGAGAAGGTCCTCCTTAGGTCTCACCCTTCACTGCTAACAATGTAACTCATATTCCCAATATCTTGAACAAAACATGTACACTTGTCCTTTCTCATTGTAAGACCTGCCTATTAAAACCTTCTTAAAGCTTGCTTCAAAGCACAATTATGTTCCTCCACTGTCCTTCCAAAAACAAGGATATCATCTTGAAAGTAGATGAAGTTATTTATGACTCTGAACACTTCAGACATCATACGCTGAAAAAACACTAGCGGCTAAGGAGAGGCTGAAGGGCATCCTAGTAAATTGAAACGTTCCATGGTGATGAACGCCGTGAGATTCTTTGACTTTTCATGCAAACAGATCTGATGGTACACATTCTTCAGATGTAATTTGGAGAAAAATCTTCCTCTATTCAACAAAAGAACAATTTCATTTATGCTGGGTAATGGGAAACTCTCTGCAACAATGTTATGATTTACACTCCTCAAATCTACACAGAACCACAAGCGACCATCAGCTTTTTCTGTTATAACTATGGGTGAAACCCAACTAGTATCTTCCACTGGTTCAATAATTCCTTCCTTTAATAAGTCTTCCAGCATTTTTTTGACTTCACTTCTAATGACCACAGACACCCTCCTCACTTTGTTTCACAAGTAGAGATCCAGGCCTAAGAACAATGGAAGGACAGGATGGCTGTTCCAAGTTTTCTAAAGTAGGACAAGGTTGCTGTTCTACCCTAAGTTCCTTTAAGATGGATTATTTTACCCCGAGGAGCTCAGCTGTTATAGCCTTAGGCTCCTGTGATACAGGTTCCACCCAGGTGATGGGTTCCTCCATCAGAGGAGTGGGATCCCCAGTGGGAGTTTGGACAGGAAGTAACTCTGTATCTTGCCTGTCTCTGTTCTTAGGAGTGTCCTGGGCCATTATTCCAGGGTTCCTTGCTCTTCATGCTTTTTAACCTGGTGTTCAGGGATGCCCAGCATGGCTGCATGGGCTTGAAACTCTACTTCAGCCCAAGCTGAGATCTTCAGGTCATTACCCAGGAGGCGCTCTACAGGTAAGTAAGGTGGACACTCCAACCTGTTTACAGCCAGTAACCCCACCCCAGCTAAAGTGTACCAAAGCAATGGGAGGCACTGAGTGGAGCTATTCACATCAGTGACTTGGTACCTGTGACCAAGTAGGTGTTGTTCAGGTGACACCAGTTTTTCAGTAACTATGGTGACACTGGCACCTGTGTCCCTGCAGTCCCGAAGGTGAACCCAATTACACATTTGGGATGACTACTGCTACCACGGTTGTTGTTACTGCTAGGGGTACTAGTGGTAGTACCTGTGTTCCTGTAGGCCTCAGCCTCAACATCGTTTATCAAGGGATGCTGCTTGTACTTATCCATATTAAGTGGTAAAGCAGCTAGGGGGGCAATGCTCTGCCACCCTTAGAGACAAAAGCTGTCTGAGGGGTTTCTATGTCTACCCCAGGTCCCACTACAGTCCCAACGGTGAACCCAACTACACTTTTGGGCTGGCTACTGCTACCACTGTTGTTGCTACTGCTAGGTACACTAGTGGTAGTAGTAGTAGTAGTAGCAGGCTTGGTGCTATTTTAGGACAAGTGCTGTCATCTGCCCTGTGGCCTAGTTGCCTACAAATGTAGCACCAAGGTTTCTTTCAGGAAGAAGAGGAGGACTTAGACCCACCCCCAGAAGAGTTTTTTGGGCCTGAGGAGGACTCTTTTTGTTTGTCTTTGTCCCCACCCTTGTCCTGATACTTACCTGCTTCCTTCTTTTTGGGGTAACCCCGTGTGAGTTTTTCTACTCACCCTGGAGTGGGCCCACTTGTCTGCCGTCTTTCCCAATTCTTGGGGAGGGGTCAGATCAGAATCCACCAGGTACTAATGCAGCTGATCAGATATACAGTTCTTCAAAGATTTCTCTCTTCGAATTAGACTGTATAAGCCCTGGTAATCACTCACTTTGCTCCCATGCAACCAGCCTTCCAGGGCTTTCACAGAATAGTCCACAAAATCTACCCAATCCTGGGAGAACTCCTCCTTTCTGGTTTCCCTGAACGTGATTCTATATCATTCAGTGGTTAAACCAAAACTATCTAACAGTGCATTTTTAAAGCTGTGTAATTGTCTGCATCTTCCTCTCTGACAGTGAGGAGTTTGTCTCTGCCTTTGTCAGAGAAGGAGAGCCACAAGATTCCTGCCCACTAACTTTGGGGAACTTTCTGAACTTTACAAGCCCTCTCCAAAGCAGTGAAGCATTTATAGATGTCATCTCCCACCCTGTAAGGTGGGACTACCTTGCTCAGGTTCCTAGAATCATAAGAGTCCTCCCTGATTCTTGTGTCCCTGGAGCTCAAATTGCTGCCACCATGGGGTGCTAACCCCAAACCTTGTCTTTCCCTCTCCACTGCCACTGCAGCTTCAGCTTGGCCTCCTTCAATCTCAGTTTCCTAAGCTCCCTGTCTAAGGAATCCTCGTCTGAGGTGGAGCCTCTCTGTACCAACCCTCTAAGGGTAAAGATGGGCTTACTGGAATGACCCCCTTTTCACTACCTGCAATGCTCCTAACAGGGCTGTGGTGTTCCCCACGTTCCTCCTGACCCTCCCCAGTGTAGTTTAAATCTAGCTACACTAATGGGGTAGTAAGGGTGAGAGATAGCCGCACTCCTAGGGAAGTAGACACAGTTATGAGATCTATAATGTGGTGCAGGTGGTCAAAATGCCTTACTACCCATAGGCATGAACAATGTGTACATCTATACACAAAATATAATACACAAGACAGACCACAGCACTCATTAACAACAGTGTGACACAAAAATGTGAGCTCCGTAATGCATAGTTGATGTTGAATAGAAGAGAATAGGCACGTCGATGTTCACATCTTTTCACAAAAGATAGTCTCTTTATTGATAGACGAAATACATCCAGTGAGAGAAAGCATCGTTCCAGAAACAGCCACTACAATTACGGCGTACCCTCACCATCTCACCATAAGGTATGGCTTCAATTTGAGACTTGGGTTGTGCGCTGTGTGCATGGAGAATGGAGTTGCAGGCTGCCAGTTTTCTATACAATCGAGATGAAATCTTATTTCCAGTGATGTATAGAAGCAGATCAAGAAACTCAATTTGTGTACTGTCACACTTAAACGTAAAGGTTGTGTGTTATGTTTTGTGTATAGATGTATACGTAGTATAAATCTACCCTGTCTAGGATTGGAGGGTCAGTTTCTAACTCTTCCTCCTCCTGGCTACCAGCATTGAAGCAAACTTTTATTGGGATTTCTCCCTGTCTTCAGTTTTCTACTGGCACACATTTCCCTAAGCTCTTGGAAGATCAGACCCTCATAGTGAGAGTCTGGGGCCTGAGAGTTGTGCTCTACTGAAGACATTTTCTGGCTAGAGTGGTGTAGGTGTACCTAAGTACTCTAACAACTAGGCTCACAGAAACGTTTAGAGCCAGGGCTACGCTAGACCTCTAGCTTACTCAAACGTAGGAGACTAGAAATCTTAACAATTAAGAGTAGTGTGTACCTAGCAGCTATTAATGGTCTTTCCTGTGGAAAGTAGCCAGTGACAGAGTGGTAAAGCAATTGCAAATGTCTTATCCCACATCTGGACCACTAATGTAGGAAGCTGGACTGGTATGTGGTGAGCATCTATGGTGTTATCACCTTATACCAGGTCCAGGTATCCCCTATTAGTGAGGTGTAGACAGTATCTAGGAAGCCAGGGCTCTCTAAGGGTAGCTGTGGATAAGCAGCCAAGATTTATCTAGGAAACATGCAAAGCCTATGCAATACCACTAAAGTCACACAGCACTTACACACATGAAACAACCACGCAGTGTTACAAAAATAAAGGTACTTTACTATAGCAACACAAATACTAAAATACTGTACAGGCAGTACTCCACTATGAGGTAAGTAAACACACTATTATGTACACATTAAAAGTCAGTGATAAGCATAGAAGGCAATAGAAAACAGTAAAAACACTAGCAAATAGTGAAGGCCCTGCGCGGAGACCAAACCATAGCCTAAGTGAGTGGAATGTGAAAGGCAGTCCCCCACCCAAGGAAGTGGAATCAGAGAGGAGCTGGAGGAACTATGAACCCCAAGAGATGAAGTACCAGGGTGTCCCCCAACAACCAGGAGAGAAGTAGTAAGTACCTGTTTTTCCCCAAACTCACAGGAAAGCTTTGGGAAACGACTGTGCAAGACCCAGACAAGACTGGAAGATACCAAAGCTGGACCTTGGCGATAAAAGGATCTGCAAAAGAATGGGACCAAGTCCAGTTCGAGTTGGAGTGTCCGGCTGTGGCAGGAGTCACTGCCCACCCTTCTGTGGATGCAGGAACAGGTCGACGGTGGATGAAGAAAGTCAGCAGTGCAGCAAAGGAGCAGAAGAGCAGTTCCAGAAGTGATGCAAATGATGTCCCACGTCGGTGGTTGTGCTGCAGACAGGCAGGGGTGCTGGAAAACCACCAACAAGCCTTGGCAAATGCAAGAGTCAGAGAAGAAGGTTTTGCAAGGCTGAAGAGGACCAGCAAGGCTCAGGGGACTCAACCCAATGGGGGAAGTCTGAGGTGAGCCTCAGCAGCTGGGAGAGTCACAAGAAGAGGAGGCAGCCCCCACAGGCCACCCACGGGCAGTAGGCACTGGAGTCAAAATGAGGCCCACTCAGCACAACTAGAGGAGTCCCACGTCGCTGGAGCAGTGGGCAGAAGACTGTGATTTGCAGGGAAGAGTGCTGGAGGCCGGGGATACACAGAGCCAGAGGATCCCTTGGAGGAGGAACAAACAAGCCTTGTTAGCTGCAGGAGTTGCGGTGCATAGGGGTACTGTCCTGCAAGGAGAGGCGAGGGCTTACCATCTCCCCAGTTGGAAAGCTGGTAGATAAGACCAAGGCGATCACTCCAGACCACCACCTGTGATGCAGGATCCACGCAGTTCCAGAGGAAAGAGGATCCACGCAGCCGGTCATTGTTGCAGTTGGTGCCTGCGGATGCAGAGGAGTGGCTCCTTCACTCCAAGGGAGATTCCTTCTTATTTGTTGTGCAGGCTGAAGGCTTTTCGCCCTCAGAGGATGCTCAGCCAGGGAAATGTTGCATTTGCTGGAAGGAGCCGGGGAAACAATTTTGCAGAGTGGAGTCATCACTGAAGTTGCAGATTGTCGGTTCCTGGAGGGTCCATTAGCAGTCCCAGTGACCAGAAGATAAAGTAAACGATGCAGAGGAGTCCTGCTGGAATCTTGCTTGTCGCATCTGGGAACCCACCCGAGAGACAGACCCTAAAAAGCCCAGGAAAGGGGATCGGTCACCTAGCAGGGTGACCACCTATCAGGAGGGGGCTGTGACGTAATTTGCCTGACTTGGGCGCTCAGATGCTCCCAGTGGCCTCTGCACACCTTGGATTCAAGATGGGAGAATCAAGAGGCCACCTGGAGGAGCTCTGGGCACCACCCCTGGGGTGATGATGGACAGGGGAGTAGTCACTCCCCTTTCCATTGTCCAATTTCACGCCAGAGCAGGGACCTAGGGTCCCTGAACTGGTGCTGACTGGTTTATGCAAGGAGGGCACCAAATATGCCCTCCAAAGCATACTGGTGGCTTGGGGAGGCTACCCCTCCCAAGCCATATAACACCTATTTCCGAAGGGAGAGGGTGTTGCCTCCCTCTCCCAAAGGAAATCCTTTGTTCTGCCTTCCTCTACTTGAGCTGGTCAACCAGTAGGAGGGCAGAAACCTGTCGGAAAACCCCAGAAAACTGGTAGGAGCAATGCTGGGGGTACTCTAAGAAGCCCCCAGCGTTCATGGAATCATACAACCAATACTGGCAACAGTATTGGGGTATGATTTCAACATGTTTGATATCAAACATGCCCAGGTTCGGAGTTACTATTATGTAGCTGGACACCTGTGTCCAGTACAAGGGTAAAATGTCTTCCTCATACTTATGAAGTCCAGGCAAATGGGGCTGGAGCTCGTAGGGGCACCTCTGCTTATGCAGTGGTGCCCTCACACACAGGTACCTGCACTCTGCCCTCTGGGCTAGAAGGGCCTGCCATAGGGGTGACTTGCAGTGACCTGGTGCAGTGACCTGTGGTGAAAGGGTGCATGCACCTTTTCACACAGGCTGCAATGGCAGGCCTGCAGACACATTTAGCATGGGTTCCCACGGGTGGCACAATACATGCTGCAGCCCATGGGGAATCCCTGGTGCTTCAATACCCTGGGTACCTAAGTACCATATACTAGGGACTTATATGGGGGCACCAGTATGCCAATTGTGGGGTGTGCTAAGTCATAAGCAACCAAATTTAGAGAGAGAGAGAGAGCACAGTCACTGGGATCCTGGTTAGCAGGATCCCACTGAACACAGTCAAAACACACTGCCACAGGCAAAAAGTGGGGGTAACCATTCCAAAAAGAGGGTGCTTTCCTACACCCGGGGGCTAACTTTAACAAAATGTCATCAAGGGATGGAGCTTAGCTCAGGGAGTTATTGCTTTGCAGGGCTGATGACATCACAGTCCTTAGGCCTGTGAGATCGCCAGTTGTGCAATCAATAGAAGCCTCAGGAAAATAGACTGTGAAGGGTCATCAGAAATATCATTACATGTGATGCACCAGTGTGTTTTCAAGATTAAGCAATTTTCCTGAGTCCTTGAGAGTGACTGGGAACATATTGTGCATGTGTCTTACAAGCTGAAAGCAAAACAATGTGGGGCAAACTAAAGGAGGACGTAGCCCCATAGCCCTTAAAGAGGAACCACCCCTAGAAAAGTACCCTGTTTAGTGATGGTCACAGAGCATGGTTCAAATAGACAATCTTAGCAGGTTGAGCTTTGTGTCCCAGTGATTTACTGCACCCACCTTATGACATAATTATCATGGATAAGCTTCTGCCGAACTGAAGCTTTTCAGTGCCAAGATGCTCCATGTATCCACCAATGTCTGTCCAGGACAGGACTCTTCGTGTCCATACTCTCCACTGCTGTACTGTATACAGCTGGTGCCCTTCATAGCAGTATCTGCAAAGGAACGTCACTGCATGCAGACCATTACCTTGCTAATACAAGAAGCTTTGCGCCCACGCTTGCTTTGGAGTATGTTTCTGCAGCAAGCTCTGCTCTGCAACATTGTTTGCTCATCCTTGAAAGATATATATATTCAATGCATTTAGTCGTGAAATTAAGAATAGTAATACTATACTTGTTTATATATTCTTAACTTCATGATATTGTGCAGTTGATATTTTGACAGGGTGATATTTAAACCCAGTACTGTGGTTGAACACTGCTTTCCATAACATCAGATCACACATTTGATGGTCTGCAGACCATTATCTCAACAATAAGAGGTTTGCTGCTCAGGATTTCCGCAGGGTCAGTTAATGCAGCTCTCTCCTACAGACTAATATTTACCCATTGGCAGAAGCTCACTTTTCAGGGTATTCTTGGATCTACTGCTTATCAATGTTTTTTTGCAGAGCATTATTTGCCCAGGTTAATGTTGTTAATGCCCAGTCTCTTCCTGGCTTCAGTGCATGCAGTCAGTGCATAATAGTAACTGCTCAAGTTTAGTCTCTGCCAGGCAGAGCCTTACACATAGGTATGTAGTGCACAATTTGGCCATGGATCTACTACAAGCACTTGGTGCCATACGATCTTTATCTGTCCACTGGCTTTGCTCTATATGGAGCCAAGTGGTGTAGTGTATAGACCTGTATCTGCTCAAGATATAAGCCAAAGCTGGGGGTTTGCAAAGAAGCAATTTCTTTGTTCGTGTGAAGTTGGGACTTCATAAACATTGAGGCCCAGATTTATGTGGGCCGAACGCCATTCCAATGCCACATTAGTGTCCGTTTTTTATGCTAATGTAGCGTTGGAAGGCCAAAAATGCTGTGCCATATTTACAAAGTGGCGCAAAGCTTGCATTGCGCCACTTTGTAACCACTTGCGCCACATTATGTCTGCGCCATGCATAATGTATGCACAGGGGCGTTCCGGCGCCAGGGGGGCCGTAAAAATGGTGCAAAGAAATCTATCAGATTTCTTTGCGTCATTTGTGTCAGCATTTTTTAACGCCTGATAAGAGCAGGTGTTAAAAAGAGGCTCTCATTGTGTTCAATGGGCCTCTGGGTGCTTGCAGGATTAGAGTCCTAATTTTTTACACTAATCCCACAAAGTGGGACTAGCGTAAAAAATCATGATGCTAGTCCCCCTGACTACCGCCATGGTGCACCGTATTTTAAATACATGGTGGCGTTAGTGGTGGGCTAAGGGGCGCAAGAAAAGTGGCGCTGCACTTGGTGCAGCGCCACTTTTCATAAATCTGCCCCATAGGGCCTTATTTGCAAGCTACGTGGCGCAGGTCAGTGCAGCAAGTGACCTTGCTGCGCTGCTCCGCGCCACAGGAAAAGAGCAGAAATGTGCTGTAGCTACAAGATACAGTGCATTTCTGTCCTCTCTCTCTGCGCTGGCGCACAATGGGCTGCCTAGTGCGCAAGGATGCTTGCGTCGCAGACAGGATTGTTTCTGTGCAGGAAGAGATGCCTTCCTGCACAGAAACAATCCTGGGAGACTTTTTCCTATTTATTTGTGTGCTGCAGAACGAAGCACACAGAGGAAACAAGGAGCAATAAAGATATTTCTACTTGTTGTGCCTCTCCTGGGAAGGCGTAAGATTTTGATGCATTCCCAGGTTTACAGATTCTTATAAATCTGGGAATGCGTCGAAGCCCATGGTTGTTGCGTGGGAAAACAAACTGCAATGCCCATGGAACGCCTTCCTGATGCAGTGCAAGGCAACTCAGTGACTTGTGCCTCGTTGCCTTACACGATATCTACAAGGCCATGAAAAGCCACGCAAAGTGGCTTTGTGTGGCCTTGTAGATATGGGCCTGCACAATGCTGTGCCAGTGCATCACAAAAAGTGATGCACCGACAGCGCACAGGGCTTGAAATAAACCCTTTGGTATGTAAGAGACGTTTGCTGTACCTTTTCTAATGAGTGTTAACTCACTGGTGAGAAAACACTAAGAGGCATATTTATGGTTTTTGATGAAAACTGTGCTAATGCAGTTTTGCATCAAAATCCCTAGCACCTACTAGCGCCATTCCATAGCGACAGCCGGACTGCCTATCTATGGAATGGCGCACGCGGGTGATAAGGAATGGGTAGCATCTAAATAAAAGACACTAGCCGGGGGGTGGATGGCGGTAGGGAAAAGGGCGCTAGTGGGTCAGAAATGACGCTAGGCTGGTTAGCAGCAATAAATATGCCGCTAACCAGCCTAGCATAAATTCCTGATGCACTACCACCCACAAAAAACTCCTGTCTTAGTGGAGTCATGCCCACCACCCCAATAGCCAGCACAGGGGACTAGTGTCCCCTGGGCAAGGCCATAAGACCCGGTGCCAGGCAGCAGGTCCCATGTAAAAATTTACAATACACGTATAAATAATAATGTACTTACCTATACTTACACAGGATGGGGTCCTCCATCCTGCGGTGTCGCTCTGGTGTTGGTGGGGGTGTTCCTGGGGCTTCGGGTGGGCATCTGTGGGCCCATTCTATGGTGTTTGGCCATGGAAATGGGTCCACAGGTATCCTAACGCCAGGTCTGACCCAGGTGTTAAATAATGGTGGTAAGCAGGCTTAGCGCCATTATTTGGGTCTGCCTACTCCATGCGTGTCGTTTCTGCGCCGGAGTATAAATATGGTGGTAGGGGGTTAGCGTCATATTGCATCTATTTAGCGCAAGGTAGTTTGCCGCATCCATAACATGACGCTAACTCCTACATTTTGACACAAGACAGGAATAGCGTCAAAATATAAATAAGGCGTTTTAGCGTCAAAGTAAATGATGCTAAAACAGCGCAAACCAAGTATAACTATGGCCCTAAGCAACGTATGCATTTGCAAGTTATTAGTGGGCTACTGTTTCACAGTACACATAAAAAAGCCAAGAAAGATATTCATTTACATACAAATACTTAGGAGCTAATGGTGTGACACAGTTTCAGTAAAAACTACAACGTGAGGGGTGCAATGTTTGCAAAAGTTACAACAAAAGTTACAGTAATAGCTTGGGTCACATTCCAATCCATCATTTTTGTACCCACGGTACCTCTCCTGATGGGGAATAACCATATGCAAATAAGGATTGGCTACTTGTTGGCTACTTTAATGGTGGCTGATTCAGTGATGCTTCGGGCCTTGTTGAGTAGCAGTGGCTTTTAAGGGTTGTTCCTAGGACCAGTCAAGCAGGAATACAAACAAACAAGCTCCCAGGATTCAGCTTCACTGGGCTTCATCAGTAAAGTACAGCTTTTATCATACTGCCCAGAGAGCAGGGAACCCCTGTCTGGGCATAGCCGTCACACTTAGAACAGTACATTGAAAACAAATTAAGAAAATGGGCTAGTAACAGACAATAACACCACTGATTGACTGTGGCACAACAATCTACATCCTGATAGGCTCCTGCTGACCAATCCTGAAAACAAATAATCCTCTATCAAATATTTTTTCCAAATTGTTTTGTTAGGGAATAAGATACATAGGGGCATATTTACAAGCCCCTTGCGCCTCCTTGCACCACATCAACGTCATTTTTTTAACGCTAATATGGCATTAGATAGGCATTTCTGATGCGCCATATTTACAAAGTGGTGCAATGCTTGCTTTTGCGCCACTTTGTAAACCCTTGTGCCACATTATGCCTGCGCCAGGCAAAATGTAGGCAAGGGGGGGGTTCACTCTGCCATTTTTTGCATAATTTTTAACACCTGCCCGAGGAAGTCGTTAAAATGACGCACCCATATTAACCTACTGGCCTCCCTTTGCCTTGCAGGATTAGTGCCATCATTTTTGGTGCTAATCCTACAAAGCGCCACAATAGTATTGACATTTTTGACTCTATTGTTCTAACGTGCGTCCTGGTGTGCCGTATTGTAAATACGGTGCACACATGGTGTCGTTAGAGTGGCGCATGACAACGCAAGGAAAGTGGCACATCAGGATTGATACACTACTTTCTTGTAGATATGCCTCATAGTCCCTTGTTACGAGTGGCACAATTTCACCTGTAGCGATAACTCTGAGTGGAGTTATGGCACTCGCAATCATAATTGTATCCAGGTCTGGAATTATAAGATTCACAAACTCTGGACTCAATAAATCTGGGACTGGGGTACAGGAATGGACGTTTCAGGCAGCTGCACAGCCCTCCCATTGCCCACCAACGCAGCAGCAGTGGCAGAGCAGACAATGCTCCCCCGAGACAGAAAGAAACATGCCCTGTAGCCTCAGACCTCAGCCCAAAAACCTTCTTCCTCGGCCCCCTTACCGACACTTTCCATTTGCTCGGGGCATGTGGAAAATGTCAGCTCTTTTCTCCATAGACTGGGGAAAAATGCATGGTAAAGGACCTAGGGCCTCATTTACAAGAAACTGGTGCCTCGCTCATGATGCACCAGTTTGCTTGTGCCGCCCCTAACAACACCATGGTAATGCCGTATTTACAGTACAGTGCACCATGGTGCTGTTAGCACAGCTGCATTAGAATTTCTGACTCAGTTGTGGCGCTTTGCTGGACTAGCATAAAATGTTTTGACTCTAGCTCATCAATATTGAAAACAGCACAGCGTCACTTTAACGCCTGACCTGAGCAGGCATTAAAAAATGATGTTAGAATGACGTGGTGAAATCTTGTAGATTTCACTGCACCATTCCTAAGGGATTCCTTGCCGTGGAATGCCTCCCTTGCATACATTATACCTGGTGCAGTTATAATGTGGTGCAAGGGTTTGCCCCAGTTTGTAAATACGGCGCGGGGTGTGGTGACTGTTCTGTGCTGTCGTAACGTCAGAAACAATGATGCTACGGCGGCGCAAGGGGCTTGTAAATTAGCCCCCTAGTATTTCTGGGTCAGTGCAGTTATTCACCATTTAGAGGAGACAATTTGACATAACAGTATTTTCTGCTAGGATACCATTTGGAAAATAGGGACAGATTTACAAGAAAGTGGTGGATCAGTCCTGATGCGCCACTTTTCTTGAGCGCCCCAACCACCACCTAACGACACCATGGTTGCGCCACATTTACAATACAGTGCAACAAGTAAATAACGTCAATAATGTCAAAATTGTTGACGCTATTGTGGCGCTTTGCTCCACTAGCGGGAAAAATGTTGACACTAGTGGAGCAAGGTGCAAGGAGGCCCATTGAGTGCAATGGGTGCGTCCTTTTAATTCCTGCTTTGAGCAGGCATTAAAAATTACACCAAAAATGGCGCAATTAAATCATATAGAATTCATTGCGCCGTTTTTGCGGGCCTCCTAACGCTGGAATGTCCCCGTTGCATACATTGTGCCTGGCGCAGGCATAATGTGGCACAAGGGGACTCAAAGTGGTGCAATGCTTGCATTGCGACACTGTAAATATGGTGCGGCAATTTTTGCTTCGTTGAGCCCACATTAGGGTAAAAAATAAGATGCAAATGTGGCACAAGGAGGCGCTAGGGCCTTGTAAATCTGGCCCATAGGTTCCAATCTCCCCGTACCACATTCTGGTCAACTCATATAGATGACCTTAGTACTTAAATATACTTAAAACATTTTCATACTGATAACTTTGCTCTTTGCATTTTCCAGGAACAATTGCATCCAAAAAGACACTCGTGTCCCTACAGAGAAGACGTTCCAAATATTTTAAAAAATATGTTTTCTCCAAACATATCGTATTAAAAACTATGTCCATGTAGGATACCAGACAGAGTGATGGGAGTAATGAGAGATGTGGTATACACTGGTGTTTCTTTAAACTGTTCAAAAAGTGAAATCTTAAGAAATATCTCCATCCTATCCTCTTGCCCATCACTCTAGTAGGTTCAAATCTTCGTAAAACTCTTATGCATTAAAGGATAAGAAATGTCAGTGAGGCTAGCACTAGGCTCAGTTAGTCACCTCTGCCCGCTTTTTCCACATCTCTAGAAGTCTATGGCTGCTTCTTGGGTGAAAAACGAGATCTCCTAAAAATACCTAACATAATTTCTGTTCAATTATTAAACAGGAGGGCCAGCTTTTCATCCAATCAAGTCCTGCTTGAATTTCTTCAAGTTCAGGTAGGTCACCCTTGACAACTCAGGGAATTGTATTAATTTCTTGTGCCCTTGGGTTAAGTCTCTCTCATTGACAGGCGTGTGTTTTACTGCTTCGAGCAGGTATGGCTTCTACCTTCTAGTGTTGGGCTTGCATGTTTGTGTTGTTTTTCTTCAAATAATTGTTTCGGGTCATGAATGTGATGTGATGTGACTCAGCCCTTAGTTGGCAATACACACAGACATTGAGGGGCATATTTATACTCCGTTTGCGCCGAATTTGCGTTGTTTTTTTCGATGCAAATTCGACGCAAAACTAACTCCATATTTATACTTTGGCGTTAGACGCGTCTAGCGCCAAAGTTCATGGAGTTAGCGTCATTTTTTTGCATGAACACCTTCCTTGCGTTAATGATATGCAAGGTAGGTGTTCCGTCTTAAAAAATGACTGCGATGCATATGCGTCGTATTTATACTCCCGGGCAAAAATGACGCCTGGGAGTGGGCGGGTCTAAAAAACCCGCATTTGCGCCAGATTTTAGCGCCTGGGTCAGGGCAGGCGTTAAGGGACCTGTGGGCTCAGAATGAGCCCAGAGGTGCCCTCCCCTGACCCCAGGGACACCCCCTGCCACCCTTGCCCACCCCAGGAGGACACCCAAGGATGGAGGGACCCACCCCAGGGTCATTAAGGTAAGTCCAGGTAAGTATTATTATTATTTTTTTTTTTGTGGCATCGGGGGGCCTGATTTGTGCCCCCCTACATGCCACTATGCCCAATGACCATGCCCAGGTGACAGAAGTCCCCTGGGCATGGCCATTGGGCAAGGGGGCATGACTCCTGTCTTTGCTAAGACAGGAGTCATTTCTATGGGGGATGGGCGTCGTAAAAAAATGGCGCAAATCGGGTTGTGGCGATTTTTTTGCCTCAGCCTGACTTGCACCATTTCTGGACGCCCATACGCCATTTTCCCCCTACGCCGGCGCTGCCTGGTGTACGTCGTTTTTTTTAACGCACACCAGACAGCGCCGGCGGCTAACGCCGGCTAACGTCATTCAATAAATACGGCACCCGCATGGCGCTTCAGAATGGTGTTAGCCGACGCTAATTTTTTTGACGCAAAACTGCGTTGGTGCAGTTTTGCGTCAAAAAGTATAAATATGGGCCTGAATTCATTGTTAGACCATTTTTCGCTGCATCTGGTTTGGAAGTTTACCAATGGAGCTACCGGATTCAACAAGTTCCACGTTAATATTTCATCTCTTCACAGTTTTCCCTCCACTCATGCCTCCAAGAAAGACTGCTGCAGCGACTATTGCTTGCAATATCGCTCTACTCCAGCCTACTTTAGACGCCGTTGCACAACTTCGGGTCCCTGGCCCTTGGGCTCCCGTGCCCCTCCATAGCCTAGTCTCCCCGGTCTTCCGTCTTTGACGTCAGGGAATGTCCATGCGTGGTGGATGATTGAATAGATGCCATTTAGGAAATGTCCTCAATGCCACGCTAATTATCCCTGGGCCGACCTTCGTACTGTATATTATTTTTGCCCCCAGAACATAATGAATCTGAGTGTATTTCTTCTCTCGCCTTGCAGTCTAAGAAGATTCTTAGTTATCACAGAGACAGAAGCTGGGTCCACATCTGGATGCACAAGACAAAATAACTGAGGAATCCTTGTGCATCTTCAGGGAACTGGACACCCTTAGCACAGAGGATGAAGAAGACATTGAGTCTTCGGGTGTTCCCTCTCACCAACCCAGTCTAGAAGTCATCGGCTCCAGTGCATCCAATGCCAATGAAGAGGAGGAAGAAGGGGCTCCATGCACTTCAGCTGAGGCTGGGTCCCCTAGGACGACCCCACCCAGACTCTGGAGTATGGTCGAATCAGAAGCACATCACAGGTCTCTTGAAGAGACAACACTTGGTGCAACACCGCTCTCGAGAGAGTCTGACCTCCAGCCATGTGCACAAGAAACAGCCACCTTCTGGGCCTCCAACACTTCGAGCTCTGGTCGGCATCCAGGATTGGCCTCATAGTCAAAAAGGGATACTGAAGAGGATATCGATTGCCATCGGCCCTCAGATCTGAAGACGCCTTCTGGTACCAAGAAGCATCACCACCCTTGAGGCTGAAGACACCATTGAAACCTGCACCTTCTCTCGACACTGAAATACGTGTCTGCAATGAGACCTGTTTCCATTTCTGACTCCTACGAATTCAGAGAGGCCAATTCTCAAAAAGAACATCTCAACAAGAAACAAAAGAGGCTATTAACTAAGCCATGCAAAATTCCATCCATCCAGAGGCTGCAGACAGCCTGCCAAAGAAAATGAGGCTTGTCTTTGAAGAACAAACTGCTACACACATTCCGTTAGAGTCCATATTAACCCCAAAGAGGTTCAGAGACATTTCTACCAGCCCTCTTCCTCCTTGTACCTTTTCTCCCTTTTTCTCCCCTACCACCACCTCCTACACCTCCCATTTGTTCTCTACCATACCCACCTAAGGGTAAGGAATAAGAGAGCCCATATACCCCTCCAGATGATTATGAGACTCTGTCCCGCCTTTATTCTAGGGATGACCCATGGGAGGACTATGATATTGACCTGTTGGGGAATCCTGATTTAGATTATGTCCCTATAAAGATGTATACCCCGATTATACTACCACATATCATGGAGTAAGACAACATACACCTGCCTATCATATGGTAGATATGCATGTCTAAGTAGAACAGTAGGACTTCCTTTTCGAAATGCTTTCAAAATCAGGGCACTTCATGCATTTTCTTCTGATGCCCAAGGGGATGCTGAAAATAGCCTCCAACATCTTTGCAGAGCCACTCAAGGCCAGTGTGGTTACACGCAGATTAGAGAAGAAATTCAAGCCTTCTCCAATCTGATCTCATATACACTAGGGGTCCAGGTACCTCCTGACACTCCAGTGACACACATTGCCCACAAGTGGCCTTCTGCACAAGCCACGGGTGATGTCCCACCACCTGATAAAGAAAGTAAGTGCATTGATGCAGCAGGCAAAATGGTAGCAGTTGAAGAGGCAACACGCTGGTGCATTGCCAAATCTGTAGGCATCCTCACATAGTACAGCAGAGCACAGTGGGACGAGATGGAAGAGCTTATTCAGCATCTTTCCAAACAATTCAAGAAGGGGTGGAGAAAATTGTGGCATAAGGGAAGACCATCCCCAACACCACTATATGCTGAATCCGGAATTAGTTGACACTGCTGCATTGGAGTAAACACCTTGGTTATACTCTGCCGTCACTCCTGGCTTGGTCTATGGGGTTTTAAGCCCTAAGCCCAGCAGCATCTTACTAACCTGACACTTGATAGTGAACATCCCTCCGGACTCCAGGTTGATGAGATATTAGAAAAAAATCAAGGACACCAATATCTCGAAGTGGATAGGGGGCCCTGCAGACTCCAGCTACCAAAGGGGCCCTTTCGAAAGCAGCAGTACAGGGGTGAAACTAAGGCCATCTCTCCTGACCAGTCTCAATCACATCAGAGGCAGCAGAAGCCCTGCTATCACCATGGGGCAGGGGGGTACACACTGGGCTCATTCGGGGGCAACACTTCCAGCAAGGACAAAGGTAGAGGGCCTTCTGGCAAAGAAGCCTCTACCTCCAAGCACTGACACCTACTACCTCTTTTTTCAGCTTCATTGTCGTCTTTCAGTAAGAACAGTAATGCACCTCTTGGGGATGGTGGCTTCCTGCATTACCTTAGTCCCCAGTGCCATTGGAGGAATGCCTCTCAGCACAATAGTCAAAAGTGGAAGGTCATCTACAGGATGTAAATGTTGGTAAGAGCCAGTACTCATCATCCCTCCAGGATGGAACAGTAACAATCTGTTGGAAAGCCAGCCCTTCATGGGCCCTATTTTAGAAGTGACCATCACTATGGACACATCTCTCATTGGCTGGGGGGCATCTTCACAACATGACAGTTCAGGGTCTATAGTAACCCCAGCAACAAATATTCCACATCAACTACCTAAAACGTCTTGCCATTCATCTAGTCCCCAAAGCCTTCTGTCAGAACATTCAAGGCAATGTAGTGCTCATAAAAACCGACAACATGACCAAAATGTACCACCTGCAGAAACAGGGCAGGACTCTCAGCACTGGTGCAGAAGATTTGGCATTGGGCAATTCACCACAACATTCACCCACTTTCCGAGTACTTGCCAGGAGTAGACAACGACTTCTCCGGATACGTGGTTCCAGTTCATGCGGTCACTGCCTGGTAAACCAGTGTACATCTAGGTTAAGTTACTGCCCAGAATACGGGCAGTATTCTGAGATATAATATCAATATTTGAACATGTATTGTGAGTTACATTTTTGATACTAGGTAAAGGACACTGTTTTAGTGTTTATTGTCAGTATTGTCCAATGGCCATTAAATAGCAGAAGGGATAAAATCTATCCAATACAGAAGAACTCGGGGAGTGGTTCACAATATTTTTTTATCACTAATTAAGATTCAGCAGACTCTTCCCATGCCAGTTTTGCTAATTTTATGTTGTGGCTAAAGTTGCCCTGGGGTGGTGGTGGTACTCACCAACAACCTTGTACATTCGTGAAAATTCACAAGCTTTTTGCAGATTATAAAACAATAATTAAAAATGAATAAAACTATTCATGTGAAAAGGCAGGAGTGAGTGACTTTCACAGGCGGGTAAGGAAAAGGTGTACTCCTATATTAAATGTATGGTTATGGGAAAATGCTTATTCACATGGAAAAGTGTTTTGACTGAGGAGAACAAAAAATACAATTAAAAAGTGCTTTTGCACACTTCCACCTTGTGCACTTATTTTGGTTTTCTACCATGCTGACAGTCCCCAGGCACATGGTCAAACGACTAGCAGTGTACTTGTTAATCTAGAATTCTAATAGATCTATTTGCTCACTCCTATAGCATTGAATTACCTAAACAATTGTCTTCCCTATAGTGGGTACAAAGAGGAAATATCCCCTTGTGTTTTACTTGATACATATCTGATCTCAAATAGGA
Source organism: Pleurodeles waltl (assembly GCF_031143425.1). Lineage (NCBI taxonomy): Eukaryota > Metazoa > Chordata > Amphibia > Caudata > Salamandridae > Pleurodeles > Pleurodeles waltl. The sequence goes on along the minus strand of NC_090445.1, from coordinate 149,799,838 downwards.
AGGCACTACTCAACCACTACTTTTCATTTGGTGTGTATTCGGTTATGTTACGTTGACTTGTATAGCTCACTAATCACCCAAGAGGGCATCCAGGCTCTGGGGCGAAGTGTGTACCTGTGTGGCCTCAAAGTGCTTATATAAATAGCCAGGTCATCAGCTTCTTGTGGAACTCAAGAAGTAGGGAGGAGGCTCTTTTGTGTTAAGGGAAGTCGTCCCATGTCTTGGGTGCAATGTCTGAGAATGAGCAACCTTCAGTTTTGCTTTTGCGGATTCTATGAGTGTGTGTGAGTAAGAGTGAGGCAGAACGTAAGTATTTGGTGGGTTGGTGAAAGTGTATGTGGCTGATCAGGTATTATGGTCCTGTGTTGTGTAGGGCTTTGTATATGTGCATGGGAAGTTTGAATTGGCTATGCTTATGAATGGGGAGCCAATGAAGATTTCTGAGGTGCAGAGTAATGTGGGTGTAGCGCGGGAGGTCAAGTATGAGTTTAACAGCTGTGTTCTGGATGCTCTGGAGTCTGTGTAGGAGTGGTTTGGAGATTTCAGCATACAGAGTGTTGCTGTAGTCCAGGCTGGCAATGAGTGCTTGTGTGGTTTGGTCCGTGTGATGTTCCAAGGCAACCATTTGCAGCATGTGGAAGCAGAAGGTGCACATTGCATTGACAAAGCCGTCTTGTTGAGCTTATCATCTAGAATGGTCCCTAGAGTTCTTGTGTGGTCTGTCATGTGGGTGTTGGTCCTACAGCCACCAGAAGGAATCCCATGGGGAGGTCTTGTTGCCGAAGACTATTACTTCCGTCTTGTTGGAGTTGAGCTTCAGGTAGTTGGTTCACATCTAGTCTGCTACCATGGTCATGCAATTAGTGAAGTGGGTTTGGGTGATGTTTGTCTTGTCCATCAGAGAGGGAATAAGTTGGGTGTCATTGAGTAGGAGATGACCATGATGTCTTGTGATCAGATGATTTTGGCGACCAGTATTGTGCATATGTTGAAAAGAGTGAAGCTAAGGGATGATCCCTGTGGGACACCACATATCAGTTCCTTGGTCTCTAATGTCAAGCATGGCAGAAAGACCCTTTGGTTTCTTCCTGTGAGCAAGAGACAGATCCATTTGAGAGTGGATCCTTGTACGCTATTCTTGTGGAGTCTTCTGATGAGGGTACCGTGGGAGACAGTGTTGAAGGCCAGGGAGACGTCGAGCAGGATGAGGGCTGTTGTTTCTCCTCAGTCTAGGATGTTTTTAATGTTATTGGTGGCCACAAGGAGTGCTGTTTCGGTGCTGTGGTTCTTTCTGGATCCTGATAGTGTGTTGCCTAAAAGATGGTGAAGTTCGAGGTGGGTTGTGAGTTGCCTGTTGATGGCCTTTTCAATCTGTTTGGCTGGATAGGGGAGCAGGGATATGGGTTGCAAGTTGCTCAGTTAATTTAGGTCCGCTGTGGGCTTCTAGAAGAGGGCATTGATTTCTGAAAGTGGGAAAGTGGCCGGTGTAATGGAGGTGTTATTGATGTTTGTAAGGTTAGTGCTGATTGGTGATGTTCATAGGTTGTAGATGTGATGGGAGCATGAGTCCATTCAGGCCCCTGAGTGGATGATCTGCATGATTACTGCTGTATTATTTCTGTTGAGGGTTGTCCATTTGGTCAGGTAGCCGTTTTGGTTGGTGGTGGGTAGGTTATCAATGATTTTTCTGGGGTTGAGTTGGTGTGTGAAGTTGCTGTAGATGTTTGCAGTTTTGCTGTAGAAAACGTTAGATAAGTTGTTGCAGAGTTGTTGGGAGGCAGCAATGTTGTTGACAGTTGCTGAGGGCGTGGTGAAATCCTTGACGACTGAGAAGATCTCTTTGCAGCTGTTGGAGCTCCTTTCGATGCGGTCCACTAATGCTTTTTCCTTGATGTCTCTAATTTGCTGGTCATAGTGTTACAGAACAAGTAAATTAGCAACATTTTGAAGAGTTAAAGTACTAATTAACAGAGGAAAACATGTATTAAAAGTCTGTTTTTGAATAAATGTGTGTTTAAAATGTGCAATGTGTAAAGTGACAAAGATGGTGAACACCATAAACAAATTTGTTTTATAATGAATAATAAAGATGAATGTAGAAATGTGTATAATATATTAATCTATATTAATATGAATACTAGTGTAAATGAATTAAATTATTATTTTAGTTTAAAATGAAATATCATGTTTTAATAAATATGGACCCACACAAAGAGGACTAAAGCTAACTCTACGTTTTAAAAGGCTTTACAATGTTTTTCTGTTTCAGCAGTTTCTAGAAGCTCACACTTGCTGACCTCACATAATATTTCAAATGTTTAGTGAATAGATTTTCAATATCCGTGCAGCTTGCATATTGTGGACACATTATGTTCCTTTGTTGTAACACTTGTTTAGTCTTGTCCTTCCTGAGATGAGATAATGTGTACCCAGAGCAATGATTCTCATTGCTCATATATAACCTTGAACAATTGTATTCTACTGCAGAAACTAGTGACTGCTGTGAGAGAAGAAAATGAAGAAAATCTACATCTGAGAACGTGGAATAATTGTAAGTGGTTTGGACCTAAACCACCCTATAGACTGACCAATGGCATTCAAGTTAGTCGCTTAAGGGGGTTTTAAAATAGCAAAGTTTAGATGCTGTAAGCTCAGAACTCTTCTAACTTTCCGTGGCTGCAGTTCTACGTTTTATGTTATTGCTTATTTTATTAATGATTCAGTTACAATAAGGCAACATTACTGAACTGTTTCCCTGTTCATGTCCTGACCAAGTGAAACTGAAGATGCTCTATTGATGAAGACTTTGCTGCTTGCTGTTCCAGTCCAATAAGTAATGGTATAAAATGTGCATTTGTTATTTGCAGGTTTTTGTGTTTTTTCTCTTTTAGAAATCCAACTGTTATTTTGGATAGCACCCTAGCTAGATGTTTTCCAAATTAATTTTTGTCTGCTTTTTCCTTTTTGCACGTAAGTCCAAACATGCGTGTCTAATTAGTGGATAGATAAGAATGTCATGTTCTTAATTTAACTGTTGGAAATAAATTGCTATTGATTCATCCGTGTTTGCTAAATGCATTTGGTCTCAATATATTATGTTCTCTTGCTGATATTCTGCATGGTTATTCTTGAATGTCTGTCAATACAATTACTTGGTCGAATTAGATTCTTTGTTCAGTTTGGCCAGCCAGTGTTGTTCTTGCACTTGTACCATTTGGTTCTCCGTATGATTTATGTGACTTTCGCATTTTTTATTTAGGGAAATAAATGTTTGAACTTTATTAACTGGTGCGGTTATTCATGGCCACATGGGTCATGGTGTAAGAACAATGAATGTCTCCATATTCAAATGTTGTTTGTTTAAAATTGGTTTTGGTTGTTGCCTAATGTAGTTTAGGACGTTCTCACACTCCTATCTGAGTCAAAAGATTTGTGTCGACTTCTAAGGGTAATTGATGATTACCCTATACGTGTCACCTTATAAAATACATATATAAAATTATATAAGGCTGGACACGCCCACCATAGTGTCTGAGTGCCCCCCACCTATGCACCAAACCGTCTTTCTGCCCCCCCCCTTAGGGAGCAGGTTCTAGTGTTATAACCCAATCTGCCTCCTTGAGGTGGTGGAAAGCCCATTAGACATCAAGGATCAGAAACAAAAGGAGTGGGGTGGCCACCCTGGCATCAGACCATGACCTCACCCAAGAAGGAGCATGTCATCTTTCTGACCTCCTAGGTGGCTTATTAAGGGCTTGATCCTGGAAGTTCTTTTTTTCTGGAGAAGGGAGAAGGTCGTTGAGCAAGGGTTAGGGCCACTTCTCAAGCCAAGGGCAAGGCAGTCTTTCTGCTTCCTTGGGGGGGGTACCTTGGGAGGTTTGCCCCCAATCTGCCTCCTTGGGGTGAAATGCTCTGGGATTAGAATTGAGAGGGGTTTACGGAGGGAAGAAAGCCCACTGGACACCAGGGGCAGTATTATACATTGCACCTCAGGGGTGAAACAGGCATGTATTGTATTGTAATCGTATTTATATAGCGCTTACTACACCTGACGAGGCGTCAAAGCGCTTTTCGGTGAGTAGCACGCTTCTCTGGAACCCAACAAGAATTAGTGATGGATTAGTATCGGGAAATAATGAGTACAGTTTTAGTATTATTTATGATTATATATGCACCCACTTTTGTGAAACCCCAGGGCACAACGCGTGTGTGCCTGCTTTGTGTGCCCCTATCAAAAAAAACAGATGATGGACGGAATGGTGAACAATGCAAACACCACCTCCCCCGTCACAGATATCTGGGTTTAATCCATTGTTTTTTTGCCCACCACGTCACACCCGTTTGGGACCAGCTATATGCAAATCAGTTTTGAATCTGATTCCCATGGGAACAGTCCAGCCGAACTGCCAGGCCAGGTCCCACCTGAATTGGAAACAAGTATCCTGGGACTAGTTTCGGGGTATCAACCCTCAACAGCCAGGCTAGCTTGAATCAAGTAGCGCAGTGAGCATGGGACCCACTTCTGGGCATACACTTTCACTTAGGGCGACAAAAGAAAAAAGAACAGATGATGGATTGAATGCTGAACAATGCAAACATTCCCCCCAAGTTACAGAGATCAGAGTTTGGGGGTTTGCACGCGATCTACCTCCCTGAGGTGGTGGAAAGCCCATTAGATATCAGGGATCGGAAACAAAAGGAGTGGGCAGCCCCACTGCCATTAGATCATGCCCTCACCCAAGAAGCAGCATGCCATCTTTCTGACCCCTGTGTGGCTTATTAGAGGCCTGCCCCCAGTTGGCCCTAGGATGTGGCATACCTAAACTTAAGGGGGGGTGCAAAGTTCAAGGAGGGGACCTCTTCTGGGGTCCCTCAGGAGCTCTGAGGCCAGGATACTTTGCTGAAGGAGGCACCTGGAGCTCGGCGTCCCCCCGCATCGCGGGGCCTGCATAGGCCTTTGTCACACCACTGCTGGGAGTTCTTTTTTTTCTGGAGGGGGGGGGAGGTCCTCGAGCAAAGACCAGTGCAACTACTCAAACCAAGGGCAAGACAGTCATTCTGCTCCTTTGTGGTGGTATATTGGTAGGTTTGCCCCAAATGTGCCTCCCCATGGGTAGAGAGCCCACTAGACACCCGGGATTAGAATCGAAAGCTGTGCTGGAGCCCACCCAACCATAGGGTCATGCCTTTAGCCCATAGGAGGTACAGGGGGCAGAAAAAACACTTGATAAGAGGGGCAAAATTAAACATTGCCCTCAAGGGCGAAACAGATGTGTGCACCAGCTTTGTGAACCCGGAGCACAACAGACGTGTGCACCCGCTTTGTATGCTCCTGGGGCACAATGGCACTGCAGGAGGGGTGGGTGCAATCACTCACTGCACCGCCTGCAAGGGGATCTCTCTCCCTTCTTGAAAGTGCAGTTGGCATGCAGCCTGCACTGTGAAACATAAAGCGACTTTGAAGCAGCTGCTCTGTATTTCACTGGAGGCAGCGCATTCTGCATAATAGGGTGCACTTGCCCTGTTTGCACCCGGCACACCTTTTGAATGGTGTGGCGTGGCACAAACAGGGAAAGTGCACCACATATATAATACTGCCCCCAGGAAATTGATTTTGTGTTAAAAAAAGGAGTAACAGCAGCCCTCCTTGGTGGCATGGGGTCATTCCCACACACCAAAGGGGGCAACAGAGTCTTTCTGTTCTCCCCTCCGGGGTCCGTAGAAAGCCCACTAGACACCAGGGATGTTTAGGCCAAATACATTCTGGAAGTGGTGAGGACAGCCCACATAAAGCCATGTTCCCACTCCAAGTGAGGTAAGATAGTCTTTCTACCCATCCCTGAGGCCAGCTGAAAGCTTTCTCCAGATTTTCCCCCTGAAAGGGGGGGGGGGGTCAAAAAGCCAAATTAGACACCAGGGATTCAAAATAGCACTGAAAAAATATGGCAGCATACCGTGCCATTGTGTCTTAACCCCAGCACTAAAAGCACTAGAAGGAGCACTAAAGTTGCTGTGACCCCCTGGGAGGTGAAGAGGATTTTTTCTCTAATTCAGGGTTCACCTGTAACCTGCTCTGCCAGAGGGCAGAGGCCCACTAGACTCCAGGGATTTCGAAATGGTGCCAAAAAAAGGGAGTGGCCCACCCTGACATTGGGCCATGACTCCACACCAGAAGGTGAAAAAAAGAGTCTTTCTGCCCCTTTGAGGACAGATATGAGGTTTACCATGATTGGGGTTGCCACTAATTTGCCCCTTCCTAGGTAGAAAGTCCACAAAACACCAGAGAAAAAATGTCCAAAAAAAGAAGGAGTACAGAGACCACCGGCCCAGCCATCAGGCTGCGCCCCAGCCCCAGGATGAGCCAAACAGCCTTTCTATTTTCTTCATATTTCTGGGAGAAAAAGTTCTGCAAAGTTAGAAATGACAGGAGTCGTGCCCACCGCCTCAATGGGCAGCACAGGGGTCCAGGGTCCCCTGGGCATGGCCATTGTGTCCTGTACCATGTAGGGGGCCCATGTCAGGGTCCCCAATGGCACATTAAAAAAATACTTACCTGTACTTACATCTTCTTACCTGGGATGGGGACCCCCATCCTCCGCTGTCCCTCTGGTGTGGGTGTCCCTGGGGCCTGGGTAGGGCACCTGTGGGTTTATTCCACAGTGTTGCACCATGGAAATAGGCCCACAGGTCCCCTAACGCCTGCCTTGACCCATGCGTTAAAAAATGGTGCAAAGCAAGCTTTGCACCATTTTCTGACCCCCTCCCTCCCCTGCATAATTTTAGCATGTGGGGATAAATATGGCGCTAAGGCCATAGAGTAATTTTGTGCTGGGGAACGCCTACTTTGCATCTCATTGACGCAAAGTAGGTTTCCACGTCCAGAAAATGACTAACTCCATAAATTTGGCGCTAGACGGGTCTAGTGACAAAGTATAAATATGGAGTTAGGTTTGCACCAATTTTCGTAAAAACAAATGACGCAAAAGTGGGCGCAAAACAAGTAAAAATATGCCCCATAATGTGGGGACTTCAGCAGTACGTGTAGCTGACTTATTTGGGACAGAGTTTGGCCATCACCTAGGGAAACCTATGAAGCCCAGACTTTTTTGAAAACTATTGAACAGGATAGTCCAGCATGCAGCGCCTTCAACGGATCCAGTGACATTTTTATACACACAATACCCTGCAAACTTCAAACTTTGACAGAAACCATGCATTTTCTTCACATTTCTGTGATGGAAATTGTAGGAATCTCCAGGGAACCACAAAATTCATAGGGCTCAACATTCCCACACTTGTCCTAATAAAAACGCTTCCTCACTTGCGTGGGTGGGCCTTGTGTTTGGGACAGGAACTGATAATACCAGGGACAATGCGAGTTTTTGTGAAAGCTTGAGGTTTGCAGGGCACTGGGCGTAAGATTACATTGTGGGATCCACATAAGGCATGCCATCCTGGACTTCCCTGGGTGTCTAGTTTTTAAAAATGTCTGGGTTTATTAGCTTTTGCCGTGTGGCAGCCGAGTCCAGGTTCAAACACTACAATTATTGCCAAATCAAGTCCGTTTTTGACTGGAAATATTGATGCCTACACCTGCTGCATGTGCTGAGCCCAACCACAAAAGTTGGATAATGTTTTTATTGGGACAGTGTAGAAATGCATGGTGGTAGGAATTTCTTGGCTCACCACAGCTTCCGGAACGTATGTGTTTTGCCAAAGTTTGCGGTTTGAAGGACATTGTGAATAAGAAAAGATAGGGGGATTCATACAAGCTAGACCCCCTGGACTCACCTGGGTGTCTAGATTTCAGAAATATCTGGGTTTGGTAGGTTTCCCCGAGTGACGACCAGGTCTAGGCCCAGACCCAAAATTGCAGTTACCCACTTTCCATAAAAAAGGTTTGGATCTGAGTGAAAATATTTGATCGACCTGGGTTGAATTTTGGGGCATTTCCTGCCATGGGATCTGGGCCCACCCTCACAAGTGGCATACCATTTTTACCGGGAAAAGTGTGAGAATGCTGCATAGTAGGAAAATTGTGAATCACTGCAGCTTCCAGAACTTTCTCTCAAGCTTTTGTGAGGGAAATGTATGTTTTTGCCAAAGTTTGAAGTCTGAAGGATATCGTGGGAAGGAAGAGACACAGGGATCCATGCAAGCCACACCACCCTGGACTCCTCTGGTTGTCTAATTTTCAGAAATGTCAATGGTTGTAGATTTCTTCTGTTGGCGACTGAGTTGGGGCCAAATTCTGCAGCTCCTCACATTGTAAAAAAGTGTTGATTTTTCTGGGTGAAATTCTGATTTCTTCTGGTTACGTTTTGGGGTGTTTTATGTTGTGGCCCAGCCACACAAGTTGGATACTATTTTTTATCAGGAGACAAGTGGGAAAACAAAATAGTGGAACAGTTATTAATTTAAATTGGCTTTCTTTGCATTTTTTGGCTTCCAATGTAAGCCAATGTGTAAAAAGAAGTATTTTTACAAAATGCCCTCTGAATCATATGAACGGGGTAATTCTAAATTCAAAGATGTACACATAACAGAATTCATAAACTCAGTATCTTGAGCATGTTTCAGGAATACATAGGTTTCCTTCATGACCAATTTTCACTTAATGTTTCATTCATTAGATTTTACCACCTGAATTGCATGGTCAGTACATGATGAAAAATCATTCTAAACTGCAGCTCAGTTGTTAGAGGTTGTGGGTTGTGTATATTTGGAAAACCTGTAAATTATGTATATGCATCCATAGCAAGGTCTGTTGAAGATAATGATATATGCTTTTGTAAATCAGCCATAGTGGCAAAATATTACAGATGAAAAAGTTGGAAGCAATGGCTGTTATTTTTTTATTTCAATGAATAGTTTCTTTGGGAAAATCTTCAGGGAGCTACATAAATGTCCCTTTGCTGAATTCACAATTCTGTATGCTACACAGAATTGTATAGCTTTCTGGGACCACTCAAGGATTTCACACCCTCATAGAAAGTTTAGAAACTGTGGTAATAAAAATTGTAAACTCGGATTGTTACTTAAAGCTGGGCAGATGATGATCTTAACAAAGGAAACATTTTGTTGATGTAATTTTTAGAAAGAAAATACGCTTTTTTGCACATCAGTTTTTTCCCATTTTTCTCCAAAAAATTTAGCTATATTTGGTTGTTTTCTCGGTTCATTCCAGAGGAATCTAGAAACCCTGGGTACCTTTAGAACCTTTAGAATCCTGTGGATTTTGGCAAAAAGGAGCAATTTTGATGTGGATAGCTTTTGAGGAAAATAAGTTATGAAGGTTTAAGCACGAGCTAACCCAAACTTCCACAAAAGCGCTAAGCACCAGAGGATGAACGCCCTGGAAGTCAAGCGGTTAATGTAATTCTTTTTATTACAAAAGTCACATCAATGCACAGTTCACATAATCCTCCGAATGGAGGTGACCTGAGCAGACAGTTTGTAGACCCCTCAGTGTTCTCCTCGTTGATTAAACACTTCTGGTCAGTGTAACGAGGCGGACACTGAGATGTTAGATAGTTAAAAGATTTAGGGACAGATTTAAGAAAGTGGCGCTGCACTGGCTTTCCATGCACCCTTTAGCCCCCCCAACCGCCACCACGTGTGCCGTATTTAAAATACGGCGCATCATTGCGCAGGCTAAGGGGCACTAGCATCATTTTTTTACGCTATTGATGTACTCTGCAGGAGTAGCATCAACATTTTGACTCTACTCCTGCAGAGTACATAGGGGCCCATTATAAATAATGATATCTCCCTTTTAACGCCTGCTCTCAGCAGGCGTTAAAAGGCGTTTATGCCTGCTGCAGAAAAAGTGCAGAAAAAATGGTGCAAGGAAATCTTGTAGATATCCTTGTGCCATTTTTTCGGCTCCCCTAACGGGGAAACACCCCTTTGCATACATTATGCCTGGCACAGGCTTAATGTGGCGCAAGCGTTTACAAAGTGCCACAATGCATGCATTGTGCCACTTTGTAAATATGGTGTGGGAAAAATGCCACTTTGAAGCTGCCGTAGCATCAAAATAATTGTGCTATGGCGGTGCTAAGGTGGCGCTAGGGGCTCTTAAATATCCCCCTAACTGTACAGAGAGGGAGCCCCAACCAAGTGGCAAGTATGGGACTTCCACAGTCACAACTCCCAAATTCCAGAATGTAGACCTTGCGGCGCGGAGTGAGTTGTGGTGGGGGGGGGGTGCAACCCTTGGATGGGGGGGCCCATTCAGCCTAAGGCAAATGAATATCTGGGGGATATGGGAAACTCAGGGGGGCCTCTTCATAATCCGCAGGAGGAACCAACATTTTGAGTTATGCCACTGCTTGTGAGGACGTTAGCATATAGGCCCATATTTATACTTTTTGACGCTAAACTGCGCTAACGCAGTTTAGCGTCAAAAAATTTAGCGCCGTCTAACGCCATTCTGAAGCGCCATGCGGGCGCCGTATTTATGGAATGGCGTTAGCCGGCGCAAGCAGACCGGCGCTGCCTGGTGTGCGTGGAAAAAAAACACGTAGACCAGGCAGCGCCGGCGTTGGGAAAAAATGACGTTAGGGCGTCTTAAAATGGGGCAAGTCAGGTTGAGGCAAAAAAATCGTCTTAACCCGACTTGCGCCATTTTTTAACGACGCCCATCCCCCATCAACATGACTCCTATCATTGTAAAGATAGGAGTCATGCCCCCTTGCCCAATGGCCATGCCCAGGGGACTTCTGTCCCCTGGGCATGGTCATTGGGCATAGTGGCATGTAGGGGGGCACAAATCAGGCCCCCCTATGCCACAAAAAAAAAAAAAAATAATACTTACCTGAACTTACCTTAATGTCCATGGGATGGGTCCCTCCGTCCTTGGGTGTCCTCCTGGGGTGGGCAAGGGTGGCAGGGGGGGTCCCTGGGGGCAGGGGAGGGCACTCTGGGCTCATTTTGAGCCCACTTGTCCCTTAACGCCATGCCTGACCCAGGCGTTAAAAAGCGGCGCAAATGCGCCGTTTTTGTCCACGCCCACTCCCGGGCGTCATTTTTGCCCGGGAGTATAAATACCACGTAAAGGCCTGGGAGTCATTTTTTAAGACGGGAACGCCTCCCTTGCATATCATTAACGCAAGGAAGGGGTTCACGCTAAAAAATGACGCACACTCCGGGCACTTTGGCGCCCGAAGCGTCTAACGCCATAGTATAAATATGGCGTTAGTTGGCGTTAGTTTAGCGTCGAATTTGCGTCGAAAAAAACGACGCAAATTCGGCGCAACCAGAGTATAAATACGGCCCATAGACTTCTTCAGCACAGAATAATAAATACACACAAACCAGGTTCCTTTCTACTCTTGTAGGAACAGCCCAGCCCGAACTGCCCAGAAAGGTCACCTTAGATGGGATTGGAACATAGTATGAGCAGATTTGCAGTTGCTGAGATTAATGCATGCATTGCTTCCATCATTTTATTTTGTTCTGCATCATCTACACACACAACATCTAACCTCCAATGATCTTACCTCCTTTCACACCCCTGTCTGTAAATACTTCCCAGCCACCACCACCACCAACCCCGTAGTACTCCTCCACAAACCTCCTGTCAAAATCCCCTCTGGTCATTTCCAGCATAACCCTAGGTGCGCCTTGTCTCACCTCGCAGACTCCCATTTATGGGTTGGTCAACCAAAGAAACCTGCAAACCACCCACTCACTGACCACCTTCTTCACGTCGGTAAATGGCGTCTCTTCCCTCCTCCAACTAGAGTTTCGAGTTCTACTGACGAAGTAGAGGGGGCTGGCACCTTTTTGTTTTTTGAGGTCAGAAACACCGGGTGAAAAAGCCAGGCCGAGAAAATTGAAGAGAAAAAGCAGCAAAAAATTCGGTATTGCTGTCCCAGACTTTTCTTCTTACAAGCAGCCCTGCTGAGAAGTCGATGCACCATTAAAAGTACAGCGGTCCTGCTCTAACGTGTATGTGTTTTATGTAAGCGTCTATTCAAGCTCTGTTGATAGATGTTGGTGATGTCACATTATGGGGTCTCTACATAGGGGTCAATACTGTTGTGGTGGGCTCCTGAGATACATTTCTCATTATCAGCCACCTAGGTGCCTGACAGCCGCTTAGTCACTATTTCCAGGAATTTAGTCGACACTTAACCATCACATTCTTCTAAATATGTGCACCAAACGGAGTAGCTAATTTCTCAGACAACAGTAAAGCGCTATGATGCCTCGTCAAGCAGTAAGAAAGCGTTATAGAACTGCAGCATTGCAGTGTAATAGTTTTGTCACTCACGGTGAATAAAAAACAAAACACAAATAAAATAGAAATCTACAACTCTATGGTTAACCGCTGGGAGGCGCTATAAGACTAGACTAAGACTGTGTAAAAATAATGCTGACAAAATAAGAAACTGTTTCCACCGTAGGTGTTATATATCCTGCCCAGTGCAGTGCTTAATTTGAGCTGGTGGCTGCAGGTGGAGCCCACCTGCAGTTATTTTTGTGGACGGGCACTTATTTTTTCCCCAACAAACTGGTCCAAAGCAAGAGATAGAAAACACTAAAGGGAGAAATAATGAGGAAGAGAAAAACGGAAAAACATAGACAAAGGAAGAAAGTAGGGATGAAAAAGATCTTGCACACAGAATTAGAGGCGCGGGGAGTGTCTGATGGTGGATTAAAGAGGCATGAAGTGGAAACAAGACTATGCAGCCTTGGCATTCAGCTACCTGACCATTGACAGTGTCGGCCATGTGCTTCTGACCAAAACCTTGGCCCCGGCATTTATCCTTCTGTAAATAAAGCACTGGCCCCGTTCTTTAAGTGGGGTGAAAAAAGTGATGAGGTATCTATAAAAAGGACTTGGTAATAGAAGAGTAACTAGGAATCCTTTTTTAGAGGCATGGCCTGTGTAATTTAGGGCACGGGTTAAAACATATCAACTAAGATCATATGCTTAACACAAAGGCCCATATTTATACTTTTTTAGCGCCGCATTTGGACGCAAAAATGGCGCAACCTTACAAAATACAATTGTATTTTGCGCCACTTTTGCTTAAAAAAATGACACAAATGCGGTGCTAAAAAAGTATAAATATGGGCCGGAGTGCCTACTGACAGGTATTTGTGTTCAGTTTTGTGAGTTCTCTATTACTGCATCCACACACATCACAGGACGAATATACGCCTAAAACAAGCCACACATTTTGGCTTTTCCTATTCTTGTTGGCAGTATCAGATACATGAGTAACAATTATTGTGTTGTAAAAAAATAGTGCAGAAAATATTTGAATTCTGAAAATATGAGACTATGAATTCAACATTACTAACGTGTGTGGAGGGGGGTGGTCATCCACAGTGTCTTAGGCTCCCTGGATCTCCTTTTCAGGCCACCACTGTTAGACAATTACACCCTGTTTCTTCCCACATCGTTTTAACACCCTCCATCCAGTGCTTAATTTGTGCTTCTTGTTTCTGGTGCGGAGCACCGCACTTATTTTTGAGGGCCCACGCTTATTCTTCTGCCTCAAGCATTTGCTGCAAGCAAAAGACACATATGGGAAAGACAGAGGAAGAGAAAAACCTAAAAGCGGCACCATTAGAGAAAGTTGAAAGCTGCAGGAGTGAGCTGAAGGGGCAGGGAGTGGCTCTAAATGGATTGAAGAGGCCTGAGATGGTTTAAGGATTACGCTGCCTAAGCATTCCGTGTTTCCACATTTAATTGCAGCATCCGCGTGTTTAAGAGGCACGGCACATTTTTATTTACAAATTAAGCACTGCCTCCATCTGCACCACTCACACGTTATCTAGTTGGAACACGTGGCTACTGCTTAGTGCACTCTGCAGAGAGGCGAAGCATTGGACGAGCAGGTACCTGTCATGAACACCCACTCAAAGAATGGCCTCCTGCACAGGCAACACATCTCACAATATGTACTATACAACAGTTACATGTTGCATGAAGAAAACCTACAGAAACACAACATCTGGAAAAAGCAAATGCTCCCTAAGGAATGCATGTTGAAGTAAAACCTGACACGTTACAGGGACTGCGTCACTGACATGGAGAAGACGAGAAAGGGAGAATGGATGGATAGAAAGTAAGTAGGTAATAATTTTGTAACATGCACAAATGCCGAGGCATTTTGGCGCTAGTGTCCTATAGGAGAGCCAAAGTCTCTATTCTGAACAGGAGATAAAGGGGCACGTTTTCAGCATTTTTCTGAAAAGTACCCTGTTATATTGGGCTCTTAACGACAAAGTCATAGTGTTCCAGAGCTTGCTTGCTAAGTAGGAAAAGCTACTGCCTCCCTAGCTAGCTTTCTTTATTTCAGGATGACAACTTATTTGGCCGGACGTGATCTCAGATAACGGTTGGGAGCGTGCCAGGAAAAAATCTTCTGAAAACGAAAGGGGCCTGTTCTATGCAGAGCCTTATGGACAGTGCAAAGGGTCTTAAACTTGACGTTCTCACAGACAGGTAATCAATAAAGGTCACAAATATTCTTTGAGATGGGACTGAATTTAGGTTTTTAAAAGCAGAAGTGCTTCCGCATTTTGCAGGGACTGAACCTTCAATTGCAGGCGTTTCTGGATTCCTAGATAAAACGCATCGCAGTAATGTATCTTTGATAGGACGAGAGCTACCGTAACCATTTTCTGCATATCTGGGGGATATAAGGGAGAACGTTTTTTAGTACTCTGAGTAGATAGGAACACGAAGAGGTGACCTGATAAATTTGCTGCGAGAAGCAGAGCTGTTCATTATATATAACCCCCAGATTTTATACTTCTCTAGCAGGGCATGGAAGAGGGCCAAGATTAGCCGGCCACCAGTAAGTATTCCAAAAAGAAGTGTTTTATCAATGAGGATCACCTTAGTTTTTTCAGAATTTACTTTTGGACAATTTTCCTGCATCCAAATTACCAAATTACAATATGGGCCAAACATTTTTTTAATTTGAAGGCAACCTTGTCGACATCAGATGAGATGGACACAACTATTTGTGTGTCGTCGGCCTAGGAGACTGCAGAGAAAACGTAGGACCGAATAAGTTTCGCCAGAGGGGTGACATAGATGTTAAAGAGAGTAGGTGATAATAAAATAAAGATGCGCCCTGGGGCACCCCATATGGGAGAAAGAACAGATTCAAGATAAAATCCCCAAAGGCAACAGTCTCTTTCCTACTAGAGAGAAAGGAGCTGAGGACGGTAAGGGCTGTGCCCCCAATTGTCTCTAGCCGGTTAATATGAAAAAGCGCCCCCCCAACATGGGGGGGGGAGCGCGGCCCCTTAGGGATCGGGGACGCCGGGGGCCGGACCCTCCGCACTAGTTGTGCACGGGCTGGCCAGTTGCTTCCGCCTGCACGCCTCACGAGGCGTGTAGGCAGAAGTACTTCTTCCAACTAAATGAGGTGTCGGTCTGTGTATGACCGGTGTTGGGGCAAGGGCCTGCTGGCGGCCTCCAAATCCTAAGCACAGAGCGATTTACCGTATCAAACGTGGGAAGAGAGGGGCTGGTTTGAGCATTTTTGCCAGGACTGCTTTTGTTCCCCCAGCCCAGACCTGCCTTCCACCCTCTGCGGGGTGCTGGGTTTACTGGAATATACACAATTGTGGCATAGAGAGAGAGAAAAAAGGCAAAAGAGGGAGAAAGGGGCTGTTTTAAACATTTCTGTTAGAGTTGCTTGTGGTTCACAGCTTGGCCCTGTTTCAAGTGCATGGGATTCAGCGGGAAGGCAAAAACATGAAATTGCACAGTAAGGAGAGCATCATTTCTTTCTTGTTGCAAAAGATTTCAATAAAGAGCTGTCCTCTGAGGTCTGCAGAACGAATATGTTTCCTAATTTGATGTTCAACAAATAAGTGGATCCAGGGCTTTGAGAGAGCTGTGCATCAGAGATGCGGTGTATCAGGCCCTCTCAACCAGACGTGGCTCTCTCAACTTTCATATCTTAGCTACACCACAAAGTTCCCATCTCCATCAGTGCACCTCAGTTCACACACTCCAATTCCTCAGCTGTGCCGGTGCCAGGAACCCCACACATGCTGTCTGCCAGAGCACCTCAGTTCTTGCAGTCAGTACACACTGCTCTTCCAGTACTGGGACCTCTGGCACAGCTCCATCAGTGCACCTCAGTTCACACACTCCAACCCTCAGCTGTGCCGGTGGCAGGAACCCCGCACAAGGTGTCTGCCAGAGCACCTCAGTTCTTGCAGTCAGTACACACTGCTCTTCCAGTACTGGGACCTCAGGCACAGCTCCATCAGTGCACCTCAGTTCACACACTCCAACCCTCAGCTGTGCCGGTGGCAGGAACCCCACACATGCTGTGTGCCAGAGCACCTCAGTTCTTGCAGTCAGTACACACTGCTGTTCCAGCACTGGGACCTCGGGCGCAGCTCCATCAGTGCGCCTAAGTTCACCCACTCCAAGCCCCTCAGCTGTGATAGAACCCCATACACGCTGTCTGTCAGAGCACCTCAGTTCTAACAGTCAGTGCATTCTGGTGTTCCAGTACTGGGACCTCAGGCGCAGCTCCATCAGTACACCTCAGTTCACACACTCCAAGCCCCTCAGCCATGCCCAGAGAACCCCACATGCCATCTGCCAGAGCACCTCAGTTCTTACAGTCAGGACACACGTCTGTTTCAGTATAGGGATCTCGGGCGCAGCTTCATCAGTGCACCTCAGTTCACACACTCCAAGCCCCTCAGCCATGCCTGTGCCAGAACCCCACACATGCTGTCTGCAAGAGCACCTCAGTTCTCACAGTCAGTACACACTGCTGTTCCAGTAATGGGACCTCAGGCGCAGCTCCATCAGTACACCTCAGTCCACACACTCGAAGACCCTCAGCCGTGCCCAGAGAACCCCACATGCCATCTGCCAGAGCACCTCAGTTCTTACAGTCAGTACACACTTCTGTTCCAGTGTTGGGATCTCAGACACAGCTCCATCAGTGCACCTCAGTTCACACACTCCAGGCCCCTCAGCCGTGCCTGTGCCAGAACCCCTCACACGCCGTCTGCCAGAGCACCTCTGTTTTTACAGTCAATACACTCTGCTGTTCCAGTACTAGGCCCTGGGGTGCAGCTCCATCAGTGCACCTCAGTTCTACCCCAGTGAGGTCACCTCCTTTCCTATATTGCAACCTCGCTCAGATACAGTTCCATTACAGCAGCTCATTTCTAATATTCAGTCCCACTGCCAAGCCGATACTGGACCCACAAGACCAAGGCACAGCAATGCCAGTGCACCTCACAGCTCTGCCAGAATCCATCAATTCTAACATTCAATGCACATTTCTTCTCAGTACTGAGGCTCACACATGCCCTTTAGGACTCCTCGCTTCTGTGGTTCAGAGGCATTGCCACTCCCATACTGGGCCCCACTCACAGCTTCACCAGGGCACCTCCAGGCTAACACGCGGCAACACTGGCAGGCCAATACTAGGTGCCACACATAGCTCCATTAACATGCCTCACTTGTGACCTTATGTGTCCGTTACTATTCCAGTACTGCAACCCACATACAACTCTGTCAGTGCACCTCAACCCTAACCTGCAGCGCCCCATTATTCCAATACCAGGAATTACACAGCGCTCCGTTTCTCATTCTCACCCGTTGCCTTTCTGTTATTCCAGCACTGGGCCGGGACACAGCTCTGTCTATACGCCCAATCCTGAACTGAAGCGCCCCAATATTGCTGTATTGGGGTTCACATACAATTCTGCTAATGCACCTCCTGCTGCTCTGCAGTGCCCCCTGCTGTCCACACCCTGAGTTCTGTTTGAGGACATTGGGGAGCCAATTAAATCCATTCTTAGCTGCCATCTTTATTGGGGACGGTCTCTTTCACCTATCTCACTCTGTTCTTTCCTTTACTCTATTTACTCTCAATGTTTTCTTTCTCCTCTCCTTTTCTCTTTCCAGCTCTTAAAATCCACACTTAAACAGTTTTGCTCTTTCTTTCAACAGTTTATTTCTGCTCCTCTCCCTTTTTAGGTTGAGCATTGCTGCACGCAAGCGCTGCTCTTCTGATGTGTTGGTATGTATCTGGGCTTTTAACCACGCCCACCTCACGCTCATCACTATCACTCGTTCATGGGCTTTCCTTTAAAAATTCCTCTGTTTTCAGTGGTAACTGCTTTATGCTTATCCCTCCTTAGGGCGGTTTTGTTACCGCCTTAGCCATCGAACCTGTTACATGGATAATTGCACTTTTGCGATAACTTTGACTGCGAGCGAACTTCTTTTTCCTTTTGTCTCTCTCTTTGTGCTTATGGCAGCGCTTTGAATCGGGTCGCTTATGTCAACTGTTTTACTTTTTATTTTCAGTTTATGTGGCAAGAAAAGTCCAGTTAGGAATTTACAACGCTAATAGCTCTACCTCAAGCAAACGCAAGACCCATTTCATTGCAAATGCTGGTTTTATTTCCCTCTTCCTCATACTATATCCTCTTTCAAACTTGCAAAAACTTGGTTATTTCTTTCCTTCCTCTCTTTTTCCTTCATCAGGTGATCATTCTTTCACTATTTGTTCTCTTCCCTTCATTCTTTCTTGGTCTTTTTTATTTGCTCTTCCCTTTGACTCGGTATGCATTCTTTCACTTGTTTTTTTTTTAGATCTTTCTTCCTTCCTTTCTCTGGTATTTTCTTATCTTTATCTGTCAATTCATGTTTTACTATAAATCTCTCTTTTTCCCATCTCCATGTGGAAGCCACAAGTTACTTGTTGGGACCCAAGGTGTCAAAGTGGTTTTCTCATCTGTGTCTGTGGGAAATGTGTCAGTACATACAGACCCTGGTTCTTTCGCTGGTTGTCTCTTTCACCATCTCTCTTTTTTCTCTAAATACATTTTTCTATTTCTTTTCACACTTTTTTCATTATTTTTCCTCTTTATCTTTTGTTCGTTAGCTTACTCCCCTTTTTTCTTTTGTCTCACACGTTTGCTCTATTTCTGCTCTTAGTTGTTCTTTAATTTTCTGGTTCTTTCTTTTTCCTTCTTTCTTTTATTTCTTTGTGACCCCCTTCTTTTTCTTCCTTTTGTCTGTTGTATTCCTTTCTCTTCTCTTTTTCTGCCCTATCCACTTTCTCTCCTGAGGCCCAGTTCTCAAAGGAGCAAGAGCTGCAGTGACACCAGGGCCCAGAGACCTACAGACTTCACTCAACTATAATTACTGCTGTATTTTCCTACCGAAATTGCAGTCAACCATTTTCCTTTCTTACTCCAGGTCCCATGACACCATTACTATGCCACTTGTTCTCTCCATCTTTAACCCTGACTCCCTCTTTCCTTTCACCCTTCAATTCGTCCCAAATTATATTTTTGTTATGGTGATTTGAGCATTGCACTCTAATGCCAAAAGTGTATTTCTGATAAAGTTTTATGTGATTATTGTATATGTTATATATAGAGAAAGAAGGTAAATGGAAGTGCTTTAGTTAAATGCTGGGCCACTGGAGTTGTATGGCAGGAAAATATGAAATTATGAGGCAGGGTTGACCAATTTATGTGGCAAGAAAAGTCCAGTTATGATTTTACAATGCCAATAGCTCTAACTCAAGAAAATGCAAGACCTATTGCATTGCAAATGCTTGTTTTTTATGCAGCAGCGGCGTTAACAGCGCACCACACTGCTCTATATTTACAGACTGACACATTGGGCCCAATGTGTCACTTTGCAATGCCCTGTGTCACATTATACCTATGCCAGGTATAAAGTATGGAGGATAGGAGTTCCCATGGAAAAAGCTACGTACAATTGACGCCGTGAAATTTACAACTTTTCACTGCGTCACTCTACGTCTTCATTGTGCCATATTTTACTGCCTGCTCAGACTAGGCATAAAATTGGCGCTGGGCTTTTTCCAATGGGACACTCCTCGCATTGCTGGAGTTGTGTCCGTTTAATGACGCAGCTCCAGCAATGCATCACTTTAGCACCAAGAGATGTGTCAGAATGTCTGACTCATCTGTGAAAATGTGCGCTGTGGAGCTCTGTATTGTAAATACAGCGCATCCATTGCGTCATTAGGGGATGTGCAGCAGGTGCAAAAAATTTGACGCATCGATGACGATTCGTCAATTTCTTGTAAGCCCTAAGTGTAAGAGACACAAAAGAAATTTTCTGTACATCCAAGAGTGACACTGGGTGGTTTAAACATGGGGTACGTCACTATGATCTACTGTAACAGTGCCATAGAGGGGCTCATAGGAGAGTCTGGTTGAGGTGCCAGCTGCTTATAACAAGGAAAAATACTGCCCGCTGCTCAGCGTCTCGAAATAGGATATCTTGGTGAAAAGATGGCAACGTAGAAGTGGGAGGCATTTACCCTCAAAGCCACACACTGTACTCCATGTCTGAGATACATATAGTTTGAGAGGGGGGCACCTCTTCACAGACCCTCCACCAGCTTACAATGAAAGCCAGCCCTGCCAGGAATGTAAAAAAAACAGTAGCCAAAGTAGAACTGAATACTAGCCCAAAAGTAGCCCAATTACCTATCACCCATTTTATTCAGTGTTGATTTAATTTTCATCTTTGTGTCAAGGTTGATGATTTATGACGGACATACAAAATGGACCACCAAACAGAAAGGCCCCTGATCCTATAGTGGGGAGTTAAAAAACAAATACTCTGGCTTGTAGGCCAGGGACAATTTTTATGAGAATGTTTAATGTTTGCCAGCCTGCCATGTTCTGACAAAAAAATATCAATGCGCCTAACTTGCAGTGATTTTAATTTGAGAGTGTGGTGTATACTTTTATCTTTTTCCTGTCTGGAACCTCGATACATTGCAGGGCGGTCCCAAACAAGAAACTTCAATGCCAAAAGACCTGCCTTAAATGATGCAGGCCTTCCCATGGTGCAGGAGTGGCAGTTCTCTGTGTCTGGCCTGCTTAGCAGTGGAGCTGGCTGAAGTTCCACCATCAAAAACTAAGGCCCGTATTTATACTTTTTTAGCGCCGCATTTGCGTAATTTTTTGACGCAAAAGCAGCGCTAAAAAAGTATAAATATGGGCCATAATTGTATTCTGTAAGTTTGCGCCGCTTATGCGTCAAAAAATGACGCAAATGCGGCGCTAAAAAAGTATAAATATGGGCCCAAGTATTTTCACCACCTCTGGATGAAGCAGCGAAACCGAGAGGTGAATGATCCTGAAACCTGCACGGTTTTTGGCCGGTTTCCTCTTACCGCCCACTTCTAAATGAGGCCTTGACTGCAGCAGCAGAACATTCGGGAGTCTCAGAGGGGTCTGACCCCAACAGGAAGACTGATTGAGCACAGAGCAAGAACCCATAGCTGAATGCAATAAATCCACAAAACCTTAGCTTTCTATTTCACCCTGTATTTCACCCATGCGCTGGGTCAAATACTGGGGAGAACTGAATTATCACAACGGAGATCGGGAGGTGAAGACCTAGCGTTACTGAGCCCATTAGGTGGGCCTTCCTGTGAAAGGTCTGCTTCCGTCAACATGTTCTGGACACCATCAGTCAGAATAAAAGATTCAGGCCAGCACAATTTCACTTTTCCTACTTTCTAACACCTTACTGTCTCCAACCCAGTGCTTAATTTGTGCTTGTTGTTTCCGGTGCTAAGCTCCGGCACTTATTTTTGAGGGTTGGCGCTTAGTCTTTCCCCTCAAGCATTTGCTGCGAGCAAAAGACACGTTTGGGAAAGACGGAAAAGCGTCACAATGAGAGAAAGCAGAAAGCTGCAAGAGCGAGCTGAAGGGAGCAGGGAGGGGCTTAAATGGACTGAAGAGGCCCGAGATGGCTTCAGGATTACGCTGCCTCAGTATTCCGTGTTCTCACATTTAATTGCAGCAGCCGCGTGTTTAAGAGGAGGACTATGGGCACCGGCACCTTTTTATTTACAAATGAAGCACTGCTCCAACCATTGCAGTAGAAGAGGACAAGTGAGGTTTTGCTGGCTGAAGCGAGAAGGTGGGCGCCAGCTGTAATGACATGGCAGCCTGTGCTCCTGGCTCCCCCAGAAATACTTAACAACTACTGCCGCCATTTTATTTGACCTGGGCCAGGCTCAGCGCTTCTGTGAAGGGGAAGTCCTGGCTAGCATTTCCATATGCTGAATTAGACTCCATGTGCTCCTGACTAGGCCTGATCCAGGTATGATGCAAGCGCGTGGTGCAAATGCAAACCATGAGTTGTGACTTGTGACCACCACGTAAAGTGACAAAAAATCCAGCCGACGTCTCTAAACATAGTCAAAAATTCAGATGCTTGCACGTTTAATCTTTCATGCCCTGGTGAGGTGAAGTAGGCCACTCGTGAATGACACAGCCGAGCTAGCTGCAGAAATCTGCCCTGAATTAAACGCATTTATGTATTTAATGTTTTTGTGCAGCACTAACTGCCACTTCCAGTCGCCTCGAAGCACTAAAATGAAAGGATATGGAAGGATAAGGAAGGTTTAGAGGACTGAATGAGGCTAGTAGGAGAGAGTGAACTTCTAGTTCACAAAATAATGACGTCTCAAGGAAGCAGTACCAGTTCAGGTTGCAGGGTCCTGGGTTGGAAATAGGGTATAATGCAGGGGCGGTCCCACCTGGGGTATGTGCCAAGGGAAGGCCAAAGGTTCTGGGTCTTTGACTGAGTAATGAAATGGTCTTGTTAATTCTGCGCCAGGGATGGAGATGGCGGGGTATGTGGGAGCTGGGTCGTCAGCGGGAAGGTTGGTACCATGGAAGAAGTGTCTTTTTTAAAAGAAAAGTTGGGCTGGTTTGTGGTGGCTCCACGGACGTGAAGTCGCATCCTATGTAGGCAGTAGCTGCTACAAGCCGAGACCTCCTTAGGTGGTGGTCACAGACCGAGCGTGCCTTGGTTTTCCAGTCTAAGGCTCAGGTGTGGGATTTGTGATGAGTACACTCCTCTCAACTCACACCCAACCTCCCTTCCTACATGCTCTAATCAAACTACGCACAAACTAAGGGCAAGATTCACAGGGCCCGTGAGCCTCATTGCGCTACACTAGCCTCATTTTTTTTACGCTAATGTGGCGTTAAGGAGGCCATTTCCTCGCGCCATATTTACAGAGTGGAGCAATGCTAGCATTGCGCCACTCTGTAAACCCTTGCGCCACAATATACCTGTGCCAGGTATAAGGTATGCAAGGGGCCACAAAAAAAGGGCTCACTGTGACATTTTGTCTGTCATTTTTAACGCCTGCTCGGGGCAGGCGTTAAAGTGAGGGATCTATTGTAACTTATGGGCCTCCCTAGTGCTTTGCTGCACTACCTCCATAATTGATGGTGCTAATCTAGCAAAGCGCCACAATAGCGTCATAAATTATGAAGCTAGTGTGGAAACGAGTGCCATGGCGTGCCATATTGTAAATATGGTGCAACCATGGTGGCGTTAGGCGGGGCAGGGGTGGAGCAAGAAAATTTGGCACATCGTAACCGATGCACCACTTTCTTGGAGATCTGGCCCTAACATTTTTTGGATACTGCTTTTGCACTATAAACAAGAGATTGTTAAAGGGGCTATCCGGTGAATGACGTCACAATACGTCTAAAAGTGCAACTGACATCATCAAACAAAGCAACATTCTAGTACTCATATTGCTGGGACGTCATACAGAAATGTGTCTTCCTCTCTACACTAGACGGTCCCTTCAATGTTCCCCAGCTTAGGGTATATAATTCAACGATGTTCAGAAGGGTGAGCTGTTAAAGGCTCGAACTTGTCACCTGCCGATCAGTAATCTGCGCAAGTGACACTCACTGAACTATCCCTCCCATAGAGAGCCCATGCATAACACACTACAACTTTTTTGATAATAATTGCATTCGAATCAATCAAAATAGGTTTCAAACAGCAAGGTAAGGTATAAGTTTAAGCTGAAAGGCAAAATAGTGTCATACTTGAATTAAAATATTGGGGTCTCCCACCGAAATTCAGAGTCTCAACCGCTAAACAACAGCAAACAATGAGAGGTTGGAAGTGAGAGTTTCGCACAGACGGTGCTCGTTCAGTGAAGGTGAGTCAGAGGGAGAGTTCTTCCTGGAAGACATGCCATGATTAGGTTAAGTCGCTGCTGAATAGTGTGGGTCGAGGGCTTCTGTCTTTACGCTTCTGTGTCGCTGTGTTAGCTGGGTTGTGGCTGGTTTTCAGAGGATGCATTCATTTAATTCCTTCCTAATGAGTACAATTGGACTTTTGAAAAGGTCTGCAGTTTGTTGTGTCATGTGTCAGCAGTGAGCTGCCCGGCTGGGAATTCAGCCATTTTCTAGACAAGCCTGGGCAGCTGGGGCAGAGGTCTTGTTTTATGTCACTATCCTGTCCTACCGGAACTGTCTAGATGTCCTGCTGGTGGGAGTGATTGTTCTATGAGGTGGGCAGATGATGTTACAGGGATCATGCCATGCTGGAAACTCCAGTTAACCAGTTACAAATGATTTCCACGGTAACCACTTAGGAGCATATATACAAGACCTTTGCTCCACCTTAACGCTGCCATAGCGTCATTTTTTTTACTCTAATGCGGTGCTAAGGTGGCTTTTCTGCCACACAATATTTACAAAGTGGCGCAATGCTTGCATTGTGCCACTTTGCAACCTGTTGCGCCACATTATACCTTCATCAGGCATAATGTATGCAAGGGGGGCGTCTGACGCAGGGAGGCCCGAAAAATTATGTAGTGAAATTTACAACATTTAATTGTGCCATTTTTTTCCATAATTTTTTAATGCCTGCTCAGAGCAGACATTAAAATGATGCTCCCATAATATTCAATGTGCCTCCCTGTGCCTTGCTGCACTAGTGTCAACATTTTTGACGCTAGTGTAGCAAAGCACCACAATAGCGTAAACATTTTTGATGCTATTGTGCTAACGACCGCCGTGGTGTGCTGTATTGTAAATACGACGCAACCATGGTGCTGTTAGTTGTCGGTAGGGAGGCGTAAGAAAACTGGTGCATCATCTATGATGCACCACATGCTTGTAAATATGGCCCTTAGGCCCATATTTATACTTTTTTAGTGCCGCATTTGCATCGTTTTTTGATGCAAAATCGGCACAAACGTACAAAATACAATTGTGTTTTGTAAGTTTGCACCGCTTCTGCATCAAAAAGTGATGCAAATGTGGCACTAAAAAAGTATTAATATGGGCCTTAGTTTCATAAAGGCTTTGAAAACACTACAAAACTGCCATGGAGAGGATTCCAGCAGATTCCAGTTCCGTTGTTGAAATAATAGTGTATTTTCGGGTCAGATAGAAATGGGTATAACCAATAAAACCTCCCTTGAGTTTCTTGCTGACCAAAAATAGCACAATGCCCAAACCCAAAACCTCATTTTTGACTACAGTGTGCAATAGATCCCATTTGTAACTAGTTAAACTAGGGGCCAAATTTAAAAGGCCCTATCACCAATGGTGCTATGCACTGCACCGTATTTACCTAGTGACGTTAAACAACTTTTTGTGGCTTAACACCACCTTGTAAATATGGCCTTGCACAAGCAGCACTTTGTGTGGAAGGGCTGTGCAATGAGTGTTGCTGTGGGTGTGCCGCAGGAAAACCCATTGCATTTTAATGCTGCCCCAGATGTACACGTTTTCGTAAATCTGAGGTAGAGCCAAAATCTAACGCCTCCCAATATAATTGTATTTTATAAGTTTGCGCCACTTTTGCGTCAAGAAATGACGAAAATGCGGCACAAAAAAAGTATAAATATGGGCCTAAGTCTGTATGTTGCAGGGCCCTCATGACAGACCCACCGTCAACCCAGAACCCCATTGGGAATTCCCTAGGGAGTATGGAGAGCTAGGCTTGTGGTCCAGTGAGAGCATCTACTGCGTCCTCTATCTTGAGTATGTAAGTATTTCATAAGGTGGATGCTCCACCTTTTCCCCTTGTGTGCAAATCTCGCATTAGGGCATTAACCTCGGTCATCGTCCACTTAAGAACCACCCGTAGCCAGGTATCAATCAACGGTGGTTGAGCTGCCTTCCATGACATAACTATAAGATGCTTGAAAAGGATCACTGCCAGGTCAGATAATTTTAGGTATTGTTTACTACGTTTTGTACACTTAGTGATGCCGAAGAGGTAGAGTGAGGGATTCAGCTGGAGCTGTACATCTACCACTCCTGATATGTGGTCTGTGACTTGCACCAACACTCTTGTCAACGGAAGGCAGTGCCACACCGTGTGGAAGAAGGTTGCATCTGGGGCCCACAACAAGGACATACCGCCGCCACTCCCTGAAACATCCGATGCAGACGGTGTGGGGTAAGGTATGTGTGTTGCAAATAATTGAATTATGTGCCACTATGGGCCCACTGCCACTCCCCAGGCAGGGCCCTGCGCTCGTAATAGGGTGGCCAGAGGCTCCATAGCCATGGTGAAGATAACAGGGAAGAGGGAGGAGCCCTGACAGGTACCTTTTCCTATGGTGAACTGACGTGATATTTGATGTCCTGTTTGCACCTTTGCACGTGGAGTTGTGTACAGTAGACACACCCATCTTAGGAACTCAGGCCCCCTTCCCTCTAGAAACAACATTAGGTATGACCACCCCAGGGTGCTGAAAGCTTTCTTAAAGTCTAGGGAGACCACAACTGGGAGCTCCCCGGACCTCTCCATCGTGTCCGTGATATGACACAACCTACGGGTATTAGACGAAGTGGCTCTATGAAGGATGAAGCTACATTGGTTTGGGTGAACCAATGACTGGACGATCAGGTGCAAACGATTCATTAGTACTTTGCTCAGGATTTCATAATCAACATTTAACAACGACAAAGGGTGATCTGAACTCACCCCCAGGGGGTCCCTGCCTGACTTGGGCAGCACCACTAAGAGAACCTCTGCTAGCAAGGCCAGTAGCCTGGCCAGCTGATGCACCTCCTAATACATTGCCAGCAAATTGGGTGCCAGTGTGGCTCTATACAGCGCATAGAATTCCACCGGGAGCACATCTGTGCCTGGGACATATTGCTGCCTGTATCTCTGAAAGCTGTAAAGGGAGTTCCAGTTCCTGCAGCTGTAGGGTTTTAAGTCAGGGGAGAGCAACCTCAGCAATGAAAGTTCGTAGGTTGTCTGGGGCCGAGTCTGTGGAGGGGGGGGGGGAATTACAACATTTCGTAGTACTGGGCAAAGACCTCACAGATCAAAGGGTGAGGTTGTGAACTCCCAGGCGGCGAAGTGCGGATCGCCCCTATGATAGTCCGAGGAATCTCAGATCGCAGCAGCCATGCCAGCTTGCGGTCCAGTTTGTTTCCATCCACCTGCTGCCAATCAAAATGCTGAAGGTGGCGCGTCTCCTTCCTATATTGACTGCGCAAGTCTCGCAACTGCGCCTACATCTTGGTTGAAGTCACCACCTCCAGTTCCGTGGCTCAAAGCTGTGCCTCAAGAGACAAAACGCTATGCAGAAGGGATGTCCTCTCCCTCCACGACATCTTAATGCAATGCCCCCTCACAAACAATTTCATAGCATCCCACTCAGTGCTCTTGGAATACTGATGCAAATGGGCACTGACACTCTCCCTATACGCTGCATCTAAAAGAGTCTCAGTTTGTAAGCGGTATCGGTGCTCTGTCTACCCCCCAGCGAATGCATACCCTAAGTGGTCTGTGGTCTGACAGTGTCCTCCCCAGATATTCTGAGCTCTGCACCTAAGGCCAGAGCTCAGCATTACAGAAGATATAACCCAACCTAGTGTGTACCCGATGACCCAGTGCGTAGTACGAGTATTCTGCATCTCCTGGGTGTCCTAAGCACCACACATCATGTAATTGTGACATGTCCATCCCCTGTCTGAAATGTTTAGTTGCCTGTAAGCCATGTGTCCCAGTCAAGGGAGGTATTAACTGATCTAGGTCCGTACAGTGCACGCAAATAAAATCCCCGTCCCAAATACTAGGTGCCTGAAGATCCCTGAGTAGGGCCAGGGATAATAACCATAAGAAGTCTCCCGGAAATGTTTTTTAAAGCAAAACTATCGATTAGAATCCGGAGACCGCCAGCAAGCCCTCACCCCAACACCAGCTATACGCAGAACGACAAACTTATTTGTTGGAAGACGTTTTGTTACAAATTTTGTCATGATATTTTATCACACATATCTGAACCATAAATCACTTCAAGTAAACTTCAGTCATATTTACAAAACATAAATCACATCCATAAGATGTATTCGGTAACCATAAATCATTTACTTATGACAGGATCCCTTCCTGTCCTGAACCACTATTGGACCACACAAGTGAACCATACCTCACCTGTATCCCTAGGATGGGCGGTTGCCCTGACTACACTGTTGCTTGTCCACACGCTCAGGGCTACGCCCCCCTCCAAACACCAATCTGCCTAGGGTTGTAACGGGGTGGCCAGGAGTGGTAGCCCCATGCCCCCCCTGCCCAGCGATCTGGGCTTCCTACCCCTTAATCTGGTGTGTACATCCGCAGGTTGGCTCAGGACTTCAGGATCCTATCTCTGGTGTTCTCCCGGGCCCTAGCCTTGGGGACCCCTCTGTTACTTCTGGTTACTTTAATACCTCACTTTCCGCCACGAGGGCGACTAGGACCCCAAAGGTCCTTCGCCCTCCCCACCCGCAAACAGGCTGCAAGCGAAAAACCACATGTCGGAAATTAACTGGTCATTACTTGCGTCAGAAAAGTGGACCATATCCTTGTGAAACATGCTAGGGCCCTTCAAAAGTCTGTGGGGAATGTTCCATAATCGCCCCGGGCCTGGGCATAGTCTGGCCATTTCTGCATTGTGTCTACGCACCAAGACATTGATTGTTCTTGATTTCATTCCTGGGCCCCACTTGCGGCGAGGCACCATGTGAGACCAAGCAACAGCCGTGTTCAGGTATTGTTTTGCTAACTTCGTGATTTCCAGAAATATCGTTTCTCTCAGTGCCTTGCAGCCCATGTGCACCAAATCATTGCCTTCTAGGTGAATAATGATGAGATCCGGGAACTGGAGTCCCTCGAATCCTTTGGCTAATGCAACGAGTTGTTGAAGCTGTGCGATTCCTATTCCGCCAACCCCGCACCATCGGAAAGCCACGCCTTGACCTGCCGCCGGATTCGGCTCACGGAGCTGTTGTACCCTGTAGGCTGCCCGTCGAACAAACGAATGCCCCAAGACCCATACCACATGTGGTGTCTTTGAACTAAAATGAAAGGAAAATTGCATGAGGAGACCATACTTAAGTAACCAGCTTAAAGAGGAAGTATTGATTAGACCAATTCAGGCCTAATGTACCGTTTATAACAATTAGATGACCAGCGACCAATGCACTTCACCTCTGTCACTGGCAACCCAGCGCTGGCTGCTAACGTAGCTGCCCCAATCTGGAATGAATGGGGGGAGTATCCCAGTGGGTCCACCCCAATTGCCCTAAGCGATACCTTGAAAACCTCAGAGAATTGGTAGCGAGATAGACATTCCCCGTTAGCGTGAATAAACAATGCAGTAGACTCTGCAGGCGGCCGGACAGACAGGTAGGCTCTTACTAGTCTCACAGGGCAGAGGGGGGACCTGTTACCCGTGCTGAGTGCGATGCGAGCCCCGTTTTTAAGCTGGTCCTTTTTTGACTTACGCAGCACTATTGTTAAAAACTTTGGACTGACCAGCACGTCTACTCGCTGCAGCTCCCCTGCGTGATCGCTCCTGGAAGAGCCCACTAGTTCCCCGATGCGGAATGCACCGTAAAAGGCTACCCCGAATGCTGCTGCAAATAAAGCTGGCTCAAACGGAGAGGAGCACACCTCCCGCTTAATGATAAAGGTGTTTACTGAGACTCCATGTTCCTGAGTCTAGTGCAAAAACAGATCGCAGCCAGGTAAGCTTTCGCGCAAGAAACTGGTCTACCACTTTCCCTCAAATGCTGTAAAAAAGGCACATATAGCTGCTTTGGAAAACAAGCCAGAAATTTTTTGTGACTTCAAGAACAGCCTGTACTGGTGAAGAGCTCTCTCATATGCCCCTTTGGTACGTGCTTCCAGAGATGTTGCTACTAAGACTGGGAGGGTGGGACACCAATCTTCCACAGAGATGCTGGGAACTCCATCATCTTCCCCGCCGCCTGGGGGTGAAACCACAGAAAGTCCTGCATCAATGAGCAAGATAGGGCATCAGCGGCATTGTTATATACCCCCGGTACATGTTTAGCTCGAAATGTAATGTTGCATTTTAAGCAGGTTAAAATCAAGTGTTTAAGGAGGCGGAGCACCAATCGGCATGTAGCCCTTTGTCTATTGATTGTCTCCACCACAGCCATGTTATCGGACCAGAAGATTACTGACCTATCCTTGAATTTCTCAACCCAAATGGTGACCACGACAATGATAGGGAACAGTTCCAAAAAGGCTATATTCTTTGTGATGTTCTTGTTAACCCAGTCCGTTGGCCAATCTGCCCTGCACCATAAGGGCCCCAAAATTGCACCAAAACCCATGTTGCCTGCTGCGTCCGTAAATAACCCTAAAGTGGGGCTTGAGACCGCCGGATGAGGCCAAATTACTACCCCGTTAAAATCCTGCAGAAAAACCTCCCACAACCTTAAGTCATTCTTGACTTCAACAAACAACCGGGTGTGATGGCGCTTCTCGGACAAACCAGCCATTGATCTAGCGATGGACCTTGAAAAAGGGCGAGCCATGGGAATCATTTTTAGAGCGAAATTCAGTTGTCCCACCAGAACCTGCAACTGGTGCAGGGTGACTTTTTTTCTGAGATAACACAACTTTAATGGAATCCATGAATAACCGCAGCTTATCCATAGGCAGGCGACACTCCCCAGCCACAGAGTCAATCTCAATGAAAGTAATGCATGTGGCGGGCCCTTCTGTTTTGTCAGGAACCAGCGGAACCCCAAAGTCCTTAAACATAGCGATCAAGGCCTGGAGAGCCCACCCGTACTTACCCAACCTAGGAGGGCCCAATACCAAAAAATCATCCAATAATGTATCACATCCAGGAGCCCGGAGCGGGTTGCAGAAAGGTGCTAAACTGCTCAAAATAACTGCATGACACACTACAACCCATGGGCATGCACTTATCATAGAAGTACTCTCCCTGGAATTGTAAACCTAGTAGATGGTAATCTTCAGGATGAACAGGGAGAAGTCTGAAGGCTGATTCTATGTCTGTTTTTGCTATCAAAGCACCATGGCCCAAGGCCCTTAACTTTCCCAAGGCCTGGTCGACAGTCGTATAGCGGACCGAGCAAAGCTGGGGATTGATAGCCTCATTCACAGATGCTCCCCGAGGAGCAGACAGATTATGAATTAACCTGAACTGGCCAGGCTCCTTCTTAGGAACAACCCCCAAAGGAGAACAAATAAAACCTTCTAAAGGCCGGAAAGGGAAAGGGCCTGCCAATCTACCCAAGGTGCGTTCTTTTAATAACTTTCTTGCCACCACTCCCGGGTTCCTTAATGCAGATACTAAATTCCTGCAATAGTCAACTGGAGGTACACTGGTGGCAGGAATTCTAAAACCAAAGGAAAAACCATGTGCTAGTAATTCACAGGATAAGCCAGTGACCACGGGAGCAGTGCGTCAATCTTAATGGGAGATGGCAAAGGAGATTTAATTACTGGGCTTATTCCCATCTCTGCCTTTCTCTTTGGATTTTTTGATGCACTTAAACTCTGGTTGAGAGGGATGCCCACAAAAGGAACAGATGTGTCTGAATTTGCAAGACCCAGCGGGGCGCGAACATGTCTTCCTATTGAATGCCCAGCATTGACCCTTTCTTCTCGCTTGAGTATTGTGAACGAAAGGGCTGCCTCCCAGGTAATTTTCGGTTTACGCATTCTAACCAGACGTTTACCTCCGTCTGGTCCCACCCAATGGATGGGTCTTCTACCTTTGCCCAATGGAAATCCCTGTTGTATTCCAACCAGGAGGTACCTCCATAAATGTGGTGTGCCTTCAATATTTTGTTTGAATAACAAATCATGGCAATACCCAAATCAGGTTTCTTTTCCAGCATCACTGACATAAATACATTGAAACCAAACAACTAATTAGTAATGTTCTCCTCCACCCTGGATTTGTTTGTCCTCAGATGAAGACGCTTTGACTT
Source organism: Pleurodeles waltl (assembly GCF_031143425.1). Lineage (NCBI taxonomy): Eukaryota > Metazoa > Chordata > Amphibia > Caudata > Salamandridae > Pleurodeles > Pleurodeles waltl. The sequence continues at coordinate 149,767,759 of NC_090445.1, read as the reverse complement.
CTTTGTCTTTGCTCTCTACCTCCCTCCTTTTTACCCTGATAAGAGAAAAAATTTCGACAAATTCCCCTTTCCAAATCTTTTCTTTTACTTCAGCACTCACATGTGCTGCAAGCTTACCTGGTCTTGACAGCAGTGCGTTAATGCCTGACCCCTCCGTTGACGAATGATCTTTTGCTGAAGCGTTGTTAGTCTCATTCAACCTATTTTTATCTAAAGGGGTAGCAGAAGTGACACTCAGGCTACCAGCCGCCACCTGCAATGGTATAACACTACGTGCCGTTGACAACGCATCTACCTGGCGTTTCAGCTCTGCCACTGAATTCTGCAAAGAATCATTCGAAATCCAAGGAGTTGTAGGTGGGGGGGGTTTCTGGCTGGGACATTAATAGTTGCTAGTAACCTAGACACCGCCAACAAGGCTTGGGTGGTCGGGTCCTTCGCCTGCGTGGCCTGCGTGGGTACCTGAGGGGTAGGGGATACTAGGGATAGTGCTGCTGGCGCTGGAGTCATTGGCAGGGATGATGGTGGGACTACTGGCCCTAGTGAAGGCGCAGACAGGGAGGCCGGGTCCTGCGCCTGCGTGGCCTCCGTGGGTACCTGAGGGGTAGGGCATACTAAGGATAGTGCTGCTGGAGTCATTGGCAAGGATGATGGTGGGACTACCTGCCCTAGTGAAGGCGCAGACAGGGAGGCCAACGATTTACGTATATCAGCTAACACGTCAGCCACCCCCTGTCCCGGTGTCGTGATCGCATTTTCACCCCCCACATGATGTTCAGATGCCGTTCTCGAGGAGATAACCAAAGTCTCGGGCATAGGAGACTGCTCAGGGGAAGAAACAACTGTAGGTGAGGACTGTGGGGCTGGAGCCCTCCCTTTATTCCTGCGCTTTACTGGGGGAAACGCAGCGCGTGGAGCTACATGAGACCACCTAGGACGACTACTACTAGCCCCATTGTCATCATTATCAGACGCTGCAACGCCACTGTGTGAATCACCATTACCTAATTTCGCGAGAACCAGCTTTAAAAACTGGGATAATTCTGGGTCCCTCCCCTTTCTTTTACCTGTACTAGCCCTGTTGGACGGCATGGCTAAGAAAACTATTAACACCTACAGCCATGATTAAAAATCAGGTTTTTTTTTATTACTCTTCCACGACTAGTTACCCCGGGCTAGCACAGAATACCCTGTAAAACAGTGCCCTCTATTAACACATAAGCAGTTGGTGGAGTTGCTGAGGACACCTTACCAAACCATAACAATGTATACAAAACTCATTAGTTCTTTTCCTGTAATTGAAACACCCAACCTTTAACAAAGTTAATCATCAAAACCAAACATTATGCTCAGGAGTCATTACAAAAAACAAGAATCCAGAATAAAATTAATGTTGCACAACTTCTAAACAGTAATAGCAGCAACAAAAAATTCACAAGTGGTAACACACACAGTTCCTTGGTGATTCTTGTGTTACAACAAAAAGCTGAGCCCTCTAAATCTTGATACTAAATTACCCAATCCAGAGCGTTAAGGAAAAAAGGGGGACAACAAGCCAAGTATATCAACACGCTACAATAAGTAGCCTAGAGGGCCGTGCGTCTCTCGTTAATGCCTGGTGTGCTGGTGGCAACATTTTATGAGGTGCCATGCAATTAAACAAAGGATTTACTGCACCCAGAAGGAAAAGAAATGCAGGTAACTACCGGGACCCAACGCACTTGCTCTATTAAATTACAATCCCGGCGCGACACCGGATTAACAAAGAACACAGCCGCAATCCGCAAATATTAAAAAACAGAACCAAACCGGTATCCGATCTGTGCCACCAGCCACCGCTCCCCACTTACGCGCAGCATCCTCCGAAACCTGATCCTCTGGCTCCTCTGCCGCTCCCGACGATGACGGGAGTCCAAGCGGCTCACGAAGGGAACTCAGGACACAACTGCGCACCGTCCGCCAGTCCAGCCACCACGATGCAAGAAGGCTGAGCCTTGGGGGGGGGGGGGGGGGGGGGGCGCTTATGTAGCCCCCCACCAGCACGCGGTGGCTGGAACCGGACGGCGGCTGACGCAGCCGAAATGTTCCAATCCCTAGACTTCTGCCCCACACCTCGCGAGGCGTGGGGGCTGAAGTAAGAGGCCAGCCTATCGCACAACTAGTGCGAAGGGGTTCTTGGGCCTCGGCGGCCCCGTTTCCTAAGGGGCCGCACCCCCCCATCTTGGGGGGCGCTTTTCCCAATGCATGCCTATCCAGTGCCCCCTACAGTAGTATAAACTGGCCCTCAGGGTTCACCAGTGTCATATGCCGTACGAAAGGTACTCCCGGTGCTATCCAGAGCAGGGCCCCCCTGGCAAAGGCAGAATACCTAGTACCGAACACCTGCCCACTTCAGCCTCTGGATGGCTTTTCAAGCTCAGAGGCAGTAAGATGCGTCTCCTGCAGGCAGGCAATGTGTATGTGTCTACGTCTGAGGTAAGCACCATATTCCTAAATATATGAGTAACAATTGTACAATATGATATAGTACCGTATGCTAATTTATAGCGAACCGATTGCCCATTGAAATCATGTCTTGGAACAGAGTATGAAAATAAATCCCCAGAAATAACCACTGAACAGCGACCTCAGACTCCTGCTTGGAGAACAGCCAAGTATTTATAGCTTTTCACAATTTACTACATAATGGTTCTTTTTAAAGGCAGGTCTGATAGGGAGCTCATGAATTCATCTAACACTCATAATTTAAAACAGTGCCCGTAATGTATTATTCATACACCGCTCAAAAAGCTTTTACATTCCCATCAAAAAGGCTTAGCTGATCGAGCAGGCCTGGGGAAAAACGTCTGATGTCACGAAGAAGTTACTAAAATATACTTTGTAAAGCACAATTGCACCAATGGAGAAAATGGACTGATGACCATGTTCTTTCGTAGGATGGCAAATCTTGACGGACTGCACCCTTGCCTCGAGTTCCCCATAGCAAGCCGTAGTGTGTTCCCCCCGCGTCAGCACACACCACAATCAAGCGAGTGCACTGAGACGCTTGTGCAGTGAGACCGAATGTGGTGCTCGGACGAAGGAGGGGAGCAACACATGCACCCATCTTTTGAAGAGAGTGACTGTGATCTCACCTGGGTGTAGAGGGCTAACAGTGGTGGCAGCGAAGAGGTTATAATTGCAGTAGAGGGCTTGTACCTGCTGCCTGCCATTGAGAGGGCCCACTGGCCTCTTCCATGTTTTTACATTAGTCTGCTAGTCCCCTACACATGTGCACTTCGCCCATCCGAGGGGGACATAGATATCGCATGATTGCACTTGTCTGCAGGACTCGAGAAAATGCTCATGAAGAGGTGTCTCTCTAGGGTCAGTTACCTTCGCACCTCAGTGGGAGCGAGGAGCTGCTGCAAAGGTGTGATCAGGACCCATTGCTAGAAAGAATGTCTACCTTTAGTGATGCTACTAAGAGGAATGTGAACAATGTTCATGGGAGCCTTTCACACCGAGGAGAGTACCAGCCCTAAAGCTTTTAATGGATTAAGGGCCAGATGTACGCCCACATGTTTTGCGACTCGCAATTTACGACTTGCAAAACCAAATGTACAACCGCGTCAATGATACCGTTTGCAATTCTTAATGGGATCGCAAATCACCTACCTCATCAATACTCTTGAGGTAGGTCGCAATTAGCAACCCCATTGTGGGAATGGCCACAGGGATGGTGGCTTGCTTGGGACAGCAAACTACCATGTCTGTGACTGTTTTTTAAATAAAGCTGTTTTTTTTTTTTTTTTTATTCAGCCCAACTTCCTTAAAGGAAAATGGGATGGATTTCAAAAATGAAAAGCTTTCTTTTCATTTTTTCAGCGTAGGCAGTGGTCTGTGGGACCAATGCCTGATCTGAAAAAATATTTTCGCTTTCATTCACAAAGGGGAAGGGGGCCAGTAGGGACCCCTTTCTGTTTGCGAATGGGTTAACACCAATTTGAAATTGGTGTTAAGTGTGATTGATTTGCCACCGCATTCATGGTCACAAAACAATCATACATCCCCCTGCGAATCGCAATTAGGAAGGGGCGGCCTCGGGATGCCCCTTCCCAAGTGCGAGTCACAATCCCTAGTTTTGCGAGTCGGTAATTGCGTACCTCCTCACAAAATAGGGGTGGTACATCGCCGTTTGAGACCTAAGTGATTTGCCCAAAATCACAAGATGTCGAGCCGACGCAGACTCGAACCTGATGGCCCAGCTCCAACTCTAGGCGCTACACCACATGCAGTCTTGTGCATGCTCACAACTGTCCCAGATGTGCACAGTTTGGTAGCGGGAGTACTACTGGCATCTGTGCACCGGTGTGTGTACACACAGGCTCACGCACCTCTCCCCACCACCCTCCCACCAGTAGTTCATACACCTGATACAGCCTATCTAGACCTAATGGCCTTCTTTAATGCGTGACATTTCACGGTGATTTTGACATTTCGCATCATTCCCCCACACCCCTTAAAAAAGGGAATGCGAAAGATGAATCTTGGTGGTTTGTTTCACACCAAAAGCTCCTGCGCTAAAAAAAAAACGCAAATGCCTGGCGACCACTGCGCGCATGCGTAGAGTGAGAGTGACCTGTTCGCCCAACACGCACTGAGCTGGCACATATTCTGTTAAATTCGGTCGCTAATTTGCCTTCACAGAGTTTGTGAAGCGTGGCTGGTTTGCCTGACAACTTGGTGGGTAAACCTCGCCCTTCGTGACTGTGTCCATCTGGACGAGAGCGGCCGGCCCCGACCCAGAGTGGCTCTTCCTGCTGTTCTGGAGCCCCCCCGAAGGATGCGCCACTCTGGTTCTGACAGGCAGGTCCCAGGGGAGGCCTGTCATGTCAGTGCGCGCCAGCAGGAGCACTTCAGTGGGGCTGACAGTTCTTCACAGCGGGAAAAGAAGCAGGCTTGCTGCCTTCATATAATGAATGTGAGGTGGAAGGAAAAAGAGCTGATGCCTAGATTGAGCTATCAGTGCTTAATTTGAACCGGTGGTTTCCGGGGCACCGGAACGTATTTTTGAAGGTCGGTACTTATTTTTGTGCCTCAAGCATTTGCTGCGGGGGAAATACACGTCTGGAAAAGACGGAGGAAAAGAAAAACGAAAGGGAGAAAGCAGAAAGCTGCCAGAGTGAGCTGAAGGGGTAGGGGGTGGCTGTAAATGGATTCAAGAGGCCCAATATGACTTTAGGATTACGCTGCCTCAGTAGTCCTTACTGGCACATTAAAGTGCAGCAACCGCGTGTTCCAGAGGAAAGCTCTGGGCACGGCACGTTTTTATTTACAAATTAAGCACTGAGATAAGTACGTTAGTTGCTACCTTGAGGTGCTGCTATTAATAGTAAAGGAGGTGTAGTAGCAACCAGATACAATTTTGGGTTGAGTAAGGGGACACATTTCCTTGTTGCCACAGGACACGAGCCCTCCAAGGCGCGTCCTCAAGCAATATGGACCCGAATATATTCAGTCAGCAATCACCCTACACATAATCACTCCCGGCTTTCCGGCTTCCACGCAGCATTGCTGAGGAAAAGAACTCTAGGGGCTATATTACAGCGCCCCGTTATTTCCTGTGCCTAGTACCACACTGGGTATTACTACATCAAATCGAAGTTCACTCTTCAGGACAGGGAAGTGTAACAAATAGGGTTATTGGTTGTGCAGAGTGAGTGGCCTGTGCAAGTAGAAGATCCACAATTGTCTCCTCAGCGGGAACCAAGCATCCCATTCTCACGGCAGCCAAACCTAGCAGTCCAAGGCCTGCTCAGGAAAGGTGGTGTCTCTCCCTCCCCCTCTCTCTCCTAAATGGATTTATGTTTCTTGGGCATAACTAAGTTTTGCATATAGATATTCGATGGCTCTGATGACAATCATTAATACTGTGAGCAGCACCTAAAAGGCAATGTCAACCTATACGTTCTGTCAATTGCAAAAGGACAGTCTCACAAAAAACATGTCATTTCAATTCTATAGTTCATTCCTTTCGGTTGCAAAGTATCCAGGCACTTAATCCAATATATCTCTCTTTGGAGTTGTTTTTTAGTCATGTCCATGCCTTGTGTGCCCTCCACAATCTCCAGTATCTGAAAGTGCAGTTGCATGAATTTTGTTTGTTTTCATTAAAGTGTGCTGCTACAATAAACTTACTGGTGGGGTTGCTAATGATGCTTTCATACTGTGAGATTCTAATCTTCCCCGTTTTTTCTTTACATTATTATAGATATGAATACATTTGTCGATTTCTCCCAGTTGGTGGACCTGAGAGGTCTGAAATGCATTGGGGTCACATAACAAATTGACCAGGATGCATTATTCGAGGATACTGGGCCTGATTTAGATCTTGGTGGAGGGGAATATCCTTGGGAGATCATAATACGGCAAACGGGATATCCGTCCCGTTTGTGATGGGGTATTCCCTCTGCAGAGATTCAAATCAGGCCCATTGTCATGATTAATTTATTTGGATGAATTGCACATTTGAATTAGTCACAGATGTGAAATCATAAAGAAAAAGATGACTTTAAGTTGAATGAGTTAAAATGTTGAAACTGAACGCGTGATCAAGTGTGGATGTAATTACTGAAGCAAACAAAAGCACTTGAATGGCTGTGCACCTTGGGACTGCACTCACATGAGCACAACCGATTGAAGGACATGCCAAGGTAGCATGGCTTTACAGTGGGAGAATTGTTTGTTGAATAAGATTAAAAGTGTAAAAGGTATGCAGAAAGAGGTTGGATCTTTCGTATTCTGCATCTTTCTTGTACCACGTTAAGCCAAATAGCAGAGGCTCTCCCAACTCGGGGGAACCGTACATATGGCGGCAAGTCCTCGTCCGAACAAGGGTCATGGCGTGAGCCGCCGCAACCTTTGGTTCAGGTCACAGTGGGATTCGCTGGCTGGGACACGACTCTGGAAGCACTGGAGTGCTACCCATATAACAGTGGTCTCCAAACTTTTGAATGCCGCGCCCCCCAGTTGAAAAATAAAAATCATTGCCCCCCTCGGAATTTTCCACAATTGTTTTATAAAGATGGCAATGTTTAAATATGTCTAGACCTACTTAAACATTGCAGTTAAGTACTGTTACCTTTTAAAAAATGTAATAACACACTTTTGCTTAAAACAAAGGCATGTTATCTGTATAATGCTTATTTTGGCCAGTGTCTGCCCCCCCCCCCATCACTTGAGGCGGGGGCCCGCTCCCCAATTTGAAGACCTCTGCCATATAAGGTCCCACTAGCCGCCTTGAAGGACACCAGATCAGGAGCTCTGACTCCTCGCGATCCCCCGCAGCTTGTTTTCTGTTTTTTTCTCTATTCTCCACTTTTGATTGCAGGCCTGGCATGCTCTGCTGCAAACTCCGCAACCAAAGCACCCAGCAAGTGCCTCTGGGAGCTGCACGGGCTTGGGCTTCTCACCCAACCCGAGGTACATTTTGTGCTTTCCTGAACATAGTGGCGGATTCGGTGGGTACTGGTCTCTGGAGGTGAGGGGTCATGTGTGGTTTTGGGATAAAGCCTGATTAAGTGGTGACCTTCTCGTGCAGGGGTTTTGAGCTTGTGAAAATTGGTGTTGTTTGCTTGGCATTTGGAGTGAGGCAAGGTTGGACACAGCATCTTTGGTTCTTTGGCCGTGGCATTCAGTTTCAGGGGCCCATTTGTGCTGTGCACTGCAGGTTAGGGTTTGAACTTGGTGGTAGCAAGTGAGTTTTTCGTGCAAGTTTTTGCACATTTACCTAGCTCCAGAAGAGGTGTTATTGCCCAGGTTTGGGGCTTTATTTTGGGCTGGTTCCTGCAGGCGGGCTCTTGTTGGACTCTTATGGTTTGGCATACTGATTTTCCACTACAGGCAGTGGTAGAGGCTTTGTGGGCAGTGTTTTGTCTGGTGTAAGTCTAGGACCAGTTGTAGGGCATCGGTGGTGGCACAAAAAAGGGCTCCAGACGTGCACGGACAAAGGTCAATATGGAGGCGTTGATGCACTGGATGAGATTGTAGCCCTTTTGCCCCTGCATGTCCGTGGGGGCCACTCTAGTGAACCGGAGGCTCTGACGGAGAGGCCTAGGAGACCGGGAATTGCACCCAGGGCGGCATTTCCACCGGTTAAGAAGTTGGGTAAAAGTCAAGGAACCACTAGGGATGTAATTGCAATGCCTGGGGCCCCTTGCAGGCACCACCAGTGCCCAACGCCGACAAAGAGGTTTCTGCTGTGATGGTACCAGTGGCAAGTGGTAGCATTGTCCAAAACAGAAACAGTTGCGTGGCTATTTGGGTTACACCGGCAGGGAATGTTAGTCAGCCTGATTTGGTTACTAATTTAATAAGTGTTTTGCCTTGGCCCTCTCAGGTTAGGATGTTGTCCTCTCCCATAATGGGTGGCGCTTTAGGCAGTGTGGTCAAGGGTGATAACTTTGAGAGGGCAAGGAGTTTGGTGGCCCACCTTGATGGGATAGGTGGACAGGGTGCGCAGGTGCAGGCAGGCGTCGCGCCTGTGACAGGGGCCAGTGGGGCACCGCATGTTGGTCCAGCGACACAGGCGGCACAGGAGAGTACAAGTCTTGGACCCTCACTTGCCAGCTGTGTGCCCCTGCGGTACCAGCAGTGGGGGGGCTCCACTCCCGTCTCATAAAGCTGCTATAACAGGTATGGGGGCATCATCTTTACCGAGCAGTGGGCTGGGGATGTCCATTCTGAACATGATCAGTTGGCCAGGCATGTCCCATTGGATATAAAGGAAAATATTTGGAAAGGGAATTATGTCGATATGTGTGAACTGATTGTGGATAAGCCCGAAAGGGATGTGGTCCTGCGGTGCAAGAAGTGCTCCCATTCTAGGGATTGCTGTCATTGACCTTACCAATAGAGTGTAGAGGAGACATTACAGAACTGGGTGAAAGGATTCATAATTTTCCACGCTTTCATAGCAAGGTGTTTGCCGAACAAGGGGTGCCATCAGCATGCTACCAGAACGGAATAGTACGTGCACTTGATGAGTTTGGTGGCACGGCATGGAGGGATTACGCCAAGGAGTTTGGAAGAATTAAGGCCAATAGGCCTACGCTGGCATGGGATCAGATGGACAGGAACACCTGGTTATGCCCGGAAGCAGATTTCATGACGGGGGCTATAAGGGGAGTCCCAAGGACCCCGCAACATCAGCTGGCTTCCTGGACGCCCTACACTTTGGGTGTGGAAGCTGGCTGCATCCTCTTCTGCTCCGCCGTGTGGGAGCAGCATTTGTCCCTTGCTCCCACCCACGGCAGCAACTTCATTGTCCCCTGCCTGCCAAGAGCATGGACAGAGTGGCTCCACCCCCCCTACTTGCCCCCATAAGGGCACAGGGATAGGCCACGCATCCGGCCTTACCAGCACTTCATGTTCCAGGCGATGGGGTCCCTAGACCAGTAAATGAACAATGGACCAGCCCTCTGGGAAATGGGGGGCCCAAAAATGGGAATGTGTGCTCTGGGAGGGGGGATCCATGCCTGTCCCTCGCTCCATAAAAAGCACTAAAGCCACTTTTGTGCCATTCCCTGAACAATAGGCACTTGCCCACCCTGGAGGTTTCCTTGGAACTTGCGGCGAAGCACCACTCCATCGCTTGAGCAAGGTCAAAGGTCAAATCTTTTCGTCATCCATATCTTGTGTCCTGTTGGGCCAATTTTGACAATATTGGGCAATCTCACTTTCCTTCCTCTTCTTGTGTTTGTCCCTCGATGGAGAATCGTCCCATTACTGTGCCATTAAACTGCTCACTTTTTTAGGCGCTACTGTTTTTATCTTTTTGGTTAAGCACGCACAAGACGGCATGTGTTTTCCAACTGTCTCCCTAGTGTGCTTCTCTTTCACTCTCCACGCTGCTTTCTCACCCATGTGCTTCTCCTCCACCAATCTCCATGTTGCTCTCTCTTTCTCACCTATTTGCTTTTCTTACCTGCCCTCTGCGCACCACGTTGCTCTTCCTCTTGCCCGTTTGTTCCCTCATGACCTCTGTGTTGCTTCCTTTAACCCCCACCCTCCTTATTGCTTCTGGTCTTCTGTATTGCTTCAACCCCCAACAGCCCCACGTCCATGTTGCTTCTCCCCTACCCGCTTTCAGACATTTTTATCTTTTATATTTGCTTATCTGAGTTGGATCGGTAAATAAGAACAAAGTGTCTGTGTCTTTGTAGGCACGCGCATGTGCATCTACAAAATGACGCAAAAGGCTTTTTTTCCTATTTACCCATGCTGCACAGGATCAGGGATGCCGTACAGCATGACTGACAGGCCCCAAAGGGAAGACCTATTGGTTTTGCCAATGCTTGTTACTGTAATGACAATAATGAAACATGACAACAAGTTGCTGCATAAAGTAAACTGCTAATCAGGACACTGCCTACCGTCTGCTCCAGCCACTGCTTTTTGTACCTCTAAGGCCAGAGGTCGCAAGGGAGGTACACCGAGTTACAAGGACAGTGCCAAGGCTAGCAGTGCTACCTCTGGCGACCCCTAAATGACCTCCATGTTTTCGCGTGGACGTCATTGCTGTAAAACTTTGGAAAATGGCCGAAGCTGTAATGTTTACCATTGACCATCATTGAGGTCGATAAAAAAACCTTGAAACTTCTGTCGTCTCTAATCCCGCCCAGTCCTTGGAAAGGTGGAGCAGAAGCGAAGTGATGGAGAAGAAAAGATATCGGACACGGTCGGCCAGAGACATTACTCCAAATCTCCAGCTTGCTGGTCACATTGCTTACTTGTGAGGATGTGCTGACGTATTCAGAGCTGGGTGAGGCATGTTGCATGGGCGAGGCGCGGTGCATTTTTCTCACTTGTATATATTGCTGACTATGCAGAAGCTGCGCCACAGTCCTGAAGAGATGCTGACAGTAAATTGACAACCTAACAAATGAACACTCTGTGCAACTTAAACATTGAATCTGAATAGGCAAGAGCCAAGAAAAGTAAAACCAGTGGGAAATCTAGTGACAATTATACAACCTTAAGCAGTTGGGAGCTGCAGTAAGCAGAAAATGTAAGTTTAAGTGCCAAGGAGGAGGGTAAGCGTAGAAGACGTCTTGCATATAAAGTGCCCTAAACAAAGAAGCAAACATGCCCACCAAGTAAAAAGGCACGTGAGTGCCATATAAATAAAAACACACCGGTTTAATGTGAATCAGACTGCAAACTGTCTCCCCGTCACTGCCTGATACTGCTCCCTTACTAGAAGTCTTACTGAAATGAAGGTGTTTGTGGAAGACCATGTGGCTGCTCTACAAATGTCCATGAGTAGGAGGCCTCCCGTAGCAACTGGAAAACCACTTGGTGCAACACAACTACTCTAACGGTGGCAACAACACACCTGCCGAAAGGTACGCTTCTGCAACCACAACAGTAATTCACCTGCTTATTGTTGCTGGAGAGGGCATTAACTCTCCTTTTGCACCAACCCTAAAACGTCAAGCGATGTTTAAGGAAGTAGAAAGTCTACTGAAGGGTTTAGATATATGTCAACCACTCATCTCCCTAAAACCCAGCATATGCTCCTACCTCCCTGCTGCCTGATCAGAACCAAAGACTGGTAGAAGAATTTCTTTCCCTCTTAGGAAGAAATGGTGGCCTAGCTCTAGACCTCAAGGAGTCTAATAATGTTCTAATGGCGGGGGAATATTTCAGAGATCTAGGGCCTCATTTACAAGGATTGACGCATGGCTGCGTTGTGGCAGTGATGCATCAAACAAAGTTGTGCTCTGTCAAAACAGGTTATGACGCCATTGATGCGTCATATTAGCAATACAAGGCACCATGGTGCAAGGACCGAGGGGTGCGTCTGAAATACTGATGCATCAGTGGAAACTCTGCCGCAACACATCAGCCTCAAAAGTGGCACATAGCTGAAGTTGGCCTCACAACTGACACAACTGCAGCGATGCGTAGAAAATCAGAGACAATGCAGCAGTTCAGACTGACGCAAGTAGCCTAATGTGTTGAGACCAATGTGAAAGACTGTAAAATGGTGGAATAGCACCTTGTATAATCTCAAATTGGTCCTGGTTATAGTGTAAGCACTGTAAGCAGTGTAAGCAGTATGGCTATGTGTTACATGACAGTCTACTTATGTGTATGTGGAGACCTGAGTATCTTTTTCATAGTGAGTTACAGTGTTATGTGAGTGAATACAAGTATAGGGTGTAATGTAAAGTGGCAATACATGTATGACCTACCTTATGTGTGTACTTACCTGATGTCCTCTGGAAAACGCTGGCCAGGACTTGGGGACCCCTTCTTCCATGGAGAAGTGACACTCCTGGCCTGTCCCTTATAAGTAGTGCACACCGTTGCATTGCCTTGCTTCAGTGGATGATGAAATCATAGGTGCTATAGGCCCAGCATGATGAAGGGGTCCTACAACATGATTGTCAGATTGTAGACCTACTATAACTAGTGAGTGTGTACAGTGCAGGCATATTCCAGTGTGTTAAGTGACTTCAGATGGTCAGATCCCTGTTACAAAGCCACTGTGTCAGTTCCTGCACCTGGTTTATGGATGTGCAGGAATTCTGACGGATCTGAGGCTTTGAGTCACACAATGAAAAACTCTTGATATCTCTGTGTCAGTAGTGAGTGGGTCTTTCAAACGGAACACCCACTTTCCATACATTAAAATCTGGTTGACTTAGCCGGTTCATGCGCAGGTGTTTTCTCACGGAGGCCTCAAAAAAGTGACACATCTGGCCAAATGCGTCACCTTGTAAATATGAGGCTACAATAGCGCCACCGGTGAAAAAAAAAACCACGATGCAACGGCGGTGCAAGCTCTTTGTAAACAAGCCCCCTAGTATCTTCTCAGCATCAAATCGAGGTTAGTACCACAAGGAAAAGTCAGTTGCAAGATAAGACATCAATGGACACCTCTTCCAATGGCTCATCAGGTGGGTGATTTTAAAGCCTGCAGGCCCCAAAGGAGGACTGCAAAATTGCAGGAAGAATTCAGAGTGAGAAACTGTTTCAATAATACAGGGACCAGAGGTTCAACGCCTCTAGCCGTCTCCCCCTCCCATAGTGATTGCAAAAGCTTTTCGCAGTCTAGATCACTTTTGCGTTAAGGCTGCTAACTTCCTATGAAATGCAGGATAGCGGAATCCCCTGCGTCACGCTTCCATAAGGATGAAACTCCAGTGTTTAGTTCTGGTATCCATCCTTCATTTGTCATATCACACTCAAAATTCCCTTAAGTCAGCTCCCCATCTGCCACCCGACAACCAAGTGAGATAATCATTCATGCAAAGAGGCTTGGGTTGGTGTAGCCCAGACCTCTGGGAGGATAATTTGTTTGCACAACAGGATTCGGTGCAATATGGTCTCACCAGCACTGAGTGGTCAACAACCATGGACAACCACCAAGGAACCCTTAGAAACAACCTGTAGATCAAAACCACTTCATGAAAGATCACTGGTGTAACGAAACATGGGGGGGCCCTCTTGCACAGTACATGGAGGCCCCCCTCCAGACTCGCTCAGGAGCTCTCAGGCCAGAGTACTGTGTTGAGGGGGCCCTCTGGAGCTCAACCCCCACCCCCGCACCGTGGAAGCTGCTGGGGCCTTTAGTACGCCACTATGAAAAATGAGAACATGTTTGTGCAGGAGACATTCTAATTCAACCAACAATATGTTCGAATGGTGAGGAGGAGACACCAAGCCCACATTATATACAGTGCGAACAGTCCCTGTTTGCGCAATGATGCAACTTTAAACGGGTGCCTGGGCACAGGCTCATACAATGTGCCCTAATATAGTTATTGTGATGTTCCCAGTGTGAGCATGACCTCATTCCTGCCCTGGGGCAGCGTATTAGTAAAAGCCGACAGTTTGAAACTGCCAGTCAAAGTTTCCCTGCGCAAGTGGACACCTGCCTGTATTTCAAAGAGGGGCAGAGATTCCCTGCAGGTGAGTGCAGTGAGTGACTAAACCTGCCTGCAGGGGAATGTCTTGGTGGTTCATAGGGCATCATTTTCTCCCTTTTAAGGCCTTCCCTCAGGAATGCACTGATTGTACACCACTTCTTTGTGGCACACAGTCAGTGCACCTCTCGAAAATTCCTTTGCCTCTATGCCTGCATCCGTAATATGGAACAGGCATATTTTTCTTACATTTTCATGGGACCAAGCCCCTATGCAAATAAGAAAAACTCCTTTGAGATTGCACGGGTGCATATGTTGCATCAGCATAATGTATATTACAGAAGGGTCCATGCAAAGCTTATCTGCCCCCTTCTATACCACCAAAGTGCCCCAGAGTAGGATGCAGGAGCACAGGCCCATTGCTCCTCAGGGAAGTTAGTTTATTAAGTTCCCAGGGGGCATAATGAGGTCTTGTAGCTGTTTTGGGCCCATTTGTCACACCTGAAGGGCCCGCTTAAGTCCTTTGTGCATCAAGTGGCCAAAAACAATCTGCAAGACTCTTTAACTACATACAGCGCCTCTTTACATTGATGAACTGGATCCAAATGCTAACCCCACGATCTGCACTGCATTGTTAGGGTTGAGGTCTCCCGCCACACGTGTGGATGTAAGCACCGCTCCCAACAACTTGATCACATCACAGGGATCACTTGCAATCACTACCTTCTTAAACACATGCCCCACACAGCTTGTGTGCACCACCAAACATGCAGAATTGTAGATTATCCATCCCACTGTATCTCACAACAAAACTGTTGCCACCGCGCTGTGTTGTGTTCTGCTGTGACACTACAGAAACGTACACTGTGTGTTGTGATGTTTGTAATGTACCAGGCAAGAGTTATACCCACTACATCGGCACCCACATCAACAGCCCTACTTGAATCAGAAGACACCAACAACAAATCATGTTGAACTAAAAATTGTTTCAAGTAAATTAAATGTGGGATTGCTGTTGCAAGGCGATGAATGCAGGAAAAAGGGGGATTTGAGGTGATGAGCGGCGAGGGTCAGTACAAATAAAAAAATGTCTAAAAACAATGCCTGAAACCAGGAAGGGATGCATAACTTTGAGGGAATAGTTTATAAAATATTATCCAATCACCCCCTACTGACTGACTAGACAACTTTACATACACATATGTATGAATATGCATATGTATGTTACCTACATTATACATTGACAGGCCTGCCAACTTAAGAAAGAACTTCCCCATGTGGGGGGCAGAGGGGAGGCGGGGTCTTGGATGGTGTGAGGCTTCATGCAGAGAACTGCCTGTGAGGACTTTCTGCCACCTGCACTCACCAATCACCAGGCCCCTCTCCCGCCACCCATAAAAAAAAACAAGAAAAAAAAGAGTCTGAGGCTGCCAACACACACCCTCATGGACATTGGCTGCTTAGAGCCTCCAAACACGAGCTGGAAACTCACATCACTCCCAGTGGTGGAACGAAACTGGAGGGGGCTCCCTTGCAAAGAATATGGAGCTCCCACCCCACCTCCGGACTCACTCTGGGATGTGCTGTGCTGAAGGGGGGCCCTGGAGCTCAGGAGCCCCCCGCACCGTGGGGGCTGCGGGGGCCTTTGTTATGCCAGTGATCACTACCACTGATTTTGGCTCTTCACTAGGGGAATCTGTGAAGAAAGCCAATATTGTGTGACACACAGTGGCATTGTGTGAGTTGGCAGGTCTGCACTGAGCAGGGTCCGACTCAACACATGAGATCGCAATGTATGACAAGTACTTTGGTACACTTAGCAATGTATAGAAAAATTACTCACCGTTGTGTTGGCTACTCACGCTCCTGCTGCTGAGCGTGGAGGCCTGTCCAGGTTTCACCTCCTCTGCAGCGGGGTAAGCTTGAGATGGCATTCGTGCATTGCTGAGTGGAGCTCCTGAGGATGTCCTTAATCCTGGCTATAAGGTGGATGTCCTTCCAGCGCTTTCAACCAACCTTTCTGGTGGCAATCTCTCATGTAGTGACTCTCTGTGATACTCTGACATTTCACCAGGTAAGTCTTCTGACTCAGCTGCATCTTGGCCCCAAATATAGCAAAGGGTACTTGTTGAGGACCTTCTTCTTTGAGCATTGCGAGGAAGGTGCAAAGTCAAAAGGTCAGCCACATGGAAGCACATGTCTTTCTGATGGCTTTGATGGCTCAGAAATCGACAATTTGGTTGTTGGGTATGCCGGTTGGCATAATACTGTACTCTATGCTAGCCACGATTGCTGTGTGTAGAATCTGAAAAGAGACAAAAACAAGTGACCAAACTGAGGTGAAGGTAGAAAGAGGCATCATATGTTGACAGGTCCCTGTGGAAAATGTAACTAGCTGCAAACCCACATCAACTGTGGCATTTGTAAACAAATATATGTAAGGCTATACCAACTATCTGATGTACATGTATGATCAAGTGGAGTAACAGAAAGCATATGAAAAACAGTTGAGGACTTCATATCACTTATTTCTTGCATTGGTTTAATACAAAATGAGTCATAAATTACCTTACGCATATTCCAACAGTCCAACCATGAATGTGCATTCATTAGCCATAGTTAGGTGTTGCCTCAGGGTCAAGCAAACAATCATGTCTCAGGACAGTATGCGTAGTTAGAAGAATGTTCCACATTTCATTATTGTCTCAACACTAGAACTAGACGTGGCATAGATGAAGTGTAAAGCTAAAAGTTGGTGGTGTATCCCAGCAGACCTTGACCTCTGGGCACTTGGCCAGCTCAGTGACCTGAATTAGGTTGAATTGATAGGTGTTGGTCCATGTTTATGCCTCATTGCATGCCAATGTTGTGCAACATGCAAGGATGATTTGGCACAGTACTTTGGGGTATACAGTAGCTATTCCATTCTCTATGATCAAGGTTTCTGAAGCATGGCGTGAGGATGCCAGATATTAATTCTATGATGTGGTGGTTTAGTTTGTGTGATCTGTTATACCACTGTTGAGGCACAGTTGTTAAAGGTCTGAAAGAGGTGAAAAAATGGAGAGGCCATAGACCCCATCAACTGCAAAGATATATATATATATATATATGTTACACACCAATAGTGGGCATCCTAGAGCATTAAAATGGCGCATCCCATATGGGGAACTATTACATGCCAGAAGGAACTGATCAGAAGAAAGTCAATTTCAATTTGAGGCACAGGTGATGTGTGAAAGATTTAGAGGTTACCTCACTAGTGTATAACTGGATGCTCTGAAATGGGCATCCGAGAGAGAGAGAGAGATGACTTGCTCACTCTGAAACAGAAAGCCTCTAGAGAAATGGAAGAACCATCCTTCAGATATATAACAGTATAGTCAATTTAGTGGCATTGATAAGAAAACCCTACAGAAGTACTGGGGAATATTAGGACTAGATGAGACCTTGAAATCTGTACTTTCGGAGCAACCTAGAGCAACACATAGTAAAGCGGCTTCACTAGGAGACTACAGTATATGGTACATAGCCATATGCAGAAAGCCCTGAGCACTGAATCAAATTGGCTGATACATAGGCTAAAGGCTTTTGGAAATGGCAGAAATGTAGAGCTTGTCTTTATGGGCGAAATACATGTGAATTCAAATCCATGACTGGGAGGAACTCCACGATTAGGAGTAACATTATGTGTGAGACGTTATATGTGGTATATATCCTGGAGTGTGGCTGTGGCAAGATATATGTAGGAAGTACTGTTAATAAGTTGAAACTTCGGATTCTACAGCATATCCGGGCCATTCAAAACAGAGAGATGACATATGGTATGACTGAACATATCTGGGAAGAACATGATGGGGACAGAGCAGGACTTTGCTATTTTGGAATCTACCATATCATGAAAGCACCGAGAGGGAGAAATCAAGAATTTACTTTCAGGAAATCGAAGTCCAGGTGGATCATCTTAATGGGGACTGAAATGCCATCTGGCTTGAATTGTGATGCAAAGCTCCATGTCTTTCTATGATGACTTGCTAAACTGAGCTTTTAGAGAATTTGATAATGTCATAGTTGAAACATAGGAGCTTATAAATATTATGAGAGCTGCCCTGCATACAAATGATGTGCTGAAGTTGACAGCTTGTGATGGAGGGATAGCAAGGCACAAATAATATAAAGAATATATTTTCTCTAAGTTAAAGACATACTGTAATTGAGCATAATGGCGGAAAATAAAAGAGCTAACCCATTGAATAGTGAAAGAGTGAGGAAAGATGACAAATTGAGAATCAGAATATAAGATGTATTATGGGATAAAATGTTAGCTTTGAAATTGTTGGGAGGACTTGGGTAACTCAAGAATTTATGAAAAGAGCACTCCACTGATGTTAGTTTTGAAACAATCTAGAGAAAAGAGCCACATAAGCATAAAATGGTATTTTGACTCTGAGATTAAGAACTTTTGAATTGGGTACTTTACTGATGTCAGCTCTAAAACAATCAAGTGAAAAGAGCTGCATAAGTATAAAATGTTCATTTGATTTTGAGATTAGATAGAAAAGAACTTAAGCGGGGTCCCCCTGCGAAGTTAAGAACTCATGAATAAGGCACTTCACTGATATTAGTTATAAAACAAATAAGTGAAAAGAGAAACACATGTACAAAATGGTTATTTGATTTCGAGATGGGAAGAACCTCTGATTATGGTACTTTACCAATATTAGTGCAAAAATAAAAATAACTAAGCGAAAAGAGCTACATGAGCACAAAATGGTTATCCGATTTTGAGTTGAAGCAGAAAATTATTTAATTAAAGTTAAACTATTGGTGCTTTGCTTACTTTTCTGTGGATTTACTTAAAATCGTTTTGGGGTTCTGATGCCTAAATTGTAATAGGAATTATTTACTTTTTTAACTCTTTAATTTGTGCAGCATCAGAAACCATGACAAGGTGAGGAGCTAACAATGGAGTACTTTTCACATGCATAAGTTAAGAGCTGACAGAGTAAAGCGGGACCTAGAAGTACAAAATAGTTAATGAATTCTTGAACTGTGTTCTAAAATAAAAATTGTCTCTGACAAATGCTTATTTATGGTTGTGATGTTTCCCAGAGAGAAAAATACTTTAGGCTGTAAATGTTACATTGTATCTTTCAAAATGTGGAGCTTAAGTGAAATATGCTGCTTGTATGCATTGTGTTGACATATAGTAACTTTTTTGTTTCCATTGGCTTAGGAAGGTCATGTGACTTAGTTCCTTCTTAAAAATCACTCTCACCTTTGTACGTGATGGTCAGTAGAAGGCTTGTGTGCTGAAATGCATCAACATTATGAGCACTTGCACTTTTGCAGAAATCATATGAAATAAAAGAGTTGGAATACCCTTACGACTCCCGATTCATTCAGTTGTGCTGCTGTCTTTTCCCTGCAGCCTGTCTTGAAACATGATTGGCGGCGGATTGCCGAGTAAAGGGAGAATCTGACGCGGCAGAAGGAGTAAAGCTAATTGTTTTCTCTCTCTATGTATATATATATATGAAACACAGGTTCCTTTATCAAATTGAAGGAATAAACCGCACTCCAAAGTTGCCGTATATGCTACTTCTTTATTTTCTGGGCTTCATTTCGATTACATGCAATTAATTCTGCCTTACGCGTTTCCCTCTGCCAAAACCTTGTTTGCAGGCATTTCCGGTTATGGCCCCTTACTTTCGTTTTTATATCCACAATTTTGAATTTAAACATGCTCAACACTCCTCTTTTCAACCTAACTTCGCATATGCACGTTTATAGAGATTACCCGTTATGCAAATAAATTGCTTTCTAAACCCTAAAAAACATGTAATAACAAATCAAAATTAACCATGAGTGAGCACTGTGTTTCCAATTGCATTGTGGATTTAGTAGTTGCCACCCATAAGCTATGTTTATGTGTTTCTGTTTATCTTTTACCCCAAATTTCTTCATGCGCTTGTTATCAATAACACCTTATGTTATATTTCACAATATTATTTCACAAAAGGGAGATATCCAATGCATTTTTTGGGGTAATTTTCACCGTATCTGACATGCTTTATGGTTATAAGGGTCCATTATACACTATGCATAAAAACCTATATCAAAAAGACCATATGTGAAAAAACAAATGTATCAAGGTAAAAATAAAAATAAATGGAGTCTATGTTATTGGCTAGAAATTGTACGACCATTCACAAATGTACAAATAATTCTCCGTCCAGATTCATTCCCCAAGGGGTCGAGTTGTGAATCTCTAGAATGTATCTTGACTCTAACTGTCGTAATTTCCTTTCTCTGTCCCCTCCTCGTTCATTAATGGGTACTTGATTGATTGCATAAAATGTCATAGTTTCCCATTGACTGCCATGTGCTTGTTCCATGTGTTTGGCTGTGGCATAGCTTCTGTCTACATTAATGGTTGCATAAATGTGTTCCAGTATCCTTTTCTTGGTCTCACAGATGGTACTCCCCACATATTTATATATATGCGCTTCCAATGCCGCCCAAGACGCCGCAGCACCTCTGACACGGCGGGTGCTCCAACAGGTGAGGGCGGACTCACCAAAATCTTCGTTTCTGTACACACGAAGTCGGGCACTCACAGGAAGGACATTTGTTTTTGCCTATAATCAATAAGTTCATTTATTGAGCCGCAAACAAATAAATACATGCGACAAACACGTTTCGGCCTTTGCGCCTTTCTCAATGTCTAAATTTTTTGATTATAGGCAAAAACAAGTGTCGTTCTTGTGAGTGTCCGACTTCGTGTGTACAGAAACGGGGATATATATATATATATATATATATATATATATATATATATATATATATATATATATGTATTTATCAATTACAGGATATCTTCAGTCACTTCTATTAATTTTTCAGTCATGCATGCATTTGCACGTAGCAGGAGGGATTACATAGGGAAGAGTGTGGGAAATGTATGCCAGCCCCTGTGTTGGTTCATGCATATCACGCGTGTGCTTGCTGTACTCATGAAGCACCCACATGGCTTCGTAATTCCTGGCATTTGTGTTGACATTGCAGACAGCTCTCACATTGATGCAGGGCCTGCGGGGTGTACTATGATTATTGTATGTGGTCTGCCAATGGGGGCTGAAGTTCCACATATGCATAGTTGGTGGCTATGACACCGAGGGAAATAGGTAATGACACAGAACCACTGTGCCATCTGCTGCCTACCATGCAGTGACATTGTTACACTCCAGCATTTCACTACCTGGTGCAAGGATCAAGATTGGCTTGCCTTTGGAATGCCACCCATGACCTTGCAGGTCCTTTGGAATAATGCAATAACCCGGAAGTGGGGTGTAGTCAGTTCTTGACAATGGGGAGGTACGGCATTGTAGTCGGTGATTTCTGCAGTGAGCTCCTGCTCTCATTCTTCAACGTGTCCAGTATCACTTCTGGAGGAAAACACTATCTCTCCAAAACCTCTTAATTAGACATAACAAAGAGAAGGATCCTCTTTCTGGGTATCCGCCCCCCCCTATTCCTAAGACTGTGGCAGTGCAACAACTACTGATGCCTGTGCCTTGGTTATCTATTGTGCTGACTTATGTGTCATTGGTTGTTGGGTTAATCCGTTGCATGGGGTCGGTTGCAAGTGAATGCTCCTTCTTGTGTTAATGAGTTGTTTTGATTTTTTTTGTTTTGTGTATTCATGTTGCCAGGTGCGTTTATCTTGTTGCGATTCGTGTTACATGTTATAGTCTTCCACTATGTTATTCAAGCACACTTTTTATTTTGTTTTACTGATTTTCATGCGTGGATATGTTGTTATTGTAGTTATTTTGTGTGTATCAACTGTTGTTCCATTAATCTGCTGTTTCACTTTTTACCCTGTGTCATAGTGGTGTTATTGCCTGCCCTTGCTTTTTGTCCGATTCCTCTGAGTTGGAAGTGTGGTGGGCAATTTTCTTGAAGGATGCATTGGTGCAACGTTGTGTCTGCTAGCTTGCAGTAGTGCAAGATGGAATGACCTTTCTTCATGCCTTATCCACCGCTCTTCATCCTTTGAGACTAAATAATTTGGTTTGGTTGCAGGCATGCCAAGACCTAATTCAGGAGGGAGACTCGAGTTTTTAACCCAAACATGACATTATTTCACCTTTCACTCACATACTTGAGGCCTGTGTTTACAGCACGAAACATAGCTAAAGCTTTCTTATACATTCGCAGTGCTTAATGTGTGCCTGTTGCTTCCGGTGCGGAGCACCGGCACTTATTTTTGAGGGACGACACTTATTTTTCTGCCTTAAGCATTTACTGCGAGCAAAAGACACATATGGGAGAGACGGAGGAAGAGAAAAACGAAAAAGCGTCACAATATGAGAAGCAGAAAGCTGCAAGAGTAAGTTGAAGGGGCGAGGAGGGGCTATAAATGGATTGAAGAGGCCCGAGATGGCTTCGGGATTAGCTGCCCCAGTATTCTGGGCTCAAACATTTAATTGCAGCAGCCCAGTGTTTAAGAGGAGGGCTTTGGGCACTGGTACGTTTTTATTTACAAATTAAGCACTGCGCATGTGGATAGGTTAACCATCGCTTTGTGACCATTTTAGGCACTATATGAACATCAATTGTAGTGTGAATGTTACATTTACTAGCATATTATCTCCCAGGCATGAAACTGTCAGTAGGCAAACTGGTCTGAGTATGGTGGGTCAGTGAGAGATCTACAGACCTGCTGCTTAGATTTCTAGCACAGGACAGGAGGTCAAGTGGAGAAGGGCAAATGCCAGGAATGTGGGCGTGACAAACCCTAGGCTGGGAGCCAATGACGAGTGAGTTAACGTTGTTTGAAGACCTTGTCTGTGCCCAGCCTTCATTTTCCCCTTGCCGCACCCACTTTGGAGAAGCTGTTTCACATTTTAGGCCCATCCCCTGCGCATGCCCACACTTACAGCTTAGTAGTATGTTCTGAACAGCTTAACATTCTCCACATTGAATGGACAGAAGCATTGTGTAAACCGCGCTACAGTTATACGTATGTTTTCGAATGGGGTTTTGTGAATTGCAATTAATTCCAGTTTGTCATGACTGCTTAGTTATATACACAGAACTATTCCACATTGTTGCAAAAAGGTTTCAGATCAGAGCATGAACAAGCATACGTCTGTCCTTGGCAAGGTGTGTGTGTGTGTGGTGTGTGTGTGAGCACGCACACACACGCGCGCACATGCGCAAACACCCCCCTCACTCCAACCAAACTTTCCACACGCCCACTTTCCAGGAGTGCCATGCATTTGATACAAGAATAACTCTTCACCTAACCAAGTACTCAAACCATGGCCAGATGCAATGTTACAATTGTATTTATATATAGCGCTTACTACCCCTGACGAGGTGTCACTTAAGTGCATTTATAAACAAGCATCGGCAAAGCCAATAGATCTCGCCTAAACAAGAGCCATTGGCTTTGCCAATTTGTTTTAGTCATGCTGTACATCAGCTTAGCAGCTGTTCGGCATGGCTAAAGGTTAGTGGCATAAAGGAGTGGGTTGTGGAGTATTGTAAAGTACAGTGTCGTGGAGTAGAGTGAGCTGTTATGGAATGGTGTAGAGAGTCGTGGAGTGGTGTGTAGAGTGGAGTATCATGGAGTGGCGTATAGTGTAGTGACATAGTTTTATGGTGTGTCATGGAAGGAGTAGAGTGTCATAGTGAAAGGTGTAGAGTGGAGTAGAGTGTCATAGAGTTGACTGGTGTAGAGTGGAGTAGAGAGTCATAGAGTGGAGTGGCATAGAGTATTGTGGAGTGGTGTAGAGTGGAGTGGAATAGAGGGTATTGTGTAGATTGGAGTAGAATGTTATAGAGTATAGTGGTGTAAAGCAGAGTAGATTGTTGAGAAGTGGCATAGAGTGCAGTAGTATAGTAGAGTGGAATGACAAAGTGGCGTAGGATGGCGTAGAGAATCAGAGTAGAGTGGCATAGAGTGGTATGGAGTGGAGTGGTGTAGAGTGGAGTACTAGAGTAGCGTAAAGTGGGGTAGTGGAGGGAAGTAGAGTAGAATAGTGTGTCGTAGAATTGAGTGGAGTAAAGTGGCATGGATTATTGTAGAGGGAGTTGCTTAGAGAGTCCTAGAGTGGAGTAGTGTCGTAGAGTGGCACAGAGTGGAGAAGAGTGTTGTAAAGTGGAGTGGCATAGAGTGCAGTAGAGTGCTGTAGAGTAGAGGTTAATGGAGTAGAACGTCATAGAGTGGAGTGTTGTAGAGTGGAAAAGAGTGGCCTATTGAAGTGGCATAAAGTACAGTAGTGCAGAGTAGATTGGAATTGATTGCAGTGTCTTAGAGTGCACTGGTTTTGAATAAATTGGTGTAGTGTGCATTGCGTAGAGTGCAGTGGCATAGAGTAGTGTGGTGTAAAGTAGTGGTGCAAAGTACAGCGGAGTGGTGCAGCATAGATTACAGTGGCACATAGTAGAGTTCAATGGCGTAGAGTAGAATGGCGCAAGGTGGAGTGGTGCAGAATGGAGTAGAGTGGCGTAGAATGCAGTGGCATAGAATGCAGTGGCATAGAGTAGATTGTTTCAAAGTAGAGTGAAGTGGTGCAGGGTAAAATGGAGTGGTGCAAGAGGTGTAGATTAGAGTGGCGCCAAGTGCAGTGGCATAGAGTAGCACAGAGTGCAGTGGCATGGAGTGCAGTGGTGCTAAGTAGATTAGAGTGGCATAGAGTGTAGTGGTGTAGAGTACATTGGCGTAGAGATAAGTGGTGCAGAGTAGAGTGCAGTGGCATAGAGTGCAGTGGTGCGCAGTAGCATAGAGTTCAGTTGTTGGAGAGTTCAATCTTGCAGAGTAGTGTCAGAGTGCAGTGGCATTTACTGCATTGGCAAAGAGTGCAGTGGCATGGAGCAGAGTGTTGCAGAGTAGAGTGCTGTAGAGAGTTGTGGCATACAGTACAGTGGTGCAGAGTAAAAGAGAGTGCCACAGAATGAAGTGATGTAGAGCGCAATGGTGTAGAGTGGATAGCGTGCAGTGGCATAGAGATCACTGACAGAGAGTGCAGTCTTGCAGAGTAGAGTGTCTTAGAGTGCAGTGGAGTAGAGTGCATTGGCGTAGACTGTGGTGGCATAGAGTGTTGCAAAGTAGAGTGCTCTAGAGAGCAGGGGCATACAGTGCAGTGGTGCAGACTAGAATAGAGTAGCCTAGAGGGCAGTGACAGAGTGCAATGGTGTAGAGTGGCATGCCAGTGCCATAGAGTGCAGTAATGTAAAGTGTTGCACATTAGAATATAGTGGGGTAGAGCGCGGTGGTGCAGAGTAGTTGGCATAGAGTGCAGTGGCATAGAGTGCATTTGCTTTGAGTGAAGTGGAGTAGAGTACATTGGGTAGAGTGCAGTAGTTCAGAGTAAACAGGCGTACAGTGCAGTGGCATGGTGTAAAGTGGTGCAGCATAGAGTAAAGTGGCGTAGAGTGCCTTTGTGTCGAGTAGATTGTTTCAAAGTAGAGTGCTGCAGGGTGGAGTGGAGAGGTGCAGGGTAGTGCTGAGTGATATAGAGTGCTCTGGCGTAGAGTGGAGTGGTGCAGAGTAGAGTGGAGTGGCCTAGACTGGAGTCGTGTAGAGTGCAGTAGCAAAGAGTGCAGTGGTGCATGGGAAAGTAGAATGCATTGAGTATGGTAGTGCAGAGTAGAGTACAGAGGTGTAGAGTGAAGGGGCGCAGAGTGCAGTGGTGTAGAGTGCAGTGGTGCATAGTGGATTACAGGGGCATAGAGTGGTCCAGTGAAAAAGAGTGCAGTGGCATGGAGCAGATTGTTGCAGAGTAGAGTATAGTGGTGTACAGTGCAGTTGCGTAGAGTGTATTGGTTTTGAGTAAAGTGGTGTACAGTGCATTGGCAAAAACTGCAGTGGTGTAGAATGCATTGACAAAAGGTGCAGTGGTGTAGGATGCAGTGGCATAGAACGGAGTGGTGTGAAGTAGAATAGTGCAGAGTGGAATACAGTGGTGTAGAGTGGAGTGGCAAAGAGTAGATTGTTTCAGAGTAGAAGTGGCGTAGAGTGCAGTGGCATAGAATGCTGTCAAATACATGTGCAAGTGGTAAAGAATAGATTAGAGCGTATTGGTGTAGAGTGCAGTGCTGCACCGTGGAGTGTGCAGAGTAGAGTGGTGCAGGGTAGGGTCTAGCAGCATAAAGTGGAGTGATGCAGAGTACAGTGGTGTAGAGTGTAGTAGCATGGAGTGCTTTGGCATAGAGTGGTGCAGAGAAGTGTGGTGCAGAGTAGAGTGCAGTGGCATAGAGTAGAATGGCGTAGTGTATGGTGGCAGAGAGTGCAGTGTTGCAGAGTAGACTGTTGTAGAGTGCAGTGGTGTACAGCAGAGTGGTGTAGAGTGTATTGGCATAGAGGGCAGTGGAGTAAAGTATTGCAGAGTAGAGTGGCAGAGAGAGCAGTAGTGTACAGTGGTGAGGAGTGCAGTGGCAGAGAGTACAATGGCATACAATACAATAGAGTACAGTGGCATGGAGTGCTGCAGTGTAGAGTATTGTGGACTAGAGTGCATTGGTGCAGAGTAGATTGGCATAGAGTGCATTGTTTTTGAGTAAAGTGGTGCAGAGTATAGGCATAGCCCGTGGTATTTAGAGTAGTACGCAATGGTGTAGAGTGGTACAGAGCAGAGTAGAGTGGCTCAGAGTGGAGTGGTGCAGTGTAGATTGCAGTGGCTTGGAGAGATGCAGAGTATATTGTTTCACAGTACAGTGAAGTGGCTCAGTGGAATGGTGCACGGTAGAGTAGAGTGGTGCAGGATCGAGTGCTGTGGCATAGATTACAGTGGCATAGAATGCAGTGGTGCAGAGTAGAGTGGCGTGGATGGCATAGAGTGCACTGGCTTAGAGTGGAGTGACACAGAGTAGAGTGGAGTGGCGTAGAGTGGAGTGGTATACAGTGGAGTGGCCAAGAGTGCAATGGTGCATAGTAGAGCAGAGTGGGGTAGAGTGCATTGGCCTACAGTGATGCAAGGTAGAGAGGTATAGACTGAATTGGCATAGAGTAGAATGGTACAGAGTAGAGTACAGTGGCGTGGAGTTGTGTAGACTAGCGTGGAGTGGGGTAAAGTGGAACATGTATGGTGTGGTAGCACACTGCCATTACAAACAATACAATTGAAAAGATCATTACATTTGCACAGGCATAGGGTTTTACTATAGTGCACAAATGATAATGTATGAGATGTCATCACCTAGTGTATTGATTTGTTTTGATGGTATTAAAATATTTGTTTCCACCATACTTCAGAATTACCCCCAGTAAGCAGCATGATTGTCACATAAATCGTCTCAATTTGAATTCAGAGAAAGAAAAGTATATAACATGCTAAGGAAGATGGAGCCTGACATTTAACCCCTGTCTTTGAATGCCCAGCACATGTAAAATAAGAACAAGATTTAGATGTCTGTTTACAAGGAGGGGTACAGTGAAAAGGCTTTACTCCTTGGGAGGGACGAAGTCACACTGGACAGCCTAAAATAAAAAAAGCCAGCAAATAGAAAGCCAGAAAATGCGAGTTATAAACCACAAAGCCAATGGGAAGAAAGGGCGGAATGCATTTCAAGGGAAGCTTTCTGAATGTTCCCCAAGATGCCTGGTAGGCTTTGACCTAAAAACTGTGCTAGATTACCCTGCATGTCACCTAAATACCACATGTGGCACTTTCAGAAGCATTTCCCTAAGCACAGAAGGGGAAAATGGCCTTTGTGTGAGAAGTGGCCCCATGTTATGTGTAACTCCATCAGCCATATAGAAAACAGAACTTTGCATCCTTCCATGTTCACATTAAAGCTTTAGACTCGGAAATCCCAGCGTGGAAAGTGCAGTTGGCTGAAGGTCTCACCTCCCACCCCTCCCCCACACACAAGCTAGACACAGATTTCTGCAGATGGAGGTTTGTCCACTGAGCTACCTTTTTATTTTTATTTTATTTAATGCGTTTTTATATAGCGCGGACTTTACCCGAAGGTGTCAGAGCGCTTCACAATAGGCAAAGTAAAGATACAAGAGGAGAGGAATTACAAGTGAGCCTGTTACAAACGCAAACGTTACATTACATGAGGCAATACGAAAGGAAAAAGTGACGTGTGCAAGTTACAAGAGCAAATAAAGTACGAGAAGAGGAAAAAAAAAAAGAAAAAAATAGCAATAAATGGTAGACACTCAAAACACTAAAACAATAGTTACGTTACATGAGGCAGTGGTGGCCGTTGTGCATGTATCAAAAGCAAACAAGATATAAGAGGTAGCAAATGATACGTTGTAAAAGGAAAGGTGCCGTGTGCATGATACAAAAGAGTACAAAATACAGGTAGAGGTATAAAACTGCACTAAATGGCAGACACTCAAAACACAAAAACACCCTGGGAAGGCACTTCTATAGGCATGGAGAACAGAATTTCCTATAATGGAAGGACTTCCTTCAGAAAATAGAGGGCTTGAATTAAATTTGGAAGTGTCTTTGAAGGAGGAGAGCTTTGAGGTCAGTTTTGAAGGCCTGGGAAGAGGTGGTGGTCCGAAGCTGAGGCGGAAGTGAGTTCCAGATTCTCACCGCGTTGCCTGAAAAGGATTGGGCCATCGATCTTTCCTTCTTGAAAATGGGAGGTTCAAGCAATAACTTTTCTGCATTTCGTGATGGTCTGGAGCCCCCAGAGAGTTTCAGTTTATTCACCAGGTAGCGAGGGGAGGAGGAGTGCAAGGCTTTGTGGGTGATACATGCAGTTTTGTAGATAGATCTTGCCTCTATGGGAAGCCAACGGAGGGTGGATAAAATGGGTGTAATGTGGTCGCTTCTTTTGGCCCCATATATGAAACGAGCTGCTGAATGGAGAATAGACTTCAGGGGGGAAAGGTGGGATTTGGGAAGGCCAGTAAGAAGAGAGTTGCAGTAGTCCAATCTGGAGAGAACCAGCGATTGGACCAGGGTTTTAAGGTCGTGCTCCGGGAAGAAGCGACGAATTCCCCAAAGAAGGCGCAGTTGGTGTCGAGCAGACTTTGCAATGGAGTCGATGTGGGAGAGTAGATTGAGTTTTTTGTCGAGTATGACACCAAGGGATTTTGCGCTCTCGACAATGATGGGCTTAATGTTCATTAGATTAATCTGATCCATCCAAGATTGCACTGGGGGATGAGAAAGTGAGGAGGAGAGGAGGAGGAATTCTGTTTTGGAGGGATTCAGGATCAGTTGATGAGTTAACATCCAGTTTTGAATGGAGTCGAGAGTAGAGCTAAGGAAGAAGAGATCGTGATTGGAGGCCACCTTAAGGTAAATCTGAGTGTCATCCGCATATAGATGATAGTGAATCCCGGATTTACTCAGGAGATTTCCCAACGGTTCTAAATAGAGATTGAACAGTGTGGGTGCAAGTATGGAGCCTTGAGGAACACCTTGACTGACCGCTAAAGGAGCTGAAAGACTGTTCGCTATTTTGATCATTTGGGATCTATCAGAGAGGAAGGAGGCAAACCATTTGAGCACAGTGCCCTCCATGCCCATTCTCTGTTGAAGAGTGTTAAGGAGAGTGTTGTGATTGACAGTGTCAAAGGCTGCAGAAAGGTCAAGAAGAATTAGAAGACAAGACTCCCCTGAATCGAGTATCCGCAGCGCGTCATCAATCACTAGCAGCAGGGCTGTTTCAGTGCTGCAGTTTTGAATGAAGCCGGACTGGAAATTGTCAAGAAGATTATTTTCCTTGATATGGCGAGAAAGTTGTTTCGCTACACATTTTTCTGTGATTTTCGCAAGAAAGGGTAGGTTAGTGATGGGATGGTAGTTGTTGAGGTCGTTCGCATCAGCGGTGGGCTTTTTAAGCAGAGGGGTGACCTGCCCAGTTTTGAAGGAAACAGGAAGGGAGCCTTGACTGAGGGAGAGGTTGACCAAAGTGGTCCAATAGGAAAGAGAGTTAGTATAGAAGTCAATGGCAATGGCACTAGGGATGGGGTCAAGAGAATGGTTAGAGGGCTTTGTATCGAGGATGCATTTAAGGAGAGCATCGTCAGAGATGGGGTCAAAGTTTTGCCAAATGGTTAAGGATTTGCGCTCCTTTGTAGGGGTAGGATGAATGACCTGATCTACAAGTGATTTTACCTTTTCGTCAAAGAATACAGCGAATTTCGCTGCTTTCTTTGTGGAATCTTCCAATTTGGAGGTTGGGGGAGAGCTGCTTGGGTTCTTGATGAGGTCGAATAGTTTTTTGGTTCTATTTTTGGCTGAGTCAAGGAGGGATTTGTAGTGTGACGCTTTCCCAAGGAAGATGAGCTTGTGGTACTTGGATCTTGCTGAACGAAGCGTGGCCAAATTTTCAGTGGAGGGCACTTGTCTCCATTGTTTCTCAAGGGCTCTTAGGAACTTCCTTTCTTCATAGAGGGATTTGTTGAACCAAGGTGCTGAGGGAGTGGGCCTTTTCTTTTTGCTTTGGAGAGGAGCGACATTATTGATTTCGACTGCAAGGACTGTGAGGCATTGGGAGGTGAGTTCGTTAACATCTAGGTCCGGGTCTAGCCTTGGAAGTGTTAGCAAAGCAGAATCACAGAGGGTACTGAGGTCAATATTTTTAGTGTCACGGAACCAGGAAGTAGCCCTCTTAGGCTGGCCAAGAGTTATAGAGTGTGATAGGTGAAGAGAGAATGGGATGAGGAGGTGGTCCGACCAGTCTACATGAATAGGGGTAGCGATAGTCAGCAAGCCTGCTTTAGAAATAACAAGGTCCAGGATTGAGCCTTTAGAGTGTGTTGTTTCTGTGCAGTGTTGGATAAGATCGTTTGCAGAGAGGAAGGTGGCCAGCAAATTCGCATAGGTGTCTTGAGGCGAGCCCCAGTGGACATTGAAGTCACCCACGAAGATCTGATTGTCACTTTGCGTGTATTGGTCGCTGATGC
The DNA here is from genome assembly GCF_031143425.1 of Pleurodeles waltl. Taxonomy (NCBI): domain Eukaryota; kingdom Metazoa; phylum Chordata; class Amphibia; order Caudata; family Salamandridae; genus Pleurodeles; species Pleurodeles waltl. Next base: position 149,736,946 of record NC_090445.1, on the reverse strand, counting down.
AGTCCGTGAGTTCCTCCATAAACGAAGGGCTGCTACCAGGCGGGTGGTAAATAGCATGGAATCTGAGAGGTGAGCGGTGGTGCAATTGAAGCTCAAGAGATAGGCATTCAAAAGTGTGGAAGGAGCTGTTAGGAAGAGCCTTAAGTTGAAGGGAGTTTCTAAAGATGACTGCAACACCTCCCCCAACTTTGTCAATTCTGTCATTTCTAAGTATAGAATAGCCTGTGGGTACAAGGAGATCAAACATAGAGTGAGAGGTATTGTTGAACCAGGTCTCTGTGAGGAAGAGCATGTCAATATTGTGCAAGTTGATGGTATCGGAGATTTCAAGTTTGTGTTTTATTGCAGATCTGCAGTTGTGGAGCAAACAGCGCAGCTCTGACGCAACTGTTTTGGTGACGGGGGCACTTGGGCTATGAGGGGTGATAGGGATATTGTACTTATATGAGGGCGCTCGGGAGGGTTTAGGTGGGCGAGTGGTTCTGACAGAGGAGATGGTCGGAATAGTGTAGATAACAGGGTTACTGGGAAGTGGAAGTGAAGGAAGGGTGGCGTTCGAGTGCTTGTGTGGAATTGCAGACGACAGGCTATGCTTAGTTATACTGGGGTGTGGGGGTGAGGTGCATCTCGTGGAAGGGTGAGTGTTTGCCAAAGGAATTGAGGTGTGTGGAAAAGTCGAGATCTTGGAGCTTAAAACTAAAATGGTAGCTTCAAGTTGGGAGATGGCGGTGATTAGAGAGCCTAGCTTATTTTCCAGAGAGAGTAAGGAAGAGCACAGCATGTTGGGTACCTCAGTGTGCGTATATGCAGGAATGGCGCTGATTGCAGTACAGCCGAGTAAACAAGCACAGTCTGCCCCAAAACAATGCTGGCTAGACTTACAGTAAAGACCAGCGCTTTTGTGAAAAACACCAGACCCCTCTCCGAGCCCCCTCCTCCAAGATTTGTGTTCTGGATGTTTCTGCTGCAATCAGCCCTCTTGTTCTCTGGAAGAAGTGGGCGGGAGGGGGGTAATTAGAGATGATGGTGCTTGGATTTCGCTGGTGGGCGTTGAATTCCACAGCTGAGCGCTGATTACAAGACAGCAGGTGGTTCCAGCCCCTCCCTTCTGGCATCAGAGGGACTGCAGTGCAACAGAAAATACCCAAGCTTTAACAACAAGGCGCACGAAAAAACAGCAACCTTGAAGCGTGTCTGGATGGAGAATTATTTGATAATACGCCTCGCTAACCAAGAGGTAAACAGCGTCTCTCACTTCTAAGGAAGGCCATTCAATTCATCCCAGCACGCTTTCCACAAACGGCTGTGAAGGCAACTGTAAACTCACTCATTCGTCATGCATTTAGCATGTACCACGATCCCCACCTACTGAACAAACTGCACCACCCTGCCAAGAAATGATTGCCCTGGGACACCGAAAAAGGGGCATACGGTGCCCTGGTGAGCAACAGACGTGCACCCACTCTCTGGCACTCCGGTACTGCAGAAAGGGTCGCGGGTACTTGCATGGCCCCTGCTGTCACACAGACCGCACCGGCGCACATAAAGCGCTGAGACAATCACAAGGGGGTGTTTCCTCATCTGCACGAGTGCATGGTGCAGATGCAAAGAGGCTGTCACGAGGCAACATGACTGACTGCCATAAAAAGCAGGCGCGCGGTCGGTTCAACCCCCCCTTCTGCCACTCCAAGGGTGCCCCTGAAATGGCTGAGGAGGTGTCCCAGGTACCCTCGCACATTCCCCTGCAGGCAGGTCCAGTCCCTCCGTGCACCCGCATGCAGGTGGGGGGGATGCTCCTTCCTTAGAAAGCAGGCCGGGTGCGGCCTTAGCTGTGAAAGGGAGGGTAACTTCAACTCTGACTAACGTGCTGCCTCCGGGGGAGGCACGAATTTGCTGCAGCCCTGGATTAACAGAGCACTATATAACACAGTAGGGCACACACTGCGCCAGGTGCACATAGTGAAAAGCGCTTCATGGCGCAATATGAACAGAGCGCCCTTGATATAACGTTGCCCGAGGTATCAGAGGGGCGACCAGGTCTCCAGTGGTCAAGAAGCCAGGACCGCGTCCGTCATAAGCTTCTTTGCTTTGTCCGTCGGGGTCTCCATGATAAAGGGCCGAGGAATGTCACCTCAAGTATGTTCAGATTATTCTACAACACTAATTCCTGGACTCGTATTTTCTGTTTCTCGTCCCAGGCTTTATGCAAAAGGAGGCCCCTACAAACACCCTTTAAGTGATAAGAAACCAGTGCCTTCCCCGATCCGCTATATAAGGTCCCAGAGGCCCTCCATCCTCCTGGTGCAACTGGCCAAGCCCAAAACCCCAATGCTGAGAAGAAGAGGTAGGGACTAAGGCCTGGGACGAGAAAGAGAAAAACAGAGTAATGAGATTTACTGGAAATGAATCTGAACATTACCTTCTAATTTTTCGTCCTTGTCCAAATCCTTTGGCAAAGAATAACACAGGGTGAAACCAATCAGAATGCAACACCCAAGAGAAATATACAATGTCTCTGAAACACCTGAACCAGAAACAATGGACAAAACCACAGTGCCAAATGTGGAAGGCTTCTCAAAATGACATCCATTCTGTCATGAGGCAGAAACGTGGATGTCACAGCCCATGTAGCTGCTAAACAAATGTTCGTGAGAGAGGCACCCTCAGCCCATAAGGTGACTATGACTCTAGTGGCAAGTCCCTTAATGTTTCCTGGTAATACCTTTCCTCTGAGCTTGTAAAAGTTTCAAATGGTTGACTGACCAAGCAACTCGGAGTAGACGAAGAAGGTTAAACGCTTGCCTGCAAGACTAAAGTTTACACACAGGATGTCAGGCTGGCAGAACAAGGCAAACCTATCAACATAAATGGACACCGCCCTGCACATAGAGAATGGAACACTGTTTCTTCCAGAGTGAAAGGACTGGTATAAACATAGAAAGAACAATTTCAACCTCTCCATGAAATGTGGACAAAAAAATTGTGGATGAACCCTGAACCCAGATGAAGAAACACATGAAGGTAGGGAGCTTTAAAAACGAAAGATTCTGAATTTTCTGTCCAAGGTGATAGCAACCAGAACAAAAGGCCTTAAAGGCTTAAAATGTAATGGAAACCTGATTCAGAGGTTCACAGAGAGCTACTTGAGGCGCCAACAGCACAAGAGAAAAGTCTCCCAAGGTGTCCCACTACTTGGAATCCAGTTCAAACTACCTGGAACCCAGGCCAAAGGAAAGACCTCAAGGAAATGAGGCCTCAAAGCTTGAATAGAATGTAAGAGACCCCACAAGTCTCTAATGGCCCTAATGGCTGTCAACAGAGTCTTCAGTGGAGAGAGTGACAAACCCCATGCAAAACCATCTTCAACAAACTGACAGTTAGAACAGGGTCACATTTCTAGGGGACCAGCCCTTCCCCTGGTTTGCACCCTGTCCAAGTAGTGATCCTCGCTCTAGTCAGGGTAAGGGAGTCACACAGCTAAGATAACCCCTGTTCACCCCCTTGGTAGCTTGGCAGGAGCAGTCCAGATTATCTCAGAGGCAATGTGCAATGTATTTGTACACACACACACACACACACAGTAACACAGTAAAAACACTACAAAATGACTCCAGAACAGTTTAGAAACATAGCCAGTATTTATCTGAGTAAAACAAGACAAAAATGACAAATATCCAACATACACAAGTAAAGATATGAATTTTCAAAGATTAAATGTAGTATAGCGCTTAGAAACACAATAGCTCCAAATGGGGCTATCAGGACCTCTTGACAGAGTCACTTCCAACAGTCCAGCACCACCAGTGAGGGAGCGTGGTCAGCCACAGAGTCGTATAGATCCCGGTTACAGTATCTTGGAAAACAATGAGGAAAAAAAGATGTTGCACAGAGTCTGGGAGGTGAGGTGTTGCTGGAGCTAGTGAGGCGTTGGTTCCCCACTGCCACCGAGGCGGGGAGGTGTCAATTCCTTACTGCTAGGCAGAGAAGGTGAGGCGTTGGTTCCTTATGGTTGCAGAGGAGGTGATGCGGCGTTGGCAGCAAGGCGTAGGTTCCTCACGATAAGACGGGGTCTATGAATCCAGCAGGTCAAGACGTGAAGTATCCACTTCACGGTGTTGCGATCACACCAAGGGGGCCACAGGTGCTGCAGCGGAGTCAGAGTCGGTTGCCACAGATGTCGGTGACACGGCACTCTGGACTCCAGCTGTGGCGGGACTTCAGAGGAGCTGCGGCGGCATCGGGCCTGCAATGTTGCACACGTTCATTGCACTGTTGCCCACAGTCATTGCACTCAGCAGGAACCACGGCTCCGGTGCAGGCAGCGGCCGTGGATCATAGAGCAGCACTGGTTCCGAAGTCATTGCAGTAGTCGATGAACTAGTTTCTTCCTTGTTGCACCAGAAAACATTCCCAAGGGCCTAGGAACTGGATTTGGCACCACTTGGCAAGTCAGGGCACTCAGGAAGAGAGGCTAGGTGCTGACAGGTGAAGTCTTTGATGTCCCTGAGACTTCTTAACAGGAGGCAAGCTCAGTCCAAGCCCTTAAAGAACCTTTTGGAACAGAATGTACAAAGTAAAGTCCAGTGCTTTCACTCCCAGGACAGAAGCAGCAGGCCAGCATAACAAAGCAACAGGCAGAGTGGCAGTCCCTCCTACAGCATTAGACTCTTCTTCCTGGCAGAATTTCTTCAGCCCAGGAGGATTCTAATTATGTGGTGTCAGAGGTCCAGTATTTATACCTATTTCTATATTTGACGTAGGCAAACTTCAAAGAGTCTTAGTTGTGCAAAATACCCTGCCTTTCCCTGCTGTGGCCCCAGATACACTCCAGGGGGTTGGAGGCTGCTTTGTGTGAGGACAGGCACAGCCCTGTTTAGGTGCAAGTGTCAGCTCCTCCCACCACTCTGGCTCAGGAATACCCATCAGCCTGGTGATGGGCCATCAGGATATGCAGGGCACACCTCATCTTCCTCTGTGTGACTGTCTAGAGTTAATGCACAAACAGCTAAACTGTCATCCTGACCCAGACGTCTATTCAGCAGACAGGCAGAGGCACAGGAACGGTTAAGCAAAAAAATGCCCACTTTCTAAAAGTGGTAGTTTCAAACTCACAGTTCAAAAACCAACTACACCAAAAGATGTATCTTTAAATTGTGAGTTCAGAAACCCCAAACTCCAGATCTCTAACTGCTCCCAATGGGAAATGGCACTTAAAAGATATTTCAATGCAAGCCCCATGCTACTCTATGGGAGAGATAGGCCTTGCAATAGTGAAAAATGAATTTAGCAGTATTTCACTATCAAGCATGTGAACACACCAGTACATGTCCTACCTTTTAAATACACTGCACCCTGCCCATGGGGCTGTCTTGGGCCTACTTTAGGGGTGACTTACATGAAGTAAAAAGGTAGGTTTGGGCCTGGCAAGTGGGTGTACTTGCCAAGTCGAAATGGCAGTTTAAAACTGCTCACACAGACACTGCAGTGGCAAGTCTGAGACATGTCTACAGGGATACTGATGTGGGTGTCACAATTAGTACTGCAGGGCCAATAGTAACATTTAACTTACAGGCCCTTGGTACAATTGGTGCACTATACTAGGGACTTACTAGGAAATCAAATATGCCAATCATTGATGAACTAATCAACAATACAATTTAGACAGGGAGCATATGCACATTAGCACTGGTTATCAGTAGTAAAGTGCCCAGAGTCCTAAAGCCAACAAACACAGTTCAGAAAAACTAGGGCTAGGTCCAACAGCAAGCCATTTCAGGAATGATTGCACAGAAGTGCATTCAGTTGGGGACCAAAATAAAAAGGGTCAAGGAAAGGAAGAACAGCATTTGTTTGAAGACACTCTGCCTTTTAATCACATGTCCTCACATAGGGTCCAACAGCAATGATTTCTACAGAAAAACAGCCATGGTTTTCAGAGTGTCAAAACAAGCAACCATCAAAATCTGAGCTGGGAACTTCATCCTAGTAAAGAGAGCAGCATAGTCCTTTCTCTAATGAATAGCAGTTGAAAGCACCTGGAATTCATCAAATCAGACTCTGTGGGATATAGAAAGAGTAAGTAGAAGCCCTCATCCATAGGACAGGGCCCGACAGGCTTTGCTGGAATGGACTCTTCAGTGACCACCATTGATCTTCCTGCCAGGTTCGGTAGCCTGGATCCACAGAGACAGAAAGAAAGAGCAAAGTCAGGAACATCTACCATATACATTCTGGTTAGGACACGAAGGAATGGTCTTCTCCATCTCTTTCCACTAGCATCCTTGGCAGCAGGAATAATACAGAACGATCTAGGAGGGGGCTGACAAAATTGGGAAAAGAGAGTAGCCCTGGTAGAAGAGGCGTGTACAAGTTCTGTAGGCATACCCAAATTCTCTCTCAGTAATAAGAGAACCAGATCCAAGCTGCTCATTTTAACAACTGAGGTCTGCGGTCAAATAATGAAGCTGTCGCTGAATCCTCCCTTGATTCATGGGTAGACCTGGAGGAGGGAAAAAGTACAGGACAACTTAATTCCTGATTAGGAGTCTTCTGTTGAGAAATAAGCTCCTTATGGCGGAGACTTCTAAGAGTTTTCAATTCAAATGTGCTTCAGAGACACCCTCAAAACCACCCAGACTTTCAGAAATAGATGTTCTGTCAGGGAAGACATCTGTTAACCTTTTGGGAAAGTGCTTGCTTTACATAATCCACTTAGTAAAGACATTCTTGATATGTATCCAAATATCAGCTCCAAGTGGCACTTAGAAGAAATATTGATCTCTTTAAAATAGCTCTGCACATTCCCTCGTAGTAACCAGGTCAGCCTCCTCTTTATGGAATACGGTGATGCACAAGCTCATGAAAGACTGACTAATGTGCTGGCAGGCCAAGCAAGATAGCCAGCACTCATAATCCAGTAGAGAAGGAAGTGTGCAACTGCCCCCTCTATTCCAACAAGTATTCACTGTTTCACTGGAACCAGGCTATTCCTGGCTTATGAGCCCTAACTAGGGTGAAACTGGTTGCCTGAGTTCCGATTCAGACAGGACCTGGCTTGGCAGTTTAGATTGAACTGTTCCAATTGGAGCAGGGTCAAGACTGATTTCCTATAGCTGGGTCCAAACTGAGATGGCATGGTGCACAAAATAATGATGGACTGGGATGCGGCAGTGAGTATTTACCAGTGGCTGAGATTAATTCAAGCATTCCATCCATCACTTTTTATATACCCTCTATTCCTACAACTATACACCAAGCATTCCTCTCTGTAAGTGCTAATTTTCTCTCAACCCGAGCCCAGTCAGGAACCGAATGGAGATTCCCGGCATCTCAGAGCCAAGTCTTCCACAAACAGGCTACCAATGCAACCCATCCAACTGGGGAAAGAAACCACGTTCTTTAAAAGTAACTAAAAAGGAATCTACAAAGCAGAAAAAAATTAATTTGAGGTTGGAGGGGTATGGTCCGCTGCATAAGGTAGCACAGAAGGTAGAATGTGTTATTTGTGATCACTTTAGAAGACTCTACGGGGAGGCAAAGCCTCCTTCATGATAAGAATGAGAAACAAGTTGGTAATACTCCACCTGGCCCTCCCCAGTATACTGAGTTCTTATGGTAAAAAGTTGGTTGTCACGATAGGCTGTTAGCATAAGACTTGGGAAGAGGAGATTCTCATTAAGGGCTCCAGCGAGTGGCAAACAGTTGAAGATGAAATAAGATGGAATGCTAACTTGCTGAGGTTAGAGTAAGTTTTTAAAACCTCTAAGTAGTGGTTGAGATTGAGAACCCCATGTAGGGTGATTTTGTGTCTTCTATCTAAGGTTACTCGGTGAGATGACTCCGTGTCACAGAGGACGCAATGGTTTAGTACTAGGCTTTTCTTTTACAAATCATTATTTTCAGGTGTGTTTGTAGAACTGCATCAAATAACGTGAATGAGGACTTCAACTCACTCCCAGAATCCACTGGGTGAACAAAAACCCAGGCCTGGTGCAAATCGTCCATGGTGACAAAAGGTAATCTGGCAACTTTGCTCCTAACGCGTTCTATCCCCCCATCTTCTCGCCAAAAGACATTTTCTTCAGGGTACTAAATCATTGAAGGATTATTGACAGATAGAAAAATACATTTTCATCGTCAAGAAATACAAAATCAGTATCATATTGTAGGAGGCTGGCCTGGTTTGTAGTGGTACCAAGGGGTACTTACACTCTGCACCAGGTCCAGTTATCCCTTATTAGTGTAGAAGAGGTGTCTAGCAGCTTAGGATGATAGAAAAGGTAGCAGAGCAGCTTAGGCTGAACTAGGAGACGTGTAAAGCTCCTACTATACCACTGGTGTCATATGTACAATATCATAAGAAAACACAATACACAGATATACTAAAAATAAAGGTACTTTATTTTTATGACAATATGCCAAAAGTATCTCAGTGAGTACCCTCAGTATGAGGATAGCAAATATACACAAGATATATGTACACAATACCAAAAATATTTAGTAATAGCAATAGAAAGCAATGCAAGCAATGTACAGTCACAATAGATTGCAATGAGAGCACATAGGTATAGGGGCAACACAAACCATATACTCCAAAAGTGGAATGCGAATCACGAATGGACCCCAAACCTATGTGACCTTGTAGAGGGTCACTGGGACTGTAAGAAAACAGTGAGGGTTAGAAAAATAGCCCACCCCAAGACCCTGAAAAGTGGGTGCAAAGTGCAACTAAGTTCCCCAGAGAGCACAGAAGTCGTGATAGGGGAATTCTGCAAGGAAGACCAACACCAGAAATGCAACAATGATGGATTTCCAGACGAGAGTACCTGTGGAACAAGGGGACCAAGTCCAAAAGTCACGATCAAGTCGGGAGTGGGCAGATGCCCAGGAAATGCCAGCTGTGGGTGCAAAGAAGCTGCCACCGAATGGTAGAAGCTGTGGATTCTGCAAGAACGAAGAGGACTAGGAACTTCCCCTTTGGAGGATGGATGTCCCACGTCATGGAGAAGCTTGCAGAGGTGTTTCCGTGCAGAAAGACCGCAAACAAGCCTTGCTAACTGCAAAGGTCGCAGTTAGGGTTTTTGGATGCTGCTGTGACCCAGGAGGGACCAGGATGTCGCCAATTGCGTGAGGAAACAGAGGGGGCGCAGGACAAGGAGCCCACTCAGAAGCAAGCAGCACCCGCAGAAGTGCCGGAACAGGCACTACGAAGAAGAGTGAACCGGAGCTCACCCGAAGTCACAAAGGAAGGTCCCACGATGCCGGAGGACAACTCAGGAGGTCGTGCACTGCAGGTTAGAGTGTCGGGGACCCAGGCTTGGCTGTGCACAAAGGAAATCCTGGAAGAGTGCACAGGAGCCGGAGCAGCTGCAAATCACGCGGTACCCAGCAATGCAGTCTAGCGTGGGGAGGCAAGGACTTACCTCCACCAAACTGGGACTGAAGAGTCACTGGACTGTGGGAGTCACTTGGACAGAGTTGCTGAGTTCCAGGGACCACGCTTGTCGTGCTGCAGGGGGAAGATTCAGTCGACCCACTGGAGATTTCTTCGGAGCTTCTAGTGCAGAGAGGAGGCAGACTACCCCCACAGCATGCACCACCAGGAAAGCAGTCAAGAAGGCGGCAGGATCAGCGATACAAGGTTGCAGTAGTCGTCTTTGCTACTTTGTTGCGGTTTTGCAGGCTTCCAGCGCGGTCAGCAGTCGATTCCTTGGCAGAAGGTGAAGAGAGAGATGCAGAGGAACTCTGATGAGCGCTTGCATTCGTTATCTAAAGAATTCCCGAAAGCAGAGACCCTAAATAGCCAGAAAAGGAGGTTTGGCTACTTAGGAAGGAGGATAGGCTAGCAACACAGGTAAGAGCCTATCAGAAGGAGTCTCTGACGTCACCTGCTGGCCCTGGCCACTCAGAGCAGTCCAGTGTGCCAGCAGCACCTCTGTTTCCAAGATGGCAGAGGTCTGGAGCACACTGGAGGAGCTCTGGGCACCTCCAGGGGAGGTGCAGGTCAGGGGAGTGGTCACTCCCCTTTCCTTTGTCCAGTTTCTCCCCAGAGCAGGGCTGGGGGATCCCTGAACCGGTGTAGACTGGCTTATGCAGAGATGGGCACCATCTGTGCCCATCAAAGCATTTCCAGAGGCTGGGGGAGGCTACTCCTCCCCAGCCCTGACACCTTATTCCAAAGGGAGGGGGTGTAACACCCTCTCTCTGAGGAAGTCCTTTGTTCTGCCCTCCTGAGCCAAGCCTGGCGGGACCCCAGGAGGGCAGAAACCTGTCTGAGGGGTTGGCAGCAGCAGCAGCTGCAGTGAAACCACAGGAAAGGTAGTTTGGCAGTACCCGGGTCTGTGCTACAGACAATGGCATTGGGGTGACAATTCCATGATCTTAGACATGTTACATGGCCATGTTCGGAGTTACCATTGTGACGCTATACATATGTCGTGACATATGTATAGTGCACACGTGTAATGGTGTCCCCGCACTCACAAAGTCCGGGGAATTAGCCCTGAACAATGTGGGGGCACCTTGGCTAGTGCCAGGGTACCCACACACCAAGTAAGACTGCCCCTACCCCTAATTCAGATGCATCAGTTTGGACGTTGAATTTTTTGGAGTAACAGGGGCTTTTTAGGACAGGTGCAGAGCACATGGCCTGTTTCAGCTCCTCAAAAGCTTTCTGACAGCTAGCTGTCCATAATACCTTTTTAGGCATTCTCTTAGATGTGAGGTCATTAAGAGGGGCTGCAATTGAGCCATAGTTCTTTATGAACCTCCTGTAATACCCAGTGAGGCCTAAGAAGGCTCTCACCTGGGTCTGAGTTGTAGGGGGAACCCAATCTATAATAGTTTGGATTTTCCCCTGAAGTGGTGCAATCGGTTCTCCACCTACCAGGTGTCCCAGATAAACCACTTTCCCCTGCCCTATCTGGCACTTTGAAGCCTTGATAGTGAGGCCTGCCTTTTGCAGGGCCTCCAAAACTTTCCATAGGTGGACCAGGTGATCACCCCAACTGGAGCTAAAGACAGCTATATCATCTAGATATGCTGCACTAAAAACCTCCAACCCTTGCAGGACTGTATTCACCAAGCTCTGAAAAGTGGCAGGTGCATTTTTCAACCCAAAAGGCCTTTTCTCCAATGGTTGAAAATGCAGTTTTTGCTTTAGCATCCTCTGATAACTTGATCTGCCAATACCCTGCAGTCAAATCAAAGGTGCTTAGATACTTGGCAGATGCCAGTGTATCTATTAGCTCATCTGCCCTGGGTATAGGGTGAGCATCAGTTTTAGTTACCTGGCTGAGACCTCTATAATCTACACAAAATCTCATGTCCTTCTTTCCATTTTTGGAATGAGGTTTTGGTACAAGTACCACAGGAGAGACCAATGGACTTTCAGAGTGCTCAACCACTCCCAGTTCAAGCATTTTCTGAACCTCTTGTTTTATGCAGTCCCTGACATGGTCAGGCTGCCTATAGATCTTACTTTTGACAGGCAAACTGTCTCCAGTATCTATAGTGTGCTCACACCAAGAAGTGGTGCCTGGCACAGTAGAAAAGAGTTCAGAAAACTGACCCAGGAGATTTATGCAGTGGTCTTTCTGCTCAGCAGTAAGACAATCTGCCAAAACTACACCTTCCACTAGAGCATCTTGCTCTGTGGAAGAGAAGAGATCAGGGAGAGGGTCACTCTCTTCTTCCTGTCCTTCATCTGTTACCATGAGCAGGGTGAGATCAGCCCTGTCAGAGTAGGGTTTCAGGCGATTGACATGGAGAACCCTAAGGGGACTCCTGGCAGTGCCTAAGTCAACCAAGTAGGTGACTTCTCCCTTTTTCTCAAAAATAATGTGGGGACCACTCCATTTGTCTTGGAGTGCTCTTGGGGCCACAGGCTCCAAGACCCACACTTTCTGCCCTGGTTGGTACTGAATCAGAACAGCCTTCTGGTCATGCCATTGCTTTTGGAGCTCTTGGCTGGCCTGAAGGTTTTTACTGGCCTTTTACATGTACTCAGCCATCCTAGATCTTAGGCCAAGTACATAGTCCACTATGTCTTGTTTAGGAGCTTTTAAAGGTTGTTCCCAACCCTCCTTCACAAGTTTTAGGGGACCTCTTACAGGGTGTCCAAATAGGAGTTCAAAGGGGCTGAAGCCCACTCCTTTTTGGGGTACCTCCCTGTAAGCAAAAAGGAGGCAAGGTAACAGGACATCCCATCTCCTGCGGAGTTTTTCAGGGAGTCCCATTATCATTCCTTTGAGAGTTTTATTAAACCTCTCAACCAGTCCATTTGTTTGTGGATGATAGGGTGTGGTGAACTTGTATGTCACACCACATTCCTTCCACATGGCCTTTAAGTAAGCAGTCATGAAATTGCTTCCCCTGTCTGATACCACCTCTTTTGGGAAGCCCCCCCTGGAAAAGATTCCCAGGAGGGCCTTTGCCACTGCAGGAGCTGTAGTGGTCCTTAGAGGAATTGCTTCAGGATATCTTGTGGCATGGTCCACTACCACCAAAATAAACCTATTGCCTGAAGCAGTAGGAGGGCCAAGGGGGCCAACTATGTCAACCCCTACCCTTTCAAAGGGGACCCCAACCACAGGTAGTGGAATAAGGGGAGCCTTTGGAGTGCCACCTGTTTTGCCACTGGCTTGACAGGTTTCACAAGACTTACAAAATTCCTTTGTGTCCTCTGACATTCTAGGCCAATGAAACAAGGGGACAAGCCAGTCCCAAGTTTTCATTTGCCCTAAATGTCCAGCCAAGGGAATGTCGTGGGCTATAATTAGGAGGAACTCTCTGTATTGCTGAGGAATCACCAATCTCCTGGCTGCTCCAGGTTTTGGATCCCTTGCTTCAGTATACAAGAGGTTGTCCTCCCAGTAAACTCTGTGAGAGTCACTGACATCCCCCTTTTGCTGTTTGACAGCTTGCTGTCTTAGACCCTCTAGTGTGGGACAGGTCTGCTGTGCCACACTCAGCTCCTCCCTGGCAGGCCCCCCTCCACCCAAAAGCTTGTTAATGTCATTCCCCTCCTTGTAAGGGGGAACTATCTTGTGCAGATTCCTAGAATCATGCTCTTTCACAGGATGACTATTTGGAATACTGCTGCTGCCACCATGGGGTCCAAACCCCAACCTCTGTCTTTCTTTTTCTAAGTCAAATTCTTCCCTGTCTAGATCCGGCTGTTGCTTTTTAAGCTTCAGCCTGGACTCTTCCACTCTCAATCTATTGAGTTCCCTTTCTAACATTCTGTCTTCAGGGAGGGTGGGTTGGGCATGCCTTGACACAGAAGAATGGTGTGAATGAACAGAGGGAGGCCTGTCCCTAACAGATGGCACTCTAACAACCTGGCCTACAGAAGTAACACTCCTACTGTGATGAGAACTCACATTAGTACCAGCCATGCTAGGTGGCCTGCTAAGGGGCAGGTTGGGAAGGTTCGCTTCTAACACTTTTACTGGGGGAGCCCCAGAATCAGAGTGTGAACCATCAGCTAATTTCTCACCAGATGTGCCAACTATGGTCTTATCCTGTTCAATGATCATATTAACTAACAGTTCTCTTGAGGGATTCTTCCCTACCCCTAAACCTCTTTCAATGCAGAGACTCCTTGCTCCTTTCCAGCTAAGGTGGTCATAAGCAGTTCTGGACAGATCCAGAGTTTGACCTGTACCAGACATGATAGAAAAGGTTTAAGGGACAGAAAAAGAATGAAAAAGTTTCAGAACTTTTTAAGGAACAGAAAAAAAACATTTTTAACTTTTAAGAACTTTTTGAAAGTTTAGAGGTACTTTTCAGCACTTAGCAATAGAGTAAGAGGAGAAAAGCAAAACTTTTTGTTTAGGTGTACATACACTGAACTTGTTTTGTATATTTTTCTCTTATGAAAAGTACAAAATGACAAAGTGGTAAGTAGTTACAAGTACTTATCCCACCGCTGCACAACCAATGTAGGATGCTGGCCTGGTTTGTAGTGGTACCAAGGGGTACTTACACTCTGCACCAGGTCCAGTTATCCCTTATTAGTGTAGAAGAGGTGTCTAGCAGCTTAGGCTGATAGAAAAGGTAGCTTAGCAGAGCAGCTTAGGCTGAACTAGGAGACGTGTAAAGCTCCTACTATACCACTGGTGTCATATGCACAATATCATAAGAAAACACAATACACAGATATACTAAAAATAAAGGTACTTTATTTTTATGACAATATGCCAAAGGTATCTCAGTGAGTACCCTCAGTATGAGGATAGCAAATATACACAAGATATATGTACACAATACCAAAAATATGCAGTAATAGAAATAGAAAGCAATGCAAGCAATGTACAGTCACAATAGATTGCAATGAGAGCACATAGGTATAGGGGCAACACAAACCATATACTCAAAATGTGGAATGCGAATCACGAATGGACCCCAAACCTATGTGACCTTGTAGAGGGTCGCTGGGACTGTAAGAAAACAGTGAGGGTTAGAAAAATAGCCCACCCCAAGACCCTGAAAAGTGTGTGCAAAGTGCACCTTAGTTCCCCAGAGAGCACAGAAGTCGTGATAGGGGAATTCTGCAAGGAAGACCAACACCAGCAATGCAACAACAATGGATTTCCAGACGAGAGTACCTGTGGAACAAGGGGACCAAGTCCAAAAGTCACGATCAAGTCGGGAGTGGGCAGATGCCCAGGAAATGCCAGCTGTGGGTGCAAAGAAGCTGCCACCGGATGGTAGAAGCTGTGGATTCTGCAAGAACGAAGAGGACCAGGAACTTCCCCTTTGGAGGATGGATGTCCCACGTCGTGGAGAAGCTTGCAGAGGTGTTTCCGTGCAGAAAGACCGCAAACAAGCCTTGCTAGACTCACTGAGTACACAAAGGGCTCAGCTGTGTTTGTTCTAAATAGGTGTATCACCACCTGATAATCCCCAACCCTCAAGAATAGAAAAATGGGCCTAAGCCAACGCTGCCTTATTTCTCAATAACCTGGGCATTCAATGACAATATGGTTCACTCTCCTGGGTGCAGATTCACAGATCGGGCATAAGGCAGGTGTGCCTCCTTTGCGCCATAAGCTGCAAAAAGCATTCAAAGGTAGGCAGCCATATCTAAATCGCAAATACAGGCTTTTGGCCTGTGTGTGTGTGGGGGGGAAGGGGGTTATAGTGTTCAAAAAGTCTTCAAACATCAGTTCTGGTTTAACCCTGAAGAACTTTTCAGTTAAGTGGCCCTGATTAGCCCTTGATTGTTGGTGCACCAGTGTAAACAAATGGCCCTTATTAGTGTATAGGGTGTCTAGCAGCTTAGGCTGATAGATAATGGTAGCTTAGCAGAGCAGCTTAGGCTGAACTAGGAGATGAGTGAAGCTCCTACAGTACCACTAGTGTCATATGCACAATATCATAAGAAAACACAATACACAGATATACTAAAAATAAAGGTACTTTATTTTTATGACAATATGCCAAAAGTATCTCAGTGAGTACCCTCAGTATGAGGATAGCAAATATACACAAGATATATGTACACAATACCAAAAATATGCAGTAATAGCAATAGAAAGCAATGCAAGCAATGTACAGTCACAATAGATTGCAATGAGAGCACATAGGTATAGGGGCAACACAAACCATATACTCAAAATGTGGAATGTGAATCACGAATGGACCCCAAACCTATGTGACCTTGTAGAGGGTCGCTGGGACTGTAAGAAAACAGTGAGGGTTAGAAAAATAGCCCACCCCAAGACCCTGAAAAGTGTGTGCAAAGTGCACCTTAGTTCCCCAGAGAGCACAGAAGTCGTGATAGGGGAATTCTGCAAGGAAGACCAACACCAGCAATGCAACAACAATGGATTTCCAGACGAGAGTACCTGTGGAACAAGTGGACCAACTCCAAAAGTCACGATCAAGTCAGGAGTGGGCAGATGCCCAGGAAATGCCAGCTGTGGGTGCAAAGAAGCTGCCACCGGATGGTAGAAGCTGTGGATTCTGCAAGAACGAAGAGGACCAGGAACTTCCCCTTTGGAGGATGGATGTCCCACGTCGTGGAGAAGCTTGCAGAGGTGTTTCCGTGCAGAAAGACCGCAAACAAGCCTTGCTAGCCTTGCTAGACTCACTGAGTACACAAAGGGCTCAGCTGTGTTTGTTCTAAATAGGTGTATCACCACCTGATAATCCCCAACCCTCAAGAATAGAAAAATGGGCCTAAGCCAACGCCGCCTTATTTCTCAATAACCTGGGCATTCAATGACAATATGGTTCACTCTCCTGGGTGCAGATTCACAGATCGGGCATAAGGCAGGTGTGCCTCCTTTGCGCCATAAGCTGCAAAAAGCATTCAAAGGTAGGCAGCCATATCTAAATCGCAAATACAGGCTTTTGGCCTGTGTGTGTGTGGGGGGGGGAGGGGGTTATAGTGTTCAAAAAGTCTTCAAACATCAGTTCTGGTTTAACCCTGAAGAACTTTTCAGTTAAGTGGCCCTGATTAGCCCTTGATTGTTGGTGCACCAGTGTAAACAAATGGCTCCCTGTTGCAGTTACCCCCCACTTTTTGCCTGATACTGATGCCGACTTGACTGAGAAGTGTGCTGGGAACCTGCTAACCAGGCCCCAACACCAGTGTTCTTTCACCTAAAATGTACCATTGTCTCCACAATTGGCACAACCCTGGCACCCAGGTAAGTCCCTTGTAACCGGTACCCCTGGTACCAAGTGCCCTGATGCCAGGGAAGGTCTCTAAGGGCTGCAGCATGTGTTATGCCACCCTAGGGACCCCTCACTCAGCACAGACACACTGCTTGCCTGCTTGTGTGTGCTGGTGGGGAGAAAATGACTAAGTCGACATGGCACTCCCCTCAGGGTGCCATGCCAGCCTCAAACTGCCTATAGCATAGGTAAGTCACCCCTCTATCAGGCCTACAGCCCTAAGGCAGGGTTCACTATACCACAGGTGAAGGCATAGGTGCATGAGCATTATGCCCCAACAGTGTCTAAGCAAAACCTTAGACATTGTAAGTGCAGGGTAGCCATAAGAATATATGGTCTGGGAGTCTGTCAAAAACGAACTCCACAGCTCCATAATGGCTACACTGAATACTGGGAAGTTTGGTATCAAACTTCTCAGAATAATAAACCCACACTGATGCCAGTGTTGGATTTATTAAAAAATGCACACAGAGGGCATCTTGGAGATACCCCCTGTATGTTACCCAATTGTTCAGTGCAGGACTGACTGGTCTGTGCCAGCCTGCTGCTGAGAGATGAGTTTCTGACCCTATGTGGTGAGAGCCTTTGTGCTCTCTGAGGACAGAAACAAAGCCTGCTCTGGGTGGAGGTGCTTCACACCTCCCCCCTTGCAGGAACTGTAACACCTAGCAGTGAGCCTCAAAGGCTCAGTCTTCGTGTTACAATGCCCAAGGGCACTCCAGCTAGTGGAGATGCCCGCCCCCTGGACACAGCCCCCACTTTTGGCGGCAAGTCCAGGAGAGATAATGAGAAAAACAAGGAGGAGTCACCCACCAGTCAGGACAGCCCCTAAGGTGTCCTGAGCTGAGGTGACCCCTGCCTTTAGAAATCCTCCATCTTGATTTTGGAGTATTTCCCCAATAGGAATAGGGATGTGCCCCCCTCCCCTCAGGGAGGAGACACAAAGAGGGTGTAGCCACCCTCAAGGACAGTAGCCATTGGCTACTGCCCTCCCAGACCTAAACACACCCCTAAATTCAGTATTTAGGGGCTCCCCAGAACCTAGGAAACTAGATTCCTGCAACCTAAGAAGAAGAGGACTGCTAAGCTGAAAAGCCCTGCAGAGAAGACAGAGACACCAACTGCTTTGGCCCCAGCTCTACCGGCCTGTCTCCCCACTTCCATAGACACTGCTCCAGCGACGCTTTCCACAGGGACCAGCGACCTCTGAAGCCTCAGAGGACTGCCCTGCATCTAGAAGGACCGAGAACTCCAGAGGACAGCGGCTCTGTTCACCAAAGACTGCAACTTTGCAACAAAGAAGCAACTTTGAAACAACTTGCGTTTCCCGCCGGAAGCGTGAGACTTGACACTCTGCACCCGATGCCCCTGGCTCGACTTGTGGTGAACAATCACTTCAGGGAGGACTCCCCGGTGACTGCAAGACCGTGAGTAGCCAGAGTTGACCCCCGTGAGCCCCCATAGCGACGCCTGCAGAGGGAATCCCGAGGCTCCCCCTGACCGCGACTGCCTGCTTCAAAGATCCGATGCCTGGTAAAGACTCTGCACCCGCAGCCCCCAGGGCCTGAAGGATCCGACCTCCAGTGCAGGAGCGACCCCCAGGTGGCCCTCTCCCTTGTCCAGGTGGTGGCTACCCCGAGGAGCCCCCCCTGGCCTGCCTGCATCGCTGAAGAGACCCAGTGGTCTCCCATTGATTCCTATTGAGAACCTGACGCTTGTTTACACACTGCACCCGGCCGCCCCCGTGCTGCTGAGGGTGTACTTTCTGTGTGGACTTGTGTCCCCCCCGGTGCCCCACAAAACCCCCCTGGTCTGCCCTCCGAAGACGTGGGTACTTACCTGCTGGCAGACTGGAACCGGGGCACCCCCTTCTCCATTGAAGCCTATGCGTTTTGGGCACCACTTTGACCTCTGCACCTGACCGGCCCTGAGCTGCTGGTGTGGTAACGTTGGGGTTGCTCTGAACCCCCAACGGTGGGCTACCTTGGACCCAAACTTGAACCCCGTAGGTGGTTTACTTACCTGCAAAAACTAACAAACACTTACCTCCCCCAGGAACTGTTGAAAATTGCACTGTTTTAAAATAGCTATATGTCATTTATGTGAAAACTGTATATGCTATTTTGCTAATTCAAAGATCCTAAAGTACCTACCTGCAATACCTTTCATTTGAAGTATTACATGTAAATCTTGAACCTGTGGTTCTTAAAATAAACTAAGAAAATATATTTTTCTATACAAAAGCCTATTGGCCTGGAATTGTCTCTGAGTGTGTGTTCCTCATTTATTGCCTGTGTGTGTACAACAAATGCTTAACACTACCCTCTGATAAGCCTACTGCTCGACCACACTACCACAAAATAGAGCATTAGAATTATCTCTTTTTGCCACTATCTTACCTCTAAGGGAAACCCTTGGACTCTGTGCATAATATTCCTTACTTTGAAATAGTGCATACAGAGCCAACTTCCTACAACCAGGATGAAATGTCAAAATGCCGACTTTACAACCTGTTTATCCGATTTACGGATTTGATCAGGGTTGTCCCAAAGTGCATCAAGCATCAATTTCTTGCACCAAGTATGTATAAATCTCAACGAAGGCACTTTTAGGGCACAATCCAATCTTATTAGATCACTTAAGCAGGCTCCGTATGCAACCAATTCAGGAGTAGACCAAATGTGAACCCAGCAAAGAAGGGGTTTCAACTGAACAAGATCAGTCACACCATTAGTTCCCAAATCATAGCACAGGGGGAAAGTGGTGTGCTTTCTGGGACAGCCACTTGAGCTCTAAAGAAATTACTTTCAGACACTGCTAAGCCTTGTGTCTTGGTATACCCCCAGATTTGAGCGCTGTAAATAGCAGCATTCAGGGCCTTGGCACGGTAAGCCTCAAGAGAGTAGAAGTCGCTCTAAAGAATCGCATTATTGCATTTGATCCGTGCGACAACATCAAGGAGCTCTTTATAATTTGAGGATCCCACTTGAACTTATCCGACAGCGTGATTCCTAAATAATCAAAACATGACACCCTGTCAAGATTTTCATTGCCCACCTTGACACACTTTGTTCTCAAGTTACTTTGTTTTAGAACAGTTTATCTCCAATCCTCTTTCATCACAGAATAACCTAAACCTTGTCAACAGGTTTTGAAGCCCTATTGGAGATTTGGAGATTAGCAATGAGTCATCCGCAAAAAGAAGTATTGGGATTTTCTTTCCATTCAAGGTGGGAGAGTCATTAAGACACTGCCAAAGAAACTCAACTACGTCTTTCATATAAAGAGAGAAGAGCGTGAGGGCCAGCAAGCAACCTTGGTGCACTCCGCGGCCAACAGGAATTCTGGACGTGAGTTCCCCATGCTCCCCCCAGCGTACCTGGGCATAATTCCCGTGATGCAATCTAGTCAAGCTATCCCCAAGGTCGCTAGGGATGCCCATGTTCCTCAGTACCCTCCACAGGTTATCACACGGTATCAAGTTAAAAACGGCTCGAAGATCGACTAAAGCTACATATAACTTCTGCTGTTGTAAAAGAACCTGCTTCCAGTATAGGACAGAAAACACAAATACCTGGTCAATGGTACTAATCTTTGACTTGAATCCTGCCAGCAGGGATGAAAGTACGTCTTCACTAGCTGCCCACATAAGTAATTTGTCAAGCACTTGTCTTGCAAATTTTTGGGGGAGATTATCCAATAAGCTAATGGGTCGGTAGTTGGCAGGGCAACTCGTGTCTCCTTAAAAACTGGAATAAATTCAGCCCCATTGAAGGTGTTGTAGGAAAGTACCATCTTGCCTGGCATGTTACCCCCATATTTCACTGTATATATGTTGTTTTAGTTGTATGTGTCACTGGGACCCTGCCAGCCAGGGCCCCAGTGCTCATAAGTGTGCCCTGTATGTGTTACCTGTGTTATGACTAACTGTCTCACTGAGGCTCTGCTAATCAGAACCTCAGTGGTTATGCTCTCTCATTTCTTTCCAAATTGTCACTAACAGGCTAGTGACCAATTTTACCAATTTACATTGCCATACTGGAACACCCTTATAATTCCCTAGTATATGGTACTGAGGTACCCAGGGTATTGGGGTTCCAGGAGATCCCTATCGGCTGCAGCATTTCTTTTGCCACCCATTGGGAGCTCTGACAATTCTTACACATGCCTGCCACTGCAGCCTGAGTGAAGTAATGTCCACGTTATTTCACAGCCATTTTACACTGCACTTAAGTAACTTATAAGTCACCTATATGTCTAACCTTTACCTGGTAAAGGTTGGGTGCTAAGTTACTTAGTGTGTGGGCACCCTGGCACTAGACAAGGTGCCCCCACATTGTTCAGGGTCAATTCCCCGGACTTTGTGAGTGCGGGGACACCATTACACGCGTGCACTATACATAGGTCACTACCTATGTATAGCTTCACAATGGTAACTCCGAATATGGCCATGTAACATGTCTAAGATCATGGAATTGCCCCACCAATGCCATCCTGGTATTGGAGAGACAATCCCATGATTCCCCGGGTCTCTAGCACAGACCCGGGTACTGCCAAACTACCTTTCCCGGGGTTTCACTGCAGCTGCTGCTGCTGCCAACCCCTCAGACAGGTTTCTGCCTTCCTGGGGTCCAGCCAGGCTTGGCCCAGGAAGGCAGAACAAAGGACTTCCTCAGAGAGAGGGTGTTACACCCTCTCCCTTTGGAATAAGGTGTCAGGGCTGGGGAGGAGTAGCCTCCCCCAGCCTCTGGAAATGCTTTGATGGGCACAGATGGTGCCCATCTCTGCATAAGCCAGTCTACACCGGTTCAGGGATCCCTCAGCCCTGCTCTGGCGTGAAACTGGACAAAGGAAACGGGAGTGACCACTCCCCTGACCTGCACCTCCCCTGGGAGGTGCCCAGAGCTCCTCCAGTGTGCTCCAGACCTCAGCCATCTTGGAAACAGAGGTGCTGCTGGCACACTGGACTGCTCTGAGTGGCCTGGGCCAGCAGGTGACGTCAGAGACTCCTTCTGATAGGCTCCTTCAGGTGTTACTAGCCTATCCTCTCTCCTAGGTAGCCAAACCTCCTTTTCTGGCTATTTAGGGTCTCTGCTTTGTGGAATTCCTTAGATAACGAATGCAAGAGCTCATCAGAGTTCCTCTGCATCTCTCTCTTCACCTTCTGCCAAGGAATCGACTGCTGACTGCGCTGGAAGCCTGCAACACTGCAACAAAGTAGCAAAGACGACTACTGCAACCTTGTAACGCTGATCCTGCCGCCTTCTCGACTGTTTTCCTGGTGGTGCATGCTGTGGGGGTAGTCTGCCCCCTCTCTGCACTAGAAGCTCCAAAGAAATCTCCCATTGGTCGACGGAATCTTCCCCCTGCAACCGCAGGCACCAAAGAACTGCATCACCGGTCCTCTGGGTCTCCTCTCAGCACGACGAGCGAGGTCCCTTGAACTCAGCAACTCTGTCCAAGTGACTCCCACAGTCCAGTGACTCTTCAGTCCAAGTTTGGTGGAGGTAAGTCCCCACGCCAGACTACATTGCTGGGAACCGCGTGTTTTGCAGCTACTCCGACTCCTGTGCACTCAGCGAGGATTTCCTTCGTGCACAGCCAAGCCTGGGTCCCCGGCACTCTAACCTGCATTGCACGACCTCCTGAGTTGTCCTCCGGCGGCGTGGGACTCTCTTGTGCAACTTCGGGTGAGCACTGATTCACTCCACTTCGTAGTGCCTGTTCCGGCACTTCTGCGGGTGCTGCTTGCTTCTGAGTGGGCTCTTTGTCTTGCTGGACGCCCCCTCTGTCCCCTCACGCAATTGGTGACATCCTGGTCCCTCCTGGGCCACAGCAGCATCCAAAAACCCTATTCGCGACCCTTGCAGCTAGCAATGCTTGTTTGCGGTCTTTCTGCGGGGAAAACACTTCTGCACGACTCTTCACGATGTGGGACATCCATCCTCCAAAGGGGAAGTTTCTAGCCCTTGTCGTTCGTGCAGAATCCTCAGCTTCTACCACCCGGTGGCAGCTTCTTTGCATCCACAGGCTGGCATTTCCTGGGCATCTGCCCACTCCCGACTTGATCGTGACTTTTGGACTTGGTCCCCTTGTTCCACAGGTACTCTTGTCTGGAAATCCATTGTTGTTGCATTGCTGGTGTTGGTCTTTCCTGCAGAATTCCCCTATCACGACTTCTGTGCTCTTTGGGGAACTTAGGTGCACTTTGCACCCACTTTTCAGGGTCTTGGGGTGGGCTATTTTTCTAACCCTCACTGTTTTCTTACAGTCCCAGCGACCCTCTACGAGGTCACATAGGTTTGGGGTCCATTCGTGGTTCGCATTCCACTTCTAGAGTATATGGTTTGTGTTGCCCCTATCCCTATGTGCTCCCATTGCATTCTATTGTGACTATACATTGTTTGCACTGTTTTCTATTGCTATTACTGCATATTTTGGTATTGTGTACATATATCTTGTGTATATTTGCTATCCTCATACTGAGGGTACTCACTGAGATACTTTTGGCATATTGTCATAAAAATAAAGTACATTTATTTTTAGTATATCTGTGTATTGTGTTTTCTTATGATATTGTGCATATGACACTAGTGGTACTGTAGGAGCTTCACTCGTCTCCTAGTTCAGCCTAAGCTGCTCTGCTAAGCTACCTTTTCTATCAGCCTAAGCTGCTAGACACCCCTCTACACTAATAAGGGATACCTGGGCCTGGTGCAAGATGTAAGTACCCCTTGGTACTCACTACAAGCCAGTCCAGCCTCCTACAGGTGTTGGGCATCTTACCCCCACTAGCTATTGCATTTGATGAGATATTTATGTACCAGGCCCACAATTGAGGTTCTGACTTATATAAGTCCCATGGAATGCAACCTGGGCCAGGGGCTTTTAAGGGTTTCAAACTATCTATTGCAGCGAGGGTGTCCTCCAAGGTAAAAACAAAGCGAGGCCTGTACACCAAGCTCCAAGCTAATATTATCAGTATGCGTCTCCTCCCATCCCTCTGCCAAGGAGTTCTCATAGTTATTGCTCACAAAGTATAAGGCATGGAAATAGTCCTCCCTCTTATCTGGAAAGATATATGAGCACCTGGGATTACCAGGCTCTCTGGCCCTGGCTGCAACTAGTGACCAAAAGGTACGATTATCTCTCACTTTCAAGGGCTGGAGTATTTCCTGCCATTTGTCCTCATCCCATTTTTTCTTTGCCACTTTAAGTACCCATTTGTGTCTGGCGCAGGCACATTTAATATCATCCCGTTCACACTCCCTCACAGCTGAGTTCAGGCATCGTTGGGCCTGCATGCAGTCCTGGTTAAACCATTTAGGAAATTTCTCAACCAACCAGGGTCTCCTCTGACAGTCCATGCAAAAGATAGATTTAAGTTTGTCAAAAAATAGTGTATAGGCACTTAACATGAGGTCCGGATCCACACTCGATCCTTTGTTTTACGATGTATATTGGACAACTAATTGGTAAATCTCTGTGTGCTTTTCTTGATCTGCCACAACTCTAGGCTACGCTACTCTACGACAGGTATTAGTCACTATGGGATCTGGCAGTACTGCGGAGTCCAAGCAAGATGTCCTATAAAATTGTCCCCCCCCACAAGAGGTGGCCAAGGAACTCTGATCCCTAACAGTAGTGCTCATCACCTTCATGTCACTGGGGTCCGGCCACAATCGTACATCCACCAACACATAGTCAGTGACACTCCTTTGGCAGCCTCTTCTACATGTAAACGCTCTGACTGAACGGGTTCTGCCATTACAGGCGCGCAATCCATGTGCAACCACGAATGAAGCTGCTTATAGAGCAGCCTTAGTGTAGAGACTCTGCGGGTTGCCTGCCACATGTCGGACACCCCAATACTCGTCCTTTTCCTTAGTTTCCAAATTAAGAGCATTACAAAGTATTGAAATCACCATCCACTATTACTCTGGCATCCTGTTTGTGGATCACCACTAGACTGTCTAACATACTTAGGACTGGCTACTGACACTTAACTGGTATTGAGCAAGCGTATACATTAAGTATGATCAATGACAAGCCCCTAGGAACTTTAACTTAATACCCATTAGATCGAGCAAATCTATCTTGAGCGCTTACTGCGCACAAGCAATGTTATTATTTGCCAAGATCATAAGACCCCCCCATTGCCCACCCGGGAATTGCCTGTGAACTGTAAGTGGTAAATCCACTGACAAAGACCTTATCTACAGACCAAGTTTCTTAGAATGAACCAACGTCATACTTCCCAATGAAGGAGGTCCAGTCATTATCGGCCAACTTTGAATTTACCCCTGCCACATTCCATGAAATTAAATGAAGATCTGACTTAAATGTGGCCGTTTCTGAAAGGGGCGGTCCATTCATTCTATATTTGCTGACAACAAATTTGCCACTACAGGGGGAGCTTCAAGATTCACCCCTTAGGTGAGACCAAAAATTAATGGGTAAATCCATTAGCTAAATGTTGCACAAAAGGACATAACCAATCCAGCGGGTCTAACGAGGCAAGAGCAGAGAATTGGTTGTGGGTGAAAATGCTTTCAAAGTTAGTATTGCAATTACCCCTAGCTGGAACAGTATTCTGCTGGGCAGGCTGTATGTCAGTGCTAATACCCAGCACTACTGGTGGGTAAAAAAGCCTAGGGGAAAGGCTCTAATACAGAGGTCTTCAAACTTTTTAATGCCGCGCCCCCCAGTTGAAAAATAAACATCAGTAGGCCCCCCTCAGAATTTTTCACAATTATTTTATAAACATGGCAATGTTTAAATATGTCTAAACCTATTTAAACATTGCAGTTAAGTACTGTTACCTTTTTAAAAACTGCAATAACATGCTTCTGATTAAAACAAAGGCCTGTAATCTGTATAATATTTATTTTGGCCAGAGTCTGGGGCCCCCCCTGGGATCACTTCAGGCCCCCCTAGGGGGGCCCGCCCCCCAGTTTGAAGACCTCTGCTCTAATACCCCCTTTACCATGATCTTTTTGTCTGAGCAGATGTAACAGGGTTCAAACACAACTAAGTGTTTTAAAATTCACAATAACACAATCGTCCTGTGACGTTTTTCGTGTGGGGCCCACCCAAGAGACCTTACGAGTAGTAATGATTTCCCCACTAAGATCATGGGTCCAACCGGAATGTTCCCGTAACCAATGAACAACTTTGTTTAGAAGTGAACCATGCGACTCCTGCTTCTCTGCGGGTAACAGTGGAACATTCTGAAGAACAATAATATATGGGGTACATTCAGGTGGAATGCGGGGTCTGACGTCTGATGTTCCAGGGCTAGCGGGTATGATCCCGAGGTCCGCCATGCCACTGGCTGGGGATACTACCCCCCCCCCCCCAGATACAGGTATATGGGGGTCAGCACAGAGATGTTGCTGGGTATCCTTATTGGGTCCATTGTTAACGAGGGACCTACTCTCCCTTCTCGGTGGGGAATACCCAGAGGGCCCGATAGCAGCCCCAGTCGAACAAGCTACCTGGGCCTCGGTAGCTGCTCTCCTCACCGAATTTGTATATCCAGTCGATTTCATGGAGCAAGGGAAAGATAAGCCACAGGTTTGTGCAGTTCCAATCTAAGTTCTAGTTCAATTGAGCCCAGATGCTCAATTAGCGGTGTCAATTTTAAATCCAGGGCGGTGTGTATGATAACTTTCAGCCGGTCAATCGTCACGCCCTAGGCAGGGCCTGGTGCTAGCACAGCCCCCTTTTGCTAGCGCCTTCGGGCTGGTAGACTGGGTAACGCCAGTCCTTTGGCGTTTCTGCGTTCTAGCGGGCTCCGATCTTCTCTGGTCCTGGGAGTAGGGCCTGTGATTAGAGCTATGGTGAGTGGGGGGAGAGTTGAGAAGCAACAGGAAGCCAGAGCTCTGCCAGCTCAATTTCTTTGTCAATAACGCTGATTACCCGCGTTATAAAATTATCCATACTTAATCTCTGTGGGCCAGGAGGGCCGGGGGCAACTTTGGTGGCAAGCTTACGTTTACATGCCTTGACCCTTGGCATGCTGCTGTAGCAAGTAAAATCCCCTTGTAATTAACAGCAATGCGCAGCGTAAACCACAACCACAAAGGTAAATACCTCCTTGAAGCCCACAGACCTCACATCAGCGCTTCCAAGAGAGGTGGCCCTGCCTGGCCTCTTTTGGCCAATGACGGATGAAGACGGGCCGGTCTTTGCCCAAGTGCAGGCCCAGGCGCTTCTCACACTAGCCCCGTACTTCAAAGCATGTTCCGCGCTGCAGAGCTGCGGTGCTGAATATGAGGCAGCCAGTTCCCGCCTCCTCCTCTCTGTCAGGGCAGCCTGGGGCATGTAGTCTACCCCCCGATAATGAACTTCCAAGTGAGGGTCCCGCGCTGCACGGCTGCGGCACAGAATATGAGGCAGCAGGTTCCCGCCTCCTTCTCCTCTCTGTCAGGGCAGCCCGGGGCTTATAGTCTGCCCCCCCCCCCCCCCCCCCCTCTATAATGCACTTCCAAGCGCGTGTGTAAATCATTCATATGACCAATCAACACAGACAAAGGACCAGCTGGCTTTAGGGCAGTGCGACCATTGCGGCCGCACTGGGCGCTGACCAATTTTGGGGGCACTAAACTTGAGTGGTGGAGGGCGATGTGTTTAGCAATAAGTTATGATTGAAAAACACCTTCTGCAGAGTTCCTTGTTCCTCCAGTTTTCAGGCTGCAATAAAATGTCAATAAAACCTTTGTGATTGATGTTCCTGCTAGAGAGAGAGAGATTTGCATAGTGGCAGGTTTGACTCACCATATGATAGCATAGAAGGTTAATATGCCTGCTGCAAAGAACAGATCTGTATTTTATGTGGATAGCTGAGTGGATTTGTAAAGCCAGCCTTTACCAGCACCATTAACACAAATGAAATGCATGTGAGAGAGGGGCTGTGGATAGGAGAGTGCCTTTTTCCCAGGTGGTAGTGAGGGAATCTGACAAGATTGTCAGGGGGTGGGGTGGGCTAACAGAACAGGTACGACACCTAGAGAGCAGCATGCTTTCCGCCCACCAAAAGCACTTTGCCACCATGACTGGTGTATGAAGCCCTATGTAAATGCAGTCTCAATACAGTGCAATTGAAGCCAATTCTGCTGATGCAGCCGCAGGGCAGACCTCTATAAACGCACAAACAGGTACATCATGTGCAGCAGTGCAAACCTTCCTAACTCAAGAAACTTACAGCCCATGCAAAAAGCAGGGAAAGCTTCCATGGCACCCATTAAACAGCTACAGCACAGAGGGCTAGGTGCAAGCACCCCCTGTCCTGGAGCATCTCAGAGCTCTCATACAGGAGGACTTCTAAGTGGGTGAACGATATCAGAAGGTCAAGGGGGAAGAAGAGTAATGTTGGGGTGAAGAGGAATGATAGTGCAAATCAACAAAAAAGGAGGTTGTTTTACAGCTGCATAGTGTCCTTAACACTGGTAAGGCCTCGTCTGGAGAAAGGTGTTCAGTCCTGAAAGTTTCTTTTTTTATTATGGTGTCTAGTTTTCAATTACTAGGTACTAGATGAAGGAAAGCACCCAAACAACAGAAATATTTTTTGCCTGGAGCTCTGCAACCCTTCTATTGGCCGCTTGCCTGCTCACCAGTGCATTGATCTGAGGTCTGGAGTTAGATTTCTCCGTGGTGCAGATGCTGAAGGGGTTGTGCTGCACTCTCTAAAGGCAGTAAGATGACATTAGGGAAGGCACTGTTAGCAAAGCCTTTGTATGACAAGACTTAGGGCCAAATGTACAAACACATTTTCCCATAGACACAGAATGGGTAAAACCCTTTTCTACATCTGGCCCTAAGATCATAGTAGTTTGCACTTAGTTCAGAAATAAAAAAATAAGCAAACATTTGTTTTAACAACTTTAGCTGAAAGAAGCCTTCCTATACTGTTGCTATATTCTTTGGGGACATTATTTATTCGGTTTACTTACCAGGAGCTGGGCATCATTGTGCACATGGTTTCATAAGCATGCAAACTTAGCTGTGCAGCAATGGAGTGCTGTGTAAACTCAGTGTGAAGGCGGAAGGGTGCGGTGTGAAGCGGTCGCTTCTTACATGGAGCCTCTTGGTGGCCTTGTGTAAGTACAGTCTGACATTACACTGTTAGAACAAGCAAGATAATTGGCACATTAACCGGGCCCGTTAGTCCAGATCCATCTTCAGTATCTATGTATGTATGTCCTCGTGCATTCTGTAACTTACTGCTGTAACTTTTACCAAATCTATGCCATCCGGTGCCCCAGCAATGGAAGAAGACGAATGTCCTCGCCACAATTATTATTTTATGTAATATTTATACAGCGCAAATAGTCACCAGTCAGGGAATCCTAGCGCTTCAGAGATGTAGCAACATCTTCGTAGTATCAGAAAGATGGCTAGGTTAAGTAAATTAAATGACAAAAAGAAGGGCGAGAATCCAGGTTTTAACATCTTTATGAAATGCAAGGTGTCCAGCTACGAGGTGGATGGAGACATGGTGACTGTGCCAGTCCATTGCACCTGCCTAGGAGAGGGACCGGCCTCCCAGTTCTGACTTCTTTAAGGATTGGTCAGCCAACAAGAGGGGATGGTTTAAGTAAACCACATGCAGCAGGGTAAGACTTCAAACGTGATTGCGAGTACCAGTGCCCAAACATATGAAAGCACGGTGGACAAGGCTCTTAAAGGGATGAGGTTGGAAACAGGAAGCCAATGCAAGTTCTCAAGGTGGGCAGTCATGATGGGAAAGACGAGCATCAGCATTCCGTGGTCCCTGAAGAGGAGCTAGCTGCCCAGACGGAAGTCCAAGATATGAAGAATTACAGTCCAGTGAACCAAGACTAGAAGAATGCCTGGACCACAGACTGAGGATAGATGTGGAATAATTATCCGTCTATTGTTCATTCATAATATTGAAAATGGGCTGCTCTTTCGTCCTCTGCAATTTCAGTATTTGCCAAACATGAGAGTAAAAATATCTAGTACAAGATGTGCAGAGGGATAACACTCAGGTTACATAAAGTCCTGTTTAATTATAGCTTGTTTTAATATAGCACTTAGTGCAGCAGTTTTTTTCCTGCTTCCAAGTACTGTAAGTAAGGTGTTACTATTGGGAAATGTAATAGTACTACATTTTCGAAATTGGAAGCGTGAAAAGCTGAGTAGGCCTTCCCGGGGTTTGAGTTCAAAACCTACAGCCCTCCACAAAGGTCACCATCAAGCGCTTAAATAACAGAGGCACCTTCCTGCAGAGGCGCTTTGGGTCCTAAAATAAAGCGTCGGGCTTTGGGGAGGAGGAGGAAGAGATGTAACTAGCAGTGAGTGGCATTGTCAGTGTGTCCTGGGCCCTAGTGCAAGAAAGGACACGGTCCCCGGGTGCTGCTCGGAGTATAAAATACAGCAATAACCATGGATCAAAGCGCCCCTCGGGCCTCTGTGCCCCGGTGCCACTGCACCTGCTGCACCAATGGTAACTCACGCGAGCAGAGACAAGTCTGATGACTTGTGCCAGGGTGACGGCCTCCCGACGGTTCCGTGTTTCCCCCTGGCATGTGTAAGGCACCAATCTAGCTGGGCATGTGTCACTGCAAGGATAGGGCTCGCCCGAGACTGTGAGAGGAGCCGAGGGCGCGAGCACGTGCTCGAAACTGGCATCACCCAGGGTAGTGGGACGAAACAAAGCCTGTGAAAGGGCCCATGGGTTCAGCTCTTGCCATGAACGGAATGAAGCTGCCAATTATTACTGTGGTCTCTTAGTGTGACTGAGCCCCTTATTCGCGTTATAGAAATATCTTTACTAAGATAAAAGGTGAAATGGGGGGGGGGACGCGGTTCCCGGCTCTGACTCCGCCCCCAGCTGCAGCAGTGTGCCGCCCTGAGCCGCAGGGGTGAGACGTGAATCACACAAAGTGACTCACAGAGGCTCCCATGCTATGTCTCGGACCCACCTGGGCCAAGTCCAGCAACTTCATACACGCCAAGCGCCATCCCTTCCACTCAACCAGCGTCACCTGCACGGTGTGTCATAAAGATTCATAGGACAGCTCAGGACTGGCACGAGCCCCTGGGGTCCTGGATGGAGCACGTGGTTATACCCGGCAGAATACCACTATCTGCCTGCGACGGGTGGGCGGTACCTCCGGGCAGTCCAGGCTTTTTGGTACAGAGCGCTTTGCATGCTATCTTTTTTCAAGTCCTGTCTCAAAACCAAGTCCAAGAATACAAGCTTTTTTTTATTTTTTATAAAAGCCAAGAATTGTCGAAGATGTCACGCATAACGAGTTGACACTTTCAGGCTATGAATGTCTTAAACTTTCGCGTCCAGCACCCAGATTCTGGGCACGGGTCTGGAGTCTCGAGTAGATTTTCATCGTCCGTCTCAGACTCCCAGGTAGAGTTACAAAAAAACCGAGTTAGGGTACCAACAATGGGCCAGACTTAATGCTTCACTAAAAAAAGTAATGCATTCTGGGAGCTGTAGTCTTAATTTCATATTACTGTAACGAATTTGAACTAAAGAAAAGGCTATGGTGCCATGCACGGCTAGAGTCATTTGGTGGTAAGCTTATCCTCAGCAAAATTCCCTGCACTTCTTGTTGAACTTGTTAACAAACCGCCCACTTTTCAGAATAACATGTAATCGTTGCATCTAGCGTTCAGCCCAGATGTGCACACCGCCCCTTCCAGGTGCGTGGGTTTGTTCTGCTCCCCTGGACCTTTGGATTCTCGGCTCCGAGGAGTGTTTTGGTGAGAGCCCCAGAAGGCGTGAGCCACCCCCAAAATTGCATCCCTGCCTTTTGGCTCTTCTCGAGCTTGTGTGTGTGAGAATGTTGTCCAGCCTTATGCGCCTGGCGTCTTAGACACAAGCGACAAGCGCTAGTTGTAACATTGATTGTCAATTATTTATCAAGGAGAATTGAGTTTTAATCCTGGCTTCGCTGCTTGTGAGCATGTGATCGTGGGCAAGACGGTTTATCCTAACCTGAAAAAATGAGAACAATCAACTTGTTATATGCTTAATAAGTCGATGCTAAGCAGAGAGGCAGTCACAGTCAGATTTTTAAATTATAACATACGAAGCGTGAGATACGTTTCCAGTCCTGTATTATTTTTATTTTACAATTGATACTTTTTGTTTTGACTTTTCAATACAGCCATGCATACAAGTACCAGCTATACTAATACATGGACAAGACAGAACAGAACAAGACGAGAAACACATATCTGACATGGCACCACTGAAGAGCTCATACCTGACAATTTTACCATTCCTTATTTTTCGGCCCAAAACAATTTGCATTCTAGGACTTGTAGTTTTACGTTTCTACTGGGGGCCCAGGAATCCCACAATGCAACGTGAGGTTTGGTTAAAGGTTATAATTATTAATGACCTTACGACAGGGTGATAATTGCCAGGTAGGATAAATATGTAGGAGAGATAACAAGAGTGCAAATGCGTCATGTAAACTTGTATAGCACGCGCCTATCTGCAAATCAACCGAGCACTTAACAGTGGCGGGAAAGAGAGCGCCTTGTATGGAGCAGGTCAGAGGAACCGGCCTAGGGTGAAGGTGTAGCAAGCAGAGTCTAGATGGTGCAGTTGTCTGCACTGCGGTGCACACGGCGCAAAGGGGCGTGGTTGTCATTAGTGCAGTGTACGAGGGCCCACTTTCACCTAATTATTGCTACCCTTTACTACCCACTAAGTGTTTAGGGGTATTTCCCTTTGTTTTGAGCACAGGGCATGCATACTACGCCTCTTGGCAGAGCCAGGGTGTAAAACGGCCCCTGCCGTCCTGCCCACATGGAGTGATTTGGCACATCGGTACGAAAACTGGCAGGCCTGGACAAAGGCACCGTTTTCGGACTGTGTCCGTAAACACGGCTTCTGGAAAAAAAGCCAGATGTTGTCACTGTGGCCAGCAGAGGGCTCCAGACACCAACCCTGGGACCCGCGTCAATAGCATACCATTGAGCCTGACGTCTGTGAGACTTGGATGGCACCCGGGGCGTGGGAGACCTTCGGGTGGAGTCACTGCATGAGGCGGGTGTGCCTGGGCCTCGGCGCACCAGACACGTCTGGGCGAGGCCTGGGCCCTTCCCTGTGAAAGTCCAGGTACAAAAACATGTGCAAGGCGATAAACTACCTGACTCAGCGTCTTCTCAGATTATTTTTTCAACTCTGCGTTCTGCAACAGCTAATGCTTTTCTTTAACGATTTTTATTGACCTCCATTTAAGTTTCAATTCGACTTATGTTAGCGTTAACTTAAGAAACTTTGTTTCCAAGGGTGGCGAAACCTGGTGAGGGGCAACGACTGATCTATAGAGTACAAGATAGGTGTCTCCCAACCTCTACTTCTGATTGACACTTCGAAGTGCAGATTCCTCACCTTAAGAGATCCCTCAGGTGCCAGACTGGATCCTGAGATAATCTGTAGCAGGACTCCTGAACTAGATGGCTCAGTGAGGCTCCGCACTGGTTCAGTTCCACCCTGAACACGCTGGAGGGGAGCCACATGTAAGTACAACTCCTGCACTCTGACACCAGTTCTTTCTTTGGGTGCTTTCTGGCATGGATCCACAGCTCCTCTCCTGACTGTTGGTTATCTGAAAACCCCACAAGTTTTCCAGTTTGCTGTAGAACAATGTTCCCACCGAATATGACAGGATTCAAGCTGTGTCATGACTGCAGGGAGCAGATGTTGGTCTCAAATCCACATGAGGTGTGCCTTCGGTGCCTGGTTTCAGGATACAACTCTAATTCTTGCGACAAGGCCGCCCTAATGCACCCAGAGGTGATTCAAGACTGGGAGGTGAAGTTGTATGTCGCTGAACACAAGGAGAAGTCGTGGTCTTCGTATAGAGCCCACTCCAACTACAAATCACAGACCCATTCTTGGTTTTGATCTCAGGGCTGGTCCTGCAACCATTCCACTTCCTACTCAGTCCTCCGCAAAGTCAAAGTTCAACTACAAACACAAGAAAAAAAACGTGAATGAGGACTCGTCCCTTCCTACCTTTCTGACTCCAAAGAGAAGGTGCAAGGGCGATGAGATGTCAGTCGCACTGCATCGAGGTCACTGGCCCTCAGTCGGATCCCAACACTCCCTGATACTGCCAAGCTTTGTCAACCCCGCAACTGATAGAGGTCTCTAGTAAGGTCTTAATATTCAGTGTGCTTTCTGCTCCTACTACTGTGCCTTAGAGCTCCCGGAAACCGCAGGTGGCTTCAGAGGTATTATTTGCCAGTGGGTCCATCCTTGGTGGTTTTTTCCCCCTCGAGTCCCAATACCAGATCCATACCGTCTCAGGTACACACTTCAACTCCGTCCTCGTGATCCACACCAGTTCTCCCCACCTGACGCCAGGGCCTGTGGAGGATGATCCACTGCTGACCCTGATATTGAATCTCAAACTGACTTCAGCACAAGCATGACCACCATCATACTATGAGATAAATAAGGTGCAATCCGTCGTCACGCACCGTGATTCCCATCCTATGCTTCCAACATGAACATCTATCACCAAAGGCTTCATTGATCTCTTTGACTGTGACTCTGTTCCAGTGCCAGAGCAGGGTGCACCCCAGGATATTGACGATGGTAGGAAGGATGGCTTGCTCTCCCCTAATTACAATGATGATGCCTTATGCCTTGGTTTACAAAATGCCAAAGGCCTTGATACCTCCTCTGAAACAGAGCTTGACTTGCCACGTGACCTCCAATGAAAGAAACGCCCTCATGTGCAGTGGTGGTTCGGAGGGAAGCTGATGTAGAATTACAGCTACACCTCACTGAGATTAAAACAAATGTTTTGACTGAAATTCTGCAGCCTGACCCAGCAACATCTAAATACTTACTTCAATTTAATAACACCCTTTCATATACATTAATGCCCACTTGATCAAAACCAGGTTCTTGCCCACCCGTTAGCCAACAAGTACCGGTCTATGATGGCCAAGCCAGCCATCATAGACTGGTGCCTGGTCATAAAGATTTTCTCACCAAGCTTCCTACTCCGGAGAGTTTTATTGTATTGGCCTTGACCAGTAAGGTGAACCCTAACTTATATCCAACTAATCATCTGGATAAAGATCCCAAAAGGATTGATGCCTTTCCTCTGTCAGCTTAGCACCAGGATCTGTAAACCTGGTTTGCCTGTTGGGCTGTAACATGCATACCCTTTGGGAAATGGCCTGCAAGATCTTGGCAGCAGTGCTTGAAGACCTCCGGGCCTCTTTGGCTCAGGCGATACATGAAAGGTGGAGCAGGGCCAAGTATGTTATTTGAGCTGATCTGGATACCACTGACTGCATTGGCAGTGTGGTTGATAGCAGTGTTGTTCTCTGCAGATATGCCTGGATGAGGTACACTGGATTCTCCTGCAATGTACAGGCTTTACTATTAGATATGCCCTTTGATGAGTCTTGCCTCTTTGCAGAGAAGACAGACTTCGCTGTGGATACAGTAGAGCTGCATCGCATTCCTTGACCCTGCCTAACAGTCTCCACTCCAGTTCAGAAAATTAAGGGCTACTCTTGGGGAGATACTTCTTTGGTATCTATTCTAAGTTGAGGAACCTAATGCTAGAAGTATGCATCTGAAAAACAAGTTACTCACCTTTGGTAGTGCTCATTCTGGTGGGCACTCTACATTCCACTGCGCTCCCACCTCCCCGTTCTGTGGAGGGGCCTCTTTTTAATTTCTGTAAAGTTCCCAAGCTAGTGCCCAGCACAGTGTTACCGAAAATTGTTCATGATCTGCTTCTGGGGGCATAGAAAGGAAAAAAGCATGAGAAATTGATGTCAGGGCTTATGTGGCTCTGTTATTTCTGGGGCAAAATGAAGCCAGCGTGGAGCTGCAGAACACCAGCTTCCAGTGTGTGCGAGAACTTCTGCAAAAAAATCCCTGGACCCAGCCTGGCACTTTGTGCATATTGCAAGGTGAGGTGTCTGCAGTTTGATAGAGAATCCACCAGAAAGAGCGTTACTATAGGTAAGTAACTTGCTCATTAGGGTCACCAAGTAACTCCATGTCTTTAACACTTCTCTTTCCAGTATTGATTGTTCATTGGACAAATAAATGCATTTTCAGAAACGTGGTCTTCTTTAAGCTGGAATAAAGCAAATGGCCGGACATCTGAACACAATCATCTGTAAACGGAAGACCCAGGATTGCAGAAAAAAAGTTTAGCACCTGCGATATATAGTGAGTATATGGTATAGTGACATGTAGGGAGTGTCCTGGTAACCGTGCTCAAGATTGATTGGTGACAAGTGGCTCCATGTTATTTTTATGACAACAGCATGATTTTCAAACGACTGATTTAACAATACATATTCCTTCATTGGAACTGGTTTCAATAATGTCTCCTATACTTGCGTCATGCAGCATAAACATCAAATGTTATCGACTCAGTTTAAGAGGACAGTAAGTTAAGTGGGCGTTGCCAGGATTCAAAATCATGAGCTGCACTTCCTTCAAAAATGAACATTCAACTTATTGTGCTATTTTTCTAGTATTTTTTTCCGCAATTCCTCTGCTTGGAGAAGATGAAGCAGGACAGAAACCATGAATAAAGTTACCACTACTCCATGGAATATGATATGCATTTTTATCAATGTTTATCCACTGAGTTCTAAAAATAAAATATATTGATAAAGCTAGAGTGCCAACAGGTAAAAAAAAAAAAAAGATCACACTTTGTAAATCAAAACAAAACAAAACAAAAAAACAGTAGTCTCCTCCTAAAATTAAGAGTTTCACCCACCAAGCTGCAACAAAAGGCTAAGAGGTGTACTACACATGGGTAAATAGGAACACAGCACACGTCACAATGTTTGAAAGTGCCAGAGTGCTTCACTGCAGCATCAAAGAATCTTATTGCCGTTAAACCCACATAATCAATAGTATATTTTAAGATAATTTGTGATCTGAATAAGAGTACCTTAGCTTACGGTATTGGGCTATTATGTCACTATTGGTTAACATGTTTCAGTCTTCAATGAGGATTGTAAAAAGTTACAGTAGTCTGCCTCTGGCTATTTTCACGGTCAAAGATCACATGATGCACCGCTGCCAATGGGACAGTTGACATATTTGACTCCCTAAACACGTCCTGGGGTTTTAGTCCATGGCTGTATTTTGGGACCTGTAGTTTCTCTTTTAGCACTATGATTAGATGCACCGATTTCCCAGAGTGCCAAATACTGTTGTCTAAGAAGCCAGGACTTGTTAAAGATGCCACATAAACCATAGGTGTGCAAAGTCATTTAATATAACCCAGCCCTACCAAGTTTCCCAAGACGATGATCCACTCCAGGTTTTTTCTGTACATGCCAGTGTTTCTGTCTTATTTACCCCACTATAAAACCACAACTGCAAGTACCAGAATTTAAAGTAAAATCTGGAATGAATCAGCTCATACATGGATCTGAGAAATCTGGCAGCTATGGTTACAGTTGCCTTATCACAGTTTGCCTGCAAAAACAATGTTCTAATCCCGGGCTTCACATTTGCTAGCCACTGTTTTCAGATGCATTAGTACTGTTGGTTCAACTAAAGAGAACCACACGTGTACCTTCCAGAATGCACTGATTTGTTTAATGACATTCTAGGCCCCAATAGTTGAATTTTTAGGGTCGAGCGCAAAGCCCTCTGTCCCTGGTGTAATCTCTCTGTGGGCTTTTAACATGTCAAGCCCATCAGTTTGGTTGGTTTGTGGGCTTGCCTTTTAAAATTAGCTTGATTTTAATAGTGAAAGGCATGCATACGTCATGCCTTTTCCGGTGTTTAGCCCGCCTTGAGCGCACCGGCCAACTACTGAAAACATACGAGGCTCCATGTTTTCCATATGGTTTCTGCACTACCTTTTCTCTTTATTTCATAGGCAGAGTGATCTCGCTTGGCAGTAGTAGAGCGCTTTGCATGACATCGACCCTGTTATATGGATAATTGCACTTTTGCCGGGTACATGGATAATTGCACTTTTTCCGATATGTTTCACTGCGAGCAAATTTCTGTTTCCTTTTGTGTGTTTGCTTTGCTCTCATGGTGGCTGTCAGCTTGCTTATGTGAAACTGTTTTACTTTTCAGTTTATGTGACAAGAAAAGTCCGGTTAGGAGTTTACAACGCTAATAGCTCTAACCCGGGAAAACGCGAGACCCATTGCATTGCAAATGCTTGTTAACATTGTAAATATGTGCTCAAAGATTCACCATTCACAGTGCTAACAATCCAGGACTGGTATGAGGTGTCACACATGGCGTGGGGCCACTTAGGTGCTGTTCTGGATGTTTGAGTAGGTTCCAGGGTAGTACACTCTGCTCACATTACCTTATGTAATGATCACACAACAGTGCACAAAATGCTAATTCAGAGGACGGTGGAACAGAGTGCTTTTGCAATGTGGTTCCCTTGCAACCGGAAGAGCATCTCATTGTAGACATTCAGAGTCAAAGATTTGCAGTTAATGTGCTCATTTATGTTACTCTCCGAAGGGGGGGGGGGCTGCTGTGCATGTGGGCCAGGGGCAGCTGATGCCCTGGAGAGTGATCTCTACCTGTGGAACTACCAGTGCTTAGATTGTGTTGGTGGTTGCAGGTGCTGGGCACCCACAATAATTTTGGGGTATTTACCATCATCAGACCCTGACCAAGAGCAAGAGAGAGAGAGGCAGAAAAAGAAGAAAGAATGAGGAAGATAAACATAGGAAAACAGTACAGGAGAACAGAGGGATTTAAATGAACCTACAAAGTGGCGTAATGAAACTTACCCCCTCCCCCCACCTATTCAGGGGCTCTCAGGCAGGGCCTGAGGGCTCCCCCTGGAGCTCGGGGACCTCCCACATCGCGGGGCTGCGGGCCCTATTGTTACGCCATTGAGCCTACAGGAGTGAGAGAAAGAGATAGGGAGAGCAGGTTGGCCAAGACAGATGCATGAGGTGGAACCAAGAGTAGGTAGCCTTGACATTCAGCACCCCAACATTTGGTAGGCCCGGTGGTGGGCTCTCAGACAAGCTTTGAGCTCTTGCACTGGTAAAAATCCTATCATGGGAGCACCAGAACAGTGCGACAGAACATGAGCTGCTCTTGTTCACGTCACTTGTGTTTTTTGTTCTATTTTTTAGCGCAAAGTGTGTCCTCGTTTCCAAAATTGGCACGAGGATGCATTTCACACTAAAATCAGATTTGTGTTTTGCATTATTACATTTTTTTATTCCCTGTAATTACACAAAAGAAAATTACACAGATTTCTCACACTTCTCAAAAAATGTTCAAATACATTTTTCAATGTCAAGACTACACACCACGATTTATTTATTTTTTGGTGATATGGCTGGATGAAGCCATCTTTCGATATGCTTTCTCTTTGACAATTCATAAAACATGACTATACAGAGCCTTTTTACAGTGTGGAGGACGAACGTGCCCATACAGTTAATCGAGAGACTAAATCTAGCATTAGAGCTCCCCTGGCCTGCGGGCACTTAAAGAAATAACAGACCTGCAATTTTCTTGTACTGTGTTTCTGTAAGCTGTGGCAGAACGCAGATGTTTGCTTGCAGGTGACAGTGTGGGCGGCTAAGATGCTTTGCTGCAGCAGATCATCCACCATCCACAATTAGTAGACTAGGGGGTGTTATTACAGGAACTGTGGTTAGTAATAGAGGGGGTGGGTGGGAGGGAGCGAATGATGTTTTTCTCTTGTTGGGTCATTGCTTTTATTTTCAGGTGTGCAAAATGACTGCTATGAGACAGGAATTGTCTCCCACATTCATAATTCTGCAAGTATTTGCATAAAAGTGGGAGGCGGAGACTTTGTTAATAGTCCTGCTTCTCTGATTTACAACTTTGAAATGTACTACAATTAAGGAAATAATATGTCTGTGGTTACAAGGCAGCACATCATAAAAGGGAAAGATGCCAGTCTGACACTTAATGTTAAGGCAAAATAGCAATCAACGACTTAAATGACCAAATCAGGTGGCACTTCTGCTAGATGTGTATCTGCTGCGTTTCCCAGATCCATGCGAGATGTAATCATGTTTTGTATTGGAATAAACAAGTCCCAGAAAAATCTGGACTGGAGCAGCACACCATGCATGGGGCTGGGAAGCTTTGCAGGGTATGTAGTTAAGTCCCCCAAAAAATATAAAGGGTAAAAAGAGGAAAAGGGGGCAGGGTACTAATGCCCTG
Organism: Pleurodeles waltl; assembly: GCF_031143425.1. Taxonomy (NCBI): domain Eukaryota; kingdom Metazoa; phylum Chordata; class Amphibia; order Caudata; family Salamandridae; genus Pleurodeles; species Pleurodeles waltl. Next base: position 149,697,060 of record NC_090445.1, on the reverse strand, counting down.
ACCCCCTAGCCCAGGTGCTGAGGTCCCCCAAATACCCCACCAAAGCAAAAAAGCATTTTTTTAAATAAAATTCACAGAAATTCATGGAGGATCCACAAATCCAGTGAAAATTACAATAAACAAAAACAAAAGCAGTCTCCTGTAGTGGTTCACTGTTTAGTCCCTGGGAAAATTTTAAAAACAAAACAAAAGCAGTCTCCTTTAGTGGTTCACAGTTTAGCACCCGGAAAAATGTAAAAAACAAAACAAAACAGTCTCCTTTCGTGGTTCACATTTTAGCCCCCAGGCATGCAGCCTTAAAAACAAAAAAGGAGTTAGGTGCCCGGGGCCCCCCTCCTAAGGCTTTTTTGAGCCACAGGGATCACCACCACCTCCCCAGGGCTTGATTGCTATTATGGAATGGGGCCATGTGGAACCTCACTCCTATGGCACTTTTGAGCCCAGGGACCACCACCTTCCTGGGCTTCATTGAATTGTTTGGAGGGGGCCGCACGGACCCCCAGGGCCTCAGGGACCACCACCTCCCTAGAGCTTGTTATGTAGATACAAGTGGGGGGAAACACACAGATGTCCTCACTGCCCCTGATGGCCCAGGGGACCACCACCTCCTGGGGCCATAAAAATACAAAAAACAGGGAGGATGCCCTCGCGGCATCCATCCCGGGCCATATACGGCCCCAGGGACCACCACTTCTCCAGGGCATGGCCAATTCTTACAAAGGGAAGAGGGCCATGCGGCTGCCCTCCAGGGCCTTTTGTGGCCCGGGGACCACCACCTCCCCAGGACAGGCCCTTAGGAACAAAGGAGGCAGACTTCACCGTCCCCCTTTCTGGAGTCACTAATGGCCCTGTGGACCGCCGTCCCCCAGGGCCAGCTCCTGCCATTTACTGAGGTGCCGACCCTTGGGAGATAGCAGTTTGCTTTCCCTTGGTGGGAGCTTTGACAGCTCCTGCCAATCAAGAGCAAACAGTAACTCTGCTATCAGGAAGTGGGAGAAGATAAACTGCAGGTGCTGCAGCCAACCCCCGCTGCTTAAAAAAAAAAAAAAAAAACATAGAAATTCACTGAAAAAACCCAAAGGTTACAGGGACATTATAGTTAGGAAACTATTTGTGTCACTCATTGGGGGCTCATTCCTAAAGTGACTTTTTCTTTCAGCTTATATCAGTTAATGATGACATTTACCGGGTGTGCTGTATTTGAGTTGTTCTTTTCTGTATAGCATATGTATATTAGTTAACTTCCACTGGAGCGTGATCCTTCAGATGCATAACTGGCACGGGACACCTGCTCTGTCATGTTCATTGGGACATATTTACAATTGTCTTCCAGGATTGCACTCAAAGCTGTGCTGAGTCCTTAATGATCTTTTCAGAATCTTCTCTGATCTTTGCCTAGAAGATCCCTTCCAACGTTGTTCTACTTCTTTCTGCTAAACATTAGTCATATCTAGAAATCACTTCTCCATATGATAAATTCCACTGCCTCTGCTCAAATGGTAGAGGAGACTCATGGCTACCAATGCTCTTGCAATTACATATTCAATTTGTTTTCTTCATTTCATGATATGGCTGAATGACAGTGTTGCACTTTTTCTAACTTTATCTGATTGATGTGGAAAGCTTTAGATTTACACTGGGCCTTTTTGTTGCCCTAAATCATTACATGGCTTGATCGACCCAGCTCCTTTTTTCCTTGCAGTAATAAAGGATTCCATTCTGTGAGGAATTTTGCCTGAACAGATCTCATAAAGGCCTTTAAACTTAATGATATTTGGCCCCATGTTGACCACGTGCAATTTTCTCCAGCCTCCTCTTGTCGACAGGATGAAAAGCAGCGGTGAAACCTAGAAAAGCTGTTTTCCTAATGGTTTGTAACTGGATGTAATTATCTGGTATAAGATCTCAAACCTCCTTGTGTTGATCAAATGACATTATTTTTCCCCGCCACTCTTCAAAATAGGTCAGCAGGATTTTTGTAAAGACCTTCTTGTCATAATCTTTCAAATTTAGTGAACTATCACTTGCTGGCAGGTTTCCTGGACCTTTTTAGATCGAAGCCAACCAAACATCTCGGGACATTCAGAAATATTCCCTGGGGCTACTTTCTGCCCATTGCTTACCATTGGCTTTGTAGGTTGTAACTCACATTTTCTGACTTTCTATTTGCTGGTTTTATTTGTTTTAGGCTGTCCAGTGTGAGTTTGCCCTTACCAAGGAGTAAAGCCTTTCCACACTATCTCTCCTTGTATTCTTCCATAAGTGCTCCTTTTCGTAAACAGGACTGTAAATCTTCTTCTTATCTTGTTACATTTGCTGTGCATTCAGAGACAGCGGTCAAGTGTTAGGCTCTGTCTTCTGAGGGAGCTTGATGTTTACTTTCTCTGACTTCAAAGTGAGAGGATTTTTGTGATAATCTTGCTGGATACAGGGGGTAGGAAAGTTTTTTTTTTTTCTAGCACACAACAACATTTAAATGAACTGCAAGTATTTCAGAATATATTAGAATTAAGAAAGCACAAATAAAGCATATTTTTGTTAATTCTGATGTGTGTTGGAAACAAATACTTCATTACGATAAACAAAATCAATACACTACAAGATGCCATTTCCACACATCATCGTTTGTGTAGAAAAACTGTATCTTTGTGCCAATGTGTAATGGTCATTTCATTTGAAACTGTGTTATCTGTAATGGCAGTGTGCTACTACACCATGCACAATACACTCTACACCATTCCACTCTACTCTGCACCACTCACTGCGACTGCACTCTGCACCACTGCACTCTACACCACTCTGCTGTACAGCACTACACTCTACGCCACTTCACTCTACGCCTCTTTACTCTTCCCCACTCTACTCTATGCCAATACACTCTACGCCACTCTGCTCTACACCACTGCACTGTTTGCCCCTGCACCCTACACCACTCCAGTCTAGGCTACTCCACTCTGCACAACTCCACTCTTTGCCAATACACTCTACGCCAATACACTCTACTCTGTACTACTCCACTCTAAGCCAATCCACAGTATGCTACTCTAATCTACTCTGCACTCTATGCCACTACACTCTATGCCACTTTACTGTACGCCACTTTGCTCTACGCCACTGTACTCTACCCTGCACTCCTCCACTCTATGCCACTTCACTCTACTCTGAAAAAAACAACTGTACGCCACTGCACTGTAAGCCACTCTACTCCACTCTGCGCCATTCTACTCTGTCACTGAACTCTACCCCACTGTACTCTGCACTACTGCACTCCATGCTAATGAACTGTCACTCTACTCTGCATCACTGTGCTCTACCCCACTGCACTCTACACCAGTCCACTCTGCACCACTGCACTCTATCCCAATGAACACTCCTCTGCTCTGCACCACTGCACTCTGTGCCACTGTACTTTAAACCACTACAGTCTACCCCACTGCACTCTATGCCACTCTACACTCTAATCTACTCCACTGCATTCTACACCATTGCACTCTACACCATTATACTCTACAACACTCTACGCCACTGCACTCTACACAGTCCACCGTACTCGACTCTACGCCACTCCACACCTTCATGCACCACTGCACTCTACCCTGCACCACTCTATTCTATGCCACAGCACTGTACTCTGCACTACTGTACTCAATACCACTGCACTTATTGCCATTCTACTCAATGCCACTCTACACCACTGCACTCTAACCCAATACAGTCTATGCCACTCTACACTACTGCACTCTGATACTCTACTCTGCAACACTGCACTCTAAGCCACTCTACTTTGCACTACTGTGTTCCCTGGCAATACACTCTGTCACTGCACTCTACACCACTTTACTCTGTACCACTGCACTCTACATCACTGCACTCTACTGTGCAACACTCTAATTTAGGCCACTTCATTCCACAGTGCTGCATTGTACGCTGCTGAATTCTATTCCACTGCACTCTACGCCACTACATTCAGCAACACTCTATGCCAATGCACTCTACACCAGTCCCCTTTACTCTACACCACTTCATTGCACACCCCTCTACTGTACGCCACTCTATGCAACTCCACTCTGCGACACTCTACTCTACTCTTAGTCATTCCATTCTACCACCCTCCATGCCACTCTTCTCTATGCCACTAACTTTTAGTCATTCTGAACAGCAGCCATGCTGGTGTACAACATGGCTAAAACACATAGGCAAAGCCAATAGCTCTTGCATAAGGGAGACCTATTGGTTTCCTAATACTTGTTTAAACAAGGGAACATTTATGCTATTTTTCCAGGAAGCTGTGGATCATCATATTTCCCCCAGAATTTGAGCATACATTGTATGATGGGTTTTATCATTCTGAAAAATCCTTAAAGGATCTACTGAGCATACAATCTTGGCAAATAGATGTTTTCCTCAGGTCCTGTAATGTCTAATAAATCATTTTCTCTGCTTGTAAATCTCTCTTCATATGCTTCCATCCGTCGCTGCTACCTCCATTAAGCTGAAAGACATTCGGCACAGTTCGATTCATTTTAGAACAATGCCAGCTCAGTCTGAGAGCTTATCCGATGAAAGAATACATTTTACTAGTGCTCAATCCATACTTCTGGGGAATTGTTTGCATTCTCTTGTGGGTGTAAATTAGTAGAACATGGGAGTACTTGCTTAGAGCAGCACTCTTCAACATTTTCCACTGCTTCCTTCCACTAACTCCTTTTTAGGTCTCACCTGAGACAGCGCATGCACTGCCACTTGTGGGACATTTTGTTTTTTATCTTTAGGGGGCTAGGAGACCACCCATTGCTTAACATTTGTTGCCTTAATTATTCTCTCATTTCCTTTCTTTTCTTTGGTCATGCATTGCAGCTTCTCTTCCTCTTCTGGTGTTTTTGTTTATAACCATGGTGCATGGCCCAAATACTGCCTCTTTGCTCAGTATCCTCCCTTGCCTCCTGCACCCCTACCGCCCTCAAGGTTAAAAAAGCCTTAGGAAAGCCAATAGGTCATGCCTACATGACCTATTGGCTTTGTCAATGTTTTTAACAATGTTGCACAGCAGTGCGGCTGCTGTGCAGCGTGGCATAAAGTTTTTTTTTTAAAGCATTATGACCCAACCCTCTCTGGTCACGTCATAGTGCTTTTTTATTGCTGACAGGAAGGTGGGCAAGAGGCATCTACACCCTTTGTGTTGCATGCCCTCTCTCCGACATGCTTCCCTCCTTGCCTTCCCAGCAGCAGTTTTAAAAAAAGCATTATGATGCAGTCAGCACTGACCACGTCGTAGCACTTTTAAAAAAAAGTTTCAGCCATGCTGCTAAGCAGATGCGGTGTTGTGAAAAGATGGTTAAAAACACTTCCAATGGCAATAGCTTGCATTGGTAAGATCTATTGGCTTTGCTTGTTTACATTGATCCTTTTTTTTTTTTCCCATTTGTTTTTATTGTTTTTTATAACAAAAACAAAAACAAACACAAACAACGTCTTGTTAGTTCTACGTCCCACCCCCTGCTCCCCTCACTTTCCGTATCTGCTCTCCAGCCTGTACCCCCCATGATAACTCTTTCTGTACATTGATCCTGTTCCTGTGCGCCTATTTTTGATATCTTAGGTGCTCCATCCACATCTTAACCAAGTAGCTTATCTGTGGTTGCATAATTTTACATTTTTCATCATACCATCTGTTCCTTAGTGGGGGGGCTCAATCGCCATCCTCTGCAATATTTATTGATTTCCACATGGACTTGGGTGAGGTCTTGTCAGATTGTAGTGTGCTTTCACCCAGGGTTAGGGTGTCAACCTTTCCTCCATACGTGGCCCCTACACCCCTTTTCATTCATATTCTAGTGGATGACCTCTAGGCTCCCAGATCTTCCTTATTTATATATTTTTCCATCTTAAATTTCTTCTACTCACTCTCACCAGGTGTTTTTCATCTTAGCTGAGAAGTCATTTTCTCCTCACTATTCACCCTCCAAGCGCTATCCATGTCCTCTAACTGGTTCTATACAGCCATCAAGATCAATAAAAGTTCATCTATTCACTTGTCCTTTTCGAGCTGAATGTCGGATATTTCTGACAGCATATTCATTGATGAAGCCAACTCCATCCCCTCGCATGATTCTGAAGTACCCGTCGGGTAAGAAAAGGGGTGGTTGGTATCTGGGAGTTTCACGTTAATAGATTTAAAAATGTTGAGTTTTATTGGTGTCCACAGTCGAAACCAGCTTTAAGTTTTTATTTGAATAAAAAGCGGTCAATTTATATTGCACTTGCCACTACAGATTTTGTCATTTTGCACCTCTGTAAATGTCAATTTTTGAAGAAGAAAAGTAACACAACTCCAAATAGCCCCATATCAATATGCCACCTCCAGCTTTTTAACCAACAGCACTTTGCACGTTTGCATTATTGTGCCATACACAGAATGTTAAAAGCAAGCCTATATCTCCCAGAATGCGATGTACTGATGGCGAAGCCCCAGGAGGGTCTGAAGCTGACAGACATGACACAAGCTACGTGGCAGCCGTGGAGTCGGCCCAGACCTGTGACTGAAACTCTATGTGCTGCTTATCTTAAAGCCCAACCCTTACTGACCATTAAAAGTGGTAACGCCTCCATACACTCCACGTATGGTCTGCACACTTCAAAACAAAAACCTTTCACTCAGTATCCTGACACTTCTTGTCCTAAATTTATAATAAACAGGATTGTAAGTCACAAAATGCAAAGAAAAAACTTGGCCTGGATGCAGTACTCACGCATCAATGGGAAACATGAGAGCTCTATCTTTGGGTTTTTAATTTAATCTATTCTCTACATTTACAGTTCCCTTTTATGTAACGTCTGAGCCCTGTCATTTCTGTTCTGAGGCATATGTAGGCAGTGCTTAATTTGTAAACCAATAGGGGTCGGTGCCCAAAGATTTTTCCCAAGTGCTGACTAATGTACGTTGGAATTGCGGAATACCAGGGCTGCATAATAGTGATTGCACCTCATGCCTAATTTTTCCATACACATACACTCACTGCCCCTTTATCTCACTCTTTTTCACCATTGTTTCTCCCTTTGCCACTGTTTTTCTGTGTTCCTCTTCTTTCTCCTTTCCGGCTTTTTTCTCTCTTGCCCCGGGTCAAAGCTTAAGGAGGAAAAGTAAATGCCTGTCCCCCAAAACGAGTGCTGGCTCGCCCCACCGGCTCAAATTAAACACTGTTATGTAGTTGTTCAACTGGTTTATGTCTGCATGACACAACTCACTGTTTTCAGATGATAGTTTAATTCAGTCAGTTCGAGGGATGCGCGGCTAGCAGAGCTCTCCTGTTTCCCAGGTCCACGCTGAGTCCTTAACTCAGTCACGTTTTTTTATACTTTGCATTCTGGTAATTGTAGTCGTTTTTATGCCATTCTGAAGTCCTGCATACAAGTACCACATGTGGCAGGAACAGCTGCTCAGACATGGACCTGGTAAACGTGAGAGGTCCTGTAGAGGCCATCCAGCCATGGTATCTTCTTTGCATCCTGACAGTCTTCTCTTTTTTGGACAAAAGCAAGACTGCACGTGTCAAAATTAACAGAAATGCCATATCCTGATGAGTTATGATGCCTCACATGGGAAAATGGGAGAGTTCTGTTTTACATGCATAATTAGAAAGAACTATTATCTTAGGTTTCACTTCGGAGTTCCTCCCTTGGAGAGGCTTGAATTCTCACAGCCCGACGCCCCACCTTGGCTTCAGGGAGAGCCTAGTCATAAAGGGCTCTCCTCAGTGCGCAGACTCCAAGGCCGCGCGCCAAGAGCGAACCGGCTCAGGTGAGATGCCGCGGAGCATTGTGGGATTACACTGCGTGTTTTTACGGTCCCAGCCCTAGGTGGCACGCGGAAGAACCCGTTTTGCTCAAACCGGTGCCCGTAAGGCAGCGGGTCTCCGAGCTTTTATTTAACCCCAAACAGAAAAATGCGATAGTAAGCCTTTTCCAAGACCAAAGCACGATACAGGTTGGGATGGGACAAGAGTTCAATCTACCACGATAAAAAGATCTATGCGAAACCCCAAATCAACATGGTTTTAAGTTCCCATTATAATAGGAGTTACAAGTACCAGCATGACTAGCACTGTTGGCTAATAACACACGACTGACTAAAATCATACTCGTGGTTAAGGCAGAGCTGCTCTCATGCATTCAAATCAGCCCAACTTCACCTTTTAATGATCTGTCATGGTATCTAAACGCACTCACTACCACCAATGCTTTGGGCTCACCTGTTCTTCGACTGGGCATTGGGCTTACCTACTGTTCTAGATGACGCACAAGTAATTCAGTGCAGCCCTCCCAGTGCACACACCAATCACCAAGAACATGCACCCACAACTCACTGAAGCTGACACACTGATCTAACACTGTAACATAACCATTCACACTCCTCGGGCCATATTATAGCAAGTGCCCTAGCCTGCAGTGGGCATGTACAACTGTCTTTTGCACCACCAAGGGCATCTGGTAGTACACAAGGGGTAGTACACACTTCCGTGGCCACTTCTGGCATACATATCAACACTGGCACTACATGAGCGCCAGTGTGATCTCAGGTGAGGTGTTACCTTCATTTGCACGAGGCGTGGCCCTGTTGAAATGAGGGACTCCTTTGCACCTGCACCATATTACACACACGGGTACAGAGGCAAGGAGGCGGTCAGTAGGAGCATTGATTGTGTGGCGCATTGAGGTGGCACAAAGTCAGAGCGCTCCTCAAAGGCATCCCTTGGAAGAGGGGAAAAGGGGTGCCTCACTACACCTACCTGGAGGGGGATCGCTGCTCCCCTTTTGAAGTCAGGCTGGTTCCTTCCTGCATAGTGAAAGGCGGACTAGCGGGTCAGTCTTTCACTAATTTGCTATTCACAGTTCATTACAATACCAGATTAAGCATTATTAAAATGTGAATAAATGAACATACCACCATGACATGGGACCAAAGGAAGTCCAGGAACTCTTCTTCAGGTTGAATGTGATTAGCCTATAGCTCTCGTGATAACATGTATGGCCATTTCTGTTAGCTTGTTAACCTGTGAGAGATGCAGCAAAACATTCTAGTAGGAGAGAGGATAGCAAAAACAGAGCTCAAGACTGAGAAGAAATTAAGGTGTTACAATAGGAAGAATTTAAATTATTACCAAAGGCAGACTAGGCCTTATACTTTGGTGATATATTTGTAATCTTTTCAGGAAAGAGTAAGGGCCTTTTTACAAGTTTGGCGGTCTTGCGACTGCCAAACTTGCGGTGGTGGTCGGACTGCTGCACTCCTGCGGTCAAACCACCAGATTACAACCCTGGTGGTCGGAACGGCACGGGACCACTGCCACTGCCAGAATCACAGATCCAGACGGGGTGGCAGCAGTCGAAGTCGTGGTCAGCCACGGTGGCACTGAGTTCAGCACCGCCATGCTGATGACAACTTCCCTTTCTTCCAGCCTTTTCATGGCGGGACAAGGGAAGGGCAGTGCTGGGGGCCACGGGAGGTGGGGGGCCTGCACTGTCCACAACATTCCATACAATTAATTTGGGCAACGGTAATACCTGTTATTTCCATTGCTTCAGAGTGGAAACTTGCAGTATTAGGCAACATATAAAAATAAGTTATTTTCTGTTTGACAGTCAGATAATGTTCCTTCTGAAAATTCTTCTTTGACTCCTGCTTATGTGGACATGTTTCCCTATACACAGGCAGCATCTAAGGGAGGCCACTAGCTCTCCAAAAGCAACCGTACTGAAGCACTTACATTAAGTTCAGAAAATTGTTTGAAAATGTATCTGCCCCATAAATTCAAGTAGGGTGTAGCCCTAATGAATGCAAATTCAAAGTGCCTACATTGAAATTTTCAGTTCTCTGTTGTACAACATACACGAAAAATAAACTAAAACACTGCTAACCACTTTAAGAAATTGGATTATTATTTGAGGAGGAATTGTCAGAACCCTTGTAAAGGTAAACTTAAAAAGTCACTAAAATAACCTGAGCTCAACCCCTTGGTAGCTAGGACACAGAGCAGACAGGCTTACCCTAGGGCAAAGTGAAACATATTTATGCACTACCAAAACAGTATTAAACTTGAAATGTTGAATAGTAAAAATCTTAAACTAAATTAGAAAAATAGAGCAACTTTAATAAACAAAATGATGCAAAAATGAAAAAAATCAAATAAGAGGAACTGGAGATAGGAGCTTTTGAAGATATAAGAAACAATAGTGCAAAAAAGCCCAAAGTGCCAATGATAGTCTATGGCTGTGGTAGACTGGGGCAAAGGTGCAATTTCAGGCTAAACACGATGAAGGCGGGTCAGATACACCAACCAGGTTCATCCCAGTCAAAGATTTGGCCTTCTGAATCAACCACAGGAGTACACTTCTAAAGAACTTAGAGACTCACAGGGTGTCAGGCAGAGGCCAACCTCAAGATCCAGTCCAGGTCCAGTTGCCATAGGCCAGGTGGGTACTTCCAGGAAAAGGCCTCTTGCAGCTTGTTGTCTCTCTGTAGCCATATAGGAGGATAGCCAACGGACTCTCGAAGTCCACTCTTGGGTACAAGAGGGAGCAGGCCAGTCCTTCGGTGCTTCTCTGAGGTCACAGACAGTAGGTCCAATCCTCTTCTGATCTTCCGCATGTCCAGCAAGTGCTCTGAAGTGGGTGCCCGGATGTCCCACCGCTGTGCTCGACACTAGCTAGTTGTTGGGAATGTGTCCTGGGCATGCTCGAACAATTGGGATAAAATCATGGGAAACCCTATCCACTTTTGCAGCAGTTCCCATTTACCATACTGCAAACGGCCCCAAAATGCCATGTGTCAGAGCATTTTCAAGAATGTGAAAGCCTTCAGCCGCACTCACCTGGGACTCTGAAGGCTGTGTGTGTGTTTGAGAAATGTACTATGGTAGTTGTAATGTCATCCCACAGCTAACATTAAAATCCACTTTGAGGCAGGCACTGTAACCACAATAAATCTAGAAACAGAAGCCTGGTAGGACAAAAGCAGGATCCTCCAGCAACCAGGCAGTAGATGAACAACAGTTGTCTTGGCATCCTGTTCCTTCCCTTTCAAGCATGCCCCAAGTGTTACATGTGGCTCAACCAACCTGTAGTGTCAAAAATGATGTGCACATTCCCACCCTCCTTATTCTGTGAAGTTCAGTGGAGTCATCTCTGTCCATTTAGGTCAGTCTGTTGTTTGCCCCAGGAGGTATTTCACTCCTTTTTCACAACTATTGAAGGGTGAACACATCCTGAAAGCTGGCAGATACTGCTAATTAGCCTTCTGACACTTCAGACGGATAAAGGATGACTTTCTGAACGTTACTTTCCTTAATATTTCTTAAACATCCGACTTGAAGATTGAATTAGATTTTTAATATATGTTAAAATAGTGGTGTAATTATTTTTCTAGCTGGTCCCCTATCTGAGATACAGTATTAGTATTTAAACATGTACCTCAAAGGCATGAAATGCTGAGCTTGTCTTGCCTGACTAGCAGACGCATGGGAAGTAACAAAGGAACAGTATCTTAGGATTTATAAAGATATATCTCTGGGTTTAAGAGTTTGAACCAGCAAGGAGAAGGATTGCAAGAAATATTAATAACCAGGGTAATTTCAAAAGAGGAGACTAATGAAATCAATATAAAACTATTGTTTGCTGTTTTAGCATTTGGATTATGTTATGCACATGGGCATATTGGCCACTGAAGATGGGATTTCATAAGATCTCCATATGCATTCCACATGATTAGCTGTGTATGCAGCTAGATGTTTAAAACCTAAATGTTGACTTTAGAAATTGAATATTGTGAATTTGGCTCCAACTTAGATATATTCTCTAAAATAAGGAAAAAAACAATGAAGTGTAAAAGGGATTCCATTTTAATGTGTCTTACAGGTTTTGTACAAGGTAAAGTTGTATGTCTTAATATCCACTACAGGACTGTAATGCTCCAAAAATATCATAGCTTCAACATCAACAAGATTGTGGAGGTAAATATATGTTGGTAAGTATAGACTTGCTAGTCTTAACTCCACATCTGTGCACCTTCAAGAAATATATTTTGTGTAAACATGCATATATGGGGAAATAAGAATACTAAACATATACTTACCTATATATACTTATACTATTCATAACTTGAGAGTCCAGTACCGTAACAAAAGGAAATGGAACTAGCCCATATATTCTGCCACTATAATGCATGCATCAAGTGAGACCATTAAGCCCATCGAAATTCTTTTTGGGTGCAGGCATATTGTCTGATACTTGCTGAATTAAGGCATCATTTTATAAAGTTGTTTGCTTTAGATGGATCAAGTGAGGAAGAAAACATTCTAAGTCAGATAAAGTAATTATCTTATATCTTACAATCAAGAGAACGGTCAGTACTTTTTTGTATCCAGGGATCTTTCTTGATTTCGGAAAAGGGGATAATTAGGACTGAAGAGATGCTTCTCCTGAGACCTGTGGGTCACGAAATACGTGACAAACAGGGAAAGTCTTAGCAGTCGTTCGGGTGAAGATCATGAGTTGCACTTCGGAGGCTATTATGGCCAACAATCTATCCTTCTTTCAATGTATTTAGACTCTATAAAACTTTGGTATTTGGAATTGGGTTAGAAAAAAGGGCAGCCTCTCCTTTAAGTGTGGGCTTTGGTGTGGTTGAACTCAACAATCCTTTGAGGGCCTTGTCTTCTGCCTTCTTTTCACTGGAGAAGAACCCTTCATAGAATTTTTTCAGAGTGAGTGTGAAGAGTATGTTAATGTCTTTGGTTAATTAATTATCTCTTTCCCCTTAATCATTTAGGCAGTTAGCCAGCAGCTGCCAACATCTAATAATTCAAGTAACTGTTTCTCCAATAAACGTCTGACTGTATGTTCAGTTGCTAGGGAAGATGCTTTTTAATTAGAAGATGAGTATAAACATTAAAAGATTTGGACTCCTTGAGATTATTTTCTAGTGCATTGATCTTAATAAATAGGACCTTAGACTTTTTTTTCTGAGTATTGGTTTGAATGTTGCACCGTAGGAAACAGATCAGATTTGACAAGTTCGTAGAAAATTTTCTGTTAAACCTTTTGAATCTATAAGTTGAAATCCTTATAAACAAGATTAGATTTTAGTTTCCATATCTATGTTTTACAACCTACTTGATCAACATAGACAGCAATCAACATGGGCGCATTATTATAGAAATTATATTAGATCCTATGTTAGCTGGTTTTAGATTATTCAATTACAAGTAAAGAGATCATTTCTGAGCATATTTGTTGGAAGTGAGGTAACTAAGTGTTGGGTATTGAGAAAGCATTTTGCACTTGTTTGAAACATAATAGGTTTTGAAATTAAATGTTCCAGTGACCCAACCCCGGAATTACGTTCTTTTTCAACTAGGTTAGGATGGGGTTTTCAGCGTTTTGCTAGCACATAGTCTCAGCATATTGCTGCATAGTTGTTAATGAATTTATACATTTCTTCTTTGTATTAAGTGTGGAATACTTCTAACAACCAGTATTGACTTTTAGCATAGAGACAGGTGTTGCATTCAGTGCTTTATGAGCTAAAATAACGACTTCATTTTGTGACTAGAGAGGAAGGCCCAACCACTTACGTTTAGGTATTATCCTTCTTTGTCAGAAAAATGAGTGTATTTATGTTTTTATTTGTTTAACTATTTGAAGTTTCATATAGTGGGTACAAGACCCAGTGGCATCAGAGCTCTTTGCAATGAATATTCAGTGTAACTGGTAAGGTACTTTACAGTGAGTAATCGGCACTAATAAAAACCTCTACAAACAAGGTGCTACTAAGCAGAAACGTAGTTTGCAGCGAGCCAGTAAAGGGATAGTAACAGCAGGGTGTTTTACAAAGAGTAATATGAGGTAATAGGAAGGTATTAAACAAGATGATACTAAATAGCAAGGTAACATACCGTGAGCCAAGGGGGGTATAACAACTGCCAGGGACTAGCAGACAAGATGAGGATGGACAATGCAGTTATGCAGCTGGTATGGGCCATAAAGGATTAGTTTAGTAGGTATCTCCTGAACAGAAAAGGTTTTAAGCTTCTTGAATGAATGCCATGTTGCTGTTTTAGGTTTTTTAATGTGGTTCTGTGTTTTAGGTTTTAAATGTGGTAATAGACCTTTTTTATGCATTTTCTAGCCCTAACACCTTTCAGAAGAGTAGGAAAGGTCAATAATCCCATAGCTGCTCTTCATAATGGCAAAACCGCATCTGCAAAGCGAATCAGGTAGAGCCCAACCATGTGTTTACCATTCTTGCAGTGCATGTTTAAAGCCAGAAAATGCATTCAGAGTTGGGGACCCTTATTTCAAACTGTTTGTGTACATATAGGGAACACTGGTAAATGAGGGACATCAGAGGAAAGAAGCCAACTGAAGATCATAGTCACACAGACGATGCACATGTAATACACAGGCTGAAACGTAACTCCTCTTGGTATTATAATATTCAGAAATGATCAGAAAGGTCAGATGATCAGAACAAGGTGACACACTTTAATAAGCAATTCACTTGAAACATTTGATCGGAAAGTAGAAAGCAAGTTCTCTTTTTCAGACAATGACCTACTAGGCAGGCTTTGCAGCACTAGCTCCAGGCAATAGTACAGTCAAAGTACAATAACATCTACAACCACACACTTGAACTGGTTGTGATGGCAACCTCAAGGCGGAAGCGTTTAGCACTGTTCTAAGTTCAGAATTTCACATTTTATAATACCAATACATGACTCTGGTGTATCAAATTCCACTTTTTTCCATTTTCATGTTCAATGCTGATCTGATAATTGCAGAATTTCAATTCATTTTTGTATGGCGTGCTGGCAGTCTGAGCCTTTCCAAAGTGCTGTCGCCCAGAGTGTGGATGGAAGGTTTCATTTTAAGTGCGGGGATGGTGGGCTCACAATAATGGAAATATTTATTTAGTATTAAGTGGACAAATGGGGTTTCGGTTGGAAGCCGTTGTGAAGGAAGGGTCGTGGTTCAATTCTTCCTGCTACACACTGAGCCATCTTGTTGCGAATCTGCTACCCAGGCGGGGTGGGTTGCAGCCCTTAGCACTGCCCCTCTATGTGCCTTAGGCACTTAGGGCCTGATTACAACTTTGGAGGAAGGTGTTAATCCATCCCAAATGTGACGGATATACCACCAGCTGTATTACGAGTCCATTATATCCTATGGAACTCATGATACGGCTGGTGGTATATCCGTCACATTTGGGACGGATTAACACCTCCTCCAAAGTTGTAATCAGGCCCTTAGTGTGCAGGGATCTCTCTTCCCCTAAGTAAAACGCTGATCTTTGGTGTGGTCTTCAGAACATGAACATGTAGCTGAACCAAGATGTCTGAAGTATGGGACCCCTAAAGCAGATATGCTAGAGAATATAATTCTTAACGGATTATAGGAGTTGTTGCCATTCAGCAATAATGCGATCACTAAGGAAGCTAGAGTGCGAGGCGGGTCCTCCAGAGTGTCACGCTCTTTGTCTGCATTAGTACTGCTGGTCCTCTTTAGCCACAGTGCAGTGACCATGGAATCATCTGTGGTAAGAAAGGAGATGCCTCACTCTCGCCTATGAGTGCTATTTGCACGCTGGCCTGATTATGAAGCTTAACACTTGCTGTTGTGATCATGCCAGTGGTGGTAGTCCGGACAGGATGCCAAACACAGTGTGCACTGCAGCCTTGATTAACTTGGAAGTACAAGTTGGGCAACCAGGCTACAGTCTCGGCCATCAGTTTGTCACTCACATACCTGGGAACAGTGATAGAGAATGGCGAGGTGCCAATACTCCACTGTAGCCTATTGGTAGTTTCTCCCTTGTACATGGAATACTGTCTGGAACGGGAATTAAAATCTCAGCAGAAAGTGGCCATCTTGATCAGGAGACAAGCCACACCTCTCCAATTTAAGTTGTAGTATGCTTTCCAAAAATTAAAAGATCTCACCGTTCAGATACAGCTACCACTGTAAACTGAAATAAAAAGCAATATTTTCAGCAACTTAGGGCCTGATTTTGAGTTTGGCAGAGGGGGTTACTCTGTCCCAAATGTGACGGATATCCCGTCTGCCGTGTTACGATCCCATGAACCTGGGGGAGTGAATACTCCATCACAAACTTGACAGATATCCCGTAGGCTGTACTACCATACCGAAAGAATATAATGGGATCGCAATACAGTGGATGGGATATACGTCCGCCAGGATCTAAATTAGGCCCTTAATTCATTAACATGCATATACTAAAGTGGCAGCTTCTTCTTAAATGGGTCCTGTTGAATACGACTGTCCATGAGAGATTAACCCCTCAGTGATCATAAGACCCCTATCTATATTACAATCTCATACAAATGTGAACTGTGCTGGTTTTGAGGCCTCTTTTTAACCATGAAAAAGTTGCTCATATTTAAAAGGTTCACATCTAAAAGTCAAGTCGTGCATACAGACCTTATGCCCCTGCTGCAGAAGGTGGTCTGCTTAGATACCTTCTAGTGCCATGATTATATTGTGTAGGACTCTTTATTTATTAACTCAGTGTATATAGTTGTCAGAAGTCAGGCAGGGAGGGGGTTGAAGGTTGCCTGATTCCTGCCTTTGGGTGCAGGAGAGTCATCCTGAGAGGGGAAAGTGGTCAAAGGGTGTCTGTGGGAAGGCGGGGCAGAGCCCAGTTTATGAGTGTGGGAGGAAATGGAGACCAAGGGTAGGAACTGCAGCTCTTGGTCTGCTTGGAGAGGAAGTTAGAGTGTGAGTTGTAAACACTGGAGAAAACCTTTGTGCATGTGTGCTTGTTGCTGAAAAGGTGCACTGAAAGACCAGTCTCTGTGTGCAGAAGGAGCTGAGTGACTGAGTTGACCAAGAAAATTGGCGTCTATGGCCTTTGTAATCTGTGATCATTTTGTTTTTTGCAGAACATATATGTAGCCTCCGATTTGTTATTAGCATCCTCTGATCACTCTAGTATGTTAGATTATGTCAACGCTTCTTAAAAATAATATTAAATAATATTTTTTAAACGTGAAGTTTTGTCCACCTTCAGTGCCCTGGCAACACTGGATCATGAGATGTCAGCCATTCTGTGGAATATATAGATGGCCAATTTTGTTGTGTGTGGGCAACATTTTTGTCCATGAAACCATATGTAAGTGTAATCCTGAGATGAATGTGTTCAAGCTGGTCTCACATTTGATGCTCAATTAAAACGATGCACACTGGCGCACAGTGTTTTGCGTAAAATGACACATTTTAAAGGGAATTTGTGTTTTGCATCTACTTTTCCTCATTAGATATTGTGGTATCTCATTCTCTTTCCTTGACCTAAGAACAATGATGTGTGTTCAATTCGTTCTTAATTAGCAGACCATGTTCAACAAATACCAGTAGTGTAAATGTGAAAATGTATTTATTTAACAATCAGCACCTCGATGTTGGCAATTACACCCACTGGCAAACCAAAAGAGATGAACTTCCTGTTGGACTCAGTAAGACATGCACATTACAGCTCAGCTCGGCCACAGACACACAGCACAAAAGCACCCCCTGCTTCCATTGATTTCAGTCTCTCAAGACTGCAGTGGGAAGGGGAAATGGTAGGGCCAGTGATGCTTGGCTCGGCTCTGTAGGTGGCTCTCCAGGCCGCATGGGACAGGAGCTGGGCCAGAGTCAGTCTTTTATCCCGAGCCACCCTCCGACCTTGCAGGGCCTGCCCACCTCCAGGCCAGGGCCAATACTCATTGCACGTGGGCCCCTTAACAAGGTTGGGAAGACTTTTCTAAGCATCATTAGCTGGGGGATGGTGCTCACTGAAACTGCTGTGACTTGCTGATTGAAAAAGAGGGCGGAGTCGAACCAGACTAAGAGATAATTAACCCCTTCTTCGCCGTTCAGCCCGGTGGCCAGAAGAGCACGGAACAACTTCCTAACTTTGATACACTCAGAAAAGAATTATCCCTGAGCCAGGGGACTAGTTGATTAGATATGTAATATCGAAACTGATGTCAGCCGAAGCCAGCACTTGAAAAAAACAGAAAAGAATAAGGGTAACATTGAGACATTGAGGCCAGAACGACCACTGAGCACAGCACTACTATCTAGATAGGGTCCCGGGGAACAGTACTACTGCTGGCACGTACGACAGCATCACTACTACTGAGATACTCGAGCCGGCTGAGCAGTGTCGCTAACAGTGGCCAGTACCAGGGAAACGGCGATCAGCAGCACTGCCTACCCTCGAGACATGGACAGCACCACAGCACAGCACTACCCTCGAGACATGGACAGCACCACAGCACAGCACTACCCTCGAGACATGGACAGCACCACAGCACAGCACTACCCTCGAGACATGGACAGCACCACAGCACAGCACTACCATCGAGACACGGACAGCACCCCAGCACAGCACTACCCTCGAGACATGGACAGCACCACAGCACAGCACTACCCTCGAGACACGGACAGCACCCCAGCACAGCACTACCCTCGAGACATGGACAGCACTACCATCGAACCATGGACAGCACCCCGGCACAGCACTCCCCTCGAGACATGGACAGCACCCCGGCACAGCACTACCCTCGAGACATGGACAGCACCACAGCACAGCACTACCCTCGAGACATGGACAGCACCACAGCACAGCACTACCATCGAGACATGGACAGCACCACAGCACAGCACTACCATCGAGACATGGACAGCACCCCAGCAGGTCATAGAACCAGCGACGAACAGCACTACCTATCATCGAGACATGGACAGCACCACAGCACAGCACTACCCTCGAGACACGGACAGCACCCCTGCACAGCACTACCCTCGAGACATGGACAGCACCCCGGCAGGTGATGGAACCAGTGATGAACAGCACTACCATCGAGACATGGATAGCACTCGAGACATTGACAGCACCCCAGCAGGTCATAGAACCAGCGACGACCAGCACTACCGACCCCCGAGACATGGACAGCACCACAGCACAGCACTACCATCGAGACATGGACAGCACCCCAGCAGGTCATAGAACCAGCGATGAACAGCACTACCATCGAGACATGGACAGCACCCCAGCTGGTCATGGAACCAGTGATGAACAGCACTACCATCGAGACATAGACAGCAGCCCAGCAGGTCATAGAACCAGCGATGAACAGCACTACCATCGAGACATGGACAGCACCCCAGCTGGTCATGGAACCAGTGATGAACAGCACTACCATCGAGACATAGACAGCACCCCGGCAGGTCATAGAACCAGCGATGAACAGCACTACCATCAAGACATTGACAGCACCCCGGCAGGTCATGGAACCAGCGACGAACAGCACTACCATTGAGACATGGACAGTACCCCGGCAGGTCATGGAACCAGTGATGAACAGCACTACCATTGAGACAGAGACAGCACTCGAGACATGGACAGCACCCCAGCAGGTCATAGAACCAGCGACGAACAGCACTACCCACCATCGAGACATGGACAGCACCCCAGCAGGTAATGGAGCCAGCAATGAACAGCACTACCATTGAGACATGGACAGCACCCCAGCAGGTCATGGAACCAGTGATGAACAGCATTACCATCGAGACATGGACAGCACCCCAGCAGGTCATAGAACCAGTGATGAACAGCACTACCATCGAGACATGGACAGCACCCCAGCAGGTCATAGAACCAGCGACGAACAGCTCTACCTACCATCGAGACATGGACAGCACCCCAGCAGGTTATGGAACCAGTGATGAACAGCACTACCATCGAGACATGGACAGCACCACAGCACAGCACTACAATCGAGACATGGACAGAACCCCAGCAGGTCATGGAACCGGTGACGAACAGCACTACCTCCCGTCGAAACATGGACAGCATCCCAGCAGGTCATGGAACCAGCGATGAACAGCACTACCATCGAGACATGGACAGCACCCCAGCAGGTCATAGAACCAGAGATGAACAGCACTACCATCGAGACATGGACAGCACCCCAGCAGGTCATAGAACCAGACGGACACAGCACTACAATCGAGACATGGGCAGCACCCCAGCAGGTCATGGAACCAGTGATGAACAGCACTACCATCGAGACATGGACAGCACCACAGCACAGCACTACAATCGAGATATGGACAGCACCCCAGCAGGTCATGGAACCAGCGATGGACAGCACTACCATCGAGACATGGACAGCACCCCAGCAGGTCACGGAATCAGACTGGCACAGCACTACCACCATGCGATGCAGACTGCATCTCTCAGCACTATCACAGTGCTGTGGGGCTAGAAGAATGCACCACTGACACTGAGTCAGAGAACCACCAAAGAACAGCACTACAAATACAATCACAAGAGGTGCTATGGGAGGGAAGTACTATGGGACCAACAGCACTGCGTGCCAGTGACAGACGGGACGAGCAGAACGCAGCACTACCACTGAGACACGGTGCTAGCGGAGCATGGCACAGTGATTGAGCTACATAGCCTACAGGGGGGAGAGCACAGCACTACACTGAAGCACGGATGCAGCAGAATCTACCACCATAATCAAACCATGATCTAGAGCACAGTGGCGCCACGGAAATACGAAACCTGGAAAACACAGCACTACTATTAAACTAGCAGAAGACAGCTCTATCATTCAGACATGGAGTCCGAAGATTCTAGCAGGATCATCAGATCATGGGACAGGCAGAGCATAGAGAGGGGGCCTGCAGAATTGAGCAGTGTCATAAAACCATGGGATCCGCGGAGCACAGCACTGCCTTTGAGAGCTGGAGCCTGCAGAGCACAGCACCATCATTCAGATATGAGATGCAGAACAAAGCACAGTCATCAAGCCACAGGAGCAGCAGGAACCACACTCGCACTGAGAGGTGGAGTCTGCTGTGCACAACATTCCAACCAATGAGACAAGGCCAGAGCAACCACGAGCCACAGCATCTTCAGAGCACAGCATTACAAGTGAGCTGAAGCTTCTGCACAGCACAGACTACAACAAAGCAACAGTGCTGAGCACACCACTACCACCAAGCCACCGCGCCCACGGAGCACAGCACTGCCCTAAGCCACGGCCTCCGCGGAGAACAGCATTACAACCGAGCCACGATGTCTGCAGAGCACAGCACTACCGCCTATCCACAATATCTGCAGAGCACAGCACTGCCACCGAGCCACAGACTCTGCAGAGAACAGCATTACAACCGAGCCACGATGTCTGCAAGGCACAGCACTACCGCCTATCCACAATATCTGCAGAGCACAGCACTGCCACCGAGCCACAGACTCTGCAGACCACAGCACTGCTACCGAGCCACAACTGTTGCAGGGCACAGAACTGCCGCCAAGCCACAGCTTCCACGAAGCACAGCACTGCCATTGGGCCACAGTGTTTAAAAAGCACAGCACTGCCATTGAGCCACAGCCTCTGCAGAGCACAGCATTACATTCGAGCCACAATGTCTGCAGAGTACTGCACTGTCATCGTGCCTCAACTTCGGCAGAGCACAGCACTGTCACCGAGCCACAGCCTCTCCAGAGTGCAGCACTGCTACCGAGCCACAGCATCCGGTGAACACAGCACTGCCACCGAGCCACAACATCTCGTGGAGCACAGCACTGCCACAAACTGCAGTGTTTGAGAAGCACAGCACTGCCACAGTTTCTGTAGAGCACAGTATTACAACTGAGCCACAATGTCGCAGGTCACAGCATTGCCAAGGAGCCACTGAGTCTGCGGAGCACAGCACTGCCACTGAGCTACAGTCTCTGTAGAGCGCAACATTCCCACTGAGCCACAGCATCTTTGGAGCACAGCACTGCCACCGAGTGATATCCTCTGCAAAGCACAGCACTACACATAAGCCACAATAGCTGCAGGACACAACATTGCCACTGCATCTGTGTAGCACAGCAATACCACTGAGTGATAGGCTCTGCAGAGCACACCACTGCCACTGGACCACAGCGTCAGTTGAACGCAACACTGCCACTGAACGACAGCGTTTGTGGAACACAGCACTGCAACCAAGCCTAAGCATCTGCGGAGCAAAGCACTGCCTCTGAGCCACAGCATACGAAGAGCACAGCACTGGCACCTTGCAACAGCCTCTGGAGAGCGTTCTCACCTAGCCACAGCGTCTGTGCAACACAGCCCTACAAAAGAGTCACAGCGGAGCACAGGACTGCCACTGAGCCATAGACAGCCTCAGAGCACAGGATTCCCACTGAGCCACAGTGTCTGTGGAACACAGCACTGCCACAGAGCCACAGCTTCTTCAGAGCACAGGACTGCCACCAAGCCAAGGTGTTTATGGCGCACATCACTGCCTCTGAGCAACAACGTCTGTGGAGCACCACACTGCACTAGGCCACAGACTTTCCAGTGTGCCGCCTTCCCACCAAGCCACGGCACCTGTAGAACACAACACTGTCACTGAGCCACAGCATCTGTGAAGAGCAGCATTGCTACTGAGCCACAGCTTCCGCACTGTCACCAGGACACAGCAAGCCTGTGGAGAGCACACGAATCCCGCTAAGCCACAGCGTTTGTGGAGCACATCACTGCTACAGAACCACAGTGTCTGTGAAGCAGATCACTGCTACAGAGCCACAGCGTCTGTGGAGCACATCAGTGCTACAAAATCACGGCGTCTATGCAGCACATCACTGCTGCAGAGCTACATCCACTAGGTCTGTGAAGCACAGCACTGCTACAGAGCTACAGCGTCTGTGGAGCACATCACTGCTACAAAACCACAGCGTCTGTGAAGCACAGCACTGCTATAGAGCCAGATCCACAAGGTCTGTGAAGCACAGCACTGCTACAGAGCCACAGCGTCTGGGGAGCACATTACTGCTACAGAGCCACAGCGTCTGGGGAGCACATTACTGCTACAGAGTCACAGCGTCTATGGAGCACATCACTGCTACAGAACCACAGCGTCTGTGAAGCACATCACTGCTACAAAACCACAGCGTCTGTGAAGCACAGCACTGCTATAGAGCCAGATCCACAAGGTCTGTGAAGCACAGCACTGCTACAGAGCCACAGCGTCTGGGGAGCACATTACTGCTACAGAGCCACAACGTCTGGGGAGCACATTACTGCTACAGAGTCACAGCGTCTATGGAGCACATCACTGCTACAGAACCACAGCGTCTGTGAAGCACAGCATTGCTACAGAGCCACAGCGTCTATGGAGCACATCACTGCTACAGAACCACAGCGTCTGTGAAGCACAGCACTGCTACAGAGCCACAGCGTCTGTGGAGCACATCACTGCTACAGAACCACAGCGTCTGTTGTGCACATCACTGCTACAGAACCACAGCGTCTGTGGAGCACATCACTGCTACAGAACCACAGCGTCTGTGGTGCACATTACTGCTACAGAACCACGGCGTCTGTGAAGCACAGCACTGCTACAGGGCCACAGCCAGCTTGTGCAGATCACAGGATGCACACCGTGCCTTGGCATCTGTGGAGCACGTGTCTATGTTATGTTACCGGGTTTTATACAACGCTCGTACACCAACCGGTTTCATGGCGATGAAGGGAAACCAGGAGGAAACGCAGCATAGCAAAGTATTAACAGTATTAAGAGGGGAGTAGCTTCGGGGGGAGGAGGGGTTACACCCCCCTAACAAACGTATCTTGTGATAAATAGTTGTATACAGGCGAATTTAGTGTGGTATGGTGAGGTGGCAGGTCGGATATCACCATG
Organism: Pleurodeles waltl; assembly: GCF_031143425.1. Lineage (NCBI taxonomy): Eukaryota > Metazoa > Chordata > Amphibia > Caudata > Salamandridae > Pleurodeles > Pleurodeles waltl. The sequence goes on along the minus strand of NC_090445.1, from coordinate 149,673,297 downwards.
AATTTTACACACAGTAACAAAAACGTAAACACACACTCTCTCCCTCAATCTGTATGGGAATACTTCAAAAATGTTGGTTATTATTGTATAATATGATTTCTCTCACTTAGTGCCTCCACCAATCTGCATTCCTCTCACTTTCCGCTGTACCTAATCCCCTCTTGTGCACCAGCTTGTGGTATAATGTATTTCAACATTATGACCCTCATTATGACATTGGCAGTAAATCCCACTTACAGCCATGCCGACTGCCGCTAACATACCGCTGCTGCAGTGGATATTCGCTAACCATATTATGACACACACACACCAGTCCGTCACTATTCAGCCACACACACAAATTCACCAGCCCAAAAGTCAGTGATAAACTGGCGGTATCAAAACCCTTACCGTTATGTCAACAGAACAACGCCCACTACATTATGACCCACGAATCCCCATGGCGGACATTCAATGGCGGTAAACCATTGGCGGTACATACATTGGTCAATTCAAACTACACACACCTGACACCCATACCCATACCCACACCACACCCACACCACTATAAAACACACACCCACATTACCCACAAGCCTTTACAAATACAAACAATTGCCAGCAGATAGAGACAGCAAGAGCGCTCACACAACCAGAGCCACATACCACCATCACCTATACACCACCCATGCACCTTACATCACACACCCCAACACATCACCCTACACACCCTCACCCACACCACTCACACTACACTCATGGCACCACAACGACACCCCAGGTTCTCTGAGGAGGAGCTAAGGGTCATGGTGGAGGTAATCATCCAGGTAGAACCACAGCTATTTGGATCACAGGTGCAGCAGATATCCATTGCTAGGAAGATGGAGCTATGGCGGAGAATAGTGGACAGAGCCAACGCCGTGGGACAGCACCCCAAAACAAGGGATGACATCAGGAAGAGGTGGAACAACCTACGGGGGAAGGTGCGTTCCACAGCAGCAAGACACCAACTCGCTGTACAGACGACTGGGGTGGACCCCCACCTCCTCCCCCACAACTAACAGCATGAGAGGAGCAAGTCTTGGCAATCATGCACCCTGAGGGCCTGGCAGGAGTAGGAGGAGGAGGACTGGACTCTGGTAAGCCAACTCTCTATTAATATCACCCCCTACCTACATGCCATCACATACCCCCACCCTCACCCTCACTCCCATCACTCCACCACCTCCCACACACCCCACCATCACAACCCACTCATCCCAATGCCAAGCCCTGCATGCCCTACCAATGCATGGACACCACTCACAGCCCTGCATGGACACCTATCACCACAGCATGCACACTAGAGAGAATCACCTAGCCCACCAAATAACTCACACATGGCAAAGCTGCCAGGGCAATAACAACCATAGCGGGCGCCCATGCACCCATGCACAATATGTCACACGCAGAAACAATAACACTACATTTACATCCCCACAGGTAACGTAGCCAATGTCACCGGCGAAGAGGTGCCAGCAACATCCAGTCCCCACCCAGAAGAGGCCCACAGTGATGACAGCAGCACTGGTCGCCTGGATCTGGATGACCAACCTTGCCCATCAGGGACATCCGGACAGTAGGTTACACAGGCACACTCTCACACCACCACAGGGCCTCCCCCTCAGCAAACACCTCCACAGCACTCACCCAGCGGGCCCATACCTCTGTCCCTATAACACGTCAATCAGCAGTGTGTCCACCACTACAGGGACCCCAGGGCACCCCACAAACCCAGGACAATCAGGGACCTGGGGTCAGTGGCAGTGGGCATATGGTTCAGGGTACAGAGGCACAGGACAACAGGGAAGCTGGGAGGACTACTGTGCGACAGGGGGAGGACTGGCCCAGAGAACCGACCCTCCAGGAGGCACTCACCGCGATCCTAGGAGCATACCAACATTCCCAGGATACGCTGGGCCAGATCATAGACAAGATGCAGGAGAACATGCAGCTGCAGGAGGAACAGTACCTGGGGATCAGGGAGGACTTGAAGGCCATTAACACCACCCTGGTCTCCATTGCAGGGGAGCTGGCAGACATGGCCAACAGTATGAGGGAGGCATTGGCACACCAGTGGGCCCCTGACACTAGCCAGACTACTAAACAGTCTGCCACCTCCGCTGCCGCTAGTGGACAGGAGGCCCTGCCACAGGACCAACAGGCCACCAGCACCATTCCCCTTGCAGAAGGAGAACCACCCCGCAAACGTTCCCTGCGATCCAGGCAGAAGCCAGAGACTATTGCCAAGACCCCAGCCAGGAAATAAGACTCTCCTGATTGTCACCCTTGTGTCCGCCTCTGTCACCCTGTCCACCTTGAACTGCCATTTCTTCCCTTCCTATGCCCCCTTGGACACTGCACCTGTGATACAAATAGACTGAACTCTAACCTGGACTTTCCTCCATCATCACCCCAGCCCACTGCTCTACCCCCTCTTCTTCAGAGCACTGCAATAAACATACTTTGATTAAATGATTTCAAAATGTATTCGTTTAACAAGGTTCAAAATTTGCAATTCAACTATACAGTAATGTTTACATAGGAAAGACCTGTAGTTGGCTTCACTGAACACACCAGGAACAATAGTGGGGCACCAACATCTGCAAAAAGAGATGCCAAAGGGTACAGTGAGTGGCCATAGAAGTAGGAATTCACAGCCTGCCAGTGACAATGTAACACATCAAACTATCAATGATATGTGAAATAACACAGTCTTACCTGTGTCTCATTGGAAGTATTGACGAATAACTGCACTTCTGTTGTCCTCATCCTCATCCTCTGCCTCCTCATCTTCACTGTCCATAGGGTCCACTGCTGCCACAAGGCCATCTCCAGCCTCCTCCTCCTGCAGAAAAGGCACGTGGCGAGGCAAGGCAAGGTTGTGCAACATATAGCATGCCACGATGATCTGGTAGACCTTCTTGTGTAAGGAGCACAGGGATCCACCAGTTAGATGGAGGCACCGAAACCTGGCCTTCAGGAGGCTGAAGGTCCTTTCTATAATCCTTCTTGTTCACCCATGTGCCTCATTGTAACGTTCCTCTGCCCTTGTCCTGGGATTCCTCACAGGGGTCAGTAGCCATGAGAGGTTGGGGTAACCAGAGTCACCTGCAAATATCGAGGGACAACTGTTAGCCACACACTCACCCTTAGGGCCCACAACACACCCATACACCAACATCCATTGGGTGGGAACCAGGGCTCACCTATTAGCCACACCCTGTGCCTCTGGAGTTGGGCCATCACATTTGGGATGCTGGTATTCCTCAGGATAAAGGCATCATGCACAGACCTAGGATACTTAGCATTGACGTGGGAGATGTACTGGTCCGCCAGGCACACCATCTGGACATTCATGGAGTGAAAACTCTTTAGATTTCTGAACACCTGTTCATTTCACCGGGAGGGGGACAAATGCAATATGTGTTCCATCTATTGCCCTAATGATGTTGGGGATATGTCCCATTGCATAGAAGTCAGCTTTCACTGTGGCCAAATCCTACACCTGGGGGAAAACGATGTAGCTGCACATGTGTTTAATCAGGGCACCCAACACTCTGGTCAGCACTATTGAGAACATTGGCTGTGTCATTCCTGCTGCCAAGCCCACTGTCACTTGGAAAGAACCAGTTGCCAAGAAATGGAGCACAGATAGGACTTGCACAAGAGGGGGGATCCCGGTGGGGTGACGGATAGCAGATATTAGGTCAGGCTTCAATTGGGCACACAGCTCCGTGATTGTGGCCCTGTCAAGTCTATAGGTGAGGATAATGTGCGTGTCCTCCATTGTTGCCAAGTCCACCAGGGTTCTGTCCACAGGGGGGTGTCTCCATCTCCTATTCATCCGCAGCGATTGCAATCGATGGGGCAAAAGAGTGAGCAGCTGTTCATTATCTGTACATTCTAACCACTACAGTTCAATGCATATTGTGATTGTAACATTATTTCGGTGGGATATGTCCAAATGCGAATTTGTGTACTGTGACGCAGTTAGGATCCATGGCCTGCACCCCCCCTGAAATGGCATCCGCCTGTCCTGTATGGAGGGACAGGTGTAAATGAGGTAATTCCACTGACGTTGTGCGCCGTTGCGGGAGGCGGCCGCGAACCGCTGTGCAACTCCTCATTGGTTATCATTGGGTCCTATGGGGTACAGTGGCCAATGGTGATGTACGCCGGCAGTGACAGTACGCACCGCCGCGGACGTGACCGCCATTTTCTATCTGTTCACTCACTTACTACCTGACCTTCAACAGGAGAGTACCTGCACTGCATGTGCTGCTGTGTCTGGAACCGACCATGGCTCGTGTGACTGGGGAAAGGGCCCCTGCCTTCATCTCGGCGGAGTTGGAGCGACTGGTGGATGGGGTCCTCCCCCAGTACCGACTGCTGTATGGGCCTACAGACCAACAGGTGAGTACACCGTGAGTACGATGCATGGGGCGTGAATCCATGGAGTGCTGTGTGTGAAGTCCTCATGTAGGGGGTGGTTGGTGGATGGCCCCTGGGCAGCGTGCAGCATGGGTGCTGGACCATGTCTGTGCTAATGGAGATGGGAAGGGGCATGGTGGGCCATAGGTGTAACAGGCAGGACGGTCGGACTAATACCATTCCCTGTGTGTATTTCCCTGCAGGTCAGTGCCCATCAAAAGAAGGGTATATGGCGTGCCATCGTCAAGTATGTGCGGACCGTGGGGGTCAACGGCAGGCGGGCACCCATTGTTGCAAACGGTGGGAGGACCTGAGACGCTGGGCACGGAAGACGGTGGAGGCCCAGCTGGGGATGGCCTCACAACGAGGAAGGGGTGCCCGTCGAACCCTGACCCCCCTGATGGCCCGCATACTGGTGGTGGCCTATCCGGAGCTAGATGGGCGCTTGGGGGCATAACAGCAGCAACAAGGGGGTGAGTACAGTGCCCTTCATTACAACTTACGCCTGGTGGGGTGGTATCCGGGTGGGGGGTGTGGGCCCTGTGGTTGAGCCTAGGCCAGGGCAGACATTGCAGAGTAGGTCCCATGTTGGGCAGGGTTCTGATGTGAAAGTCCTCCAACCAAGCTAGTAGGCATCCATTACTGGGCAGGGGTCTGCGGGTCTCAGGTATGCTGCAATTGGCGTTAGGTGTTCCTATCCATAGGCTGGCGACTAGCATTGTGACTGGTAGTGCATTGCCTAATGCGTAGGGCTGTTCCCTGTGTTTGAGTGTGTTGTGTACGCCATCAGTGGTGTTGGTGCCGCCATTGACCAAGTGTATCCTTTGTCTCTCCACCCCCCCTTTTTGTTTTGTCACTCTGTCCTTATGTGCATTAGCATCACCTGGTGGAGGAGCAGAGGCACCGGAGACGGAGGGAGCTGCATCCCACAGGACCCAGGAGGCCGAATCCAACGACGGTGAGGGCACCAGTGGGACGGAGGGCAAGGGGAGCACCACGGTGGAGACCGGAGGGGACAGTTCGGACACGGATACCTCCTCCGATGGAAGCTCCCTGGTGGTGGTGGACACCTCTGCGCCCACCCCAGCTACAGGCACAGCCGCCACCCCAGTACCAGCACTGCCCTCAGCGAGTTTACCGTGCCCGCTCACCCAGGAGGGTGGCCCCATGCACCTCAGGCCCTGGCCCAGTTAGCCCTGCTGCCCTGAGTGAGGAGGCTATTGACCTCCTGCGAACCATCTCTGTTGGGCAGTCAACCATTGTGAATGCCATCCAGGAGCTGGCAGCCCAAATGCAACAGACCAATGCATTTCTGGAGGGCATTCACACTGGCTTGGAGGCCCAACAGAGATCAATCCAGGCTCTGGCCTCCTCTCTGATGGCAGCCATTGTCCCTGTTTCCACCCTCCCCCCTCCAACTTCCTCTTCCCAATCCCATTCCCCTCAACCCCAACCTATCCCAAGCACACAGGCAGATGAGCAAGCACCCAGGACAACACAGAAGAGCGGACATGGCAAACACAAGCACCACACTTCATCCCACAGGCACTCACACAAACATCATCCAGAAGCCGACATACCAACATCCACTGCCTCCACTGTGGCCCCCTTCTCCTCCTCCACATCCTTCCCAGTAGCGTCTCCACTCACACCTGCATGCACTACATCCTCATCCACTACATCCATCACCAGCACGCCTATCACTACACGCCCCTCACAGGCAGTCACTACCCCCACATCCATGCACACATCCCCTGTGTCCTCTCCCACTGTGTCTGTGCCCCCTCCTCCCAAAGTACACAAACGCAAGCACTCAGACACCCAACAGCCATCCACCTCACAACAGCATCCAGCCCATGCACATGCACCCAAACACAGCAGACAGACCCCTCCTACAACCACTCCCTGTTCCTCCACTCCCAAACCATCTCCCTCTTCCCGCCCCAATGTCCCTAAGAAGCTTTTCCATTCCATCATTGACCTCTTCCCTAGCCCTCCCCCGCCCTTCAAGTCAGGCCAGGGTGGTCAAAACCCAGGCAAGCACCTCAGCCACCCAGTCCACGGGCACAGAAGTGTCCCCAGCTACTCCAGGTGGGAAAGGATCCCGGCCACCAGCCAGCCAGATGGAAAGGTGCCTGCCCCAAGTGCCTCAAGGAAGCACAGGAAGGAAGGGCAAGACCCAGCCCCAGCTGCAGGAAGAAAGGGCAAGGAGCCAGCCCCAGCTGCAGGAAGGAAGGGCAAGAAGCCAACCCCAGCGGCAGGAAGGAAGGGCAAGGAGCCAGCCCCAGCTGCAGGAAGGAAGGGCAAGGAACCAGCCCCAGCTGCAGGAAGGAAGGGCAGGAGCCAGCACCAGCTGCAGGAAGGAAGGGCAAGGGTCCTGCAACAGCAGGCAGTGGAGACAAGGGGCCTGGTGCTGGGACTCAGTCGGAGCCACCACCACCAACCATGGTGGTGCAGCTGTTCCGAGGCTGCAGGGGATGGGCTGGAGCCTCCCCCCACCACCACCAGCAGCACCAGCAGCACCACCACCAACACCGCCACCGGCAGCAGCAACCCCAGTGATATAAAGAAAATGAGGAGTCTACCCTAATAACCCTACTTTACCTGGGTAGAACACGAACAATCTGTAAACAGGAATTGGTACAATAGTAGGGACACATCTATATACTGATTTACACACAATGAACCTCTAAATCGATCATTGGAAATATAATTTAATTACAAAATTATTTACTTCATTTTTGGACATTAAAAGCCAAAATGACAAACATAAAACAAAACATAAACCTGAAATTTAACAATAATGTTACATACAAAGACATATACAAAACTGTCTTCATCACTCTCCAAATTTAGAAGTAATGTGGTTATCTGCATACATTATAACTTGAATCCACATATCAGTGATGGTTGCATTGGATATCACATCCGAAATCTTTGTTTACTTTACTCCTTATTAACAAAGAGATGTGTGCTCTAATCATTTATTTATCAAATTAATATTTCTTGCAACCTCCCTATCATAAGGTCAACGCGTTTCGGCCCCTTCAGATATGGGTCTCTTCAGGACTCACGGAGAGACAAAGACCTATAAACACAATTAATATACATAACTTAATGAGATTTTTTTTAAAAAATCTTGTTTAGAATTGTTTTTTAGAAAAATCCTCCATTGTGAAAAATTATCCTTAATATGTTTAACCATAATATGATGTAATTAGTCTTTGTGATTGAACATGCTCTCAACCTACTGGTGCAGTTATAAAATCCCGATTAAATATGTGATTTGTTTTACTTAGAAAAAAGAGAAAAACAAAATAGTAATAACCCAACTAACATCTTCATAATTAGTCCAAAGTTTGTCAGTACCTTACAGTACTTAATCCAGGACCGTCCGTAAATACAACCTCTAGTATCTAGAAGTGAAGCAGGAGGAACGTGGATTTATAACTATCCGACAACAAAGGCAAGAATAGTACTTAGTAAAACGTTTAACAAAGAACAGATAAAGTACTTTTAAAAGTTTACTTCTTTCTCTTTTTATCATTTTATAAGAAAGTCTGCAAGCTGCTGCGAGGTCATCAACGAGCCGTCCCTTGCGCGCGCTGAACACGTTCCCGCCACTGTTGGTTTCAGCTGTAGCGGCGGCCATTTTAAGAAAGGGAAATATAAACCTTTTGGTCATAACAGTGGGGGCCATCTTAACTGTTGGCAACTTTTTCTACAACATACTGTCTTCTTAACCACTTCGCTGCCAGGCCTTTTCCCCCTCCTGTGCCAGGCCTTTTTTTGCCTATTTGGGGCAGTTCGCGCTTAGGCCCTCATAACTTTTTGTCCACATAAGCTAACCAAGCCAAATTTGCGTCCTTTTTTTCCAACATCCTAGGGATTCTAGAGGTACCCAGACTTTGTGGGTTCCCTTGAAGGAGGCCAAGGAATTGGCCAAAATACAGTGAAAATTTCGTTTTTTTTTTAAAAAATGGAAAAAGTGGCTGCAGAAGAAGGCTTGTGGATTTCCACCTGAAAATGGCATCAACAAAGGGTTTGTAGTGCTAAACTCAGCAGCTTCCTAGCTTTCAGGAACAGGCAGACTTGAATCAGAAAACCCAATTTTTCAACACAATTTTGGCATTTTACTGGGGCATACCCCATTTTTGCAATTTTTTGTGCTTTCAGCCTCCTTCCAGTCAGTGACAGGAATGGGCATGAAACCAATGCTGGATCCCAGAAACCTAACCATTTCTGAAAAGTAGACAAAATTCTGAATTCAGCAAGGGGTCATTTGTGTAGATCCTACAAGGGTTTCCTACAGAAAATAACAGCTGAAAGAGAAAAATATTGAAATTGAGGTGAAAAAAACATCAATTTTTCTCTACGTTTTACTCTGTAACTTTTCCCTGCAATGTCAGATTATGGAAAGCAATATACCGTTACGTCTGCTGGACTCCTCTGGTTGCGGGGATATATAGGGCTTGTAGGTTCATCAAGAACCCGAGGAACCCAGAGCCAATAAATGAGCTGCACCCTGCAGTGCGTTTTCATTCTATACCGGGTATACAGCAATTCATTTGCTGAAATATAAAGAGTAAAAAATTGCTATCAAGAAAACCTTTGCATTTCCAAAAAGGGCACAAGATAAGGTGCTGAGGAGCAGTGGTTATTTGCACATCTCTGAATTCCGGGGTGACCATACAAGCATGTGAATTATAGGGAATTTCTCAAATAGATGTCTTTTTTACACACTCTCCTATATTTGGAAGGAAAAAATGTAGAGAAAGACAAGGGGCAATAGCACTTGTGTTGCTAATCTATGTTCCCCCAAGTCTACCGATAAAAATGATACCTCACTTGTGTGGGTAGGCCTAGCGCCGGCGACAGGAAACACCCCAAAGCGCAACGTGGACACATTCTAAATTTTGGAAAAAAACGGAGCTGTTTTTTGCGAAGTGCCTACCTGTAGATTTTGGCCTCTAGCTCAGCCGGCACCTAGGGAAACCTACCAAACCTGTGCATTTCTGAAAACTAGAGACCAAGGGGAATCCAAGGAGGGGTGACTTGCGGGGCTCGGACCAGGTTCTGTTACCCAGAATCCTTTGCAAACCTCAAAATTTGGCTAAAAAAACACATGTTCCTCACATTTCTGTGGCAGAAAGTTCTGGAATCTGAGAGGAGCTACAAATTTCCTTCCACCCAGCGTTCCCCCAAGTCTCCCGATAAAAATGATACCTCACTTGCGTGGGTAGGCCTAGCGCCGGCGACAGGAAACACCCCAAAGCGCAACGTGGACACATCCTAAATTTTGGAAAAAAACAGAGGTGTTTTTTGCGAAGTGCCTACCTGTAGATTTTGGCCTCTAGCTCAGCCGGAACCTAGGGAAACCTACCAAACCTGTGCATTTCTGAAAACTAGAGACCTAGGGGAATCCAAGGAGGGGTGACTTGCGGGGCTCGGACCAGGTTCTGTTACCCAGAATCCTTTGCAAACCTCAAAATTTGGCTAAAAAAACACATGTTCCTCACATTTCTGTGGCAGAAAGTTCTGGAATCTGAGAGGAGCTACAAATTTCCTTCCACCCAGCGTTCCCCCAAGTCTCCCGATAAAAATGATACCTCACTTGCGTGGGTAGGCCTAGCGCCGGCGACAGGAAACACCCCAAAGCGCAACGTGGACACATCCTACATTTTGGAAAAAAACAGAGGTGTTTTTTGCGAAGTGCCTACCTGTAGATTTTGGCCTCTAGCTCAGCCGGCACCTAGGGAAACCTACCAAACCTGTGCATTTCTGAAAACTAGAGACCTAGGGGAATCCAAGGAGGGGTGACTTGCGGGGCTCGGACCAGGTTCTGTTACCCAGAATCCTTTGCAAACCTCAAAATTTGGCTAAAAAAACACATGTTCCTCACATTTCTGTGGCAGAAAGTTCTGGAATCGGAGAGGAGCTACAAATTTCCTTCCACCCAGCGTTCCCCCAAGTCTCCCGATAAAAATGATACCTCACTTGCGTGGGTAGGCCTAGCGCCGGCGACAGGAAACACCCCAAAGCGCAACGTGGACACATCCTAAATTTTGGAAAAAAACAGAGGTGTTTTTTGCGAAGTGCCTACCTGTAGATTTTGGCCTCTAGCTCAGCCGGAACCTAGGGAAACCTACCAAACCTGTGCATTTCTGAAAACTAGAGACCTAGGGGAATCCAAGGAGGGGTGACTTGCGGGGCTCGGACCAGGTTCTGTTACCCAGAATCCTTTGCAAACCTCAAAATTGGCTAAAAAAAACACATGTTCCTCACATTTCTGTGGCAGAAAGTTCTGGAATCTGAGAGGAGCTACAAATTTCCTTCCACCCAGCGTTCCCCCAAGTCTCCCGATAAAAATGATACCTCACTTGCGTGGGTAGGCCTAGCGCCGGCGACAGGAAACACCCCAAAGCGCAACGTGGACACATCCTACATTTTGGAAAAAAACAGAGGTGTTTTTTGCGAAGTGCCTACCTGTAGATTTTGGCCTCTAGCTCAGCCGGCACCTAGGGAAACCTACCAAACCTGTGCATTTCTGAAAACTAGAGACCTAGGGGAATCCAAGGAGGGGTGACTTGCGGGGCTCGGACCAGGTTCTGTTACTCAGAATCCTTTGCAAACCTCAAAATTTGGCTAAAAAAACACATGTCCCTCACATTTCTGTGGCAGAAAGTTCTGGAATCTGAGAGGAGCTACAAATTTCCTTCCACCCAGCGTTCCCCCAAGTCTCCCGATAAAAATGATACCTCACTTGCGTGGGTAGGCCTAGCGCCGGCGACAGGAAACACCCCAAAGCGCAACGTGGACACATCCTACATTTTGGAAAAAAACAGAGGTGTTTTTTGCGAAGTGCCTACCTGTAGATTTTGGCCTCTAGCTCAGCCGGCACCTAGGGAAACCTACCAAACCTGTGCATTTCTGAAAACTAGAGACCTAGGGGAATCCAAGGAGGGGTGACTTGCGGGGCTCGGACCAGGTTCTGTTACCCAGAATCCTTTGCAAACCTCAAAATTTGGCTAAAAAAACACATGTTCCTCACATTTCTGTGGCAGAAAGTTCTGGAATCTGAGAGGAGCTACAAATTTCCTTCCACCCAGCGTTCCCCCAAGTCTCCCGATAAAAATGATACCTCACTTGCGTGGGTAGGCCTAGCGCCGGCGACAGGAAACACCCCAAAGCGCAACGTGGACACATCCTAAATTTTGGAAAAAAACAGAGGTGTTTTTTGCGAAGTGCCTACCTGTAGATTTTGGCCTCTAGCTCAGCCGGAACCTAGGGAAACCTACCAAACCTGTGCATTTCTGAAAACTAGAGACCTAGGGGAATCCAAGGAGGGGTGACTTGCGGGGCTCGGACCAGGTTCTGTTACCCAGAATCCTTTGCAAACCTCAAAATTTGGCTAAAAAAAACACATGTTCCTCACATTTCTGTGGCAGAAAGTTCTGGAATCTGAGAGGAGCTACAAATTTCCTTCCACCCAGCGTTCCCCCAAGTCTCCCGATAAAAATGATACCTCACTTGCGTGGGTAGGCCTAGCGCCGGCGACAGGAAGCACCCCAAAGCGCAACGTGGACACATCCTAAATTTTGGAAAAAAACAGAGGTGTTTTTTGCGAAGTGCCTACCTGTAGATTTTGGCCTCTAGCTCAGCCGCCACCTAGGGAAACCTACCAAACCTGTGCATTTCTGAAAACTAGAGACCTAGGGGAATCCAAGGAGGGGTGACTTGCGGGGCTCGGACCAGGTTCTGTTACCCAGAATCCTTTGCAAACCTCAAAATTTGGCTAAAAAAACACATGTTCCTCACATTTCTGTGGCAGAAAGTTCTGGAATCTGAGAGGAGCTACCAATTTCCTTCCACCCAGCGTTCCCCCAAGTCTCCCGATAAAAATGATACCTCACTTGCGTGGGTAGGCCTAGCGCCGGCGACAGGAAGCACCCCAAAGCGCAACGTGGACACATCCTAAATTTTGGAAAAAAACAGAGGTGTTTTTTGCGAAGTGCCTACCTGTAGATTTTGGCCTCTAGCTCAGCCGCCACCTAGGGAAACCTACCAAACCTGTGCATTTCTGAAAACTAGAGACCTAGGGGAATCCAAGGAGGGGTGACTTGCGGGGCTCGGACCAGGTTCTGTTACCCAGAATCCTTTGCAAACCTCAAAATTTGGCTAAAAAAACACATGTTCCTCACATTTCTGTGGCAGAAAGTTCTGGAATCTGAGAGGAGCTACAAATTTCCTTCCACCCAGCGTTCCCCCAAGTCTCCCGATAAAAATGATACCTCACTTGCGTGGGTAGGCCTAGCGCCGGCGACAGGAAACACCCCAAAGCGCAACGTGGACACATCCTAAATTTTGGAAAAAAACAGAGGTGTTTTTTGCGAAGTGCCTACCTGTAGATTTTGGCCTCTAGCTCAGCCGGAACCTAGGGAAACCTACCAAACCTGTGCATTTCTGAAAACTAGAGACCTAGGGGAATCCAAGGAGGGGTGACTTGCGGGGCTCGGACCAGGTTCTGTTACCCAGAATCCTTTGCAAACCTCAAAATTTGGCTAAAAAAAACACATGTTCCTCACATTTCTGTGGCAGAAAGTTCTGGAATCTGAGAGGAGCTACAAATTTCCTTCCACCCAGCGTTCCCCCAAGTCTCCCGATAAAAATGATACCTCACTTGCGTGGGTAGGCCTAGCGCCGGCGACAGGAAGCACCCCAAAGCGCAACGTGGACACATCCTAAATTTTGGAAAAAAACAGAGGTGTTTTTTGCGAAGTGCCTACCTGTAGATTTTGGCCTCTAGCTCAGCCGGCACCTAGGGAAACCTACCAAACCTGTGCATTTCTGAAAACTAGAGACCTAGGGGAATCCAAGGAGGGGTGACTTGCGGGGCTCGGACCAGGTTCTGTTACCCAGAATCCTTTGCAAACCTCAAAATTTGGCTAAAAAAACACATGTTCCTCACATTTCTGTGGCAGAAAGTTCTGGAATCTGAGAGGAGCTACCAATTTCCTTCCACCCAGCGTTCCCCCAAGTCTCCCGATAAAAATGATACCTCACTTGCGTGGGTAGGCCTAGCGCCGGCGACAGGAAGCACCCCAAAGCGCAACGTGGACACATCCTAAATTTTGGAAAAAAACAGAGGTGTTTTTTGCGAAGTGCCTACCTGTAGATTTTGGCCTCTAGCTCAGCCGCCACCTAGGGAAACCTACCAAACCTGTGCATTTCTGAAAACTAGAGACCTAGGGGAATCCAAGGAGGGGTGACTTGCGGGGCTCGGACCAGGTTCTGTTACCCAGAATCCTTTGCAAACCTCAAAATTTGGCTAAAAAAACACATGTTCCTCACATTTCTGTGGCAGAAAGTTCTGGAATCTGAGAGGAGCTACCAATTTCCTTCCACCCAGCGTTCCCCCAAGTCTCCCGATAAAAATGATACCTCACTTGCGTGGGTAGGCCTAGCGCCGGCGACAGGTAACACCCCAAAGCGCAACGTGGACACATCCTAAATTTTGGAAAAAAACAGAGGTGTTTTTTGCGAAGTGCCTACCTGTAGATTTTGGCCTCTAGCTCAGCCGCCACCTAGGGAAACCTACCGAACCTGTGCATTTCTGAAAACTAGAGACCTAGGGGAATCCAAGGAGGGGTGACTTGCGGGGCTCGGACCATTTTCTGTTACCCAGAATCCTTTGCAAACCTCAAGATTTGGCTAAAAAAACACATGTTCCTCATATTTCTGTGGCAGAAAGTTCTGGAATCTGAGAGGAGCTACAAATTTCCTTCCACCCAGCGTTTCCCCAAGTCTCCCGATAAAAATGATACCTCACTTGCGTGGGTAGGCCTAGCGCCGGCGACAGGAAACACCCCAAAGCGCAACGTGGACACATCCTACATTTTGGAAAAAAACAGAGGTGTTTTTTGCGAAGTGCCTACCTGTAGATTTTGGCCTCTAGCTCAGCCGCCACCTAGGGAAACCTACCAAACTTGTGCATTTCTGAAAACTAGAGACCTAGGGGAATCCAAGGAGGGGTGACTTGCGGGGCTCGGACCAGGTTCTGTTACCCAGAATCCTTTGCAAACCTCAAGATTTGGCTAAAAAAACACATGTTCCTCACATTTCTGTGGCAGAAAGTTCTGGAATCTGAGAGGAGCTACAAATTTCCTTCCACCCAGCGTTCCCCCAAGTCTCCCGATAAAAATGATACCTCACTTGCGTGGGTAGGCCTAGCGCCGGCGACAGGAGACACCCCAAAGCGCAACGTGGACACATCCTAAATTTTGGAAAAAAACAGAGGTGTTTTTTGCGAAGTGCCTACCTGTAGATTTTGGCCTCTAGCTCAGCCGGCACCTAGGGAAACCTACCAAACCTGTGCATTTCTGAAAACTAGAGACCTAGGGGAATCCAAGGAGGGGTGACTTGCGGGGCTCGGACCAGGTTCTGTTACCCAGAATCCTTTGCAAACCTCAAAATTTGGCTAAAAAAACACATGTTCCTCACATTTCTGTGGCAGAAAGTTCTGGAATCTGAGAGGAGCTACAAATTTCCTTCCACCCAGCGTTCCCCCAAGTCTCCCGATAAAAATGATACCTCACTTGCGTGGGTAGGCCTAGCGCCGGCGACAGGAAACACCCCAAAGCGCAACGTGGACACATCCTACATTTTGGAAAAAAACAGAGGTGTTTTTTGCGAAGTGCCTACCTGTAGATTTTGGCCTCTAGCTCAGCCGGCACCTAGGGAAACCTACCAAACCTGTGCATTTCTGAAAACTAGAGACCTAGGGGAATCCAAGGAGGGGTGACTTGCGGGGCTCGGACCAGGTTCTGTTACCCAGAATCCTTTGCAAACCTCAAAATTTGGCTAAAAAAACACATGTCCCTCACATTTCTGTGGCAGAAAGTTCTGGAATCTGAGAGGAGCTACAAATTTCCTTCCACCCAGCGTTCCCCCAAGTCTCCCGATAAAAATGATACCTCACTTGCGTGGGTAGGCCTAGCGCCGGCGACAGGAAACACCCCAAAGCGCAACGTGGACACATCCTAAATTTTGGAAAAAAACAGAGGTGTTTTTTGCGAAGTGCCTACCTGTAGATTTTGGCCTCTAGCTCAGCCGGCACCTAGGGAAACCTACCAAACCTGTGCATTTCTGAAAACTAGAGACCTAGGGGAATCCAAGGAGGGGTGACTTGCGGGGCTCGGACCAGGTTCTGTTACCCAGAATCCTTTGCAAACCTCAAAATTTGGCTAAAAAAACACATGTTCCTCACATTTCTGTGGCAGAAAGTTCTGGAATCTGAGAGGAGCTACAAATTTCCTTCCACCCAGCGTTCCCCCAAGTCTCCCGATAAAAATGATACCTCACTTGCGTGGGTAGGCCTAGCGCCGGTGACAGGAAACACCCCAAAGCGCAACGTGGACACATCCTACATTTTGGAAAAAAACAGAGGTGTTTTTTGCGAAGTGCCTACCTGTAGATTTTGGCCTCTAGCTCAGCCGGCACCGAGGGAAACCTACCAAACCTGTGCATTTCTTAAAACTAGAGACCTAGGGGAATCCAAGGAGGGGTGACTTGCGGGGCTCGGACCAGGTTCTGTTACCCAGAATCCTTTGCAAACCTCAAAATTTGGCTAAAAAAACACATGTTCCTCACATTTCTGTGGCAGAAAGTTCTGGAATCTGAGAGGAGCTACAAATTTCCTTCCACCCAGCGTTCCCCCAAGTCTCCCGATAGAAATGATACCTCACTTGCGTGGGTAGGCCTAGCGCCGGCGACAGGAAACACCCCAAAGCGCAACGTGGACACATCCTAAATTTTGGAAAAAAACAGAGGTGTTTTTTGCGAAGTGCCTACCTGTAGATTTTGGCCTCTAGCTCAGCCGGCACCTAGGGAAACCTACCAAACCTGTGCATTTCTGAAAACTAGAGACCTAGGGGAATCCAAGGAGGGGTGACTTGCGGGGCTCGGACCAGGTTCTGTTACCCAGAATCCTTTGCAAACCTCAAAATTTGGCTAAAACAACACATGTTCCTCACATTTCTGTGGCAGAAAGTTCTGGAATCTGAGAGGAGCTACAAATTTCCTTCCACCCAGCGTTCCCCCAAGTCTCCCGATAAAAATGATACCTCACTTGCGTGGGTAGGCCTAGCGCCGGCGACAGGAAACACCCCAAAGCGCAACGTGGACACATCCTACATTTTGGACAAAAACAGAGGTGTTTTTTGCGAAGTGCCTACCTGTAGATTTTGGCCTCTAGCTCAGCCGGCACCTAGGGAAACCTACCAAACCTGTGCATTTCTGAAAACTAGAGACCTAGGGGAATCCAAGGAGGGGTGACTTGCGGGGCTCGGACCAGGTTCTGTTACCCAGAATCCTTTGCAAACCTCAAAATTTGGCTAAGAAAACACATGTTCCTCACATTTCTGTGGCAGAAAGTTCTGGAATCTGAGAGGAGCTACAAATTTCCTTCCACCCAGCGTTCCCCCAAGTCTCCCGATAAAAATGATACCTCACTTGCGTGGGTAGGCCTAGCGCCGGCGACAGGAAACACCCCAAAGCGCAACGTGGACACATCCTAAATTTTGGAAAAAAACAGAGGTGTTTTTTGCGAAGTGCCTACCTGTAGATTTTGGCCTCTAGCTCAGCCGGCACCTAGGGAAACCTACCAAACCTGTGCATTTCTGAAAACTAGAGACCTAGGGGAATCCAAGGAGGGGTGACTTGCGGGGCTCGGACCAGGTTCTGTTACCCAGAATCCTTTGCAAACCTCAAAATTTGGCTAAAAAAACACATGTCCCTCACATTTCTGTGGCAGAAAGTTCTGGAATCTGAGAGGAGCTACAAATTTCCTTCCACCCAGCGTTCCCCCAAGTCTCCCGATAAAAATGATACCTCACTTGCATGGGTAGGCCTAGCGCCGGCGACAGGAAACACCCCAAAGCGCAACGTGGACACATCCTAAATTTTGGAAAAAAACAGAGGTGTTTTTTGCGAAGTGCCTACCTGTAGAGTTTGGCCTCTAGCTCAGCCGGCACCTAGGGAAACCTACCAAACCTGTGCATTTCTGAAAACTAGAGACCTAGGGGAATCCAAGGAGGGGTGACTTGCGGGGCTCGGACCAGGTTCTGTTACCCAGAATCCTTTGCAAACCTCAAAATTTGGCTAAAAAAACACATGTTCCTCACATTTCTGTGGCAGAAAGTTCTGGAATCTGAGAGGAGCTACAAATTTCCTTCCACCCAGCGTTCCCCCAAGTCTCCCGATAAAAATGATACCTCACTTGCGTGGGTAGGCCTAGCGCCGGTGACAGGAAACACCCCAAAGCGCAACGTGGACACATCCTACATTTTGGACAAAAACAGAGGTGTTTTTTGCGAAGTGCCTACCTGTAGATTTTGGCCTCTAGCTCAGCCGGCACCGAGGGAAACCTACCAAACCTGTGCATTTCTTAAAACTAGAGACCTAGGGGAATCCAAGGAGGGGTGACTTGCGGGGCTCGGACCAGGTTCTGTTACCCAGAATCCTTTGCAAACCTCAAAATTTGGCTAAAAAAACACATGTTCCTCACATTTCTGTGGCAGAAAGTTCTGGAATCTGAGAGGAGCTACAAATTTCCTTCCACCCAGCGTTCCCCCAAGTCTCCCGATAGAAATGATACCTCACTTGCGTGGGTAGGCCTAGCGCCGGCGACAGGAAACACCCCAAAGCGCAACGTGGACACATCCTAAATTTTGGAAAAAAACAGAGGTGTTTTTTGCGAAGTGCCTACCTGTAGATTTTGGCCTCTAGCTCAGCCGGCACCTAGGGAAACCTACCAAACCTGTGCATTTCTGAAAACTAGAGACCTAGGGGAATCCAAGGAGGGGTGACTTGCGGGGCTCGGACCAGGTTCTGTTACCCAGAATCCTTTGCAAACCTCAAAATTTGGCTAAAACAACACATGTTCCTCACATTTCTGTGGCAGAAAGTTCTGGAATCTGAGAGGAGCTACAAATTTCCTTCCACCCAGCGTTCCCCCAAGTCTCCCGATAAAAATGATACCTCACTTGCGTGGGTAGGCCTAGCGCCGGCGACAGGAAACACCCCAAAGCGCAACGTGGACACATCCTACATTTTGGACAAAAACAGAGGTGTTTTTTGCGAAGTGCCTACCTGTAGATTTTGGCCTCTAGCTCAGCCGGCACCTAGGGAAACCTACCAAACCTGTGCATTTCTGAAAACTAGAGACCTAGGGGAATCCAAGGAGGGGTGACTTGCGGGGCTCGGACCAGGTTCTGTTACCCAGAATCCTTTGCAAACCTCAAAATTTGGCTAAGAAAACACATGTTCCTCACATTTCTGTGGCAGAAAGTTCTGGAATCTGAGAGGAGCTACAAATTTCCTTCCACCCAGCGTTCCCCCAAGTCTCCCGATAAAAATGATACCTCACTTGCGTGGGTAGGCCTAGCGCCGGCGACAGGAAACACCCCAAAGCGCAACGTGGACACATCCTAAATTTTGGAAAAAAACAGAGGTGTTTTTTGCGAAGTGCCTACCTGTAGATTTTGGCCTCTAGCTCAGCCGGCACCTAGGGAAACCTACCAAACCTGTGCATTTCTGAAAACTAGAGACCTAGGGGAATCCAAGGAGGGGTGACTTGCGGGGCTCGGACCAGGTTCTGTTACCCAGAATCCTTTGCAAACCTCAAAATTTGGCTAAAAAAACACATGTCCCTCACATTTCTGTGGCAGAAAGTTCTGGAATCTGAGAGGAGCTACAAATTTCCTTCCACCCAGCGTTCCCCCAAGTCTCCCGATAAAAATGATACCTCACTTGCATGGGTAGGCCTAGCGCCGGCGACAGGAAACACCCCAAAGCGCAACGTGGACACATCCTAAATTTTGGAAAAAAACAGAGGTGTTTTTTGCGAAGTGCCTACCTGTAGAGTTTGGCCTCTAGCTCAGCCGGCACCTAGGGAAACCTACCAAACCTGTGCATTTCTGAAAACTAGAGACCTAGGGGAATCCAAGGAGGGGTGACTTGCGGGGCTCGGACCAGGTTCTGTTACCCAGAATCCTTTGCAAACCTCAAAATTTGGCTAAAAAAACACATGTTCCTCACATTTCTGTGGCAGAAAGTTCTGGAATCTGAGAGGAGCTACAAATTTCCTTCCACCCAGCGTTCCCCCAAGTCTCCCGATAAAAATGATACCTCACTTGCGTGGGTAGGCCTAGCGCCGGCGACAGGAAACACCCCAAAGCGCAACGTGGACACATCCTACATTTTGGACAAAAACAGAGGTGTTTTTTGCGAAGTGCCTACCTGTAGATTTTGGCCTCTAGCTCAGCCGGCACCTAGGGAAACCTACCAAACCTGTGCATTTCTGAAAACTAGAGACCTAGGGGAATCCAAGGAGGGGTGACTTGCGGGGCTCGGACCAGGTTCTGTTACCCAGAATCCTTTGCAAACCTCAAAATTTGGCTAAAAAAACACATGTTCCTCACATTTCTGTGGCAGAAAGTTCTGGAATCTGAGAGGAGCTACAACTTTCCTTCCACCCAGCGTTCCCCCAAGTCTCCCGATAAAAATGATACCTCACTTGCGTGGGTAGGCCTAGCGCCGGCGACAGGAAACACCCCAAAGCGCAACGTGGACACATCCTAAATTTTGGAAAAAAACAGAGGTGTTTTTTGCGAAGTGCCTACCTGTAGATTTTGGCCTCTAGCTCAGCCGCCACCTAGGGAAACCTACCAAACCTGTGCATTTCTGAAAACTAGAGACCTAGGGGAATCCAAGGAGGGGTGACTTGCGGGGCTCGGACCAGGTTCTGTTACCCAGAATCCTTTGCAAACCTCAAAATTTGGCTAAAAAAACACATGTTCCTCACATTTCTGTGGCAGAAAGTTCTGGAATCTGAGAGGAGCTACAACTTTCCTTCCACCCAGCGTTCCCCCAAGTCTCCCGATAAAAATGATACCTCACTTGCGTGGGTAGGCCTAGCGCCGGCGACAGGAAACACCCCAAAGCGCAACGTGGACACATCCTAAATTTTGGAAAAAAACAGAGGTGTTTTTTGCGAAGTGCCTACCTGTAGATTTTGGCCTCTAGCTCAGCCGCCACCTAGGGAAACCTACCAAACCTGTGCATTTCTGAAAACTAGAGACCTAGGGGAATCCAAGGAGGGGTGACTTGCGGGGCTCGGACCAGGTTCTGTTACCCAGAATCCTTTGCAAACCTCAAAATTTGGCTAAAAAAACACATGTCCCTCACATTTCTGTGGCAGAAAGTTCTGGAATCTGAGAGGAGCTACAAATTTCCTTCCACCCAGCGTTCCCCCAAGTCTCCCGATAAAAATGATACCTCACTTGCATGGGTAGGCCTAGCGCCGGCGACAGGAAACACCCCAAAGCGCAACGTGGACACATCCTAAATTTTGGAAAAAAACAGGTGTTTTTTGCGAAGTGCCTACCTGTAGATTTTGGCCTCTAGCTCAGCCGGCACCTAGGGAAACCTACCAAACCTGTGCATTTCTGAAAACTAGAGACCTAGGGGAATCCAAGGAGGGGTGACTTGCGGGGCTCGGACCAGGTTCTGTTACCCAGAATCCTTTGCAAACCTCAAAATTTGGCTAAAAAAACACATGTTCCTCACATTTCTGTGGCAGAAAGTTCTGGAATCTGAGAGGAGCTACAAATTTCCTTCCACCCAGCGTTCCCCCAAGTCTCCCGATAAAAATGATACCTCACTTGCGTGGGTAGGCCTAGCGCCGGCGACAGGAAGCACCCCAAAGCGCAACGTGGACACATCCTAAATTTTGGAAAAAAACAGAGGTGTTTTTTGCGAAGTGCCTACCTGTAGATTTTGGCCTCTAGCTCAGCCGCCACCTAGGGAAACCTACCAAACCTGTGCATTTCTGAAAACTAGAGACCTAGGGGAATCCAAGGAGGGGTGACTTGCGGGGCTCGGACCAGGTTCTGTTACCCAGAATCCTTTGCAAACCTCAAAATTTGGCTAAAAAAACACATGTTCCTCACATTTCTGTGGCAGAAAGTTCTGGAATCTGAGAGGAGCTACCAATTTCCTTCCACCCAGCGTTCCCCCAAGTCTCCCGATAAAAATGATACCTCACTTGCGTGGGTAGGCCTAGCGCCGGCGACAGGAAGCACCCCAAAGCGCAACGTGGACACATCCTAAATTTTGGAAAAAAACAGAGGTGTTTTTTGCGAAGTGCCTACCTGTAGATTTTGGCCTCTAGCTCAGCCGCCACCTAGGGAAACCTACCAAACCTGTGCATTTCTGAAAACTAGAGACCTAGGGGAATCCAAGGAGGGGTGACTTGCGGGGCTCGGACCAGGTTCTGTTACCCAGAATCCTTTGCAAACCTCAAAATTTGGCTAAAAAAACACATGTTCCTCACATTTCTGTGGCAGAAAGTTCTGGAATCTGAGAGGAGCTACCAATTTCCTTCCACCCAGCGTTCCCCCAAGTCTCCCGATAAAAATGATACCTCACTTGCGTGGGTAGGCCTAGCGCCGGCGACAGGTAACACCCCAAAGCGCAACGTGGACACATCCTAAATTTTGGAAAAAAACAGAGGTGTTTTTTGCGAAGTGCCTACCTGTAGATTTTGGCCTCTAGCTCAGCCGCCACCTAGGGAAACCTACCGAACCTGTGCATTTCTGAAAACTAGAGACCTAGGGGAATCCAAGGAGGGGTGACTTGCGGGGCTCGGACCATTTTCTGTTACCCAGAATCCTTTGCAAACCTCAAGATTTGGCTAAAAAAACACATGTTCCTCATATTTCTGTGGCAGAAAGTTCTGGAATCTGAGAGGAGCTACAAATTTCCTTCCACCCAGCGTTCCCCCAAGTCTCCCGATAAAAATGATACCTCACTTGCGTGGGTAGGCCTAGCGCCGGCGACAGGAAACACCCCAAAGCGCAACGTGGACACATCCTACATTTTGGAAAAAAACAGAGGTGTTTTTTGCGAAGTGCCTACCTGTAGATTTTGGCCTCTAGCTCAGCCGCCACCTAGGGAAACCTACCAAACTTGTGCATTTCTGAAAACTAGAGACCTAGGGGAATCCAAGGAGGGGTGACTTGCGGGGCTCGGACCAGGTTCTGTTACCCAGAATCCTTTGCAAACCTCAAGATTTGGCTAAAAAAACACATGTTCCTCACATTTCTGTGGCAGAAAGTTCTGGAATCTGAGAGGAGCTACAAATTTCCTTCCACCCAGCGTTCCCCCAAGTCTCCCGATAAAAATTATACCTCACTTGCGTGGGTAGGCCTAGCGCCGGCGACAGGAGACACCCCAAAGCGCAACGTGGACACATCCTAAATTTTGGAAAAAAACAGAGGTGTTTTTTGCGAAGTGCCTACCTGTAGATTTTGGCCTCTAGCTCAGCCGGCACCTAGGGAAACCTACCAAACCTGTGCATTTCTGAAAACTAGAGACCTAGGGGAATCCAAGGAGGGGTGACTTGCGGGGCTCGGACCAGGTTCTGTTACCCAGAATCCTTTGCAAACCTCAAAATTTGGCTAAAAAAACACATGTTCCTCACATTTCTGTGGCAGAAAGTTCTGGAATCTGAGAGGAGCTACAAATTTCCTTCCACCCAGCGTTCCCCCAAGTCTCCCGATAAAAATGATACCTCACTTGCGTGGGTAGGCCTAGCGCCGGCGACAGGAAACACCCCAAAGCGCAACGTGGACACATCCTACATTTTGGAAAAAAACAGAGGTGTTTTTTGCGAAGTGCCTACCTGTAGATTTTGGCCTCTAGCTCAGCCGGCACCTAGGGAAAACTACCAAACCTGTGCATTTCTGAAAACTAGAGACCTAGGGGAATCCAAGGAGGGGTGACTTGCGGGGCTCGGACCAGGTTCTGTTACCCAGAATCCTTTGCAAACCTCAAAATTTGGCTAAAAAAACACATGTTCCTCACATTTCTGTGGCAAAAAGTTCTGGAATCTGAGAGGAGCTACAAATTTCCTTCCACCCAGCGTTCCCCCAAGTCTCCCGATAAAAATGATACCTCACTTGCGTGGGTAGGCCTAGCGCCGGCGACAGGAAACACCCCAAAGCGCAACGTGGACACATCCTAAATTTTGGAAAAAAACAGAGGTGTTTTTTGCGAAGTGCCTACCTGTAGATTTTGGCCTCTAGCTCAGCCGGAACCTAGGGAAACCTACCAAACCTGTGCATTTCTGAAAACTAGAGACCTAGGGGAATCCAAGGAGGGGTGACTTGCGGGGCTCGGACCAGGTTCTGTTACCCAGAATCCTTTGCAAACCTCAAAATTTGGCTAAAAAAACACATGTTCCTCACATTTCTGTGGCAGAAAGTTCTGGAATCTGAGAGGAGCTACAAATTTCCTTCCACCCAGCGTTCCCCCAAGTCTCCCGATAAAAATGATACCTCACTTGCGTGGGTAGGCCTAGCGCCGGCGACAGGAAACACCCCAAAGCGCAACGTGGACACATCCTACATTTTGGAAAAAAACAGAGGTGTTTTTTGCGAAGTGCCTACCTGTAGATTTTGGCCTCTAGCTCAGCCGGCACCTAGGGAAACCTACCAAACCTGTGCATTTCTGAAAACTAGAGACCTAGGGGAATCCAAGGAGGGGTGACTTGCGGGGCTCGGACCAGGTTCTGTTACCCAGAATCCTTTGCAAACCTCAAAATTTGGCTAAAAAAACACATGTCCCTCACATTTCTGTGGCAGAAAGTTCTGGAATCTGAGAGGAGCTACAAATTTCCTTCCACCCAGCGTTCCCCCAAGTCTCCCGATAAAAATGATACCTCACTTGCGTGGGTAGGCCTAGCGCCGGCGACAGGAAACACCCCAAAGCGCAACGTGGACACATCCTAAATTTTGGGAAAAAACAGAGGTGTTTTTTGCGAAGTGCCTACCTGTAGATTTTGGCCTCTAGCTCAGCCGGCACCTAGGGAAACCTACCAAACCTGTGCATTTCTGAAAACTAGAGACCTAGGGGAATCCAAGGAGGGGTGACTTGCGGGGCTCGGACCAGGTTCTGTTACCCAGAATCCTTTGCAAACCTCAAAATTTGGCTAAAAAAACACATGTTCCTAACATTTCTATGGCAGAAAGTTCTGGAATCTGAGAGGAGCTACAAATTTCCTTCCACCCAGCGTTCCCCCAAGTCTCCCGATAAAAATGATACCTCACTTGCGTGGGTAGGCCTAGCGCCTGCGACAGGAAACACCCCAAAGCGCAACGTGGACACATCCAAAATTTTGGGAGAAAACAGTGCCTACCTGTGGATTTTGGCCTGTAGCTCACCCGGCGCCTAGGGAAACCTACCAAACCTGTGCATTTCTGAAAACTAGAGACCTAGGGGAATCCAAGGAGGGGTGACTTGCGGGGCTCGGACCAGGTTCTGTTACCCCGAATCCTTTGCAAACCTCAAAATTTGGCTAAAAAAACACATGTTCCTCAAATCTCTGTGGCAGAAAGTTCTGGAATCTGATAGGAGCCACAAATTTCCTTCCACCCAGCGTTCCCCCAAGTCTCCCGATAAAAATGATACCTCACTTGTGTGGGTGGCCCAGGTGCCTGCAACATAATAAGGCCCAAAACCTGAAGGGATAGAAGGGATAGCACAGCAAGTTTATAAGGGCATATTCTTTTATACATCTTTAAACGGACTCTGCTTTGGGGACCCACATAAGTGAGGTGTCATTTTACTTGGGAGACTGAGGGGAAAACTGGGGAGTAGGAATTTTGTGCTGGAGCGGTGATCCTACTAAGAAAAATCAGGAAAATATGCTTTTTTATGCAAATTGTGAGGTTTACAGAGGAGTCTGGGTAAGAAAATGTTGGGGGAGCCACACAAGCCACACCTCCCTAGACTCCTTGGGGTGCCTAGTTTTAAAAAGTTTCTGGGTTTTGTAGGTTTCCCTACATGACGGCCGCACCCAGGACCAAAAACATAGGTGTGCCCTCCCCCCCAAACACAGGTATTTTTGGAATATATCACTTTGATGTGTGCACATACGTCTGTGATGTGCCAAACACTAAAATTGTGAAAAGAAACACACTTAGGTTATATGAAGAAGACCCCTCACCCACCAACCAAGTTGGTGGCATGCTTCATCATCGGGGTCCCACCTGAGGCACCTAGCGTGTCTCAAGTGTGCTGCGACGCCTGATTACAGCGGAGCAGGTTTTGTCATTTGTACCACACATACTGGTTGGATTTGACACGAGGGTGAGTGATGGTTCAGTAGATCAAATTTTATTAACAAGAGATTTCACAAAAGTGAAATGCACTGGTAATAACTGAAAGGCCAAAAAACTGAACCAATGACTCACAGCTCGTGAGCTGTAAAGCCACGAGAAGGCACCAACCGCTTTACAGTCCATTCACACACCTTTCATACATGACATGCACTAGACCATTCACGCCGCCAGCCACGGGCCCAGCACATTACAAGACTCGCATCCACAGACAGGGCCAGTCAAGGGCCCATCACTTTCATACGCCCACATGCCTGATACAGCAATCACACCAGCTGATGAGTGTGTGGACTGGCGTTTGGCTGGCACTGCCAGCCAAGCGCCACCCCACCCACACCACCAGCCAAGCGCCACCCCACACACACCGCCAGCCCAGCGCCACCCCACACACACCGCCAGCCAAGCGCCACCCCACACACACCGCCAGCCAAGCGCCACCCCACCCACGCCGCCAGCCAAGCGCCACTCTACACATGCCATCCCCCTTTTTTTTGTTTTTAAACAACAAAGAAACCACTAATCATAAATTAGTACAAAACTACAAACACAAAAGCTCTAACTGAATACATGACTAATGCCAACCGTGAAACCGAACATATAAAAATATAAAACACCAGTTTACGCTCACGGAATTTCCCAATAATTCTTCTGTGTGTGGTAGCTCCTGAAACAGCCACCCACACACAGCCCAGGCTTTGAAGGACAATCAGGGCAGTACATCCTAGTCTCCTTCCTGATACCTCTTCGAGCACAGACTCTACATCTCTTAGCAGGAAAGTTATTTTTGGCCGTGGGAGGAATGTGCTCAGCAAAGTGACGATCTTTCAATCTAGCCACATCCTCCACCACTGCTTCTCTAGGAACTCTTGCCTGTTCCAGCACAACAAGGCTAGCTATGATAGACTCCTGAAATTTCACAAATGTCATCCTTGACTCTGGAGAACTATCCTTAAACACAACAAAAGCATTAAAAGTTGCCAAGTGGAACAAGTGAAGCGCTAATTTCTTATACCACACATAAGACTTACGAGCAGCAGTGTAAGGTTCTAACCTCTGATCTACTCTATCAACACCACCCATGTGCTTATTATAGTCTAAGATGCACACAGGTTTGCGCACTTCGGCAACCTGACCCCAAACAGCCACAGGTGAAGTACTCTCATCATGGATGGTGCTTAGCATGTATACATCCCTCTTGTCTACAAATTTCAGAGCTAGCAGCTCATCATTCCGCAAGGCACTGCACTGTCCCTTCTCAAGTTTTTTACAGACAAGCTCTTTTGGATAGCCTTTCCGATTAGAGCGGATTGTGCCACAAGCAACAGTGTCCACTCTGAACAACTCCTTGAACAACCGAACTCCAGTGTAGAAGTTATCTACATATAAATGGTGGCCTTTGTTAAACAGTCGTCTACCAAGTTCCCACACAATTTTCTCACTAACTCCAAAAGTGGGAGGACAACCAGGGGGGTCAATATTGGAATCCC
The DNA here is from genome assembly GCF_031143425.1 of Pleurodeles waltl. Taxonomy (NCBI): domain Eukaryota; kingdom Metazoa; phylum Chordata; class Amphibia; order Caudata; family Salamandridae; genus Pleurodeles; species Pleurodeles waltl. The sequence goes on along the minus strand of NC_090445.1, from coordinate 149,646,119 downwards.
TACCAGTGTAGACCCGGAAATTATAAACATATCCTGTACTACTTTCTGACAGCATATACAATTTAATTCCATACCGTGCCCTCTTGCTAGGAATGTACTGCCTAAAAACCAAACGACCCTTGAACAGGACCAAAGACTCATCTACAGATATTTCTTTCCCTGGAACATAGATCTCTGAAAACCGATCTACCAAATGATCAAGGACAGGTCTAATCTTAAAAAGACGGTCAGAATCAGGATGATCTCGTGGCAAGGCTAAAGCATTATCTACAAAATGCAACATCCGAAGAAGAAGCTCATACCGGTTACGACTCATGATGGCAGGAAATATAGCAGTTGCCATCAAGGGACTAGTAGACCAATATGAAGACAGCGACGGCTTCCTTATCAGCCCCATCAAAAAAGTTAAACCCAAGAACTTTTTCAACTCTTCCAGATTTGTGGGAATCCACCGGCTAGCTCTAGAGTGTGGCCTAAGTCTGGCAGCGTTGTCCCTCAAAAACTGCTCTGCATACAAATTAGTCTGCTCAACAATCTCTTCCAAAAATATATCGTCCATAAACAACTCAAAAAAGTTGACGGGCAAAAAGTTTTCCGTATTAACTCGACACCCTGGAAAACCAGTAAACGCAGGCAACTGTGGCTGCTCCATGTTTGGTGCAACCCATGCGTCAGGTCTTCCAATGGGAAGCCTTTCAGCCGCTGGCTCCTGCACCATTGGCACATCACTGTCCTCCTCTAAAACAGGCCCTTCATCAGCACTGAGAGTGGCTTCATCATCAGATGATTCATCTCTGACAGAAAATTCACTTCCAGAATCCTGCACTTCCTCCTCTGCCTCAGATGCAGAGTCAGTCTCATATTCATGGTCAGAAGATGACTCAAAAAGCACACTAACAACCTGCTGAGCGGTCATCCTACGGATGGCCATGATCCTTCCTACTAAAATTAACTGGACAAATACACCACCAACAACCAGCACTGTGTAAGATAAGTAACAAAGTATAGGTTTATCACTAAGAATTATAAACTCAAAAACTATACTGCTCACTTGCCTGAAAAAGCTTGACTCACCAGCAACTACTCTGCACAGCCACAGCAATCACCAACGATATCCCACTAAAAAGAGAAAAAAAAAAGCAAATTAGACATAAGACAACACAATAATCATTGTGCATAACTCTAAGGACAATTTCACACACAATCCTGCATTCAGTACACCACCTACAAACATGTCATTCATGCATTGCAACAATACTCACTTGGAGTAAATTTATTTACTTACCTAAAACATGCAACTACGCAAACCGCAGGACAACTACTGCCAAAACTGCAACAAGCCACAGCAAAGTCAGCAAAAGCTTTGAACTAAAACAAAAAGGAGAAAAACTGTTATTATCATAAAAGTAAATACTTCGCCAGTTGACAAACACTCCGCCACTAACCATTTTTTCATTTTCCCGTGTCTAGTCTTCTCTGCTTGGGGGAAGATGGGCCTAAAAAAAAATAGGCCAATCTACCCCGAAGGGGAGGGGGCAGAAATCGCCCAGATTACATTGCACCCTTTGGGGGGGGCGACCCTTGCCCAAGGGGCCACACCCCCACACAAAGCACACACACACACATAGTATCCCTGGCGCTATGGGGATTCTGCCCCCCTTGGGGACAGAAAGGCCTAAAAAATAGGCATATCTGCCCCCTAGGGGGGCAGAACTGCCCAAAAATACATGTGGGCCCCTGGGGGCGACCCTTGCCCAAGGGGCCGCCCCCCAACACAAAAAATAAAAACCAACAATAAAATCCCTGGTGTCTAGTGGCTTTCTGCCCCCCGGGGGCAGATCGGCGTAAAAATAGGGCCAATCTGCCCCCAAGGGGGGCAGAAACGACAATAAATACATTGCGCCCCCGGGGGGAGCGACCCTTGCCCAAGGGGCCACCCCCCAACACAAAGCACACATACAAACATATCTTTCTGGCGCTATTGGGATTCTGCCCCCCTTGGGGGCAGAAAGGCCTAAAAAAAATAGGGCTCTCTGCCCCCAAGGGGGGCAGAACTGCCCAAAAATACATGTGGGCCCATGGGGGCGACCCTTGCCCAAGGGGCCACCCCCCAACACAAAAAATAAAAATCAACAATAAAATCCCTGGTGTCTAGTGGCTTTCTGCCCCCCTTGGGGGCAGATCGGCCTAAAAATAGGGCCAATCTGCTCCCAAGGGGGGCAGAAACGACAATAAATACATTGCGCCCCTGGGGGGAGCGACCCTTGCCCAAGGGGCCACCCCCCAACACAAAGCACACATACATACATACTATTTCTGGCGCTATTGGGATTCTGCCCCCCTTGGGGGCAGAAAGGCCTAAAAAAAATAGGCCTCTCTGCCCCCAAGGGGGGCAGAACTGCCCAAAAATACATGAGGGCCCCTGGGGGCGACCCTTGCCCAAGGGGCCGCCCCCCAACACAAAAAATACAAATCAACAATAAAATCCCTGGTGTCTAGTGGCTTTCTGCCCCCCTTGGGGGCAGATCGGCCTAAAAATAGGGCCAATCTGCCCCCAGGGGGGGCAGAAACGACGTAAAATACATTTGCCCCCAAAGGGGAGCGACCCTTGCCCAAGGGGCCGCCCCCCAACACAAAAAATAAAAATCAACAATAAAATCCCTGGTGTCTAGTGGCTTTCTGCCCCCCTTGGGGGCAGATCGGCCAAAAATAGGGCCAATCTGCCCCCAGGGGGGACAGAAACGACGTAAAATACATGTGCCCCCAAAGGGGAGCGACCCTTGCCCAAGGGGCCGCCCCCCAACACAAAAAATACAAAGCAACAATAAAATCCCTGGTGTCTAGTGGCTTTCTGCCCCCCTTGGGGGCAGATCGGCCTAAAAATAGGGCCAATCTGCCCCCAGGGGGGGCAGAAACGACGTAAAATACATGTGCCCCCAAAGGGGAGCGACCCTTGCCCAAGGGGTCGCTCCCCTACACTAATAAGCACACACACACATACTGAAATCCCTGGTGTCTAGTGGGCATTCCTGCTGCCCGATCGCATCGCGATCGGGCAGCAGGAATGCTCAAAGAGACATCGAGGGAAAGGAAAACCCTTTCCTTTCCCTCGATCCCTCTCCGAGAGCACCCCCACCCCGCACGAAGGTGAACAACTCACCTTCTCCCTTAGACGCGCTGGAAGCAAATGGCTTCCAGCGCGTCTTTCCCCCTTTCCCTGAAATCAGCACGCGATCGCGCGCTGACGTCATGGGGGGGGGGGGGGGCGTGAAAGGGGAAGGGATTCCCCTTTCAGCCCTGGCCTGGGGGTGTTGGGGGGCGGCCCTCGGGGGAAGCGCTAGCGCTTCCCCCGACTGCCAGTCCCAGGACGTAATGGTTACGTCCATGGCGCCACACGGGCGCTGCCATGGACGTAACCATTACGTCCGTGGCGGGGAAGGGGTTAAACGGGGTTGGTATTTTATGTTTATATTTCCCTTTCTTAAAATGGCCGCCGCTACAGCTGAAACCAACAGTAGCGGGAACGCGTTCAGCGTGCACAAGGGACGGCTCGTTGAGCGACCTCGCAGCAGCTTGCCGACTTTCTTATAAAACGATAAAAAAAGAGAGAGAAGTAAGCTTTTAAAAGTACTTTATCTGTTCTTTGTAAAACGCTTTACTAGGTACTATACTTGCGTTTGTTGTTGAATAGTTATAAATCCGCGTTCCTCCCGCTTCACTTTTAGATAATAGAGGCTGTATTTACGGACGGTCTCGGATTCAATACTGTAAGGTACTGACAAACTTTGGACTAATTATGAAGATGTTAGTTGGGTTATTACTATTTCGTTTTTCTCTTTTTTCTAAGTAAAACAAATCACATATTTAATCTGGATTTTATAACTGCACCAGTAGGTTGAGAGCATGTTCAATCACAAAGACTAATGACATCATATAATGGTTAAACATATTAAGGATAATTTTTCACAGTGGAGGATTTTTCTAAAAAAAAAAATTCAAAAAAAGATTTTTTTTAAACTTCGTATTAAGTTATGTATATTAATTGTGTTTATAGGTCTTTGTCTCTCCGTGAGTCCTGAAGAGGCACATATGTGAAGGGGCCGAAACGCGTCGACCTTGTGATAGGGAGGTTGCAAGAAATATTAATTTGATAAATAAATGATTAGAGCACACATCTCTTTGTTAATAAGGAGTAAAGTAAACAAAGATTTGGGAAGTGATAGCCAATGCAACCATCTCTGATATGTGGATTCAAGTTATAATGTATGCAGATAACCACATTACTTCTAAATTTGGAGAGTGATGAAGACAGTTTTGTACATGTCTTTGTATGTAACATTATTGTTAAATTTCAGGTTTATGTTTTGTTTTATGTTTGTAATTTTGGTTTTTAATGTCCAAAAATAAAGTAAATAATTTTGTAATTAAATTACATTTCCAGTCATCGATTTAGAGGTTCATTGTGTGTAAATCAGTATATAGATTTGTCCCTACTATTGTACCAATTCCTGTTTGCAGCAGCCCCAGTGGGCAGGCATCCGAGGCTGCAGGGGATGGGCAGGAGCTTCCTCCTCCCCACCACCACCAGCTCCACCAGCAGCACCGCCAGCTGCAGCAGCAGCCCCAGTGGGCAGCCGTCCGAGGCTGCAGGGGATGGGCAGGAGCTTCCCCCCCTCCACCACCACCAGCTCCACCAGCAGCACCACCTGCAGCAGCAGCCCCAGTGGGCAGTCGTCCCAGGCTGCAGAGGATGGGCTGAAGCCTCCCCACACCACTACCAGCAGCAGCACCACTGCCACCACTGAGCAGCCATCACCTATGGCGGACAGTGTGTAGTCCTGCGTCCATGGGCTGTTGTGCGGCTGGCCCCTGCAAATCCTGTGGGTGTGACACCCAGCTGAGAGACTGTGACCTTGCACTCCCCAAAATCTGCATCACAGGGCATGATGCCCCCTCCAGAACCAGTGGAGAAGCCATCCACTCACCCCATCCTCCCCAAGATGAAGCTCACAGGGCATGATGCCACCTCCAGAACCACTGGAGAAGTCACCCACCTGAGAGACTGTGGCCTTGCACTCCCCAGGACAGAGCACAGGGCATGTTGCCCCCTCCAGAGCATGTGGGCAAGTCACCCACTTGAGAAACTGTGGCCTTGCACTCCCTTGGACAGCGCACAGGGCATGTTGCCCCCTCCAGAGCATGTGGGCAAGTCACCCACTTGAGAGACTGTGGCATTGCACTCCCCAGGACCAAGCACAGGGCATGTTGTCCTCTGCAGGACCAGTGGTGTTCTACCATCTGCCGGCTGAAGTGCCCACCGTTCCCCATCCCCCTGAGGGTCCTGGCTATTTTCGACCTGATGCCCCTGCAGTGTTCTCTCCGTGTTGTTGTAGGAAGGTGGTGGGGCCTTGGACTTTGTGATGTGGCCCTATGGCCCACGAACATTGAGGACTGGGCAGTGTCCCTTGATTTGTAAATATGTATATACTTTTTTATTTGGATGCACATATTACTACTATATTTATCTTATTACACTCTTTTTACTCTATTGTAGTTGTCCTTGCATTATTCCTGAGGGGTACGGGTAAATATGTTATGTTACTGCATCTGCTTGTGTGTATGGTGTTGGGGGTGGGGGTGTTGCGTGTGTGTGTCACTCTCTTTTGCCTCCCGCCCTCCCCTGTGTGCTAGGCGGCTGTACTCACCGTGGTCGTCTTCGCCGTCGTTGGTGTTCGTAGTGGAGCAGCACGTAGAAGAGCATTTGGAAGACATGCAACTCGGGCTCCATGGCGGCATGGTTCTTCCCTGAGTCTCCACGGGTGAATTGTTTCCCTTCTGTGTAGTGTTTCTGCCAGGCTTTTGATGTCGTTGGTACCGCCCCGGAAAAGGTGGCGCTTTCCTGTCTCATAATACAGTGGGCGGAACATTGTCTTCCGCCCGGCTGTTGGGGGTTACCGCCGTGGTGCCTGTTGATTCCGCCCTGGCGGTGGGTGTGTTAAAGTGTCTGTCTGTTTGAGCTGTTTCTGCCGCGGACATCATTTCGCAGTTATTACTGCTGGCCTGCTGGCAGTATTACCGCCACTTTATTACCGACCACCAGGGTTGTAATGAGGGCCTATGTTCCAGCTTGATTGTTGGGAAATGTGAAGCCTCCCCCCCCACAAACTTACAGACCAAGCTACGCCCTTGAGTATTAATTGTTACAAGCTTGCCTGAAAAGTCAGGTTTTCAATGCTTTCCCAAAGGTTAGGTAACTGTGGGTAGATGTTATCTCAGAAGGAAAAGCATTCCATAATGTGGGGGCAATGATTGAGAATCTGGCACCACCCAACCCTTGAAGTTAGGGCCTCAGAAAAAAATTCAGGTGGGAAGAGCGTAGAAGACGATGAGGGTGTACTTCTGGATTCGGGAATTATTACAAATGGGGCTTTTACTGTGAAGTGGTTTGAAAATGTTACTTCCAGCTTTGAACATTGTTCTTTGTTCTATGGGCAGGCAGTGTATGTTCTTCCTCAAGGGGATGATGTTACAATGTTTTGGTTGTTTATAGCTTAGGCTGTCTGGTTCTGAACAACTTGGAGCATTTTAATGAGGCTTTTATGTAGGCCCGCATATAAAGAGTTGGCGTAGTCCAACCTTGACAAAATGGGACAATTATGACCTGGACAAGAGCCTCCGAGGTGAGGAGTTTAGCAATTTTCTTGATTTTGCGGCGCATTAAGAAGGAAGAGGATATTACTGAGCCAATTTGTGCTTTAATGGATAAGTCCACTTCCATGGGTATCCCGAGACTTTTTACTGCTTATTTTTTTAGAGGGGGGTCTCCTAGCTCAGCAGGCCAGAACGACTCAGTCCAATATCCAGGCTTATTTTTGGTAATGATGACCCCTGTTTTGTCCGCATTTATTTTCACTTGGTTGCTGTTGATCCATCCACCAATGAACAGCATGGCAGATTGAAAATGCTCCTTATACTCGGGGGAATTGCCTATTTTGAAAAGCAGTTGCGTAACCTCTGCATAATTACACATTTTGCAATTCTGTTTTTTGAGTGTGTGGATAAGGGGACGAATGCAAAAGCTAAAAAAAAAAGGTGGGGGATAAAGATGATCCTTGGAGTCTGCAGTCTGAATGGACCAAGGAGTAAGTGAACAGAGTTAAAGGAACCGCCTGAGTTTGATTTCCTGAAAAGGGAATAACCCGATCCAGTGCGAGGCCCCTCAATCCTGGGGCCCTGACAGTACCCACAAGATTATGGTCCTCCGTGTCCAAGGCGCTGATGGGTCGAGGAACCGGGGCCTGAGCATCACCTTGGTCAATTTCTCCTCCTGTCCTCTATTACAGGAGGGATGACTGCCTCGGATGAGTGGGATGCCAGCTGACAAGGATCCAAAAACTCAGGCTCCTCTAGAAAGGTACAGAGGTGATGTACCAGACGCGTCTCCATCGCTTTAGCTAAATAGGGTGAAGGAGAGATGGGGCGATAGTTTGTACTGCTACATAACCACAGCGTCTGTGGAGCACAGCATTGCCACTGAGGCACAGCATCTGTGGAGCACAGCATTGCCACTGAGCCACAACATCTGTGGAGCACAGCATTGCCACTGAGCCACAGCGTTTGTGGAGTACAGGATTCCCACCGACCCACTGTGTCCGTGAAGCACAGCGCTGCTACCAAGCCACAGCCTCTACAGAGCACAGCACTGCCACTGAGCCACAGCGTCAGTCGAACGCAGCTCTGAAACCAAGACTCAGCGTCTACGGAGCACAGCACTGCCACTGAGACACAGCACACCACTGGGACCGAGCCACAGCCTCTGCACAACACAGGATTCCCGCTGAGCCCCGGCGTCTGTGGAGCACGACACTGCTACCGAGCCACAGCTTCTGCAGAACACAGTACTGCCTTGAACCACCGCACACGAAGAGCACAGCACTGGGACCGAGCCACAGCCCCTGCAGAACACAGCATTTCCCCCGAGCCACGGCGTCTGTGGAGCACAGCACTCGTCACAACCAAGTCCCGGGTCCAGCCAACAAGAGACTTTTCTATATAAACTAATAATGAGCCGGAATCACACAGTTGACCTGCAGCCAGCCAGCGGCTGTGACATTTAAAAAGAGTATATTGATTTTTCTAGCGATCTGGAAGGCTCAGGAGATGAGGACAGGAGCCGAGATGCCTCAGAACAGAAACTGTCTTTCAAGCAGGCCCAAGAGCACTTACTGTAAAAGCTAAATTCACTCGCCCAGATGGGAAACTCTCGGCAGACCTATTATTCCAAATATGATTTGCAGTTTTGCTGCCTGGGGCCGGTGAAGATGCATCGTGTGTGCAGTCTGATTGCTGGAGGGCACCGAGGGCAAAATAAGCAATTGTGTATGCCCGCGGAAAGACATTTCTGGCAAATATATCAGCAACTGTGGGCAAAGAGCAACCAATTTTAAAGCAGAGAAAATAAATCATCTCACTTACAAGGCACTTGGAGGGGTTCTCCCTTCTCCACGCTGCCACCTGGGGGAGAGGGGTTATGCTGATATACCAGTACCCCATGAGTTATTTAAAAGGCTTACTGTGGAAGAGAGGAGGGGAGAATAACGGGCCCATTATTAGTATTAAATGGAGGAATTCGAGATGCATTGCTGCCTTGTGAGAGATGCCCATCTCCATCCTGCAAGGGCGAACGTCTGAAGCCCCGGTTTTCGTTCTGAGGTTTTCCTGTTGTTACTGTTTTCAGATGCACTCTCTGAAGGAGAATAGACCTGCCAAGGTCGTAGCTATCCTTGATGCAGTAGGTGCAATGGCACCGGGCTTAGAGGCCCTCTGCACCCCTATTATGGATGTTTCTACTACCCTAATGGAAAATGGGGGGCACTTTCCTAGCTCGCTTCGCGGCCGATGGCACCCTTGCTGTGCCACTGGTGCCAACACCGGCACAGAACCAGAGTTACTTGCTGGTAGAACGGTGCTCTCCCACCTCCGTGGGCATACAGCGCCTCTCCTCTACCCTGCGTGGTCCTGAATCACTGCATGGTTGAGACAGGATCCGTTGCAAGTAGTTGGGGTACGCAGCATTGCTACCCTTGGATCTTGTTAGATTGGGAACAGCCATAATGGTGTGCAGCGGCGTCTTTAAGGCAGCCAACCAGCTTGGAGAAAAACAACAGCTCCATCACCAAGAATAGGTGTTCACTTCTCCCAGTCTTGCATCTATAACAATCATCAACAAGAGGTGTTCACTTCTCCCAGCCCTGCATCTATAACAATCATCAACAAGAGGTCTTCTCATGCCCCAGCCCTGCATCTATAACAATCACCAACAAGAGGACTTCACTTCTCCCAGCCCTGCATCTATAACAATCACCAAGAACAGGTGTTCACTTATTTCATTCCTGCATCTCTACCAATCAGCAACAAAAGGCCTTCACATGTCCTAGTCCTGCATCTATAACAATCGCCAACAAGAGGTCTTCACTTCTCCCAGCCCTGCATCTATAACAATCACCAAGAATAGGTTATCACATCTCCCATTCCGACAGTCACGTCTCCCAATCCTGCACCTCAAACAATCACCAACAAGAGATGTTCTCTACTCCTACTCCTGCATTTCTAACAATCACCAACAATAGGTGTTCGCATGTCCTAGCCCTGTATCTATAACAGTCACCAAGAATTGGTGTTCACATATTTCATATCCACAGTCACGTCTACCAGTCCTGCATCTCTAACAATCATCAACAAAAGGTGTTCACTTATCCCAGTACTTCTTCTCCAACAATCACCAACAAGATGTGATCTCTTCTCCCAGTCCTGCACCTCTAACAATCACCAACAAGATATGTTCTCTTCTCCTAGTTCTTCATCTCGAACCATCACCAACAATAGGTGTTCACTTCTCCCAGTCATGAATCTCCAACAATCATCAATAAGAGGTGTTCTCTTCTCCGAGTCCTGCAGCTCTAACATTCATCAACAAGAGGTGTTCACTTTTCCCACTCCTGCATCTCTAACAATCATCGACAAGAGGTGTTGACGTTTCCCAGTCCTGCATCTCTAACAATCATCGACAAGAGGTATTCACTTCTCCCAGTCCTGAATCTCTAACAATCACCAAGAGATGTTCTCCTCTCTCAGTCCTGCAGCCCTAACAATCACCGACAGGTGTTCACATATTCAAGCCTTGCATCTATAACCATCACCAAGAATAGGTCTTCACATCTCCTATTCACACAGTCATGTCTTCCAGTCCTGCATCTCTAACAATCACCAACAAGAGATGTTCTCTTCTCCCAGTCCTGCATCTCTAACAATCACCAACAGGAGGTGTTCACTTCTCCCAGTCCTGCATCTCTAACAATCACAAAAAATAGATGTTCTCTTCTTCCAGTCCTGCATCTCTAACAATCACCAACAATAGGTTTTCCCATGTCCCAACCTTGCATCTATAACAGTCACCAAAATAGGTGTTCATATATCTCATATCCATTGTCATGTCTCAGTCCTTCATCTCTAACAATCATCAACAAGAGGTGTTCATTTCTACCAGTCCTGCACCTCTAGCAATCACCAACAAGAGATGTTCTCTTCTCCCAGTCCTGCATCTCTAACAATCACCAACAAGAGATGTTCTCTTCTCCCAGTCCTGCATCTCTAACAATCACCAACAATAGGTGTCCACATGTCCTAGCCTTGCATCAATAACTGTCACCAAAATAGGTGTTTATGTATCTCATATCCATTGTCATGTCTCTCAGTCCTGGATCTCTAACAATCAGCAACAAGAGGTGTTCACTTCTCCCAGTCCTGCACCTCTAACAATCATCAACAAGAGGTGTTCTCTTCTCATGGAACTGCATCCCTAACAATCACTGACAAGAGGTGTTCTTTTCTCCCAGGACTGCATCTTTGACAATCACTGACAAGAGATGTTCACTTCTCACAGTCCTGCAACTCTAACAATCACCAACAATAGGTGTTCACATCTTCCATCCCTGTATCTATAACAATCACCAAGAATAGGTGTTCACATCTCCTATTCACACAGTCACATCTCCCAGTCCTGCATCTCTAACAATCATTGACAAGAGGTGTTAACTTTTTCCAGTTCCAAAGTCACTTTTCCAAGCCTTGCATCTCTACCGATCACGAAAAATAGGTGTTCACTTCTCCCAGTCTTTCACCTCTGAAGAGAGTGCAACAGTAAAAGATGGAACAGTGGTTTCAATCTGCCTTACCATCATCTTGCACCCTTTGTAGAAGGGCCTGCCTTTGGATGGTGCACCTTGGGCTCCCAGGGATCTTCCATAACTCCTAGGGAGTGCACTAGTTGTATGGCACTTCCAATATGGCACACGTTTTGTGCACCTTCCAAGACTCTCTTTGCTCTTATGGCACCAGACTCAGTACGGTGCAGGCAGATAGTCAAAGATTTTCCCTCACTTGCATGGGGCATTCCTCCACTGTAATGAGGTAACACCTCCTTGACATTGTACATGAGTGGAATGTGCACCAAGCTATGAGTATTTTACAAGGGAATTTTCATGCATCTGCAGCCCCTTCTGTGTTGCATAAGTGACGGAGAAAAAGAATGTTATAGAAAAATGATTGGTGAATATTCTGTGATAAAATGACTGACATATCATTTGACAGTTTGACCAAATACGTTGTTTGGGCATCAACATTTTCTTAAAGTTTAAAATATTTAATATACTAAAACAGATTACTTTTAGATAATGGTGTGCGTATGGTGACATTCATTCTGCATATCTGCATGGGATTATACCTCAATTTGAAATTGGACTCTGTCTTTTGCCAGGGCTGCCTTGGATTCAGGGATTGGTTGGGGCCCCTTTTGAGTGCATCAGTGAATAGATGCCTGTTCACTGGTACATTCACAAGGGGACTCAATGAGTATACTAACTACACTCGTGTTTGGGAGTTAATATCAATTTCTACCACTTCCACAGGACAGGCTTTGGCCTAGTGTAGGCCTCCAAAATATCCATCCACAAAAGGGCCCAAATGTACATTAGTTTTTAAGTCTTCCTCAAAAACACGATCCAACTGCACAGAGGCAGCACAGTCTGACAGCTGAAAAAACAGCGTTTTTTAAGGAATACATTTCCAATTCATGACAATTAGCTCAACAGAGAGACCTAAGTGTGATTCAAGTAGTGATTTTATTAGGCTTAGGTAGGCAAGGTTCAGGATAGTGAAGATCAACGGCATAGGTACCATTAGTGCAGCTGGCGCAGTGGCACTTGGGCCCCAAGCCCTCTGGGGCCAATTGGACCCTGGTATTTGCTGTGTTTTATCACCTCATCAGGAGTCAAAGGGTCCATTTTCCTTGCTTGCACCAGGGCCCATTGCATCCTTGCTATGCTACAGGAGAAGACATAGCCAACGTGAAGGTTAGCTCACAAAGCATTTGTGGGTGTAAACAGCGACTTCTTTGCAACCCAACCTCAGTACATCACCCCCTAATTTACTACGAGAAATACATTTTGATGTTCAAGTGGGATTTTATTGAAAGGGTCCTACAAATATATTTTTTGCTAATGTGAGATACTAAGTAATCTAAAAGGAAACCTTTGGATGTGTAAAATTAAAAACAACGTGTATGAGGCATAACAATGGCAATGAACTTCTCTAGTAGCCAAAAATGATAAAAGCAATGGAACAACAGCACTATCTTACATTGTATCAGTGTTTACTACATTATTTCAAATGTAAGTGGAAGGTGGCGGGCTAGCATTCAGCTAAGTGCATTAGTTGATGCAAACACTAGGGAATGGTGATGTTGAAGCACACAGTGCATTTCCTTAAAGAGTGAATCAGTGTAATTAGATGATGCTTTTATTAACAGGTGCATGCCAATGGGACATGTGTAGCAGTTAGTTGCTATGGTAACACGTTTCCATAATTCTCAACGTAACTTATTTTTCAGTCTACTGTCCATGCCATTGGTATTAGTATTAACTGGACCGTCTTCAGGGCAAAGTGATTGCTTTTTGGTTCTTTTCAGTGTCACATGAACACTCAAAGATCTCAGATTATACTGTAGTCTCTTAGGTGACAAAATAATTTTTGTATCCACTGTTTGTCTCCTGGGAGGAATCCCCAACCTAATAATACTATTAGTGATATTAATGATACTGCCCATAAATAAAAAGATAATTCCGTTCATATTGTCTTGCAAAACATCCTGAATTGTTTTCTGCTGCCGGAATGATAGATGACATTATCAGCAAACATCTGTAGTGCTCAGGTACTAATCTCAATTATAAATCCCTCCCATCACTTTTTTGTATACTTCAGTGCGACAGGTGTGCCCAGACGCAGGTCCTGTGCTCACTGTGCCACTGGAACCAAGCTGCACCCCATCGAGGGCAAAATTGGTCCTGGGTTTCTTGTAGGGCCAGAGTGACTGTAGCTGGCATTGGGCGTTTTCCCAGGAGGCTGCAAAGGTGGGGGGTGGTTTTGCAGCAGTGGAGAACAGATTTGCAGCTTTGCAGCAATATTGGACCCCAGTAACAAAAGCAACAGTTCTTCACTCTTGCACCCCCCAACCCAAAGCCCCAACGTCCGCCATTCTACTCCAGTCCCCTCCTACCCCCCACGGCTGGTCCAGCAAGGCTGCCAGGGCTGCTTTGCGTTCACAGTCCGGCCCTGTTCTTGTGTTCCAGTTCTGAGCAGTTTGGCTTTATTGTTCCTCTTAGAGCAGGGTCAAGGGGTCTAAATAAAGATGGAATTCTGGGCAAAAAAAACGATGGACTGCGAGTTATTATACCAGAGACTAATTAATTAATTCAAGCCACCCTCCTATCGTTTTTTTATTTACTCCAATTATTAATCTCAGCAGGATAAAAATAAAAGGTTTAGGGTCAGTTGTCCCTATCCGAGCATCAAACTCGGAAATACAAAGCGCACTCAGATCTCTGCAGCTGGAGCTAAATCCACTGAGCTCCTTGGTGTTTTCATCAGAACTCTCTATGCCTATGTTTATAACAATGCACACAGCTGATGCCGTCCGTGGCTTTCAGAAAAGAGAACGCAGTCACTTTCCATAATGCGAGCTGCCAATCAGTCAAAAAGACAAGCAATTTAATTGTTCAGGCACCATGGACAGATTCAATGCGGTGCCTTTCACGTGTCACTCCTCTTCTGCCATGTCCCTGATGGCATTCATAGAGCACAACATCATTAGAAGAATGCGGTTCAATCCACTGAGACCCACTGCTCGCCCTAGATGCAACAGGGTACCAGACAGGAACGGGCAGTCGTTCCACAACTGAAGGCCCTTTCGAAAAACACTGCATAAGCGCGCAAGTCAGAAAATGAGCAACTAGTGAATTCGTTTTCTCCTAACAAACTTTCTTAATGTAGCTCGGACAATATTTCTCAAGTAACACGTGTTTTTAGCAACAATAGACCTCCACTCCGATCCCTGGTACGCCGGTAGCACCCACCCTTGTCACCAAAGGAGAACTAGCATGACACCCAGGCCTGCATGTTCCAGAGACATGCATGGACACTGGAAGCTGTGTTGGTGTCCCATTTCGGTCCACCACCGACGGCCCATCCCTTCCCCGTCCCACTTACCTCCAGCACTGTAAAGATGGTGAAACAACAACTCTCCAAGAGCGGCTGGGGAGGAGGGAGGTGGCCCTCGCCCACACCCCCTATCAGGGTCCCGGACAAGACACGTCCCCATCCACTGCGCACATGCAGGGCAAATGTTTTGATGAACTTCTAGGAGCCTTTAAGGACGTGCAAACCACCCTGGAGCCTAAGTTGAATGTGCTGGTGGTGAGTGTGGGATTTTTACGAGATGACCAGACTGAGCTGAGAGAGAGGGTGCAGGCAAATGAAACGACCTTGTCAATGATGCACCCCTCACTGGTAGCGATGCAGTCCCATGGGCTGAGGATGCAGAGGGACGGTTGCGTTGGAACAACATTTGGCAAGTGGGCCTCCCAGAGGGTCCTAACATGGAACTATCCTTTGAGGACTGGCTGCGCAGATGGTGTTGGGTGGCCGTAGGCCCACCTTCTTTTCTGTGGAGAGGGCCCACAGGGTCCTGGGTAGGGCTCCTCCTTTGGGCTTGCTACCTAGGCCCGTGGTGTTGAACCTTTTTATTTAGGGGGACCACAACCAAATCCGTCAAGCTGCAAGGACCAAGGACCCTTGACGAGTCGCCAGTGGGAGGGTGAACATCTATCTGGATTATACAGCGTTAATTAATATACAATTAAGAAAAAATAAGCCCAACAACCTGAAAAAATATAAATAGCAACATCTGTTCAGAAAAATAATACTTTTACAATAACATATAGTAAAATAAAACCATACAATAAAACACCATAAGAAAAAGTTTCCTATAGTAAGCAATAAGTGGGGCAAGCTTCAGTGTCATCCAAAGGAAGACACTTGGGCAGAAGGAGTGTATAGAGCTACACCTGAATCCCCAGTGCCTTTCAATGGCAACACTCCCCACACTCTCGTCCCACCCCTGCCTGAAAAAGCAGCTAGCCAAATGAGGAAAGGTAAGAATGCAGCTCTAACCAATGAATGCCATTTTCTTCCTAGAGAGTACACTGGTTCCTCTCGATGATGTTGCTGTGTCACCTGGTGTTTGCTGCCGAACCAGAGTTCAGTGTCAGTCCTCTTTCCTTAGATAGATCCTTCACTACCCTGCAATGCAACGTTAGGCCTAAGAACAATTTAGCCTCAGCCTCAAGTAGTTTTCAGAAATGACCAGGCCGTCCTTGTTTGGGCCCCAATTTCAGAGACTATAAATTAATGCCTCCCCAACAATACTTCATGACATCATACTACAGAGCTGATGACTTCACCACACGCCACCAGCTCACAGCAGCATTTAATCCCATATATCCAAACAATGTCACATCAACACAAGTCACACAGCAACAACACCCTCCACTACATTGCAAGCAATCACCCACATACCTCTTCAATTCAGAGACCGCATGATTTTCTCAGTCGACGCATCAACAACTACATCACTTGATACAACTAATTACAAAACAAACTTAGACTTAACATCACAGGGTGACACATAACATGCCACCCCTTATATTACACAGGGCCATATTGTCATCGTCCAGATCACCGTGATCACCATTATCAAACCGCAGACAATGCCAGACTCCACCCAAGGGGACTATTCTACACAAAACATCACATGTCCACTAGACTGTACAATAGCTCATGATTGCCACATGACTGCTGTAAACATCACACCAAATCACTCCACAGCTTTTGCAACTTCCATACCTACAACATACTACCCAACGATAACATATAGCAAGTTATGCCTAATCCGCATGTAGCAAAAATATATATCACCCATAATCTAGGAGACTCTCCACTTCACTGTACTATCTGATACAAAGCCACAATATACTCCTCCACAAGTCACCACAACCTACATGACACACCACATCATATAACAGCACACACAGCAATAAACTGCAACATAAGACCCCCTTCAAGATACCTGAACACATAACATCCATTCTGAAAAAGTATTGATCACTACGTTGCACAATTCTTCTCCCCTGTTGGAGCACAACAATTGGGAAAGTCTCACATTCTTAACCACACAATGTAACTTACTTGCAACAGAGTTGCCCTTCTCATCCTCTTCCATAAATGAAAGCACCTCTGTGAGCCGACCCTCAACCGCAGACTGCTTCGCAACATGAAGCGTTAAGAGGCTGACGGTGGATGGTGTTGGCTGGAGGTAAGCGTAAGTGCGGGGAGTGAGCTTACCTTTGGCACTGGCAGTGTTTGTGCCTGGGGTATTTTTGTGTTGGCGACTGGGGGCACTGGTACTATTGGGGTAGGTGGGCACTGGTAGGACTGCAGACTGAGGGCACTGGTAGGGTAGGTGACTGGGGGCATTGGCAGTGTTCCTGACTGGGAAATCTGGTATTCTTGGTTACTTTGGGCCAATGGTAGTGCTGGTTACTGGGAGGGCAAGGGCAGTGATCTAAGTGGAAATACTGGCAGTGACAGTGAAGTGAGCCACTGGCATTGATGTTGAATGAGGACACTCATCTAATGTTAACTGGGGCACTGTCCCTAAAGCTACCTGGAACACAAGCAGCTATGGTGATTGTGAGCACCAGTGCTGATGGTGACCTGAGTACTGACACTGTCAAGTATTGTAACTAGGGATAACTAGGGATACTGGCACTTGGCAGAAGTGGTAACCCGGGGCACTGGCACACCCCGAAGAAGACAGAGTGCCCTACAGACTGGATGTGTGACAATGGCATACAGTGGTGCATCTCTGTGCACGACAGTGACAGTGCACACCGTCCTCTCAGGTGCAACAAAGGCCACATACACACTTGTGGATTCACAGAGTGGACTTTCAGACTTCACAATTTAGGGGATTCGAATCATGCTGGAGCAGTGCATCTGCACTACCCGTAGGATGGTCTTGGCCTGGTTTGTGTTAGATAGTATGTCACTGCATTAATTAATACATATTTAGCTATACGTCTTGGGCATATTAATGCCACAAACATGCTGCTGCCGTGGGAGTGTGGAGGAGGGGGAGGAACCATGGACTTGCACCACAGGTTCAACGACATGTACATTGCCTTCCAATGCCTCTGGACGTTAGGAGATGTTCTTGATCTACATCAGGAAGCAGGGCTACTTCAAGTAACGAGGTCCTGAGATGCCAGGTGCAGACCCATCAATGATTGATGCAGTAAGTGGCTTTGTTTCTGATCAAGCCACGGCAGCACAAACAATGATATGAATAAAATGAGTCAAACATTGTGATTGTTTTCCTTGGCTTACGTGTATATCTTAAATACCTTGGAATTTACTATGCAAGTTTTAATGGTTTTAGAGTTTGAGTGGATGCTGCGTAATGCGGGGTGTGTATTTTGCAAAGGGAGAGCTATACAGCAGAGGGGGTGATTCTAAAAAGATAACATCGGTCAAGAACGGTAGGACAGACGGACAAAGGGTTCTGTTGTTGAAATGTTAGCGTGTTTTGGAAAACCACGTGATAAAAATGTAGCCTTCACTTGAAAGTCTTGGCGGATATTAATTCCTTTTCAGAAAGTTCCAATTAAAAGACTCGCTCATGCCTCAAGAGTCCAAAAAGAAAGATCCGATGGACAGAACTTATCTTCGCTTTATGAAAGGGGCCTGTCGTGCAACCACCAGACACATTACCTTTTTCACTTGCTGCATGTGCTCCCTTGTCGCATCTGTTTGCGTTTCTTTACTTGTTGTTTCGTCTGCTTGCAGTCAAATGCCCGGTGGCTCCATATATTCTCGAGTTACATCCAATCGTACGCTGCGTGTGACTGTTGCATATGTTTGCTGCTTACATATATCCACGTGTTGCCATAGTGGCTTGCTGCAACTCCGCTCCGCATATCCTTTTCTTGCATGTGGCAACTTTCACCTGAAACTTATTTGTGTCTGGCTTTTTTCAACAGGAGGTTATATAGAGGCTTTGCAGCCTCGAGCTGGAACCTATATGTCGATGTTTTTATATCTGCCTACTTCTTCTATTGTCCGCTAGTTACATCCCTATTCTATCTGCATCCTTAAGCGCCTTGACTCTCGAATCCCCTGGCTCTTGTAGCCGCTGTCACTTGTTGCTTCTTTGAATATATTTGTTGATCGCCTCTTGTTAAGTTTAGAGCCAGCTGTAGCTAGCTTCTTGTTGCTTTGTCATTTGCTGCAACTGTGCGTCCTTTCTAACTGGCCGTTTGTTGTATATGCCCTCTTGTTGCACGTCTGTTCTTTTCTGCATCGAAATACGGGTTGCTTTTTCACACTTGCTGCATATGATAGGTCTTCTTTTCTGTCCACGTTTTATGTTTGCCATTTCGTTATGTATTTTTTTATTGCATATTTATGCTTTTACATCTGAAAGTCTGCAGCGTATGCCCACTGGGAGCTTGCAGATGTTTGTTACACTTTTACACTTCTTAGATCTCAAGCATTCAGCTGCGTGCTACCTATGATTGCTTGTTGAACCTAAACATTTGTGCTTGTCTGTGTGCTCCTCCATATGTGTGCTTGAGGCATACACCATCGTTATATTTCTATTTGTGCAAAATATACTACTTGTTGTACTTGACTTCCTGCTGCACAAAGCCACTTTGTGGTTGTTAGTTGGCCTCCATCACTTCTGCTTTAAAACGATCAGCTTTGCAACATGAACTCCTGTTAAACTCCCTATGCACAGACTGACCTCCCCTACCATCATCAAGGTGACTATCTACCAGAAAAGGGGCGCACAAGCACTTATTATTTAGCATTCTATATCTATCATCAGCAACAGACCTCCTTGCATCTCCCTGTAAAACCTTACCCAGTGCAACCCATCACGAGCCCTACACTCCACAAACTATCATCTCCCTGCTGTCCTCAAGCCACCAGCTGCTTCATCCAGTTAGATGCTCCACCAGCGGAACGCACATCTCACTGAGCTCTGTGCAACTCGCCCCTTACTCATTCAAGATCTTCGTCAAGGTACATCTGACCCAACACAAGAACTAACATGGCCGACCTGAACACCTCCAAGTCTACCACACCAACCTCACTTCCCATGTGAGTATTACATGATATGCTCAATGCTGTACTGCCATCGGTTGGTGCTTTATTTACCACCCATTGTCATTTATCACCACTCCTTTGTGTCTACTCAAGCAGTTGATCCCTTTTTGTACCAGATAGTTCTCCCGTACCACATTTATCATAGAAACGTCTTAGATTTTGTAATAAATACATTTGAATACAAGTTTTCGCATGCAGCAGCTTAATGCATGTCTGCTTGTTGTCATATTTTATGACAGTTTTGTGCTCCATGTGCATGCTTTCTGTATCTTACCCCAATTGCACATGTTTGCTTTTTGCATGTGACTGTTACATGTTAACACACATTTCATGCATGATCTGGAAGTAAATATCTGCTTGCTACATATGTCTACTTATTGATGTGTTGGCAATCATGATTCCACACGATAGTTCCCAGTATTGGACTAGGACAGAAAATAGGCCCGGAGAGCAACATAAAAGAGATCGCCCATTTGTAAACCATATTCCTAAAAAAGTGGCCCACATTTAGAAATCAGGGGGGCTTTGAACTTGTAAGGACATGCTGTATAGGTGTTTTGCAAAGATAAGGGCAACTGCATGCATTCACATCTGCTGCATGCAATATTTGTGGTAATACATAGAAAAAAACAGCCCAGCAGACCACAAAACAGACCCATAAACAACCAAAAAACAGACACATACAGAACTGTCAGACCAGCCCCTCTGACACTGCCTGATTGCCCTACAGGCCAGTCCAACCTTGATAGCTCCCTACACTTCAAAGTAAAGTGAACTGTAAAGTGCAGATAATCACCCGATCGGGTATCCAGGCACTTGCAAGCCCCGGAGGCTCATTCAAACAGCCAGGTCTTAACGGCCCTTCAAAATTCCGGAAGTGAGGTGATGATCCGGCGTTATGTGGGAAGGGTGCTCAGGTCTTTGCTTTGATGTAGAAGAAATAGTGTCCTCCACTTCTGCTTCAGTAGATGCCGGAAGTATGGGCCCCAGATAGGTAGGTGGAGTGTAGTCTTCTCAACTGTTGGTGGAAGTTCAGGTTGTGGTTAAGGTAGGTCCTTGGTTGTGTAGGGCTTTATGTGCATGGGTCAGCCGCATGTATTAGCATATCTTCTGTACGGAGAGCCAGTTGAGTTACCTGAAGTGGGTTGTGATGTAGGTTCGTCGGGAGAGGTCGAGGACAAGTCTGGCTGCAGCGTTTAGTATGGTTTGACGTCTCCATAGGAGGTGTGTGGCAATTCCTACATAGAGATTGTTGCTGTAGTCCAGTCAGCTGGGGATGAGGGCCTGTGTCAATGTGCACCTTTTGTGCAAGGGTAGCCACTTGAAGATATTACATAGCATGTGTAGAGTGAGGAAGCAGGCACATGTGATTTCATGGCAAGCTTGTTCTCAAAGATGATTCTGAGGTTCCTGGGGTGGTCGGAGGGTGTAGGTGGCCACCAAAAGTAGTTCCAGAGGTTGCTGTTGTTGCCGAAGATCAGTACTTCTGTGTTGTCCATGTTCAGCTGCAGGGAGTCGTTCTTCATCCAGTCAGTGACGCTTGTCATGCATCTATGGAAACTGGCCCTGGTGGTGGTGGGTTGTCGGTGAGTGAGAGGATGAGTTGGTTGTCATCTGCGTAGGAAATTATGTTCAGACTGTGCAATCTCATGATGTTGGCCAGAGGGGTCATGTATGCGTTGAAGAGCATGGAGCTAAGAGATGAGCCCTGGGGGACACCACATACAATGTAATTGGGCTCGGGAGTGAAAGGTGAAAGGTGGGAGGTGGGTCTTCTGTGTTCTTTCGATGAGTAAGGAGGTGATCCATCTGAGCATATCTCCTTTGATGCTGATGTGGTGGGGTCTTGCGATCAGACACGTGGGATACGGTGTGGAAGGCTGCCAAGAGGGCGAGGAGGTTCACAGCTGCTGTTTCTCCTCGGTCAAAAAGCATTCAGATGTCATTGGTGGCTGCCATCAGTCTTGGTGCTGTGACTGTTGCAGAAGCCTGATTGGGAGGTATCAAGTAGCTGGTTCCGCTCCAGGTATGTTATGAGTTGCTTGTTGATGATCTTTTCCAGTACCTTGCCTAGGAAAGGGAGCAGGGAGATTGGCCCATAGTTTTTGGGTTTGCTGGGGTCGATTGAAGGTTTTTGGAGTAGTGGTCTGACTTTGACGTGTTTTCAGGCATCGGGAAATGTTGCAGTGGTGACTGAGGTGTTGAGCAGGGTGGTGAGTTTTTGGCCGATCCATTGGTTTCTGAGATTGAAGATATGGAGTGGGCTTGGGTCGGTGGGAGCTCCCAAGTGCATGGATTTCATAATGGCAGTGGTATTCTGGGTGGAGAGGAGGTCCCATGGGTCAGTCTGTGGTTCGTGTCAGTTGCAGTGATGGCGTACCTGTGGAGGAAGTCCAGCGGTGTAGGTTTAGGTTCGAAGTTTCGGTGTATGGTTGAAAACTTGTCATGGAAGAAGTCGGCGAGGTTGTCGCACTGCTCTTGTGAGGGTTGGAGAATTCCTTAACATTTTTTAAAAGTTAATTGGTGTTGGCGCTGTTTTCGATGCATCCGGCTAGGGCTGTCTTCCTTGTTGCCCTTTGCAGGGGTTGGTAGAGGTTGAAGGAGGTATTAAAGGCTGTCCTGTCGGAGGTGTCCTTGCTTGTGCCATCTCCTCTCCAACTGTTTGCAGTCTCGTTTCGCTGTTCTGAGTTCTTAGTGTCCCAGCTAGCTTTTTTGGAGGATTTTCTCTGGTTGTTATTTTTTATTGGACAATGCTGTCTGCGCAGTTGGTGATCCACGCGTTGAAGTTCTTAATTCCCTAACAAGATTGGTGGCAGTGGAGGGTTGGGCGTGTTAAGGGCATCCTTCCAGCTGGTCTCTGTAATTTGAGGTGGGCGGCGCTGGTCATCTTGGGGATGGCGGTGAGGAGGCTGGAGATGCTGAAGTGGACGATGGAATGATCAGTCCATGTGAGTTATTGGACGTGGCTGTATTTGACTTGGTTGCTGAAGGTGAAGATGGGGTCCAGTGTGTGTCCTGAAGTATGCATGGG
The DNA here is from genome assembly GCF_031143425.1 of Pleurodeles waltl. Classification (NCBI taxonomy): domain Eukaryota; kingdom Metazoa; phylum Chordata; class Amphibia; order Caudata; family Salamandridae; genus Pleurodeles; species Pleurodeles waltl. The sequence continues at coordinate 149,623,468 of NC_090445.1, read as the reverse complement.
GTCATGGATGATCTTGGTCTGTCCGAGGCTGCTCATATTGTCAAGGAAGTGAGCAGTGTTGTTGTCCATGGGGTCGTCAATGTGGAAATTTAGGTTAGAGTCTAAGGCTAGGAGTGCAATATACTTTGCAATGGTGTTGCAGAATCTGAAGCACGGGCCTGAGGGTCGGAATGCAAGGGTGCTTCTGATTACTGTCTTGTTGTCAGTGTGGAGCTTCAAGTTGAGATGCTCTATGGGAGTGGTGGTGTTCTCAGTGGTGGTAGTGTATTGCATGGTCTCTGAAGATGATTGCTGTTTCTCTTCCTGGCTTGTTGATGGGGTCCTGGTGGGTGATTTGATATCTGTCGGGGATCTCTGTGCAATGTCTGGGACGTATGTGGGGTTGAGCCAGCTCTTGGTGAGGAACACGAAGTTGAGTGTGAGGGTGGCGATGAGCTCCCATAATTTGGTGGAATGCTTGCACATAGAGTGCATGTCAAGAAGTAAGCAGTGGAGTCAGTGTGTTGCTTCTGGTGTGCCGAGAGGTAGGCGTGTTGCTTTGTGGAGTGACAATAGTCATGCTGGTGCAGGAGAAGGTGCATCTGACACAGGAGAAGGGTCCTCTCGTGGAGTGTGGTGCTGCCTTGCAGTAGCGTTTGCTTGGTTGTCCGGTGTTACGGACGTAGAGGGCGTCATTGTTGTTTCTGAGGGTGGGCTGGGAACCAGGGGTCCTGGTGCTGGGCGCGGTCCATGCACAGATGGGTGCAGATGCTGCAGCCTCCATTAAGTAGGTCCTGAGAGGAGGGAGGGGTGGTGGGTGGTGCTAGGCGAGAGACGAGAAAACAAGTGGCAGGAGGAGCAAGCAATGAGCAACGAGGAGAACAGGAGAAAAGTAATCAAACAATCAAAGGGGAAGGAAACAGGAAGACAAGCAGAGAAAACAAGGAAAAGCAATGAAGCAGTCAAAAGTGAGGGAAATGGAGAAAAGTGGCAAAAATAAGAGGAAAGAAGGAAAAAGCAATCAAGCAGTCAAAAGCAAGAGAAACTGAGAAAAAAATGGAAAAACAAGAAAAAAGAACGGAGGGAAAACAATGAAAAAGCATAAACGCAGGAACAAGAGGGGAAATGCAGAAGCAAGAGCGAGGCAGCAGCACGTGGGGGCGCCTGGGTATGGGACTCTTGAATTTCAGAAGGCGCTTTGTGCTCCTGTGTTTTTAATGGAGGAGTTGGCAATACGTCGTGATAACCCCTCCAGAGAAGCGTATTACGTTTATCTGTGTAGACAGTATATAAAGCTTTAGGGCTGACATAATTACACTCGTGTATAAAGGGCGAGCCCCATAATCTCCTGCCATTCTTGCTCTGCGGCCTGGTTGTGAATTTACGAATGTGAACAGGGCTGAGCCGTTGACTGCACAAACGCCCGCTCTGCAGTTTCCTGGCAGCTTTGTGCCTGACCCGGCCTCTAACAAAGCCTGTTGCCGGCCGAGTCTCCTGGAGCCCTGCAGCCAGCATAATGAGGCTGCGCCAGTTCCAGGAATCGCGCCTCGCGCCTTCCTCCGTTGCCATTGCTACCGGAAGCGGACGTGTCAAAAGAATAACTGTGATGGGCCTACTAAGAGTCATAAGAATAGCTCAGTGGCTCCAATATCAGCAAATGGAGGCGCCGCACGAACCCTCTATATTGTATGTTGCTTGTTACACGACACAGGGCCGCCTTAAGAGTCAGGCGTAGCGGAATTACCTCATGCCATTCTGCACCACCTGATTACAAGTGGGTCGGTTTTTCACAGGTTTTTTTTTTAAGGTGTGGGAGAATGTGACCCCGTTGTACAGTGTGGTATTGTGAGGCTTTGGCTGCAATTGCAACCAGGTCTCATTCCCTACTCTATTTCTGACAGGAAGGGGCATAAAAAGCTCCTCTCTGCCAGCAATAATCCTCCCGTCCCCTCCTCTACTCCGCCCACCCTCCCTGCTCACCCTACATCCCACCTAGTGGCCCCCACTAAAAATTTACCTGCTACACAGACAAAGAGAATTGGGAGTTCAAGGTGGTATTTCTAACTGGAAAAACTGGATTCACTCATAAATTCCCCATTCGATGGGGTTTCATTTATAATTGCACTGTACTGGGTCAGGATTACTGCACAGTAACAATAACTGTTCATACACGTTTACAATGTATTAAATCCACCCGAGTGCCGTGCAACTCATAATGAGGGCCATAGTGTGCACTACCCTGCTTCTCACTGGCCCTAAGCACCTCCGTGCTCAGCTGCAAATCCCGGAGCATACTAGCCCAATGAAATGGATGCCCAATGAAATGGATGCCCAGTAAAATAGTTAGGTGACGTGTGTGTTTCACAATACAAAAAAAAAATCCTCGTGATGGTTGCTGAGGAGCTGCCAGAGGGTAATTTAACCAACTCTCCTGCTGTCAGTCTACTCCAGTGGTTGCCAGGCTGCTCCTGCCTGAGGTCAGCCTCTCTTGCCCAGCCAGCCGTCCCAGGATCCAGTGCCTAGGCTCGGCCCCAAGGTTTTCTTCCAGGTTTTCCAGTGCCCTAAGCTCAGCCCCAGTTTTTCAAGCATGCACATTACTCAAGAGCTTTATAACAGCCCTATAGAGGGACCTCTTGCCATTCAAAACCAGAGGGCCACTGCCTTTCACCGCCCACAGATACTGTAAATGTGCATATCGCTGCTGCCTATCATATAAATATATATACAACACACACACATATATGTAGGTATTGTTCATACAGCAGGTGGATATGATCATTATACTTTATTGGACACTGGTAGGCTTCATGGTAAGGCATCAAGTTGTGCACCCTATTAAACCTGAACCCAACGAGAACAACGACCATTGGCACAGCCAAGAGGTCTGGCTTGTATTCCAGTTCTGACTAAAATATTTTAAAAAATACAGTAAATGATTGTTTTCCATATACTGTGCATCTATAAGATACATAATTTAATGTGTCATGATTCAGTATACTTTTGAGATGTAACGTAGCGCCTCGTGTATTTCAAAGCAAGAACTCAAGGAGACCAATAGCATGAGATAAGATTCAAATACTGCCCTGGTTGAAGCCAATGCCCACTCTATGAATATTTTATAGAATTAGTAACAGTTAATCTACAGACGCGCTTTCTAGCCTGACCTAAACACGAAAAACGCAACTGCTCCCAATCGCATCAATTTTGCTTCATAGCAAATGCACTAATCCAGGCAATATCCGTGTTTATGTCACTCGCCCCCCTGCAAGCTGCTCCAGAATTAATCACCAACACCTGTACTCGTCACCCCTGTGCCATCTGTCCGCCTGGCTGTTTCCTCCTTGCTTTGTGCTCACCCACACTAGTAGGAGCTCCTGTGTAAATATATGTAAGAATTACGTCTACATGCTGAAAATGCCAGAGCTGTCTTTAGAAAAAAATATTCAACATGGTAATGGATGTAGCACACTCACCTTGCAGAGTTACGTCAATGTATAGTACGTTGTCATATGTCTAATATGCTCTAGTTGGTAGTGGGGGATTTTTGTCCTCCATATTTGGGTCTGGCAGGAAGGAGCTTTCATTTTTTTAAAGACTAATGATAAAGTAATAAGAAGACAAACTCACATCGATGGGCTATGGTACATGACAGGAAATCATGAAAGGCAACAATTTTCAGAGCCGTAAGCCATTGGATGGAGCACTCCTTCTGTTTGTATGTATCTCCACACACCAAGCACGTGAAACATAGTGCAGAGTTAACAGGCTATTGGTGAGCTTCTGTCTGCACTAAGCAAAGACAAAAGCAAGCTAAAATATGAAGACAAATCTAGTTTTGTCTAGTTTTTAAATCTGCATAAGATCAGTGTTTGGCATAGGCATCATTATAAGTCTGAGGGTTCGAAATCAATCACTCAATCAATCTTTCGTGCAGAGCTCAGTACTGTCAACCCTATAAACGGGGTGAGGGTGGAAAGGAAAAAGTGGGGGGTCGCTGTCGAAAAGCCAGGTCTTGAGTTTCGTTCAGAAGTCCACCAGGGAGGGTTCTGTTTGAAGGTGGTGGGGCAGGTCATTCCAGGTCTTGGTGGTGATGTCAGAGAAGAAGCGGCCTCCACTGCGGCCACAATGAATGTGGGGGCGGGGAGTGCGCAAGGGCTAGTGAGTAGGAGCGCAGGTGTCTTGAGGGTAGATGGAAGGTAAGACAGTGGTTGATGTAGGCTGGTCCTTGATCATGTAGGGCTTTGTAGGCGTGTGTGAGGATCTTGAACTGGCATATCTTCTGGATGGGGAGCCAGTGGAAGTTTCTGAGGTGAGGGGTGATGAAGGTCCATTTGGGGAGGTTCAGAATGAGTCTTCCTGCGGCGTTCTGTATAGTCCGGAGTGTTCTGATGAGCTGGGAGGAGATGCCAGTGTAGAGTGTGTTGCCATAGTTGAGGGGGCTAGTGATGAGGGCATGAGTGACGGCCTTTCTGGTGTTGACATGGGGTGAGCACTGGGTTGAAAATAGTGTACGTGATGATGGTCTGCTATGCGAGCAACCTGAATGGGGCTGGTCACATGGGATGATCTGAACTAAGAATGAGCTCATCAGACAATGGTGAACTGTATATTCATTTGTTTCTCAGCAGTCCATTGTGCTGAAGTAGCCCGTGATAATCAATACACAGACAGGCACAAATAAACACTGCCATATGGTTTGGGTGTGATTGTCTGGGATCAATAGGATTAGGGTAATGTTTCAAGGTAGCATATCCTTTACTAATGCTCTACGTCCTGAAGATCCAAAGGTGTGGCTCTCAGACTTTGGCCACTAAAGTAATTCTCTCCTGCGTGTTTCCTTACTTCTCACACCCCCTTTTTAGAGATTATCAGTCATGATCGTGGTGCGCCAACTGGAGGATATCGATTAAATGCAAATGCATACACTTACATCCCTTCTCTGGTCTTTGTGCGTACTGAACAGCATAGTCAGGATCTTTCCTACTTGCAAAGCGATGTTCGACTGACCGTCAGACATGCCCTGTGGTGCACTGGGATACCCGATAGGGGTATAAAAAATTACAACATTCTCATACAATTTTCTGAAGATGACAAACTTTGTGAAGTTGCAAAGTCTGTCCCCAGCAGTACAACGTTTTTTTCCAAGAATGTTCTGCTTCTAAAAGTGCGTTGATGTCCTGTTTTAGCCCTACAAAAAACTGATTTTACAGGATTGTTTCAATCAATTTTTATTCAATACTTCACCACTGGCTGACTTTCACAAGGGTTTTCATTGTTAAAAAACACTTTATAAACTTAGTAACGGGAAATCTTTGACATCTTCACACGTCCCTAGTATACAGTCACCTTCTACGAGATTAACTTTGAGTTTGGTACAAATCATGACCTTTATTAGGCTGACAAATTCAGGCTCTGCGCACTGCATGGTGTATCCTGAACAGCCGGGACCATAGATGGCCAGATGGTTGATATCATGAGTGCTCCATGGTGTGAGAAGGCCAAGTGAGGGCTGGGCTAATAGAAAGGCATATGGCGAGGAGGGAGAAGAGTCATCACTAGTGTGCCTCTGGTATAGACACAGAGCTCATGATTACTAAGGGGTGACCTGCATGGCAGATGGCAGAAATGAGAGTGATGGCGAGGGAGAAAAGGCAAACTATATAGATCAACAAACCCATAGGACAGCAAATACTGCAGAAAGCCCTGGTGACATAGCAGAGTAAAGCTAATGCTTTTCACAAAACCAGCAGTGATCAAGATCAAGGCATGCATTCCACCTTGTACAGCCAGCCAGTGCTTCACTTTGTGCTCCCCGAAAATACCTCGATGACCAGGGATCATTCATAATAAACTGATTGAGGACAAAGAATATAGCAATCTTTGCACTGTAAACTCAACAAACACTGCAGGATAGAGAAAACCTTGCATATGATGTAGACCACAACAAGCACTGTACATTTATCCTTAGAGATAGTGCTGAGTACAGGGAGACATGTATGCAAAACTAGAGGGAAAGCAAGAAAACCCAGCAAACTCCAGTTCCATTGCACTGGACTTCTTAAGTGCTGGGAAGCCATTCTACCCATGTACTGGACACTGGACTGGAGTTATCAATATGCAGCTGGACCTGTGTCCAGCTACATAATGGTAACTCCGAACCTGGGCATGTTTGGTATCAAACATGTTGGGATGATACCCCAATACTGTTGCCAGTATTGGTTGTATGACTCCATGCACTCTGGGGGCTCCTTATAGGACCCTCAGTATTACTCCTATCAGCCTTCTGGGGTTTTCCGGCAAGCCTGCGCTGCTGCCACCCCTCAGACAGGTTTCTGCCCTCCTGCTGCTTAACCAGCTCATGCAGATGAAGGCAGAACAAAGGATTTCCTGTGGGTGAGGGTGGCAACGCCCTCTCCCTTCGAAATAGGTGTTATAAGGCTTGGAAGGGGTAGCCTTCCCAAGCCACCGGTCTGCTTTGAAGGGCACATTTGGTGCCCTCCCTGCATAAACTGGTTTGCATAAGTCCAGGGACCCTCAGTCCCTGCTCTGCCGCGAAACTGGAAACAGGAAACAGGAAAGGGGAGTGACCACTCCCCTGTCCATCACCAACCTAGGGGTGGTGCCCAGAGCTCCTCCAGGTGGCCACTTGATTCTGCCATGTTGATACCAAGATGTGCAGAGGCCCCTGGGAGCACCTGAGTTGCCAGGTCAGGCAGGTGACGTCACAGCCCCCTCCTGATAGGTGGTCACCTTACTAGGTGTCCAAGTCCTTTTTAAGGCATTTAGGGACATCCTTGAGAGTGGGTCCCCAGATTCGATGTGCAAGATTCCACCAGGACTCCCCTGCATCGTTTACTTCATCTTCTGGCCACTGGATCCCCAACTGGACTCTTCAGGAACTGACAATCTGCAACTCCAGCAACTACTCTGCTTTGCAACACTGTTTCTCTGGCTCCCTGCAGCAACTGCAACATTTCCCCGGCAGTGCATCTTCTGAGGTCTATGAGACTTCAGCCTGCACCAAGAAGCAAGAAGGAATCGCCTTTGGAGTGAAGGTGTCACTCCCCTGCATCTGCAGGCACCAACTGCAACGACGACCGGCTGCAGATCTGCTCTTCTCTGGCACTGCGTGGATCCTGCATCACATGGGGTGGTCTGGAATGGTCCCCTTGGTCCTCTCTGCCAGCTGTCCAACTTGGGAGATGGTAAGCCCTCGCCTCTCCTGCAGGACAGTACCCCTGTGCACTGTGACTCTTGCAGCTACCAAGGCTTGTTTGCTCCTGCTCTAAGTGATCTTCAGGCTCCAGGTGGCCCTGGGCCACAGCACTTCTTCCTGCCAAGCACAGTCTCCTCTCTGCTGCTCCAGCGATATGGGACTCCCCTTCAGGTGTGCTGATTGAGCCTCACTGTCACTTACTGTGCTTGCCGCCAGTGGGTTGTCTGTTGAGGCTGCAACTGCTTCTGCTGGTTCTCCCAACTGCTGGGGGACACCTCAGACTGCCCTCCAAGGGTCGAGTCCCCTGGGCCATGCTGCTTAAAACTCTTATTTTGCTTCTCTTGCATTTTCCAATGCTTGTTGGTAGTTCTCCTGTACCACTGACCATCTGCGACCCGACAACCTATGTGGGACACCATCTGCACTGCTCCAAGGACTCTGTTCAGCTCCTGGGCTCCACAGCTGGTCTTCTCCCCTCGTTGACCTGGTTCTGCATCCACAGAAGGGTGGGTAGTGGCTCCTGACCCTACTGGACACTCCATTGTGGACTGGCCTCTGTCCCCTTCTTTTGCAGATCCTCTTCTACCAGAATCTATCTTTGGGTTCTTCTTGTCTGGTCCTGTTCCCATACAATCCTTTTTCTAAGTCCTCCTATTAGTCCTTGGGAAGACCAGGACTTACCTCTGCTCTCGTGGTCGCTGGGGGTCACTCTGGTACTTACTTCTTGGGGCTCCTAGTTCCCCCCGCTCCCCTCTAACAACTCCACATCCTCGGGTGGGGGACCGTATCTTGCATTCCACTTTTTTAGTATGTGGTTTGGCCTTCCCCTAGGGCCCTTGCTATTTTTACTAAGTATTGTCAATGCTTGTTGCTTTTTATGGTATTTGCTGATTGCTATTGTGTAAATAGTTAGTGTGTACTTACCTCTATTTGGGGAACTGCCTATAAGTATTCTATTGTTGTGTTACTATAACAAAAGTATCTTTTAATTTTGTAACACTGTGTGGTTCTTTCATGTGTGATAAGCTGCTGTGTGACTGTAGTGGTATTGTATATGCTTTGCATGTCTCCTAGATAAGTATTGGCTGCTCATCCACAGCAACCTCTAGAGAGCCCTGACTTCCTAGACACTGCTTACACTTGACTAATAGGGGATACCAGTACCTGGTATAGGGTCACGACACCAAAGGTGTCCACCACAAACCAGGCCAGTTTCCTACACTATTAATATTATTTCATTTTCAAAGTAGTTGTGGACCCTCTGAGTAGGCTTTGCGCACCCCCAGGGGTCCTCGAACTACAGATTAGGCACCACTGTACTACACCCGTTTGATGAATGGACGTGACTTATTTGCTGTATTTGTTCTTTGTGTGATGCTTGGAATTTTCACAATCCTTATAATTTCAGAGATAGAACAGTGATAGCAGCACCCTCACTCTGAAAATTGTTTCAGCACCACTGGCAGGATGCTCAAGCTGTAGCTAGCTCAGGCCGCTCTAAGCACAGACTGTCCCCGGCCTGGACTGTACACAGCTAAGACTGCGCTTAGTGAAGAGTAGTTTACTCCTAGTTAAAACTGTCTCAAAGTCAGCTTGTCAGTCCCACTCTGTTCCACTGCCCAGATTACACCCTGCTCACGCCCCTATCAAAACAAGCTAAAATATAGGCCCCACTTCCACTTGTGTTTAGCGGTTGAAGTGCATTGAAAAAGTATGGGAACTGTGATGCTGCATGCAGTGGGGCTTGGGTCCGTGAGTATGGGGACAGGGTAAAAGGTGTGGCTAAAGAAAATAAAATATTCTGTAAGTTTATTTGGTCTTTCACATCAGGTAGCTACATATAAAATAACTTGCAGCTTAAATAAAAAAAAATAAAAAAAATGTGTTGCTCATTGGGAAATGTGCTATAGTACATTATTAACTCCTTCGCTGCCAGGCCTTTTCCCCCTCCTGTGCCGAGCCTTTTTTTGGCTATTTGGAGCAGTTCGCGCTTAGGCCCTCATAACTTTTTGTTCACATAAGCTACCCACGCCAAATTTGCGTCCTTTTTTTCCAACATCCTAGGGATTCTAGAGGTACCCAGACTTTGTGGGTTCCCCAGAAGGAGGCCAAGAAATTAGCCAAAAAACAGTGAAAATTTCGTTTTTTTTTTAAAATGGGAAAAATGGGCTGCAGAAGAAGGCTTGTGGTTTTTTCCCTGAAAAGGGCATCAACAAAGGGTTTGCGGTGATAAAATCACCAGCTTCCCAGCTTTCAGGAACAGGCAGACTTGAATCAGAAAACCCAATTTTTCAACCCAATTTTGGCATTTTACTGGGACATACCCCATTTTTACGATTTTTTGTGCTTTCAGCCTCCTTCCAGTCAGTGACAGAAATGGGCATGAAACCAACGCTGGATCCCATAAACCGCAACATTTCTGAAAAGTAGACAAAATTCTGAATTCAGCAAGGGGTAATTTGTGTAGATCCTACAAGGGTTTCCTACAGAAAATAACAACTGAAAAAGAAAAATATTGAAATTGAGGTGAAAAAAACATAAATTTTTCTCTAAGTTTTACTCTGTAACTTTTTCCTGCAATGTCAGATTTTCGAAAGCAATATACCGTTACGTCTGCTGGACTCTTCTGGTTGCGGGGATATATAGGGCTTGTAGGTTCATCAAGAACTCTAGGTACCCAGAGCCAATAAATGACCTGCACCCTGCAGTGGGTTTTCATTCTATGCCGGGTATACAGCAATTCATTTGCTGAAATATAAAGAGTAAAAAATAGCTATCAAGAAAACCTTTGTATTTCCAAAATGGGCACAAGATAAGGTGTTGAGAAGCAGTGGTTATTTGCACATCTCTGAATTCCGGGGTGCCCATACTAGCATGTGAATTACAGGGCATTTCTCAAATAGACGTCTTTTTTACACACTGTCTTATGTTTGGAAGGGAAAAATGTAGAGAAAGACAAGGGGCAATAACACTTGTTTTGCTATTCTATGTTCCCCCAAGTCTCCCGATAAAAATGATACCTCACTTGTGTGGGTAGGCCTAGCGCCCGCGACAGGAAACGCCCCAAAGCGCAACGTGGACACATCACAGAAAACAGACCTGTTTTTAGCAAAGTGCCTACCTGTAGATTTTGGCCTCTAGCTCAGCCGCCACCTAGGGAAACCTACCAAACCTGTGCATTTCTGAAAACTAGAGACCTAGGGGAATCCAAGATGGGGTGATTTGTGTGGCTCGGACCAGGTTCTGTTACCCAGAATCCTTTGCAAACCTCAAAATTTGGCTAAAAAAACACATGTTCCTCACATTTCTGTGGCAGAAAGTTCTGGAATCTGAGAGGAGCCACAAATTTCCTTCCACCCAGCGTTCCCCCACGTCTCTCGATAAAAATGATACCTCACTTGTGTGGGTAGGCCTAGCGCCCGCGACAGGAAACGCCCCAAAGCGCAACGTGGACACATCACAGAAAATAGACCTGTTTTTAGCAAAGTGCCTACCTGTAGATTTTGGCCTCTAGCTCAGCCGCCACCTAGGGAAACCTACCAAACCTGTGCATTTCTGAAAACTAGAGACCTAGGGGAATCCAAGATGGGGTGATTTGTGTGGCTCGGACCAGGTTCTGTTACCCAGAATCCTTTGCAAACCTCAAAATTTGGCTAAAAAAACACATGTTCCTCACATTTCTGTGGCAGAAAGTTCTGGAATCTGAGAGGAGCCACAAATTTCCTTCCACCCAGCGTTCCCCCACGTCTCCCGATAAAAATGATACCTCACTTGTGTGGGTAGGCCTAGCGCCCGCGACAGGAAACGCCCCAAAGCGCAACGTGGACACATCACAGAAAACAGACCTGTTTTTAGCAAAGTGCCTACCTGTAGATTTTGGCCTCTAGCTCAGCCGCCACCTAGGGAAACCTACCAAACCTGTGCATTTCTGAAAACTAGAGACCTAGGGGAATCCAAGGAGGGGTGACTGGCGGGGCTCGGACCAGGTTCTGTTACCCAGAATCCTTTGCAAAGCTCAAAAATTGGCTAAAAAAACACATGTTCCTCACATTTCTGTGGCAGAAAGTTCTGGAATCTGAGAGGAGCCACGAATTTCCTTCCACCCAGCGTTCCCCCACGTCTCCCGATAAAAATGATACCTCACTTGTGTGGGTAGGCCTAGCGCCCGCGACAGGAAACGCCCCAAAGCGCAACGTGGACACATCACAGAAAACAGACCTGTTTTTAGCAAAGTGCCTACCTGTAGATTTTGGCCTCTAGCTCAGCCGCCACCTAGGGAAACCTACCAAACCTGTGCATTTCTGAAAACTAGAGACCTAGGGGAATCCAAGGAGGGGTGACTGGCGGGGCTTGGACCAGGTTCTGTTACCCAGAATCCTTTGCAAAGCTCAAAAATTGGCTAAAAAAACACATGTTCCTCACATTTCTGTGGCAGAAAGTTCTGGAATCTGAGAGGAGCCACAAATTTCCTTCCACCCAGCGTTCCCCCACGTCTCCCGATAAAAATGATACCTCACTTGTGTGGGTAGGCCTAGCGTCCGCGACAGGAAACGCCCCAAAGCGCAACGTGGACACATCACAGAAAACAGACCTGTTTTTAGCAAAGTGCCTACCTGTAGATTTTGGCCTCTAGCTCAGCCGCCACCTAGGGAAACCTACCAAACCTGTGCATTTCTGAAAACTAGAGACCTAGGGGAATCCAAGGAGGGGTGACTGGCGGGGCTCGGACCAGGTTCTGTTACCCAGAATCCTTTGCAAAGCTCAAAAATTGGCTAAAAAAAAAACACATGTTCCTCACATTTCTGTGGCAGAAAGTGCTGGAATCTGGGAGGAGCCACAAATTTCCTTCCACCCAGCGTTCCCCCAAGTCTCCCGATAAAAATGATACCTCACTTGCGTGGGTAGGCCTAGCGCCCGCGACAGGAAACGCCCCAAAGCGCAACGTGGACACCACCAAAATTTTGGAAGAAAACAGAGGTGTTTTTTGCGAAGTGACTACCTGTAGATTTTGGCCTCTAGCTCAGCCGGCACCTAGGGAAACCTACCAAACCTGTACATTTCTGAAAACTAGAGACCTAGGGGAATCCAAGGAGGGGTGACTGGCGGGGCTCGGACCAGGTTCTGTTACCCAGAATCCTTTGCAAAGCTCAAAAATTGGCTAAAAAAACACATGTTCCTCACATTTCTGTGGCAGAAAGTTCTGGAATCTGAGAGGAGCCACAAATTTCCTTCCACCCAGCGTTCCCCCACGTCTCCCGATAAAAATGATACCTCACTTGTGTGGGTAGGCCTAGCGCCCGCGACAGGAAATGCCCCAAAGCGCAACGTGGACACATCACAGAAAACAGACCTGTTTTTAGCAAAGTGCCTACCTGTAGATTTTGGCCTCTAGCTCAGCCGCCACCTAGAGAAACCTACCAAACCTGTGCATTTCTGAAAACTAGAGACCTAGGGGAATCCAAGGAGGGGTGACTGGCGGGGCTCGGACCAGGTTCTGTTACCCAGAATCCTTTGCAAAGCTCAAAAATTGGCTAAAAAAAACACATGTTCCTCACATTTCTGTGGCAGAAAGTTCTGGAATCTGGGAGGAGCCACAAATTTCCTTCCACCTAGCGTTCCCCCAAGTCTCCCGATAAAAATGATACCTCACTTGCGTGGGTAGGCCTAGCGCCCGCGACAGGAAACGCCCCAAAGCGCAACGTGGACACCACCAAAATTTTGGAAGAAAACAGAGGTGTTTTTTGCGAAGTGACTACCTGTAGATTTTGGCCTCTAGCTCAGCCGGCACCTAGGGAAACCTACCAAACCTGTACATTTCTGAAAACTAGAGACCTAGGGGAATCCAAGGAGGGGTGACTGGCGGGGCTCGGACCAGGTTCTGTTACCCAGAATCCTTTGCAAAGCTCAAAAATTGGCTAAAAAAACACATGTTCCTCACATTTCTGTGGCAGAAAGTTCTGGAATCTGAGAGGAGCCACAAATTTCCTTCCACCCAGCGTTCCCCCACGTCTCCCGATAAAAATGATACCTCACTTGTGTGGGTAGGCCTAGCGCCCGCGACAGGAAACGCCCCAAAGCGCAACGTGGACACATCACAGAAAACAGACCTGTTTTTAGCAAAGTGCCTACCTGTAGATTTTGGCCTCTAGCTCAGCCGCCACCTAGGGAAACCTACCAAACCTGTGCATTTCTGAAAACTAGAGACCCAGGGGAATCCAAGGAGGGGTGACTGGCGGGGCTCGGACCAGGTTCTGTTACCCAGAATCCTTTGTAAATCTCAAAAATTGGCTAAAAAAAACACATGTTCCTCACATTTCTGTGGCAGAAAGTGGTGGAATCTGGGAGGAGCCACAAATTTCCTTGCACCCAGCGTTCCCCCAAGTCTCCCGATAAAAATGATACCTCACTTGCGTGGGTAGGCCTAGCGCCCGCGACAGGAAACGCCCCAAAGCGCAACGTGGACACCACCAAAATTTTGGAAGAAAACAGAGGTGTTTTTTGCGAAGTGACTACCTGTAGATTTTGGCCTCTAGCTCAGCCGGCACCTAGGGAAACCTACCAAACCTGTACATTTCTGAAAACTAGAGACCTAGGGGAATCCAAGGAGGGGTGACTGGCGGGGCTCGGACCAGGTTCTGTTACCCAGAATCCTTTGCAAAGCTCAAAATTTGGCTAAAAAAACACATGTTCCTCACATTTCTGTGGCAGAAAGTTCTGGAATCTGAGAGGAGCCACAAATTTCCTTCCACCCAGCGTTCCCCCACGTCTCCCGATAAAAATGATACCTCACTTGTGTGGGTAGGCCTAGCGCCCGCGACAGGAAACGCCCCAAAGCGCAACGTGGACACATCACAGAAAATAGACCTGTTTTTAGCAAAGTGCCTACCTGTAGATTTTGGCCTCTAGCTCAGCCGCCACCTAGGGAAACCTACCAAACCTGTGCATTTCTGAAAACTAGAGACCTAGGGGAATCCAAGATGGGGTGATTTGTGTGGCTCGGACCAGGTTCTGTTACCCAGAATCCTTTGCAAAGCTCAAAATTTGGCTAAAAAAACACATGTTCCTCACATTTCTGTGGCAGAAAGTTCTGGAATCTGAGAGCGGCCACAAATTTCCTTCCACCCAGCGTTCCCCCATGTCTCCCGATAAAAATGATACCTCACTTGTGTGGGTAGGCCTAGCGCCCGCGACAGGAAACGCCCCAAAGCGCAACGTGGACACCACCAAAATTTTGGAAGAAAACAGAGGTGTTTTTTGCGAAGTGACTACCTGTAGATTTTGGCCTCTAGCTCAGCCGGCACCTAGGGAAACCTACCAAACCTGTACATTTCTGAAAACTAGAGACCTAGGGGAATCCAAAGAGGGGTGACTGGCGGGGCTCGGACCAGGTTCTGTTACCCAGAATCCTTTGCAAAGCTCAAAATTTAGCTAAAAAAACACATGTTCCTCACATTTCTGTGGCACAAAGTTCTGGAATCTGAGAGGAGCCACAAATTTCCTTCCACCCAGCGTTCCCCCACGTCTCCCGATAAAAATGATACCTCACTTGTGTGGGTAGGCCTAGCGCCCGCGACAGGAAACGCCCCAAAGCGCAACGTGGACACATCACAGAAAATAGACCTGTTTTTAGCAAAGTGCCTACCTGTAGATTTTGGCCTCTAGCTCAGCCGCCACCTAGGGAAACCTACCAAACCTGTGCATTTCTGAAAACTAGAGACCTAGGGGAATCCAAGATGGGGTGATTTGTGTGGCTCGGACCAGGTTCTGTTACCCAGAATCCTTTGCAAAGCTCAAAATTTGGCTAAAAAAACACATGTTCCTCACATTTCTGTGGCAGAAAGTTCTGGAATCTGAGAGGGGCCACAAATTTCCTTCCACCCAGCGTTCCCCCACGTCTCCCGATAAAAATGATACCTCACTTGTGTGGGTAGGCCTAGCGCCCGCGACAGGAAACGCCCCAAAGCGCAACGTGGACACCACCAAAATTTTGGAAGAAAACAGAGGTGTTTCTTGCGAAGTGACTACCTGTAGATTTTGGCCTCTAGCTCAGCCGGCACCTAGGGAAACCTACCAAACCTGTACATTTCTGAAAACTAGAGACCTAAGGGAATCCAAGGAGGGGTGACTGGCGGGGCTCGGACCAGGTTCTGTTACCCAGAATCCTTTGCAAAGCTCAAAATTTGGCTAAAAAAACACATGTTCCTCACATTTCTGTGGCAGAAAGTTCTGGAATCTGAGAGGAGCCACAAATTTCCTTCCACCCAGCGTTCCCCCACGTCTCCCGATAAAAATGATACCTCACTTGTGTGGGTAGGCCTAGCGCCCGCGACAGGAAACGCCCCAAAGCGCAACGTGGACACATCACAGAAAATAGACCTGTTTTTAGCAAAGTGCCTACCTGTAGATTTTGGCCTCTAGCTCAGCCGCCACCTAGGGAAACCTACCAAACCTGTGCATTTCTGAAAACTAGAGACCTAGGGGAATCCAAGATGGGGTGATTTGTGTGGCTCGGACCAGGTTCTGTTACCCAGAATCCTTTGCAAAGCTCAAAATTTGGCTAAAAAAACACATGTTCCTCACATTTCTGTGGCAGAAAGTTCTGAAATCTGAGAGGGGCCACAAATTTCCTTCCACCCAGCGTTCCCCCACGTCTCCCGATAAAAATGATACCTCACTTGTGTGGGTAGGCCTAGCGCCCGCGACAGGAAACGCCCCAAAGCGCAGCGTGGACACATCACATTTTTTCATTGAAAACAGTGCCTACCTGTAGTTTTTGGCCTGTAGCTCAGCCAGCACCTAGGGAAACCTACCAAACCTGTGCATTTCTGAAAACTAGAGACCTAGGGGAATCCAAGATGGGGTGACTTGAGGGGCTCTGACCAGGTTCTGTTACCCAGAATCCTTTCCAAACCTCAAATTTTGGCTAAAAAAACGCATTTTTCACACATTTCGGTGACAGAAAGTTCTGGAATCTGAGTGGAGGCACAAATTTCCTTCCACCCAGCGTTCCCCCAAGTCTCCCGATAAAAATGATACCTCACTTGTGTGGGTGGGCCAGGTGCCTCCAACAGAATAAGGCCCAAAACTTGTAGAGATACAGGGGATAGTACTGCGAGTTTATAAGGACATATTCTTTTATACATCTTTAGACTGACTCTGCTTTGGGGACCCACATACGTGAGGTGTCATTTTATTTGGGAGACTGAGGGGAACACTGGGGAGTAGGAATTTTGTGCTGGAGTGGTGATCGTACGAAGAAAAGTCAGGAAAATATGCTTTTTTTAAGCACATTTTGAGGTTTACAGAGGAGTCTGGGTAAGAAAATGTTGGGGGATCCACGCAAGCCACTCCTCCCTGGACTCCTTGGGGTGTCTAGTTTTAAAAAATGTCTGGGTTTGGTAGGTTTCCCTAGATGAAGGCCGCACACAGGACCAAAAACATAGGTGCCCTCTCCCCCCCCAAACACAGGTAGTTTTGTAATATATCGTTTTGATGTGCCCACATACGTCCGTGATGTGCCAAACACTAAAATTTTGAAAAGAAACACACTTAGGTTATGTGAAAAAGACCCCTCACCCACCAACCAAGTTGGTGGCATGCTTCATCATCGGGGTCCCACCTGAGGCACCTAGCGTGTCATAGGTGTGCTGCGACGCCTGATTACAGCGGAGCAGGTTTGGTCATTTTTACCACACATACTGGTTGGATTTGGCACGAGGGTGAGTGATGGTTCAGTGGATCAAATTTTACTAACAAGAGCTTTCACAAAAATGAAGAGCATTGTTAGTAACTGAAAGGCAAAAAACGGAACCAATGACTCACAGCTCGTGAGCTGTAAAGCCGCGACAAGGCACCAACCGCTTTACAGTCCATTCACACAACTTTCATACATGACACACACAAGGCCATTCACACCGCCAGCCACGGGCCCAGCACATTACAACACTCACATCGACAGACAGCGCCACTCAAGGGCCCATCACTTACATACGCCCACATGCCTGATACAACAATCACACCAGCTGATGGGAGTGTGTGGACTGGTGTTTGGCTGGCAGTGTGTTGCAGTAGCCAACATCAAGTCAATATGTACAGTCTCAGCCAAGCCCCACTCCACACACAATGGCATCATATATATATTTTTTTTTTAAACAGAGGAACCCCTAACTAAGTAGAAAGAATTACAAAACAACAAACACAAAAGCTCTAACTAAGAACATGACAGAAATGCTAACCATGAAACTAAACACATGAAAATACAAAACAGACATGAGTTTACACTCATGGTTGTTCCCAGAAATTCTTCTGGGTGTGGTAATTCTTAAAACAAGCACCGACACACAGCCCAGGCTTTGAAGGACAATCTGGGCAGTACATTCGAGACTCCCTCCGGATACCTCTTCGAAAACACACTCTACATTTCTTAGCTGGAAAGTCTTTTTTGGGTGTGGGAGGAATGTGCTCAGCAAAGTGGCGATCTTTCAATCTAGCCACATCCTCCACCACTGCTTCTCTAGGAATTCTGGCCTGTTCCACCACAATAAGGCTCTCTATCACTGACTCCTGAAATTTCATAAATGTCATCTTTGAGTCTGGAGACCTATCCCTAAACACAATAAAAGCATTGAAGGTTGCTAAGTGGAAGAGGTGAAGTGCTAACTTCTTATACCAAACATAAGACTTACGAATAGCAGTATAAGGTTCCAACCTCTGGTCAACTCTATCTACACCTCCCATGTGCTTATTATAATCTAAAATGCACACAGGTTTGCGCACTTCAGCAACCTGGCCCCAAACAGTCACAGGGGAAGTACTCTCATCATGGATGGTACTTAGCATGTAGACATCCCTCTTGTCTGAAAATTTCAAAGCTAGCAGCTCCTCGTTCCGCAAGGCACAGCACTGTCCCCTCTCAAGTTTTTTACAGACAAGCTCCCTTGGATAGCCTTTCCGGTTAGAACGGATTGTGCCACAAGCAACTGTGTCCACTCTAAACAATTCCTTGAACAACTGCACACCAGTGTAGAAGTTATCTACATACAAATGGTGACCTTTGTTGAACAGTCGTCTACCAAGATCCCACACTATTTTCTCAGTAACTCCAAAAGTGGGAGGACAACCAGGGGGGTCAATATTGGAATCCCTACCAGTGTACACACGGAAACTATACACATATCCTGTCCTACTTTCAGACAGCATATACAATTTAATTCCATATTGTGCCCTTTTGCTAGGAATGTACTGCCTAAAAACCAAACGACCCTTGAAGAGGACCAAAGACTCGTCCACACTTATCTCTTTGCCTGGAACATAGACCTCCGAAAACCGATCTACAAAATGATCAAGGACAGGCCTAATCTTAAAAAGACGGTCAGAATCTGGGTGATCTCGTGGCAAGGCTAATGCATTGTCAACAAAATGCAGCATCCTAAGAAGAAGCAAATACCGATTACGACTCATGGTAGCTTGAAATATAGCTGTTGCCATCAAGGGACTAGTAGACCAATAAGAAGCCAGTGACGGCTTCCTTATCAACCCCATCAAAAAAGTCAAACCCAAAAACTGTTTTATCTCCTCCAAATTTGTGGGAATCCACTGGGCAGCTCTAGAGTGTGGCCTAAGTCTAGCAGCGTTGTCCCTCAAATGCTGCTCCGCATACAAATTAGTCTGCTCAACAATCTCTTCCAAAAACACATCATCCATGAATAACTCAAAGAAATTGATAGGCATAAAGTTCTCTGTATTGGCGTTACACCCCGGGAGACCAGTAAAGGCAGGCAACTCTGGCTGCTCCATGTTTGGGGCAACCCAGACATCAGGTCTTCTAACGGGAAACCTTTCAGCCCCAGGTTGCTGCACTATTGGCACATCAATGTCCTCCTCTAAAACAGAACCTTCATCTGCACTGAGTGTGGCTTCATCATCAGAAGATTCCCCTCCAACAGAAACATCACTGCCAGAATCTCTGACTTCCTCCTCTGCCTCAGATGCAGAGTCCGTCTCATAGTCATGATCAGACTGTGACTCAGAAAGCATACCAACCACCTGCTGAGCGGTCATCCTACGGCTAGCCATGATCTCTCCTGCTAAAATTAACTGGACAAATTCACCACCAACAACCAGCACTGTGTAAGACAAGTAACAAAGTGTAGCTTTGTTAGTAAGAGTTACAAACTCAAAAACTATACCGCTCACTTGCCTGAAAAAGCTTGATTCACCAGCAACTACACAGCAATCACCAATGATATCCCACTAAAAAGAAAGAAAGAAAGGCAAATTAGAAATAAGACAAAACAAATATCATTGTGCACAAACCTAAGGACAATTTCACACACAATCCTGCATTTAGTACACCCCCTACAAACATGTCATTCATGCATGGCAACAATACTCCTTTGGAGTAAATTGTTTTTACTTACCTAAAACATGCAACTGTGCAAACTGCAGGTCAACCACCGCCAAAACCGCAAGGAGCCACAGCAAATAAAGCAAAAGCTTTGAACTAGAACAAAAAGGAGGAAAACATTTATTATCACAAATGCAAAGACTTCTTCAGTTGACAAACACCCCACCATCAAACATTTTAGAAATTGGTGCCTAAGTGGATTCTGCCATAGGGGCAGATGGGCCTACTAAAAAAATAGGCCTGTCTGCCCCAAGGAAGCCAAAAAATACCTTTAGTACTGTGTCCCCATGGAGAGCGACCCTTGCCAAAGGGGACAGCCCTCAAACAAAAAAAAACAAAAAAAACACACACAACACTATCCCTGGTGCCTAAGTGGCTTCTGCCCCCTTGGGGGCAGGTGGGCCTAAGAAAATAGGCCCATCTGCCCCCAGGGGGTGTAGAAATGGCCAACAGGTCAATGCCCCCCTTGGGGGGGGCGCCCCGTGACCAAGGGGACGCCCCCCCACAAAAATAAACAAATAAAAAAAAATCCCTGGCGTTCTAGTGGTTTCTGCCCCCCTTGGGGGCAGATCAGCCTAAAAATAATAGGCTGATCTGTCTCCAAGGGGTGCAGAAATGGCCTGGGTACATGTGCCCCCAAAGTGGGGGGCGACCCTTGCCCAAGCCCCCCCCCCCCATCCACTAACACACACACACACACACACTATCCCTGGTGTCTACGTGGCTTCTGCCCCCCTTGGGGGCAGGTGCGTCTAGAAAAATAGGCCCATCTGCCCCCAGGGGGGGCAGAAATGGCCAACAGGTCAATGCCCCCCTTGGGGGGGCGCCCCGTGCCCAAGGGGACGCCCCCCCACAAAAATAAACACATAAAAAAAAAAACCCTGGCGTTCTAGTGGTTTCTGCCCCCCTTGGGGGCAGATCAGCCTAAAAATAATAGGCTGATCTGTCTCCAAGGGGTGCAGAAATGGCCTGGGTACATGTGCCCCCAAAGTGGGGGGCGACCCTTGCCCAAGCCCCCCCCCATCCACTAACACACACACACACACACACACACTATCCCTGGTGTCTATGTGGCTTCTGCCCCCCTTGGGGGCAGGTGGGTCTAGAAAAATAGGCCCATCTGCCCCCAGGGGGGGCAGAAATGGCCAACAGGTCAATGCCCCCCTTGGGAGGGCGCCCCGTGCCCAAGGGGACGCCCCCCCACAAAAATAAACACATAAAAAAAAATCCCTGGCGTTCTAGTGGTTTCTGCCCCCCTTGGGGGCAGATCAGCCTAAAAATAATAGGCTGATCTGTCTCCAAGGGGTGCAGAAATGGCCTGGGTACATGTGCCCCCAAAGTGGGGGGCGACCCTTGCCCAAGCCCCCCCCCCATCCACTAACACACACACACACACTATCCCTGGTGTCTACGTGGCTTCTGCCCCCCTTGGGGGCAGGTGCGTCTAGAAAAATAGGCCCATCTGCCCCCAGGGGGGGCAGAAATGGCCAACAGGTCAATGCCCCCCTTGGGGGGGCGCCCCGTGCCCAAGGGGACGCCCCCCCACAAAAATAAACACATAAAAAAAAAACCCTGGCGTTCTAGTGGTTTCTGCAGCCTAAAAATAATAGGCTGATCTGTCTCCAAGGGGTGCAGAAATGGCCTGGGTACATGTGCCCCCAAAGTGGGGGGCGACCCTTGCCCAAGCCCCCCCCCATCCACTAACACACACACACACACACACACTATCCCTGGTGTCTACGTGGCTTCTGCCCCCCTTGGGGGCAGGTGGGTCTAGAAAAATAGGCCCATCTGCCCCCAGGGGGGGCAGAAATGGCCAACAGGTCAATGCCCCCCTTGGGAGGGCGCCCCGTGCCCAAGGGGACGCCCCCCCACAAAAATAAACACATAAAAAAAAATCCCTGGCGTTCTAGTGGTTTCTGCCCCCCTTGGGGGCAGATCAGCCTAAAAATAATAGGCTGATCTGTCTCCAAGGGGTGCAGAAATGGCCTGGGTACATGTGCCCCCAAAGTGGGGGGCGACCCTTGCCCAAGCCCCCCCCCCATTCACTAACACACACACACACACACACACACTATCCCTGGTGTCTACGTGGCTTCTGCCCCCCTTGGGGGCAGGTGGGTCTAGAAAAATAGGCCCATCTGCCCCCAGGGGGGGCAGAAATGGCCAACAGGTCAATGCCCCCCTTGGGGGGGCGCCCCGTGCCCAAGGGGACGCCCCCCCACACAAATAAACACATAAAAAAACATCCCTGGCGTTCTAGTGATTTCTGCCCCCCTTGGGGGCAGATCAGCCTAAAAATAATAGGCTGATCTGCCCTCAAGGGGGGCAGAAATGGCCCTAAAAGACATGCCCCCAAAGGGGAGCGACCCTTGCCCAAGGGGGCGCCCCCCCATTCACTACACACACAATCCCTGGTGCCTAAGTGGCTTCTGCCCCCCTTGGGGGCAGATGGACCTAAAAAAAATAGGCCGATCTGCCCCCAAGGGGGGCAGAAAAGGCCAACAGTTCTCTGCCCCCTTGGGGGGGGCGCCCCTTGCCCAAGGGGGCACCCCCCCCCCAACATAAATGCACAGAAAATATAAATCCCTGGTGATCCAGTGGTTTCTGCCCCCCTTGGGGGCAGATCCGCCTAAAAAGTAGGCCAATCTGCCCCCAAGGGGGGCAGAAATGGCCGTAACTAATTGCCCCCACAAGGGGAGCGACCCTTGCCCAAGGGGCCGCTCCCCGCAAACAAGAAAGGGTGAAGAACAATAAAAAAAAAAAATCCCTGGTGTCTAGTGGGCATTCCTGCTGCCCGATCGCAATGCGATCGGGCAGCAGGAATGCTCAAAGAGACACCGGGGGAAAGGAAAAGCCTTTCCTTTCCCCCGGTGCCTCTTTAGCCCAAACCCCCCACCCACCGGGAAGAGGAACTCACCTCTTCTCTCCACGCCGCACAGGAAGCAAATGGCTTCCTGTGCGGCGAAATCCCCATAATGAAGTCAGCGCGCGATCGCGCGCTGACGTCATTATGGGGGGGTGGGGGGGTCGGGGGTGGAAGGGGAAGGGCTTCCCCTTCCATCCCTGACTTTGGGGGGTGGGGGGAAGCACACAGAGGGAGCGAGAGCGCTCCCTCTGGGCTGTGTGCCGAGGACGTAGTGGTTACGTCCTCGGCACAGCAGCACTGTGCCGCAGGACGTAACCACTACGTCCGCGGCACAGAAGGGGTTAAACCTCTACCGTTAATGCATTGCAGTGGTCTGTATGTAACCAGAAAGCCACAGAATTATGTCTTGGTTGGTGCAGTGGAGAAAAGTGACGTGTGTTTTCAGTGCTACGCGGTCACAGCCTGTGACATAAAGCACTATGAATATGTAATTCATTATTTTAATCTTGCATTACACAAGTATAAGATAGTCTGCTACAAAACATGCAAAATGTTTAAGATAAAATGGTGCTTCCACAGTATAGATTTTAGTAATACCCAGAGTGCACAAGTACGTAGTGCAATATTTTAATATTACTGTCCAGGTGTAGTAAGCGCAATACAAATACAATTAAAATTAAAGACAGGCACTTTACAGGCCAGTTGTTAACTCTTTGCACTACCACTCAAAAAGAATAAATCTTTGTCATCACAAAGCTTTGGGCGATTAGGTCAAATAAAGCCAGTGCTGCTCCAAACCATCCTTTACATTTGCAGATTAACTCGTAGCACACATTTGCGTTTCTGTCATGCAAGCAGGCACCCTGGCAGAACAAGGGGTCCAGCGGAGAGCAGACACAGTCTAGTCTCTCCGGAGGATCATTCGGGGCAGGGAAAGTGACGCGGGGGGCAGTGATTGGCTGTGGGTTACGTGGGGGAGGGAGTAAGGGGAGGCTTAAGTAGGGGGTGGAAAAAGGGGACTGGCCTCTTCCGCGCCAGCTCGCTCGGGTGGAGGAAGTTTTGTCCGGTCCCCAGGGAGTTAGGTAGGAGGCGTGTCTATTCTAATTATGGCTCAAGGCCACGATGCAGCCGTGGTGCAGGCAGCGGTTCGCATTATAGGTGAAGCCGGCCAGGTGGATTTACTCAGGCCTGGCGTCCTGGACCAGGCCTGGGTGGGAATGTCACGCCCTATGCACGCGGCGTCTGGGGGCGTGTCGGCCGGGATCACATCCTGCACATCGCCGGAGAGGCCCAAAAAATGGCGCTCTGCCGGGGGAGAGGACGTGGTGCGTCTGCCTCCCTGGGTAATAAAAATAGCAAGGGCCCCGCAGGGCCTAATGCCAGCATGGTGGAGGGAGGGGTGTGGGGCCTACACACACTGCTGGTGGGGCAGCATGCCTGGAGCCTGTTCCCATTGGACAGGGGCAGGCCCTAGATGTAGCAGACAGTTTGGGGGCTGGCCCTAGTGGTATGGGCAGCCCCCCAGGCACACAAGATGGGGCAGGGCCCAGTAACCCTGCCAATGAGGGGATGGGTGGGGCCCCTGGGTCTTTCAAGGGGGTGGGTCAGGACACCATGTCCGTCCAGGTGTTGCTGGGAGACAGTGTGAGTGCTGGACAGGGAGAAGAAGGCCAGTGGCAGGTGAGGCCCCCTGTGGGCCAGAAGGGTCCCCGTATTTTGGTTGTTCAAAAGCAATTTCTGAGCCCAAAAGCACCCCAGGCCAGGATTCGCGAACAAAGGAAGGCAGTGGTGGAAACGGAGGAGAGGTGGGCAAAGCTGTGTATGGGCAGGGAGGCGGCTTTGGAGAGGGGGAGGCAGCCAAAAAGGAAGGTGGGGAGTCTGAGGGCGGCTCATATGGCATCCCCTGGGGAGGATTTAGGGAGTTGGGTATGGGTCCCCAAGGAGAGAGGGGCAGGCAAGAGGCTAATGCGGCCGAGGGGTCCCCACGAGGAGCAGGCACAAGTGGAGCATATGGCCATGAGAGGTGCGGAGAGTACAATCCAGCAAAGGGGGCTGGCAGTAGGAAGGTGGCACCAACAGGGTGCACCATGACCTCAGGACGTTGGTCTGAAGCACTAGAGGGGTCTTCGGCGGCCTTCTCTTCATCGCGGGACCGTGCAGGCAGCAGTGGTGGTAGACGCCATGTGGGACCAGAAAAGGACGAATGGAGTGAGGTAATGGACGAGAGAGGTGTGGAGGATGAGTGTGCTATGGAGGACGAGGTGGTTGTGGAATTGGACTATGATGAGGAGTCAGATGAGTGGGAGGAAGGAGAGATTCGCAAATGCGAGGTGAGCAGGGTGACGCGGGGACAAAGGGCACAGGAGCGACGCAACCCCCTCTTCTATTTCTGTTTTACAGGCATCAACAGTGGTTGGCCCGCCACAAGGGACGGCGTGGAAAGAAGACCGAGGGCGGAAAGTCCCGACAGCAGCACACAGGGCTGTGCCCAGAGTTCAAGATAAAGGAGAATGGTGGTCGGTATGGTGTTAGTGGGCAAGCTATGACTGTGTCAAAAACGCACAAGTCCATTGGGGTAGGTAATCATTCCATTCACGAGGCACCGGTGTCAAGTGCGACACAAGAGGGTGATGGTAACACGGGGCGTATCAGAAGCTCCTGGTGTGTGGAAAAGTGCGAGCACAACGGTGCAGGAAAAAGACGGTGAGGATAAGGTGGAAGGGCATAAGAAAAGGCTTCCTTATATGGGGTTGGTAATGCCATTGGGTTCGCAAGTGGCGGACAAGACGAAGGCTCGGATTTGGAAACATGAGTATGTTGATGTTTTTAAGCTATTGCACAGGGACATTCAAGCAAAGGAAGAGGAATGGGAGTTAGCTAGACAACCCCGGGTACTGGTTACTGTGGATAATTGGAATTCTGCCTTTTTGATATATGCTAGCATATATTGTGAGAAGTTTCCTGACAGGGCCATAGCGCTCTTCAAGTATATGGACATTATTAGGATGGCCCAGATGCATTTTGGGGGTTTTGCCTGGCTCAATTATGACGAGGAGTTTCGGGCAATGGTTAGCGTGAATACAGACAAAGCCTGGGGAGACGTGGACGCCTAGCTTTGAATGCAGTGGATGGCATCCTCGCAGTCAGTGGCCTCTACTCATACTGCAAGTGTGCTCCCGGTACTTTATAAGCCCTTTCAGTCCCGTCCCGCCTCGGCTGGGGCAGGGATGGGACAGCGACCACAGGTACCTACCTCAGGGGCATGCTCGAACTTTAATCAAGGCTTTTGTTCCAGACACCCATGCAAATTCAAGCACGAGTGCTCCAAATGTGGGGGGAAACACCCGGTCACTCAATGTTTTTCTCTCAATAGCCCAGCGGAACAGTGGAGGGCGACTAGGAGTAGAGGGACGCAAGGCGCTCCGGGACCAAAGGGCGCCTACGCCAATTAAGCTAGAGGTATTGAGGCCCTGGCTGAGCATATACCCTTACAGGGACATAGCGAACAAGCTGGAATAGGGTTTTCTGGAGGGGTTTCAGATAGGTTATCAACGTCCGAGACACAAGAGATGGGCAGACAATTTGCGGTCTGCCAAGGACATGCCTTTGGTGGTAGCGGACAAATTGAGAAAAGAAGTCGCTGAAGGTAGGATCGCGGGCCCCTTTTTTGATTGGCCTATGGATGATTTGATGATCTCACCTCTGGGTGTGGTCCCCAAGAAAGTGGCGGGGGAGTTTCGTCTTATTCATCATCTGTCTTGGCCAGAGGGAGCGTCCGTGAATGATTTAATTGCTCCTGAAGATACGCGGGTGGTCTACGCGTCCGTTGACGATGCAATTCGCCTGGTGCAAGGCTGTGGTGAAGGGTCCAAGTTAGCAAAATGCGACATTAAGGCAGCTTTGAGACTTTTGCCCATTCACCCGGAGGATTTCGGTTTGCTAGGCATGCAGTTGGATGGGGCAGTTTTCGTGGACAGAGTCCTCCTGATGAGATGTGCTATTTCTTGTGCACTTTTTTAGATGTTTAGCACTTTCTTGCAGTGGGTTTTTGTTAAAGTGTGTGGACACCGGGAGGTGACTCATTATCTGGACGATTTCCTGTTCATTGGGAGATTCGGCTCGGATGATTGTAGAAGGGCTCTGGCATGTTTTGAGGGATTGGCTAGAGAGATGGGCGTTCTATTGGCCCCTGAGAAGACCGAAGGCCCCAGTTGTGTTTTGATGTTTTTGGGTATTGAACTGGACACGGTCAACCTGGTGGCTCGTTTGCCACAGGGAAAGGTGGCGGTGATGTTGGAATTTTTGCGGCAAGTGCGATCACTGCATAAGATTGAGATACGTAAGGCGCAGCAGTTGTTGGGCTATCTGAATTTTGAATGCAGGGTCGTAAAGGGGGGCAGGACTTTTTGCAGGCGTCTTGGCTTGGCTATGACAGGCGCTTCCCTTCCTCATCACAGGATCCGAGTGTCGCTGTGTCTACGGGAGAATGTCAGGGTGTGGGAAACTTTTTTGACACAGTTCAACAGGGTCTCAATGATGTTTCGGGAAGAGGACACGGTCTGGCAGATACAAATTTGTTGGATGCTGCGGAAGCTACGGGTTTTGGTCTATTTTGGAATGGACGTTGGTGTGCGGAACAGTGGCTGGCACGCTTGTTGCAACAAGGTAGGAGCATTGCCTTCCTGGGGTTTTTTCCCCTGTTAGTGGCCTTGTCGGTGTGGGGGGATGAACTGGCAAACAAGACGGTGGTGTTCCACGTGGACAACATGACAGTGGAGGATTTAGTGAACAGACAAAGGGCAAGGGATGTGAGAGTGTTGCGCCTCTTGAGATATTTCATGCTCAAATGTTTATCACTGAATGTAGTATTCAAAGCTATGCACATTCCGGGAGTCAATAATGCTATTGGGGATTCCCTGTCTCGTTCACAGTGGCACCGTTTTCAGAGTTTGGCACCAGTGGCAGAACGACTCAAGATGGCGATCCCGGCCGACATTTGGGAGTGGGGGGGCGTGAGGATCATAAAACTGGTAGAGATGTCGCTAGCTAAATACACCCGAAAACATTACCAATTTTTGGGAGCAAAATTAGTCAGTGCTACAAGCTCGTACGATGCGTTTTGTTTTTGATCAGTAAGGGTTTGTTGCCTGCAACAATTGGGGGCAAGTTGGCAGGTATTTCTTTCTACGGAAAGTTGTTTTTTGGTTGGGACCCAGCAAGGGACGACATCCTAGGGAGAATGTTGAAAGGTTGGGGTAGGACTAGGGGGTGCGTAGAGAAGGAGGCGACGGAACCCATTACGTTTGAGTTGTTGGAATTGTTGCACGTTTTGCCGGTGTGTTGTTATGATGCGTATGAGCTGGCGTTGTTTCGCTTGTGCATGATGTGGATGTTTTTTGGAGCTTTCCGTGTCTCAGAGCTTTTGGGAGTGGGGAAGGCGGTAGGAGTGAAAGCGTCTGTGGTTTGTTTGAGCGCAAACAATTGGGCATATGGCTGCGAAAGTCCATGATGGACCAAATGGGTCAGGGTAAGTGGGTTTGGTTGGAGACGGGGGGGAATGCAGTGTCCTGTCCGGTGAGGGAGTGGCGTTTCTTTCAAACACAGATGAATACAGACACCGATATAGTTTTTAGGCATGCCAATGGTGAGAAGGTGACGGCTTTCCAGCTGTTGGCAGGGTTGCCGTCTGCGCTGCATCGGTTAGGAAGAAGGGCACAGTGCTATGGGACACATTCTTTCCAGATACGCGCAGCACCGATAGCTGCTCACTTGGGTTGGGACTGGGCTCAGATTAAGCAGATTGGCAGGTGGAGGTCTCGATGTTGCGAGCGATATATGCGACCCTGAGTTCGGGGAGGGGGGAGACAGCATAATGATTATTATTGCAAGTGTTTTGTTGCAAGTCCAGTTGACATTTATTCTTTTTCAGGTTGCTTTGAGGGCCCCAGGAGTGGGAAAATGGCCACTTGGATGGTGGGCCACTCATTTGTGCATTGGGCAAGTGAAGTATGCTGAACGGCAGATCTATGGACGATCTTTGGGACTTCCGAGTTGCTGACATGAAGATGTATGGTGGGGAAAAAGTAGCATGCGGTGGGGTAACCTGCTTCCTTTTTTGTTATCCATCATGCCAAGCTGGGGTTGTCCTGCTGATGCTGCACCTGGGGAAAAATGATTTGGTAAAACTATCTGGGTTCACCTTACTGCAACATATGCAAGGGGATTTGGAGCTGATTGGGCAACGGATCCATGGTACGTGCATAGTCTGGACGGAGTTTGTAACCAGAAGGAAATAGCGAGGTGCAGTCAAGCATGGGGCTCAGAGGAAGCTCAATAGGGCTGTGAGGGTTTTCTGCTGGACACACGGTATTAAAGTACTGAGACATGAAGGTATTATAGAAGGGGAAAACATTTTTTTTCGGGCTAATGGTGTACATCTTTCAGAGCTGGGTAATGCTTACTACCTGATGGAATTGCGCTTGATTGTGAGGAATCTGTTGGGAAAAAGGATGTGGATCAGAGAAGCAGTATGAGTTCTTGCAATGTTGCAGTTGGTTCACTGGTGGGGCAGCACAAAGCCTAAGGGGTTGTGGTGGGTGGCAGCTGATGGGGGATGGTGGAGTCACCCTTCCTGACCACCCTTCCAGGGGGGAGAAAGAATCAGGTGAAGGATGATAGCGTGAGGGATGCCAGAAGCAAGTAGGGGATGAAAGGAAAAGGGGAAGGTGAGTTGAAGTGGAAGATTTGTGAACAGAAGCATAGTGAAAGGATGAAGAGGAAGAAGAATGGAGAGAAGTTAAAAGGGTGGGGGGGTTTTGTTAAAGTTACCAGTTTGAATCTCAGTATATATAATGTTTATGTATGACATGCAATCCTGTCCTAAATAAATGGCCTTTTGCACTAAGTACCAGTGTTTTTAGCTGTCTGCCCTGCTTCGGTTACAGGAGACTCACTGAATGACACTCCAGCTGAGGCATTTAAGCTGTCGGAATTAACCGTTTCCAGGACGTTTTCTTTTTACAAAAAGTACGGGAACAGTTTTCCATACAGTATAAAAGTATGGGCACATCGTGCCCCACCGATCCACTGCTCCTGTGTGGACGAGCGAGTGTGTTCATTGCAAGGCCCATCTAGGCCTTTCCTGACAGATCTACAACTCGATGGCAGACTGTCAGTTTTATAGGCCAGCAGTCTTCTTCCCTGCAGCAGACTTTGAACTTGTTCTTTTATCTTCACAGTTTCATTGCAGCTGTTTTATTTACAATGGCAATAAGCAGACTACGTTGTTTGAATGTTGCATAGGCCACATGAACACTGTCACAGCTGGTCAAGTCCAATGATTTCCTGGATTTCTTTACCAGCAGCTCCAAGTGGCCTCGGGCCGCCTGTGGCAGTCTGCAGCCCAGTCTGGACATGTAGCCAACAGAACTTTGCAAGCTGGGACTTATAGGCCCACGCTTGTAATTATAGAAGCAAGAAGGCAGGCCTGCAATTCAAATGTAGCTGACTAAAAGGAAACATGACCGGAGAAAGGCATCAATCCACACACATTGGGTCTAATTTGAACCTATTTTGTTATTCACCTGTATGTTTAATTCAGGGTGGCAAATTTGTATTGCCTAATACAACCTTTTTGTAAATTCAGAGCGAATTGAGGCATGGAAAAATACAGGTAAATTGGAATTAGATTGACAGAGAAATAAGAGGGAGGTACAGTAAATGGAAAATAGTCATATGTCAAATAGTGATAGCCATGGGTAGTAGCTGCAACCCTTGACTTACACGTGATGCCCTTTGGCTTGCACTTGCACTGCCTTACTACTCCTGGTCTACGGGATCACAAAGGCTGTGGCAGGAACAGAAAATAAACAGCCTTTCTAGAGTCTGGTTTATGTGCTGTAATGTTCACACCCTGCCCTTCCCCTCAGCAGCAAACAGGAGACTGTTGAGGGGTTAAAGGCAGAACAAGGGGTCAACCCTGGGGTGAAGATCGAAGGCAAGTGTTTTATGATATCACTTTTACTATCCCTGGCATTTTGGTGACTTGATGTTTAATAGCTTACTTCATCAGATAATCAGATCAGGGGAATGGAAATGACATCAAGCACTCCGAGACCAGAGCATGAAATCACAGGAAGTGACTTCGCACAAACTTCCACCAAGGCCTAGTGTACCTCCACCCCATCTTCGTGCTGGTGATTATTTTTATATATATATATATATATATATATATATATATTTTTTTTTTTTTAATGGAATGCTACGTGCTGCAATATACTACAGGCCAGATTTACAACAAAGTGGTGCAGGGCCAAAATCAGCAGCACCACACTACTTTTGAAACGCAGGGATGCGCTGTATTTTCAAGAATATGGCGCACCCCTGCATTTCCCCCTGCGCCAGTACTAAATTTAGCTGCCAACGCAGGCACCCTTGTACCATAGTGTAAGGGTGTCTGCATTGAGTGGATTGATTGTTTATGTGCAGGAAGTTGTCCCTTCCTGCACATAAACAATCATTCATGGCAGCTTTGCTCTCTCTATGTGTGCTGCAAAAAAAAATAGAAAAAGCAAAAACGAGGAGAAATTAAAGCATTTCTCCTTGTTGCGCCATGCTAACGCCACCCCTGGTGTGGCATTAGGTTTTGGCCCTGCCACAGATTTACAGACTCTTGTAAATATGAGGGACTATCAAAAGCAATTGGTGTTGCGTTGGCATGCCCACAGCAACACCCATTGCACGCCCCTCTGGCGCAGAAAACTACATCAGGGGGGCATGTTTACAAGGCGGAGTTAAGCCACTAAACGTGGCTTAGCGCCGCCTTGTAAATATACGTAATGCACAGCGCCACCGGAGCGTCACAAAAATTGATGCTTCGATGGTGCTATGGGGCTTGTAAGCATGCCCTAATACTTACGCTGGTACTACTCAAAAAGACAATAGTTGTCCTGCTCGATTTTTCAATCAAGAGCCACATGTGTGGGTTTTCTTATATGGATTACCATGCATAAGTAGGTGAACACCCACAGTCTCCTGAGTTTGTGGCCTTCAACTATGTCTCATCCTCCCATCCTCCAAGCACACACTATTCTACTCCTATTAAATTTAGGAGTATGTGTCTTTTAGGGACAGGTAAGGGAATCCCGGTGCATTCAATGATTGTATTATAGAAAGGGTTTCACCACAGGTGAATATATTTATTATGTGCAGTTAAAACTTTCATTCACAAAACAGCAATTCAGCATAAATTAAACTTGGAAAAAATCAGATAGTGGAAAATTCGGCAGGGGATTGTAGGAGTACTGCTGGGATTCTCTGTCAATAGTATAAATGTCAGAACTATGCTCTAGAGGTAGAAGTAACTCAGCAGGAGAAGGTTATCGTCTCATGAACAAATTGTTTGTACCATAAATATACCAATGAGAACACTTGACAAAGGCCCTGATTACGAGTTTGGTGGACGGGAACAGCCA
Source organism: Pleurodeles waltl (assembly GCF_031143425.1). Taxonomy (NCBI): domain Eukaryota; kingdom Metazoa; phylum Chordata; class Amphibia; order Caudata; family Salamandridae; genus Pleurodeles; species Pleurodeles waltl. The sequence goes on along the minus strand of NC_090445.1, from coordinate 149,591,525 downwards.
TACGCCAAACTCCAGACAGTGTGGCCGCCACATAGTGGCGCCTGCCCCATTATGACTTTCCCACTGGGGTGATCGCTTGGTTTCCACCCGTCAGCCCAGCAGGAAAGTGGTGGCAGCATTGTCAGCTCGTAATCGAGCCAGCGGCAATGCTGCTGCACACAAGGGGCGCCAGCACCCTCGTAATGCGCACTGTCTGCACAGCAGCCAGTGTGCATTACAAAGGTGCTGGGTGGGGCACCACTGCACTGCCCATGCAGTAGGCATGGGCAGTGTAGAGGTCCCCTGTGGCCCCCTGCACCTGTTCTCCACCAGCCTTTTCATGGTGGTGAAACCACCATGAAAAGGCTGGTGGAGAACAAGGTTGCAATCAGCAGGGCGGTGCTGCGTGTAGAGCCACCCTGGCTGATTACAACCTGCACCCACCGTCAGCCCGTTGGGATCACCAATCCCGGTGGACATGGTGCTACCTTGGCAGTCAGACCACCAGGGTCGTAATGTGGCATCTCAGACCGCCACAGCAGTGGCACTGCAGACCGCCACCGCAAGTCTGGTGGTCTACTGACTGCCGGACTCATAATTAGGACCAAAAACATTAAGTACACCTGTGAGTCTCAAGTTGGTTGCCAGAGACATTGGCATTCTGTCCATCTCAGTAGAGCATATCTCTCTCTAAATTCGCACACTTTTTTTGGTCATAAAGAAAATATCTTGACTAAGTTTTGAAGTTTTTCTTCCATTGAAACAAGACAAAATCCAAGTGTTGTCAGATGAAGCAGCTATACGGTCTGCTTCGGAGTGATAATTCAGTGTTTTGAAGATGGGAGAGGCCACACCGAGGGTGTTACACAATTGTGTGCCCAGAACTGCTCTTAATTTCCCACTGATTGCATTCTATGAATGCCAGATGAGTACATGCTGTCACAATGTCAATTAAAAAAACATACATTGCAATCCCAGACCATTCAGGCTCTATAGTATGCAAATTTTGAATACAGACTCTGTTGTGGCTCACGGGAGGGAAAAGGGACATGGTGACGCGTGGCAGAGAGAGGACAAAAAAAACAATAATTTTTTTTAAAATCGTACCTTTTTCGTTGTGCTGCCCGCTCCGGTCCTGCATTGCAGGTACAGGGTCCCAGGCTGCCCTGCCTCTAGTCCTATTGCTGCTTTCATGCTGCTGGAGCATGAAAGCAGTTTAAGGATTGGACGCAGCGCCCAGCCAGGGCGCTACGAGACAGAGTGGAAGCCTCTGCCTGCTCTCTCCAACCCAGCACTGCATTGCTGGGTTGGAGAGAGCCTAGTGCGCATGAATGTTTGGCCGGCCTGAGGCAGTTGGCCAAAGTTACATGCACACTGAAGGGTAGTGCTGTGCACTCCCCCTCTGCTCCTGTCACGCCCGTGGCCCTGACCCGTTTACAGTAAAAACAATAAACGTAGTTTATTATGTTTATACTGTAAAAGTTTTGCAGCTGCTGATGGGGGCGGGGTGGGAGGCCTGTACAAACTCCAAAGTTCGGAAGTGTCGTTAACACCACTAAGTCCTGCGTGTGGCGAAAATCATTGCAAAAATCTTTACCTAGATTATTTTTTTCACAAAACTCTTTTTAGCGAAATGTGTTTACATTACATTGGGGCTTGGTTGATGATGTTATGTTAGCGCTTTTGTCATTCCCCCTGACAGGTCTTTCTGGGTTCTTTCAGTGTTTTGGCTCGCTCTAAAGGACCTGCTGGTTTCAATCGTCCTTCCTCGATGAGCCTGCCTGTTTACAGCTCTCGTGCGGGTTCGGCGACCTCCGTAGCTGGCATCGCCCCCACGGTTTGTAAAAGGCTCCCTACACGACGTGTTCCGGGAAGAAGACAGCGAGGGGCCAACAGCTGCTCAACATTCCTAAAACAGGGAAGGCGCTGCCAAAGTGATGGCTCTCTGCTGGCGGCGAGGGCGGCCGTCTCCAAGGGATTCCCGGGCCAAGAGCTTCGCGTAGGACAATGCGCTGCTTGTGCAGCGCGCCAACGGTGCAAGTGCGCCAACGGGGTCGCAGACCATCAAAAACCTGAACAAGAGAGCACCGCGTGTTGCAACCGCCTGGCGTTGTTATCCGGCCAATCAGGGACAGTAATGACTTTGAAGCGACAATGGAAGGGTTAGCGCGTGACAGGGTGTGCAGTTATTGAGTGTACGATGTGTTGTTTTTTTAATAGAATCACCATATTGTCCTCCTTCAATGCCACGGAATTCATGACTGTTTGTAATACAGCTATTCATTGCTACTCCTCAATATAACTGTACCCCAGTGGTCTTCAAGATTTTAAATTCCGCGCCCCCAGTGGGAAAAAAAAATCATCAAGCCCCCTCCAAAATTTTCACAGTTATTCTGTTAAATTGCCAATGTTTAAATATGTCTAGACATATTTAAAAATTGCAGTTAAGTTCTGTTACTGTTTTAAAAATGCAAACAAATACATGACGCCACACATATTATTCTGGTCAGACAGGCCTTATGTGTAAAAGTATCCACAGTGTGATTACCGGGGGTGGTAGTGGGGGCTTGGGAGACTATTTGGAGCCCCTTTACTCCTTTACTTATGACACTTTCTCCCAGCCTGGATAATAATGGCAAAACATGTTAGTGACGGCCATTACACTTCGGTTTGGTGATGATCATATTTTTTCAATTTAAAACAAAGCCCTGTTAACAGCATAATGTTTCTATTGGCCAGAATCTGGAACCCTCCCCCGGGATCATTTGAGGCCCCCCTACAGGGGCCCGCCCCCAGTTTGTAGACCCCTGCTCTACACTGTTTGATATTCACTATTTCCTAGTGTAGATTTACAAGTCTCCAATGAGGGAGTAGAGTTTCCTTTGTTGGTATTTACGACTGTAAAGTAACTCCGCAGCTGGTAGCTTTATAATTGTATGTTATGTTATGCTTGCTTGGCGGACATGTGCACTACCAGGGCAGACACCTCCTCCTCCATGGACCTGGAGACCTCTGCCATCTAGGTAGAGACCTCCCAATGGAAGAAGATAGTCAAATACTAAGCATCTGACTCAAATCGCACACCTGACACCCATTCACTCAAACCACAGAAGTACAACCCACACCGTCTTGGACTACACAACCCTGCAGTCAGTGGAACTACATTCAGCCTCCATGAATTAGACAACACTGAAGAGGAAAGTGGAATTTTATTGAGCAGAAGGCACCCTTGTAATGAAATTTGTGGTAAATCATTGCCAACAACTACATGGTCTGCCCCAATTCACTCTCACTGGGGCATTAAGAGAAGCCTAGGTGCAAGTGGTCACAGGCTCTGTTAATAAACTGAGGGGAAGGCATGGACCCTAAGGACAAAGTAGGATGAGAGGAGATAGGTGAAGAGGAGACAGGTGGAAGTGAAGTTCTCTAGTACTGAGGCTTCAAACGCTATTGCTGGAGGCGTCCCTGCATCCTGTTACCATCTCACCCCTCGTACCCAGCAAAAGTCTGCCCTCTCTACAAGGCACTCTCGTCTGCTGTAGTATGGGCAGCCCATTGCAGACAACCCAAATGTAAGAACAAAACCCCTCTATATCCCTGAAATGTATCTTACAACCAATCATGCAACTCTTTCCTTCCCATAAACATAGTTAGGCAGACATCACATACATATCCATCAAACACAGGTATTAAAGTACACAGACTTTAAACAAATTACTATTTATACTAACTTCCTTTCATTCATCCATTTTGTCATAGAGTCAACATTACAAATAAATTGGTAGCTACTGCTGGAGATGGGGTACTTTGTAATGCAGCAGGACAATGTAGGAGGCTGGCCTGGCTTGTAGTGGGTACCAAGGGGTACTTACACTTTGTACCAGGACCAGTTATCCCTTATTAGTGTAGAAGAGGTGTCTAGCAGCTTAGGCTGATAGAAAAGGTAGTTTAGCCGAGCAGCTTAGGCTGAACCAGGAGACATGCAAAGCTCCTACTATACCACTGGTGTCATATGCACAATATCATAAGAAAACACAATACACAGATATACTAAAAATAAAGGTACTTTATTTTTATGACAATATGCAAAAAATATCTCAGTGAGTACCCTCAGTATGAGGATGCCAAATATACACAAGATATATGTACACAATACCAAAAATATGCAGTAACAGCAAAAGGAAGCAATGCAAGCAATGTACAGTCACAATAGATTGCAATGTGAGCACATAGGTATAGGGGCAACACAAACCATATACTCCAAAAGTGGAATGCGAATCACAAATGGACCCCAAACCTATGTGAGCTTGTAGAGGGTCGCTGGGACTGTAAGAAAACAGTGAGGGTTAGAAAAATAGCCCACCCCAAGACCCTGAAAAGTAGGTGTAAAGTGCACCTAAGTTCCCCAGAGAGCACAGAAGTCGTGATAGGGGACTTCTGCAAGGAAGACCAACACCAGCAATGCAACAAAGGTGGATTTCCAGACGAGAGTACCTGTGGAACAAGGGGACCAAGTCCAAGTGTCGCGACAAAGTCGAGATTGGGCAGATGCCCAGGAAATGCCAGCTGGGGATGCAAAGAAGCTGCCACCGGATGGTAGAAGCTGTGGATTCTGCAAGAACGAAGAGGACTAGGAACTTCCCCTTTGGAGGATGGATGTCCCACGTCGTGAAGAAGCTTGCAGAGGTGTTCCCATGCGGAAAGACCGCAAACAAGCCTTGCTAGCTGCAAGGGTCGCGGTTAGGGTTTTTGGATGCTGCTGTGGCCCAGGAGGGACCAGGATGTCGCCAATTGCGTGAGGAGACAGAGGGGGCGCCCAGCAAGACAAGGAGCCCTCTCAGAAGCAGGCAGCACCCGCAGAAGTGCCGTAACAGGCACTACGAAGAGAAGTGAACCGGAGCTCACCCGAAGTCACAAAAGAAGATCCCACGACGCCGGAGGACAACTCAGGAGGTTCTTCAGGTTAGAGTGTCGGGGACCCAGGCTTGGCTGTGCACAAAGGAAATCCTGGAAGAGTGCACAGGAGCCGGAGCAGCTGCAAATCACGCAGTACCCAGCAATGCAGTCTAGCGTGGTGAGGCAAGGACTTACCTCCACCAAACTTGGACTGAAGAGTCACTGGACTGTGGGAGTCACTTGGACAGAGTTGCTGAGTTCCAGGGACCACGCTCGTCGTGCTGAGAGGGGACCCAGAGGACCGGTGATGCAGTCTTTTGTTGCCTGCGGTTGCAGGGGGAAGATTCCGTCGACCCACGGGAGATTTCTTTGGAGCTTCTAGTGCAGAGAGGAGGCAGACTACCCCCACAGCATGCACCACCAGGAAAACAGTTGAGAAGGAGGCAGGATCAGCGATACAAGGTTGCAGTAGTCGTCTTTGCTACTTTGTTGCGGTTTTGCAGGAGTCCTGAGCAGTCAGCGGTCGATTCCGTGGCAGAAGGTGAAGAGAGAGATGCAGAGGAACTCTGAAGAGCTCTTGCATTCGTTATCTAAAGAATTCCCCAAAGCAGAGACCCTAAATAGCCAGAAAAGGAGGTTTGGCTACCTAGGAAGGAGGATAGGCTAGCAACACAGGTAAGAGCCTATCAGAAGGAGTCTCTGACATCACCTGCTGGCACTGGCCACTCAGAGCAGTCCAGTGTGCCAGCAGCACCTCTGTTTCCAAGTTGGCGGAGGTCTGGAGCACACTGGAGGAGCTCTGGGCACCTCCCCTGGGAGGTGCAGGTCAGGGGAGTGGCCACTCCCCTTTCCTTTGTTGAGTTTTGCACCAGAGCAGGGCTGGGGGATCCCTGTACCGGTGTAGACTGGCTTATGCAGAGATGGGCACCATCTGTGCCCATCAAAGCATTTCCAGAGGCTGGGGGAGGCTACTCCTCCCCAGCCCTGACACCCTTTTCCAAAGGGAGAGGGTGTAACACCCTCTCTCTGAGGAAGTCCTTTGTTCTGCCTTCCTGGGCCAAGCCTGGCTGGACCCCAGGAGGGCAGAAACCTGTCTGAGGGGTTGGCAGCAGCAGCAGCTGCAGTGAAACCCCGGGAAAGGTAGTTTGGCAGTACAGCACGGGTCTGTGCTAGAGACCCGGGGGAAGTGACCTATGTATAGTGCACGCGTGTAATGGTGTCCCCGCACTCACAAAGTCTGGGGAATTTGCCCTGAACAATGTGGGGGCACCTTGGCTAGTGCCAGGGTGCCCACACACTAAGTAACTTAGCACCCTACCTTTACCAGGTAAAGGTTAGACATATAGGTGACTTATAAGTTACTTAAGTGCAGTGGTAAATGGCTGTGAAATAACATGGACGTTATTTCACTCAGGCTGCAGTGGCAGGCCTGTGTAAGAATTGTCAGAGCTCCCTATGGGTGGCAAAAGAAATGCTGCAGCCCATAGGGATCTCCTGGAACCCCAATACCCTGGGTACCTCAGTACCATATACTAGGGAATTATAAGGGTGTTCCAGTATGCCATTGTGAATTGGTGAAATTAGTCACTAGCCTGTTAGTGACAATTTGTAAAGAGAGAGCATAACCACTGAGGTTCTGGTTAGCAGAGCCTCAGTGAGACAGTTAGGCATCACACAGGGAACACATACATATAGGCCACAAACTTATGAGCACTGGGGTCCTGGCTAGCAGGGTCCCAGTGACGCATACCAAACATACTGAAAACATAGGGTTTTCACTATGAGCACTGGGCCCTGGCTAGCAGGATCCCAGTGAGACAGTGAAAACACCCTGACATACACTCACAAACAGGCCAAAAGTGGGGGTAACAAGGCTAGAAAGAGGCTACTTTCTCACACAACCCCCTCCCCCCCAAACGAAGGACAATAAGGCTAACCTTGGCCAGTTGAGACTTTATTGTCTAAGTGGTGATAAGTAGAGAGTAGCTCTGCAATAGACTGGTTACTCCCTTTATCATCCACTATATGGTTACTTCCCTGTGGGGATGTAAACCACCCTGTTTGAAGTTTTTTAGCTAAGCAACAATGTGAAGATATATTTTCAGAGTTTCTATCAGTAAGTTTTAGTTTAGAGCAGTGGCAAATGTCAATTGAACCTATTTCTAGTGATGAGAATGCCAGACAGGGATGCTGTCTCAGTAAAGCCATAGCTGGGCAAAAACATTGTCCATATGGCTGGAAGAGAGAACAGGGATGCTGTTTCTCTTGAGTTGGAGCAGGGCAGGGATGCTGTCCTATGAGCTCCACACTAGGGCAGCTGCTGTCCTTGGTGTTGTGAGGCAGTGCAGGGTTTCTGCACTAAAGTTTCTCTGGGAGGGTTGGAGGGATGCACCATGTTAACTAAAATGGTGCTCTTTTTCTCACCAATATTAGTTATCCCACAGAGAGGTACTTTCACCTCAGGGAGTACAGCTATGCCAGCTGATGATTCCCTTGGAACAGGTGCCACCCCAGGAGAGGTTTCTCCCACCACAGGAATGGTATCCTGAATGGCAGGGTGGTTAGGGGATACTGTGATACCCTTTTTACCTGTTGTTGGAGAGGGATCCTGAGTTTTCAGGCCTTTCTCTCTCCTTTGCTTTTTCATTTCAGAAGAAATGAGAGGGAACAATTCCTCTGGGATGCCCAGCATGGCTACATGGGCATAAAACTCTACCTCAGCCCAACCTGAGGTCTCTAGGTCATTACCTAAGAGACAGTCTACAGGTAAGCTAGGTGACACTACCACCTGTTTAGGGCCAGTAACTCCACCCCAACTAAGCTGAACTATAGCTAAGGGAAGAAACTTAGTGGAGTTATGGACATCAATAATCTTATACTGTTGTCCAATGATGTGTTGTTCAGGAGCCACTAGGTTTTCAGTCACCAAAGTGATACTGGCACCTGTGTCCCTGTAGGCCTGGGCCTCAACACCATTTATTGAAACTGTCTGCCTGTACTTATCCATTGTAATGGGACAAGCAGCCAGTGTGGCAAGGCCAATGCCACTAGGTGTGACAGAAACTGTCTTGGGACTGACTACCCCAGTTTCTATGATGGACCCATAAGTGAACCCAACTACACCCTTAGTTTGACTGTTGCCAGCAGTCCCACCACTAGTACCACTACTGCTAGGGGCACTAGAGCTTGATGTATCAGTGGTGGTAGGCTCAGGGGGTTTACCTGGACAGGACTTATCCCCTGGCCTATGGCCTCTATTTTTACACACAAAGCACCAAGGCTTTTTAATGTGTGTAGGTTGTGAAGAAGAGTATGAATTTGTTTTATCCCCACCCCCTGAAGAGTGTTTAGGATTTGAAGAAGGATCTTTGGTTTTACCCTTATCCCCATGCTTATCTTGAGATTTCTCACCATCTTTCTTCTTGCCATCCTTGTCACCACCTGTATGAACTTTTCTGTTCACTCTTGTTCTGACCCATTTGTCTGCCTTCTTTCCCAATTCTTGGGGAGAGGTCAGATCTGAGTCCACTAGATATTGGTGCAACAAATCAGACACACAGTTATTCAGATTATGCTCTCTCAGGATCAGATTATACAGGCTTTCATAGTCAGAAACTTTACTGCAATGTAACCACCCCTCCAAGGCCTTCACTGAATGGTCAACAAAGTCTACCCAGTCTTGTGAAGATTCTTTTCTGGTTTCTCTGAACTTAATCCTGTATTGTTCAGTGGTTAAGCCAAATCCATCCAAGAGTGCATTCTTTAAAACTGTAAAATTATTGGCATCACTTTCCTTCACAGTAAGGAGCCTATCCCTACCCTTTCCACTGAAAGATAGCCATAGGATAGCAGCCCACTGCCTTTGAGGGACCCCCTGTACAACACAGGCTCTCTCAAGTGCAGCAAACCACTTGTTAATGTCATCCCCCTCCTTGTAAAGCGGAACTATCTTGTGCAGATCCCTAGAATCATGCTCTTTTACAGGATTACTATCGGTAATACTACTGCTGCCACCATGGGGTCCTAACCCCAACCTCTGTCTTTATTTTTCGAAGTCTCAAGATTCCCTGTCTAGAGCCAGCTGTTGCTGTTTAAGCTTCAGCCTGGACTCTTCCACTCACAATCTATTGAGTTCCCTTTCTAACACTCTGTCATCAGGGTGGGTGGGTTGGGCATGCTTTGACACAGAAGAATGATGTGAAAAAACAGAGGGAGACCTGTCCCTAACAGTTGGCACCCTAACAACACCTATGCTAGGGGGTCTGCTAAGGGGCAGGTTGGAAAGAATACCATCTAACATTCTTACTGGGGCTACCCCAGAATCAGAGTGTGAACCATCTGCTAACTTTTCACCAGATGTGCCAGCTAAGGCCTTATCATTTTCAATGAGCATGTTAACTAACAATTCTCTAGAGGGATTCTTCCCTACCCCTAAACCTCTATCAATGCAGAGACTCCTTACACCTTTCCAGTTAAGGTGGTCATAAGCTGTGCTGGCCAGATCAAGAGTAAGACCTGTACCAGACATGATAGAAAGAGTTTAAGGGACAGAAAAAGAAAGAAAAAGTTTCAGAACTTTTTAAGGAAACAGAAAAAAAACTTTTTCAACTTTTTAGAAACTTTTTAGAAAGTTTAGAGGTACTTTTCAGCACTTAGCAAATAGAGTAAGAGAAGAAAAGCAAAACGTTTTGGTTAGGTGTACATACACTGAACTTGTTTTGTATATTTTACTCTTATGAAAAGTACAAAATGACAAAGTGGTAAGTAGTTGCAAGTACTTATCCCACAGCTGCACAACCAATGTAGGAGGCTGGCCTGGCTTGTAGTGGGTACCAAGGGGTACTTACACTTTGTACCAGGTCCAGTTATCCCTTATTAGTGTAGAAGATGTGTCTAGCAGCTTAGGCTGATAGAAAAGGTAGCTTAGCAGAGCAGCTTAGGCTGAACTAGGAGACATGCAAAGCTCCTACTATACCACTGGTGTCATATGCACAATATCATAAGAAAACACAATACACAGATATACTAAAACTAAAGGTACTTTATTTTTAGGACAATATGCCAAAAATATCTCAGTGAGTACCCTCAGTATGAGGATGCCAAATATACACAAGATATATGTACACAATACCAAAAATATGCAGTAATAGCAAAAGGAAGCAATGCAAGCAATGTACAGTCGCAATAGATTGCAATGTGAGCACATAGGTATAGGGGCAACACAAACCATATACTCCAAAAGTGGAATGCGAATCACGAATGGACCCCAAACCTATGTGAGCTTGTAGAGGGTCGCTGGGACTGTAAGAAAACAGTGAGGGTTAGAAAAATAGCCCACCCCAAGACCCTGAAAAGTAGGTGTAAAGTGCACCTAAGTTCCCCAGAGCGCACAGAAGTCGTGATAGGGGACTTCTGCAAGGAAGACCGACACTAGCAATGCAACAAAGGTGGATTTCCGGACGAGAGTACCTGTGGAACAAGGGGACCAAGTCCAAGTGTCGCGACAAAGTCGAGATTGGGCAGATGCCCAGGAAATGCCAGCTGAGGATGCAAAGAAGCTGCCACTGGATGGTAGAAGCTGTGGATTCTGCAAGAACGAAGAGGACTAGGAACTTCCCCTTTGGAGGATGGATGTCCCACGTCGTGAAGAAGCTTGCAGAGGTGTTCCCACGCGGAAAGACCGCAAACAAGCCTTGCTAGCTGCAAGGGTCGCGGTTAGGGTTTTTGGATGCTGCTGTGGCCCAGGAGGGACCAGGATGTCGCCAATTGCGTGAGGAGACAGAGGGGGTGCCCAGCAAGACAAGGAGCCCTCTCAGAAGCAGGCAGCACCCGCAGAAGTGCCGGAACAGGCACTACAAAGAGGAGTGAACCGGAGCTCACCCAAAGTCACAAAAGAAGATCCCACGACGCCGGAGGACAACTCAGGGGGTTGTGCACTGCAGGTTAGAGTGTCGGGGACCCAGGCTTGGCTGTGCACAAAGGAAATCCTGGAAGAGTGCACAGGAGCCGGAGCAGCTGCAAATCACGCGGTACCCAGCAATGCAGTCTAGCATGGTGAGGCAAGGACTTACCTCCACCAAACTTGGACTGAAGAGTCACTGGACTGTGGGAGTCACTTGGACAGAGTTGCTGAGTTCCAGGGACCACTCTTGTCATGCTGAGAGGGGACCCAGAGGACTGGTGATGCAGTCTTTTGTTGCCTGCGGTTGCAGGGGGAAGATTCCGTCAACCCACGGGAGATTTCTTCGGAGCTTCTAGTGCAGAGAGGAGGCAGACTACCCCCACAGCATGCACCACCAGGAAAACAGTCGAGAATGCGGCAGGATCAGCGATACAAGGTTGCAGTAGTTGTCTTTGCTACTTTGTTGCGGTTTTGCAGGAGTCCTGAGCAGTCAGCGGTCGATTCCGTGGCAGAAGGTGAAGAGAGAGATGCAGAGGAACTCTGATGAGCTCTTGCATTCGTTATCTAAAGAATTCCCCAAAGCAGAGACCCTAAATAGGCAGAAAAGGAGGTTTGGCTACCTAGGAAGGAGGATAGGCTAGCAACACAGGTAAGAGCCTATCAGAAGGAGTCTCTGACATCACCTGCTGGCACTGGCCACTCACAGCAGTCCAGTGTGCCAGCAGCACCTGTGTTTCCAAGATGGCAGAGGTCTGGAGCACACTGGAGGAGCTCTGGGCACCTCCCCTGGGAGGTGCAGGTCAGGGGAGTTGTCACTTCCCTTTCCTTTGTCCAGTTTCACGCCAGAGCAGGGCTGGGGGATCCCTGAACCGGTGTAGACTGGCTTATGCAGAGATGGGCACCATCTGTGCCCATCAAAGCATTTCCAGAGGCTGGGGTAGGCTACTCCAAAGGGAGAGGGTGTAACACCCTCTCTCTGAGGAAGTCCTTTGTTCTGCCTTCCTGGGCCAAGCCTGGCTGGACCCCAGGAGGGCAGAAACCTGTCTGATGGGTTGGCAGCAGCAGCAGCTGCAGTGAAACCCCGGGAAAGGTAGTTTGGCAGTACCCGGGTCTGTGCTAGAGACCCGGGGGATCATGGAATTGTCTCCCCAATGCCAGGATGGCATTGGGGTGACAATTCCATGATCTTAGACATGTTACATGGCCATGTTCGGAGTTACCATTGTGAAGCTGTACATAGGTAGTGACCTATGTATAGTGCACGCGTGTAATGGTGTCCCCGCACTCACAAAGTCCGGGGAATTTGCCCTGAACAATGTGGGGGCACTTTGGCTAGTGCCAGGGTGCCCACACACTAAGTAACTTAGCACCCAACCTTTACCAGGTAAAGGTTAGACATATAGGTGACTTATAAGTTACTTAAGTGCAGTGGTAAATGGCTGTGAAATAACGTGGACGTTATTTCACTCAGGCTGCAGTGGCAGGCCTGTGTAAGAATTGTCAGAGCTCCCTATGGGTGGCAAAAGAAATGCTGCAGCCCATAGGGATCTCCTGGAACCCCAATACCCTGGGTACCTCAGTACCATATACTAGGGAATTATAAGGGTGTTCCAGTATGCCAATGTGAATTGGTGAAATTAGTCACTAGCCTGTTAGTGACAATTTGTAAAGAGAGAGCATAACCACTGAGGTTCTGGTTAGCAGAGCCTCAGTGAGACAGTTAGGCATCACACAGGGAACACATACATATAGGCCACAAACTTATGAGCACTGGGGTCCTGGCTAGCAGGGTCCCAGTGACGCATACCAAACATACTGAAAACATAGGGTTTTCACTATGAGCACTGGGCCCTGGCTAGCAGGATCCCAGTGAGACAGTGAAAACACCCTGACATACACTCACAAACAGGCCAAAAGTGGGGGTAACAAGGCTAGAAAGAGGCTACTTTCTCACAGACAATGTGTACAGTCTGTCTCTGAACGCAACCCTATAACATACATGTATGTATTTATTTCACTAATGAAACTACCACCCTGTATTGAATTTCTGTACCTCTGATTCTTACACCCTAACACTTTCATTCATTAGGGTTTAATTTTAATGAATTATTGTACTCACCTCTAACTTATATTGTCATGTTTTAACAATATTATGTTCATACACATTTTATTCAATTCCACTTGTAGGAGCCTGTGTTTTTGTCCCATCTGTCATCTGTCACAACCTCTACTCTTGCACCAAAACCAGGAATTGTTGTACAGAATAAACAGATGCTAGAGACTGGTAAATACACCTTCTTTTCTTTTGGCTTTGGGTCACACCTATTTCTCTTCGTAAAAGACAGGGTAGGTTTTATGTCTGTTGTTCCAAATGCCTATCGCCACCCATGTTCCCAAATTATTCCGTTATTGACAGTGAGATCCTTTGTCACTTTTGTTTATCCAAAGACTGCCATTGTAATGTTAGAACGTTCTCTTTAGCCCCTCTGTTAACCTCCAAGCGTCTGTGTGCTTGTTATACTATGCACATCACCACAGCATCACCATGAACAACATGGTTTGTATTATTCCTCTATGTTTCTCTGGCCAGCTAGAAGTAGTCATAAGCTCCTGGTGTCTACATCGCTACCAACACCACGAAAGACATAAGAAGATATTGTGGCAGCAGCTGTTGGCCCCTCACCTAGCCATTGCTCAGGTAAGCATGTGAACATCTTTATATCTAAACATTTTCCTCAGTCTCTTTTGTATGCTCTTTCAGTTGTCCGGTTTATATATACATTTTATTTACATTTATAATTTGTCATAATTTATTAAATATATTACATGCATCTCTCTCTACACTGACATTTGAAGATGCTTCTTTGAAAAGGGCAGGCCTATAGCTCACTTTATATATAATATTGGCAATAGTTAAGATTGACAGCCAAGCTGATAAAACCCAGTCCAAAAAGAACACAAGCAATGGGAAAAAATGGCAGCCAACATGAGGAGAAAGTAGATTGCATGATCTGTGTGGACACATAGCACCATCGCCGCTGTACTGTACAGCTAGCCCCTTGGTGCCCTCATGGGTATAGAGACATATTGGAACTATCATGGAAGCAAGGCTTTCTGAGAATCCGTCAGCTCCACTGAAAAGAACGGCCAGACTATACGTTCCCCACACTCCCACTGCTCTTTTTTTGTTCTTTTGACAAGCATGCTCCTGCTTTTGTTCCTACCACATGTTTCTGAAACAATCTACCTTCTGAGATTTGAGAAAACAATGCAAGCAAAACAGGTTAATTTCAGGGCATTGGGTGGAATGAAAAAAGTGGGGGAGGGGTCATCTAAAAAGGCTTGGCTTATGTAGTTATATGTGTGGCTTAACAACGTAAAGTACATTTGTGATTTCCATAGTGTGCCACCCGACTGGTATTTTTGGTGTCTCTCTGAGCTTTCTGTTATTGCATCCAGTAATATATGACAACAGCTGACATGCACCTAAAACCAGCCAGGACTGTTGGCTTTGTTAATGGTTGTCCGTGTGCGCTCTAGAGAAAAGTCAAGGATTGGGTGACCAGATATTCTGAACACCTTTTTGATCCATTGACAGGACCTGTGAGAAACTTATTACCTTAAGTATCAACTCTAGGCCTCTTGATCGTATTGGAGGCAACTCCTTTTAAAGTATGCCCAATATAAGACTAATTAGCTGAATGAACAAAAAAATATAAAAACACAATATCCACGCACTACCTAACGCTCTAATGGAGTGCATGATTCAGTAAAACATGCGAAATATAAACAGGAGCTAAATCACTGACATGAATGGCCTGAATATTTATTATGTTAATTGTTCAGGAATATAGGGGCCAATCAGGAGTGGTTTCAATGTGTATTAAAAAACTATCCGTCTGAGACCCGAAGGGACCTGGCCCACTAAAACCCCTGATTAATTTTCTCAAGACTAGAAGCTTGTATGCATGCTTTCGTTATGACAGACCAGATGCTAAAGATATTGATTTCGAAGTAGTTTACATAAAAAAGGACTCATCAATTAACTTACATCAATGGTATTTTAATTAAATATGGTCAATAAAAGCCTGTGCTCTGAAGTTCTAAGAGAGAAAGCGGCTTCCAGGTGAATGCTAATACGTCCTTTCCGCGCTCGGTTATAGTGAGCAACAGCTGAAGTGGTAAGCAGCTCGGGAGCAGTGATCCCGAGTGGAAGGGGCGGCAGGGTCAGAGAGGTCGGAGCCAGAGGTCAGGGTAAAACGAACAAAATATTCAGCAACAATTCTATGTGCTTTTCACCTTCAGCTAAATATATACAAAATAAAATGCACACACCATACAAAAGAATAAATGCAAGTTACAGTAATATGTGCTAAATCCACTACAATATGCCATGAATACTGTGCGTGTAACCAGAGAGTCACAGAACTGAATCCTGACTGGCACAGTAAAGACAAGTGACATACATGCATGTGTAGTGCCACAAGGTGCCAGCCTGCAAATAAAAGCACTGTGAATATACAAGTCTACTTTAAAATTGTATTTCACAATTCATGGTAGGTTTCCAAAAATGTGGAGATTCCATTTTTTTGGATAAACAAGTGCTTTCAAAACATATTTTTAGTGACATACAGACTAACAGTGCAAAAGTTTTTTTTTAATACATTTCCATTAGAAAGATGCATTCCTGATTTCAGCAGGGAAAACCCTTATAATATTTCTCAAAAATAACAAATCTTTGTCACAAGGAAACCTCAAAGGACTCAATCAATTAAAGCCTATTCTGTCAGCTCTTAGGCCTGCTGATTAACATGTCACACACAGTTACATTTCTTTCAGCTAGAAGGCACCCTTGCCAGAAGGCTTGATTCTTTTTTCACTGTCTGCCGCTCCCTTAGCCTCACAGTACAGGAGACCTTCCTCCCTTCTCAAACTTTGCTACCAAGAGATCCTACCCATTGAGACCACTGGGTATGAGGCTCGTAGTGATTTTATGTTTTTTTCTCCATTTTTCCAAACAAATCTGTTACATCAAAATGCTTTCCATTCAGAATTGTCACAATTTAGTGCAGATATATTTTCTAAATAAATAAAATGGAGCTGGATCCAACTAAACCCATGCTACAACAATGAACTTGTTGCTTTATGCTACTTTTAACTATTCTTACCCTCTGTTAGAAATGGGGTTTATGGTTGGCTAGGATATGCACCTAGGCCAGGCTGAACCCACCACTCTAGTCAAGGTAAGGGAGCTACACACCCAAGATAACTCCTGCTCACCCCTTGGTAGCCTGGCCAGAGCAGTCAGATATCTCAGAGGCAATGTGTAAAGCGTTAGCACAACACACACACTCTAGTGACACAATACACTACAAAATAGACTGTACACATGTTTGTATAAAAATAGTATGTATTGTATGTAATGCCAGACCAAAACAACATAAATCATGAAAACTGTGCATAATATGTCATTACTGAACTAGTACTCGTCCACACAAGAATAAAAAATGACATACATTATAATATCAGGGCATGAAATGCAACAAATAATAAATAAAGCACATCAGTCACCATAATAGTAGAGGGAACAGCACACCTGGGCTCCTATTACAAATTATACAGTAATTACCAACAATCGTAAGTTACAGAGACATCTGCACACCTTCTACATGAGTTACAGTAATTCAGACAGTTCTCGGAATGTGGCAAGCTTATGAGTGGGGACATCCCATGAGAAGGGGAGGCACCAACTGCAGGGATTTGTGGTACGTCCTCACTGGGTTCCCCACATGATAAGGAACATGGCAGCTACCCGCTAGTGCGTGGAGCAGCCGATAGCCAGGGCAACCTTTCAGTACATAAAGCCGTCCTGAGGTTGCAGCGGCCCCAGGGCCTCTTAGACCGCTGTCAATCATGCAAAAATGAAGCCGGTCCTCCCTTGAGGGTATGCCGGACAGCGGGACCTCCTGGTCAGCCCTCCTGGTAGTACCGGGTTAGTGGGTGCGGTCCTCATCGACCGTCCACGTTGTTCTGTACACGTCGGCAGGCCTCAGGAGCTCTGCCAGTGGCGTCCCAACAGCTTGGCATTCACCGGGGGCTGAGCATTCCAGTTCTGATGTTAGTGAAGCCATCTTTGTGCATCAGCACCGCGCCAGGAGAAAGACAGCTTGCCGCGGCGGAATTCAGCCAGCCAAAGGAATCTTCGGCGCTGCTGTCCCTTGGCAAGCCTTCCCCGTGGGGGCTGGCAACAGGGTGGGGCACGGGATCCCCTTGTTACGATGGCCTCACACCGTGCCTCCTCTTCGGCGAGAAGCAAACCCCATGCTGGAGGTAAAAAAAAAAACGCTGAACATGTGCTGGTTTGGAATGTGAAGACCAGGCGGACTTACGAGTCCCACGGCCGATTTGAGATTTTTAGCTGGTTTCCAAAGCGAGGAGCATAAAACAGCACTCACTACGTGGTGGGCTCCTTGGAGTTACCTGGGGAGGGAGTGGGGCACAACAGCAGGTTGCAGGCAGTAGGCCAGCACAATAAGGCAGGCAGTCCTCATGGGCATTCCTCTAGGCAGTTCTGGTTGTGCCTGGTGTAACCAAAGTCATGGAGCAGCTGGCAACAGGGCAAAAAGCAGAAAAGAAATCCAGGTGACTCCATTGTTCCACCCAGCAGATACCAGGCAGCAGGGCAACAGCAGGAGAGCAGTTCAGATGAGTCCTTTTACAGCTCAGCAGTCCTTCTGGCAGAGGTTCGGTCCCAGTTCCAAAGTGCTCTAAAAACATGGGGCTTCAACCCCTGAACTTATACTAAAAAATGTCTTTGATCTAAGGGGCACTTCAAAGGAACTTTAGAAGAGCACAACACCCCCTTTCAACCCCAGCCAAGGTTCCAGACATCAGTAGGGGGTAAACGTACATAAAGACCCAGCCCAGAAAAAGAAATTTCCACAGGGAAAAAAGAATTATTTGTTTGAAAAACCCTCACCAACCAGGGTTACCCCTTGGTGGCATGCTTCATCATTGGGTTTCTTCCCGTTCTGCTGCAGAACGAGGCGTGCTGCGACCGACGGAATACGTGGGAGCACTGTTGGTTTCAACAATGTGAATACTAGAAAGGGATAGGAGTGGTGGGGTCTTGGTGAGTTAAAAATACTACCCTCTGGATGATATAGCCAATTTAATATGTTTCACAGGGGTGGTATGGTTAAAAAAGGGTGTTGGGAGGGTGGGTATATTATGTACCTGACCTCCTAGGTAGTCTGCATGTTTCAGAGTCTAACCCTAGACTCCTCTTGAGGACCAAAGTGAACTCCCTAGTATCACTCCTTGTGCGCCTGCCACTGATAGAAGCACAGTTACTACTCGCTATGTGGTAAGGTAATGCATATAACTAAATTTACTAATACCACCAGTATCGTTGTTCTGCTGGGCAAACAGGTGGTAGTCTGGAGTGGTCCCTTTGGTCCTCTCTACCAGCTGTCTAACTTGGGAGACGGTAAGCCCTTGCCTCTCCTTGCAGCACAGTATCCCTCTGCACCACGACTGTGGCAGCTACCAAGACTTGTTTGATTCCTCCTCCAAGGGTTCCTCAGGTTCCTTGTAGCCCCGGCCCCCACACTCCATCCTGGAAAGCAGAGTCTCCTGCCTGCTGCTCCAGCGATGTGGGACTCTTCTTCAGGTGGGCTGCGGGGGCCTTGCTTCGACTCCTGTGCCTGCTGCCCATCGGTCGCCTGTGGGGCTGCCTCCTCTTCTTGTGACTCTCCTAACTGCTGAGGGTCACCTCTGACCCCCCTCCTGAGGTCGAGTCCCCTGGGCCTTGCTGGTCCTCTTCAGCCTTGCAAAATCCTCTTCTCGGACCCTTGCATTTGCCAAGGCTTGTTGGTGCTTTTCCAACACCACTAACAGACTGCATCATAACCGCCGATGTGGGACATCACTTGCATCACTTCTGGAACCCCTTCTCAGCTCCTGTGCTGCACTTCTGACTTTCTTCATCCACCGTCGGCCTGGTCCTGCATCAACAGAAAGGTGGGTAGTGGCTTCTGCCACAGCCTGACACTCCAACTCGAACTGGACTTGGTTCCCTTTTTTTGGAGGTCCTCTTCTGTCAGGATCCACCTTTGGTTTCTTCCAGTCTTGTCTACATCTTGCACAGTCCTTTACCAAAGTTCTCCTGTGGGTTTGGGGAAAAAACAGGGGGGCACCCTAGTTTCTCCTGCTCCCCTCTACTGATTCCACTTCCTTGGGTGGAGGCCTTTCTTTCACATTCCGCTTACTTAGTATATGGTTTGGTCTCCCCCTAGGGACTTCACTATTTGCTATTGTTTTAGCTATTTGCTCTTGCTTCGTATCCTAATCACTGTCTTCTAATGTGTACATGATATTGTGTGTTTACCTACCTCCTATTTGAGTATTGCCTATTCAATCTTTTAGTATTTGTGTTACTATAATAAAGTACCTTTATTTTTGTAACCCTGTGTGGATCTTTCATGTGTGTAAGTGCTGTGTGACTGTAGTGGTATTGCATAAGCTTTGCATGTCTCCTAGATAAGTCTTGGCTGCTCATTCACAGCTACCTCTAGAGAGCCCTGGCTTCCTAGATACTGTATTCATCTCACTAATAGTGGATACCTGGACCTGGTATGAGGTGATAACACCATAGGTGCTCACCACATACCAGGCCAGCTTCCTACACAGGGTTTCAAGCTGTGTGGTGCCTGCCAACTCGCCATGTCGTGATGGACCCCCCACAAGGTATGTCTCTGGTGCTTAGACTGAGAGCACAACTCGAAGTCGTGTTCCGAATTCCGGTCCATGGCTCTGAAAGCTTTGAGTGAGAGGTCCCTGAAGCTCATGGCGGTCCAGCAGTCGACGTCGGCGGGCACGACTCCTTGGAGGTTGCGGTCGAGAATGAAGTCGTGGGACCGCTCCAGGAGCCCCTAATCCTCTTCGTCCCACTCGAGGTGCTCCGGGGGACGAAGTCCTTGCGGACTTTGACTTTGCCTTGCCCGTCAACTGACGAGGCAAGTCGGGAACAACGACATTCCAGGCACAGTTGAGTGGAACTGTTGCCAGGGCCAACTCTGAACCTCCCCCCCTTGCCAAGAGCCGGAGCAACCCCTGCTCAACTCAAAGAGTTTTACGAGGCCATGTGTCTCACATTTGAGCAGGCTGGACCCGTCAGTGTGCCTTTGGGCCCGCAGGGTCGGCAGAGGTCCCATAACGTTCCACGCCGGTGGCTTCGGTCTTGGCGTCGATGGGGTCTCTGGGATCTAATATCATATCTGGAATGACGCCGAGTCCAAGGTCAGCCTCCTCTGGTGTCGCTATAGACATTGACGCTCCTGGCGCCCACTGGTAGCACGAGCCCCATTCTACTAAACGATGAGCTGGAACCGCGTCGAACGATGCCGATTTCAGCGCCAACAGGTGCCAGATAATTGCCTGAGCCTTTCTATGATCCGCGAGGCACTGGAGAGGAATGGGAGGGGTCTCAGGACCCTCTGGAGTACCAATTGGAGCAAATGGACTTGTATGAGGAGTTAGGAGAGGCCAGTGGACTGGATACCTCTCAACATACTGGCACCTCCTGCGGTGGCTACAAAGGAGGGAGCATATTATGCTATGGTGGTACGTAGGGAAGCTGAGGTATTGGACCTAGGTCTGCCTACGGTGCTGGTCAGAACTAACCTCCTGACATAGGTGCTTCAGCCAGGGGGTTCCACACTGGAACCAATGTTACCCTTTAATGAAGCCCTCACGGATGTCCTGCTGGGGATGTGGTCCAAACCCAGTACATGGGCTCCTTTAAATAGGACAGTTGGCCACCTCCATCACCTAGACCTGGGTGATCCTAGCTTCCTCACACAACACTGAACCCCACTGTAGAGAGCTTGGTGGTCCAAGCGTACACTTCCCATGGTGCCTTCCCTTTCACTCCCCCAATTGGGATTCCAAGAGGCTGGACCAGCTTGGGAAGAAGATATTTTCTTCCTCCAGCCTGGCATTGAGGTTGGTAAAGACCTCATGCCTATCGGGCCGTTTTTCCCATACTTTATGAGATACAGTGGCACAGGTGCTGCCTCAGGTCCCGGAGGACGTGTAGGCTACTCAATCACAAGCAGTTAAAGATGGGAGAGATGTAGCCAAGTTTACTATCAGGTGTGGATTGGACATGACTGACTCCCCAGGCAGAGCGATTTCATCAAAGGTGGCCCTTCAACACCACGCCTGGCTTCATACCTCTGGCTTTTCGGGGGATGTCCAGGCAGATCTCATGGACAGGCCCTTCGATGGGTCCCACATGTTTGGCGAAAAGTCAGACTTGGTGCTGGACCGTTTCAGGGACTCCTGGGCTACAGCCAAGTCCTTGGGCATCTCGGTGACCCGGTGACAGTCTGTCTATTGCCCCTTTTGAAGCTTCGAAAGGTGCAGGGTACCACTTCACCCATAGACCAGCCACAGTCCTCCAGGCCAACATCTTGCACGGGGACGCAGTCGTGGTGGCTTCAGACCCAAGAGGGTCTAGCCAGAATTCGTCTACCACCCAGCCGCCCACATCCACAACATCCAAGCCCTCCTAGTGTGATTCTGCAAACCCATGTGCGTCCAGTTGGAGGGGGGATTCAATTTCAACTCCTTCACTGGCTGTCCATAACATCAGACAAATGGGTCTTGCAGATCATACAGAAGGGCTATTCCCCCCCATTTCCATTCTTTCCCTCCTTGTATGCATCGGTCAAAAGAATGGCTGATGAAGGATAACTTAGTTTTGCTCCGTGAAGTAATTATGGCTCTCTTGGCCAAGGGAGCCACAGAAAGGGTCCTGATATCAGAAGTAGGCAGTGGTTATTATTCCCGCTACTTTCTGATACCCAAAAAGAACAAGGGTCTTTGCCCTATTCTGGATTTGCGGGACATCAATCTCATCCTCGAAAAGGAGAAATTCAAAATGCTCACTCTGGCTCAGGTCTTGTCTGCCCCACATTAAGGAGACTGGATGGTAGTGTTGGACTTGCAGGATGTGTATTTCAACATCCACATCCTGCCTCTACACAGGTGTTAACCTGAGGTTCAAGGTGGGTCACTAGAACTTTCAGTTTACCGTACACCCCTTCAGCCTCACTAGCACCCCTCAGGTGTTCACCAAAGTTATGGCAGTGGTAGCAGCTCATCTGCGCAGGTTAGGGGTTTCAGTCTTCTACCTTGATGACTGACTGTTGAAGGTTCCTTTGCGCCAGGCTGTCGTCGCCCACCTTCAGACTATGGTGAACCTCCTGCATTTGCTGGGGTTCACTATAAATTTGCTGAAGTTACACCTGACTCCTGCTCAGATGATCCCTTTCATCAGAGCCGTCCTGGATGCAGTGCAGTTTCGGGCTTATCCTTCCGAGCAGCTAGTCCAGGATATTCAGGTTATGAACCCGATGTTTCGGCCTCTCTCGTGGATTTCGGTGAGACAGACTCTGAGGCTATTGGGCCTCATGGCCTTCTGCATCCTGTTAGTCAAATATGCCAGATGGCATAAGAGGGCTCTGCAGTGGGACCTGGAGTTTCAATGGGCACAGCATCAGGGAGATCTCACCGACAAAGTTCAGATCTCAGAGGGAAATGGAAAAAGATCTGCAGTGGTGGTTAATGAACTCCAATTGGGTCAGAGGCAGACTCTTTTCTCTTCCCCAACCAGAGTTTACACTAGTAACAGATACATTACTTGTGGGATGAGGAGGCATCTGGGAGAGGTGGTGATCAGAGGCCTCTGTTCTCCGGCAGAATCCAGCCTCCATATCAACTTACTAGAGCTCCGGGCGATCCGACTCGCATTAAAGCATTTCTTCCTGTTGTAAAAGGGAAGGTGGTGCAGGTGTTCACGAACAACATCACCGCAATTTGGTACTGCAACAAGCAGAGCGGTGTGGGGTCATGGACCCTTTGTCAACAGGCCCTACGTCTCTAGACATGGCTGGAACAGCAGGGCATAACCCTGGTGGTTACCACTTCTGCCCCGAGTTCTGAAGAAGATCAAGAACGACCGGGCCCAAGTAATCCTAGGGGCTCAGGACTGGGCAAGGAGAGTCTGGTATCCCAAGCTTCTGAAAATTAGCATTGATCCTCTGATCAGGCTGTCTCTTCAGGAACATCTTCTGTCACAGCAGCAGGGGAAGGTTCTCCACCAGTACCTGTCAACTCCACGCCTTCGTGCGTGGAAATTGAGTGGCGACAGTTGACAGCCTTCAACCTTACTCCCGAAGTCTGTAAAGTTATTCAAGCAGCCAGGCATCCCTTCACTAAGATGGTATACGCCTACCTTTGGAATCGTTTTGTAAATTATTATTATACAGAAAGATCGATTGATCCTCTTTCTGCTTCTCTCTCAGACATTCTTCTCTTTGTCTTATCTCTTGCCCAGCAGGGCTCTGCCATGGGCACTCTCAAAGGCAATCTTTCTGCCTTATTGACGTTCCTTCGGCTGCCTTATCAGCCTTCGTTATTCAAATTACCTATTGTACATAGATTTCTCAAAGGGCTTGTACGTATGTTTCCCTCTATGCCCTTTGTTATACCTCAGTGGGACTTGAATCTGGTTCTCACATTTCTTATGTGTGCTCCCTTTGGACCACTGCATAACTTTCCCCTCCAGCTGCTCACCATCAAGACAGCCTTCTTAGTGGCAATAACATCAGCCAGTAGGATAAGTGAGATGCAGGCTCTCTCATCTAAGCCGCAGTATCACACCATGTTCCAGGACAAGGTGGTACTTAAAACTCGTGCCTCTTTCGACAATGTGGTGATCCCATTTCACCTGGATAAGTACATCCTCCTGCCCACCTTCTTTGCTCCACCACATCCCTCTAAAGAAGAGGAGCAACTCCACCGTCTGGACCCAAAAAGAGCGTTGTCGTTCTACCTTGACCACACAAAAGAGTTCCGGGTGGATGACCAACTCTTTGTTGGCTACGTGGGAGCAAAGAAAGGTCGTGCAGTGCAGAAACAAACTATTTCTCACTGGGTTGTTCTCTGCATTAAGATCTGCTACATGTAGGAAGCTGGCAGGGTGTGTGGGGAGCACCTTTGGTGTTGTCACCCTATACCAGGTCCAGGTATCCCTTAGTAGTGAAGTGTAGGCAGTGTCTAGGAAGCCAGCTCTCTCTAGAGGTAGCTGTGAATGAGCAGCCAAGACTTATCTAGGAGACATGCAAAGCTTATGCAATACCATTACAGTCACACAGCACTTACACACATGAAAGAACTATTACAAAACTAAAGGTACTTTATTATAGTAACACAAATTCTAAAATACTGTATAGGCAATAACCCAACTGGAGGTAAGTAAACATACTATCATGTACACATTAGAAGTCAGTGATTAGCATAGAAATCAATAGCAAATAGTAAAAACAATAGCAAATAGTAAATGCCCTAGGGGGAGACCAAACCATATACTGAGTAAGTGGAATGTGAAAGGCAAGTCCCCCACCCAAGGAAGTGAAATTGGTAGCGTGGAGCTAAAGGAACTAGGAACTCCAAGCGACCAGGAGAGAAGAGGTAAGTACCTGGTTTTTCCCCAAACCCACAGGAGAACTTTGGAAAAGGACTGTGCAAGACCTAGATAAGACTGGAAGAAACCAAAGGTGGATCCTGACAGAAGAGAACATGCAAAAGAGGGGGACCGCTACCCACCCTTCTGTGAATGCAGGACCAGGTCAACAGAGGATGAAGAAAGTCAGCAGTGCAGCACAGGAGCAGAAGAGGAGTTCCAGAAGTGATTTCCCACGTTGCTGGTCGCGATGCAGTCAGTCAGTGGTGTTGGAAAACCACCAACAGGCCTTGGCAAATGCAAAAGTATGTGAAGAGGATTTTGCAAGGCTGAAGAGGACCAGCAAGGCTCAGGGTACTCAACCTAAAAAGGGGAGTCCGAGGTGACCTTCAGCAGCTGTGAGAGTCACAAGAAGAGGAGGCAGCCCTCACAGGTGACCCCCAGGCAGCGGGTACAGGAGTCACAGTGAGGCCCCTGCAGAATACCTGAAAGGGAGTCCCAAGTCGCTGGAGCAGCAGGTAGAAGCCTGTGCTTTGCAGGATGGAGTGCTGGGGGACAGGGCTACATGGGGCCTGAAGATCCCTTTGAGGAGGAACAAACAAGCCTTGGTAGTGCAAGAGTAGCGGTGCACAGGGTACTGTCCTGGAAGGAGAGACAAGAGCTTACCATCTCTCAAGTTGGACAGCTGGTAGAGAGGACCAAAGGGACCATTCCAGACCACAACCTGTGATGCAGGATCCATGCAGCTCCGGAGGAGAGAAGATCCATGCAGCTGGTCGTTGTTGCAGTTGGTGCTGCAGATGCAGGGGAGTGTGACTCCTTCACTCCAAGGGAGACTCCTTCTTGCTTCTTGTGCAGGCTGAAGACTTGTCCCTCTCAGAGGATGCACAGTCAGTGAAATGTTGCAGTTGCTGGAAGGAGCCAGAAAAACAATGTTGCAGAGCAGAGTCTTTTTTTGGAGTTGCAGATTGTTGGTTCCTGAAGGGTCCAGTTGCAGTCCCAGTAGCCAGAAGTTGAAGTAAACAATGCTGACCTGCACGTCAAATCTGAGGACCCACCCTAGAGGGAGACCCTAAATTGCCCAGGAAGGTTGATTGGTCACCTAGCACTGTGACCACCTATCAGGAGAGGGCTGTGACATCACCTGCCTGGCCTGGCCACTCAGATGCTCCCAGAGGCCTCTGACCATCTTGGATTCAAGATGGCAGAATCAAGTGGCCACCTGGAGAAAGTCAGGGCACCAACTCTGGGGTAGTGATGGACAGTGGAGTGGTCACTACCCTTTCCATTGTACAGTTTCGCGCCAGAGCTGGGACTGGGGGTCCCTGGACTGGTGCAAATGGGTTTATGCAAGGACGGCACCAAATGTGCCCTTCAAAGCATACTGGTGGCTTGGGGAGGTTACCCCTCCCAAGCCATGTAACACCTATTTCCAAATGGAGAGGGTGTTGCCTGCCTCACCCAAAGGAAATCCTTAGTTCTGCCTTCCTCTGCTTGAGCTTGTCAAGCATCAGGAGGGCAGAAACCTGTCTGGAGGGTGGCAGCAGCGCGGGCTGTTTGAAGGCCCTAAAAGACTGGTAGGAGCAATGCTGGGAGACCTCCAAGGAGGCCACCGAGTACATGGAATCCTACAACCAATACTGGCAACAGTACTGGGGTATTATTCTGACATGTTTGATATCAAATATGCCCTGGTTCAGAGTTACCATTATGTAGCTGGACACGGGTAGTGACCCTGCCCTCTGGGCTAGGAGGGCCTCCCATAGGGGTGACTTACAATGACCTGGTGCAGTGACCTGTAGTGAAAGGGTGCATGCACCTTTTCACGCAGGCTGTAATGGCAGGCCTGCAGACACATTTTGCGTGGGCTCCCATGGGTGGCACAATACATGCTGCAGCCCCTGGGGGACCCCTGGTGCCCTAATACCATGGGTACCTAGGTACCATATACTGGGATTATATGGGGACCCCAGTATGCCAATTGTGGGGAGTGCTAAGTCTTAAACAGCAAAATTTAGAGGGTGAGAGCACAGTCACTGGGGTCCTGGTTAGCAGGATCCCAGTGATCACAGTCAAAACACACTGACAGCAGGAAAACATTGGGGGTAACCATGCCAAAAAGAGGGTACTTTCCTACACTACACACTGGCCAAGAAGCAGACTCCTGAGGGCTTCAGAGCTCATTCCACCAGGGGTCAAGGCTGTTACCATTGTGCTAGCACAAGGTGTTCCAGTCCTGGATATCTGTCAGGCAGGGACCTGGGCATCCTTGCACACATTCACAAGCAGGATCACGTTCACAAGACATTACTACCTGGACAATCAGGTCCGTAGAGACTGACACTTTGCCCTTTCGGTCCTGTAGGACTTTCTAATGTAAGGAGATCTGTTCATAGCCTACAGCCAGGAGGTTATGGCTTAGGTACCTACTCAAAGTTACCTTCGGTAACGCATTATCTGGTAGAGACTCTATCTAGTTGCAGACTCCTTACACCCACCCATGCCTCTCCGCTCTGGGGCATGTCTAATAGAGTCAGGGATTATCCCTCCAGGGCCCTAGTTTTTTGCACAGACAAGCTGTTAGTTTTTTCCCTGATTCTGCACTTCTGCCATGGAAGTTAGTGAAAAAAGAACTGACACACATGTGCCTGGGTAGTGCCTTTTTAGGCAACCGTGACATCGCAGACAGCTCCAACAATGCAGACGATGCCACGTGGATCCGAACGACACCACCCGACGGCGTGCCTAGGGGTATTGCTCAGCAAAAGTTCTGGATTCCAAGCTGACTCCAGGAAATTCTAAGGTAAGGAATCTGAAGCTAGATAGAGTGTCTACCAGATAATGTGTTACCAAAGGTAAGTAACTTGTTTTTCAATGCCATAAGACCGTCAATAATTGTAGGCGTCATTGCAGCCAAGAAACTTCCCTGAATTTTGGGGGTCATTATTACGGCACTAATATGGAAGAAAGTACTGCCAACAGGCTGGCGGTACTTTTCTCTATATTAACACATTGACGGTTTGGCTACAGCCAAACTGCCAATGTATCACACCGACCGCCGGACTGGAGACTTCAGTCTCCAGCCTGGCGACTGTCACTTGCCCCTCTGTGGGATTATGACCCCTCCTACCGCCATGGTTTTGGTGGTAACCTTACTGCCACGAAAACCATGGCGGTAGGCACTATCAGTGATAGGGAAACCCTTCCGCCTCACTCATAGGGATCTTCCCCACCTCCCTCCCCCTCCACAGATCCCCCCCCCGTTCCCCTTCCTCTCCGAACTACCCCATCCTCCAGGGGGGATAGGGTAGTTCGGATTTTTAGGGAACAGGGGTGGGGGGGATGGGGTAGGTTTTTTTTTCGGGCGGGTTGGGGTTCAGGGTAGTTTTGTTTTTAGGGGTTGGGGTTGTTTTAGTTTATGGGGTGGGGTTGGGATCGTTTTAGGGGTGGGGGG
The DNA here is from genome assembly GCF_031143425.1 of Pleurodeles waltl. NCBI lineage: Eukaryota > Metazoa > Chordata > Amphibia > Caudata > Salamandridae > Pleurodeles > Pleurodeles waltl. The sequence continues at coordinate 149,563,763 of NC_090445.1, read as the reverse complement.
TCGGGTTGTTTTATTTTTAGGGGCAGGGTTGGTGTTGTTTTGTTTCTAGGGGTGGGGGGTCTGGGTTGTTTTAGTTTTTGGGGGCGGGGTAGTTTTAGTTTTTAGGGGTGGGGGTCAGGTAGTTTTAGTTTTAGGGGTCGGGTAGTTTTAGCTTTAGGGGCAGGGGGTCGAGTAGTTTTTGTTTTTAGGGGTGTGGGTAGTTTTAGCTTTAGGGGCAGGGGTCAGGGTAGTTTTAGGGTCGGGATGGGGGGTTTGGGTAGTTTTAGTTTTAGGGGTGGGGTACTTCTGGGCGTTAGGGCAGGTTGGGGGTCGCATGCTGGAACCACACATGCTGTCCCACACATGCCTTTACTACGAAAAATCATTGTTAAGGCATGCGTGGTAAAGGCATTTGTGGTAACAATGCGGTCGTTGTTCCAACCGCGTTGTTTAGGCATGCGTGGTTCTTGGATTCGTTGTTCCATCATACATTCCATCGGTGTCATTCAACTACAAAGCCTGAAAAACTTTAACTGGCAGGCAGGTCTTTTGGTGGCATAGAAATTACGCCACATGTTTCCCTCTTCCTTGGCGAACACACTGGCCACAGTGGACACCTTTACTTTCCATCCTTCAAAACCTGGGCTGTCGTGTGAAGGGTTGGCAGGCACCATTGCAGTATCCTGTGTACCTACTAAGACCTACTCATTCGCGGAGCTCACAGACTATGCCACCACAGTCCTAATGCCCAGGCTACAGGGCACGTGGCAGTGCCTGGTACCCCTGAGCCTAACAGATCAAGGCACGCAGAACACCACTGCCCTTCCACTCATGGGGCCTACAGATAATGAAAGAGGCTGTGCCAGGCCGTGGCCGTCAATTCACCAAATGCCTGGGGTAGCAGAAAGGTACATCACACACCCTTTGACCTTCCCTTTCACTCAGCAAACACGTTATTACACATACACACACATACACACAATCTCTCTCACATAAACACACTCTTACCCGCAAGCACACACCCAACATACATTTAAAAGCAATTTTTATTTACCTCAGCTACTAGGGGAGGTCATATTCCTGCTAATTGTACTTAATTTTTTGTTACACTAATAGTGAATAATTATTCACTATTAGCGTAATAAAAAAAATAGGAGAAGGGAGCAACAACGGAGCTGCCCTTGTGTCCCTCGCACTGATTTTGCCACCTCTGAGGCCAGGGGTCGCAAAGACAGCGCCAGGGATCGCAGTTGCGACCCATGGCGAACGCTAAATGACGTCCACGTGCAGCCAGGGCAGTGCCTCCCTCATCTGAGACCTACAGATCCAGGCACCCAGGGCAGCGTGGCAGTGCCCCTGCACCGGAGGCCCCGTGCCTCGTCTGTGTGCTGGCGGGCTGCACTGGAGGGAAAGACAATTACCTGCCTTACGCTGACACTACTTACAAAGCAATTAAACCCGTAGTGGCGGCGAAAGGACACACAATCCGACTGCCGGAGCCGGAAGATGCTGTGAATAAATCAGGGACGATCGATGCCGGAGACCGAGAAAAGATGAGCGCGCGTCTCCAACACTATTGATTATTGAAGGTGGGGGCGGGGTTAATTGACACACCGTTGTGCAGATAGGCTCAGATAACAGACGAATTCCCTTCAGAAGAGATAAGTCGCTCTCTTCAGTTAGTGCTTTTAAAATAAATACTGTAGATATTTGTGCAAGCAATTTCCCGCCACGATTCGATTTAAACTGAATTTACAAGACGAGGGAGGGAAATAAAGATCAAGCGAGAAAACGTAGAAAGTTCCGGCCTGGCGGGCACTTAGTCTGTTTGAAGGCCGAGGCAAAATTTTATTTTGTTAGCATTCGTGCAACGCAAGGCTATTTTGTTTCGTCTCTTGCACTTTGGGCTGCCCAGTGAGTGTACTGTGCCCAAATATCGAGATTTAACTATCGTTCCCACAAAACATTGTTTCCAGACTATTTACTACGTGCGAGGCACGCTATACAAATGCCATAATGTGTATATATTGTCAACATACATAACATAACATAACAAATACTCAGGGCTTTAATGGCTGGCGCTGTACGTCGCGAGTGAGCGACCTCTGACCTGTTTTAGGTCTAGAGCTCGCCCCCCACGTCCGCAGCACCACCCTGCTGTCTTGTGCCCTTGACCCCCGCCCACGCTGCTGCTAGCGTGTTCGAGGCCCTGGTAAGCCTCACTAGACCCTTGTGCCGCTTTTTCGCCGTTCTGTAAGTTTTTTTCCACTTTTTTCAGCGCCTTGCCTCCTTGCGCTCTTGCCCCCAGTGTGCCCCTTCTGATCGCTGTACCCCGATTGTATTTGTGCATTCATTGTATATTGTGACTGTTTTTAACTTTTTGCCTTACTGTTGTGCCTTGCTTTTTTCTGGTTTTCTCGCCCCTTGGGCGCTCCCCCTTGCCGATCTCTCCTTGCCGCTGCCTCCCTGCGGCCCCGCCCCCCTTGCGCCCCCATTTGCCGCTCCCTCCCGCCTCCCAGCTGCTCCTCCCTCCCCCCTCCCTTCTTAATGGCTGGCGCTGCGCGTCGCGAGTGAGCGACCTCTGACCTGTTTTAGGTCTAGAGCTCGCCCCCCACGTCCGCAGCACCACCCTGCTGTCTCGTGCCCTTGACCCCCACCCACGCTGCTGCTAGCGTGCTCGAGGCCCTGGTAAGCCTCACTAGACCCTTGTGCCGCTTTTTTGCCGTTCTGTAAGTGTTTTTCCACTTTTTTCAGCGCCTTGCCTTCTTGCGCTCTTGCCACCAGTGTGCCCCTTCTGATCGCTGTACCCCGATTGTATTTGTGCATTCATTGTATATTGTGACTGTTTTTAACTTTTTGCCTTACTGTTGTGCCTTGCTTTTTTCAGATTTTCTCGCCCCTTGGGCGCTCCCCCTTGCCGATCTCTCCTTGCCGCTGCCTCCCTGCGGCCCCACCCCCCTCGCGCCCCCATTTGCCGCTCCCTCTCGCCTCCCAGATGCTCCTCCCTCCCCCCTCCCTTCTTAATGGCTGGCGCTGCGCGTCGGAGGCGCGCCAGAGGCAAGCCCGTCTGCGCCTGGACCGCGCCCAGCGCCACCCCCCCTGGTCCGCACGCCCCCCGCACCACCAGCCTTCGCTACTCGGCCAGCGAACTCCTCGCCCTTAACCCTGGCTCCTCCACAGCCTGCTTCCAGGCCACTCCGAAGCACACCAAAGGACCTTTCTCCTGCCGCACCTGCAACTTCACCTGCAACAGAACAACAAAGCCTGCAACAACCAACACCAAACACCTGCACTGCATCCTCCTCAACACACGCTCCGCACGAAAGCACGCCATCGAGCTCTGGGACCTGCTCGACTCCACCGCCCCAGACGTAGCCTTCCTGACCGAAACCTGGTGGAACGACTCCTCGGCCCCAGACATCGCCATCGCCATCCCTGACGGCTACAAGATCACCAGAAGAGATCGCACACACGGAATCGGAGGAGGAATAGCCATCGTCCACAAATCCACCCTCAAGATCCACACCCACACGGACGACACCCTCAAGACAGCGGAACACCTTCACTTCCAGATCCACACGGACACCAACACTACCCTCAGAGGAACCCTCATATACCGACCTCCAGGACCAAGAGCCCCCTTCAGTGACACCATCTCCGACCTCGCAAGCACCCACGCCCTCGCCTCAACGGACTACATCCTCCTTGGAGACCTCAACTTCCACCTGGAGAACAACAACAACGCCAACACTGCATCACTGACCTCCAACCTCGGACTCAGACAACTGGTCAACACACCCACCCACATCGTCGGTCACACCCTAGACCCACTCTTCACTGCAAGCAACCACATCTCATTCAGCCACACCACCGAACTCCACTGGACCGACCACCACTGCGTCCACTTCACATTCAAGAAAAACACCGAACACCACCGCCCCCCACTACCGCCACACCGCCGCTGGGGAAAAGTCACCGAAGACCAACTAACCAGCACCCTCTCCAAGAACCCACCGCCCGACCCCACCGACCCGGACTCTGCCGCCATCAACCTCCAACAGTGGATCCTCAACTGCGCCAACACCCTCGCACCACTCAAGAGGCCCACCGTCAACCAAGAAAAGAAAAAAGCAGCCTGGTTCACAGACGAACTGATCACCTCCAAACGCACCTGCCAGAAACTCAAGAAAAAATGGCTTCTCGAGCGCACACCCGACAGCCTAGCAACCCACAAGGAAGCCACCCGCAAGCACCACCAACTTATCCGACTCGCCAAACGCTCCCACTTCACTGAACGCCTAAACAACAACGCACACGACAGCAAGGAACTCTTCTGCATCGTGAAGGAGCTCTCCAACGCCAACGTCAACGACGTCCCACCATCCCAGAAACTCTGCGACGCACTCGCCACCTTTTTCTACCAGAAAATCGCCGCCATCCACGACAGCCTCAACACCACTCCTCCGCCAGACCCCACCCCCGACAACTCCTCCCACGCCGACCACCTCACCAACTGGACCCACGTAGATGACGCCGAAACCCGAAAGACCATGAACTCCATCCACTCAGGATCCCCCTCAGACCCCTGCCCACACCACGTCTACAACAAAGCCGACTCCACCATCGCCCCCCAACTTCGTAAGATCATCAACCTATCCTTCGACACCGCAACCTTTCCGGACAGCTGGAAGCACGCCGATATCCAAGCCCTCCTCAAAAAACCCAAGGCTGACCTCAACGATCTCAAAAACTTCCGCCCGATCTCCCTCCTCCCCTTCCCAGCGAAGGTCATCGAGAAGATCGTCAACGCACAGCTCACCCACTACCTCGAAGACAACTCCATCCTGGACCCCTCCCAATCCGGATTCAGACGCAATCACAGCACCGAGACCGCACTCCTCGCCGCCACAGACGACATCAGACAACAAATGGACAACGGCAAAACTTCAGCCCTCATCCTCCTAGACCTATCCGCCGCCTTCGATACGGTCTGCCACCGCACCCTACTAATTCGTCTCCACGAAGCCGGAATTCAAGACAAAGCCCTCAACTGGATCTCCTCCTTTCTCTCCGGCAGAACCCAGAGAGTCCGTCTCTCACCCTTCCGCTCCGAAGCCACCAACCTCATCTGCGGCGTCCCCCAAGGCTCCTCGCTAAGCCCGACGCTGTTCAATGTCTACATGGCACCCCTCGCACAACTGGCCCGTCAGCACAACCTCAGCATCCTCTCCTACGCCGACGACACCCAGCTCATCCTCTCCCTTACTAAAGACCCACACACCGCCAAAGCCAACCTCCACGAGGGACTGAAATCCATCGCCGAATGGATGAGAAACAGCCGCCTGAAATTAAACTCCGATAAAACAGAAGTCCTCATCCTCGGACGCTCCCCCTCGGCCTGGGACGACTCCTGGTGGCCCACCGCGCTGGGACCCCCACCCACTCCAGCCAACCACGCACGCAACCTCGGCTTCATCCTCGACTCCGCTCTCACCATGTCCAAACAGGTCAACGCAGTCTCCTCCTCATGCTTCAACACCCTCCGCATGCTCCGTAGAATCTACAAGTGGATCCCGACGGAAACCAGAGAAACGGTGACCCAAGCCCTCGTCAGTAGCAGACTTGACTACGGCAACGCACTCTACACAGGCATCCCAGCAAAAGACATCCAACGACTCCAATGCATCCAGAACGCATCCGCCCGCCTGATCCTCGACATACCCCGCCGATGCCACATCTCCCACCACCTGAAGGACCTCCACTGGCTCCCCGTGGACAAGAGGATCACCTTTAAACTTCTCAGCCACGCGCACAAAGCACTACACGACACCGGACCCGCCTAACTCAACAACAGACTCAACTTCTACGTCCCCTCCCGCCAACTCCGCTCTGCCAACCTCTCCCTCGCCATCGTTCCCCGAATCCAACGCAAGACCTCAGGCGGCAGATCCTTCTCCTACCTCGCCGCCAAGACCTGGAACTCACTCCCGACCTCCCTGTGCCAGACCAAGGACCTCCTCACCTTCAGGAGACTCCTCAAGACATGGCTCTTCGACCGATAGCAGCTGCCCCCCCACCCCCACAGCGCCTTGAAAACCTAACGGGTACATAGCGCGCTTTATAAATTTATTGATTTAAGTGAACTCGGTCCATCTGGTCTCAGTTCTGACAGTAATTAAAAACTACATTGAAATGGGTCCATATTGGGCCCTGTATACATGTCTTTAACTTTACTGGCTAAGCCTAAAACACATCGATTTCTGAACAATGAATGTAAAAAACGTTAAGGTAATCGATGTCAAGAATTAAATTCCTGTTTATATTTCACATTTTACTTTCCTTACTCTTTCATTCCCTAAGAGCAATGCTTAATTTGAGCCGGTGGTTTCAGGTACTCGGTACTGGCACTTGATTGTCAGCACCAGCACTTATGACAGTCTGCCACATGGTGGCACAGTCTGTCTAATTTAGAAATCATCAATGCAACAGTCAGTTATTAATTCAATATACATTAAAAAGGACTAATACCTGCTGCCCAAACCATCTATGTAATGTTTGGCACCTAGAATAATGGGAATTGTCACACTTCTAGCAGTGTAATAGTTAGTAGTTATGTTGGTACAGTCATTGGCAGTCCCGGCAGGGGCACTGGGTGGTGGAAGCTGCAGTAGCCTCCTGATGAGGGCCCTGGCACCTAATTCTTTTTTTTTTTACAAATAAAGCACTGCTTAAGAGTGTTCGAAACTTCCGGAATGTTGTGTTTCTGTATTTTTGTGGAGTAGAACATCCCAATTGTATAATGTATCCTTTAAACTGAGTCTCCTCCAGGTGTTTATAACAGGCCACAATTGAGGTCTAGGCCTGAGGCTGAAGGCAGGGCGGGCTTCTCACAGTACCTGTCATTGGGTCAAAGTTCTTCAGAATACATCGCCATCTAATCCTTGGCCTTTCTGCGGAGACCACAGGGCAATGATTATGCATCTCAGGTGCAATCTGTGCACATGTCTGTGAAAGAGGTACATAGCTGTCAAAATACTGACAAGGCGAAAGTAAAAGAAAATACTGTGCTTACAGGTGAGTGGTTGTGTTGAGTGTCTGGGAGTGGTGAAATGAAAAAGATGCGAAGAAGTGCATTCAGGAGAGAGCTAAAAGAGGGTGTTGGAGAGGAGGAAAGAGATGAGGTTTAAAATATGCAGATGGACAAGAAGTGGAGAAGAAAAGGGCACGCAATTCTGACATAGAGCAAACATAATGAGAGTGATTGAAACACTCTGAGGACCACTACCCATAGGCCCCAGTAATATTTAATTCACAGTCTCAAAATGTCATAATTGAAACATTTTCAATATTATTTATAACAAGATTGTAGATATGCATTTATGTAAAGAATCTTAGAAATGTATTTTACTTTTTTTAAACCACACTATTAATTAAATTGACTACGCTCCTTTTAGGGAATACTCTGCCCCACCCCCATTCACACTTTTTTCATCCCACTTAAATATACTATTTATTACAAATGTTAAGTGTGGGGAGGGGCCAGAAACATTAGCGTGAAGCCTTAAGTGGGTCGTGATGCCCCTCCCATACCTCAACAATAGTAATAAATAGTATTTTACATATTAGACATCTCTGTATATGGTTCTTGCCATCACGTTTTTCATGCTTATTTGTTTAAAAAAGGTATTTAATTAAAACCAGGTAAAACAAATTTACCTTCTTATATGACACATGTGTTTGATAACTCTGAGCATTTCCGTCTATGCTTCATGAGTTTTTGTGCTTTGGTTGGTGAGTCACAGGACTTTATTCTTTGGATTTTCAGTGTGTGCCTTTGGAGAGCCTGGCATTGCCATTTATATGTCTTTTAGTGATGTGTTACTTGTATAAACGTGGAATTTTCTGTTTAGTTGACTTTATTAGTTAGCTTCTCATTTACATGAAGGTGACAATTTTCTATTACCTGGTTATTTTTGGGTTCTAGTGCTTGAGAGCACCACATTGCCATCTATATGGCTTCTGTTGCTGTGTTATAGCTGTGAATGTGTAGGAACGTGTATCTAGTTTGTTCTACTGGATCTGGGGTGATTTGTAGAAGTTTGTTAAGCCGAAGGACCGCTTGATGAAGGTTTGTCTGGTGTCTTCTGCTTTGAAAGTTTTGCTTAGTAATAATGGTGCGAGTGTTACATGTTTCCAAAACGTGTTGTGCCTTTTGAGGTGATTTCCTTGTGTTTGATTACAATGCACACATTTTTAGTGCATTGTCCGCTGCATCTGGGATAGTCTGGTTACTGCATTTCATGGTCATAGGAGTGGGTGTTGCAGTTGTGTGGTAATTAAGGCAAGGCATGTTGTGTTGGTATTGTTGTGATTGGCTATATCTGTTGGTATTAATGTACTCTGCACTGTATTTGTATGGTGATTGGTGTTGTATTCAGTGTACAATTTTATGGAGGCCACACCCACATTTATTTCGAATAATACTCTTAATTTTCATGAACATTACACATATATCTAGCTGAAAAAAACAATTCTCAATTTTGTCCACCTTTAGTTACGATCAAGGGTTTTTCTAGGGCATAGAGATCGCCTCTTGGCATTTCACTTTCTCTTGAGCAGGTCGTGTCCTAGAGTCAAGATCTTATTTGGGAGCTGCCAGCCTCTGTTCCAGTACTCCTTACCATCTTCAATAGCTCTTTCATGGAGCTATTTTTGTGCGTCAGTATGGTTCGGTTCTGCTAACATAATAGTTGATTTTGTGTATTATGTTGTAAACCACAGATCTTCAAAATGTAGCCTGGGATCCGGGGGGATGAATTATAGAGGGCACAAGATGTGGTCTAGAGGAACATCTATTTTGCCTCCGGGGCACAGAAACAATCACCAAGCTGGAAAAAGTGCCGTCATTTTTAGTGAAAGAAAACAAAACATAACGGCACAGAGCCACTTTACAATGAGTCAAGAGTAACATCTTTGTCACTCATGTCTGGCTGGGAGTAGACGCCTGAGTGGGGAAGGGGGGCTCGAAATAACTCTCAAAGTCCCTCCCCCTAATTCTGTTAAAGGGTCATCTATGGATATTTTTAAGGAGACCCTGGTGCCAAAAGAATGTGGGCAATCACATATTTACATTTTAAAACATAAATAAACATATCTAAATTGGTAGACTTTTCAAGTATGTTCAGAGCATCCTATTTTATAGAATAATTCTGAGAAAATATGTTTGTCATTCCTAGGAGGTGGCCAGATACTTTCTTTACATTATGGAGGCCGCTGTATTTCAAAAGTTTGAAAACCATTGTTATAGGGATTAGTGTGTTTGGGACTTAGGTATCGTTATAGCTTGTCCCTGCTGTATGTTAACCAGTACTGTGTTAGTTGCATAAGACCATCAAGTTACTATTGTCCAGGTGTTTGCTTATAGCGGTGTTGCTGATGGGGTGCTGTATTTTAATAATGTTTTTTGGTTTTGGAGAGCAGCATGCTGCTATCTTTATTGCCTTTATGCTGTGTGGGTTGTTTGATTTTATTATTTTTTATTTTATTGTTCTGAATCGGTCATAGTAAATACATACAACAACAAAAAGAATTAAACTTTGTCGTTAGACATGAGAGTGATGAATACAAAGCATGGCACGTAAAATGAAAAGGTTCCTCAAGAAGGCAGAACAGAAAGTAAACAGGAACTTCAAGATCAGCGTTCACAGGTTTTCTCCAAGAACACAGTGAAGCCCCAACCAAGTTCTATGGAAATTACTAAGCGAGCGTGCCACTCTAACTCTAGCAAGCGCAAGTTCTAACTCATACACCTGTTGTACATTGGCTTATCATTCCATGACCAGGGGTGGGGTTGGGGATACCCAACATCTAGTGATACAAAGTCTAGCTGCAACAAATGGACACCAACCGTGTTAACCCAGTTTCATTTTCCGTTCTATACCCCAACATTATTTCTTTGTGTGTTAAATGAGTGCCAGACCCACAATGTTGCATAATTAGCTGAATCACCCTGGCCCAAAACCCCTGCAGAGCTTGACATGTTACAAACATATGTAAGATGTCAGCAGCCCAGAATCTACACTTAGGGCAGAGGGTTTTATTCGAGCTGAAACTCCTGCCTCATCGCATGTTTTTCTGTGCCTGTTTATATCACCAGATGAAACTGCCAATTGCACCTTTAAGCTGCTTAAAGAACAGATTCAGAACCCTAAATGGGATTGCCTGAAACAAGTATAGAGATTTCAGCAAGATAGACATTTTAATAATATTACAGCGTCCAATGATGCTCAATGCTAGGTTATTCCAAAGCCATAATTTCAAGATAACTGATTGCAGCAGAGGCTCATAATTTATTTTATACCTGTGCGCTGATTTGGATACCTAAATCAGTAGCAGAGGAGGAGACTACCTCCGGAATTTGGTCAGTTGGCTTAAAAGTCAGGAGAATCTGAGTTTTATCAACATTAAGCTTATATCCAGTAACAATTTATGGCATCCACTGAATTAGATGCATATATGGTGACACAGTCTTCATATGCTGTAACCTTAAGCAAAGAATCCACTGACACCATTGGTTGTATACCCTTATTATTCAGTAGGGGCACCAAGTAGGTCTCAAGGTACAAAACAGACAACAGTGGAAAGAGCAGGCACCCTTGCTGAGTGCCCCACCGATCTTCAAAACCCCTGAGGGAATCCCTGAGCAGACAAGCCTTGCACACGGATCCAGATAGATTACACCCATCCGCAAAACTGGTTGTCAATCCCAAAAGCACCCATCACAGTCCATAAAAAGTGTAGACGACCCTATTGAATGCTTTCTCCCTGTCTAAAAGGAGCAGCTTCATATCGTTTTTTTCCCAAAATATCAAAGGCCGCAATAGCTGTATTGGTATGACCGGTTGTGTCCAGCCCGGGAATAAAGGTGTGCTGCTGATCTGATACCAATCCCGGCAATAAAGGAGAGAGCCGTGTGGCTAACACTTCAGCAAACATTTTGGCATTGATCAGTGATATTTGATAATATGACTCCCTCTCCTCAGGCGGCTTGCCCTTCTTTGAAAATATAATGATGTTTGTCCTATTCCGTGAGTCAGGGACTATGCCAGATTGATCTATATACTGCATGACAGTCAGCAGAAGAGAAATAATAGTATCCTTGAAGAGTTTATAGAATTCGAGGGGAATAGACTTGTCTCCTGTACCTTTGCCAATAGGCAGGGCGCCCAGAGCTTCCTCTATTTCCCCAACAGTAGAGTCCCTCTGTAGCACCATCCTAGAAGAGTCCTCCACTCTAGGGAGTCTACAATTTTGAATATATGTTTCCTGCTCAACCTGCCCAATAACTTGTGACTGGCCATATAATTCCTGGTAAAAGAGAAAGAATTTGCTCAGAAATATCACAAGTGTCTGTGTCGGTCAGCCCGTCATTACCTCTAATTCTTTGAACATCGTTTTTCGCCTTTCTATCTGCAATTTCATAAGCTAAAACCCGACCCACCTGATCCCGTACTCGTATTGCACAATCTCATATTTAACATGACTGGCTGCTCCTTTTTCTTTGAGATTTCGCCCCAAGAGGGACCATTTATGGGTTAATTGTAATTGGAGCTCCTGCTCCTCGAATTTACCGGTGCCCGCACTGCTGATAGCCTTGGCATGCAAGGTATCCAGCCGGATAGTTCCCTCCCCAAACAGCCTGAGCTCCCTTAAAGCAGCAGAGTTAGCCCGGAGGGCAGGCTGTACCTAAGTTGATCCCAAAAACCTCCGTAAGGAAACACCTAATTAATTTGCAGTATTCAAGCTTATTCAAGAGATACGTAAGAAAGGTGAACTGATGCTTCTCTCCTCTTGTCCCGGGACATTTAATTGAAAGTAATATAGGATGATGACCCAAAGTGATTCTAGGCCAGACCTCCATATCCATATTTTGACCTATGATCCTCCTGCCAAAAGTCCTGTCTATCCTAGCGTGCTGTTTGTGAGGAGATGCGAAAAAATGTAAACCTCAGGGAGTTTGGATGCATTGCCCGCCAAATGTCCGTAAGCCCGTGAAGATGAGTCAGTTACCGAATTGCCGATTAAGTTTTAACCATGCGAGGCGTAGCAGGCTGATTTGCTGAATCTATTCTATAATCCATAACAAAATTAAAATCCGACATTATAAGTAGTTCCCGAGGTCACCCCAGCAGTTCTATGACAAGTCGATCAAAAACCTCTGGGTCATCAATGTTTGGTCGATATATCAAACAAATAACATATTTCTAGCCATTTATCATAAGCTGGGAGACTGCCCATCCCCCGAGAGTCCCCCATTGTTTTAAGAGCCTTGACTGTGATATTCTTGGCTGCCAAAATAGCAACCCCTTTAATGGAGACAGATTGAGAAGTACAGATAATATTTTTATACCCCTGTTGTGCTAGTCAAGAACAATCCTCATACGCCAAATGAGTTTCTGTGAGTGTCATCAAATGCAGTGAATACATTTTGATCTCCTCTCAGACTAGTTGACGCCTGTTAGGAGAGTTGAGACCTGACACATTCCAGCACATGTACTTAAGCATATTAAAAAAAACAGTACCCATACCGCTCCCAACTACCACCAACCAAGGAATTCTACATGAAAAACTGAGCCGCTCAGACCTTTCCCCCCCGATCCAACAAAATACAGCTCATGTTCATGACACCACCCCTCAACCCATCCCACCCCTTCGAAATTCTCCTCCTCCAACTTCCACCCACCTCGTACCTAACAGGGAGACCCCTCCCCATCCCTTTCGGCTGTCGTTGGGAGCACACAGCCAGTAGAGCCCGTCTCAAAAACTTTGCCCGCTGCCAACCAACACAGTATACCATTACCTACAAAATGGGAACAATTCTCCCTCCCAGCCCCCCTTTCTAATGACCTTCTGAGAAACTATTTAGAGTCCAGAGCTTTTCATATTACTTAAAAGTTGAGCAGTTTCTTGCTTTGAAAAGCAAATCCTTGTTCAGCCATCCTTAATAACGTTCAGTCTAGCAGGCTCCTGAAAAAAAGCTTGGGCCCCTGTAGCCTTGAAAGGATCTGTCAGTTTGCGAAGCTTCCATCTTCTATCCATTATTGATTTACACAGGTCTGACCGGACAAAAATGGAGATAGCGTTCACAATAACCAGAAGGACAGGGTGGGCATTCAAATACATTGTTTGTCTTAACAGATAGTTGCCAAAATAGATGAGAATCGGTCTCCGAGCAGTAGAGCTGGAATTTGCCCTGGAAGCTTCTCTGCTCCAACTCAGGTGCAACCGATGTGCCAGCTGGATTAAGGAGTCAAAGTTCCAGTCTGAGAAATCCAGGAAAGCCCTCCTGAACATGCACAATGTACGGCCTCGGGTCAACCCCTTTCCTCCCTTCTGGGACCCCAAAAACTCATAGATTGTTCCTTCTTTGATGATTTTCCAGGTCCTCAAATTTCGACTGAACATACCCCAGATGATGATTGTGACCTTCCACTGTTTTTGCAATCGTAGAGCCTGAGTCTTCCATGGTCGAGACTCACTTTTGTAGGTCCAGAACATCTGTGGCAAGAGCAGTTACTTTACCACTGACTTCTAACATGGCTTGCTTAAATGACATATTATCAGCCCGGACCTGGGCATAATGTTGCTGAGCTTCTACCCTCTGAGCCTGGAGCAGCTACATAATTTAAGATAAAGGTGGCTCCAGCATTCCTTTCTCTGAAAGAGGATCAATAAATAAGGTTGGTGAGGGAGAGTGGTGGCTCCTGAAACAATTAAGCTATCCCTGGAAGGTGATGAGCTTGTTGGGCTTGAAAGCCAGTATTGGCAGATCTACGGGCCTTGGCACCTTTGTGCTTCTTTGACATCTGAATTGAGAGTGATGACAAACAAGAAATTATTGATTTCAACTCCCCCTTAGATGTAACCCAGTCCCGTAATGGACTATCTAGTGTCACTATCTGTCGCTCCCCTCTTCCCCAAGAGGAAAACACCTTATCACTCTTGATAACACCAGTGGACTTGCCACTGGTCCGACCAGGTTGAAAGCCTGTAAGTGTTTCCTTCACCATGGGCACTCTCATGGCATCTGGCTGGCTCCTCGTGGAGGTCATTTGTGCAATGATATCCTGTTCGCAAGTTTCTGCACTAATAATAGAATCAGCAAGGATTACCTTATCTGATCCCTGGGCTTCATCACAGGACTCTGCCCTCTGGACAGAGTGACTAAAATGTGAGGAATAATTCATAGAGCCGGTAGGACTAGCTGTGGGGGATAATAGTGGACCCTTGTCCTTTTCGATAGTCAGCTGTGCAAGAGCCGTCTGTTATTTTAGGCCATCCGCCCTGTCCCACTTGTCCTGCTCGCCCCTCAGGTAGATCTGTCAATATGACTCCATCGTGGGGCCCCCCAGTTACCAAACCGTTCAAGCCCCTAAACTTAGAAGCAGGATCTGGAGCTTCGTTGACACCCACCCAGATAGATGCAGCGGGCGGGGAGCTCTGCCATTGACTAACACTACTTGCAGCCCCGATCAGTCTATCAGCATTAGGAACGTCATTTGTCTCATTACCAGTTTCAGTTTCCATTTCTCTGCAATATTGTAACAGTCCCCCATCCTCCAATTGCCCAGTAATATTGTTAGCTTCAGTTACAGGCAGCCCGGGTTTCTCCACTCCACAGTAGTCAGCAATGACAGCAGTTAGCCAGCTGGGTCTTCTCTGGGTTTAATGAACCTCCAACATGCGGTTGGAGCAAGTGAGCGGCCCTGCCTGACCCCAGGATCTTTAGCACAGGTCTGCCAAGGGAGCGCTTGCCATGCCATGTCTCGAGGCGCCTCTAGTTCTTCCTCTTGTGCTTCTTTGCACCACTGTGCCTGCCCTGGTCACCTCTAGTCGCGTGTGTGCATTGTGGGGCCATGACACCCAAACGGCCAGCACTCGCTACACAGAGGGAGGGAGGATGAGTAGCGGATCGAAGTGCTCTCCAAATCAGCGTGATGAAAGCCCGCTGCCGTGCAGCCCAACGAAGCTGCATCCATGCTACAATAAATGCCGGATCAGCTGCCCCGGCCAGCGATGACCATGACTGGAAGTGGCAGCAGGCAAGAGAGTGAGGAGGAGCTCTTTGTGGCGAGACCAACCCACCATCATCTCCCTGTTCCGCTATGTGGGTTGTTTGAAAGTAATGCATAATTACTTCTATGGTGTTTTACTGTGTTATGGTGGTGCATATGTGTCTCTTTAGTTTTCTTCTTAATTACCAGAGAAATGGAGGCTCCTTCCAGTAAACATCCATCACTTTTATACCTGTGCAAATTACTAAGTATGTCCTTAAGAGGGTCCCACTTAGGCAAGAAAAATCCACAAGGTGCAGAAGAAACCTCAGTACGATTATTAGTAGTTTGTGATTGTAGGTGATGAATGGTACAGGAATTGTTCTCTGACCAGGAGCCTCTATACATTCTAGGTGGGAAATGGCATCCCAGGTAAAAAGGTTGGCACCATCTTGGGTTGGAAACTCTGACAACAAACACTGGAAAGACAACTATATTCGAAATTAATGGATGTAAGGCTAGCCATACCTACTTCTTCAGGAGAATAGCATTTCCTAAAAATGTCAAACATAAGAAGAAACTTATGTGTTACTTTTTTCCTTTCCTCCATTTGATATCCTTAGTCTGCTATACTCCCTCACTATCCCACTATGCAATCTGAACCTTCAGCCCTGCAGACAGCACTGTGAGAGGCGAAGCCTGATGACATTAGGGAAACGTCCAGGCTAGTGGGGCTGTGAAAGTGCTGACAACTGCTGAGTGGAATGGAGCAACATCCTCACCTCACTTTGAGCACAAAGGTCAAAGATGCCCTCCCTGCCTTTTCCTCTGTAGGCACAAGGCTAAAAATAATTTAAAGATATCTATATTTAACTTATTTTTGTTTTTACACTCAGTTAACAAGCATGCACATCTATTTATGAACAGTCAAGTCAGTTTAGGTAGTACAGTTATCACAAACATATATATTTCTTGGGTGAGGTATGGTAGCATTGTCACATCTTGCAGCAAATTACATAAGAGCAGCATCACATACGTTTTTAATGGACTTTGTTGAGTCACCAGACTGCCCTCTAAAGTGGTCTACCTTATCATAGATGCTATCCATCATAACAGGGAAACAACTTAACAAAGATCAAACTGTGGAGGTCAAAAATACTTGAAAACGAGCAGCATTTTGGCCTAGCAGAGAGGACCAAAGGAGGTGGGATCAGCGATTAATCAAAACACTCTCTCCTTATTGTCGGTGTACATTAGGCATTCTGGTATGCAGCTGGAGTCAAAAGTGGAACATGAGCTGATTTAAATTTTTGTCTCTCCAGCAATATAATGCGTGTGTAAGTAATACAACATTTGTGAAGCCAGTGGACTGAGGTATGATGGAGCATTTCTGTATACCCTGTTTCTGAGGTCGATTATCTTTGAATACATGCAAGGGTTTGATTAGGGAATCAAATAACCATCAATAGACATTCAATTAACAGTGCAACCACTTTGGCCACACAATAAGGATCCACAACGGAAAACAAGTTAAAGGGCTTTATGACAGATTAACACTAACATAAACAAATGTAATGTAATGTAAACAAATCTCAAAAACATGCTGTAAAGATACAGAATTACAATTGGGTAACCAAATCTTCTTAAGACATCTAGACAAATTAGCATAAGGCAAGCCAAAAACTCAGTCACTGCAATACAGAGAATTAATAACAAAATTTGGTGCTCAAAAAATAAATGCTGATTGTTTCTCTTACACATGAGTGCCAGTTAATATCTAAATTAAGCTGTGGGTAAATAGGATAGATCTCCCAAAAGTCTAACCTTTTGGAAAGTTGAAAAATCTAACTAAAATACATAAGGACAAAAGGGGAGAAATATAAAAAAAAAGACAAAAAAGGAATTGAAAAAATGAAGAGGAAGGTGTCAGCATTTCAGAAGGTAGCTTAAAAGTCTTCTTAGAGAGTTAAGTGTAAGCCGAAGCGACACTCAGCAAAGCATGGGGACAATGAGAAAAAGTCAGAGGTCATCAAGTAACACCCTCCATAGCACCATCAGGTGCTCTATGGTATTCTCCTGTCCTACGGTATAACTTGCAACATCACTTTCAGCTCCCAGGGCAGTGCTGAGAACGCTGCTGTCCTTGTTCCTCTGAAAAGCTTTTGCAACATGTAGGAATAAGGAACAGTCATTACTCTCATGAGCTCGCTGTGTACTGCTTTCAAGATTTTTCTCTCAGGCTCTCTATTAGTAAAACAATAGCACATCTATTCCCAAACTGACATTTTATGTGAATGTACCTGCATTGAAATGACACGTTAGCAACAAATGAAAAAACGTTTCTCACGTTAAAGGAATTCAGCTAGTCAAGTTAACATTAAGCTAACACACATCTAAATTCAAGTTACTCGTGCACATTTTATTTTCTACATTAATATATACATCACTTATTTACATTTGGTTAGGATTTAACATTAAATCAGAATAAATGCAGACTTTACTGATCCTTGAGCATACATTTGCTGTATAAGTACATTTTAAACATTAAACTTCAAACATTAGTGCACACCTTACATAAACTGTTATCGTTATAAATGCAAATACATTCATATAACATGAGGATGGTTATAAAATGGCACTCAATTATTATTTCTCATTTAATAAGGTTAAGGAACATCATAGATGATTTTCCTAACATTAAACTGAATTCACTTTATTATTGATTTCATCAGTGAATTGTTAAAACACACAGTTTAAGCTATGTGATGGGTACATATAGATCAAGATTGTGACGTCAGGGGTGGCATCAAATTCTATGCTGTTCTAGTCCCCCCTCTGCTGGCAAATCAAGCAATCACATCAAACTGTAATCTCTCATCAAAATCTCAGAGGTTGATCCAGGAAAGATCTTCTGGATTCTTCTAACTGCTTTATGTCACCATAATATATGTTTCATCTATTTTCAAGTTTTATTTCTGCTTTTCTCTGTTCTTCCTCTACACCCTCTTGTATAATTTGTAACATCTATTTATCAGCAAAGGTCTCAAGATGCTTCCAGATATTCCACTACCTGACTTCCAAATCATTTTCCAACAGCTGAAAGTCCACTACATATAGCTTCCCACACATGTTGCTTACAGCTCTTTTAAGTCTCCTTTTAAGTCAGTGCTGTTCTTAATGTACTTCTTCGGTTCCTTTCTATGTTCAAGGATGTAGGTACAACATTGTTGCACTTTTAACATCTTGCAGACTCCGCCCTCCTTCGCAAGAAGGATGTCTAACGCAAGCCTGTATGCAAAACTATTAATCTTATGGCAACCATCTCAGTATCGACTAATAAGGCACTTGCTGTACTAGTGGACAACTTATCTACAATAATTGACAACTTTCCTATTTTGAGATCATTCAGAGTCACTCCTACAGATGGAATCATTGCACCAACAACATATCCTACAATTTCTGAAGCACTAGCACATCTATTGGTTCTTATATTTTTCTTTGTATCCCACACTTGATCATTGAAGTGTTCCACATGGAAAATCTTAGGAAAAACTATTCCTAGATAGCATATCCCATACCATCCTTTAGGCAACCTAAAGTATGCACAATCTCCACAAATGAAATACACTCGAGATATAGCAGGATCTCGTCCAGATAACATAAAGTTCCAACTATTCTTAAATTCAAATACGTATTCACAGTCACTCTTTCCTAAAGAACTTTGTGTCAGTTGTTGTTTTTGCTCTAAATATGCACAAAGTCCTTCTATGTTTCCAAACTAGTGTCAAGGTAGTTTGGTTCCCTGCATCTGGGTGTGCTTCTTCTTCTCTCCCCCACTTTTGTACTACTAGACCCTTCACTGTATTTCTTTTAATTTCTCCTCTCCTTTCTTCAACTAGATTCAGAAAATCATTTTCAACTTTTGTCAAAGCACAGGTCATGTTGTTTTGGTATGCATAAACTGTCCTAAATGTCATGGTAGGAACAAAGAATCCTCCAACTGTCTCTATGTTCTTTGTTTTAGCATTCTTGTTCAAATGTTTTAAAATGGGGACATCTGAAAAGATCAAATCAAAATTTGAATAGTAATATTGAAAGTGTTCCTGTTCATACAGAAGACTTGTCAATAAGCTACAAGTAACACCATAGGTCAAAGGATATGGTGATACGTTATTCCTTCTGCAGCTGATGCAGGGAATTGTGTGCACACATTGCAATGTATTTGCAACCTTAGTGTCAATATACTCATAAATCTATTTATAATAGGCATTTGCTGAAAGATGTACTCAGAAGCATCTACATGTAAATCTTTCCCACTCAGTGAATTCATTCTATTGTCACTAGGAACTGAGATTTCAGGAGCACTTGTGGATCTAATGCGTTTTACTTTTGAAGGTGTAGGGTAAGCTCAATCCTATAAGCAAAGTAATCATTACTATAAATGTCACTACTAACACTCCTGTACATATGTATTTGAGACTGCTGTTGTTTTTATTAGGTTCTGTGGTTGCTCTCATTTCAGACCATTTAATAAATAGTCAGCAGCAATAGCAATAGTCTATTCAGTCTTTCAGTTGAGCAAAGCAGCAATCAGCAATTGTCTTTGCAACAAAGTTCAGATGTTAATTGCAATATCTGAGTTGGCCTTCTTTAACCCTACTTCGTGTTCTTCTAAATGGCAACTCTACGATGAATTCTGCATACTCAGACCTTAGTATTCTTCTTTATTCTCTACAAAATCTATCAAATGTCTCTAATAAATGTGCAGTTCAAACTCCTTAATAATCACATCGAGGATATGATGTCTCACTCTATCTCGTGGCAGTGCAATTTCAAAGCTCAGTTCTGCCACCAATTTCAGTTCAAGGAGGCTCAGCTGGATTCAAACTGCTATTACAAAAGATTCTAAATTCTCTCTCCCAGTCATTGGCAGGAAGATATGTCCAATCAGGTGAGGCGTATCTCTGACAGGGTATCCTTGCTCTCTTTGATCTCTGGACTATTGTCTCTACTCGACCACTGTCACTTTAGCCAGACTCCTCAGTCTCTTATGGAATGGTTTGTGGTACCTACACTTCAGGTACTGTCTCTTATATTGGCCACTTGTCTCCAGACACAACTTGTTTGGCTATAGCACGAGGTCCTTTGCAGCCCATGTCTCTTGGTTCAACCCTTCTGTACCAACCTCACATGTTGACTCACTCAGACCCCCCATGCTCAGACCCAACATGGGCTGTCCCAGTCGCTTGTTTGTCCCCAACAGCTTGACTAACCTGCTCCCTTCGTCTCACTGTAACCATCCCTTCAGAGACAGGTGCTGCTGTATCATCCAGAGGACATGAGACTCTAGAGTGTGTGGTGCATGCACCCAGTTGAGGAGACCTCCACACTTCACAGCAGTTGTAGTGACCAAAATCAAAGGAACGGACCTATTGGAAATGGTCCTTTCTGCAGGGTTATCCCCAAACTTTTTGCCTTTCCCCTCCTATTGTTCTGACCCTCTTTTTGTTGGCATTAGGACTCTTGGCACTATACCACGGCTAATCAGTGCTAAACTGCATGAGCTCTCTCTCCTAAAACTTGGAGACACCGGCAGTGGGGCCTAGAACTCTGCTTTGGACCATGACTCTCTGGGTTGGGACTTCGTCCCCCATAGTGCAGCCTGTTGTGGGCAGGGCCAGTCTGAAGCACTTAAAAGCACCCAAGTAGTCCCGCAGCGCAGGAGCCACCAGCAGTGGGGCCTAGAACCGTGCTTTAGACAGCGACCCTCTGGGATGGGACTTCTTTCCCCAGAGTGTAGCCCGTGGTGGGCGGGGCCAGCCTGAAGTGTTTAAAAGCACCCACGTAGTCCCACAATGTGGGAGACACCGGCGGTGGGGCCCAGAACTCTGCTTTGGACTGCAAACCTTTAGGGTGGGACTTTGTCCCCCAGAGTGCAGCCTGTTGTGAGCGGGTCCAGCCTGAAGCGCTTAAAAGCAATCATGTAGTCCCACAGCACGGGATGCGCGTGGGTGGTGCCCAGGCATGTGCCCGGGCAAAGACTGAGCCAAGACGAGCCCACTTGTGCCTGTCATCACCCAGAAGAGGCTGGACTGGGCTACCCTGCTTGGTTCCTTATTCAAGGGAAGCGTTGGTACCTTGGTTAATTGATCCACAAATTATTATTCATAGACTATGCCCACCGAATATGGGTAAAAGGAAACTTGCTTCTGGGAAAGGCATTCCCATTACTAATCCCAATAATTCACTCCCTTGCAGCACATTGGACTCTCTTTTAGTCTGAGCTGTGAATGTGGTGTCCAAAGAGATTGCGCTTAGTGAGCGATGGCTGTCCCTTGATAGGGGGAAAGACCCAAGCACCACTCAAACACACACAAGTCCGTTTCCTTCTAAGGATGCCGATGATGGTGGTCCCGGCATGGCATGGTGTGTAGATCGAGCCAGTGAGGGGGCTTGCATGGTCGATCAGCCTGCTGAAAGGGCAGAGGGATTCGTCCCAGAGACAAAAAGGTCAATACCAGATTTTTCAGGAACTAATGGAGGATTTGAAATCATAGCAAGGAAAGGGAGAAAAATAAGAACAGGCTCCGTGTCTGCGCCTGGAGAGCACTTTTAGAATATTCACATGAGGTTGAGCCCCCACTCAAACGGAATTAAGCAAGAAAACTCTGAATCGGCCTTGAGAAGAGATTGGGACATTTTTTGAAAAACATTACTCCAGACAGATACCAATGTGGCTACCACTGTCGATCTGGGGAATGGCATGGAGCGAAGGCACATGATCCAGCAGGCACTACCCAGGGAAAGAGGCCTCTCAGATCTATGAGCGTGCACAATCCATCTGCTAAGGTAAACCCCGTAAAACTGCATCAGACCCTGAATTTACCACCGGAGTGCACCCCATATGTGGCGGTTTTGATCAGTGTCCCATTGGTCCAGGCACACAGAGAAGAAACTCATATCAAACTTAAAAACAAAGTCTGCCACTGGCTTGCTCCAAACACCAGCTTTGCAACTTGGGAATATGATGATATTCTTTTGGTGAGGAGGGGATTGTATAGTGATAAAGTGTAGATACTCAGAGCTGGCCTACCGTCTGATAAAATCTGGTACACGGCTCACCGCTGAAGACATGTGCGGTTTTGCGCGTAGTACCACTGGGCTATTTCTATCACCCGTCCTTACCCAGTGGCAGAAGGTAAAGCGCAGCGGCTTTAGGCCAAGAGGAACTCACAGGAAGCTCTCCTCCTAATATAGATTTCTCCCACTTTCAGTGCTGGACTCTAGCGAGTGAGTCACTCATTCAACAGATCAGTTGGGGAACCTTTTGGGATCAGTGCCCAGGCCATTTTTGCATGCTTATTTAGATAAAATCCTGCATTTGGAGGAAGCTGTAGATTTTTGCCATGAGGGAAGTCGTGTTCAATTCCAGCCTGTGAAGCTCAAGCCCTGCTGGAGAGAGATGGAGTGCCCCCAGATCAGATGCAAACACTACAGACACCTAATTCATCTTGGCCACTTATTGCTGATATTAGAGGACACTCATGTAAAGGCGCACAAGATTCTGTTAATCTAACAGGGATCTCACATGCTGAGAGCACTTTGAGTGGCACTAATCTGGCTCTGGAGGCTGAGGCTGTGGCACCCAGGATAAAAGACTTTCCTGGAAACCATCATCGGGTGTTACAGCTCCTCTCCTGGAACATAGTAGGGATGAACTCAAAACTTAAAAATAAGGAGTGGTTATCTTTTATTAGCAACTTTGATATAATTTGTTGTCAGGAGACTTGGGTATGTGACAGTGATTCTATGGCACTGGATGGCTTTACTCTTTTAATTCCCCCGCTATTCCATCAAATACACGCCGGGGAAAAAAGGGTCCAGTAGTTTTGGCCTCCAGCTCATTAAGCTCTCTATGTGTTAAGATGTTGAGTTCCAGTTCTCATTATCAAATAAAAAAATGATCCTCGCCTAGAGTAGGCAATATAATTTTAATTCACTTTTAATATAATTTTTTTCATGCCCAACTGGTGGGGGTTATTGAAGATTTGGAACATACCATTACAGTTCTAACGGGTAGAGAACCTGCAAACGCTTCCATTATTTGGGTGGGGGATTTTTAATATTGATAAGCCTTCTTACAGTGGGTCTCGGGTTTGTAGAATTAGAGACGGGGAAACAGGGGGAGTATGTGGGCCACTCTCAGCACTCAGCATATGAGGAAGACCTAACAAGTCTAATTTTAGCTAATACTTTGCTGTTTGTCTCAGCGATAACTAGCGATTACATTAGGAAAGTTCCAGCATTTGTGGGGAGAGGGAAAGGCAGCATGATTGACCATATTCTCCTGTCAGACGATTTAGGCCCTCATTATGATATTGGCGGTAAAAACCGCCTGCCGCCACGGTGGCTGCTGCCAAAAGACTGTCGCTGCGGCTAACAGCCGTCCGCAGTAATATGACCACAGCTGGATTCCCGCTAGAAGGATGGCAGAAATCCGACTGTAGCCATGCCGGCAAATGGCGGTAAGGTGGCGCAGCTGCCAATAGACCGCCGCCAGCCATATTATGACCCATAATACAGCCTGGCGGTGTTCTGCTGGTGGACGCTGCTGGTGGCAGCAGCGCCCCGCTACATCTCGTGCCGGAGGGCCCCCTGAACACAGGTAAGTGGGTGCTCCGACAGGGGAGGGGGTGGGGGGTGTTGTGTGTGTGTGTGTGTGGGGGTGTGTGAAGGTTTGTGCGTGTGTGCATGCAGGTGTGTGTTTTGTGTTGAATGTGTGTGCATGTATGGAGGTGTGAGTGCATGTATGTTGTGTTCTGTGAATGTGTGTCTGCGTGTATGCATGAAAGTGTGTGCGGATTTGTGTGTGAATGGATGTGTGCATGCATGGATGCATGTGGGAATGGGTGTGTGTATGTGTGTGTGTGTAGGGGGGGCGTGAATGTAAGGGGGGATTTGGAGAGGAAGGGGGGATGGGAGGGCATCTGGAGAGGGGGGGGGTGGGGGTGGGGAAGACCCACTGGATATTTGTGATAGCCTCAGTGAGCTATGTAAATGTAAATCAGTCTCAGAAGCCTCAACTTCACACAAACCCTGGACGGAGCATCATGTGCAGTCTTGGTTTAACCAAGACTGCACAAAAGCCTACAAAGTATTAAAAAATATAACTAACATAGTTCCCCGGGATCAGGCTGCTGTTAGGACAGCAAGATGGGCTTATAAGCAAGCTATAGAGAATATGAAAGCAGAGATCAGGGCAAGAGTCTGGGGGAATGTGGAAAGAGCAGCCTTCTTGAAAGATAACCGGGCATTCTGTGAAATTGTTAATCAGACTTTCTTCTGAGGCAATTCCCCCACAGGCACTGAATGCCTTATCCTGGAGCAAGATTGGGTTGGGCATTTTATAGATATTTTTTCTAGTAAAGACAATAAGCCCTCATCTAAGACCCCTTCCTGTGTTTCACTTGTAGAGCTCATAAAATTTAGCGAGTCAATTTCGGAAGCTGAAGTGTGAAAGGTGATCTTAAGCTCCACAACAGGGAAAGCGTCGGGTCCAGATGAAGTCCCAGCCAAGCTTTTTAAACACAACCTTTAGTTCTGGGCTCCTCTGGTCACAATTGTTTTTAGAGCAATGGTTAAGGAGAGACCTATTGAGACTTGGAGGGAATCTATAATAATCCCCATCTTTAAAAAAAAGGAGACAGAAGTTCCCCCTCAAATAATAGGCCCATTTCATTGCTTGATGCCTCAGGCAAAGTTTTTGGTAGGGTATCTGTAAGGAAATGCCTCCTTGGCATGGTTACCCCCTGACTTTTTGCCTTTGCTGATGCTAAGTTTTGATTTGAAAGTGTGCTGAGACCTGCTAACCAGGCCCCAGCACCAGTGTTCTTTCCCTAACCTGTACTTTTGTTTTCACAATTGGCGCACCCTGGCATCCAGGTAAGTCCCTTGTAACTGGTACCCCTGGTACCAAGGGCCCTGATGCCAGGGAAGGTCTCTAAGGGCTGCAGCATATCGTATGCCACCCTGGGGACCCCTCACTCAGCACAGACACACTGCTTGCCAGCTTGTGTGTGCTGGTGAGGACAAAACGAGTAAGTCGACATGGCACTCCTCTCAGGGTGCCATGCCAACCTCACACTGCCTATGCAATATAGATAAGTCACCCCTCTAGCAGGCCTTACAGCCCTAAGGCAGGGTGCACTATACCATAGGTGAGGGCACCAGTGCATGAGCACTGTGCCCCTACAGTGTCTAAGCCAAACCTTAGACATTGTAAGTGCAGGGTAGCCATAAGAGTATATGGTCTGGGAGTCTTTCAAAAACAAACTCCACAGCACCATAATGGCTACACTGAAAACTGGGAAGTTTTGGTATCAAACTTCTCAGCACAATAAATGCACACTGATGCCAGTGTACATTTTATTACATACACCCCAGAGGGCACCTTAGAGGTGCCCCCTGAAACCTTAACCAACTACCCGTGTAGGCTGGTTTTAGCAGCCTGCCACACTCGAGACATGTTGCTGGCCACATGGGGAGAGTGCCTTTGTCACTCTGTGGCTAGTAACAAAGCCTGTACTGGGTGGAGGTGCTTCACCCCCCCCCCCTGCAGGAACTGTAACACCTGGCGGTGAGCCTCAAAGGCTCTACCCCTTTGTTACAGCACCACAGGGCACTCCAGCTAGTGGAGTTTCCCGCCCCCTCTGGCCACGGCCCCACTTTTGGCGGCAAGGCCGGAAGAGATAATGAGAATAACAAGGAGGAGTCACTGGCCAGTCAGGACAGCCCCTAAGGTGTCCTGAGCTGAGGTGACTCTGACTTTTAGAAATCCTCCATCTTGCAGATGGAGGATTCCCCCAATAGGGAGAGGAATGTGACCCCCTCCCCTTGAGAGGAGGCACAAAGAGGGTGTACCCACCCTCAGGGCTAGTAGCCATTGGCTACTAACCCCCCAGACCTAAACACGCCCTTAAATTTAGTATTTAAGGGCTCCCCTGAACCTAGGAACTCAGATTCCTGCAACCTAAGGAGAAGAGGACTGCTAAGCTGAAAAACCCTGCAGAGAAGACGGAGATACCAACTGCTTTGGCCCCAGCTCTACCGGCCTGTCTCCCCCCTTCTAAAGACACTGCTCCAGCGACGCTTTCCCCAGGGACCAGCGACCTCTGAATCCTCAGAGGACTGCCCTGCTCTAGAAGGACCAAGAACTCCTGAGGAAAGCGGCTCTGTTCACCCAAGACTGCAACTTTGTAACAAAGGAGCAACTTTAAAACAACTTGCGTTTCCCGCCGGAAGCGTGAGACACGCTATTCTGCACCCGACGCCCCCGGCTCGACTTGTGGAGAACAATCACTTCAGGGAAGACTCCCCGGCAACTGCAAGACCGTGAGTAGCCAGAGTTGCCCCCCCTGATCCCCCACAGCGATGCCTGCAGAGGGAATCCCGAGGCTCCCCCTGACCGCGACTGCCTGTTCCTCAGATCCCGATGCCGGGTAAAGACTCTGCACCCACAGCCCCCAGGACCTGAAGAATCCGAACTCCAGTGCAGGAGTGACCCCCAGGAGGCCCTCTCCCTTGCCCAGGTGGTGGCTACCCCGAGGAGCCCCCCCCTTGCCTGCCTGCATCGCTGAAGAGACCCCTTGGTCTCCCATTGATTTACATTGAAAACCCGACGTGTGTTTGCACACTGCACCCGGCCGCCCCCGTGCAGCTGAGGGTGTACTTTCTGTGCTAACTTGTGTCCCCCCCGGTGCCCTACAAAACCCCCCTGGTCTGCCATCCGAAGACGCGTGTACTTACCTACTGGCAGACTGGAACCGGGGCACCCCCTTCTCCATTGAAGCCTATGCGTTTTGGGCACCACTTTGAACTCTGCACCTGACCGGCCCTGAGCTGCTGGTGTGGTAACTTTGGGGTTGCTCTGAACCCCCAACGGTGGTCTACCTTGGACCCAAATTTGAACCCCGTAGGTGGTTTACTTACCTGCAAAAACTAACTAACTCTTACTCCCCCTAGGAACTGTGAAAATTGCACTGTGTCTAGGTTTAAAATAGATATATGTGATTTATGTGAAGACTGTATATGCTATTTTGATTATTCAAAGTTCCTAACGTACCTACCTGCAATACCTTTCATTTAAAGTATTACATGTAAAATTTGAACCCGTGGTTCTTAAAATAAACTAAGAAAATATATTTTTCTATACAAAAACCTATTGGCCTAGAATTGTCTCTGAGTGTGTGTTCCTCATTTATTGCTTGTGTGTGTACAATAAATGCTTAACACTACTCCTTTGATAAGCCTACTGCTCGACCACACTACCACAAAATAGAGCATTAGTATTATCTCGTTTTGCCACTATCTTACCTCTAAGGGGAACCCTTGGACTCTGTGCATACTATTCCTTACTTTGAAATAGTGCATACAGAGCCAACTTCCTACATTGGTGGATCAGCGGTGGGGTACAAGACTTTGCATTTGCTGGACTACTCAGCCAATACCTGATCACACGACAAATTCCAAAAATTGTCATTAGAAATTGATTTTTGAAATTTGAGCTATTTTTCTAAATTTATAAAAGTCCTGCTAGGGCCTTGTGTTAGTTCCTGTTAGCATTTCTTTTAGAGTTTAAAAGTTTTGTGAAAGTTTGAATTAGGTTCTAGAACTAGTTTTAGATTCTTAAAAAGTATTCCAACTTTTAGAAACATAGGGGGTCATTCCGAGTTTGACCGCCCGCCAAGCAGGAACCACCAATTGGCCGCTCCGCGGTCAGAAGACCGCGGGGGCCATTCTGACTTTCCCGCTGGACCGGCCTGTTGGCGGTGCTTCAGTCGTTCGTGGCCCTGGCGGTCAAAGACCGCCAGGGTCAGAATGACCCCCATAATGTCTGGTGCAGAAGAGAATGTGATGGAACTCGACCTCACACCTTACCTCCATCTTAAGATGAGGGAGCTACGGTCTCTCTGCAAAATAAAGAAAATCCCAGTTGGCTTAAGACCTTCCAAACAACAGCTCCAGGAGCTGCTGGCAGAGTTTGAAAAAGCCAACCCCTCTGAGGATGACCTCACAGAGGGAGAAGATAGTGACTTGGAGGAGAATTCCCCCCTTCCATTCCTAATTAGGACCCTCAATCCCTGACTCCAACCATAATAGTCAGAGATGCTGCTTCCCTCACAGGAGGGGCCAGCACCTCTGTTATCACTGAGGAGAGCCTCAGTGAAGATGACCTCCTGCTAGCCAGGATGGCCAAAAGATTGGCTTTGGAGAGACCGCTCCTAGCCATAGAAAGGGAAAGACAAGAGATGGGCCTAGGTCCCATCAATGGTGGCAGCAACTTAAATAGGGTCAGAGATTCTCCTGACATGTTGAAAATCCCTAAAGGGATTGTAACTAAATATGAAGATGGTGATGACATCACCAAATGGTTCACAGCTTTTGAGAGGGCTTGTGCAACCAGAAAAGTAAACAGATCTCACTGAGGTGCTCTCCGTTTGGGAAATGTTCACTGGAAAGTGTAGGGATAGACTCCTCACACTCTCTTGAAAAGATGCTGAATCTTATGACCTCATGAAGGGAACCCTGATTGAGGGCTTTGGATTCTCCACTGAGGAGTATAGAATTAGATTCAGGGGGGCTCAAAAAACCTCGAGCCAGACCTGGGTTGATTTTGTGGACTACTCAGTGAAAACACTGGATGGTTGGATTCAAGGCAGTGGTGTAAATGATTATGATGGGCTGTATAATTTATTTGTGAAAGAACACCTATTGAGTAATTGTTCAAATGATAAACTGCATCAGCATCTGGTAGACCTAGGACCAATTTCTCCCCAAGAATTGGGAAAGAAGGCGGACAATTGGGTCAAGACTAGGGTGACCAAGACTTCCACAGGGGGTGACCAAAAGAAAGGGGTCACAAAGCCTTCCCAGGGGAAGAGTGTTGAGACATCCAAAAACAAAAATAGTAAAGAGTCTTCATCAGGCCCCCAAAAACCTGCACAGGAGGGTGGGCCCAGAGCCTCTTCACAAAACAATTTTGGGTACAAGGGTAAAAACTTTGATCCCAAAAAGGCCTGGTGTCGTAGCTGTAATCAGCCTGGACACCAAACTGGAGACAAGGCCTGTCCCAAGAAAAGTACCACTTCAAACTCCACTCCAGCTAACACTGGAATGGCTAGTCTCCAAGTGGGATCAACAGTGTGCCCAGAGCAAATCAGGTGTCACACTGAAGCTACATTAGTCTCTGAGGGTGGGGTGGATTTAGCCACACTGGCTGCCTGGCCTCCTAACATGCAAAAATACAGGCAGCAGCTCTTAATTAATGGGACAAGTGTAGAAGGCCTGAGGGATACAGGTGCCAGTGTCACCATGGTGACAGCGAAACTGGTTTCCCCTGGTCAATACCTGGCTGGACAAACGTATCCAGTCACCAACGCTGACAATCAGACTAAAGTACATCCCATGGCTATGCTAACTTTAGAGTGGGGAGGGGTCAATTGCCTGAAACAGGTGGTGGTCTCCTCAAATATCCCAGTAGACTGTTTGCTTGGAAATGACCTGGAGTCCTCAGCATGGGCTGAGGTAGAACTGAAAACCCATGCAGCCATGCTGGGTATCCCTGAACTGGTGTGTGTCAAGACAAGGGCATAGTGCAAGGCTCAGGGTGAAAAAGTAGAGCTGGAGTCTGGAAAAAGGGCCCAGCCTACCAAGAGAAAAAGAAAGACAACTGGGAAACCAGCTGCAACACAACAACAAAAAGAGAACCTCTCTTCTCAGGAAGAAGTTCTGCCCTCTGAGGGAACTGAGCCTATGGAGCTAGAACCTTATCATGTTGAGCTCTTAGGCCCAGGGGGACCCTCAAGGGAGCAGTTGTGTAAGGGGCAAGAAACCTGTCCCTCTCTTGAAGGCCTTAGGCAGCAAGCTGCTGAAGAGTCCAATGGCAAGAAAACTGGAACACATAGGGTCTATTGGGAAGATGGACTCCTTTACACTGAGGCAAGAGATCCCAAACCTGGTGCCACCAGGAGAGTGATAATGCCTCAAGAGTTTAGGGAGTTCATACTGACCTTAGCCCATGATATTCCTCTTGCTGGGCATTTGGGAAAAACCAAGACGTGGGAGAGACTAGGCAACCACTTCTACTGACCCAACATGTCCCAGAAAGTCAAGGAGTTTTGTGTCTCCTGTACCACCTGTCAAGCCAGTGGTAAGACAGGTGGACATCCAAAGGCCCCCCTCATTCCACTTCCAGTGGTGGGGGTCCCCTTAGAAAGAGTGGGTGTGGACATAGTTGGTCCACTTGAACCTCCCACAGCCTCAGGGAATATGTACATACTAGTAGTAGTGGATCATGCTACTAGATACCCTGAAGCTATTCCCCTTAGGTCGACTACTGCCCCTGCAGTAGCCAAGGCCCTCATTGGTATTTTTACCAGAGTGGGTTTCCCTAAGGAGGTGGTGTCTGACAGAGGTACCAACTTCATGTCAGCATACCTGAAACACATGTGGAATGAGTGTGGAGTGACTTGTAAATTCACTACACCCTACCATCCACAAACTAATGGCCTTGTTGAGAGATTCAACAAGATATTAAAAGGCATGATCATGGGGCTCCCTGAAAAATTCAAAAGGAGATGGGATGTCCTCTTACCATGTCTGCTTTTCGCTTACAGAGAGGTGCCTCAGAAGGGAGTAGGGTTCTCACCCTTTGAACTTCTGTTTGGCCACCCTGTAAGGGGACCACTAGCTCTTGTGAAAGAAGGCTGGGAGAGACCTCTTCATGAGCCTAAACAAGACATAGTGGACTATGTACTTGGCCTACGTTCAAGGATGGCAGAGTACATGGAAAAGGCAAGTAAAAACCTTGAGGCCAGCCAACAGCTCCAGAAGTTTTGGTATGACCAAAAGGCTGCAATGGTTAAATTTCAACCAGGGCAGAAAGTCTGGGTTTTGGAGCCTGTGGCTCCCAGGGCACTTCAGGACAAATGGAGTGGCCCTTACCCAGTGCTAGAGAAGAAGAGTCAGGTCACCTACCTGGTGGACCTAGGCACTAGCAGGAGCCCCAAGAGGGTGATCCATGTGAACCGCCTTAAGCTCTTCCATGATAGGGCTGATGTGAATCTGTTGATGGTAACAGATGAGGACCAGGAAGCTGAGAGTGAACCTCTCCCTGATCTCCTCTCATCAAACCCTAAAGATGGCTCAGTTGATGGAGTGATCTATTCAGACACCCTCTCTAGCTAACAGCAATCTGACTGTAGGAAGGTCCTGCAACACTTTCCTGAGCTCTTTTCCCTAACCCCTGGTCAGACACATCTATGTACCCATTGTAAGGAAATGCCTCCTTGGCATGGTTGCCCCCTGACTTTTTGCCTTTGCTGATGCTATGTTTACAATTGAAAGTGTGCTGAGGCCTGCTAACCAGGCCCCAGCACCAGTGTTCTTTCCCTAACCTGTACTTTTGTATCCACAATTGGCAGACCCTGGCATCCAGATAAGTCCCTTGTAACTGGTACTTCTAGTACCAAGGGCCCTGATGCCAAGGAAGGTCTCTAAGGGCTGCAGCATGTCTTATGCCACCCTGGAGACCTCTCACTCAGCACAGACACTCTGCTTGCCAGCTTGTGTGTGCTAGTGAGGACAAAACGAGTAAGTCGACATGGCACTCCCCTCAGGGTGCCATGCCAGCCTCTCACTGCCTATGCAGTATAGGTAAGACACCCCTCTAGCAGGCCTTACAGCCCTAAGGCAGGGTGCACTATACCATAGGTGAGGGTACCAGTGCATGAGCATGGTACCCCTACAGTGTCTAAACAAAACCTTAGACATTGTAAGTGCAGGGTAGCCATAAGAGTATATGGTTTGGGAGTCCGTCAAACACGAACTCCACAGCACCATAATGGCTACACTGAAAACTGGGAAGTTTGGTATCAAACTTCTCAGCACAATAAATGCACACTGATGCCAGTGTACATTTTATTGTAAAACACACCAGAGGGCACCTTAGAGGTGCCCCCTGAAACTTAACCGACTATCTGTGTAGGCTGACTAGTTTTAGCAGCCTGCCACAAACCGAGACATGTTGCTGGCCCCTTGGGGAGAGTGCCTTTGTCACTCTGAGGCCAGTAACAAAGCCTGCACTGGGTGGAGATGCTAACACCTCCCCCAGGCAGGAATTGTCACACCTGGCGGTGAGCCTCAAAGGCTCACCTCCTTTGTGCCAACCCAGCAGGACACTCCAGCTAGTGGAGTTGCCCGCCCCCTCCGGCCAGGCCCCACTTTTGGCGGCAAGGCCGGAGAAAATAATGAGAAAAACAAGGAGGAGTCACTGGCCAGTCAGGACAGCCCCTAAGGTGTCCTGAGCTGAAGTGA
The DNA here is from genome assembly GCF_031143425.1 of Pleurodeles waltl. NCBI lineage: Eukaryota > Metazoa > Chordata > Amphibia > Caudata > Salamandridae > Pleurodeles > Pleurodeles waltl. Next base: position 149,531,358 of record NC_090445.1, on the reverse strand, counting down.
CTCTAACTTTTAGAAATCCTCCATCTTGCAGATGGAGGATTCCCCCAATAGGGTTAGGATTGTGACCCCCTCCCCTTGGGAGGAGGCACAAAGAGGGTGTACCCACCCTCAGGGCTAGTAGCCATTGGCTACTAACCCCCCAGACCTAAACACGCCCTTAAATTTAGTATTTAAGGGCTACCCTGAACCCTAGAAAATTAGATTCCTGCAACAAGAAGAAGAAGGACTGCCCAGCTGAAAACCCCTGCAGCGGAAGACCAGAAGACGACAACTGCCTTGGCTCCAGAAACTCACCGGCCTGTCTCCTGCCTTCCAAAGATCCTGCTCCAGCGACGCCTTCCAAAGGGACCAGCGACCTCGACATCCTCTGAGGACTGCCCCTGCTTCGAAAAGACAAGAAACTCCCGAGGACAGCGGACCTGCTCCAAGAAAAGCTGCAACTTTGTTTCCAGCAGCTTTAAAGAACCCTGCAAGCTCCCCGCAAGAAGCGTGAGACTTGCAACACTGCACCCGGCGACCCCGACTCGGCTGGTGGCGATCCAACACCTCAGGAGGGACCCCAGGACTACTCTAAGACTGTGAGTACCAAAACCTGTCCCCCCTGAGCCCCCACAGCGCCGCCTGCAGAGGGAATCCCGAGGCTTCCCCTGACCGCGACTCTTTGAACCTAAAGTCCCGACGCCTGGGAGAGACCCTGCACCCGCAGCCCCCAGGACCTAAAGGACCGGACTTTCACTGGAGAAGTGACCCCCAGGAGTCCCTCTCCCTTGTCCAAGTGGAGGTTTCCCTGAGGAATCCCCCCCTTGCCTGCCTGCAGCGCTGAAGAGATCCCGAGATCTCTCATAGACTAACATTGCGAACCCGACGCTCGTTTCTACACTGCACCCGGCCGCCCCCGCGTTGCTGAGGGTGAAATTTCTGTGTGGGCTTGTGTCCCCCCCGGTGCCCTACAAAACCCCCCTGGTCTGCCCTCCGAAGACGCGGGTACTTACCTGCAAGCAGACCGGAACCGGGGCACCCCCTTCTCTCCATTCTAGCCTATGTGTTTTGGGCACCACTTTGAACTCTGCACCTGACCGGCCCTGAGCTGCTGGTGTGGTGACTTTGGGGTTGCTCTGAACCCCCAACGGTGGGCTACCTTGGACCAAGAACTAAGCCCTGTAAGTGTCTTACTTACCTGGTTAACCTAACAAATACTTACCTCCCCTAGGAACTGTGAAAATTGCACTAAGTGTCCACTTTTAAAACAGCTATTTGTGAATAACTTGAAAAGTATACATGCAATTTTGATGATTTGAAGTTCCTAAAGTACTTACCTGCAATACCTTTCGAATGAGATATTACATGTAGAATTTGAACCTGTGGTTCTTAAAATAAACTAAGAAAAGATATTTTTCTATACAAAAACCTATTGGCCGGATTTGTCTCTGAGTGTGTGTACCTCATTTATTGTCTATGTGTATGTACAACAAATGCTTAACACTACTCCTTGGATAAGCCTACTGCTCGACCACACTACCACAAAATAGAGCATTAGTATTATCTATTTTTACCACTATTTTACCTCTAAGGGGAACCCTTGGACTCTGTGCATGCTATTCCTTACTTTGAAATAGCACATACAGAGCCAACTTCCTACATTGGTGGATCAGCGGTGGGGTACAAGACTTTGCATTTGCTGGACTACTCAGCCAATACCTGATCACACGACAAATTCCAAAATTGTCATTAGAAATTCATTTTTGCAATTTGAAATTTTTCTAAATTCTTAAAAGTCCTGCTAGGGCCTTGTGTGTTAAGTCCCTGTTTAGCATTGTCTTTTAGAGTTTAAAAGTTTGTTAAAAGTTTGAAATTAGATTCTAGAAACAGTTTTAGATTCTTTAAAAAGTCTTCCAACTCTTAACAAAATAATGTCTGATACAGAGATGAATGTGGTGGAACTCGACACCACACCTTACCTCCATCTTAAGATGAGGGAGCTAAGGTCTCTCTGTAATATCAAAAAAATAACCATTGGCTCCAGACCTACCAAAATTCAGCTCCAGGAGCTGTTGGCAGAGTTTGAAAAAGCCAACCCCTCTGATGATGACCTCACAGAGGAAGAAATTAGTGACTTGGAGGCCAATGTCCCTCCTCCAGTCCTAAATAGGGAGAACAGGACCCCTCAAGTCCTGTCTCCAACTGTGTTAGTCAGAAATAATGAGTCCCTCACAGGAGGGTCCCACATTTCTGAAATCACTGAGGATACTCTCAGTGAAGATGACCTCCTGTTAGCCAGGATGGCCAAAAGATTGGCTTTAGAGAGACAGCTCCTAGCCATAGAAAGGGAAAGACAAGAGATGGGCCTAGGACCCATCAATGGTGGCAGCAATATAAATAGGGTCAGAGATTCTCCTGACATGTTAAAAATCCCCAAAGGGATTGTGACAAAATTTGAAGATGGTGATGACATCACCAAGTGGTTCACAGCTTTTGAGAGGGCTTGTGTAACCAGAAAAGTGAACAGATCTCACTGGGGTGCTCTCCTTTGGGAAATGTTCACTGGAAAGTGTAGGGATAGACTCCTCACACTCTCTGGAAAAGATGCAGAATCTTATGACCTCATGAAGGGTACCCTGATTGAGGGCTTTGGATTCTCCACTGAGGAGTACAGGATTAGATTCAGGGGGGCTCAAAAATCCTCGAGCCAGACCTGGGTTGACTTTGTTGACTACTCAGTGAAAACACTAGATGGTTGGATTCAAGGCAGTGGTGTAAGTAATTATGATGGGCTGTACAATTTATTTGTGAAAGAACACCTGTTAAGTAATTGTTTCAATGATAAACTGCATCAGCATCTGGTAGACCTAGGACCAATTTCTCCCCAAGAATTGGGAAAGAAGGCGGACCATTGGGTCAAGACAAGGGTGTCCAAGACTTCAACAGGGGGTGACCAAAAGAAAGGGGTCACAAAGACTCCCCAGGGGAAGGGTGATGAGACAACCAAAACTAAAAATAGTAAAGAGTCTTCTACAGGCCCCCAAAAACCTGCACAGGAGGGTGGGCCCAGAGCCTCTTCACAAAACAATGGGTACAAGGGTAAAAACTTTGATCCCAAAAAGGCCTGGTGTCATAGCTGTAAACAGCATGGACACCAAACTGGAGACAAGGCCTGTCCCAAGAAAGGTTCCACTCCAAACTCCCATCCAGGTAACACTGGTATGGCTAGTCTCCAAGTGGGATCAACAGTGTGCCCAGAGCAAATCAGGGTCCACACTGAAGCTACTCTAGTTTCTGAGGGTGGGGTGGATTTAGCCACACTAGCTGTCTGGCCGCCTAACATGCAAAAATACAGACAGCAACTCTTAATTAATGGGACTAGAATAGAGGGCCTGAGGGATACAGGTGCCAGTGTCACCATGGTGACAGAGAAACTGGTTTCCCCTGGCCAATACCTGACTGGAAAAACTTACACAGTCACCAACGCTGACAATCAGAGAAAAGTACATCCCATGGCAATGGTTACTTTAGAATGGGGAGGGGTCAATGGCCTGAAACAGGTGGTGGTCTCCTCAAATATCCCAGTGGACTGTCTGCTTGGAAATGACCTGGAGTCCTCAGCATGGGCTGAGGTAGAACTAAAAACCCATGCAGCAATGCTGGGTATCCCTGAACTGGTGTGTGTGAAAACAAGAGCACAATGCAAGGCACAGGGTGAACAAGTAGAGCTGGAGTCTGGAAGAATGGCCCAGCCTACCAAGAGAACAGGAAAGTCAGTTGGGAAACCAACTACAACACAGCAAAAGAAAGGGAACCTCTCTTCTCAGGAAGAAGTTCTGCCCTCTGAGGGAACTGAGCCTTTGGAGCTTGAACCTTATCAGGTTGAGCTCTTAGGCCCAGGGGGACCCTCAAGGGAGGAGCTGTGTAAGGGACAAGAAACCTGTCCCTCTCTTGAAGGCCTTAGGCAGCAAGCTGCTGAAGAGTCCAAAGGCAAGAAAAATGGAACACATAGGGTCTATTGGGAAGATGGACTCCTGTACACTGAGGCCAGAGACCCCAAACCTGGTGCCACTAGGAGAGTGGTAGTGCCTCAGCTGTTCAGGAAGTTCATCCTAACATTGGCCCATGACATTCCCCTTGCTGGACATTTGGGACAAACCAAGACGTGGGAGAGGTTAGTCAACCACTTCTACTGGCCCAATATGTCCAACATGGTTAAGGAGTTTTGCCTCTCCTGCCCCACCTGTCAAGCCAGTGGTAAGACAGGTGGACATCCAAAGGCCCCCCTCATTCCACTTCCAGTGGTGGGGGTTCCCTTTGAAAGAGTGGGTGTGGACATAGTTGGTCCACTGGAACCTCCCACAGCCTCAGGAAATATGTATATCCTGGTAGTAGTGGATCATGCTACCAGGTATCCTGAAGCTATTCCCCTTAGGTCGACTACTGCCCCTGCAGTAGCCAAGGCCCTCATTGGTATCTTTACCAGAGTGGGTTTCCCTAAGGAGGTGGTGTCTGACAGAGGTACCAACTTCATGTCAGCATACCTAAAGCACATGTGGAATGAGTGTGGGGTGACTTATAAATTCACTACACCATACCACCCACAAACTAATGGCTTAGTTGAGAGATTCAACAAGACATTAAAGGGCATGATCATGGGGCTCCCAGAAAAACTCAAAAGGAGATGGGATGTCCTCTTGCCATGCCTGCTTTTCGCTTACAGAGAGGTGCCACAGAAGGGAGTAGGATTCTCACCCTTTGAACTTCTGTTTGGTCATCCTGTAAGGGGACCACTTGCCCTTGTTAAAGAAGGCTGGGAGAGACCTCTCCATGAGCCTAAACAGGACATAGTGGACTATGTACTTGGCCTTCGCTCTAGAATGGCAGAGTACATGGAAAAGGCAACCAAAAACCTTGAGGCCAGCCAACAGCTCCAGAAGTTTTGGTATGACCAAAAGGCTGCACTGGTTGAGTTCCAACCAGGGCAGAAAGTCTGGGTTCTGGAGCCTGTGGCTCCCAGGGCACTCCAGGACAAATGGAGTGGCCCTTACCCAGTACTAGAAAGGAAGAGTCAGGTCACCTACCTGGTGGACCTGGGCACAAGCAGGAGCCCCAAGAGGGTGATCCATGTGAACCGCCTTAAGCTCTTCCATGACAGGGCTGATGTCAATCTGTTGATGATAACAGATGAGGATCAGGAGGCAGAGAGTGAACCTCTCCCTGATCTTCTGTCATCAGACCCAAAAGATGGCACAGTAGATGGAGTGATCTACTCAGACACCCTCTCTGGCCAACAGCAAGCTGATTGTAGGAGAGTCCTACAACAGTTTCCTGAACTCTTCTCCTTAAACCCTGGTCAGACACACCTGTGTACCCATGATGTGGACACAGGAGACAGCATGCCTGTCAAGAACAAAATCTTTAGACAGTCTGACCATGTTAAGGAAAGCATCAAGGTGGAAGTCCACAAGATGCTGGAATTGGGAGTAATTGAGCGCTCTGACAGCCCCTGGGCTAGCCCAGTGGTCTTAGTCCCCAAACCTCACACCAAAGATGGAAAGAAAGAGATGAGGTTTTGTGTGGACTACAGAGGGCTCAATTCTGTCACCAAGACAGATGCTCATCCAATCCCAAGAGCTGATGAGCTCATAGACAAATTAGGTGCTGCCAAATTCTTAAGTACCTTTGACTTGACAGCAGGGTACTGGCAAATAAAAATGGCACCTGGAGCAAAAGAGAAAACAGCATTCTCCACACCTGATGGGCATTATCAGTTTACTGTTATGCCCTTTGGTTTAAAGAATGCCCCTGCCACCTTCCAAAGGTTGGTGAATCAAGTCCTTGCTGGCTTGGAGTCCTTTAGCACAGCTTATCTTGATGATATTGCTGTCTTTAGCTCCACCTGGCAGGATCACCTGGTCCACCTGAAGAAGGTTTTGAAGGCTCTGCAATCTGCAGGCCTCTCTATCAAGGCATCCAAATGCCAGATAGGGCAGGGAACTGTGGTTTACTTGGGACACCTTGTAGGTGGAGGCCAAGTTCAGCCACTCCAACCCAAGATCCAGACTATTCTGGACTGGGTAGCTCCAAAAACCCAGACTCAAGTCAGGGCATTCCTTGGCTTGACTGGGTACTACAGGAGGTTTGTGAAGGGATATGGATCCATTGTGACAGCCCTCACTGAACTCACCTCCAAGAAAATGCCCAAGAAAGTGAACTGGACTGTGGAATGCCAACAGGCCTTTGACACCCTGAAACAAGCAATGTGCTCAGCACCAGTTCTAAAAGCTCCAGATTATTCTAAGCAGTTCATTGTGCAGACAGATGCCTCTGAACATGGGATAGGGGCAGTTTTGTCCCAAACAAATGATGATGGCCTTGACCAGCCTGTTGCTTTCATTAGCAGGAGGTTACTCCCCAGGGAGCAGCGTTGGAGTGCCATTGAGAGGGAGGCCTTTGCTGTGGTTTGGTCCCTGAAGAAGCTGAGACCATACCTCTTTGGGACTCACTTCCTAGTTCAAACTGACCACAGACCTCTCAAATGGCTGATGCAAATGAAAGGTGAAAATCCTAAACTGTTGAGGTGGTCCATCTCCCTACAGGGAATGGACTTTATAGTGGAACACAGACCTGGGACTGCCCATGCCAATGCAGATGGCCTTTCCAGGTTCTTCCACTTAGAAAATGAAGACTCTCTTGGGAAAGGTTAGTCTCATCCTCTTTCGTTTGGGGGGGGGTTGTGTAAGGAAATGCCTCCTTGGCATGGTTGCCCCCTGACTTTTTGCCTTTGCTGATGCTATGTTTACAATTGAAAGTGTGCTGAGGCCTGCTAACCAGGCCCCAGCACCAGTGTTCTTTCCCTAACCTGTACTTTTGTATCCACAATTGGCAGACCCTGGCATCCAGATAAGTCCCTTGTAACTGGTACTTCTAGTACCAAGGGCCCTGATGCCAAGGAAGGTCTCTAAGGGCTGCAGCATGTCTTATGCCACCCTGGAGACCTCTCACTCAGCACAGACACTCTGCTTGCCAGCTTGTGTGTGCTAGTGAGGACAAAACGAGTAAGTCGACATGGCACTCCCCTCAGGGTGCCATGCCAGCCTCTCACTGCCTATGCAGTATAGGTAAGACACCCCTCTAGCAGGCCTTACAGCCCTAAGGCAGGGTGCACTATACCATAGGTGAGGGTACCAGTGCATGAGCATGGTACCCCTACAGTGTCTAAACAAAACCTTAGACATTGTAAGTGCAGGGTAGCCATAAGAGTATATGGTCTGGGAGTCCGTCAAACACGAACTCCACAGCACCATAATGGCTACACTGAAAACTGGGAAGTTTGGTATCAAACTTCTCAGCACAATAAATGCACACTGATGCCAGTGTACATTTTATTGTAAAATACACCCCAGAGGGCACCTTAGAGGTGCCCCCTGAAACTTAACCGACTATCTGTATAGGCTGACTAGTTTTAGCAGCCTGCCACAAACCGAGACATGTTGCTGGCCCCTTGGGGAGAGTGCCTTTGTCACTCTGAGGCCAGTAACAAAGCCTGCACTGGGTGGAGATGCTAACACCTCCCCCAGGCAGGAATTGTCACACCTGGCGGTGAGCCTCAAAGGCTCACCTCCTTTGTGCCAACCCAGCAGGACACTCCAGCTAGTGGAGTTGCCCGCCCCCTCCGGCCAGGCCCCACTTTTGGCGGCAAGGCCGGAGAAAATAATGAGAAAAACAAGGAGGAGTCACTGGCCAGTCAGGACAGCCCCTAAGGTGTCCTGAGCTGAAGTGACTCTAACTTTTAGAAATCCTCCATCTTGCAGATGGAGGATTCCCCCAATAGGGTTAGGATTGTGACCCCCTCCCCTTGGGAGGAGGCACAAAGAGGGTGTACCCACCCTCAGGGCTAGTAGCCATTGGCTACTAACCCCCCAGACCTAAACACGCCCTTAAATTTAGTATTTAAGGGCTACCCTGAACCCTAGAAAATTAGATTCCTGCAACTACAAGAAGAAGGACTGCCCAGCTGAAAACCCCTGCAGCGGAAGACCAGAAGACGACAACTGCCTTGGCTCCAGAAACTCACCGGCCTGTCTCCTGCCTTCCAAAGATCCTGCTCCAGCGACGCCTTCCAAAGGGACCAGCGACCTCGACATCCTCTGAGGACTGCCCCTGCTTCGAAAAGACAAGAAACTCCCGAGGACAGCGGACCTGCTCCAAGAAAAGCTGCAACTTTGTTTCCAACAGCTTTAAAGAACCCTGCAAGCTCCCCGCAAGAAGCGTGAGACTTGCAACACTGCACCCGGCGACCCCGACTCGGCTGGTGGCGATCCAACACCTCAGGAGGGACCCCAGGACTACTCTAAGACTGTGAGTACCAAAACCTGTCCCCCCTGAGCCCCCACAGCGCCGCCTGCAGAGGGAATCCCGAGGCTTCCCCTGACCGCGACTCTTTGAACCTAAAGTCCCGACGCCTGGGAGAGACCCTGCACCCGCAGCCCCCAGGACCTAAAGGACCGGACTTTCACTGGAGAAGTGACCCCCAGGAGTCCCTCTCCCTTGTCCAAGTGGAGGTTTCCCCGAGGAATCCCCCCCTTGCCTGCCTGCAGCGCTGAAGAGATCCCGAGATCTCTCATAGACTAACATTGCGAACCCGACGCTCGTTTCTACACTGCACCCGGCCGCCCCCGCGTTGCTGAGGGTGAAATTTCTGTGTGGGCTTGTGTCCCCCCCGGTGCCCTACAAAACCCCCCTGGTCTGCCCTCCGAAGACGCGGGTACTTACCTGCAAGCAGACCGGAACCGGGGCACCCCCTTCTCTCCATTCTAGCCTATGTGTTTTGGGCACCACTTTGAACTCTGCACCTGACCGGCCCTGAGCTGCTGGTGTGGTGACTTTGGGGTTGCTCTGAACCCCCAACGGTGGGCTACCTTGGACCAAGAACTAAGCCCTGTAAGTGTCTTACTTACCTGGTTAACCTAACAAATACTTACCTCCCCTAGGAACTGTGAAAATTGCACTGTGTCCACTTTTAAAACAGCTATTTGTGAATAACTTGAAAAGTATACATGCAATTTTGATGATTTGAAGTTCCTAAAGTACTTACCTGCAATACCTTTCGAATGAGATATTACATGTAGAATTTGAACCTGTGGTTCTTAAAATAAACTAAGAAAAGATATTTTTCTATACAAAAACCTATTGGCCGGATTTGTCTCTGAGTGTGTGTACCTCATTTATTGTCTATGTGTATGTACAACAAATGCTTAACACTACTCCTTGGATAAGCCTACTGCTCGACCACACTACCACAAAATAGAGCATTAGTATTATCTATTTTTACCACTATTTTACCTCTAAGGGGAACCCTTGGACTCTGTGCATGCTATTCCTTACTTTGAAATAGCACATACAGAGCCAACTTCCTACACCCATGATGTGGACACAGGAGACAGCATGCCTGTCAAAAACAAAATATTCAGACAGTCTGACCAAGTTAAGGAAAGCCTCAAGGTGGAAGTCCACAAGATGCTGGAATTGGGAGTCATTGAGCACTCTGACAGCACCTGGGCTAGCCCAGTGGTCTTGGTCCCCAAACCTCACACCAAAGATGGAAAGAGAGAGATGAGATTTTGTGTGGACTACAGAGGACTTAATTCTGTCACCAAGACAGATGCCCATCCCATTCCAAGGGCTGATGAACTGATTGATAAATTAGGTGCTGCCAAATTCTTAAGTACCTTTGACTTAACAGCAGGGTACTGGCAAATCAAAATGGCACCTGGAGCAAAAGAAAAGACAGCATTCTCCACACCTGATGGGCATTATCAGTTTACTGTTATGCCCTTTGGTTTAAAGAATGCCCCTGCCACCTTCCAAAGGTTGGTGAATCAAGTCCTTGCTGGCTTGGAGTCCTTTAGTGCAGCTTATCTTGACGATATTGCTGTCTTTAGCTCCAGCTGTCAGGATCACCTGGTCCACCTGAAGAAGGTTTTGAAGGCTCTGCAATCAGCAGGCCTCTCTATCAAGGCATCCAAATGCCAGATAGGGCAGGGAACCGTGGTTTACTTGGGACACCTTGTAGGTGGAGGCCAAGTTCAGCCACTCCAGCCTAAGATCCAGACTATTCTGGACTGGGCAGCTCCAAAAACCCAGACTCAAGTCAGGGCATTCCTTGGCTTGACTGGGTACTACAGGAGGTTTGTGAAGGGATATGGATCCATAGTGAAAGCCCTCACAGAACTTACCTCCCAGAAAATGCCCAAGATGTTAAACTGGACTGTAGAATGCCAACAGGCCTTTGACGCCCTGAAACAAGCAATGTGCACAGCACCAGTTCTAAAAGCTCCAGATTACTCCAAGCAGTTCATTGTGCAGACAGATGCCTCTGAACATGGGATAGGGGCAGTTTTGTCCCAAACAAATGAAGATGGCCTTGACCAGCCTGTTGCTTTCATTAGCAGGAGGTTACTCCCCAGGGAGTAGCGTTGGAGTGCCATTGAGAGGGAGGCCTTTGCTGTGGTTTGGTCCCTGAAGAAGCTGAGACCATACCTCTTTGGTACTCACTTTGTAGTTCAAACTGACCACAGACCTCTCAGATGGCTGATGCAAATGAAAGGTGAAAATCCAAAACTGTTGAGGTGGTCCATCTCCCTACAGGGAATGGACTTTATAGTGGAACACAGACCTGGGACTGCCCATGCCAACGCAGATGGCCTTTCCAGGTTCTTCCACTTTGAAAATGAAGACTCTCTTGGGAAAGGTTAGTCTCATCCTCTTTCGTTTGTGGGGGAGAGGTTGTGTAAGGAAATGCCTCCTTGGCATGGTTACCCCCTGACTTTTTGCCTTTGCTGATGCTACGTTTTGATTTGAAAGTGTGCTGAGGCCTGCTAACCAGGCCCCAGCACCAGTGTTCTTTCCCTGACCCGTACTTTTGTTTTCACAATTGGCACACCCTGGCATCCAGGTAAGTCCCTTGTAACTGGTAACCCTGGTACCAAGGGGCCTGATGCCAGGGAAGGTCTCTAAGGGCTGCAGCATATCTTATGCCACCCTGGGGACCCCTCACTCAGCAAAGACACACTGCTTGCCAGCTTGTGTGTGCTGGTGAGGACAAAACGAGTAAGTCGACATGGCACTCCCCTCAGGGTGCCATGCCAACCTCACACTGCCTATGCAGTATAGATAAGTCACCCCTCTAGCAGGCCTTACAGCCCTAAGGCAGGGTGCACTATACCATAGGTGAGGGCACCAGTGCATGAGCACTGTGCCCCTACAGTGTCTAAGCCAAACCTTAGACATTGTAAGTGCAGGGTAGCCATAAGAGTATATGGTCTGGGAGTCTGTCAAAAACGAACTCCACAGCACCATAATGGCTACACTGAAAACTGGGAAGTTTGGTATCAAACTTCTCAGCACAATAAATGCACACTGATGCCAGTGTACATTTTATTACATACACCCCAGAGGGCACCTTAGAGGTGCCCCCTGAAACCTTAACCAACTACCCGTGTAGGCTGACTGGTTTTAGCAGCCTGCCACACTCGAGACATGTTGCTGGCCACATGGGGAGAGTGCCTTTGTCACTCTGTGGCTAGTAACAAAGCCTGTACTGGGTGGAGGTGCTTCACCCCCCCCCCCTGCAGGAACTGTAACACCTGGCGGTGAGCCTCAAAGGCTCACCCCCTTTGTTACAGCACCACAGGGCACTCCAGCTAGTGGAGTTGCCCGCCCCCTCCGGCCACGGCCCCACATTTGGCGGCAAGGCTGGAAGAGATAATGAGAATAACAAGGAGGAGTCACTGGCCAGTCAGGACAGCCCTCAAGGTGACCTGAGCTGAGGTGACTCTGACTTTTAGACTTTTCCCCCAACAGGGATAGGAATGTGACCCCCTCCCCTTGAGAGGAGGCACAAAGAGGGTGTACCCACCCTCAGGGCTAGTAGCCATTGGCTACTAACCCCCCAGACCTAAACACGCCCTTAAATTTAGTATTTAAGGGCTCCCCTGAACCTAGGAACTCAGATTCCTGCAACCTAAGAAGAAGAGGACTGCTAAGCTGAAAAACCCTGCAGAGAAGACGGAGACACCAACTGCTTTGGCCCCAGCTCTACCGGCCTGTCTCCCACCTTCTAAAGACACCGCTCCAGCGACGCTTTCCCCAGGGACCAGCGACCTCTGAATCCTCAGAGGACTGCCCTGATCTAGAAGGACCAAGAACTCCTGAGGACAGCGGCTCTGTTCACCCAAGACTGCAACTTTGTAACAAAGGAGCAACTTTAAAACAACTTGCACCCGACGCCCCCGGCTCGACTTGTAGAGAACAATCACTTCAGGGAGGACTCCCCGGCGACTGCGAGACCGTGAGTAGCCAGAGTTGCCCCCCCTGAGCCCCCACAGCGATGCCTGCAGAGGGAATCCCGAGGCTCCCCCTGACCGCGACTGCCTGTTCCTCAGATCCCGACGCCTGGTAAAGACTCTGCACCCGCAGCCCCCAGGACCTGAAGGATCTGAACTCCAGTGCAGGAGTGACCCCCAGGAGGCCCTCTCCCTTGCCCAGGTGATGGCTACCCCGAGGAGCCCCCCCCTTGCCTGCCTGCATCGCTGAAGAGACCCCTTGGTCTCCCATTGATTACATTGAAAACCCGACGTGTGTTTGCACACTACACCCGGCTGCCCCCGTGCGTCTGAGGGTGTACTTTCTGTGCTAACTTGTGTCCCCCATGGTGCCCTACAAAACCCCCCTGGTCTGCCCTCCGAAGACGCGGGTACTTACCTGCTGGCAGACTGGAACCGGGGCACCCCCTTCTCCATTGAAGCCCATGCGTTTTGGGCACCACTTTGAACTCTGCACCTGACTGGCCCTGAGCTGCTGGTCAGGTGCAAATTTGGGGTTGCTCTGAACCCCCAACGGTGGGCTACCTTGGACCCAAACGTGAACCCCTTAGGTGGTTTACTTACCTGCAAAAACTAACTAACTCTTACTCCCCCTAGGAACTGTGAAAATTGCACTGTCTAGTTTTAAAATAGATATATGTGATTTATGTGAAGACTGTATATGCTATTTTGATTATTCAACGTTCCTAAAGTACCTACCTGCAATACCTTTCATTTAAAGTATTACATGTAAAATTTGAACCTGTGGTTCTTAAAATAAACTAAGAAAATATATTTTTCTATACAAAAACCTATTGGCCTGGAATTGACTCTGAGTGTGTGTTCCTCATTTATTGCTTGTGTGTGTACAACAAATACTTAACACTACTCCTTTGATATGCCTACTGCTCGACCACACTACCACAAAATAGAGCATTAGTATTATCTCGTTTTGCCACTATCTTACCTCTAAGGGGAACCCTTGGACTCTGTGCATACTATTCCTTACTTTGAAATAGTGCATACAGAGCCAACTTCCTACAGTATCCTTGTCCAAATTAGAAGACTGGGCAGAAGAAAATTCCTTCTTTTCTGAAGCATACTATGGGTTCCTCCTGGGGATAGGCACGACAGAGCAAGCATTAAATCTATCTCTGATCCTTGGTAAGTATGTCAAGGCCAGGAGAAGGGCCATACATTTGGCCTTTACGAACCTCTCCTGCGCCTTTGACTTAGTGGGCAGAGATATTCTGTAGGAGATCATGGACCGTGCAGGGGATGACCCAGTACTTTATACATTGTTAAAAGCCCACATGAACACACACAGATGAAGGTCCGCTGTACTCAATAGGAGGATTACATGCTGCCCATTAACGTCAAACGATACAGGGTTGTATCCTAGCCCCTTTTTTATTCTTATTTTATATTAATGCTTTGGAGACCTCTTTCATTTCTTCTACTTGCAGTGGAGGCTGCCACTCAACGGGAGTGACAGGGCCAGGGCAAAGAGGTAGGGGCGGTGGATTTTTTTTTTTTAAACGCCTTCGGGGGAGAAGCGTTTGTCTCCCCTCTGTCCTCCCAGCCAATCACGATGCTGCTGTCACCATCATGACACCAGCGTTGTGATTGGTCTGAGCGGCCTGCTTCACCGCTCAGACTGGAAGTGGGAGCCTGGGCATGCTCTCTCTCAGCTGTGCTGTTTGGCCGGCCGTGTTGGGCCAGCCAAACAGACATCTACACTTTGTGCTGCAAAATCCCTCCTCCAGCCCAGCCCTGACCCGCCCCTTACTCCCAGGAAAAATAAAATGATAATAACATTGCATTATTATCATTTTATTTTTCCCTTTTCCAAAATCCAGTGGGGCGACGTTCTTCCGCCGCTCATGTCTACTTGTGATGTTCCTAAAATGGGTTCCCACTGAGTCCCAGCACTTTTATTTGCAAACAGTGCAGTTCCGATCGTGCATACTGCAGATGGGCTACAATCACTTTTAAATGGTTTTAATTATTTTATGCAAGAGCCAAAGCTCAAGTGGAACTGCAAGAAATCTTATGTTATGACTTGTGGCCCAAGGAATACCCAGTCGAGAATTTTTTTTTTTTGAGGGAACAGAGATTTTAAAGAAGAGCGATTTTAATTATCTAGGCTTCATGCTCATGTAGTGAGAATATGCAGTGGACAAGACTAATAACTCAGAGAAGAAAGGGGATGGAGTCTTCTTGTGAGTCCATTTTTAAATTTGCGAGGAACCTAGGACATAAGCCTGTAGCAGAAATGATTACACTATATAAAAGTAAAGCTCTTAGTGCAGGAATATATAGAGCAGGAGTTTGGGAACACATAACATATGCTTCCCTACAACGGGGAGAAAATACATTCCTAAATAGGTTATTAAGGACCCCAATGGCTACCCCAAGTTTTATTACTCATAATGAACCTGGGATAGACTTTTTGGAAGATATGGTTGGCATAGCTCCAATTCATATGTGGATTAAAATTTGGACCTTAGAAGAATTGGATGTTAGCCATAGTATTGGCAAAGATTGTCTTACGCAAAGTAATATACAAGCCATTCCCTGGCTTAAGTATATCAAAACCTGACTGCAAGACCTGTGGCTATTTTGATGAGCCAGATAAAATCTCCCCCAATACTAAAAATCTGGTAAGGGAGAACTATATTGCTTTTAAAGAGGAATCTAGGCTCACGAAAATGCTGGACTCGGTGATGGTCCAATCATGTATGCCACTGTCTACTACCATGGGTATGGAGCCCTATTTGACATTGGTCAAGGCCCCAGAGCTTAGATTTTATCTCACACGGCTCTGGTGGAATAAAATCCATTTTTTAGTGGCTTTCCCCTTATCAGGCACTTGATTTCCACCTTTACTTTCCTGTCCTTGCGATGGAAGGTCGCAACAGTCAGCTAAGCATTTTACGCTCTTTTGCATCTTATACTCTTTCTATAGGTCTCGGTTTCTGCGCCCAATCCTTAGAGTTAGACATTTTAATAATCATCAGGAGGGCGTAGTGTTTCTTGTCTCAAGTCCCCACTGACTTGCTGTTCAGTCTTGAATTACATCACACAAGCATTGACACTGAAAAGGAAATATGCCCTGTAATATAAAGAATTTTAGAGGTCTAGCAGTGATGTATTTTTATGATTGGCTTAGTCTAAATTTAAAATTGCACATAAGGGCTCAAAATCTACCCATTTTCACAGGTGGGCATTGCAATTATTCCACGTATACCTTGGCAGTATCATGGTTGTATTGTAATATGATGTTTTTAATTTCTGTTTTTATTGTACTTTTATGGCCGATAGACTAAATAAAACTATTTCATGAAATTAATTAACTTGGTATGATTGGTTTACGCCTGTTTGGCATATTTAATTTTCCTGTAAGTCCCTTGTAAAGTGTTATACCATATAGCCAGGGCCTGTAAATTAAATGCTACTAGTGGACCTACAGCACTGATTGCACCAGCCACAGAAGTAGCCTTTCAAACCTGTCGCAGGCCTGCCACTGCAGGGCCTGCATGCGCAGTGTACTGCCACACTGACTTTGCATTTTAAACTATTTGCCAATGCCTAATCTCCCCTTTTAATAAACCTAAGTCACCTCTAAGGTAGGCCCTAGATAGCCCTATGGGCAGAGTGCTGTGTAAGTAAAAGGTAGGACATGTACCCTTATGTTTGCATGTCCTAGGAGTGACAAATAGCCTACATCGTTTTTCACTACAGTGAGAGGTGCTCTTCTCATAAATTAGCATTGGGAATTCCCTTGTATGTTTTTAAGTGGTCATTTCTGATTTGAAAGGAGTAGTGTGAGGATGTTTAGAATGGTAACGAAAAATCCTGCTTACTGGTGTTGTTCGATTTTACATTACTATTTTAGAAATGCCACTATTAGAAAGTGGGCATTTCTCTGTGTTTATAACTCTAGTGTTTTGCAGCCTGACTCCAATTCATGTCTACTGCAGAGTGACAGCTACACTTTGTGTATACCTTTCTGACAGCCACAACACAGGGAGGGCTGGGTGTGACGGGAGAGGCATCTACATCCATCTGCATGATGATAGTCTTCCTGGGCTGGGAGAAATGGAGGCGGGTCATACTTACATTTGTATAGGCTGTGTTCTGCCCTCACACAAAGGGCTGATTTACCACCTACTGATGTTACACTTGAAAGGGTTCCTTTGAAGTCTCGCCCTGAACAAAGACATTTTGGAGTATAAGTACAGGGGCTCTGATCCCTTGTTTTTAGAAAACTTTTGGAACTTGGACCGAATCTCTGTCAGAAGGACTGCTTAAAGGACTCATCTGGACTGCTTTTCTGCTGTTGCCTTGCTGCCTGCTA
Source organism: Pleurodeles waltl (assembly GCF_031143425.1). Taxonomy (NCBI): domain Eukaryota; kingdom Metazoa; phylum Chordata; class Amphibia; order Caudata; family Salamandridae; genus Pleurodeles; species Pleurodeles waltl. The sequence goes on along the minus strand of NC_090445.1, from coordinate 149,514,651 downwards.
ATTGCTGTGTGGCCTGAAGGACTCACTGTATTGCCTTTCTGTTTGTTGCCCTGTTGCCAGCTGCTCCCTGACCTTGGTCTAATTAGGCACTGCTGGCCTACCAAAAGGAACAACCATTAGAACTCACTCTGCTGGGCTGGGCTTCTGCCTACTGACTGCTGGGCTGCAGAAGGGACTGCCACTTGGCGAACTACCATATGTGCTGGCCTGCTGCCCGCTCCCTTCATGTGCCCCTCAGGGTTCTCCAGGGGCTGTTGGCTGGCCCCTTCCCTGTTCTGTGACCTCTCAGGGGCCCAAAAGAGTTCTATTGTGCAACCCCGCCGTGGGACCTTGTCCGGCGTAGTGCGTGTCACCCAAGGGCCGAGTGGTTGCACAGGCCAGCGCACATCGAAGCTCTTTGTTGATTTCCTATTTTTCTCCCATTGCGTGTTGAGCACTTTGGGCCCTTGTACACAGATTGTATTGCTGCCACACCAGAGTTGGTCCAGCGACTGTGGCCCCCACAGAGGGAAATGTGATGTGTGGGTCTCAGAGGAGAGGTGCTGGTCCCAGACACCATCTTCCCGCACCTAACTTGCTGCTGGATGTTGGCTGTTGGAATCCCCCCTGGAGGCCCCCTATGCTGCGAGAAATGAGGAGAGCAAGGCCCGCCCGCAGTGGACGGGGGACGCTGCTCCTGAGGGTCATATCAGGGGCTTTCCCTCTCTCCTTGAGATCGCACAAAGAGGTACTGTAGAGGGGGATAGGAAACACACAGTCCTCCTCCTTCCTTCATGCGTGTCAGCCCTAGGAAACTTCTGCTGTGTGTCCATTACATGGCTCGCAGGTACACCTGCACTTGTTCCACTGGAGGCTAAGGGACCAAACGCGGTCTCCCTGCGGGGTTGCGCTAGTGGTACCCTTCCTCCGGTAGTGACGGGACTGTGGGGTGGGCTTGATTGCACTGGCACATGACTGCCTTGTCAGGGACTCGAGCGGTAATAGCCAGTGGACGTTCTGGTGCCATCGTATATTGCGTAGGCATGTGGATATTCAACACTTCATGTACTGCTACTGATATGGTGGGATTCATGTATCTTTTATCCGAATAGCATCATCGCAAATGTAGCACACTGTATGAGATTATCCCCAATCTGGCAGCACCTACGCTACTCGTATAAGCCATATGATTGTTTTCAAAGTGACTGCATTATACATGAGTGCCTCTAACGTATTGTATTCTTTAACCAGCATTTGTTGTGACATGTGGTGACTTATGTACTTATAGTGATACCTGGGGATCTATGTGTTTCCTAACCAAATTGCTACATTTCCTGTCTGGAGGTCATAATGTGTATCTGTTTTATGCCTTACACAGCATGTAGAAATGAAAGAACGCAAGCAATCCTTGAGATAATCGGTTGTATTTATTTAGATGTTTCTTCCAACAAAGAAACTCTGCCCACTTCCAGCATCGAGCCTCCCCACCATCTTCTTCTCCTCTCTCACCCTTTACATTCTAGAATGTCTCTGTGGTACAGTACAATATCCCACAGGGAAAGGGAGAGAGGAGCATACCAACTATAACATTATAACTTAACATAACAGAAAGAAGGAAACATACACAGTTCTAGAGAACAATATTACACTACCCCCCCTTAAAACAGAAGAAAAATATTCTTAAAAAAACAATAATAACTAGGATCAAGAACCTCAATTTAGTTACACAATCCTGTTCATATTCCAAATACGACCATCATCTACTTTGATAGCCCCTTTAAATACTTTAATCACCATGAATATTTTACTGAACTGAGAATGTTCATTAGTTGTCTTTCCTGGTACTTTTATTTTTACTGAATCCCCTACCCTCACTTCAACTGTCATTGCTGATTTACTTATGTCATATGTATGCTTTCTCTTTTCTTGAACGTTTTTTCTTTTCTCAAGGCAATGTTTTTCCGTTCCTCACAATCATTTGATTCTTTAACATACAACTTAACCCAAGGTAGACTTACTTTTGAATGCAGTACCCGTTTTCTAAATAGCACAAAAGGTGATTGACTGGTGCTAGTGTGAGGAGTATATCTGTATTCCTCCACTTTCAATTGAACCAATTCAATCCAACTCACACCCATCTGTTTAGCCAACTGAACGGTTTCTTTTAGAGTCCTGTTAAACCATTCAACCATCCCATTGGTTTCAGGATGATATAAAGCACATTTTTAATGTTCAATACCTCTTGATTCAAGGAAATTACCCATTAACTTTGACGTGAGCTGAACTCCATTGTCTGTCAATATAATCTTTGGGTCTCCTTCCCTTGCAAACACTTCAGTTTAGAACTTCACAATTGTCAGAGATGTCACCTCAGAGATTACCAAAACGTCCGGCCAACGAGACAAAGTATCCATCAACACTACCCCATACTTCAAAGCAGATCCACAATTTAACTGACCCATAATGTACAAAGATACTTCTTCCCATACTTCTTTTGGAATCTCTCTTATGACCATAGGATGGGTCCTTGTCTTCAAAGTTTTGTCAGCCACTCTACACAGTCCCTAACTTTACTTTCCACAACTAAATCCATACCAGGCCAACAATATGTGCTTCTTAATCTTTCTTTAATTTTACATATACCCTGATGACCTGAATGTGCCAGACAAATTAGACAGTCTTGTAGATTAGTGGGAGGAATTAACTGACTTACTCTCAATATTGAATCATTCTCAATTGAAAGCTCATTCCAAATCTTCTTAAATAATAACATACCCCTATCCTGACCCATTATCATGTTGCCAGACTCAACCATGTCCCTGATTTTCATCAGTCCTTCATCTTTCTTTAATTGCTCAACCCCCTCTTTCTCAGAAATGAATCCATCTGTGATACCACATACTTTTATCTCACCTTCAGTCCACCATGATGTCTCTTTATCTTCAACATCCCAACATTCACTCCGCATCCTAGATAATCAATCTGCAGTTTTATCTTCACACCCAGGAATATATTTCATTACAAATTGAAAATCTTGTAGTCCTACTACCCACTTACATATTTGTGAAGAAAAACAATCCAAACCATTTTTTCTCAAAAACTTCTTGCAACAGTTTATGGTCAGACTGCACAACAAAGCGTACCCCCCACATAAACAGTTTGAACTTTTTGATGGCCCAATAAACAGCTAACGATTCCTTCTCAGTAGTAGAATACCTGATATCAGCTCCTCTAAGTGACCTTGAAGCAAAGGCAGTGGTGATCTCTTCCCCATTATTTATCTGTTTGATAATACAACAAATGCACTTTTCCCCCTTTAAGGTAATGCCTCTCAACCGAAAGATTTATAGCACTTCTCTAGCTTTTAAAAAATGACTTTCAATGAATCCGTGAAGATGAAAACTTCGTCCTGGAAAAACTTGACCCCTTCAATTTCTCCAAGCATCTAATTCATCAGCCTTTGAAAAATGGAAGCAGCAGAACAAAGACCAAACACCATCCTGTTAAATTTGTAAACACAAAATGGAGTTACAAAAGAAGTCAACAGTTTAGATTCATCACATAACTGTTCTTGATGATATGCAGAACTAAGGTCAAAGGTAGTAAACTATTTTGCATTGCCCAAGGAGCTGACCATTTCAGTAATGTTGGGCAGCGGGAATTTATCCTCAACTACTACTTTATTAAGCTGCCTGAGATCGACACAAAGTCTGATGTCACCAGAACTTTTCATAGCTACTACAATCAGAGCAATCCATTGGGCTGCTTCTACCTCTTCTATGATGCCTTCCAATGTTTATCTTTGAGTGCTTGTGACGTGTTGGGAAGCACACTCAGCGTTGCGATGGCAACAAGTCAAAGTTGAGAACAGCGCAAGAAGACTTTAACGATTGAGGAAATAAAATCCTTACACGGGCCGATGAAGAGGGAACAATTTGAAGAAGTGGAGATATAATCATTAAAATAAATCCACAGTACCTTTGATATTATTTTTTCCCAGTTATGAGTGTTGAAGTTTCTTTCCAAAGTAAATGTTGATGCATGAGTTCAACCGGATCGTCGCCAAATTGTGGTATGCTTTACACAGCATGTAGAAATGAAAGAACGCAGGCAAGCCTTGAGATAATTGGTTGAATTTATTTCGATGTTTCTTCCAACAAAGACACTCCAGTCACTTCCAGCATCCAGCCTCCCCACTGTCTTCTTCTCCTTTCTTTCCCTTTACATTCTAAAATGTCTCTGTCGCACAGTACAATATCCCACAGGGAAGGGGAGAGAGGAGCATACCAACTATAACATAGTAACTTAACATAACATAAAGAAGGAAACATACACGGTTCTAGAGAACAATACTACAGTATCATTTTGACTTTTGGATTATCAGGTTAACAAGTACTACCATATATACATATAACTATCTATCTATCTATCTATCTATACAGGGGAACTGGGAGGGGTGGCCCCCAGAGGCAGCCTCACAGTCTAGTTGTCTGGTGGTACCCCTTCAAGGTGGAAGGTACAGGACCCCAGCAAGAGGGACAGAAGGAGGGAGAGCCCACCCTTGTCCCCCGCTCAGCCTAAAGGTACAGACCCTATGGTGAGTGATCAGTCTCAGGATACCACCCCTGAACTGGTGGGAGGTGAAGTGGAAAAAGGGTGCTGGGCACCTGGGGTTACTGCCCCCCACTTTTCAAAACCAAAGAGGCTAGAGACCCTAGGATGTCCTGGGGCCTGGCTCTTGACACTGACAGCTATCCATGGCCTCTGTTGGTTGTTGTCCTTGTGGTCAGAGTTTTCCCTGAGTTGGGGACCGAAGTCAAACCTAAGGGGTGGAAGGGCCACATCACACTGTTGGCCATGGTGATACTGTCTGCCTACTGGGATGCATCTGTGAGCAAGGTAAAGTTAGGTGCTGTACAGATGGAGTCCTCAGATGAGATAATTCAGTAGGCCCTGAGAGTGTTGACTGAGGGATCCACCTGGGTTCAGAGAGGCGTAGAACTGGCAAAAGCCCCTGCAGTAGTAGGCCATTGTCCAGGTTCTATCGCCCCAAGCAGGGAAGTCCAGCAAGATTGGCCTACCCTGGCTTTAGGCTGGGTTGTGTTGGAAATGGCCCTTTTTGCAGGGTTATCCCCAAACCTTTTGCCTTCTTCCTCCTATTTATTCTGATTTGTTTTTGCTGGTTTATTTTCTCTGCGCACTTTACCACTGCAGATCAGTGCTAAAGTGCAAGTGTTCCCTATGTAAATTGTATTGGTGATTGGTTTATCCATGATTGGCATACTTGATTTACTAACAAGTCCCTAGTAAAGTGCACTATGGGTGCTAGTGGCCTGCAGCACTGATTGTGCCACCCACATGAGTAGCCCTGTAAACAGGTCTCAGACCTGCCACTGCAGTGTCTGTGTGTGCAGTCTTTCACTGCCAACTCTACCTGGAAAGTGTACCCGCTTGCCAGGCCTAAACCTTCCCTTTTACAACATGTAAGGTACACCTAAGGTAGGCCCGAGGTAGCCCAATGGGCAGGGTGCAGTGTATGTTAAAATGGGCAGGGTGCAGTGTATGTTAAAGGTAGGACACGTACTGATGTGTTTTACATGTCCTGACAGTGAAATACTACCAAATTCGGTTTTCTCTGTTGCAAGGCCTAGTTCTCTCACAAGTTAACATGGGGACTGATTTAAATATCTTTTAAGTGCAGTTTCTCATTAGGAGCAGATAGAGATTTGGAGTTTGGGGTCTCTGAACTTAAAAATACACCTTTTGATAAAGTTCATTTTTAGATTGCCAGTTTGAAAACGCCACTTTTAGAAAGTTGGCATTTTCTTTCCTAAACCATTCTGTACCTCTGCCTGCTTGTGTATTCCATGTCTGGGTCAGACTGGTAGTTGGGCTGTTGTGAATTCCCTCTAGACGGTGGCACAAAGGGAGCTGGGGTGTAGCCGGCGTATCCCGATTAGTCTCCTGGGCTAGAGTGGGGAGGGAGGGATTGACATCTGCACCTGAAAGGGCTGTGCCTGTCATCACACAATGGAGTCTCCAGCCCACTGCAGTGTGTCTGGGGCCAGGCCTGGGCAAGAGAGGATCTTATGAACAACAGAGACCTTCCTTTAAAGTTTGCCTACTCCAAAGGCCAGGCTGGTATAATTAGTGGACCCAAAACCCCAGACTGGTAGAACACTTCTGGATCAAGAGGAACCTCTGCCAAGGAGAAGAGCTGGAGGAGGAGTACTGCCCCTTTGCTCTGTGTGCTTTGCTGGGATGGCCTGCAGTTGCTGCTTCTGCCTAAAAGAGGGCAAAGACTGGACTTTGATGGTTATCCTGCTTGTGAAGTTTCTCCAAGGGCTTGAAGTAGAGCCTGCCTCCTGTTGGAAGTCTCAGGGATGTCAAAGACTTCAGTTTCATATGCTTACAGCACTTGGAACTATGTGTTTTGTGCTGTAAAAGAAGAAAAACCACTACAATGCCGTCAATTACGCTGCTGACTGCACCGTGATGTGCCCTACTTTGCACCACAGCCCTGGTCTCACCGACGCTGCCACCTGATGCCATTACCAAGCTGCTGCTTGCACTGTGACCTTTGGGCCCCGCTCTCCGCATCGCCTTGCTCACACCGCAGCCTTGGCATCCCCGACAATGACTCTCCACACTGACACTGATGCCGCTGCCTTCACCGTGGCCTGAGGCCACCACTCATGAGGTGTACGACACACTGTCCCATCCCGCACCGCAGCCACAGCAACCGACAGCAGCACCATCGACTCCAGCATCGTCAAGAAATGCCCCTGTCTGCACCGTGACCCGTGACCATCTCACAGTGCCCACTTGAATTGTACCATCACCTTGGGCCTACCAGAGACAGCGTTTCAACAACAGCGCCGCTGCTGCCTGCAACGTTACCTGGAGAAAACGCACATCGCACCACCCTGCTTCATACTACTGCTCTGGTCTCACAGAGGACACAGGATGTTGTCACCAAGCCGCTGTTTGCACCGTGCCTGCGGGCACCACACGTCACATCATCCCGCTTCGCACCACAGCCCGACACCATCCACGCCAGCGCTGCTGACTTCGCCATCAGCCTGGAGTTCGATCTGCAACACGTGTGACTTCAAGGGCCCGACGACCCCCTCATTGGACTCTGGAACCGACGCTTCCAACGCCAGCAATGCCGCACTCCGGATCTCATCACAAGGATCACGACGCCCTGCATTTCCAAGGTACTGTTTGCGGGTCTTCCCAACACAGTTGCTGGCCCGCGATGCGGCAGACGGCCTGAATTGTTGGATTTGTTGTTCATGATGCGTTGATAGCCCAGACAGAGCTATCAACTTCAAAGAACTGTATTTTTAGGTAAATTCTTGCAAAATCCATATCTTTATTATTGCATGTTGGTCGTTTTTTACACAGGTAAATATTGGATATTTTTGTAAAACTGGTGTGGGGTCCCTTTGTAGTGTTTTCACTGTATTACTGTGTTATGTGCAAATGATTTACACATTGCTGCTGAGATACGCCTGACTGATTGTGCCAGGCTACCAAGGGGGTGAGCAGGGGCTATCTGAGCTGTGTATCTCCCTTACCCTGACTAGAGTGAGGGTCCCTGCTTGGACAGAGTGCAATCTCACTGCCAACCAGAGATTCCATTTCTAACAAAAAATAATAATATATATATATATATATATGTATATATATATATATATATATATACACATATGTATGCATATATATATATGCATATGTATGCATATATATATATATATATATATATATATATATATATATATATATATATATATATATATATACACATATATATTTCTGATGGATATAACAAGCTGTGGATTCCTCACCTTATGAATTCTCCCAATGCGACAGATTTTTTTTTTCCCTAGCTCTCCACGTCGATGAGGACGTCATAAGAGCGCCGGACTTTGCCTGACGTCATCAGAGCCATAAGAAGTCCTCGCCGCCGTGCTGACATCCGTTCCCTTTTTTCCACGCCTTCGACGTTAATGGTTTTCTACCTCTTTGTTGTTTTTCAAATGTTTCAAGGGCATTTCTTACAGCACTACTATGTCTCAACAGAGGAAATGCGTCTTCAAACCTTGTAGTGAGTGCGGAGGTCACATGTCGGTGACGGATCCGCACGAGAACTGCCTTTGATGTTTAAGCTTGGATCACGACATGGCAGGTTGCTCGTTTTGTCAAAGCATTAATCCTAAAGCTCTTTCTATCGAAAGCTAAGAAAGAGAAAAGAGGACGTTGTATGTCCAGGACTCGGGACACTTTGTCGCACAGATCATCGAGGTCTCACAAGAAGCAACGTCGTCATGGATCGTGGCGGTGTTCGTCCAGACATGGCAACCCTCGGTTGGTATCTCCGACTTCGAGATCACGGCACCACATGACTTGGGAAGTCAGTCCCACTTTATCTTCCCAACTGGAGTCACCCAATGCGTCTCTGGCCCGTCTTTGGTAGAGATTTTGGCCTCACCTGCGAGTCCTCTGGCTCAATTTTCTCCTGCATCCACTCAAGGTCAGGAGCTCGGGGATCGGGCATCAGATCTTGCCCAACCTCAACAAGGGGAACAGGAGTATCCTGCCTTTCCGGCTCTGGGAGCGGATCTGTCTCTGTTCCTAAATGCTATGTTTAGCATGTTTAATGAAGCAATGGTCCCCTCTGGTGCGCTTGCTGGCCCCACAGGTCTGTTGGCCTTTACACGGAGGATGCTGGTGCCATACAAGCAGGCTCTGGTTATGCCCTTCCTACCAACAACCCCTTTTGAATGGACTGGCTTGGTGCCGAAAATGACAGATGGCTCTACCCCAGATGGTGGTCATCATAGGCAGTTATAGTTAGGACTTAGTTTCTTTTAAAAAAGCTGTTATTTGCTTGCCTATATCTTTGGCGTTGCTTGACGAATCTTCACAAAATGTTAAATAAAAATTGGACAGTCACGTGAGCTGCTGTCTAGAAATTTCGGGGTGATCTGCCAAGCGGGGGCCGAGATAAAGTGGGGGTGAAATTTAGAGCTTTTCCAATGGTAATTTCCCTAGGAAAAATTGAACACTGATAGCGCAAAAAACACTGGACGGAATTACACCAAATTTGGCAAAAAGGTAGCTCACAGTCCAGAAAGAGACCTTTTTGTTATTTGGTGTAAATCCATTCAGTAGTTTTTGAGAAATTTAAGAAAATCTAAATTTGTATATATAGGGACGCGAAGGATTTGCGACCCCTAACTATCTTGTGCAGAGATCTGATTGGCTGATAACACTTCAACAACAGAAGTGTTGTCAGTCATCTTGGGACTCAGCTGAAGCCGAGTCCCAGGAAAAAATATTAAAAACTACAAACACCCTGACCTCTTAGCTCTGGTGGTGGGGTCCCAAAGCATTTTTTTGTATTTTAAAGTGTCCAAGTACCTTAATTTGATTCCCTCAGGAGCAGAAGACTAGTCCTCAATTCCCATCCTAAGCTATTCGCAATGAAATAAAATCTCGTTTAGAGCACCCCGGAAGGGGAGGAAAGGGTAATGGGACAAGAGAGACTGCCTCAGCGGGTCCGCTTCTTCTTCTCTCAGTTCTGTCTACGTGACTCTTCTATATTGTTCTTGAGGCAAGACTTAAAGAAATCACAATCGCAGTTACCAGAGACACATATTCTTTCTTTAACAACTATAATTTCCAACAATTAATTAATGTACTGTATTTCTTCTTTTAAGCCTTACACTCTTTACCTGTACTTCCTGAGGAATGTGCCTCTCTCTTTCTCTCAACTTATATGTGATTGAATTTAGGGAAAATAGATTACATGCAAGACTTTTTGAGATTCTTTTGATATATAGTCAGTTTGATGTTTGGTCTTGGAATATTAATGTCTCTGTAGGCAAATAATATTAGTTCAAATATTGCCTTACATTCCTTTTGTGAAATAATGTTGCTATATATATATATATATATATATATCTATATATATATATATATAGTATTTATTCTGTCATTAAACTTGGGAAACTGGAATTCTTATTGACTGTCTCTTTTCACTTCCTTGTATGTAGCAATACTCTTTGAATGAGGCTTTTCTTATTTATGTTTTCATCAAAACCTTTGAACACAACGTTTACAAGTTTGTAAAATATTCCTCATACCGTTAGCTCCTCAGAATTCAACCAACAAATCTTTTTTCAGATTTCTGCTATTTGCTCCAGAGCCTGAAATGTCAAATATTACGTTTGTTGACTCCCTTTATGACTTTTGAATTGCCCTCCTCAAGTTTACACAAATTTCTAAGCGCACTTCTTATAATGCTGTTGGACGCTTAGGAACATCTCGCTTTCATCACACTGTAATGTTCTTTCGAGACTTACTTAAATACTTGTTTCAATTCTTTGAACTCCGACATCTTCATTGACACTTTTTTACCTCAGGGGAAAGCGCTCCAAAATACTGCTACCAAACTCCAGTCAGGGCTCAGTTGAAGTGTGCAGCGTTCCAGCAGCGCGTGCCTATTCTACTCTTGATCTGGGCAGAGCAACACTAGAACGATAACCGATGCTGGCACAACCTGCCTGCCATCTTGGATTCTGCTTCAGCTGCAATATCTGTGATTTAACTCGACACAGTAGATTCACATGGGGGCGACGTCTCTGCCATAGTGGTTATCTTTGGAAATACAGATAATTTGCTCTTCTCCCCCTTTTCACAGGAGTCAGGGCACTGCAGATTTTGGGGGTCTTGACATACAGTCGGATCTGTGGTAAAATAAAAAATAAAAAAACGAAGCGCAGTCGCCTTTGCTTCCTTTTTATAAAGCCCCGGGTGTGGCAAGTCCCGGTAGCAGTTTTTTTTAGAGATGCAGGGGGTGCTCCTGGCTCCCTCCTGCGGTCCTCGGGACCACCACCTCCCAGCAGCTTATATTGTTTGTGTGAGCGCTGCATGCCCCCCTGTTGCCTGGAGACTGCCACCACCCAGGGATGGTATGATACGGGGGGTATTGCCTGGCCCCCTCTGCTGCCTTGTAGACCACCACCTCCCTGGGGTGTTTTAAGAATTGATATGCAGGGGGGGCTGTGGCCCCCTGCACCACGTGGACCACCACCCCCGGGACAAATATAAAAAATAAAATAAAATAAAATGGGGTACCTTTGGGACCCCCATTTGCCCTGGGAACCCCCTGTGCTAACCTGACTTGTGAACAGGGAGGACATTCGCCCCCCCCCACCGTCACCCCTGGGGTCCACCTCCCCAGGGCCAATCTTTTTTTTTAAAAAGGGGGGGTCCCTATGAGACCCCAAGCCTTAGGGACCACCACCCCCAGGGCTTCTATATAGATATCTATGGGGGGCCCGTGCCCCCCCATGTCCCGGGGACCAACAGAAAATCACTGGAAGGGGGTCACTTTCGGACCCCAAGTCCCTGGGGACCACTACCCCCGGGGCTATCTTCACATTGGAGGGGGGCAGCACAGCCCCCCTCTTGGAGCCTCTGTTGGCCCTGAGAACCACCACCCCCCAGGGCCGGCTCCTGCTATGTCCCGGGGGTGTCTACCCAGGGACATAGCTGTTTGTTGTGGCTTGGCTGCAGCGCTGCAGCCAAGCCAAGCCAGAGCAAAAACTCTGCTGTTTGACAGTAGGACCTTTAAAGGCAGGTCCCGCTGTCAAACAGCAGAGCTTTCATCTCTGCCCCCTGCATGTGTACAAGGGACAGAGATTAAATGCATCAGCAAGCACAGAGCTGCTGTCAAAGCAGCTTCGTGCTTGCTGAAGCAATAGCACTGCTGGAGAAACCTTAAGGCTTCCCCTGCAGTGTCAGGTAGCCCGTAAAGGGCATTTTTATTACAAATAAAATAAAAAATAAATACATTAATAAATAAGGAGGGACCACGGGGAGCCCTGAGGTCTCCTTCACGGTCCCATAAAGCCCATAAAGGGCTAAAAAAAATAATGAAGAAAAAAACGAAACCCCCGTAGCTCAGTGTGAAGGTTGCAAGACCTTCACACTGAGTTTTGGAGGTTGGAGTCCAGCTGTGCTCATTACCATTTTTTTAAGTAAAAAAAATATTCTATGTAAAATAATAAATATTATTTTTTATTTTAAATTGAACACAAATATCTAATTCTAACTATATGAGATATTAAGGCCTAAAAAACTCTCTTTTCCGCTCACTTTCTTTCTCTTTCAATCAATTTTTTCAGCTCAGACACTTACGCACCCACTCACACTCACTCAGACACTCAAAGCACCCACTGAGAGACACACACTTATGCACCCAGTAAAACACTGATGTACGCACTCTCACACCCAAACAGACAATCTGACAGCCACTCTCACCCTAGATACACCCTCTCACATCTTTTCTCACACCCAGAGAGGTTGTGGCCAGGTTGCGCCACGCATGGCCAAACACCCATATACAGCATGGGGTTGAGTGGTTAGGGGGAGTTGGCTGCAGGGTGTGGCTGCATGCCAGGTCTTGCGGGCAACCTCCTCTGCGCACAGGGGAAGGCAGTGCACGGTGCAAGTTTGGGTGCTTATAGAGGGGTTTGCCTGGCCAACCACCACCACGCACGGCCAATGGCCGTGCATGGCCGTGGTTCGATTAGTGTATAGTAATAACAATTGCTATACATTAAAAAAACATATAAATTCACTGAAAAAAAACAAAGGTTACAGGGACGTTATAGTTAGGAAATTGCTTTTTCAAAAAACATTGACATTCACTGAAAAAAACAAAGGTTAGTGGGACGTTATACTTAGGCTCACTTTCAATCGTGTAAAACTATAGAAATTCAGCAGTTATAGTTAGAGTTACCTCAAGTTACTATAATTCGCACCCTAAGGTAACTATAACTCGCGGTCTCGCCATGCACTGCTAATTATCCCACAAATTACGGCACCCAGGACATCTTTGATAACGCGCTTGATAATATCAATGTAATATTTGCAGTAAAAAAAAATAGGAAAATAATGTGCATGGCGGGGGCGCGAGTTATAATTAGCTTAGGGCACGAGTTATAGCCGCCACTAGGTAGTTATAGTTTGGACTATGGCCCTCATTATGACATTGGCGGTAAATCCCAGTTACCGCCATGCTGACTGCCGCCAACATACCGCCGCAGAATTCTGTTCACCATATTATGACACACACACACCAATCCATCACTATTCAGACACAAACACTATTCCGCCACACACCAGAGGTCAGTGATGAACTGGCGATATCAAAACCCACACCGTTACATAAACTTCTGTTGCAGCCATAACTGTCCCAAATCATGGACGACACCAAAGCCATACTGACTATCAGAGAAAATGGTCACCTTCAGTTGGTCTGAAACACATCATACTCTTGTAAGGGCAATCAATTCAGCCACTTGTGCAGAATCCTTGAAGCCAGGAAGCTTTGACTACACCCGAGACTGTACAGACTGCATAGGCAGCTCTCAGGTTTCCTTTATGGTCTCTCAAGCAGGAGCCACCAACAAACATTACATAATCTGATTCAGGAAGTGGCGTATCTTGTATGGCAGGTCTTGGCTTGGTGCACAGTTCAGTGACATCTAGTCATGCTCAATTTCATCATCAGCATTTGCATCATTTACAGGCAATGGCAACAACTTTTCAGGATTCAACATTGTACATCTTTTCAAAGTAATGTTTGGGGCAGCCAAAATTACGTGTTCACAATGGTTTGATATGCTGCTACTTTTTAAGTGCTGGGTTTTGGTTTGAGTCAACAAAATCTCTACAGAGTGGGGAACAAAGACATTCAAAGGATGATCTATAAGAATGCTCTCGCACTGGTTGATGATGACACCTGTTGCGACGACCGCTTTAAGACAGCCGGGCAGCGCAGAAGCTACTGGGTCAATTGTAGCAGAAACATGTCTGTGAGTGTTTCCGTGTAACTGTGTTAGCACTGAGAGAGCGCATCCCTTCCTCTCACTACAATAAAATGTAAAAACATTTGTCGTAATCGGGTATTCCTAGAGTAGGGGCACAACAGGGACTTTCTCTCAGCTCTTGAGAAGACATGCATGCAAGCGTCATCCAGTGGTACTGGCTCTGACACATCCTTGTGTGTCAGCTTATGTAAAGGCTTGGCCAAAAGGAAAGACTTGAGAATCCACCGATGACAGTAGCCCACCATTCCTTAAAACATCCTGACTACTTTCTGCGTTGTTGGCAGATTCATTTTCAGAATTGCTGAAACTCTCTCTTGTGACATCTTCCTTGCACCTTTCTCAATGTGATGTTCAAGATATAGGACTTCTCTCTTACAGTACTACAATTTGGTCTGGGATAGTTATGTCCATTCTTAGCTAAGTGGTTCAGCACGGCAATTGTGTCTCATTTGCAAGTTGCTCGTGTGTTTGACACCACCAGTAGGTTTTCAATATGTTGTATCAGGACAGAATGATAAGGCATCTCTAGGGTCTCCAAATTCTTTATCAGAATATGATTATAGATTGATGTACTCTCAATATACCCTTGTTGGACTCGCACCATGCCAAAACATGACTGCCAAACCAAAATGTAAAGATGAATTGACTTTCCTCATGCAACAGAGAAAAATGCTTCGAAAAGATTGATTATAGTGAACCACTCAACCTCACTCCGACAATGCAGTATTTTCCGCTAGGTTTCCGCAGTCCCATGATGGGTGGGTTTACTATTCCTTGCGCAACCATGGAGTTGATCGCTGGAGTAATCCCTACAGTTGTTTCCTGGGTGATGTTGTATTGTGGGATTCTCGGATACTCATCATTTAGCTTTACGGTTTTCCATACAGGCTCAACACCTTTGGTGAGGCCTATATCTTTTCCTGAAAAGTCCCAGGCTTCAGGAAGTACGGTGTCTCTTAAATCTGCAGGTAAATCATCATGTGTCAGCATTGGGTACAATTTGACTCCAGGAGTGTGATTCACAATTTTGAATGCAACATCTTCATCACGAGTCTGTATCTCTATGCCCTCCTGGAGTGCAACAGATAGAGCAATGCAAAATGCTTAAGTTCAGGCAGAATCACGGGACTAGAATCACACACTATAAATTGGTAATTTTCTTCAGATTACCCTATTTTTAAAGGTACAGCTTCTGTTACAGGGCTAGTCAATTGATTATTTGCAACTCCTGTGACTTACATTTTTTTTTTCTGAGAGGGGTAGGATGGGAACCTCTGCTGTTCTCACCTCGTAGCACCTTTGTCGATCAAAAATGACACAGGTGACCACTCACCTCACCAGCCACGAATGGACCACTCAGGTCTACCTCAAGGGATGTGCCAAGTATGCATTCCTCCTCCTCCATCAGGCACTGTTATCGGGATTGATCAGAATTGTAATCCTCATCTGTTGGGTTCGTGTGGTACTGATTCACAAAGGGATTGTTTTTTGCATTTGGGACTTGATTAAAATTTTATCAGAGAACATTTGTCTTTTGCAGTAGCATCGGACCTTGTGGATCTTGCATCGTCTGACTTTGGGGCGCATTAAAATTTTGAATTCGCTGTCTCTATAGAAGCTGTGACTGAATCAGATTGCTTCCCTGAGACTACACAAATCCTTCATTTTGCACCTGATTCTCATTTGCCACATTATTTGATTAAAATGTAATTCCCTCATCCATTGTCTCACATTGTCACAGACATGACACAGATTCGTTTTTTTCATCACATCCACCTCTGCGCTCGGGTCTATTAGAACGCCTCGTCATCTACCCTGCTGTTGAAATCCATTAACTCCAGGTATCAGCGGAACTCCCTGCTGATAGACTTCCTGATTAGCACCAATATTTACATACAGTTTGTGGATGCAGACCTCTTTGTGCAGCTTTCCTTCATGCCACCACCAACCTTTCTCTCAACTTCTGTTTCATTTCCAATTCATCACTGCAATATTTTGCATATCACAGAATATCATCAATCGGTTTACTCTGCCAACAAATCAACTGCTGCTGAATCATTGTACTAACTTCAGGCTTCAATCCTTGCACAATGTGAACACAAAATGTTCCATATCTTTTGCCTCAATAGTCTCTGTACCAGTATACTGTTTGAAAGCCTACAATAATCTTCATAGTAGGAATGTATAGACTCCTTGCACTCTTGGGTCATTCTGTCAATCTTAACCCAATCATTGTCTTTCGGAAACACACTTTCAGTTTCAAGAATTAAATCACCTGATAATACTTCTTCATCACTAATGGAGATGGAGCTTTAGTCACTGGATGTCTCATAGGTTCTTTGTCAGGCCAATCAGCAGACACTTTGCATTCGCCCCACAAATCACTTGGAATGAAAATGTCAAACAAGGTGTTCAAATCTTCCCACAAAACGTTTGAAAGTTTCATAAATCACTTGACTTGTCTGAACCATTCCACACCCTTCTCTCTCAGATTTGGGAAATCTTTTGTGAATGACGCAACAGCACTCCTGCACCAGGGTACATGAACCTAACCTCCACCTTGAACGTCTCCCATTGGGAGCATTTGGACATCTTCCTCATATGCCCTAGTCGGAGGCATCTCTAACGTCACTTCCTTCAGATCCTTCTTCTTTACTCTTCTTCCTTCCCATTTCTCTAATTCACTCCATTTTCGAATGTAGCCAATTAATGTTCTGATCTGCAATTTCACTCCTGGAGGTCTCATGTTTGCATCTCAATCACTAGAGAACTCAAGTGATAGCTTCTCTGTAGTGTTTTGGACTTTTCCAAATCAATTTCATATCTCCGGGCTAATTCAGCTAATCTCTCATAAGCTTGTCCTGCACGTCATGTAATGTCTTTGCATATGAACAGTAGTTTGTGTTCTCTAAGTGTCTAATTGGGCTAAATCAAGAGTGCCTTGTATTATTTCATTTAGTCCCATCTTAAATTTAGACACAGCTAGCTTTCTTTCTCTGTCTGTGGTTTTAAATGCTCTCCCACTCTATCCTAAGCTCCCAGCCTCATTTGGAATGTCTATACTCTTAAGCCAATCATCCACCTCTTTAGCACTAAGACCTGGTTGTTCTGCTGGGGTATTGAGTAGTATCTCTCTTTGGAAGGTACTTGGATTTACATAATCTGGGGTATTTGCAACAGGCATTGTAGAATCTGGCACGTCCCAGGTTATCCTTCTATTAGGAGTACTACTGTCAGCATTTGAAATAGGGCTTGTTCTGGGTACGAAAAATGGTGGTGATCCCTGAGGAAACCTTGCATTGGGAGAAAATCCCATCTGACTTGTTGTTGGTTCTGGCTCTGCAATGCGTGTAGGGATTTCTGTCTCAGGACTGATGAAGGCCTTCTCATTGTCAAACTCCCTGAATCGCCATGATCTGGGACACTCCTTTCTAAAGGAACATTAGGGACAGCTAATGTATGTGTATTACTCCCTGTCGCTCCCGGTCCATATAATGGAACTACAGGACCAATTGTAATGGAAACTGTCAATGCATCTGGAGTAGCTAAAGCATTTGGGCTCTGAGGAACCATCATGCCTAAATTCCCTTCAATCTGATTTGAATTTAGTTCTACTGGTGGAGTAGGTATATCAACATTTTCACTTCTCATTGTCTCAGATACTCCTCCTGTTTGAATCATGTTGTATGGTGGTGGAAGATTCAACAATAGCTCATTTATTAAATCATTGGGGGTCATTTTGACCTCAGCGGTCTTCTTCCAAGACCACAGAGGGACCGCCGTGCGGAATACCGCCATTGGTGGCGGTTTGCCGCTCGGCCTATTATGACCGTTGGCAGCTCTCCATCCTTTTACGGACGGAGAGCTGCCAACAGCCATACTGGCGGGAGGCGGGGAAGGGGAGGTTGCTCCACCTCCACCGCCAGGCCAACAGAACATCGCCCAGCGAATCACATCCTGTGATTCGGCGTGGCAGTGTTCTGTTGGCGGTGTGGTATCGGCGGAGCTGCCCCATGGCTCCCTTCCCCTCTCAGAGGATCGTCGGACCAGGTAAGTCGATCGTCCGTCTGTAAGGGGAGGGGGGCGGGGGGTGTTGTGTGGGTGCATGGGGGTGTGCGTGTGTGTATGTAGAGGGGGTGTGTGAGTGCGTGTATGCTTGCGGGGTGTTGTGTGTATGGGAATGAGTGCGTGTATGTCTGTGGGTATGTCTGTATGGATGTGTGCGTGTATGTTTGAATGTGGGTGTGCGTGTATGACTGTGTGTGTGGATGTAGGCATGTATGTCGGCGTGTGTGCATGTAAGTATGTAGGTGGTGCCTGCATGCGTGTTGTGTGGGTGAAGTGATGTTGGGGATCGGGTGGGGAGGGGGTGCCCTGCCACCTTTGGGGGGTGGCAGGGGTGGTGGGGGGGTTAGGGGAGGGAGTTGGGGTGGGGGAGACCCCTGTCAGTGCCAGGGAAGGAATTCCCTGGCACTGATACTGGTTACCGCCATGGATTTCATGGCGGTTCAAACCGCTGGAAATCCACAGCGGTAAGCCGGGTCCAAATACCGCCGGCGGTATAGTGACGGCCGCTGGGCTGGAGACCCAGGTCTCCAGCCCGGCGGGCGGAACGGAGAACCGGCGGATGACCATGGCGGTAACCGCCATGGTCATAATTCCACAGAGTAAGACCGCCAGCCTGTTGGCGGTCTTACCGCCGGTTCTCCGCCTTCCACCAGGGTTGTAATGACCCCCATTGTCTGAATCACTCTAAATTATCACCCTTATTCTCAGTAATCCTTTGCCTCTTCCTTCTTTTTTTTTTGGTTTAGTTTTTCCCTCTTCTTCAGTCGTCAAGGCTGAAAATAATCTAGTTCCCTCAATTATGTCAGCTTGCCAAGCTTTTTTTTTATTATCCCAACTAGCATCTGCACAAATTGGCAGCACTTTCCTGACTTTTCCCTCATATTTCTCTTTCTGTCTCTGATGAGCTATGTGTTCCCATGCATTAAGTGCTTCAAATTGTGTGGGCCTATGAGGTGGTTTCATCTCATCCAAAATCTGTCTCAAATTTTCAATGATTCTCAAATAATGTGTTCCATAACATGGAAATGCCAGTGGACCCTCTTTCTCAGTGATCTTGTGAAATTGCTCAGGCCAAAGACATGTGTGAAGCCCTAGGTTTGACACCTGGCGTACCTTCGGGAGGAGGCTCCACTCCCACTCTAACTGGTATGAATGCATCTCTCTTTATCAGACTTTGCAATGCCATAAAGAATTTCAGTTTTCAATCAAATTTCAAGTTTTCACAATAACTTTTCGTTTATAATCAGGAAATAATTCTTCATGCACAATGCTCTGTTCAGTGTTCACAATCAATGCCACTGTGACTTTCTGTGACGTATCCACCAATACCAGCGCAGCTTTACATCAATGGACCTATAAAAGGGTGGCACAATGTGGCATCAATCTCACTCCTTGCAGCGGTTCACCCTCTACAATTTCTCCCAAGATCACTCCCTCATTCAGACCTTTGCGCAAAAACAATGCAAGCGATTTTCAACAACAACTTTGTCCACTCCTCTAAAGGTTCGGGGTATTCAATCGCTTCAAAAACAGTTCAGAGCTACACTTTCCAACCTACCCACACACACCCTCAAATGAAACCTCGACCAGCAGATCTCATTTGGATTGATACAGTTTCTCCCTGCACGCATGGGATTCACTATACCAACCTCTTGTAATCAAACAAAATAAGGTCCACTTCTGTTGGTAATGTCGATGATGTCTCTCAAACAGCACCTCAAAACAGCAGATAAGAACAACAACAAGTATCTTCTACACTTTCCTATATATCCCTGGATCTCAGGCCACAACGGACCCAATAACCACTTCAATGTCTTTGCAATGAGCGCCACATTCACACAACCAACTTTAAATTTTCTCTACAAAACATTTCACAATCACCTCAATGAAACCATAAGCAATGCAAAGCGCAACTTTTGCTGGAACTCCATGATTACTCCGAACGAGTCATGGGGTTAGAATTATTTTGCTGGCTTTAAACAACTTCATGATAGGACACCCTAATTTCCTATCTCTCTCTGAGGACTAAACTGTCATTCCCTATCTCCTTAAGGACTGAACCGTCATTCCCTATCTCCTTGAGGACCGAACCATCTTCTGCTACCAGTCTTGATGGAACATTTCTAAATGCTCTATTTCTGAGGTGGATGATCTGTGAATATGTGGAAGGGTTTGACTAGGGAATCAAAAAACCATCACCAAACATTTAGGGACTTATTTACAAACCCCAGTGGTGCGTCATTTTTTTATGGGGAAAAAGTGATGCACCAGCAGCGCAAGGGGCTTGTAGATAAGCCCCTTCATTCACAGCGTAACCAATTTGGCCACTGTAGTGGGGACTCCAACATGACTGTGGTTGCAGGACCTTTATGAACGGGCATTGTTGGACCAGATGTTGCTTTAGGCTCCACCGCAGTGAACAAATCAGAGTCCAGGAGGCAGGATTCAAATACAGACACCAACCCGGAAGAGGGTGCACATCGGGAGGAGTCAGAAG
This sequence comes from Pleurodeles waltl, assembly GCF_031143425.1. Lineage (NCBI taxonomy): Eukaryota > Metazoa > Chordata > Amphibia > Caudata > Salamandridae > Pleurodeles > Pleurodeles waltl. The sequence goes on along the minus strand of NC_090445.1, from coordinate 149,494,197 downwards.
AGGAAGTGGACAGCAACACAGAGGACAACGAGGTGCCTGGCGCACCAGCGGTCGGAAGGATCCGAGGGGGAACCACTGAAGGATGCTTGGAACCTGCGCTGCACAGATACTTGTGGCCAGAGAAAGAGGAGGAGTGGAAAAAGGAGACTCTGGAGCCTGACTGGGAGAGGGGCCAGGAGGACTAGACCACTGTGGCTCGCACACCGAGCCACGGCCTGAGGCTAGTCTGGGCTTCTTCTCTCTTTGATCATTGGTACAGTGGCAGAGAGGGTTGGCTAAGCACTTGGGCATCCTCCAGAGGGACCCCAACAATTAACACCAACAATCATTCTCCAGAGGGGCCACAGAGTAACACTCTGACGGGGAGGCAGGGTTGACATAGTCACCTATATTTGTCTTCTTGTTCTTGTTTTCACTCTGCACAGTGTGAAGTATTTGGGGTGGAAAATTGCCCTGATGTGAAAACAGAGACTGAGAAAACCTCTGTTGTTCTCCCGAGGGCCACGGACCTGGAATTTGTGAGCTGAAGACCTGCAACCTCCAAACTGGGCCAAGACATAAGGGGAAGAAAAATGACTATGGCCCTCATTTTGACCTCAGTGGTCTTTTTTAAAGACCGCCGAGGTTCCGCCGTGCTGAAGACCGCCAGTGCAGGTGGTTTTTCGCGCAGCGTATTATGACTGATGGCAGCCTTCTGTCCTTTTTCAGACAGAGAGCCGCCAGCAGCCATACTGGCGGTTGGCGGGGAAGTGGAGGCTGCTCCACCTCCACCGCCCCGTCATCAGAACTCCACCCACTGAATCACGTCCCATGATTCGGTGTGGCGGTGTTCTGGTGACGGGGTGCTGGCGGCGGAGCAGCCCCCATGGATCCCGTCCCCTCCCAGAGGATCAACGGACAAGGTAAGTTGATCGTCCGTTAGGGGAGGGGATGGGGGGTGTTGTGTGCGTGCATGGGGGTGTGCGTGTGAGTATGTAGAGGAGGTGTGTGAGTGCGTGTATGCATGCGGGGGGTGTTGTGTGTATGGGAAATGTGTACAGGTCGGTCTGTGTGCATGTCTTTATGTGTGTGGGTATGTGTTGTAGTGTATGTATGCGTGTAGGGGTGTGTGTATGTGCATGTTGGAGGCGGGGTGGGGAAGGGGGGTGAGGGGTGTGGGGGGAGGACTCGGGGTGGGGGGAGGGGTGTAGGGGAGACCCCTATCAGTGCCAGGGAAGGAATTCCCTGGCACTGATAGTGCCTACCGCCATGGATTTCGTGGCAGTTCCAAACCACCCGAAATCCATGGCGGTATGCAGGGTCCTGATAACGCCGGCGGTCTGGTGACGGCCGCCGGGCTGGAGACCGAAGTCTCCAGCCCAGCGGTCGTCACTGCCCTGGCGGTCGGAGTGGAGAAGTGGCGGATGACCATGGCGGTAACCGCCATTGTCATAATTCCATTTGTTTTCAGCCGGCCTGTTGGCGGTTTTACCGCCACTTCCCCCCCGTCCGCCAGGGTCGTAATGAGGGCCTATATGCTTAAACTAATCACAGTTTGTTAACATCACTTGTCAACAATAAAACATAAGTCTAGCCGAGGGACGTCTTCAGTGTGCCTGGCTTCTCTTGATACAGCAGAGCGTTCACAGAAGTGGGATAAGAACGCCTGCACTATGTCACAGCAAATACCCATTGAGGACATGGTAAAACAATTATCTTCAGCAGGTGATGGAACAACAGGCACAGTCAGTCCAGCAGGGCAGAGAAAACCTCCAGAAAACAATAAAGGAGAACCAGCAAGCACATGTTGAGGCCTTCTTGAATCTTACTGATGCTCTTGTGCACTCTAAAGTACACTCAAATGTATCCAGCTCAGTGCTCCAAAAATACCAGCCTAGTGAAGATCCGGACAACTTCTTTACCAACTTTGAGAGGCTAGCCTCTACCGCTGCTTGGCCCCAGGACAAGTTGGGCCAATACATCACCTCTCTCCTTGCGGGAGAGCTACAAGCAGCTTATCAGGTGTCTAACCCCACAGGAGCGAACCAATGCAAGGAAATTAAAAGGGCCATAGTGGAATGGTTAGGCTAGTACCGAAACAAGTTCTGGAAGGAGAAATGAGCCACTGGTGACAACCCGAGGGCCTTATATTTCTGGGTCCAGGACCTCTACAGACAGTGGCTTCAACTTGGTATTTCCACCAAAGACAAGATAGTGGAGAGAGTGCAGTTGGAGCAAAATTTAGAAGCTCTCCCCCATTCCCCACAAGGTCTTGGATTAGTCAACACCCTAATAGCATAGGCCCTGTAGCTGTGGAATTAGCCTGTGCCTACCACTGGTCACCTAACTTTAGGGGTGGCCCTCCTAAACCCCAGGTAATCTCCCACGCAACATACAGAACCCTCATAAACTCCTTGACCCATCGGGTCTTTGCCACTAAAGTGCCAATAAAGACAGTAGAGAATGAAGCAGGGCTAGGGCCGCAGTGCTTCCAACGGGTGGAGTGGGGCCATATAGCTAGGCATTGTCCCCAAAGTGTCCCCCCACCCCGAACCTTGTGGAGGTTGGGTAGCAAGAGGTCATATCATGTATGTAGAAGGGCGACCAAGACAATCATATCACGTTCAGGTCACATACAATAGGTATTCAGTCACAGCATTAGTAGATTCTGGGTACTACCATTCGCTCATACATCAAGGACTGAACCCCATAGCCAATGACAACACCAGCAAGCTGGTTTCCATTTCGTGTGTTCACGGCGATAGCCGGTTGTAGCCCAATCAGCTACAGGTGACTCTTCTAAGGTAGGATCCTATTTTCTCATAAAAAAGGGTTAACTGTATAGAGCTGCTGAGAAAAACAACAAAAGCCATCTGCTGCTTCTAGTGCATTGCCCTGTCATAGCCAGGTATTACACCTTCCACATAGCTAAGTAGGAGGACGGCATTTTGCACAAGAGAACACTGAGGAATATCTACTATGTAGGTTCTATATGTCCGGTGTGTACACAGACATCAGGAACTTTTGTGCTATTTGAGAGCGGTGTCAGTTAGTCAATCCGCCCGCAGGAGGAAAAGCCCTTCTGCAGCCCCTCCCCATTATTGGCATTCCTTTTTCCCGAGTAGGCGTGGACCTCTTAGGTCCTCTTATGCCAACTAAAAGTCCTGGTCCTAGTGGACTATGCAAGTAGATATCCAGAAGCAGTACCGTTAAGTAGCACAGCAACACAGGTGGTGGCCCAGGCTATGGTTGAGGTTTTTTTTCAGGGCAGGATGCCCTAGAGAAATTCTAACCGACCAAGGCACCCCATTTGTTTCCAGTTTAATGGCCCAAATATGCTTGGTCTTAGGGATATTCTAGTTAAGCACCTCAGTCTATCATCCACATAGATGGTTTAGTGGAATAATACAACCATACTGTAAAGACCCTACTGGAAAGAAATATCAGACACTGGAAAGGACTGGGACAAGAAGTTGCCCCCTTTTCTATTTGCTATATGCAGTCATGGTTAGAGTTTGATGGGGTTCTCACCCTTTGAACTCCTCTTTGGTAGACAGCTGTGAACTCTATTAGGCAGTGGCAGAGCAGTGGGAGGAAGAGGAAGATGAGGGACGGGAACTCCTGCAGTACGCCACTACTTTGAAAGATAATGTACAGAAACTCTCGGAGGAAGTACAAGTGAAGCTAGAAAGAGCACAAGGAAAATAAAAGACAGAGTACGACAAACACAGCTCTGTGCGATGTCTCGCTGTTGGGGACAAAGTGCTAGTACTCCTTCCCTCTTCTGACAACAAACTGTTAGCACACTGTCAGGGACCTTATGAGATTCTTCAACGGGTGGGTCCTGTTTCTTATAGAGTAGTAGTACCTTATAAGGGACCCTGAAGTACAGTTATCAAATCAACATACTAAAGAAATGGGTGAAAGCCGATATTGAGGGTACTCACAGTAATCCGGCTCTATTAATAACAAGTACCCAGCCGCTTCAAATCATGTTTCCCCCCTCAGGGCAAACAGGATCCCCCAATGACCTTTATATGGGTCCCTGTCTGACTCCTGGGGAAAAGGAACAGATATGAACCTTGATGCAACAGTTTGCCCCTGTGGTTTCAGGAGCACTGGGCAGAACACCCAGTTTGCCCCAGTCGTTTCAGGGACACTGGGCAGAACACCCCTGGTTACACATGACATTGTCACTTAAGGGAACCAGGTTGTGCGCCTATGGTCGTACAGGATACCAGAAGCCCGACGCAGGGGAGTAGAGGAGGAAGTCACAAGAATGTTAAAGGCTGACATAATAGACCCCTCCAATAGCAAATGGTGCTCTCCTGTAGTACTGGTACCTAAGCCAGATGGAAATCTCTGGTTTAATATTGACTTCTGTCAGCTCAATGCCGTATCAAATTTTGACACGTATCCAATGCCAAGAGTGGACAAACTAATAGAGAAGCTAGGAATGGCGGTTTATATGACCACACTCAATCTTACAAAGGGGTATTGGCAGATCCATTTAACAGAAGCAGCCAAATTAAAAACAGCCTTCTCCACGCCATCTGGGCTGTATCACTTCAAAGTCCTGCCTTTTGGCTTACATGGGGCCCCAGCTACGTTTCAGTGGCTCATGGACATCATCTTTCGTCCTCATAGTCATTATGATGCAGCTTATGTGGACAATTTAGTCATCTTTAGCCTCACCAACATCCTCTCTTCCCTACAAGATGCCAATCTTGCAGTTAACTTAAAGAAGTGCAAACTGGCTACCGATAGTATACAATACCTAGGCTATACCATTCAAGGGGACAGGGTTGGTCCCCAACTCGATAAAGTGCAGGCTATTAAGAACATTCCACAACCACAAACAAAGAAAGCCGTACAGTCCTTTTTGAGGCTTGTAGATTATTCTAGACGTCTCATACACCATTTTTCCCAGGTTGTGGCTCCTCTTACAGACCTTTTGTCAAAAATCCAACCTACGACCACCCTCCAGTAAACCATCATACAACAAGCGAGCTTCGAACATCTGAAGAAACTTGTCTGTGACCCTCTTGGTCTGCTTTGTCCAGTCTTTGAAAACCCTGTTGTATTACATACCAATGCCTTTGGCAGGGGCCTAAGGGCTGTTCTATCCCAGCCTGAGGAGCAAGAGCATTTCCGTCCTGAGGTATACATCAATAGAAAGCTACATTCCAGAGAAATGCGCTATACTACCATAGAGAAGGAGTGTCTGGACATAAAATGGGCTATGGAAGCCCTCTAGTAATACTTGGTCATCAGTTTGTTCTTTACACTGATCATGCTCCCTTGGTATGGCTGGCCAGAAACAGGGATACTAATCCACACATTTTACTTTTTAGCTCTCCAACTCTTCTCCTTTCACATGCAACACTAGGCTGGCTCCACATTGCAACATGTGGACATTTTGTCCAAGGCTGCAGCTTGGCCTGATTGGCCAATCCTAAGGTGAGGAAATTGTAGCAGGGACTCCAACATGACCCGGCAGTGGGACCTTTAGGAATGGCCGTCGCAGCACCAGACACTGTTTTAGGCTCCGCCGCGGTGAACGAATCAGAGTCCAGGAGGCGCGATTCAAATACAGGTGCCAACCAGAAGAGAATGTGCATCGGGACGAGTCAGAAGATGACATGGATGGCGACACAGAAGACAACGAGGTGCCTGGTGCAGCAGCGGTTGGAAGGATCCGAGGGGAAACCACCGAAGGATGCCTGGAACCTGCGCTGCACAGATGCCTGCGGCCAGAAGAAGAGGAGGAGCGGAAAAAGGAGACACAGGAGCCCGACTGGGAGAGGGACCAGGAGGACCAGACCACTGTGGCTCACACACCGAGTCACGGCCCGAGGCAAGTCTGGGCTTCGTCTCTCTTTGCTCATTGGCAGGGTGCAGGGAGGGTTGGCTAAGGACCTGAGCATCCTCAAAGGGGCCACAGAGTAACACTGTGACATAGAGGCAGGGTTGACACAGTCACTCTGCTTGGTGTGGAGCACTGGGAGGCTGGTGGTGGGAAACTGAAATCTGAGAAAACCTCTGTTGTTCTTCTGAGGGCTGTGGACCTGGAACTTCTGAGCTGGAGACATACAACCTGGACCAAGACATAAGAGGAAGAAAAAGGACCGTGGGCCATATGAATCATGCACTGCTTTTGCAATTACCAAATAGCGTTTTTTACTGAATTGCTATGTGGCAATCGCAATGTGCGATGTAACACAGTAATTGTAAATGCATTTGCAATTTCTTAATATTCGCATTTGCAAGTTGTGATTACCAAATAGCAATTGGGTGAAATAGGTAATCGCTATTTGGTAATCGCAAATATGAGAATGTCATATTTTGGAGCAGCTTGATGACCTCACAATCAGAAAGTGGGTCAGCCCATGCTGTTTCCAGAACCCTGAGCCAGAGTTGGAGGCATACTGTTGAAGCTGAGCATAAGGAAGCCAGTTCGGAGTGTTTTTCATGCCCAAAACACATCATGGCCACTGAGGGGAATACAAGGGAGGCAGGAGGACACAAAAGGAAACTAAAGTTTAATGAGCAGGAACTTGAGGTGCTCATAGAAGAGGTGGTAAAGAGCCATGACAAGCTCTTTGGAAAAAACTCCCTGCATGTCTCATAGAGTGATAATAGTAAAATGTCGACTGACATCCAGACCAAGATCAGCGCGGTGGGTGTGATGCAGCGCTCAATCGAGGAAATACGCAAGCACTGGTGCGATTTAAGTACACAGGCCAAGGAGAGGGTAGCAACCAGGCTTGCAGAGGCAAGGAGTACTGGCGGAGGACCATCTACTCAGACAACATCCACCCCTTTGGTAGACATGGGTGAGGCAACTCTGCAGCCTGAAGCCATCATTGGGGTCACGGACATTGCCACCTCAGACACACCCAGTACTAGCAAAGATAAGAAACACAATTTGTGGAATTACTACATGTGCAGGACAAATAGTACCATAGAGAAAATCAGTGTCAACCTACAATATAAAAACACAATCCATACCACACATTCTGTGCAACCCAACAATGCATAATGGGAGTAGTAGTCTGTAAGACAACAGTGAACCAATATCAAAGAATGCAGCACTGTGCATCCCCATACAAAGAGGCGAGACAAATGACAAGTAGAAACACAATGTCAAGGAAAATGTTTAAATCTGACACAAAATTTAAAATGAGACACATACACATTTTTAACTGAAATATTTCTCATTGATGTTGCAGATGTGCCTGCACCACATGCAGCAAAAATAGAAACTGGGGAAAATGAGGAAACTCTGCCACTGTCAGAGGTAGAAAACTTTGTGTCCACACCACCCACGACACCTGCACAACCCAGACGCAGAGCAACAGTGGGTCCACTCCCTGAGTTCAACGTAGAGGCCAATGACATTTCACAAGACATGTCTACACCACCTTCAGAGGAAAGACCCGCCCACTGACGTCAGTCCCTTTTTCACCCCCAGTACACTCGTCTCAGGAGGCGTTGAGTGGATGTCAGATGGAACTCAAAGGAAGGTTACAGCTCATCTGTATTTGGAGGTCTGGAGGCATCCATATTGAAGGTGCAAGACCTACACTGTAAGCACATGAAGTCAGTGCACAGACAGTTGGTGACACTGAGTAACAACATGAGTCAGCCGAATGCAAACGTGTTGGAAGGCTAAAAAGCAACAGCAGACAATTTATAGGAAATGACAAAGGCCATTAAGGAACTCTGCACAGTAAAGCAGCAAGACCATGCCACACACCATAGGCATCATCATCAATTGATGGGCAGACTGGATAGGTTTAGCAGATCTGTCCATCGCCTAACGCATGCAACATCATAACTCTCACAACGTGCTGTGTGCATGCCAATAGAGATGGCACATTGGAGCAGAGATGCTGCACGAGGATTGGTGCAGATTACCAATGCACTGGAGAACATGCAGACAGCCTGGATCGCTGGAAGCAGTCACTTAGATTGAGGGTATAGTGAGGAGCTCTCTAGTCTCAGTAGGATGACTGCCCCTGTGATGGAAAATAGGCATTGCAATTCTAGACACACTGCAGTTTCTGAGGCCTTACCGAGACATGCCACTAAGCCCACTGAACGCTCTAATGGAGTGCGTTGACTTAAAAAGTGATGGAGAGATGTATCAGTGCTTGTTTGTTTGGGACATTGCAAAACATATGTCATATTTATGGTGATGCATTTAATTTGAGTACAAGATGTGCTTTTGAACTTCATTTGTTGTGTGCCCAAATATTTGACCTGGAGTTAAGGCAATAAATGTGATACCTGTAGCATTTTAACACAATACATTGCCTTATTATTACTCACATTAAAAATAACTTTGCGTTATTTCGGCCCGTCTTTGTCTTCCTTCTGCTGCTCTTGATCCATCTGCTGGGTGACGGGGTGGTAATGGCTCATCAGACTCCACATCTGAGAGGTTCAGGGTATGCCTCTCGATGTTGCAATGTTGTGCAACATAGTGCATGTAGCCTCAATCTTGTCTGTAGCCACAATCTTGCCTACATGCTTTTATGTAGGCATCGGAAGTGACTTTTCAGTAAGCCAAAGGTCCTCTCTATCACACTACCTGTTCTTCTATGTGCAGTATTGTAATGCTATACACTTGGAGTAGCTGGATTCAGATATGGTGTGAGGATGAAGGACTGCACTGCATATGCACTGTCCCCTACAATGATAGGAGTAAATATTGAGTCATTGTCATCAGTAACTGCATCTGTAAGCTATGCTACACAGTTCTGTAAGAAATTACCAAGTAGGTATCCTTCTCCAAACTCTCCACCGAGTAGCCTTGTGTAGATTCAACTATGCCTGAATATATATGAGTTGTGTACTACCAGGAAATCTGGTCACTAAATCAGTGATGATGTTTTAGGCATTGCAGATAACCTGTATGTTCATGGAATGCTTATTTCAGTATATGTATTCATTGTCAGGTGATGGTCATATTGTGACATATGTCCCATCAATGCAGCCAATGACGTGTGGGAATTGGACTATCTGATATAAATGCAATTTTGTGAGCTGCAAGTCCTGTTGGGTGTTAGAAAATCACCTGCACATGAGTGTGAATTGCATTAGTTCTGTGTGTATGTGGCAGCAGTTGTGGTTGCAATTCTGCTATTAGGTCTAGTATGATGGCAGGATTTAACCTATACTTGTGATAGAGCTCCTCCTCTGTTTGATCAAACACTGTTATGTGCATTCTAAAAATGCGCTCCTGTCTCCTCTTCCCTATCCTTAACCCTCCAGTATCCTCATCCTCTTCGCCATGACGTAAAGTGCAGGCATTGTGGAAAATGCTGAGGCACTCTGGGGTTTGTTATATAGGTTGCACCCGATAACCACTTGATTTGAGTTGGTGGTAAATTGCACATGCAAAATCATCATTTTGCAACCATTCGCAGTTTGCGAATGGTTCATATACTGATTTTGCGATTACCTATTTGCAAATTCCAATTTGCGAATTGCAAATTGGAGTCGCAATTTTAGGGAGTCGCTGTTCTTGCAATTCTTAAAAATTGGACTGTGAATGCCTTTCATACATTGGGGAAAGCGATTTTGCATCTACAAACAGCCAGATTTTGCGATTCGCACAGTTTGCGAATGCAAAAACTTTTGATACATGTGGCCTTAGGTGCTTGAACTTGAATTAATCACAGTTTGTTAACATCACTTGTCAATAATAAAACATAAGTTTCTCCAAGAGCCCTCTTCTGCATGTCAAGTTTCTCTTCATACAGCAGAATGTTCACAGCTACAAAATAAGGATCCACATCAGAATTAAAGTTAATGGGTTTTATTACAAATTAACCCTCAAGTTAATGTAAACAAATATCAAAAACATGCAGTAAAGATACAGAATAACAATTGGGTAACCAAATCTTTTAAAGAAATGTAGAAGAATCAGCATAAGGCAACCAAAAGCTCAGTCACTGCAATACAGAATATTAATAACATTTGATGCCCAGAAAACAAACACTGGTCATTTCTTTTACACGTGAGTGCAAGTTAAAATCATCTAACTAAATTAAGCTATAGGTAAATAGGGTAAAGCTCCAAAAACTTTAATCTATTGGAAAATTTAAAAATCTAATGAAAAGACACAAGGACAAAAGGTGAGAAATTAAAATAAGAAAAAAAAATTGGAAAAATTGATAGGAAGGTGTCAGCTTTTCAGAAGCTCAGCAAAGCATGGGGATAAAAGGGAAAGTCAGAGGTCTGTGCCTGTCAAAGTCCAAGGAAATCTGCCCTACAATCAACTAATGAAAGCCCTAGTTAATACTGCAAAAGTTCATCACGTAACACCCTCCATACCACACTCACATGCTCCGTTGTATAATCCTGTCCCATGGTATAACTTGCAACATCACTTTCAGCTCCCAGAGCAGACCTGAGAAAGCTGCTATCCTTGGTCCTGTGGACATCTTTCGCAACATATATGAATAAGGAACAGTCATTACTCTCTCAAGCTTTCTGTGTACTACTTTCAAAGTTTTTCTCTCAGGCTCTTTCTTAGTGAAGTAATAGCACATCTAGTCCCAAACTAACAATTCATGTGAATGCACCTGCAATGAAAATACACGTTAGCAAAAAATGAAAAACAATTGCTCAGATTAAAGGGATTCAGGCCTAGTTAAGCTAACAAGCTAACGCACATTTAAATTCACATCATTCTTATACACATTTTATTTTCTACATTAATGTAGACATCAATTATATAAATTTGGTTAGGATTTCACATTAAATCAGAATAAATGCATACTTTACTGTTACCTGAACTAAACTGTGATGTAAAAGTGCATTTTAAACATTAAACTTCAAACATTAGTGTATACCTTACAAAAAACTGTTATCGTGTTAAATGTAAATACATTCAAATAACATGAGGATGGTTATAAAGTTACACTCAATGATTATTTCTCGTTTAATAAGGTTAAGCCACATCATAGATGATTTTCCTAACACTACACTAAATGCACTTTATTACTGATTTTGAGTGCACCATTTTACATCAGTGAAGATTGGAATCCGAGACCAGGCTTTGCTCTGGCTTATCTTTTCTGACTGATCGCTCTCAAGCTGCTTTTCTTACACTTTTTACCTCTTCATTCAAGTCATTGGATGGCGGACTGCTCCAAGGCTCGGTGCTTAGCCACACCCTTTTTAATATTTATTTTGAGCCACTGGCAAAACTTGTTAAGACCTGGGGGGTGAGGGTGGTTTCCTATGCAGATGATACCCAGCTTCTTCTTGACTTCCATGAAAACGTGCCTGTAACTTTGAGTTCCTTCAAGATTTGCTTGAAGGCAGTGGTGCAATTAATGGAGGCTAGCTGCCTAAACTGAACTCTGAATAATTAGAAATTATTTTCTTTGGTACCAAGTCCCCCCACGAATGCCAGTTTATGGTGATCTCCTGAGCTGGGTACTCCCCCCACCCCTTGGCATTGATGGCTAAGAACCTAGGAGTAACATTTGATTTAAGCCTCTCTTTTGACCCCCATATCAGGTCCTTATCCACAATGCCCTAAGATCTCTTAGAAGGATGCTTTACCTTATTCCTGAGGACTCTTGCAAAACGATTGTCCTTGCCTTGATGACGGCCAAGATGGATTATGCCAACAGCTTTTATTTGGGTTTGCCGACTTTTCTAACTCATTGACTCCAAATAATCCAGAACTCTGTTGCATGCCTTATCTTGAAGATCCTCTTGTGTTTGCCAGTGTCTCATCACCTTTGACAGCTTCACTGGCTCCGCGTCTTTAAGAGGATTTAGTTCAAGGAACTCACTTTTGCCTTTAAGGCCTTTACTCATAAAGGTCCTCTTTACTTGCAGAAAGATTCAAGCCTTATTTCCAATCCAGATCTTTGAGATCTAATACCCTCAAACTGCTCCAAGTTCCTTGCATCCACAAAGCTAGAAGAGGCAGGAGATCCTTTACTTACCTGACTGTGGAATGCTTTGCTTCTCATCCTGTCTTCAGACACAGCCTCAAAACCCTACTAATTGACACGTGTCTAAAGGGGACTCAGACTGCCAGATTTCTTACTCTTTTCGGAGCTCTCCGGTAGGTCCGGGACTCCTCTTCGGAGACAGCTGGATACTCCATAAGTGTCTTGAAATGAACTGAATTGAAAAAAGAGTTGAAACACAGTTTAAGCTATGTGACAGGTACATATTGTTCAATATTGTGATGTTAGGTGTGGCAGCATGTCAGGGGTGGCAGCAAATTCTATGCTGTTCCAGGTTAGTAGATGAAAAGTAGAGATGAGATAGTGGGGCCTTGTAGGCTTCCGCAGATGAGTCAGTGGACTTTAGAGAAGACTAAATACTATTGTTGTCTGGCACACCAGAAGAAATGTATCCAATTTTGAGCACTGAATTTGAATCCTATCTGTTCTAGTCTAGGAGTGTCCAATGTAGACCCAAGCGACCCACACCCAGTTCAGATTTTCAGGATAACCACTATGTAAAGAATTTGCTTTCAAATTCACTGTCTGTAAATGTATCTCTTGTGGATAATCCTGAAAATCTGCCATGGATCGGTCGGCCTGGATCTACGGAGGACACCCCTCTTTTATGTGCATATTGTTGTTGCCCGTTAGACCACCAACAGGGGTCGTATTACACATACAGCGCATTTTCCTTGTTTACACCGGGTGCACCTTTCAAAAGCTGCACACTGCGCAAACAAGGAGAATGCACCGTATTAGACTGAATGCACTACCACCAGGGCAGCTGCAAACTTACGCCACCCTGAGGACAGCGCATTCAAAGAGAAACACGGAGGGGCTTTGAAGCACCTGCGCCGTGTTTCACTGTGCAGGAGGCAACCTGCTTGCAGTTTTAAGAAGAGTTAGAGATCCCCATGCAGGCGAATGCACTGGGTGACTGCACCTGCCTGCAAGGGGATGTCTGGCGGGTCCATAAGACCCCCTTCACCCTCTCACGAGGACTGCCATCAAGGGGCGCAGTGACAGAGCGCCACGTTTTTGTGACACCCCGTCAGTATGCTTCCTGATGGATTATTTGCCTTTGCGTCCTGGTCTATAATATGCATGGGCACAGAGGCAAGGAGATATCCTCATTTGCATGGGGCAATGCTCCCATGCAAATGAGGGAACGCCCTCTGTTGATATCACTGGTGCATTATGTATGACAGTAGGGGCTTCACAACCATCTGCGGCCCCTTCTGTAATAAAGTGTCCCAGGGGTGTGTAAAGTGATTGCAAACACCTGTTGCGCCACCGGAGGTGTAAGTAGAGGTATCAACACACTTGCTCTATCCATCCATTGCCTATAATCATCCAAGATGGAGATCCTGGCTGCTCTGTTTTTCTATTGTATTAGTTTAGTTTAGTATTGTACTGGTTTAGTTATTTGTCGGATTGAAAGGAGCCATAAAGTTCACAAAAATGTAGATTTCAGGTAGCTTAGATAGGTAGAGAATATCTAAGGTTCGGGTGTAGTTGTTAGAATCTAATGAGCTCTACCTGGGACTTGTTAGTAGTGATTTTATGTAGGTGGTTTTGAATTCCATGGAAAAGTCCATTGTTGTCGAGAGGTGTTTGCAACAGAGGGGTAGAAGAAGGCCCTGGATGTTAGCAGCAGCAGCTGCTCTCTGGACGCTGTTTGTTATCAAGGGAGCTTCCTCAGCGGTCACAAAGGAAGACTGTGGTTTTCATTCATACAGAATAATTTACATGTGGAAAATTAACACAATTCCTCCCACAATCTACGAACATTACGTTTTTATGGGTTTCACAAAAATCCCCAGGGACGCATTTGAAAATATATGTAAATCATATATTCATCTGTACTTCCACTGCTTTGAACATACCTATTGCAGGCATGCATTAGCACATTCATCTATTTGTTTCTTTTTTACCTTGTACAATATTTTTTCAGGTGGGAAGATCCAGTCCCTGTTACACCTTAAAAGTTGAGGATGACTAGGTATTTTCCATACCCAGTTTGCACAGTTGTAGCAGGTGTTTTTTGGATTCGGTGCCTGCCTAGCAGAAAAAAACATTACCGTTAGGCCTTGCTGAAAATTAAATTACACTAGAAAAAATGTTGAGGATTGTCAAATTTAGCAATTTCACATACTTTCCACCCATCGCCCAGTGAATGGTTTCCACAAAAACAGATCTGTCTGAGAGACATTTTTGCTCAAACAAGTCTACTGCCGGTACCCCGTGTTACTTTTTGATGCAAGGTATGCCCTCACTTGAGAAAAATCAGATTTTGCTGTGAAAGTATCATTTTGCAAATTCTTTAAAAAAAAAATACACAAGCTCACGAATCCTTAATAATCATTTGGTTCCCAATTGTGAGGTAAAATCCCAGATTTCAGTGAGATGCCAGCATCTGACATGTTGGCTTTCTGGCCTTATGACAGGACAACACACACTTTCCTGACATGACATTGGCTGAAATTATCAGGATGTGGTACAGGCCACTGAAGTGTAATGCTGCGGACTACGCGGTCCCTAGGATGTTTCATCCAGCTTTGGCAGTGGTTCATGGGGACGCTGCATGAATACTGGGAGTGCTAGATCCTGAATCTTCACTTTCTAAGAAAAAACATACATCTACAAGAGCTGTAAACATTTAAAATAAGATGATTTCTCCAATTTTATTATAGCTTCGATCTGAGGAGTAACAGCACACAATTACCCCGAATTTAAAGCTCCTTGAGCACCATAGTGGCATGTTACATGCTAACAAAAATAATTGTATATATCATATATATATTAACGCAGATATCAAGCCATTTCCTCAGCCTTACAGTCACCTTACTCAAAAACAATTCAAAGAGAAATACTCAATGCCTGTAAAAAGAATACCACCAATGCAGCAAGACAACTGCAAACTCTCCAATAATGTGCCTTACTGACTTCCTTCTTGCAGATGCCTTTTGTCTTCCACCTTCTTCTTCACAGGAACATTGTTCAGTTTTAATGAATTCTTTTATACACTACGTTGAAATGCACCCTTCCACCACCAGTAATGGAGACTGTGCTTTGCCCTGGATCACACATTCTGCTCAAGTGAAGAAGATGGAATGCAGAAGCATGTCTCCTGATGTTTAAATGTTCCACTTACTAATTATATCAAATCCTACACTCTTCCTGATCTCCCCATATTCATATTTCTGGTAATATCTAAGTGGTGATTCAGTCTTCTGACAACAATCTTTGTTTGTAAAGCTCTTTTAATTAGATTAATATCAATGACCTTCTAGGATATGTCTCTCTTGAGCACTTAAATGTTCTTATTGGTGCACATGACCCCTCCACCACCCAACAGTAGTTAGCAAATGTGTATTAAAATACATTAGATCCCCTTGCAACACACTTTTATGGGTGAACATGCATGCCCATGGTGATGTGGTGCTCTAGATTTGCTTTCATGAGGTTTTTAAATGTACTATTAGCGACACTCTCTCTTAGGAGTATAGATGTTCCCAGATTTACTACCCAAGCCCACCCATGCATTTATTATCACGTACAATCTACAATACTTGCTGATTTCCCCAGTAACAAGTTCCATCTTGTGACATAAATGACCTTATAAGAAGTAAAACTTTATACCTGCAGATCACACTTTTTACAACATCTTGGTGCATGAGTGAAAACATTTTAAATTTGGTAACTCTTTAATAAAGATTTATTCTATAGCACTGGAGTGCCAGAGGCGAGTTAGGTTTGCACTTTGCACCAGGCCCCTCAGCAAAAAGGCCAAACTGAGAGACGTTTACAAATGTAGCGAAATTGATTACTATAAAGGAGTTTTAATGAGTGAAGGTGGACTGAACGTCTCAACTGCACGTCTACCTCTAGCAGTACCACAGTGTCAAGTACAATAGCCATCTGTAACAGCAAACATGAACCTCATTGTGGCAGCCCACTAGAAAACCTCCAGCACCCTCTGCACCCATCTAGCTTTTTACTCAGTAGGGGAGGGGGCTGAATATTTTATATTCTGTCTCAGTTCTATCTAAAAAAGCTGCTTAGAAGCATACTAGAATGTGAGCAAAATAAAAAGACAAAACTCAACTCCTTCACGCTTAAAAATACCATTACAAATGCCTATTATCCCTTCCGGCATTTACCCTGTACTCCCAATGCTGGTGGGCCCGGTAACTCCCGGGAGACGAAAAAGCCATAGGATCATGAGAGGGACCTTGAGGTCTCTTTGACCCAGGAAAACAGTGAAATGAGAAATCAGGGTGTCTTTCAGTTTACAAATACTTTCTAAACTCTAAACCGCAGACCATCATAATATTACAGTTCATCGAGAGAATATACACAATCATCTGGCACCATCAGTGGCACAACATGGCTGCAAATCTATAAATGTGAATAAGTGCTGCCACCTCAACAGCAAACCCACATGAACGTTCATTTATACCTTGCTATACATCATCAGAACAAACTAGACACACCCCACAGACAGTCTGATGCAATCAACATAGCACCAAATCAATACATCGCCAGCTAAGAACTGTCACCTCAACTGCACATTCACCAACACATGTTTAAGAACACTCAGAAGTTCGCCTCACTTTGCAACACCCACATAACATTGCATCCTAGTATTTCAATCAGCTATGAATGCTCCTTAAGCCAAGCAATGGACAAGCATACAGACCACACCCAATCAAACAGCTAATGCACTACAAGAATTCTTTACAGCAAAGGTTCTTTACCTGTGGTTCAGAGACCCCTTTGGGTCCAACATGCCTATTCAGGGTGTCCGCGACTGCTTATAAAATTGAATAGTATTAGCAGATTATTAGAGTGTATGTAAATAAAGAAGCAAAATTGAGAATTGTAAAATGTTAAATAAATTTGAAGGAAGTTGGAGGCTAAAAATTAAGGTTGGTGTCCCCAGATTAATTTGCGGGAGCAGCACAACTGAATCAAACAGAATATAGTGTGGGCAATGGTTGGCTTCAGTTGATTTTATGGAAGCCTCAACCACTGCATTAAAACTAAAATTTAGATTTTTTTTATATTTGTTTTTTGAATGAAATACAATATTTCACCATTTGCATATTTGTTTGATGAATGGTTCTATTTGTATTTTGGTGTATTGTTTTAAGATTCAAGTCATCCAAATTGCTTAAGCTGGGATCCCTGACTTCCAGTAATGACCAGTAGTGGGTCCCCGATTCCAGTATTGAATCAGTGGGGGTCCCCGGGTATCAATAATAATTAAGTGTGGGTCCCTAGTGTAGAGGCTTCTCTGGCCTCTGTACCCGCCAATGACTAGGCCACACACAGAACTGTAAATCACATCTTTATTCCTCTGCATGTACCTGTGAACTCGAACATTCTAATCCCAGCTTTTATTACATTCTATTCAGTCAATTACGTCGTACTGATACAGCGTCCTCGGGGAACAAGAAAGGTTCTGTTGTAAATCGTGGAAGACACTACATCTCCCACTCTGTTAAATGAAAAATTACAGTCTTTTAGAAAATCATTGGACCTACACAAATATCTGTCTATAGAAACCTGTTCAACTATATCTCTTCAATTAATCTTCTTGGCGCTTTGATCAGTCAACCCAATTTGGTTACTGGAAAGCTGTAAACTGTCATCTTCAATTTTGGAAATAGCTAAAGATGGTAAGGAATAAGCAACAGTCGCTGAGTTTTTAAAATCTGTCTTTCTGTCACCATCTCGACTCGAAGACCCAAGAAATCCAGGACTGAAGGGAGAAGAGTCTCTGGTAATAGACTTCACAGACCGTCACCATGTGTCCTTTGGAAGACACTACTTGAAATGGTTCAGCTTTGTAAGGAGCATCAGTTTATCTTTTGTGTAACTGTCGAACAATCACCAAATCTCCTTTTCTGAATGAGGTCTTTTGCATGTTGCCTCTTGTCTGCATAAACTTCCATTATCTGTTTGCAAACCAAAGGGCATATTTAAGAACCCCTAGTGCCTCATTGCACCACATTAGCATAATTTTTTATGCTAATGTGGCCCAACAAGGCCAAAATCCCCATGCCATATTTGCAAAGTGGCGCAACGCATGCATTGCGGCACTTTGTAACCCTTTGCGCTACAGTATGCAAAGAGGGCGTTTTCCCATGGGGGGGCGGGAAATATATAAGAGATTTCTTTGCGTAATTTCTTTTGGGCACTTTTAACACCTGCTGAGAACAGGCGTTAAAAGGAAGCACAACATTGATTACAATGGGCCTCAATGGGCTTTGGAGGATTAGTGTCAAACTTTTTGACGCTAATCCAGCAAAGCTCTGGACTAGTGTAAAAAATTATGACACTAGTCCCCTAACTACCGCCATGCTGTGGCGTATTTTAAATATGGCACACACATTGTGGCATGGGGGGGGCGCTAAGGGGCGGAAGAAAGGTAGTGCTGCACTGTGTGCAGCGCCTTTTTTTCTAAATATGCCCCCAAGTCCCTTGTACAGATCATGTTTTCACTTCGATCTCTTTCTGGGGTCCATTGAGGTAACTTGGTTGACAATGCTGTCACAAACATCAAAGTCACTGGACTTTCACCTGTGGACAAGTGGTGTGTTGAAACAAGGGCTTGTAAAGTAGAATTTTTTTAATACTGTTTTAACACTGAGCTTATCAAGAGTTGCACGCTGTACTGCTTTCTTCAGCGTACTCATAAAACGCTCAACAAGTCCATTGTCTTTTGGCCATGTGGGTGTGATCTTTTGATGCTTTATGTTCAGATGCTCCAGAAAGTCCTTAAATTGCTTACTGTCGAAGGGTAAACCATTGTCAGACTTTACAATGGCTGGTATGCCCCATGTTGAAAAGATGCCATTAAGTGTTTTGATTATTTGCTCATATGTTGTGGATGAAAGATCTTAAGACCAAAGGAAAATGTGAAGATTCATGTACGATCACCATTAAATGATGTCCATTATTAAGTGGACCAAAGAAATTGATGGCTATTTTCTCCCAGGCATGATTACGGAGTTCTGATATTCAGAGTATGTTGAGTGACTTTGGTTGACAGGCAGCTGCATATGTGACAAGCCTTGAGTTCCTTTTCAACTCTTTCATTTAAGTACGGAAACCAAACACGTTCTCGGAGAGCTCTCTTTGTGGCAACAATACCTTGATGTCCTTCGTGAGCCACTTTGATCAACTTTTGTCGTAAACTCTCCAGAGTAAGTATCATTGAAACCCTCAATATAACTCCTTCCTGACTTATGGACAATTTATCTTTAACATTTTTGTACTTCTGATATTCACCATCATTACTGAGAGGTTGAATGTGTTTGTTCCACAACTGATGTGTAATTATGTGTGTTTACTTCAGCAGCTCACTATCATGACTTGTGGCAGTGACAATCTGGGCTAACAATACAGCAGCTGGTGTACTTGACCGCTCAGCCTTCTTGTATGGATTAATGTGACCTTGTATAGACACTCTTGAAAAGTAGTCAACAGGATTCTGATTCTTTCCTGGGCAATGCACAATTGTATAATCATACTCTTGCAATTTCAATCTCCATTGTTCAATTCGAGGAGGCATCTTGGCTTTTGGGCTGCCAGAGATGGTCAGCAAAGCTTGATGATCTGTCTTCAGTGTAAACATCTTTCCATACAGGAATATATGGAAATTTACACAAGCCCATACCACAGCCAAACGTTCTTTCTCAGGCTGTCAGTAAGCACGTTCTTTTTGAGACAAACTTCTAATACGCCAAATAAGCTGTCTAACATTTGGGCGTCCACTATGCCGTGCACGTATAGAGCATAATCTGACTGAGTTAGTTAACTTTTTTGATTTTGATGCTATTGTGGCGCTTTGCTACACTAGTATCAAAAATGTTGACCTTAGTGCAGCAAAGTGCATGGAGGCCCATTAATTTCAATGGGTGCGTCATTTCAATGCCTGCTTTTAGCAGGTGTTAAAAATGACAAAAAATGGCGCAGTGAAATCTGGTAGATTTTACTGTGCCATTTTTTCGGGCCTCCCTGCACCGGAACGCCCCCTTTGCAAACATTATTCCTGGAGCAGACATAAGGTGGTACAAGGGGTTGCAAAGTGGCACAATGTATGCATTGTGCCACTTTGTAAACCTGGCGCGGGAACAATGATTTCCTAACACCACATTAGGGTAAATAAAATGACGCTAATGTGGTGCAAGAACGCGCTAGGGGCTTGTAAATATGCCCATAAGTCTTTTGTATCTAATCAAACCAATTGGTAGAAAAAGTTGTACTATATTTGAAGCTTTCTTCAGGTTCTAACTGATGATAACCTTTATTGAAATCAAGTTGAGAAAAGACTTTGGCACCATTCAATTGTGTTTTCATGTTAGCAATGTGCGGTCCTGGATGTCGTTCTCTTTCAATTGCTTTGTTCGCCTGGAACATGTCAACTGTTAGAAATGGGGTCTCTTGTTTGCAGTCGGTTTGCACCCTGCCCAAGGAGGGACCCTCACTCTAGTCAGGATAAGAAAGATACCCAGCTCAGATAATCCCTGCTTACCCTTTTGGTAGCTTGGTACGAGCAGTCAGGCTTATCTCAGAAGCAATGTGTAAAGCATTTGCACATAACACACAGTAATACAGTGAAAACCCTACAAAAGGACACCACACCAGTTTTAGAAAAATAGCTTAAATTTATCCGTGCAAAACAAGACTAAAACGAGAAAAATCCAACATACAGTAATAAAGATATTAATTTTGCAAGGATTAACTAAAAAAAATACAGTTCCTTGAAGTCGATAGCTCCGTCTGGGGCTATCACGGTGTCATGAACAACAAATCCAACAGTTCAGGCCAGCCGCTCCGTCGCAAGCCAGCGACGGTGTCGGGAAGACCTGCAAACAGTACCTTGGAAATGCAGGGCGTCCTGATCCTTGCGATGAGATCCGGAGTGCGGTGTCACAGGCGTCTGTTCCAGAGGTCAGTGAGGGGGTTGGCGGGCCCTTGAATTCACCCACGTTGCAGATCGAACTTCAGGCTGATGATGAAGTCAGGATAGTTGGCGTGGATGGTGTTGGGGCTGCGGTGGGAAGAGGGCCGATGTGACGTGCGGTGCCTACAGGTCACGGTGCAGGGAGCAGCTCGGTGATGGTGTCCTGCAGCATCGTGAGACTAGGGCTGCGGTGTGAAGCGGGGCAGTGTGAGGTGCGATGTCTGCAGTTCATGGTGCAGGCAGCGGTCTTGTCGTTGCTTAAGCGCTGTTGTCGATAAGCCCAAGGCAGCTGTGCGACACGGAGCGGGGTCCGTGTGGCACCCACAGGTCACAGCGCAGACAGGGGCGTCAGTTGACAACACAGGAGCTGATGGCACTGGCGTCAGTGGACCGGGGATGCGGTGCCAAACGGAACCGTGCTTTGTGTACCTCACGAGCGGTGTCCACAGGCCACGGTGCAGGCAGTGGCGTTGCCAGGGATGCCAAGGCTACGGTGTGAGCAAGCAATGCAGAGTGCGGGTCCCACAGGTCACAGTGCAAGCAGTGGCTCGGTGATGGTGTCAAGTGGCGGTGTCAGTGAGATCAGGGTTGGGGTGCGATGTGGAGCATGGCTCTTTGTGGCATTGTCAGGTCATGGTGCATTCAGCTGCGTTGTTGACGCCGTTGCAGTGGTTTTCCTTCTGTTGCAGCACAAAACTCACAGTTCCCAGTGCTGTAGGCAGATGAAGCTGAACTCTTTGATATCCATGAGACTTCCAACAGGAGGCAAGCTCTACTCCAAGCCCTTGGAGAAACTTCACAGGCAGGATACTCAGCAAAGACCAGTCTTTGCCCCCTTTACGGCAGAAGTAGTAACTTCAGGCAAACCCAGCAAAGCTCACACAGCAAAGGGGCAGTACTCCTCCTCCTGCAGCTCTTCAGCTCTTCTCCTTGGCAGAGGTTCCTTTTGATCCAGAAGTGTTCTAAAAGTCTGGGGTTTTGGGTCCACTACTTATACCCCTTTCTTCCTTTGAAGTGGGCAAACTTCAAAGGAAGGTTTCAGTTGATGACAAGATCCTGCCTTGCCCAGGTTCGGCCCCAGACACACACCAGGGGGTTGGAGACTGCAATGTGTGAGGGCAGGCTCAGATCTTTCAGGTATAAGTGTTGGCTCTTCCCTCCCCTCTCTAGCCCAGGAGACTCATTAGGATATGCAGGCTACACCCCAGTTACATTTGTGTCACTGTCTAGACGGAATTCACAACAGCCCAACTGTCTGTCTGACCCAGAAGTGGCATACACAAGTAGGCAGAGGCACAGAATGGTTTAAGCAAGAAAACACCCACTTTCTAAAAGTGGCATTTTCAAACAGACAATTTAAAAAGCAACTTTTCAAAAAGATTTTGTTAGAAATGGGGTCTCTAGCTGACAGGGGTATACACCCTGTCCAAGTAGGGACCACAATCCTAGTCAAGGTTAGTCACACACAATCCAAATTATCCTGTGCCCACCCTCTGGTAGCTTGGTACCGAGCAGCCAGGCTTAACTTAGAAGGCAATGTGTAAAGTATGTGTGCAATAAATCATGCAATAACACAGTGAAAACACCACAAAAATACACCATACAGTTTTAGAAAAATATGAGATATTTATCTGAATAAATTAAGGTCAAAATGATCAAGATTTGATAATATCACTTTGGTAATAATAATAAGAGTCTTAAGTTCTTAAAAGCAAAAAGTGTCTCTTGCAATCACAAAGTACCTGGTATGCGTCAAAATTACATGCACGGGGACCACAGAGGAGGAGATGCGTGGAAAATGAAGGGTGAGTGTCGGATTTCCGGGCGCACACAGACGATGCGTTGGTTCTATTCCATGCAGCATCGTCTTTGCATTGAATTCCGGTGCGCAGGCTTGAATCCTCTATGCGATGCGGGGTCTTTTGACGCCCAGGTATGATGCGTAGAAATCCTGAAGTGCAGGATGAAGTCACAGGTGCTGCTTTGATCCAGAGGGCGATGTGTCAAATTTTCTGTCGCACGGAAGGTGCTGCGTCGATTCCTCCCGCAGGAAGTCGGGCTGCGTCGTTCCGGCTTGGTGATGCAATGATCCCGTAGGCTTGCGTCGAAGTTCCGGTCACAATGCTGGTGCTGCGTCGGTCTCCACTCAGGAAGCCGGGATGTGTTGTTCCAGTTCGGCGATGCAGCAATTCTTTTACTGCTTTTCAGGCTGTGCGTCGATTACGGCAGGCTGTGCGTCACTTTTCACTGCACAATGAGGTCCTTTGCAGAGATTAAGGGCCAGATGTAGCAAAGGTTTATCCCCATTCTGTGTCTATGGGAAAAAGGGTTTGTAAATATGGCCCTAAGGGCCTAATTCCGACCCTGGCGGTCTCTGACCGCCAGGGCGGAGGGCAGCGGAAGCACCGCCAACAGGCTGGCGGTGCTTCCTTGGCTATTCTGACTGCGGCGGTAAAGCCGCGGTCAGAAAAGGGGAACCGGCGGTTTCCCGCCGGTTTTCCCCAGGCCCAGGGAATCCTCCATGGCGGCGCTGCTTGCAGCGCTGCCATGGGGATTCCGACCCCCTTCCCGCCAGCCTGTTTCTGGCGGTTTTCACCGCCAGAACCAGGATGGCGGGAACGGGTGTCGTGGGGCCCCTGGGGGCCCCTGCACTGCCCATGCCACTGGCATGGGCAGTGCAGGGGCCCCCTAACAGGGCCCCATACAGATTTTCACTGTCTGCTTTGCAGACAGTGAACATCGCGCCGGGTGCCACTGCACCCGTCGCACCCCTGCAACTCCGCCGGCTCCATTCGGAGCCGGCTTCCTTGTTGCAGGGGCTTTCCCGCTGGGCCGGCGGGCGGCCTTTTGGCGGTCGCCCGCCGGCCCAGCGGGAAAGTTGGAATGGCCGCCGCGGTCTTTTGACTGCGGGGCGGTCATTCGGCGGCAACCGCATGGCGGGCGGCGACGGCCGCCCGCCGCGGTCAGAATGACCGCCTAAGTCTTTTAGGCCCTGAGATTTCAGGAAACAGGAGACAAGCTCAATTCACGCCCTTGGAGAGCACTTTTCAGCAGAGCCAAAGGCCAGCAAGGCAGCAGGCCAACAGCAAGGCAGTGGTCCTTTGCAGCAAAGCAGTCCAGGTGAGTCCTTTGAGCAGCCAGGCAGCTCCTCTTGGCAGGTTGCAGGATCTGGTTCAGAGTGTCTGTCCCAGGAAGTGTCTAAGTTTGTAGGGTCAGGGACCCAGTTTATATATCCTAAAGTGCCTTTGAAGTGGGGGAGACTTCAAAGAGTAGTTTTGAAGTGCACAAGGTCCCCTTTCAGTACAACCCGGTCTGCCAAGGTCCCAGTAGGGGGTTTGGCAGTCCACTGTCCTTTGAAATGTAGGTGTCAGGCCCTCTGCCCTTCCAGCCAGGAAGACCCATTTAGCATGCAGTTGTGTGCAGGTGTGACTGAGCATCCTGTGTTTGTGGTTGTCTGGGTGAAATGCACACAGGAGCTGTCAACCAGACCCGCCCAGCCCAGACGTGGATTGGAGACAGGCTGTAAGGCACCAAAGGATTTTAGGTGCAGAGGAATGCTCACTTTCTAACAGTGGCATTTCTAAAATAGTCATATAAAATCCAACCTCACCAGTCAGCAGGACTTTGTATTACCATTCTGGCCATACTAAACATGACCTGTCTACTCCTTTGTGATCAGAACCTACCACTCAAACAGTATATGAGGGTAGCCCTAATGTTAGCCTATGAAAGGAGGAGGCCTCACAGCAGTGGAAAACTAATTTAGGAGTTTTCCACTACTAGGACATATAAAACACACAGGTATATGTCCTGCCTTTTACCTACATAGCACCCTGCCCTGTGGGTTATCCAGGGTCTACCTTAGGGGTGACTTATGAGTAGGAAAAGGGGAGTTCCAGGCTTGGCAAGTACTTTGAAATGCCAAGCCGAGGTGACAGTGAAACTGCACACACAGGCCTTGCAATAGCAGGCCTGAGACATGGTTAAGGGGCTACTTATGTGGGTGGCACAATCTGCGCTGCAGGCCCACTAGTAGCATTTAATTTACTGGCCCTGGGCACATGCAGTGCACTTTATTAGGGACTTACAAGTAAATTAAATATGCCAGTTGGGTATGAGCCAATGTCACCATGTTTTAAGGGAGAGAGCATATGCACTTTAGCACTGGTTGGCAGTGGTAAAGTGCCCAGAGTCTTAAAACCAGCAAAAACTGTGTCAAAAAGTGGAGGGAGGCAGGCACAAAGTTGGGGGTGACCATCCTAAGGCTGTCAGGTCTAACAGATGTGTTTTTAAATTGTGAGGTTCAGAGACCCCAAACTCCACCTATCTATCTGTCCCCAAAGGTAAATGGCACTTCAAAATTATTTAAAGGCAGCCCCCATATAAACCTATGAGAGGGATACGCCTTGCAACTGTGAAAACCGAATTTGACTGTACTTCAATGTTAGGACGTGTAAAACACATCAGTACATGTCCTACCTTCTTAATACACTGCACCCTGCCCATGGGCTACCTAGGGACTACCTTAGGGGTGCCTTACATGTAGTAAAAGGGAAGGTTTGTTGCCAGGTCGAATTGGCAGGTTAAAACTGCACACACAGACACTGCAGTGGCAGGTCTGAGACATGTACACAGGGCTACTCATATGGGTGGCACAACCAGTGCTGCAGGCCTACTAGTAGCATTTGATTTACAGGCCCTGGTCACCTATGGTGCACTTCCCTAGGGACTTACCAGTAAATCAAATATGCCAATCATGGATAAACCAATCACCAATACAATTTAAATAGGGAGCACTTGCAGTGCGCAGAGACAATAAACTAGCAAAAACAGAGTCCAGCATACCATAAAAACAGGAGATCAGAAGGCAAAAAGACAGGGGAAACATGCCAAACGTTGCCAGGTCTAACATTGACGTATATGCACACACCTCCTCCACAGTCCTTTTTAGGCACTACTTCTATGGGAGATACCCATAGTGTTGGACCAGTGGAACTTTCAATAATATCATACTTAAGTAATGATTTAAGTTATTTTTCAACAGCTTCTTGTAAATGAAAAGCAATGTGTCTATTTCCGTGAAATACGACATACATCCTAATTAATGTGCAGCTTTAGTTTCATAGTCTTTCATTTTCCTAAACCATGAAACAATAAAGTAAATTGAGTTACTACTTTGTAATGAGCATTCATGTTGTAATTCACAGAACTCAGTCCCATGTCAGCAGCCGTGTTGAAACTGAGCGAGCAGCCACTTGCCACTGTACCTTGAAGCATATAGATTGGCGCTAGTACCTTTGTCTTCTTATGTTTCACTGTTGCTACAAATTAACCTTTACTCTTCATGGGGGTAGTGGAGACATTTCATTGTATTTTTCTTCCAGCATTATATTTATTGATACACCACTATTGATCATGAAATATATTGAACATTCATTATTTTCAGTGTAAGTTTTGGACAGTGTTTGTATGATTTTGTTGCTTTGACATGACTTTTCTTTGCCATTTTTCTTCACATGCGACCAGTCTGACATGAACACAATTCTCTGAGGTAAACATTGACATGGCACAAACACTTTCTTCACTTTCACTTACTGTTGAGGCGGTAGAACTGTTTGACGATGATTTCAATGACAATTGACTTCATTTTGCACCATGTTACACTTACTTTTTTCTTCGCTCTGCAAAACATCACAAAATGGGTCTCTTTACCACAGCCTTTGCACATCTGACCAATGGCAGGACACTTTCCTTTGTGTGGAAATGCAAATCCACATCTGAAACACAACTTATTTGTGCGTGTAGATATCACTTTGTGTTCTTCAGTCTTTTGTTTTGAATTACTTTTCACACTCGTGACTGACTTGCTCTGGGCACCACTGGCCTCCATGTAGGCAGCTTGTCTTGCACCTCATTCCTCAGCTCTGGCAGCCATCAACACTCGCTGCAGACTAAGAGTTTCTCTCAGCATTCGTCATCTGAATGAGTCAGACAAGCATCTGTCGATCACTGTAAGTCGCATGGCTCCTTCATCGTTAAATTTATTAAACATACACTGTTTGATGAGTGTGTTCAGTCTTTCCACAAATTCATTGATTGTTTCACCAAAACTTTGATGTTCTTAACTAAAAACCTACTGTTCATAATCAACGTTCACAACTGGATTAAACTTGTGATTCAGTTTATCTTTATTTTGACTGTATATGACTTCTCTGTCAGTTTTCTGCATTTTCTTTATGACTTCTTTCACTCTATCACCAGCAAGTTTTTAGAGATATTTGATAATCTTACTGTTATCAGTCTCTTCAAGTGCAATAACAAATCTTCAGATGTCTCCATCTCGGCAGTCCATCTACCACCAATATTTTCCTTTTTGTCAGTGTTGAATGTTGGTGGTAGTTTCAGGAAGGCAGCAGCATTATAGACCAGTGTGGAACATATTGACGTCGGGACAGGTGCTCTCTCTGGCCATATAAATGGAACCAGGATCTGTTACATTCAGGCCCTTACCTTGGCCCTTTGCTGGGCCCACCTCTGGTCATCCTTGAAGGGCTCCAACATCAGAATAGCCTTCTGTTGAAGTTTTTGCCTCTATAGATATGGACTGCTATGTTAGAATAACCCTGGGCACTTCTCCTGGGATCACTGTCAACTGCGGTATGATGACTCTGTTTATCGAGCTCGGGGAGTCACCTAATTTATTCTTTTTACACTTCAGTTTATATTTTCATACACCTAGTTGATCGCTGTCTTGCAGTGCTTCTGTTCATAGCATTATTTGATAAATGATAATTGTCTTTAATAGCGCTTTATAAACCTGGTTGAATCTGCTTTCAGTGTTAATGCTCTGTATAATGTATAACTATTTTGTTTGACAACACTGTACCATCTTGTATGACTTTGGTCATAGCATCTTGACCAACAATGTGTAGACTTCTTTCCATTCAAATGTTTCACACCATCTGGAGTTGCACTTTGACTCCAAATATGCCAATCGTTTACTCGGCAATGTGAAGAAGGCATACGTCGCACGCCCAAGCAGTTCGCTTGGATCAGGGCAAACTCTCCAGGAGAGCACTTTATTCTTTGGGTTACTTATCACCTATCTCATTGCCAGTTGTAGCATCTTGCCCAGACTGGGTACTCGCCAATCAGTAGGCCACACACGGAACTGTAAATCACACGTCTTTATTTCTCTGTGTGTACCTATGAACTCCAACATTCTAAATCAAGCTTTCATTACATTCTATTCTATTCTTGCGATTGCATCACACTGATAAGAGTCCTTGTGGAGCCAGAATGATTCTGTTCCAAATCATACAAGACACTAGACATGGAAGCCAAAAGGTTAAGAACCACTGTTTTAAGGAATTGGACACATCATAGCCAGACACTACTCAATGTGAACCACATTTAAACAACACATTGGACTGATTTATTTCTGTAACTAAAGAAATACTACAAACTACTTTGATTCCAGTCAAATCCTAGAACCGTAAAAGGTGATGAGATTCTGAAATAATTAGGGCACATACAAATGGTGTGCATCACTTAGGCTGTGGTTATCAGCTGCCAACGTGGCCCCCCCCAAAATGGTGTTGAAGCAGAAGGTCAGTCTGTAGAATTATTTCAGCTTCTCACGGAGATCTTAATCAAATCATATCTGCTTTAAAAAAAACTGATCATCTAGACTTGCTATTTAAATGCGCCTTTCACTGTACCATGGGTTGTAGTATGTAGAATGCCAGGGGAGTTCCAATTCCCTGCGCAGAATGTGGAACGTAAAGAAAGGAAGGGTTGGCAGTTATTGCTCAGGCGAGGAGTAGCAGGGATAAAAAGCGGTGAACTCCTACCTGGTGTTGTCTCCTTTTCAGTGGCGATGAGCAGGTAAAGAAATTCACGCAACAGCCGCTTCCAAAATCAGCGGGAAGTGGTTTGACGACGGAGGAGCCGGGCTTCGGAATTGGTGAGTGCGATCTGTGCCCGGGTCGCACATTGCAGCGTGAATTGCAGCGGGGGCAAACAGTGCCGGAGAAAAGAACGAGGCATACACGTGTGAGGTACGCATTCAAAACAATACTGGACAGCAGCAGAGGTGCAAGCGCATTGCTCACGTACACTTCCCAATAGTGGAAAGTGAATTAGGTCTATGTAGCCGTAAGAGCGCGCTCACCAGGCATTCCTGGCGGCCATTTTGAGAGGTTGGGAAGATATTTCAACGTGTCCAACCAGTCGTAAAGATAAAGAGGGAACACGCTTGGGCAGCAGCCATTTTGAAGTCTTTGGAGACAGTTTTAAATGTGTCAGTACACAGAGACTTGTACAGAGGAAATATAAGTACCTTGACAGGGAAAAACACACAAAATAAAGCAGTGAGATAACAACACATTAAGGCATTACAATAACTTTGAAAAGAAAAGAAAGAAAGATTGGTAAAACATACTTTTAAGAGCATATTAAGAACTTAATTATAACAAATTGAAAGATACTATATTTTAGATATAATGGAGAGGATATTGGTACCCACTCCATTCTTACAGACGTCAGGAACACCGCCTGTAGATTGGCAAACATGGAAGGAGACATTTGAAGCATACCTGGAGGCTATAGAGGGTGACACTTTTACTTCTAAAAAGAAAAAAACACTTTTAATATACAATTTGGGTACAGAAGGAAGGAACATCTTAAAAACATTGCCCCTAAAAGCAGTTAGTATCTTAACGGTGAGGAATGATGGAGTAGGGTCAACGTATATGGTTGATGAATATGCCTCGATAATCAGCACGTTAGATAAGAGGTTTAATCCAAGAAAAAACATTGTTCTTGAAAGGCATAAGATTCTTCAGCGCACACAGATTCTGGGAGAACCAACTGACGGTTTCGTAGCAGCACTAAGAACTCTGGCGGCTAGTTGCAATTACAGAGAGTTCAGAGACTAGATAATACGTGATCAGCTAACTGAGAGAACAAACAACAAAATGATACAGGGAAAACTTTTAGCCAACAGACGATCCGGATTTAGAAACTGCTTTGAAGTTGGTTAGGAGTATAGAACATTCACAAATCTTCAGGCGGGAAATGAATGAAAACATCAAAACCACGTAGATCTGACATATAAAAACAAAGCAGGTGGCAAAATCAACCGTGAAGAGAAACAAGGCGAGTGGATGTGACAAGCATGAAGTCTTATCGTCCAGGAACAAGAACATCACTATCGACGTGACTTGTTACAGGTGCGGAAGTAGAACTCATGTAGGTAATTCAAAAAACTTTACAGCTCTGAATCAATTGTGTTTCAAGTGCGGAAAGAGAGGTCATTTTGCGATGGTATGCAAGGGAAGCATTGCCATGACAAATACGGCGCAAACAGTCAAAATGGTTGACAACATCTATGCCGATTTGAATGAAGATGAGAATGTTATCCTTATGCTCTCGTCCAAGAGTCAGGAGGACGGTGTACTGCGGAGATATCTTCCGTGATGGCGACGCTGAAGAGAACTCCGTCATCTTGTGTGTTGTCAGTCAACGACAGGAATGTGAACTTTCTAGCAGATTCTTGTTCCCCATTCACGTTAATTAATATGGCTGATTTCAATAACATTGACGATATAGTTGTGCCGGAATCTCCCATAAAAATGTTTGGCACCTATAGTTTTGGTGCGTAAGGCAGACTCTTTGTGGATTTGAGGGACTTGAATGCAAATATTTGGGTGGGCCGTCAACCACTTCCCAATATCAATGGAATGTTGGTAAGTTTGAAGGGAGCAAAGTATTTCACCTCACATGACATGTCTTTTGCATATCATCAGCTGGAATTGAGCAGAGATTCTAGACACTACAAATCATTTGTGACTCCGGAAGGTGCATATAGATACATATGTATGCTGTTTGGTCTGGAATCTGCGTCTGATGTATTTCAGTGTTTGATGAATAAGTTGTTTCATGACAAAAAGGGTGTTTTGTACTTCCAAGATGATATATTGGTATTTGGGGAAACAGTTGCTGTGCGCACTGAAAGAGTAAGGGGTGTGTTGGAAGTTATTAAGTCGTGTGGGATGACTTTAAGAAAGGACAAGTGCAAGTTTATGCGGGAAGGTGTAGATTATTTGGGACACCATGTATCAGAAAAGGGTGTGGAACTCAAGATGAATATTTGGATGTGATTCGACTTGCACCTATACCTGCGGATAAAGATCAACTACGGTCTTTCCTAGGTTTAGTAGAATACAATGCAAAATTCGTGCCCAATTTTTCAATCATGACAGCGTGCTTACACAATCTTTTAAAGAAAAATGTCAAATTTACATGAGACAGTGAGTGTGACGAAAGATTCGAGTTAATCAAAAAGAGCATAGCCGAGGTGCATCCTCTTAAGGCTTTTGACATTAATGACACGTATTATTGCAACTGATGCAAGCAATGTAGGACTCTGTGCTGTACTTATGCAATTGAGGAGTAATGCAAAGGAGGAAACTACTACTTTTGCATGTAGCACCTTGAAGGGGAGGCAGAGTACACATATTCTACAATTGAAAAAGAAGCCTTGGCCATGTGGTGGGCTGTAGAACATTCTAAGAATTTATTGTGGGGAAAAGAGTTTGTCTTAAAAACGGATCATAAACCATTGGTAGATCTTTTTAGCACAAAGGGTGGGGGCAGGGCCACACCCCGTTTTGCAAAGTGGCAATATAGACTGCAGGAATTCAACTATAAACTGGAGTATATACCAGGTGTGAAAAATCGAGTGGCTGATTGCTTGTCCAGATTACCTTTGTTGGGAAGTGATGATGAATCGGAAACAGTGGACGAATTAGAAATTGTGTGTGCTGTGAATGCTGTTGGTGTTTCAAAGGGAGCTTTAACCGAACAAGAGTAGTTAAGTGCATGTTTGAATGATGGAGTGTTGCAGGAACACAGGATCTTCATCATGGGAGGATGGCCCAGTGCAAAAAACACACCAGAAGATTTAATCCCCTACAAAAGAGTTGAAGAGGAGTAATCCATTGTCAGAAAGGTTATGCGCAGAAGTAATCTGTTAATAGTCCCTGACAGCTTACGAATGAGAGTGTTAGAGTTGGCACACGAGGGACATCTTGGGATTCGCGCTATGAAGCGTAGGGTGAGGGAGGATTTCTGGTGGCCTGGGGTGGATAGAGCAATTGAGCGTTATGTGCAGGGCACTTGCATGTGTGTGTTGTGTGACAAATCTCAGGTGACATATCCTTCCCCGGTAGACCCCATTGAGGTTAAAAATGTACCATGGTCCAAATTGGTGTATGACATCTCAGGACCATTTGGGGTCATTGGTAGTACACCTAAGTATGCTCTGGTGGTGGTGGACTACGTGATCAAATGGCCTGCAGTTAAGTTTGTAGATCATGTGAATACCGATACAGTCATAAAATGTTTCAAAGAAGTGTTCCTGAGAGAAGGTTTTCTGGAAGAAGTTGTAACTGATAATGGGACACAACTCGTATCTAAAGAGATGGCAGGTTTTCTGGCTAGTTTGGGAATAAAGCACACTCTAACATCCCTGTATCATTCTCGCAGCAACGGGTTGGTGGAGAGATTTAACCGTGTCATAAAGGAAAATTTGCAGTTGCCATTTGTCAATGGGCTACCGTGGAAGGAAACTGTTGAAGACTTGCTGTGGGGGATTAGGACAACACCCCATATTAGTACAGGGCTATCCCTATTCACATTACTGAGAGGCAGAGTAGCTGGCTCAAAGTTAAATAAAGAGTGGATGGTTAGGAAGAATGTTGATGTGGACAAGTTGGGAAGAGTGGTGGATGTGAGATCAGCGGTACAGGAAGGATACAGAACGAAGGACCAGCAATGCAAAGGTCTTATTGTTCAAGAAGGAGATTGGGTAAGAATTAAGAAATCGGGATTTGTGCAGAATGGTTTATCTGAGTTTTCTTCTCCTGCTAAGGTGAGAAAAGTTCTGGGTCATGTGGTCATGTTAGAGAATGGGAAGAGATTGAATAAATATTTCCTTTACATTGTGCCAGAATCTAAAAGGGATTATGTCAGCAGACGATTGGGCGTGGAAGTAAGTGAAGATTGCATGGAGGAGAGTATGGATAGGAGAGTGTCAGGAAGGATGAGGTCATGTCCTATGAATTCAAAGATTACACTGTACATCGAACAATATAGTCAATCACATGTGTAGCCATGTATATATTAGTCTTAGATAATTTTCTGTTCACATTTTTTGTTATTGTGAAGGAAGGGGGGGTGTTGGGTTGTAGTATGTAGAATGCCAGGGGTGTTCCAATTCTCTGTGCGGAATGTGGAACGTGAAGGATGGAAGGGTTAGCAATTATTGCTGGAGGCGAGGAGAAGAAGGAATAAAAAGCGGTGAACTCCTACCCGGTGTTGTCTCCTTTTCATTTATCTTACTGCACTTGTTGACTCTCGACATAAAGCATTATAAACCTCCTAAATAAATAGCATGACATATAAACAATATTAAATCTATAAAGCTCTTAAACTTCTTGGCTCATATTTTTGGAGGCTTTTCTGGCCTTAAAACGGTCCAAAAAGGGCTCAAGCGAATTACTGTCTGGAAAGGACTTGAAAGCTACATGTACTGAATAGATTATTTTTCAGGAGTGTCAGATCCAAGCTTTGAATCTCAGGAGCCTGGAAAATATTGCTTTGCTGTTTGCACTGCCTTGGAAACAACAACCAGTTCTATAAATTGAGCTGCTTTGACATGTCAGGGACGGAGGGAGGTAATATATGATTAAAAAAATGCACCCTGCGCCCTATAAATCATAGTTCTCAAATTTGTTAGCCCATTTGCTTCAATTTAACTGAGCCAAGACAATAACCTCGAATTATGTGGCAAATATTGTCTAAATTATCTGACTGGATTCATCAAATTATACAAAAAAAGTAAATTATGTAGCATAAAGCTACACGTTCTGTAGCTTTCTATTTTCTCATTTCATGCGCAATTATACTGCCTGGTTGAGGGTTTCACCTCAATAGTCTCAGTTTAATCCCTGAACAAAGACATCATCAATAGAAAGGTCACTGGTTAATCTTCTCAAATATCTACTAATGTACAGCCCCATGTTTGGTATTGATGAGGAATTTTTGAACCATTTTGCGCAGGAAACATTTTTGCTGACATATAAATTATGCAGCAGATTGTGGATTATTTAGCTAAGTGCATTTAATGTATAATTATTTGGAAAGCACCACAGTTGCTTTAATCCAAATTGCCCCAGTTATAACCCAGAAAATACATGGAACATGGAATTTTGGGGGCAGAAAGCCTAGATAGAACTAGAGACCCGGGTTCAGAATCCAGAATCCTTGTTTAGCATGTGGAAAAGCAAGACAAGAGACCCGTATTGTGTTGTATGCTGGGATAAAGATCTAGGGCCTGATTACAACTTTGGAGGAGGTGTTAATCCATCCCAAATGTGACGGATATACCACCAGCTGTAGTACGAGTTCCATAGGCTATAATGGACTCGTAATACGGCTGGTGGTATATCCGTCACATTTGGGACGGATTAACACCTTCCTCCAAAGTTGTAATCAGGCCCCTAGTCTGCTATAAAACACACACACACACTGATAGCAAGCACTAATTTTCTCAGAATTGAGTTGTACTGTTCTCTACCATGGCAAAGTTTCTGGCAGTCACTGTGTCACCTTTTTGTACTACATTTATGAGTGGGATTTATTTTAGTGCCAGACTGCGGCACATGAGGCGGGCTGTGCTGTCTGAAAGTAAGTGCACTACTGCATACTGCGCCATTGTGCACAGAGCCAGGTGTAAAGAGTTGTATAGAAAGAAACATCATTAAACCACTGTAATAGTGGTAATCACTGTGGATTTGCGGGTTAGCGCTCTGTAAACATACAAAATGGAGAACCCTAATTCAGTAGTTCTCACCTGTTCCGATGCCATGCAGATGATGATCAGATATTCATTTTGATTTCTGTGAAAACATAATCCTGTACTCCTTTTTTCTTTTCAATGTGTTTTGCAGCTGTGTAATCACAATGTACGCTGATATATTTTATAATCAAATGCATGGATTTTAACATCCCATTTTGGGGCTGGAGCTCTGGTTGGTTGAAGTGACAATTATCTCTTGATTATTTACTGATCTGCTGAGTAGATTTAGTTAACCGGTGTTGTGTTTTATATTTAAACTTCTTAAAAATATAGATTTAACAGCAGTTGAGAGAGTGTTATTCCCATCTAATTTGTCTCAAACATTGCCTTTACTTCCCCAGCACTGTTGTCCCAATGTTTCTTTATACGTGCAGTATTTGAAATATTGTATTTACTCGTTTTTCATCATTTCCTTTTTGTTGTCTCCACTATACATTTACTGCCCTTTCCGTGAAAATAAGTTAAACTGTTACTCCAGACTCTCCCCTGTTCTCTTCCATCTCTTGGCATCTAGTTATGGGAGAACAGTTCTAGGTGCATATTTATATTGTGGCAGTGTAATCTCACAAAGGCCACGATTTGTAGTGCTTCTTGTCGCTCATTCAGTTACGGGCAGGGCCGGCTTTAGCGCTGGTGGCGCCCTGTGCAAGTCTTTTTTGGCGAACTCCCCTCCCCCCATGACTGCCTCCTCAGATACCCTCACCCCCACCTGGCAAAAGTGTCCCTCATCTCTCCATAGCCCCGCTCTCAAATACATTTCATTTGTTTTAAAGAGCTGGCAACGGCTGACTTTACTAATTCACTCAGATATCCACATAAAATACAGATCTTTTCTTTGCAGCAGGCATAGTAACCAGATGCACTACTTTATAGTGAGTCAAAAGGCGAGTCAAAACTGCCCTTAGAGAAAACTCCAATCTCTCTTTCTAGTAGGAACATTATTCACAAGAGTTATCATGACATTTTTACTGCTGCCTGAAAGCTGGCAGAACAAGGAACTCTGCAGCAGGTGCTTTTAAATCGTACAGTATTGCTAAACACAGTGCCTGGCAGTGAAGTCAGTGCCCCCCTCCAGGTCAGCGCCCAGTGCAGCCGCACCAGTCGTACCACCCTAAAGCTGGCACTAATTACAAGCTCCCTTCTGCCTAAGGCGCCTAGATAGTCTTGCACAAGACTTGGCTCAAACAGCATTGCCTTGTGAGAACTGTGAAACCTGATGTCAGCTCCGTTGGACACATGGTCCGCCTTATTTTAAAAAGAACGGGCAGTCAGTCAATTTAAAGGACAAGTTACTCTGCCACCTTTGTGGCAAAGTACCCTGTCCACGAAACTCTAAAGCAGGCCCTTTGTGTACATAATGACTGCATCTACCTGTCTGTCTGTCTGTAACTCTGGTGCTTTTGTTTGTCACACTGCATGTATATTGACAGAAATGTATTTGTGTCTGTATCAGATGTGCCAACTCACACGGTGCCACTGTGTGACACACAGTATCGGCTTTCTTCACACAGTCTCCAGGTGAAGAGCCGACATCACACGGTGGTACATAGGATGAGTTGGAAACCGCTTCACAGGGCTCGAGCTGGAAACCGCTTCCGGCTCGTGTTTAGAGGCCCTGCACAGCCGAAATCAGTTACGGCTTGTAAAGTTCCCCAAGACATCAGTGGCAGGCTTGAAAAGCTTTCCTTTTGGTTTGTTTTATTTAAGTTAGTCGTGGGGTTCGGGAAGTCTTTTAGGCTTTGCTTGGCTCTTCAGCCCTGCCACACGAAGCCCCCCATCCCCCCGACGCGTGGAATTCTTTTTAAAGGTGCCAAGTAAGCCTGGTGTGTGAGTGAGCTTCTTTGTTGGTCGGTGCTCGGGTCCATGTTTGTCCGTGTGACTCCCAGACTTCACGTCTGGCATCTGTGGCTTTCACGGGCGGCGCGTGCCGGGCTCTGCCTGCACGTGCACTGGTGTTCTAGGAGCCTTGCTGTACTCGTGCGTGCAGGGGTTATGATGTATTTGGTGTACATGCGCGTCTCTGTAGTAGTGCACTGTAGAAAACACCAGGACTCCTGGCTTTGACGCCGATAGTGGACCTTTCACTGGTGCAATAAAACACGTACTGTGTCTGTTAATAACCAGTATTTTCAATATGTCAAGATCGGTTTATTTTTTACAACCTCTACAGCATCTGCTCAGCTGAGACCCAGGGTCCCCTACGACCGACTGTCCTTGGGGCACAATTGGGAGCAGTTCAGTTACTCCCAGGAGGGCAGCGCCAGCGGTGACCTCGCTCACTGCATTATCACCAGAGGTGAGTCACGGGCGAGGCATGTTCCTGGGAGACAGTGTGACTCCCCGCTGCCTCCCACCCACTCAGCAGCTTCCACGCCTGACCCGCATTCCCTCGTTTCCTCAGGGTGAGTCACAACTAGCACACAGTGCGGTCTTCTTCACAGAGTAGCGCCCGGGGCAATACCCACGGGGCATTCCTGCTTGTTTGTTGAATTCCAGCCCTGTCTGTGGTCCTGCTTATTAAACACGTATAGCGCGCGCGCTGCAGGTACCTATGACACAGCTGTAAAGAGGCCACGTGACACCTCCAGCCAGTCCTGGCTTCGTCTCCAACAGCACCCACCCTGCATGTAGGGCCTTTTGAGTCTACAGCACCTACAATGCTGAACAAGCATTGGCAAAGCCAATAGATATCTCCTGTGAGAGCCTCTGGCTTTGGCAATGTTTTGTAACCTTCCCTTACGGTGGCACGGATGCTTTAGAGTGTGGCTAAAACCAATTTTAAAAAGCACTGACACAGGCAGAGCTAATTAGCTTTTTATTTTTAAAGAACATTTAATGTTGGATGCATCATAGTCCTTTCAATTTGTATTACTTATAGACATTCTGCACAACCCCCACGCTGCTATACAGCATGCCTATAAGTAATTGCCGAAGTCGGCAATGTTCATTCTGCACGACATTAGTCTCAGTACACCACCCTTGTGAAACTGTTAATCTCCCCATGTGTGAAAAAGAAAAGCATATGACATATGGCAAAAAATCCTATCACATAAAGAAAGCAGTTCCACCCATGTCAGTGTCTTTCTAAAAATACATTTAGAAGCAGATAACATCTGCTGTCACAATAAAAGCAGACTATGGGGGTCATTCTGACCTCGGCGGTAAAAGGCTCTTACCGCCGGTCAGAAGACCGCCATTCTACCGCCGCGGCCGCGGTAACCCGCCACGGTCATTCTGACCCACAACTGCCAAGCCGCCAAAAACCCGACATCCACGGAAGGCCGCCTCATCAGCGGGCAGCGATAAACTGGAGATGACCAAACCTCCACCGCCACGCCAACACAAACACGCCCATGCCATTACGACCCACGAATCCACACAGCGGTCATTCAACCGCGGTATTCCATTGGCGGTACACACCGCCGCGTTCAAAATACACACCCAGCTCCAAAACCCAGCCACATTGGACAATTTGAAATACACACACCTGATACACATACAAACACCACCCCACACATCCAAGCAACTATAAAACACACACCCACATCACCCACAAACCCCCACTAGTTGGAAATCGGAGAGAAGGCGATGGAGAGAGAGCGAGCGAGCACAGCAATTGAAAACCCCAACACACACAGGAACCCAACATCATCAACCACACCACATCTACGCACACATCACCACACACCACCACTCACATCACCACCAACACCACCCCACACCTCATCCACACCACCCCATGGCACCCCAAAGACACCCCAGGTTTTCGGACCAAGAACTCCGGGTCATGGTGGAGGAAATCATAAGGGTAGAGCCCCAGCTCTTCGGCACACAGGTGCAACACACCACAATAGCCAGGAAGGCGGAGCTATGGCAGAGGATCGTCGACAGGGTCAACGCTGTGGGACAGCATCCCAGAAACCGGGAAGACATCAGAAAGCGCTGGAACGACCTACGGGGGAAGGTACGGTCGATGGTCTCCAGACACAACATCGCTGTGCAGAGGACTGGCGGCGGACCACCACCCACCCCTCCCGAATTCACAGCATGGGAGCAAGAGGTCCTTATCATCCTGCATCCTGCGGGCCTCGCTGGAGTAGGCGGAGGAATGGACTCTGGTAAGTCTAGTCTCAACTACTCCCCCCCCCCAACCACCAGCATGCCAACCCACACCCCCACCCTCACCCCCAACCCCCCAGCACACATCCTCCCTGCCAATGTCTCACCAGCACAACCCACCCAACCCAAAACCAACCCCTGAATGCCAACACAAACCATGGACACCCATCACCTATGCATGACCACTGCACATACCCATCCCCCCCACAAACCACCCTCACAACTCCTGCCACAAGGGAATGCCAGCACTGGGGGACAAGGGCACCCACAAATCGCACACCATGGAACACACAGAAGCAATAACCATACTCTTTCACCCCTGCAGGGCCCGAACGCCAACACACCGGCCAGGAGGGTCCAAATATGTCCATCCCACCCCCAGAACAGGCCCGCAGTGAGGACAGCAGCTCTGTCGACCTGGAACCTGATGACCAGCCCGGACCATCGGGGACCTCTGGACAGTCGGTTCCCCACACACAGACACAGGCCACAGCAGACCTAACCCCCTCTGGGAATATCAGCACAGCTCCCACCCAGCGGGCCCATGCCTCTGTCTCCAGGACAGGTCAATCAGCGGTGTGTCCGCCACTACAGGGCACCCAGGCTGACCCAACACCCCAACAACAACAGGGACCTGGGGGCAGTGGTAGTGGGCACACCGTCCAGGGGACAGAGGCCCGGGGAAACAGGGCAACTGGGAGGGCTGCAGTGCGACAGGGGGGGGAGGACAGGCCCAGGGAACCGACTCTCCAAGAGGCCCTCACCACCATCATGGGAGCATACCACCGCTCCCAGGAGACGATGGCGACGGTAATGGCCAGGTTCCAGGAGATCCCGGCACAGCAGGAGGAACGGTACATGGGATACAGAGAGGAGCTCAGGAACTTCATCCAGGCCCTGAACCTAATAGTCACCACATTGCGGGACCATGTGGCACCCCAAAGGGCCCCTGTCACCAGCCCGGACCAGGAACAGCCTACCACCTCCGCCGGCGCTAGTGGACAGGAGGCCCCCACACAACGACGGGCCACCAGAACCCCACCTCCTGCTGAAGATCAACCACCCTGCAAGAGGAGCCTGAGATCACAAAGGAAGACAGAGTAGGATGCCAAGACCCCCGCCAGCCTAAGATCCCCCCGGATGTCATTCCACTGTCCCACATCGTCACCCTGTCCAACCTTGAACTGCCCCTGCTCCATCCTTCCACAGGCATATGGACAATGCACCTGTGCGACCGAGAACTGGACTCTGCCATGGACATCACTCCACCCCCACCCATCACCGTTTTACTATCATGGACCTATATGTAGCACTTTAAATAAATCACTTATTGCACTTAAAACACTCAGGAGTCTGCTTGTATTCTTAACAAATGTATTACACATAACGGTTAAAAAATGTACAGTTACATTGTGATGACAACATACCAATGTCAATTTGCTTTACTCCATGGCCGAACAAACCAGAAGTCACGCAGTGGGTCATACAGCTCTGAAAAGCCAAGGGAAAGTCACAATTCAGTTGAAAGGAACTGGGGGGAAACACAGAAAGTAGAGGTGCAGGAGGCCAGAAGTAAATGTAAAATGCCGTGGGGGATTCTTACCTGGGTGCTACTGAAAATACTGTTGTATGACCGTGTCCCTGTTGTCCGTGTCGTCCCCGTCGTCTTCCTCCTCTTCACTCTCCACATGCTCCACAGCTGCTACAACACCACCATCTGGACCATCCTCCTGCAGAAAAGGCACCTGGCGTTGCAATGCAAGATTGTGAAGCATACAGCAGGCCACGATGATCTGGCACACCTTCTTGGGTGAGTACATTAGGGATCCCCCTGTCATATGCAGGCACCTAAACCTGGCCTTCAGGAGGCCGAAGGTCCTTTCTATGATCCTCCTAGATCGCCCATGGGCCTCATTGTACCGTTCCTCTGCCCTGGTCCGGGGATTCCTCACTGGGGTCAGTAGCCAAGGCAGGTTGGGGTAACCAGAGTCACCTATTAGCCACACACTG
Organism: Pleurodeles waltl; assembly: GCF_031143425.1. Classification (NCBI taxonomy): domain Eukaryota; kingdom Metazoa; phylum Chordata; class Amphibia; order Caudata; family Salamandridae; genus Pleurodeles; species Pleurodeles waltl. Next base: position 149,453,204 of record NC_090445.1, on the reverse strand, counting down.
TGTCTCTGTAGCTGTTCCATCACATAGGGGATGCTGCTATTTCGCATAACATACGCGTCATGCACTGACCCAGGGAACATGGCATTTACATGGGAGATGTACTGGTCAGCCAAACAGACCACCTGGACATTCATCGAATGGTAACTTTTCCTGTGTCTGTACACCTGCTCATCGTCTTTTGGGGGTACTAAGGCCACATGGGTCCCATCAATGGCGCCAATGATGTTGGGGATATGTCCAAGGGCATAGAAGTCAGCCTTCACAGTGGCCAAATCACCCTCCTCAGGGAAAATAATGTAGCTCCGCATGTATTTCGTCAGGGCAGACAACACTCTGGACAAAATCTTAGAAAACATAGGCTGAGACATCCCTGATGACATGGCCACTGTTGTCTGAAAAGACCCACTTGCCAAAAAATGGAGGACTGACAGAACCTGCACCAGAGGGGGAATTCCTGTGGGTTGGCGGATGGGGGACATCAGTGCTGGCTCCAGCTGGGCACACAGTTCATGTATAGTGGCTCGGTCAAGTCGGTAGCGAAGTATTATATGACGTTCCTCCATTGTCGACAGGTCCACCAGCGGTCGGTACACGGGAGGATTCATCCTTCTCCTCGCAAGTCCCAGCGGACGGTGCCTAGGAAGGACAACATGGAGCACAGAGTCAAGCAACCCACAGGTACGTAACTACAGCTTGCACAGTACACGATTCTCAATGCATTGAATGGCTTGTATGAGTGGCAATGCAAGGCCTAGGCCTGTGTGACGCAGTAGTAATTAAGCCCTGTGGTCCCTTGTAATGGCGGCTGCCTGACCTGAGAAGTGTGACAGTGGGATGTGAGGTCAATGCGCTGGCGTGACACACCGTGGCGGTAGGCGGTCGAAGACCGCGGCGCAAAGCCGCATTGGTTAACATCGAACCCTATGGGTTTCACGAGCCAATGACTAGCTGCGCCGGCGGTCGCGGAACGCACCGCGGCGGTACGCGCCGCCGCGGGCGTGACCGCCATTTTCTATCTGGTTAATCACTCGAGACCTGATCATCCACAGGAGAGGACCTATACTGCAAGTGCTGCTATGACCTCGGTCTGGGAGATACAATGGCTGCTGCGACTGGGGAAAGGGCCCCTGCCTTCACTACAGAAGAGTTGGAGAAACTTGTGGATGGGGTCCTGCCCCAGTATGCGCGACTCTACGGTCCACCAGACCAACAGGTAAGTACACTGTGTGCACGTTGAATGGGCTATGCCTGGGTTGTGTATGGTGGATGTAAGATGGTGGGGTGGGGGGACAATGACGAGTGCAAGGCACGACAGATGAGAGCATGTGCCACATGGCAAGGTTGAGGAGGGGGGGGCCAATCGCATCTATCATGCGGAAAATTGATGATATTCCAATTTCCACCCTGTACATGTCAAATAGGTCAGCGCCCATCAGAAGATCGACATTTGGCGTACCATCGCCAAGGAAGTCCGGACCCTAGGGGTCCACAACAGACGGGGCACCCACTGCCGCAAGAGGTGGGAGGACATCCGCCGCGGGACCAGGAAGACCGCCGAGTCACTGCTGGGGATGGCCTCCCAACCTAGGAGGGGTGCCAGTCGTACCCTGACCCCCCTGATGTCCCGGATCCTGGCGGTGGCCTATCCCGATTTGGATGGGCGCGTGACGACATCACAGCAGACACAAGGGGGTGAGTACCAGCACATTCAGCTATCTTTACGCGCAGTGGAGGTGCCTGGGTGGGGGAGGAGGGCTGTGGGTGACATTAGGCCAGGGCGCTTTCTGCATTGTATTCCTCTCCTTTAGCCATGTCCCGGTGCCCCCGCCCCCCACCTCTGTACGGTGACAGGTACAGCTAGCCATGGTCCAGCATCACCCATGTGCGCGTTTGTTGTCCCTAGACCTGTTGGCCCAGTCACAAGTACTCAGCAGTGTACCCCGATTGCGCGGCTGTAGGAGGCTGGACTGGCTTGTAGTGAGTACCAAGGGGTACTTGCACCTTGCACCAGGCCCAGTTATCCCTTATTAGTGTATAGGGTGTCTAGCAGCTTAGGCTGATAGATAATGGTAGCTTAGCAGAGCAGCTTAGGCTGAACTAGGAGACGTGTGAAGCTACTACAGTACCACTTAGTGTCATATGCACAATATCATAAGAAAACACAATACACAGTTATACTAAAAATAAAGGTACTTTATTTTAATGACAATATGCCAAAGTATCTTAGAGTGTACCCTCAGTGAGAGGATAGGAAATATACACAAGATATATATACACAATAGCAAAAATATGCAGTATAGTCTTAGAAAACAGTGCAAACAATGTATAGTTACAATAGGATGCAATGGGGAAACATAGGGATAGGGGCAACACAAACCATATACTCCAAAAGTGGAATGCGAACCACGAATGGACCCCAAACCTATGTGACCTTGTAGAGGGTCGCTGGGACTATTAGAAAATAGTGAGAGTTAGAAAAATAACCCTCCCCAAGACCCTGAAAAGTGAGTGCAAAGTCCACTAAAGTTCCCCTAAGGACAAAAGAGTCGTGTTAGAGGAATAATGCAGGAAAGACACAAACCAGCAATGCAACAACTGTGGATTTCCAATCTAGGGTACCTGTGGAACAAGGGGACCAAGTCCAAAAGTCACAAGCAAGTCGGAGATGGGCAGATGCCCAGGAAATGCCAGCTGCGGGTGCAAAGAAGCTTCGACTGGACAGAAGAAGCTGAGGTTTCTGCAGGAACGAAAAGGGCTAGAGACTTCCCCTTTGGTGGACGGATCCCTCTCGCCTTGGAGAGTCGTGCAGAAGTGTTTTCCCGCCGGAAGGACGCCAACAAGCCTTGCTAGGCGCAAATCGTGCGTTTGGCGTTTTTGGACGCTGCTGGGGCCCAGGAGGGACCAGGAGGTCGCAAATTGGACCTGAAGAGAGAGGGGACGTCGAGCAAGACAAAGAGCCCTCACTGAAGCAGGTAGCACCCGGAGAAGTGCCAGAAACAGGCACTACGAGGATGCGTGAAACGGTGCTCGCCGAAGTTGCACAAAGGAGTCCCACGTCGCCGGAGACCAACTTAGAAAGTCGTGCAATGCAGGTTAGAGTGCCGTGGACCCAGGCTTGGCTGTGCACAAAGGATTTCCGCCGGAAGTGCACAGGGGCCGGAGTAGCTGCAAAGTCGCGGTTCCCAGCAATGCAGCCCAGCGAGGTGAGGCAAGGACTTACCTCCACCAAACTTGGGCTGAAGAGTCACTGGACTGTGGGGGTCACTTGGACAGCGTCGCTGGATTCGAGGGACCTCGCTCGTCGTGCTGAGAGGAGACCCAAGGGACCGGTAATGCAGCTTTTTGGTGCCTGCGGTTGCAGGGGGAAGATTCCGTCGACCCACGGGAGATTTCTTCGGAGCTTCTGGTGCAGAGAGGAGGCAGGCTACCCCCACAGCATGCACAAGCAGGAAAACAGTCGAGAAGGCGGCAGGATCAGCGTTACAGAGTTGCAGTAGTCGTCTTTGCTACTATGTTGCAGGTTTGCAGGCTTCCAGCGCGGTCAGCGGTCGTTTCCTTATCAGAAGGTGAAGAGAGAGATGCAGAGGAACTCGGCTGAGCTCATGCATTCGTTATCAAAAGTTTCCCCAGAGACAGAGACCCTAAATAGCCAGAAAAGAGGGTTTGGCTACCTAGGAGAGAGGAAAGGCTACTAACACCTGAAGGAGCCTATCAGCAGGAGTCTCTGCCGTCACCTGGTGGCACTGGCCACTCAGAGCAGTCCAGTGTGCCAGCAGCACCTCTGTTTCCAAGATGGCAGAGGTCTGGAGCACACTGGAGGAGCTCTGGACACCTCCCAGGGGAGGTGCAGGTCAGGGGAGTGGTCACTCCCCTTTCCTTTGTCCAGTTTCGCGCCAGAGCAGGGGCTAAGGGGTCCCTGAACCGGTGTAGACTGGCTTATGCAGAATTGGGCACATCTGTGCCCAACAAAGCATTTCCAGAGGCTGGGGGAGGCTACTCCTCCCCTGCCTTCACACCATTTTCCAAAGGGAGAGGGTGTCACACCCTCTCTCAGAGGAAGTTCTTTGTTCTGCCATCCTGGGCCAGGCCTGGCTGGACCCCAGGAGGGCAGCTGCCTGTCTGAGGGGTTGGCAGCAGCAGCAGCTGCAGTGAAACCCCAGGAAGGGCAGTTTGGCAGTACCAGGGTCTGTGCTACAGACCACTGGGATCATGGGATTGTGCCAACTATGCCAGGATGGTATAGAGGGGGCAATTCCATGATCATAGACATGTTACATGGCCATATTCAGAGTTACCATGGTGAAGCTACATATAGGTAGTGACCTATATGTAGTGCACACGTGTAATGGTGTCCCCGCACTCACAAAGTTCAGGGAATTGGCTCTGAACAATGTGGGGGCACCTTGGCTAGTGCCAGGGTGCCCTCACACAAAGTAACTTTGCACCTAACCTTTACCAGGTAAAGGTTAGACATATAGGTGACTTATAAGTTACTTAAGTGCAGTGTAAAATGGCTGTGAAATAACGTGGACGTTATTTCACTCAGGCTGCAGTGGCAGGCCTGTGTAAGAATTGTCAGAGCTCCCTATGGGTGGCAAAAGAAATGCTGCAGCCCATAGGGATCTCCTGGAACCCCAATACCCTGGGTACCTCAGTACCATATACTAGGGAATTATAAGGGTGTTCCAGTAAGCCAATGTAAATTGGTAAAAATGGTCACTAGCCTGTTAGTGACAATTTGGAAAGAAATGAGAGAGCATAACCACTGAGGTTCTGATTAGCAGAGCCTCAGTGAGACAGTTAGTCACTACACAGGTAACACATTCAGCCACACTTATGAGCACTGGGGCCCTGGGTTACCAGGGTCCCAGTGACACATACAACTAAAACAACATTTATACAGTGAAAAATGGGGGTAACATGCCAGGCAAGATGGTACTTTCCTACACAACCCCCCCCCAAATGAAGGACAATAAGACTAGCCATGACCTGATGAGTCTTCATTGTCTAAGTGGAAATATCTGGAGAGTCCATCTGCATTGGAGTGGCTACTCCCAGGTCTATGTTCCACTGTATAGTCCATTCCCTGTAGGGATATGGACCACCTCAACAATTTAGGATTTTCACCTTTCATTTGTTTTAGCCAAAGTAGAGGTTTGTGGTCTGTCTGAACAATGAAGTGAGTGCCAAACAGGTATGGCCTCAACTTCTTCAGAGCCCAGACCACAGCAAAGGCCTCCCTCTCAATGGCAGACCAACGCTTTTCTCTAGGGGTCAACCTCCTACTAATAAAAGCAACAGGTTGATCCTGGCCCTCAGAATTAAGTTGTGATAGGACTGCCCCTACTCCTAATTCAGATGCATCAGTTTGGACATAGAATTTTTTAGAGTAACAAGGGCTTTTCAGGACAGGTGCAGAGCACATGGCCTGCTTCAGCTCCTCAAAAGCTTTCTGACAGTTTGCTGTCCATAATACCTTTTTAGGCATTTTCTTGGATGTGAGGTCATTAAGAGGGGCTGCAATGGAGCCATAGTTCTTAATGAACCTCCTGTAATACCCAGTGAGGCCTAGGAAGGCTCTCACCTGAGTCTGAGTGGTAGGGGGAACCCAATGAATAATAGTTTGGATTTTCCCCTGAAGTGGTGCAATCTGTTCCCCACCAACAAGGTGTCCCAGATAAACCACCTTACCCTGCCCTATCTGGCACTTTGAAGCCTTGATAGTGAGGCCTGCCTTTTGCAGGGCCTCCAAAACTTTCCATAGGTGGACCAGGTGATCATCCCAGCTGGAGCTAAAGACAGCTATATCGTCCAAATATGCTGCACTGAAAGCTTCCAGCCCTTGCAGGACTGTGTTCACCAACCTCTGAAAAGTGGCAGGTGCATTTTTCAAACCAAAAGGCATTACAGTAAACTGGTAATGTCCTCCAATGGTAGAAAATGCAGTCTTAGGTTTAGCATCTTCTGACAATTTGATCTGCCAATACCCTGCAGTCAAATCAAAAGTGCTTAGATACTTGGCAGATGCCAGTGTATCTATGAGCTCATCTGCCCTGGGTATAGGGTGAGCATCAGTTTTGGTTACCAAGTTGAGACCTCTATAGTCTACACAAAACCGCATTTCTTTCTTTCCATCTTTAGAATTGGGTTTTGGTACCAGTACCACAGGAGAAGCCCATGGACTGTCAGAGTGCTCAACCACTCCTAGTTCCAACATTTTCTGAACTTCTTGCTTTATGCAGTCCCTGACATGGTCAGGCTGCCTATAGATCTTACTTTTGACAGGTAAACTGTCTCCAGTATCTATAGTGTGCTCACACCAAGAAGTGGTGCCTGGCACAGTAGAGAAGAGTTCTGAAAATTGTCCTAGGAGATTTATGCAATTGTCTTTCTGCTCAGCAGTAAGACAATCAGCCAAAACTACACCTTCCACAAGAGCATCTTGATCTGTGGAAGAGAAGAGATCAGGTAGAGGATCACTGTCTTCTTCCTGTCCCTCATCTGTTGCCATGAGCAGGGTGAGATCAGCCCTGTCATAGTAGGGTTTCAGGCGGTTGACATGGAGCACCCTAAGGGGACTCCTGGCAGTGCCTAAGTCAACCAAGTAGGTGACTTCACCCTTCTTTTCAACAATTGTGTGGGGTCCACTCCATTTATCTTGGAGTGCTCTTGGGGCCACAGGCTCCAAAACCCACACTTTCTGCCCTGGTTGGTACTGAACCAAAACAGCCTTCTGATCATGCCATTGCTTCTGGAGCTCTTGGCTGGCCTGAAGGTTTTTACTGGCCTTTTTCATGTACTCAGCCATCCTTGATCTGAGGCCAAGTACATAATCCACAATATCCTGCTTAGGAGCTTTTAAAGGTTGTTCCCAACCCTCCTTTACAAGTGTGAGTGGACCCCTAACAGGGTGTCCAAAAAGAAGTTCAAAGGGGCTGAAGCCCACTCCTTTCTGGGGTACCTCCCTGTAGGCAAAAAGGAGGCATGGTAGAAGGATATCCCATCTCCTGCGGAGTTTTTCAGGGAGTCCCATAATCATGCCTTTGAGAGTTTTATTAAATCTCTCCACCAGTCCAATTGTTTGTGGATGATAGGGTGTTGTGAACTTGTACGTTACACCACACTCCTTCCACATGGCCTTTAAGTATGCAGACATGAAATTGCTTCCTCTGTCTGATACTACTTCCTTTGGGAAGCCCACCCTGGAAAATATTCCCAGGAGGGCCTTTGCCACTGCAGGAGCTGTAGTGGTCCTTAAAGGAATTGCTTCAGGGTATCTTGTGGCATGGTCCACTACCACCAAGATAAATCTATTGCCTGAAGCAGTAGGATGGTCAAGGGGGCCAACTATGTCAACCCCTACCCTTTCAAAGGGAACCCCAACCACAGGCAGTGGGATAAGGGGTGCCTTTGGAGTGCCACCTGTCTTGCCACTGGCTTGACAGGTTTCACAGGACTTACAACATTCCTTTGAGTCCTCTGACATCCTAGGCCAATGAAACAATGGAACCAATCTGTCCCAAGTTTTCATTTGACCCAGGTGCCCAGCTAGGGGAATGTCATGTGCCAGTGTTAGGAGGAACTTTCTGTACTCCTGAGGAATCACTAATCTCCTGGCAGCTCCAGGTTTAGGATCCCTATGCTCAGTGTACAAGAGGTTGTCCTCCCAGTAAACTCTGTGAGAGTCACTGACATCCCCATTAGCCTGTTTGACAGCTTGCTGTCTGAGACCCTCTAATGTGGGACAGGTTTGCTGTGCCACACTCAGCTCCTCTCTGGCAGGCCCCCCTTCACCCAAAAGCTCAGCAGTGTCTGCTTCCAGCTCCTCTGGTGTAGGTTCTGCACAGGGAGGGAATTCTTCTTCCTCAGAAGTAGAATCCACTGTAGAGGGAGGGATAGTAGGAAGTGGTTTGCTTCTACTAGCCCTAGCTTTAGGGAGCACTTGGTCCATTGTTCCAGGATCCAAGCTTCCCTGTCCTTTTTGCTTTTTGGCCTGAGCCCTTGTCAAAGCAAAAATATGCCCTGGGATGTCCAGCATTGCTGCATGGGCCTTCAACTCCACATCTGACCAAGCTGATGTCTCCAAATCATTCCCTAATAGACAGTCTACAGGTAAATCTGAAGCTACCACAACTTTCTTTGGACCAGTTACCCCCCCCCAGTTGAGATTTACAACCGCCATGGGGTGGCTTTGTGTTATGTTGTGAGCCTCGGTTACTTGGTACTGGTGTCCAAGTATGTGTTGTTCAGGGTACACCAGTTTCTCAATCACCATTGTGACACTGGCACCTGTGTCCCTGTAGGCCTGGACCTCAACACCATTTATTAGGGTTAGTTGCTTGTACTTCTCCAAGTTATGGGGGCAAGCAACCAAAGTGGCTAAGTCAATAGCCCCTTCAGAGACTAAAGTAGCCTCTGTGGTCTCCCTAAGTAGACCAACCCCAACTAAATTACCAAAAGTGAGCCCAGCTACTCCCTTGGATTGGCTATTAGTAGGTTTGCTCCCACCACCACTGCTATTAGTAGGGACACTAGGTGTAGCAGTAGGGGTTGTAGTGGTAGGAGCTGTGGTGCCTTTCTTTGGACAACTGGGATCTGTTGTCCAATGGCCTTTTATTTTACATAAATAGCACCATGGTTTCTTTTCCTTGTTCTGATTAAAGGAGGATTTGGACCCACCACCCCCACCAGAGTGTTTTTGTGGGCCTGATGAAGACTCATTTTTAGATTTGTCCCCACCCTTGTCAGAAGACTTACCATCCTTCTTTTTGTTGCCATCTTTGTCACCCCCTGTATGAACTTTTCTGTTCACTCTTGTTCTGACCCATTTGTCTGCCTTCTTTCCCAATTCTTGGGGAGAGGTCAGATCAGAGTCCACCAAGTACTGGTGCAACAAATCAGACACACAATTATTAAGAATATGCTCTCTCAGGATTAAGTTATACAGGCTGTCATAATCAGTAACTTTACTGCCATGTAACCACCCCTCCAAGGCCTTCACTGAATGGTCAATGAAATCAACCCAGTCTTGTGAAGACTCCTTTTTGGTCTCTCTGAACTTTATCCTGTACTGTTCAGTGGTTAAGCCATAACCATCCAGGAGTGCATTCTTAAGAACTTGGAAATTATTGGCATCATTTTCTTTCACAGTAAGGAGCCTATCCCTACCTTTTCCACTAAATGATAGCCATAGGATAGCAGCCCACTGCCTTTGAGGGACATCCTGTACAACACAGGCCCTCTCAAGTGCAGCAAACCACTTGTTAATGTCATCCCCCTCCTTATAAGGGGGAACTATCTTGTGCAGATTCCTGGAATCATGCTCTTTTGCAGGATGACTATGGGGAATACTGCTGCTGCCACCATGGGTATCTAAACCCAACTTCTGTCTTTCCTTCTCTAATTCAAAAGACTGTCTATCCAAATCCAGCTGTTGCTTTTTAAGCTTCAGTCTGGTTTGTTCCACCCTCAACTTATTGAGTTCCCTCTCTAACATTCTGTCATCAGGGTTGGTGGGAGGGACATTTCTAGAAACAGAGCTATGATGGGAATGAACAGAAGGAGACCTGTCCCTTACAGAAGCCAACTTAACAGCTTGGTTTACAGAAACATTACTACCAGTATGGTGAGAATAAATGCTTTTGCTATGATGTGAGACAACACTATTTCTTTAGTGTGGCTCATCATCATTACCATCTATGCTAGATTGTCTAGTAATGGGCAGGCTAGGAAGTTTCTTTCCTGAATCTTTTCCTGGGGGAGTCCCTGAATCAGATTGGGAACTATTAGGTACCTTTTCAACAGATGGGCCACCTCTGGCCTTATCCTGTTCTCTAAGCATGTTAATTAACAGTTCCAAGGCAGGATTCTTCCCTACACTCAAACCTCTCTCTATATACAGAGACTCCTTGCTCTTTTCCAGCTAAGGTTGTCATATGCAAGTTTGGACAGATCAACACTTTGGCCTGTGCCAGACATTTTTTTGAGAGAGTTAAAGTGATAGAGAAAGAGACAAAAGTTTTCAGAACTTTTTGGAAAGACAGAAAAAAAACTTTTTAAACTTTTAAGAACTTTTTGAAAGTTTAGGAGTACTTTTCAGCACTTAGAAAAGAGTGAAAAGAGGAAATGCAAAACTTTTTGGCTATGTGTATATACACTGACCTTGTTTTGTATATTTTTCTCTTATGAAAAGTACAATGACAAGAGTGGTAAGTAGTCTCAAGCACTTATCCCACCACTGCCCAACCAATGTAGGAGGCTGGACTGGCTTGTAGTGAGTACCAAGGGGTACTTGCACCTTGCACCAGGCCCAGTTATCCCTTATTAGTGTATAGGGTGTCTAGCAGCTTAGGCTGATAGATAATGGTAGCTTAGCAGAGCAGCTTAGGCTGAACTAGGAGACGTGTGAAGCTACTACAGTACCACTTAGTGTCATATGCACAATATCATAAGAAAACACAATACACAGTTATACTAAAAATAAAGGTACTTTATTTTTATGACAATATGCCAAAGTATCTTAGAGTGTACCCTCAGTGAGAGGATAGGAAATATACACAAGATATATATACACAATAGCAAAAATATGCAGTATAGTCTTAGAAAACAGTGCAAACAATGTATAGTTACAATAGGATGCAATGGGGAAACATAGGGATAGGGGCAACACAAACCATATACTCCAAAAGTGGAATGCGAACCACGAATGGACCCCAAACCTATGTGACCTTGTAGAGGGTCGCTGGGACTATTAGAAAATAGTGAGAGTTAGAAAAATAACCCTCCCCAAGACCCTGAAAAGTGAGTGCAAAGTGCACTAAAGTTCCCCTAAGGACAAAAGAGTCGTGTTAGAGGAATAATGCAGGAAAGACACAAACCAGCAATGCAACAACTGTGGATTTCCAATCTAGGGTACCTGTGGAACAAGGGGACCAAGTCCAAAAGTCACAAGCAAGTCGGAGATGGGCAGATGCCCAGGAAATGCCAGCTGCGGGTGCAAAGAAGCTTCGACTGGACAGAAGAAGCTGAGGTTTCTGCAGGAACGAAAAGGGCTAGAGACTTCCCCTTTGGTGGACGGATCCCTCTCGCCTTGGAGAGTCGTGCAGAAGTGTTTTCCCGCCGGAAGGACGCCAACAAGCCTTGCTAGGCGCAAATCGTGCGTTTGGCGTTTTTGGACGCTGCTGGGGCCCAGGAGGGACCAGGAGGTCGCAAATTGGACCTGAAGAGAGAGGGGACGTCGAGCAAGACAAAGAGCCCTCACTGAAGCAGGTAGCACCCGGAGAAGTGCCAGAAACAGGCACTACGAGGATGCGTGAAACGGTGCTCGCCGAAGTTGCACAAAGGAGTCCCACGTCGCCGGAGACCAACTTAGAAAGTCGTGCAATGAGGGTTAGAGTGCCGTGGACCCAGGCTTGGCTGTGCACAAAGGATTTCCGCCGGAAGTGCACAGGGGCCGGAGTAGCTGCAAAGTCGCGGTTCCCAGCAATGCAGCCCAGCGAGGTGAGGCAAGGACTTACCTCCACCAAACTTGGGCTGAAGAGTCACTGGACTGTGGGGGTCACTTGGACAGCGTCGCTGGATTCGAGGGACCTCGCTCGTCGTGCTGAGAGGAGACCCAAGGGACCGGTAATGCAGCTTTTTGGTGCCTGCGGTTGCAGGGGGAAGATTCCGTCGACCCACGGGAGATTTCTTCGGAGCTTCTGGTGCAGAGAGGAGGCAGGCTACCCCCACAGCATGCACAAGCAGGAAAACAGTCGAGAAGGCGGCAGGATCAGCGTTACAGAGTTGGAGTAGTCGTCTTTGCTACTATGTTGCAGGTTTGCAGGCTTCCAGCGCGGTCAGCGGTCGTTTCCTTATCAGAAGGTGAAGAGAGAGATGCAGAGGAACTCGGCTGAGCTCATGCATTCGTTATCTAAAGTTTCCCCAGAGACAGAGACCCTAAATAGCCAGAAAAGAGGGTTTGGCTACCTAGGAGAGAGGAAAGGCTACTAACACCTGAAGGAGCCTATCAGCAGGAGTCTCTGACGTCACCTGGTGGCACTGGCCACTCAGAGCAGTCCAGTGTGCCAGCAGCACCTCTGTTTCCAAGATGGCAGAGGTCTGGAGCACACTGGAGGAGCTCTGGACACCTCCCAGGGGAGGTGCAGGTCAGGGGAGTGGTCACTCCCCTTTCCTTTGTCCAGTTTCGCGCCAGAGCAGGGGCTAAGGGGTCCCTGAACCGGTGTAGACTGGCTTATGCAGAATTGGGCACATCTGTGCCCAACAAAGCATTTCCAGAGGCTGGGGGAGGCTACTCCTCCCCTGCCTTCACACCATTTTCCAAAGGGAGAGGGTGTCACACCCTCTCTCAGAGGAAGTTCTTTGTTCTGCCATCCTGGGCCAGGCCTGGCTGGACCCCAGGAGGGCAGCTGCCTGTCTGAGGGGTTGGCAGCAGCAGCAGCTGCAGTGAAACCCCAGGAAGGGCAGTTTGGCAGTACCAGGGTCTGTGCTACAGACCACTGGGATCATGGGATTGTGCCAACTATGCCAGGATGGTATAGAGGGGGCAATTCCATGATCATAGACATGTTACATGGCCATATTCGGAGTTACCATGGTGAAGCTACATATAGGTAGTGACCTATATGTAGTGCACGCGTGTAATGGTGTCCCCGCACTCACAAAGTTCAGGGAATTGGCTCTGAACAATGTGGGGGCACCTTGGCTAGTGCCAGGGTGCCCTCACACAAAGTAACTTTGCACCTAACCTTTACCAGGTAAAGGTTAGACATATAGGTGACTTATAAGTTACTTAAGTGCAGTGTAAAATGGCTGTGAAATAACGTGGACGTTATTTCACTCAGGCTGCAGTGGCAGGCCTGTGTAAGAATTGTCAGAGCTCCCTATGGGTGGCAAAAGAAATGCTGCAGCCCATAGGGATCTCCTGGAACCCCAATACCCTGGGTACCTCAGTACCATATACTAGGGAATTATAAGGGTGTTCCAGTAAGCCAATGTAAATTGGTAAAAATGGTCACTAGCCTGTTAGTGACAATTTGGAAAGAAATGAGAGAGCATAACCACTGAGGTTCTGATTAGCAGAGCCTCAGTGAGACAGTTAGTCACTACACAGGTAACACATTCAGGCACACTTATGAGCACTGGGGCCCTGGGTTACCAGGGTCCCAGTGACACATACAACTAAAACAACATTTATACAGTGAAAAATGGGGGTAACATGCCAGGCAAGATGGTACTTTCCTACAGCGGCTTAGTGCATGAGGCTCCTGTGTCTGTCCTCTCCGCCAACGGTGTTGACAATGCATGTACTCAACCTTTTTTTATGTCTCCCCCCACCATTTTTCTTCATCTTCTTGTGCATGTGTGCATCAGCATCATCAGGCGGAGGAGACTTGGCACCGGAGCACGAGGGAGCTGCGACTCACAAGGCCCCGGTGGGCCATGGCACAGACACCGAGGCCACCAGTGATACGGAGGGCGAGAGGAGCTTCACAACGGGGACCCGTGGTGAAACCAGCGACACCGACACGTCCTCGGATGGGAGCTCCCTAGCGGTGGCGGCAACATCCGTGCCCCCCCCCCTCTACAGGTACAGCCGCCACCCAGCGCACCAGCTCCGCCCTCCCAGCAGCCCCTCAGCCTACGCTCCGTGCCCGCTCGCCCAAGAAGGCGGGCGTCTCCTTCGCCCCAGGCACCTAAGCCCCTGCCCCTGTTACCCCTGCTGCCCTCAGTGAGGAGGTCATTGACCTCCTGAGGACCATCATTGTTGGGCAGACTACCCTTTTGAATGCCATCCAGGGGGTAGAGAGGGAGGTGCATCGTAGCAATGCATACCTGGAGGGCATTCATTCGGGTCAGTCTGCCCATCAACGATCGTTCAATTCTCTGGCCTCAGCACTGACGGCAGCCATTGTCCCGGTTTCCAGCCTCCCTCTTCTAACAGCCTCCACCCTGTCTCTGTCTCCTGTTCCTCTGCCTATCCCATCCACACCATCAGACCAGCCTGCACACACCTCAACACCCAAGGGCAGCTCATCCAGACATAAGCACCACAGATCACACAAACATTCACCCAAGCAACACCCAGATGCAGACATGCCAACAGCCACTACCACCTCTGTGTCCCCCACCTCCTCGTCTCCCTCCTCCCTCCCTGTGACGTCTCCACTCACACCTGCATGCACACCACCAACAGCCAGTACTTCCATCACCAGCACACCCTCCAGTACAGTCCGCACACGTGCAGTCTCCACCCCCACTGCCATTTACACGTCCCCTGTGTCCTCTCCCACTGTGTCTGTCACCCCCTCTTCCAAGACACACAAACGCAGGCAGCCACCCACCAAACAGCCAACCACCTCACGACAGCCTGCAGCCCATGCACCTTCACCCAAGGACAGCACACCTGACTCTCCTACAACCACCTCCTCTTCCTCCACTCCCATAACCACTGCACCTACCGTTTACCTTGGTCCTAAAAAGTTTTACCTCTCCAATCTTGACCTATTTCCCTCACCTGACCCACCCCCTCCATCTGCTAAGAGTCCCAAGAGCACCTCAGCCACCACCAGCCCGGGTTCACGTGTCAGCGTAGTCCATGGATTTTGGAGTCCCCCCTTTGCCAGCAGTGAGACATCGGTCAGCAGCAAGGGGACAGCCAGCCCCCCCCCCTGGAAAGAGGACCCGGAAAGTGAGGGGCCGCCGCGAGAGGAGTGCCACGGCTGCCCCCAAGGACCAAAGTTCGGACACTTCACCTGCCACAACATCCAGGGGAGGCAAGGCCCAGAGAGCCACACCAAAGGAGGGCAAGGGCAGCAGGGCGGAGAAGTCAGGCAGCAGGAGCGCGGACCAGGAGGGCCCCACAAGCCCCATCCCGGGTGTGAGGGAGGACATCCAAGGGCCCAGGACACCGTCACTGAAGGGTCCAGCAACTGCACGGTCGGAGGGCGACTGAGCAGGGAGTCCTGCCCAGGTCTGACTCCCTGGAATTACAGGACAAGCACCGCTGAAGAGGGCCCCGCCGTCCAGAAAGGCACCGCTGAAGAGGGCCCCGCCGTGCAGGGAGGCACCGCTGAAGAGGGCCCCGCCGTGCAGGGAGGCACCGCTGAAGAGGGCCCCGCCGTGCAGGGAGGCACCGCTGAAGAGGGCCCCGCCGTGCAGGGAGGCACCGCTGAAGAGGGCCCCGCCGTGCAGGAAGGCACCGCTGAAGAGGGCCCGCCGTCCAGAAAGGCACCGCTGAAGAGGGCCCCGCCGTGCAGGAAGGCACCGCTGAAGAGGGCCCCGCCGTCCAGAAAGGCACCGCTGAAGAGGGCCCCGCCGTGCAGGGAGGCACCGCTGAAGAGGGCCCCGCCGTCCAGAAAGGCACCGCTGAAGAGGGCCCCGCCGTGCAGGAAGGCACCGCTGAAGAGGGCCCCGCCGTCCAGAAAGGCACCGCTGAAGAGGGCCCCGCCGTGCAGGAAGGCACCGCTGAAGAGGGCCCCACCGTGCAGGAAGGCACTGCTGAAGAGGGCCCCGCCAAGACAGGCCTTGCTCCGCTGGGCCCTTCCTGTCAAGCACCGCTCCGCTGGGCCCCGCCGTCTCAAACACCGCTCCGCTGGGCCCTTCCTGTCAAGCACCGCTCCGCTGGGCCCTTCCTGTCAAGCACCGCTCCGCTGGGCCCCGCCGTCTCAAGCACCGCTCCGCTGGGCCCTTCCTGTCAAGCACCGCTCCGCTGGGCCCTTCCTGTCAAGCACCGCTCCGCTGGGCCCTTCCTGTCAAGCACCGCTCCGCTGGGCCCCGCCGTCTCAAGCACTGCTCCGCTGGGCCCCGCCGTCTCAAGCACCGCTCCGCTGGGCCCTTCCTGTCAAGCACCGCTCCGCTGGGCCCCGCCGTCTCAAGCACCGCTGGCCCAATGACAGTGCCGGTTCTGTGTCGTGCTAATGTTCACGCTGCACTCGGTCCACCCTGCCTCCTCCATTGCCTGTGGAGACTGTTATCCACTTGATGGACTGTGACTTTGCACTCCCCTGGATATGACAGTGGGCAAGCCACCCACTGTAGAGACTTGAGAGACTGTGGCTTTGCACTCCCCAGGATATGACAGTGGGCAAGCCACCCACTGTAGAGACTTGAGAGACTGTGGCTTTGCACTCCCCAGGATATGACAGTGGGCAAGCCACCCACTGTAGAGACTTGAGAGACTGTGGCTTTGCACTCCCCAGGATTGAACAGTGGGCATGGTGGCCCCTTCTTGGATCTGGCGTCGTGGACTCATGTGGCTGTGGTGCCCCCCCTTCCCTTCCCCCTGAGGTGCCTGTAGTTTTGTCATCTGATGCCCCTGCAGTGTTCTCTCCAACGGACTCAGGTCTCCTGTGTGGGCTTTGCCCATGTGTTGATACACTTTGGCCCACGGACATTTGCAATTTCTGTGACTGTGCGGGACTTTCTGCCTCTGTTTCTCGGTCACGCAATGTTTACATTTGGAATTTTTTGCATCGTTTTCATATTTTACCATGTCTTCAATAAACCTATTTTTTACATAAATGTTGTTTCTCACTTTAATCATATCTTTTCGTTATTCCGGGGGGTTTAGGTGGGGTCACTTTGACTTGGTGCTCTGCATTGGTGTGTAGATAGTTGGGGGTTGGGTGTAATGCGTATGTGTGTGCCCGTAACCCTTCCTCCTCCCCCCCTCCCCTGTGTCGTAGGTGCGGTACTCACCATTGTCGTCTGCGCCGGAGTTCGTACTCGTGGTAGATGAGCAGGTAGACGAGAGCAGGTAGGATGTTCAATTCGGGCTCCATGCTGTCCTCCGTCCTCGTGGAGTGCATAGAGGTGAGCGTTTTCCCGTTCGTAGTCTGTTTCCGCCGTGTTTTTATCGGCGGGGCTCCCGCCCCGGAAAAGGTGGCGGATTGGTGAGTTGTGATAGGGTGGGCGGTACATTGTCTGCCGCCTGCCTGTTGGCGGTGACCGCCGCGCTGTTTGTCGGTCCCGCCGTGGCGGTCGGAGTGTTAAAGTGGCGGTCTCTGTTGGCGGTTCCCGCCAGGGTCAGAATTCCATTTTTTGAACAGCCAGCCTGTTGGCGGGCTGGCCGCCGCTTTATCACCGACCGCCAGGGTCAGAATAAACATCCATTCCAAAAGAGAAAAGGGATTTTTTGAAGTGTGTGTATAGTGCATAGTAAAACATAGCTACAAACGGCAAGGGGGCCAGCATGGATGAAAAAAAAAGTAGTGACTTAATCACAGTGTGATCAGCTGAAGGAAATCAACCAGGCTGAAGCAATCAGTACTTGGTCCTTGCTCCAGCCGGCAGGAGAGGAAGTGAAGCCAGCACATGCTGGCCAATTACAAGGTAGTAAACTATGAGGGGAAGCCCTTTAACCCCACTGGATTAGGGACAAAACCCAAACCGAAATACAGATATCCAGTAGGGATAAATACAAAGCCAAGTACCTCAGTAAAAACATGAATTATTCACTGGAAAAATATTTCTTTATTCAAATTAAATCAATTAAATTAAAATATGCTTAGTGTCTACTAGTCCCACTCTTACGTCTGTATAACACACTAACAAACAATTTAATCACCAAGTGTATTATACAAGCAAGAAACAGAAATACCACAAACCAATAAAAAGTGCTGTACATCAAAAACAATGTTAAAAACATATGAAGCAATAGTTCCTTTAAGCACCGTTATATTTTAACCTATAAAATGCTTAGCCATTCAGTGGCGAGCAGTGTTACATTGAGGTAATGTGAATGACGTATCGTCCATCAGCCAAACCTATATCGCTGGTATAAATATCCGATACAGTCCAATGTTTTTATCGTCCAATTTTTCAAAAATTCCAACATATATTCCTCCACAGTTGTAGTTGACGCGTTTCGGCCTTTATAAATCTGGCCTCCTCAGGACATCAGGAACAGTGCCTTATGAATTTGTTATTACTAAATGCCACGCTCAGAAGGTAAAGACATCTCGGGGGTTAAAAATGATCAAATCTAATTCCAGGAAGAAGCGTGATCCCGCGCGAGTCAGGCATTCTACAGTAAAACTGGCCAATTACAAGGTAGCAGATAAGGATGACAATGAAGCCAACAAATGTTAAGCAATGAGTGGGATGCAAGCCCTTAGTTGTATACAATATATCTCACAAGCGAGAGCACATGTGCTATCACAGGCTAGACTTAAAAGCAAAGCTACATATACCAGAATGCAAAATAAGTTCTGGTTGTTTATAGGCTGGAGCAGGGACCACTGCCGCAACTCTCAAGGGGAGAGGAGAGGGTGGGGAGCGGGGGCTGGAAGGGAATACAATTTAAAAATAAATAACTTAATGCCGCCTCGATCTTCTTCTTGTGTCCCAGCATTCATTGCTGGGACACCATCACAGGCTCCCAAGCAATCCTGACGCTGCTTTCATGCAAAACCTTGCATGAAAGCAGCACCAGTGTTGTATTTATGTTTACTTGTATTCATATATATTTATTTAACTTGCATTGTTTAAATTTAATACGTGTCTTGTGCGTTTCGGTTGTCATGGTTGCAACGGCATGAGGGATTTGGAGGGGATGACTCTGGAGGATAGCGGCGGTGACCTTTGCTCCTGTTTGAGGTCCGTGGGCCTTTTATTTCTACCATTTACGCCACGCTTATTATTCATTAAATTTAAAGTAAACCTTTTTTGCTATATTGTCAGTTATTTACAGATGATAACACAACAATCTGGCGGCCAGCGAGAAACTTTCTTTGCCCACAGACGCATATTCTTGAAGCTGAATTTTTAGGATTTATCATTATTTACGCTGCAATAAGATTTTTTTATACTTTCAAGGTTATTTGAACTTACCACTTACCGCTTTGGGCATGGAAATCATCGTTTTTTTGCAGGTTGGCTGTTCCTCAAGAGTAAACGGCAACTCTCGGGTCTACGCGCGTGGTGATTCCTTAGCGCTTCTGTTTAAACAATCTACGCGCGACATGCAGCCTAAGACAAATGTATGTATATGCGCAAGGAATTATGGGGAGCATTTCAATGTTAAATTCTAAGCATTGTGGGGCGCATTTCCAGGAAGTAATTCATTCACAACAACAACGTTCAACATTTTCCGCTAAGCATTGTGAAGCACGCAGCTTTAAGAAGTGATTCTTTCACAAATAAAATTTCACTTGTAATATTTATTTTCCTGCACGTTTCTACAGTTGTTGTTCAGTCTTCAAGTGAACATTTTTGAAATATATATATTTTCCATAATATGGCAAATCATGTACAACCAATATAAGTTAACCGTTTCTTACAGCTTCATAGAAAACCACCAATAAAATGGCAACAATGGTTTATAGTATTTGAAAAATGTTTAGTAGCCATAGATGGGAAAAACTACACTGCCGCTCAGACACAGCCCCACGGTTTTCTTGGCTCCATGTAGGAAACAAATTGATTTCGTATTTTATTGCCACATTTGTAAACCCCCTTTATCCCCAATATTGGTACAAACGAAAGACCACACATTTCCAGCCTTTGGAACAACTTTATAGTGCCTCCCTCAGTTAATGTCTCTTCACTCTCCTTTTCATCTCTGCAATGATCTGACACCCCACAGAAAGGGCTCTCTGCTCCACGTACTACCCCAGTACCACAGACCCTGAAAAATCCTTCTTTTCATTCACATAGGGCACATTTGAGTCAATGTCTCTTCCCCTCATCCAGCATCAGGTACCAGCCCAAAGTTGCATAAAGTCCTTCCTTATGATGTCATACAACCCTCCTCCTCAGACTCTGGAACAATCTTTCACTCAACAGAAAGTTCCCAACCAGTTTACTGCCACACACCTCAAGAGGATGCTGAAAATAATGTTATGTTGTGTTGTGTTGTGTAGTAGGTACTCTGTTCAGATTTTGGATCTAGTGCAGAAACTCTGGTAGCAGAATTTGGTTGTGGACTGGTACCTATCAATCCTTTACTTTTTTTGAGAAGGTAAATACAGCAGAGCTGGATCATCGACCCTGGCCACCACAACCAGCAGTCTATTATACGAAATGAAGATATTGTCTGCAGTGTGTTTGTTAGAAATTGGCAGATCTCTAGTTGGCAGAGGCATGCACCCTGTCCGAATAGGGACCACAATCCTAATCAGGGTAAGTCAAATACGCAACCTAAATTAACCTGTGCTCACCCTCTGGTAGCTTGGCACAGAGCAGGCAGGCTTAACTTAAGAAGCAAATGTATATTTGTGGAACACACACACACAGCAATCACAAGGAAGACACCACAAAAAGACTCCACACAGGTCGATGAAAAATAAAGATTATTTACCTGTGCAAATCAAAACCAAAAACGACAAAAATTCAATCAGTAAGTTCTGAGATATTGACTTTTCTAAAGGTTTTAAAGCAGTGGTTTTAGCTAAATATGTGGCTCAACGTGATGTGAGGAACCCTAGAGGGAGTACAGTAGTCACTCTGGCTGCGCTCTTCTCCATAGAGCGGCTGGGACTGCAGCTTTGAAAAATCTCAGCGTGGTTCAGACAGGTGCCCTCAGGTCGCGGGGAGCAACAGTAAGTTAGCAATGACCGCTTTCATTAGATAATTGAGGCCTCAACTCCCTGTACCTGCTGGGATGCTGGTGGAGTCCGGGGAGGGCGCTTGCATTGCTCAGGAATCCTCTCCAGGTGAAGAGCTTGGGGGAAGACGTACGGAGCTCGGCAGGAAGAACAAAGAACTAAGGGAAAATCGTCTTCAGCTTCAAGGTGCCGTAGAGTTACAGGCGCCTGCAGCATGGGCTGGATGATACGGTCCGATGAGGGAAAATGGCTCAGGAGAGTTTTCCCCCGACTCCTGCGGTTCTCAGAGTTATGGGCACCTGCTGTGCAGACTTGGTGATGGTACAAGGCGGCCATACATGCTCCAAACAGTGTTTACTCCACAGGCCAGCTCTCAGCTGGGTGAAATAAGATGAAGGGAGCGATGTCTTTGATGTTCCTGAGACCTCGCAAAGAACAGGGGGCAAGCCAATAAGCCGTTGGAGTCACCCTAAATATAGTGCTGGTTCTTGGTCTGCAGGGCAGAGGTCAGTAATGTAGCTCATCAAAGCAGGGCAGCAGTTCCTTAAAACTGTCAGGCACAGCAAGGTGGCGATCCTCCAGCACAGCAGCCTTTACTCCAGATTCTTTCTGGTCCAGAGTGTACTGACGTTTGGAGGCCAGAGACCCAGTACTTGCACCAAAAATTGCCCTTGATGTCGGGGATGACTTCAAAAGGTCTCTCTGAAGTGCACAGATCCCCCTTTCAGCCCAGGCCTGGCTCCAGACTATCAGTGAGAGGTAATCATCCCCTTTGTGTGGGCTCAGGCCACTACCCTTTGAAGTGTAAGCATGAGTCCTTCCCAAGCTCCTCCCCAGGAAGACCCATCAATATGCAGATGAATGCAGATGCAGTTGAGTATCCTGTGTTGTGGGTGTTTGAATGGAATGGACAAGCATAGGTGTCACCTAGCCCAGGCCAGAAATGTGTTGGAGACAGGCTGTGGGCACACCAGTTATTGAGAGCAGAGAAATACCCCTTTTTAAAAGTGGCATTTCTAAAATAGTAATAATAAATCCGACTTTACCAGTAAAGAAGATTTATCATTCCCCTTCCAATGATACCAAACATGCTGCAGCAGCTGTTCCCCTCTGATCAGGAATTACAGCTTTAAAGTATTTTAAGGAATTCCCAATGCTAGCCTATGAGAGGGGCAGGCCTCACAGTAATGAAAAACAACTTTGGGAGTTTTTCATTACCAGGACATGTAAAACTAAAAAGTACATATCCTACCTTTTACTTACATGGCACCTTGCTCTATGAGCCACCCAGGGTCTACTTTAGGGGTGACATATGCAAGAAAAGGGGAGTTTTATGGTGTGACAAGAGGTTTTAAATGCCAAGACGAAGTCGCAGTGAGACTGCACACATAGGCTCTGCAGTGGCAGGCCTGAGACATGTTTACAGGTTACTTAAGTCGATGGCACAGTGAGTGCTGCAGGCCCACTAGTAGCATATAATTTACAGGCCCTGGGTGTATGGTATACCACTTTACAAGGGACATACATGTAAATGAAATTTGCCAGTTTTTGGATACACCACTGTTAAGATATTTAGGTGAGAAGCACATGCACTTTAGCACTGCTTGGTAACACTAGCCTACGGATGCCAGGTCTAATAGTGTCAGTAAGAGATAAACTGGCCTTTTAATGTGTTTTTTCATCTTTCTTAACCATGGGTCTATGTAAAATATGTAGCTCTATGCATGTTCTGTACGGTGATTCAATAAATCAATTAATAGGTATTATCAGGACGGAGAAGATTGAGAGCATAAGCAGAAAATATATTGGAAAGGGCCGAAAATGTCCATATTTATAAATTCAGGGAGTTAATTAAAGAATAAATGAAACAAGTTTCCTCTTTAAACAAATTGGATTAAATCTGGAAATATGCTGCTGCCCTGTGTGTCTTCAGGTAGAACGTTCAAGCAGTGTCAGCACTGATGCAGTAAAAACTCATAAAAGTGGTCTCACCTGAGAAAGGTTTCTAATGCTTAAAAATATCAAGCAACATTAACTCATTGATTTTTAAGAAAGGCAAGCGCTCCTTTTCATAGATAATCTCGATCATTGTAAAGTCTAAATTGCCTGCGATATGTTTCAGTCAATGCTAAGTTCTAGGAAAAACTCTGTTAGGTCGCAGCCAGTAACAGCTCCAGTACTGACAATGCAGGTTACCAAGAAAATTCAATGGCCATAATTTTTGAATTGGCCTGTTGTGATGATAATTTTGTGGTGGCATGCAGTACGGGGACTTTACAGGCCAATCTCTCATAGGAGAGTGTCATGGTCACATTTTCTCAGTGCCCAAGCATTCTAGTAGTCCTGATAAGTTTGTTCTAAATAATAAGGTCTACAAGGGACACCTCTTACAAATAGATCTTTGGAATTCAGTCACAATCACAATATTATCAATGCACATAGCTGAGGGCCCACTAAGTATTCTGTTTTGAAAGCAGGCCCGGATGGAACAATTCTGCTGCTCTGGCCTTTACTCAGTAGGGTGCATGCTAGAGGACTGTTTTCTAAGCAGTATTGGGTGCAATAACCCAATCATGCCCTCGTAACACCATTCTACTCAGATTCTTCTTCACTGTGGGGCAAAGATGTTTGCCAAGGGTGATTTTTTAGATTTTATCAAATAAAGTAAAAATTGAGTATTCCTAGAAGGATTTAGCTGCTATACTAGAGAGAGACACAGGATCCTAATACAAGTGGTCTTGGAAGGAAACATGAGTTTTCACTCAAAACATTATTATTACTTCTGAAGTGTTTCCCCATATAGTAATACCACATTTATTTCTGGGGACAAATTCCCCAAGTCAACCTGGAGGATTCTGTCTTCGGAAAAATCCCGTCATTTACCTGTTCACATGTGGAAATCGATGTGCTAGCATCAATTTAAATATTTTATCCCCTTTTCCACAGAAGTCTATGGGCATCAGCTCTCACAGTAATCCTGCAACCCGCTACTACTAATACTCTTGATCTCTACAAATACTGGATGCTGCATTACCAAGTGCAGGAACACTGCAGGTTGGACGCCAGTCTTAATAAGGGCTGTTTTACAGTGATCGGCTGGCTGTTGATCCAATACTTGTACAAGAGATAAGTCCATTGAACAGGTGGTTAGTATCACCAGTTCAGTTTGTGTTGTCTTTCCATATGAATGGCAAACATTTATCTGCCTCAGTACTATTTGAAATACCTACTAGAAGCCACCATTCTGTAATTTGCCAGAGGCGCAGTTACTACTTATGTGGTCAACTTTCAGACTGTCACAGGTACCAAATCCTGAAGCCAGAAGGGATGATTAGAGAAGGTCAGTTGTCCGTATAGTCTCGTCCCCTCCTCTCTGATCTCAGCTCTCATGAGTCAGCAATCAGGCCAGCCCGTGGGTCTGTGCTACCTCAGACAAGCGCAGAGAGGTCTGTAATAATTGTTTAGGTGCACTGTCGTGCTTGGCACTTGTAGGCAGTGTTGATTCCCCGGCCACAAGGAGAAAGGCCCATCCTTTTGTGTCCATGGAGCGTTCTATAGAGTTTGTTCCTTTGGTGTTAACACGTCTAAGATTCGAAAAAGTAAGTAACACTTACTAAGAGAGTAGCTCGTTAAAGAAGTGGAATGGAATGCTGCAGGTGAATCATGCAAAGAACTTTAAAAGTCCTATAAGCACAACAGGAGACTATGGCTGAAACTTGGGAGGACATTAATAGTCTTGACTCAATCTTGACTCCATGACTTTTGACTGGAAAGGGACCCAACTGTGAGAGTCATATTGTGTGTTGTTGTCGGTCTGCATTCCCATCAGCCTGTTTTCCCTATCCACGCTCCAATGACCAATACATACTGCAGAAGTTTCTCGAGACAATCCCAGCCTTCCAAACATAGTCCCAGCCTTCTGAAGAGGACCCTGCTTTTCCCAAGAGAGCTCTACTAATCACAAGACACGAAAGACATTCCATACAGAACAAAAATTCGACAAAAGCAAAATTTGGATTAACTTTGGTCATCAGTAACTACTCTGATCTGCATTCCAGTCTATCCATTTGTGCTCAATTTACCACTACAGACAGCAAAACAGTCAACCCTAGCCCCACCCACAAAAGGGACAATTCAGCCCAAAGTGCAAGGGCTCGTCAGTTCTGAATGGAAATAGAAGCAAACAGACATATTTCCAACTTGGACCTCATTACTGAGTTACAGCTAGAGTGCTACGGGAGCAAAGTCTGGGTTTACCTCTCGCTTACAATTACTCATTGAGAAGAAGAAAAGTGACAGAAAAATATTGGAATTAGTATCAGCCACTGGTAATTACTAAGGGGCACTTTCCAGGTGATGAGTTATTTTTTTTGCTTAATGTACCTTTCTGATGAGAACACTGCTCATCAGAAATGACCACTGCCAGTCTGAAGAGATATGTCATTTGAAAGAAAGCTTTACCTTTTGAAGAAAGCCCTGTGTATAAAAAAGCTCAGCAACCTTTCCCATGGGAGCCTTGTCCTGCTGAAGAACTGTAACATCTGAGCACAGCCATTGAACTTTCTGACTCTGCAATATTGTTGGAGCGAGATGAAAATCCCAGAAGAAGATTCCCTACACCACCTAGAGCTCTGCAACCACCTGCGAACCAGAAACACACCTACCAGGTGATGTAGCGCCCAAAAGAAAAGGGGAAGTTGGAAAAAAACACAAAAAATTAGGCACAGGACTTTTCCACGGTAATTGCAGTAATCCAGTTTTCTAGGGACCCCTTCAAGGCTTCGTCATCAGCTGTCTGTAAAACAAATACAGTAGAACTTAGTGTCTGGTCTATCTGATCCCTGAAATACTCTATATAATGATTAAGAGTGTGTACCTTACCTAACACCTGCCACATTCCCGAGTCTCTTAAAAAGCTGGATCCCAAAAAGAGAAAGGAAAACAATAATCTTGTAGTATCCTAAGAAAGAACAATATTAGATTAGCTTAAACGCTGTATACCTTCTGCCTAGAAAGACCCTCCCTAGAGTTATTATGTAATACCTCTATGTTCACGAGAGAAGCCCCAGAGTACATGATGGTGGCAATGCTGAAAATACTTCTTCATAAGAGAATCTTTACATTAACCTTCAAAAAGTATGGATTTTCTCATAAGGTGTGTTCTAACATCAAAACAAAAAAATACATTCACCAATTGTGTAGCAACGTTCACTCTAGTCAATAGTCTTTGATAATTGAAATTTACAGTGGTGGGTTGAAGGGACAGGCTAGAGCAGTGATACTCAAATTATGGCCCACGGGCCGCTTGCGGCCCTCGTGTCCTTCACATGCGGACTTCTATTGAACGACTGCACTGGGCACCTGTTTATTTGAGAGAGCACTAACTTTCAAAACGTTTTTTTAATAAAGGAGCAAGCATTTATCTACAAGATAACTGAAGGAAAAGAAACTAATAATTTATCCAGCACCACTTAACTTTAGGAACACATTCATTTTTTAAGACCTCTTGCAACAAACGTGTATAAAAATTTCAAAATGCAAAAATGTTTATTTAATTGACATACACAAGTGTTACACTTTAGTACATCAAATTAGAAGAGTGCATTAAAATTATTTTTTAAAGTACTAGCTTTCAAAAACTGAACATAGAAACATTCATGCCTCCTCCCACCCTGACAATGCCAATAGTGAGCTAAGAGACAGTCAGTTGTTGTGTGGGCCCCTCTGGGTGGCCTGGGATGTTCTTATTCATGGGCAAAATTATAGTTAATTAAATCAAACTCAAGAGAAGGTTCTGTACAGTGCATATCCTGAACACATATATTACAAGGTGCTCTTACATGTGATAATGAAGAAAAGACAAGCAAAGTGAAATAAAACATTGCCTAGGATCACACAATTTGGTCAAGTGGGGAAGCTGGGACAGATTGTAGGTTTTCTGGTTTCACATTCTGCAATTCTCTTTCATTCCAGTTCATTAATAAAGTTACTTCTTTTTTCACACTTTACTTTCCCAAGGTAGTGATAGCAAGTAGAGAAGGTGTGGTAGACGGATAGTGATTCCAATACTGCATAACACAGTACTGTCAAATATAAGAATCTTGTATAGACTAGGTGTTTATTTAAAAGGCAGTATGGAATAAACTTTCGAAGTAACTCCATGACTCACTGACCACTGCATGTACATGCTTTGCTTTCCCAATGCCCACCTTACTCCAGCCTGCAAAGCACTACTCCCACCCAACTTGCATTAATGCGGCCCTCGGGCACACCACAGACCATCCTTTGTGGCCCCTGGGTAAATATTTTCAAGTATCCATGGGCTAGGGCATTTTGGCTGTCATACAAGTCCTAAAATGTCATGGTACTTCTGTTTCTAGTCACTGGTAATACTCTGCCATGGCTGCCACATGTCCTAACAGCATCCATCCATCATGTGGTAGTGGCCTGTAGGTCTCAATTACGTCCATGGCTGAACAAACACACTCTGTGAATGTGCCCTGTTGTGGGTGATTTGGTCCCTATTGTGGAAATATCTGTATCAGGCATGAAGGGAAGAGATAAATATAAAGTCACATCACACATGCATGCAAATACTGTTGAATGGGTAGTTACATGTGGGTAATAGTACCCCCAGTGCCAGGTGGCTGACACTGCTGGAATGCTACAATGCAGGGACTTTCCTGCAGCTGGCCTGATACTCACCGGACTTGCATTAGGCATATCACTGCAGCAGGAAGCAAGCATCAACACTGTTGCATGAATCACAGATCTGGAAAATAGAAGCAAGCTGGCGGACTCATGCTCTGCACCTACCTCAACAAACTAATCCAAGGTTACCAGATGACTCCATGTCCCCAGGGACATGGTTTCCAAGTTCCATGCTTTTCGTAAACAATGTGGTGTATTCTGGGAGTTATCTTGGTTCATTTCAACTGGGCCAATTGGAATAACACGTGAAAATGAGGATTTCAGAAGGGAAGCACAAGGCTAGATCCTGGTGTCCCTGGTGACATGGAGTTATCTGCTAACCTAATACTAATCTCTCTATGTTAATGCCTAGCAGGGGAGAGTGGTGGACAAGCTACTGAATGCTTGAGCCAGTCTCGAACCAAATGCATGGATCTGGCCCAGCTCGAAGTCCTCTGGCAACCTCGAGCTTAAAATATGCACCTTTTTTGTTCCTTATCACATGTATGAGCACCTTCAGCTTCCTTGAGTTCAGGACGTACCCTGCACAAAAAAACTTGTGTTTGATTTTATAGCCTATAAAGTTGTTCTGTCTGTAATAGGAATCTAGGCCATGTACACTGCATACATGACAACTGAATTTCTTCTTAGTTCACCAATGGCATTGTCATCAATTCGGGAGCAGGAACTTTTCTCAGTTTATGTTTAGTAACTCCCACTTTTAATAAATACTTTGCAAATAATCTGTAGTACTGAGGTAAAACGCTTCTGCATGTTTAAGAAATACAATTTCTTGAATTTTGAAGACAACTTAACACAGTCTAATGTGATGTTTGGTGCATGATTTACATGTCAAATATTTTCATGTCTCTTAGAGCCAGAACTGACCCTTGGCTTGGCTCTATCAGTGTACCTGTTGGCTCGCCCACCTCTAGTAGGTAAACTAACATGCCTCTAAATGAGACAAACACAGTAGATAAATGGGGCGCTAACGAATTTACGTGCCCTCCCGAGGGATTGGGTTTACAGAGGTCTCCAAACTTTTTAATGCTGCGCACCCCAGGTGAAAAAAAAAAATCATTGGGCCCCCATCAGAAATTTTTCACAATTAGTTTATAAACATGGCAATGTTTAAATATGTCTAAACCTATTTAAACATTTCAGTTAGGTACTGTCACCTTTTTAAAGCTGCAATAACATGCTTCTGCTTAAAACAAAGGTCTGTTATCTGTATAATATTTATTTTGGCCAGAGTCTGCTCACCCCCCCCCCCCCACCCCCCACCCCCGGGATCACTTCAGCCGCCCTTAGGGGGGCCCGCCCCCCAGTTTGAAGACCTCGGGGATTCATTTGTTTGTGGAAAACTGGAGAAAGAGAAAGTTAAAGTGAAACAGAAGGTAGGGGCGGCCAATAAGTGACTGCGAGAGAGGCAAAGAGAGAGAGAAATACGAGGGGTGAACTGGCATAGGATGAGCGGTTTAAAGGGATAAAAAGTGAAGAGAATAAAAGGAGAATAAAAGAGCGGAATGGAGAGCGCGAGGGAAGAGAAACAGGAGCAAGCGGAGAGAGTCCGCGAGGCAAGGGCACAGCCGCGGGAGACGGAACTGGCCCAGATGAGATCCGGGGATAGCGGGGTTTCATCCATAGGGAGCATCTTTACCTCATCCGCGTTATGCCCATCCAAGCCACCGAGTCGTAGCCCGGAAGCCAGTGTGCTGAGCCGTGTAGGACGCCGGGGTCACGGGGCCCGTCGCCCTTTGTTAATAAACAATAGACATGCCCGCGGCAGTCACGGCGCTCGCTGTGGTGTGAGACTAGCACGTGAATTATGCATGAACCGCTCTCCCCTTATCTGAAATTGACTGCACCTAATGTTCTGCTGAAATATTTAGAGATCCGCTGTGTATCGGCGTGTACCTCTTGGCAGACACAACATCTGCTTCCGGGGCCTGGGAACGCAGCGTGACCTCCAGCACTATCAGGGGTGACCCCGGAAGGCCATGATGAGTCTTAATAGGACCTGGACTGACTTTTTGCTTTTTACAGACACTTGTTTCGTGCTTTGCGAAATATGCACTGACGTGTGCAAACGGTTGTGGGGCCCGACACGTTCTGTTCTATCTGATAGCTGCAACCTTATGAAATGATACAATGATGTATGAAGGATGACAACCGTTCTAGTGCCTTATGAATAATCCGGTTTTTGTGTGAGAAGAACGGGTATTCACGGGTTGTAAGAGCTCCGAATGGTGAGCTGAATAATAATGCACTTGCTCATGCCTAAAACATTGCCTGTCTCTTCAATCAAACTACCACTCACTGCTTCCCATCTGACTGGGCGTTCGTCAGGTTGCTGCAAGAAAGTTACCACCTTTGAAGTTGTTCTTCTGGGAATTCTGCCTCCTCCCAGTTTGATCATGTGGATGCAAACCTGGGCCATGTTAAGGTTGACTTCCACCACTCCCAAATAAGGCCCCTGAAGAAGAGTCATGCTCGGCTGCCCCACCGCCTGAGCACTCTCGTTTTAGAAGCTGAGAAGATCACCCAAACTTTGCTTATTTGGATAATCAACAAACTGATGCTAGGTAGGACCTCTCCTTGTCAAATTTTAGTAAGGCAAGACAAGATCCTTCTCCTCTCCAAGTTTTAAGAAAAAGTCCACGCTGTACAGGTACTTCTCTAGCAACACTGCCAGAGTCTGGAAAGATTTCCCAGCTTTCAATTTCAAATCCCTCCCTAAGAACGTTGTCCTTGAGAATCACCTTCAAGACCAGTCCCACTTTCAGGCAGCATCTTCCGGCCTAATATCTCTGCTCAGCAAGACTCCATGTCTCCTGGCCCCCCGCACGCTTCATTAATTTATAATACACTTTCCGTTATTTCTATTGTCTATTATGGTTACTACTTCCATGACCAACTGGCCTAGTGCTTCCAGTGGCATTGCAGTTTACATGTTTATCTTTTGATGATGCTCAGCATGTGCTCTGTGTTGTTGATAGCTTGGTACTTCTCACACTTCTGCTGGAACATTAACAGTGGGGGTGCAACCATCATCAGTGGTGCATTACTGATGTCACTGGACTAGGGAAAATTCCAAGTGTTACAAATAAGCCGTGCACTTTCAGCAAGCTAGTGGTAGGGGAACAGTATGTGCAAGTGGTGCATTTAGGAACACACTGTCCTGAATATATCATTAAAGAATGGAGTGTTAAAGTTCTGCCATTTACAAAGAGCACATTTTCCACTTAAATGGCCTCTACAAGTGGCCACTAAAATTGGTACCAGACATGAATATGCGGCTTTATTTCTAAACATATGCAGTGCACAAACAACAGGGGCCTGATTCAGATCTCAGCGGAGAGAATACTCCGGCACAAATGTGACGAATATCCCATCCATCGTATTACGATCTCCATTGGTGATAATGGATCGTAATATGGTGGATGGGATATCCGTCACATTGGTGACGGAGGATTCCCTTCGCCGAGATCTACATCAGGCCCTAAGTGGTGGAAATAGGGTTTCAGTGGATATTTATCATTTGTGCATCACATAATTAAAGTATCAGGTTTGTTTTGAGCCTATGAAAATGTTTGTTTCAATCACACTTTAGAATTACAAGAAACCCTCAACATGCCATATTTGTACTTTCCTTACTGCTCATATATTGTGAAATATTTGTATAGGTCATTTACACTATGGGGGTCATTCTGACATAGGCGGGCGGCGGAGGCCGCCCGCCAAAGTCCCGCCGACAGAATACCGCTGCGGTAATTCTGAGTTTCCCGCTGGGCTGGCGGGCGACCGCCAGAAGGCCGCCCGCCAGCCCAGCGTGAAACCCCCTTCCATGAGGATGCCGGCTCCGTAAGGGGTGCGACGGGTGCAGTTGCACCCGTCGCAATTTTCAGTGTCTGCGAGGCAGACACTGAAAATCTTGGTGGGGCCCTGTTAGGGGGCCCCACGACACCCGTTACCGCCAACCAGGTTCTGGCGGTCAAAACCGCCAGAACAAGGCTGGCGGTAAGGGGGTCGGAATCCCCATGGCGGCGCTGCTTGCAGCGCCGCCATGGAGGATTCCCTTGGGCAGCGGGAAACCGGCGGACACCGCCGGTTTCCCGTATCTGACCGCGGCTGTACCGCCGCGGTCAGAATGCCATAGGAGCACCGCCAGCCTGTTGGCGGTGCTCCCACGGTCGTTGGCCCTGGCGGTCCATGACCGCCAGGGTCAGAATGACCCCCTATATGTTATTGTGTGTTAGGAGACATTCAACATCATGCTCCCTTATAAGCTCAGCCTTATAAGAAGATGGGGCAGAACCTGGGATCTTGCCCATCTCCTCTGGGTGGCTTTTCATTGGATTCAGGTTTGCACTGATGTGCGCCCTAACAGTAGCATTTTAGCCAATACGCTGTGCTGCCTAAAGCACGGCCAGTGTGTCTGCTAAATAAAATGAATTGTGCCTGTGTGAGGAGATCGTAGTTGAACTACTCGCCTCAGACATGTGCAATCCAGACATCCAGCTACAGAGTATTTTATTTTGAAAGAACACTATAGCTGAAACGTGCTTCAGCCCTTTCCTCCTCCTTATGTCATCAGGAGCTTGGAGATGAGGCAGAGAGGGGCTGACCTGCGTGCCAGCAGTGTCCATACTCATGTTTTCATGAACACTGCTAAACTGAAAAATGTCTCATAGGAGGCAGAGTGGTAGCGCCCTGAAGCACTGGAAAGGAGCCATCTGCTACTCTACACTCTAATGTCTTGAATCTTTGCCACAAACAAGCAGGGTATATGACAACAGTGATGAGTTACTTTATTAAGGATATCTTAAACCAGGCATGCCACAGTACTTTTTTAAGAAACAGAGGCCTTTTATAGCTTAGGGACCATTAAGCAGGGGAGGAGATACTACAACACTGTCTGGTGTTAGTCCCCCTCCCTCCTGTCCACTCAATAACGCATCAGTGCACCCAGCCAGGTGACCTCCATCCTCCGCCTCACCCTTTCTGTGCCATGGTACTGCGCAGCACATATTTCTCAATTGTGAGGGATAAGTTATCTGAAAATTTCAGCAAGCAGATGCATTTGTCTGAATCAGTGCATTCCCTCTTAACAAAAGTGTGTGATCCTGGAAAAATGTTTATCTTCCTTACTGGGAGGGTATATGTGTGATTTAAAGTGTGTTTTATACAAATGCATAAAGAATGAACAGTCTACTAGGCAAGAAGAAGGCACAAAAGCAGGCACAAAAGGACGTTTGGGGGTTTTGATTAAGATTTCCAGTGACTGTATGAAATCTATGCATT
The DNA here is from genome assembly GCF_031143425.1 of Pleurodeles waltl. Classification (NCBI taxonomy): domain Eukaryota; kingdom Metazoa; phylum Chordata; class Amphibia; order Caudata; family Salamandridae; genus Pleurodeles; species Pleurodeles waltl. Next base: position 149,420,664 of record NC_090445.1, on the reverse strand, counting down.
ATATATCAGAGTACATTAGTGAAATGAGATTGATATCTGTTAGTTTGTTCTTCTTACAGCGGTAGCAAAAATACCATTGGATAACTTATTTTATAATAGGCAGATAAGAATTCCTCAAATGTATTTTTCTCTGGAAGAGTGTTTATCAGGAAATGTCTTTTATTTGAATGACTGCATAATTCATTTGGTGTGAGATGAAATGAAGATTTAGTATTCTAGTTGCTGGGTGCGCGTATTTACATTTGTAAATCTTTTAGCAATTGAACCACTAACTAGATCCTCTTTCAATGGAGGGATTGCGCTGCTGCATGTTAAAGCATATTATTGGACTGCTCAAATGTTACCAATCAACGACTGGATATATGCCCCAATAGAAAATCTTTGAGTGTACTGGAAAGGTCATTGATGCAATTGCCTTCTATGTGCACTGCATTAATAGGGGAACATGTAACAGGCACTGCTGCCTGCCAACGGAACATCACTTGATGCATGGGATGTTCCTACCTGCTGCTTGGGATGGAAATGTGGAGCCACAAGAGACACACCTTTATGGGAGGGCACATTGAGTAAATTTAAGGGACTTGATTGGCATTTCTAAGCTGGGTGATCTATTGGAACGCAAGGGTATAAAAGCATTTTGTACTCGGATGACGGAATATCATATGACCCCAACCTAGTACGATACAAGCAGTTACACCAGGCTCTTCAATCAGAGGGACTAGATTGTCTTGAAGTTGAAGTCAGTGCCCCTCTCGAAAATAGGGTCCTGATGTCCAAACTGGGGAGGGAGGCAATTTCATTTTCTTTTGAGACCCTAGTTAATAATATGGCAGGTAATTTGCAGAAACTGAGGGCCAAATGGGAAGAGGATCTTGTGATGATTGAAGATCTAGATTTGAAGGCAGTACTGATTCATCCCAGAGAGATGGTGATTAAAGCAAGACTCCGGCCGATTCAACTAAAAATCTTACATAGGGCATATTATAATGGTAGTCTGCTCTAGACTTCCTCTGTGTGTTGTTTGAAATGCAAAATGAAGGAGGTTTCCTCCACATAATATGGGGATGTAATGGAATAAAGAAGCATGGGTCATATGTACCAACACATTTCCCATAGACATAGAATGGGTAAAACCCTTTGATACATCTGGCCCTATAGATCAAGTGTTCTTTGTGAACTGGGACTGAAGTTGGATAAAGAAATCCCCTCACTGCCATGCTTTGTATTGTTGGGAATCCCAAATAATATTGACTTACAGCAGGCTCAGTTCACGTTATATAGACTGGATCCCACCATCACAAAAAAGGAAATAGCAGGGCATGGGGCTCCCTGAGTGTCTCCACAACAAACTGGCAAAATGGAATGGATGAAGCAAGAGACCGTCCCCATAAATTTGGTAAAATCTGGAGACACTGGGTGGAGTGTTATGGTGTAGGAGAAGAAACGGGTGAATTGACAGAGAGAGGAATGCCAGCTTCGGAAGAACTGGGAGGGGCTAAAGCCGTCATTTAGGGGTCGCAACTGCGATCCCTGGTTTGCCTTTGTGACCCCTGGCACTGCCTTTTTGCGACCCGTGGTCTCAGAGGTGGCAAACTCAGTTCCAGGAACACAGGGGCAGCTTATGGACGTCATTTCGGGCTCCACTCTCTTTGTTTTCTGTAAAAAAATTATTACACTAATAGTGAATAATAATATGCTATGCACTGTTAGCGTAATAAAAATTGAGTACAAGTAGCTGGAATTTGCCCTTCCATGGCGGCTGAAGTAAGTAAAAATGCATTTAAATGGATATCGTGGGCGTGCCTGTGGGTGAGAGAGTGTATGTAAGTGCAAGTTTGTGTATGCGTGTATGTATGTGTGTGTCTGTGAAAGCGGAGGTCAACGGGGATGTGATGTCACTTCTGCTACCCCTGGCATTTCAGTGAATTGACGTCCATGGCTCAAGCATTGAGTTTTGAGCCTTATGGACTCTGAAAAATTGCTAATTTTGTATAGTGGCCTAGACAAAATGAGATGTGTATTAAGGTGTCTTGATAGAGTCCTATCTGTTCTCTGTGTTAAGCAGTGGAAATTGGGAAGTTGGCTTTAACTTTTCAGTGTTATGTACTATGATATGATGTTTAAAATACTTAAATAAAAATACTTTAAAAATCATCTTTATTTGATTTTTAATATCATCACTACCTCATTGCACAAACCAAGAGTACTGTCATGTATTCTATAGATGCACGGAACAAGATTACACAGGGTTAGTAATTAGGGCCCGACTGGCCAATCTACAACTATGGCATCTCCCCAATAGACTGCAAGATCTGTGAGTGGTTGTTTTCAGTGATGGGCAGGCTGCCATGAGCAGAGGTGTAGCTTTAGGAGGGTGTTTGGGGTGTGACATCTCCAAAATAAATACATTCTTGAATTGCTAGTTCGGTCTGGTGGCCTTGAGTTTAGTCTACTATGTCTGTGTTGGTATTTTTTGTGTTCTTGTCGAGATTTTAACTCGTTCATTTTTTGGATTAGGAAATTAAATATTTATATTAACTGATTTATCAAAAAGTAGTAAATCCGCACCCACTGAAGCACTCCTTCAATGGTTGCAAATGTACTACTCAGAAGGCGAGAAGGCGAAAAGAAGCCGTCCTAGCTGGGAGATTGTTGATGAGACGTACTGTGGTATTTTGAACAACTTTCAGTTTATTCAAGACTGTCTCATTAGAAAAGGCCAGTAAGGCATTGCAATAATCCAAGTGGTTTATAACCAATGCTTTGACCAGGGTCTTCCTCACAGAATGTGAAAGGAGGGCAAAAACGTTCCGTAAGAGACACAGCATATGAAAGCAAGTGCTATCTGTGGTTCCACCTGATCTTTCACAGTAAGGGATTGGTCAAGCAGAACCCCCAGGTTCTTTTACAACTAATTTTGGAGCTGGGGCTGGGCCCAATTTAGAGGGTCACCAGTCGGAAGTCCAAAGTTGTTGGGCCTTATCAAACAGCATAATTTCTGTTTTTCTGGCATTCAGTTCGCGACAGTTATCTGTCATTGAAACTGCAATAGCAGTCATTCCTGCTGAAAAGTGCGTTTTAGCATTATTCAGGCCTTTATCAAGAGTGATGATTAGCTGTGTGTCATCAGATTATGACAGTGGTTCCAAGCCAAACATTTTAACAACTTTGGCAAGGGGGGCCACATAGATGTTAAAAAGTGTAGGGCTGAGAGACGAGCCCTGGGGCACCCCCTTGTTAAGTTTCAAGGTGCATGATTTGTAGGCACCTAGTCTGGGTATGGTTGGATAAAAAAATCCTTGAAGCATGCTAGTGCAGTGCCATGTATTCCAATCTCTTGCAGTCTTTGCAGCAGTCTGGGATGCAATACAGTACTGAATGCTGAAGATACGTCCAGCAATATGAGCAATGAAGGAATATTTTTGTACAGGGTGCATCGTATAAGGTAAGTGACTGCAATTAAAGTAGTCTCAGTACTGTCTTGATTGAGACAAGTCCAGCAGTTTGTTTGATTCAAGTTACTTGATAAATTGAGTATTAATTGGTTAATACTTGTTAATGTTCTTCCATCAACGTACCCAGTAGAGAAAGTAAGGAAATAGGTCGATAATTGGAAAGATCCATAGATACTTTTTGAACTTTTTTTAAATTGGAATAACCTAAGACTTTTTCCAGGCGGAAGGGAATTGCTCTGTAGTGATGGGCAAGTTATATAATGAACATATGGTGAGGGCAAGCTGAGAGGAAAAAGCCGCAACAATAAGGGGAGGACGGGAACCTAAAGGAGACCCTCATTTGACAGTTGTCAAAGCTTTCTGAATGGAACCAGGCAAAAGTGGCTTAAAATTGCCAAAAGCGAGATCAGGATCTGAGGGCTGAGAGCAGGAAATGGACTACCCACAGTCTAGATCAGCTAATTTAGGGAAAGTCTGATAGATTGTATTATTTTTTCCCTCAACGTGATTGGCTAAGGCATCACATAGGGCTTGTGATGGCACAATATCTTGAGAACAGGCATGAAGATTTTAAAAAGTGTTGAGCACTTTGAATAACTCCTTAGAAGAGTTACCTGCCTGATTAATTTGATGAACAATATGTGCCTTACGGGCTTTTTTTATATCATGGTGATACATTGTTAAAGCCAATTTATATGCCTCATTAGCAGCACTGTTTTTCAATTGGTGCCGTTACCTCTCAAGTTTTTTTACACAGTGCTTTTTTGGTTCGCAATTGAGATATATATACCAGGGTGCATGAGTGCCATAATTGAAGTTAGAGTAAGTTTCAGGGAGGTGATTTTGTCAAATGCCGAGTTTAAGTCTGAATGATGATCTAAAAGAATCTTATCTACATCAGCAGCTGCAGCTAGAACTATGAGCTTAAATTAATTATCGAAAGAATCCTAGATAATTTTACGCCATTGTCTTGTTCTATTCTTTGTGGCTCTCTGTGTATGTTCAGTCACCTTGGGTGTTGCAATCTGAAAACCGATTAGGGAGCGGACTGTACATATTAGAGGTTGGGGGCATCCCACAGCAGTGAGGAGGGTTGATAAATATCAAATCTAAATTGTGGCCTGCAAGATGAGTGGGCCCTATGACTTTCTGAGAAAGCCCTAGCGTTGTTAGATCAGCGGTAAGTTGTGCTACCTCAATGTTCGAGCAATCCTCTCTGAGAAAGTTGAAATCACCTAATAAAAGAAAGTTATTAGATGCAAGGACATGTGGAGCGATGAATTCAATAAGCAGCTGACTAAAATCTCTTTTAGGCCCCGGAGGGTGATATAATAGAGCTCCCCTCCAGCAGTCCTTATGGGAGACTTCCACCTAAAAACACAGATCTCTGCCCAAACTGCTAATAAAATATTTATAAGCTAGACTTTAACTTTGTCTTTGTAAATGATGGTTGTACCACCACCAGCACTTCCTTCTCTGTCCAGCTTCAGAATTCGGTAGGTGTCTGGAATTGCTAGCGTAATGGTTGAAGAAGTAGAGTATGGCCAGGTTTCGGCTAGAAAACCAATATCAGGTAAAAGTGAGGATAACAGGTTCCAGATTTCAACAGCATGTTTTGGGAGAGACCTAACATTGCATAAAAAAACAGTGATGCAAGTGGAGGCCTGGGGGGCATCAGTAGGAGAGAAGTGTCTTATGTCAGTGGGTGAGCTAGAACTAACAGGAGAAAATGGATAACTGGCGGCTGCTGCAGAAGCTGCTCGGCAGTCCATAAGTCCCTTGTGTAGCTTTTGAAATGTGCAGGTTCTACAATTCTACAAAGGGACCTTCTAGCTGAGGTGAAAAAGGGGCAATGTCCGAAGTAATAACGCTGTCTAAGTTGCATAGGTCTTCTGCAGAATAAGTCATTCTAGCAGTGTACCTTTCATACGGGGTAAAAGGGGAAGGGCTCCTGGCTCCTGGCAACGGCCGGGTGTGGACAGGCGCAGACTGGCTTGCCTTTGGTGCACCTTTGGTGTGTTCATTGCTCGCTGGTACTGGCCTCATGGTAAGTAGAGGACCAGAGGTCAATAACTAGACTGCAAACCCCCTTGAGAATAGAGCAGACCGGGAGTGAAGTAAATACAACCTCTCTCCACCCAAATGGTATCGACTGCAGTGGACCGAAGAGCAGGTGAGAAATAATAGTGCAATTTAAAATATGTATAAAAACAGTTTAAATAAGCTAGTGCAGCAAAGTATTGCCAAACTGTTTGTGGCGGCATGACAAAGCGTCAATGTGCATACGCTGTTCGTCGGCGCCGGCCTCATGTTAAGTAGAAGGCCAGAGGTCAGTTGCTAGACTGCCAACCCCCTCGAGGATAGAGCAGACCGGAAGTGAAGTAAACACAAGCTCTCTCCACACAAATGGTATTAACCCTGGTGGACCAGACAGCAGGTGAGAAAGAAGTGGCACAATTTAAAATATGTATGAAAACAGATTAAAATGCTAGTACAGCAGAGTATTACCAAGAAGTTTTTAGTGGCGTGACCAAAGTGTCTATGCGCATATGTTGCATGTGGGGGCTATGCGTCTTCCTGGAGTCCTTTTCACTCTCCAAACTAGCAAAATGCCTCTGGTGGTGTTCCATAGGACCACGTGCCCTCAAAATCTTCCTCGTCCTCCAGAAAAGTGTCATGTCGGCTGACTTCAATCGGTCAACCTTCAAAGCAACTCCATTTCTCACACTTTAGGGATTGTAAGTCCTTCTGAGTGAATTACTGTGTGCCCATTGGACTGATGTACTGTAATACCAACAGAGTGAAATACTGAATGTCCATCGAAGTGAAGTACTAGGCCCATCGGAGTGGCATTGTGCCCATCAAAGTAAAGTACCGTATGACCATGAGAGTGAAATACTCTGTGCACTTCGGACTGAAGTACTGTAATACCAACAGAGTGAAATTCTGAATGCCCATTGAAGTGAAATACTATACCCATTGGAGTTAATTACAGTGTGCACGTCAGAGTGAAATACTTTGCGCCCACCCAAGTGAAATATTGAATGCCCATCAAGTGACGTGCTATGCCCATTGGAATGAACTGCTCTATGCCTGTCAGAGTCAACTGCTGTATGACCTTCAGAATGAACTACTGTATGCCAATGAGACTGAAGTGCAGTAAGACCACACCCACTGAGGTGTTCAAAATGAAGTACTACAGCCCGTGAGAGTGAAGTACTCTATGCACATCAAAGTGAAGAATTGTACTCCTACACACACTTGCATACTCAGTGTGAAGTATTGTATGCTACACACACTAGACTTCCTATTGCAGTGAAGTAGTGTTTGCGCATGTTTGTTGGATGCCCGGCAAAAGAGAGTGGTTAATGCCCGCCTAAAATGGGATGTCAGTAAGAGAGAAGCATTATAATTGCTCATGTACCCGGTTAGTCAATGCCACACGGGAGGACACTCCTGTACCTAAACCAATAAATAGCTGTAAATTATGGCATGCATAGTTTCCACTTACTATGTTGGCAATATGTAATTGTTTGTATATACTACACATCTAGTCTGTTTACGTAACTGCACGATATTCACAATGGTAGCTGAATTTTGTCTCGTTTTCGGTCCTAGACTTGTGCAATGTTGCATTTGTACACATTACATAGTTCTATGATTAACCATTGGGTGCCATGGACATAATGGTTACGACCTCGGCTGCGGTTGTTGTGTACCAAGGATGTAACCATTACGTTCAGGCACCCGCCCACGGTGAAGTGCTGACACTCCCACAGAGGAGCCCCCACTAAAACCCCCTGGGCAGGGATGGCAGCAGATGCACTTCCGCTTCCACCCCAACGCCCCCGTCATCGAATGACGTCAGTACGCACTGCGTTCTGACGTCATTAGAGGTCACCCAACACGCTGGAAGCCATTTGCTCTCAGCGTGTCTTCGGAGAAACAGGTATGTTGCTCCTGGGGGGGGGGGGACTACAAAAGAGGCATTGGGGAAAAGGAAAGGCTTTTCCTTTCCTCCAATATCTCTTTGACTATTGGAATGCTCACTAGATACCGGGGAGTTTGTGTTTTTTTATTAGATGCATTGTTTGGGGAGTGATCCCTTGGGGAAGGGTCGCTCCCCTTTGGAGAGCATATATGTTGGCCGTTTCTGCCTCCTTCGGGTAGATCGGCCATTTTTTTGTGCTAGACACCAGGAATTTATTTATAAAGCATATTTTTTGTGCTCGGGTGCGATCCCTTGGGCAAGGGTCGCTCCCCTTTGGTGGGGCACTACTTTTGGCTGTTTCTGCCCCTCTTTGGGCAGATCACCTCTTTGAGTGATTGACGCTTGGCTGGCGGTGTTTGTAGATTGGCGCTTAGCTGACAGTGTGCATGGAGTGGCACTTGGCTAGTGGTGTGCATGGAGTGGCACTTGGCTGGCAGCGTTTGTGGACTGGTGCTTGGCTGGCAGTGTCAGTGAGCTGGCACTTGGCTGGTGGTGTGCGTGGACTGGCGCATGGATGCCAGTGTATGTGGATTGGTGCTTGGTTGGTGGTGTGTAGGAGCTGGCACTTGGCTGGCGGTGTAAGTAGTGACTTGCTGCTGGTCACTACAACACACTGCTAGCCAAATGCCAGTCCACACAGTCCATCAGCTGGTGTGATTGCTGTGTCAGGCATGTGGGCGTATGAAAGTGATGGGCCCTTGAATGGCGCTGTCTGTTTATGTGAGTGTAGTAATGTGCTGGGCCAGCGGTTGGCAGCATAAATGGTTTTGTGCGTTTCAAGTATGAAAGATGTGTGAAAGGACTGTAAAGCGGTTGGTGCCTTGACGCTGCTTTACAACTCACGAGCTATGAGTCATTGGTTCAGTTTTTTGGCCTTTCAGTTATTAACAGTGCATTTCATTTTTTGTGAAATCTCTTGTTAATAAAATTTGATCTATTGAACCATCACTCACCCTCATGCCAAATCCAACCAGTATGTCTGTTTTCAAGAACAAAACCCCACTCCGCTGTAACTAGGCATCAGAGCACATCCCTGACATGCTAGGTGTCTCGGGAGGGACCCCAGTGATGAAGCACGCCACCAACTAGGTTGGTGGGTGTGGGTCTTTTTAACAAAAACAAAGGACTTTTTTTTCACAATCTGAGTGTTTTGGACATCACAGAAGTAAGAGACTTGGTAGCGTCCTCTATTCTTGTCTAGGGAAAATTTACCAACTCTAGATATGTTAGAAAACTAGAACACCAGGGGGAGTCTTACCCACAATGCCCTGCAAACTTCAAAATGTGACGAAAATCACACATTTGCCATACATTTCTATGCCATATTCATCCAGAAACAGAAGTAAACCAGAAACTTCCTACCACCCTGCGTTCCCCCTAGTCTAACCCTAAAAATGCTACCTCATTTGTGTGGGTGGGCCATGTGCCCACGACAGGGAAGGGCCCAAAACACAACATCGACACATCAAATTATTTATTGCACAACAACCTATTTTTGCACGCTGGGCATCTGCTTTTTTGGTCCCAGGCTCGGCGGTCCTCTAGAGAAACCTGTGAAACCCAGACATTTTTTTAAACTAGACACCCGGGAGAGTCCAGGAAAGTGTGGCTTGTGTAGATCCCCTAACACTTTCTTACCCATAATCCCCTGCAAACCTCAAATTTAGCAAAGTAATAATATTTATCTCACATTTCTGTGTAGAATCAGCACACCAGCACAAATTTCCTATCACCCAGCGTTCCCCTCAGTCTCCTGATAAAAACAGTACCTCACTTGTGTGGGTGGCCCAAGTCCCTGCGACAGGGAAGGGTGAAAAATGTGTAGCAATTGAGGGAATATCGAAGTAAGTTGATAAGCACAATTTTTTATACGTTTTTAGGTTGACTCTGCTTTGGGCTTTTCAGGGGATTCTGGGCAAGACAATGTTGGGGGATCCACACAAGCCACACCTCCCTGGACTTCCCCGGATGTCTAGTTTTCAGAAATGTCTGGATTTGGTAGATTTTCCTAGATGGCCACTGAGCCTTAAACCAAAAAACGCAGGTGCCCCTCTTGCAAAAACAGGTAGTTTGTAATGGATAATTTTGGTGTGTCCACATTGTGCTTTGGGACCTTCCCTGTCACGAGCACTTGACCCACCCACACAAGTGAGGTACCATTTTAATTGGAAGACTTGGGGGAATGCGGGGTGGAAGGAAGTTCGTGGCTCCCCTCAGAGTCCAGAATTTCTCATCACCAAAATGTGAGGAAAAAGTGTTTTTAGCCAAATTGAGAGGTTTGCAAAGGATTCTGGACAGAAGCTGATGACAGCCCCACGAGTCACCCCCTCCTGAACTCCCCTAAGTGTCTAGTTTAAAAAAATGTAAAGCTCTGCTAGGTTTCCAAAAGTGCTGGCTGAGCTGGAGCCCAAAATCCACAGCTAGGCACGTTGCAAAAAACTATTCTGTTTTCAATGTAAAAATGTGATGTGTCCACGTTCCATTTTGGGGCATTTTCTGTAGCGGGCACTAGGCCTGCGCACAAAAGTGAGGTACCATTTTTATCAGAACAGCAGAACAAGTGTCATTGCCAATTGTCTTTCTCTACATTTGTGCCTTCCAAATGTAAGACAGTGTCTAAGAAAGAAGGCATTTTGAGATATACCATGTTATTCACATGCTAGTATGGATACCCCCTAATTCAGAGATGTGCAAATTACCACTGTTTCTAAACTCCATATCTTGTGCCCATTTCGGAAATACATAGATTTCCTTGATACCTGTTTTTCACTCTTTATGTTTACCAAATGAATTTCTGTATACCCGGTATACAATAAAACCCATTGCAAGGTGCAGCTCATTTATTGGTTTTGGGTATCTTGGGTTCTTCATGAACCTACAAGCCCAATATATCCCCGTAACCAGAAGGGTCCAGCAGAAGTAACAGTATATTGCTTTAAAAAATTTGCCATAGCTGAACAAAGTTACAGAAGAAAACATAGACAGAAATGGCTGTTTCCGTCAACTCAATGTTAATATATTTTTATTTCAACTGTTACTTTCTATAGCAAAACTTTGAAGGATCTACGCAAATCACCCCTTGCTGAATTCAGTATTTAGTCTACTTTTCAGAAATGTTTAGCTGTCTGGGATCAGGATCCGCCATCGGTTTCACACCTATTTCTATCACTAACTGGAAGGAGGCTGAAAGCACAAAAAATAGTCAAAATGGAGCATGTCCCAATAAAATGCCAAAACTGTGTTGAAAAAATTGTTTTTCTGATTTAAGTCTGCCTGTTCCTGAAAAGCCGTGAAGATGGTGATTTTAGCACCACAAACCTTTTGTTGATGCCATTTGCATGGAAAAAACCTGATGCTTTCATCTGCAGCACTTTTCCCAATTTTTTTCCAAAAAAAACTAATTTTAACTGTAATTTGGCTAATTTCTCAGTCTCTTCCAGGGGAACAAACAAACTCTGGGTACCTTTAGAATCCCCAGGACGTTGGAAAAAAGGATGCAAATTTGGCGTGGATAGCTTGTGTGGACAAAACGTTATGGGGCCTAGGCGCAAACTAACCCGGACAGTAAAAAAAAAAGGCTTGGCACAGGAGGGGGGGAAAAGGCCTGGCAGCAAAGGGGTAAAAACAATTCCACATTCGCTTGTAATTCTCTGAACATTCCGTGGAGAAATGCTATTTCCATACTTGCCACCCGTGCAACAATATGTGCACTTTTCTGTATTATCTGCACAACTTACACTTATATACAGCTTTTCATGCCCATTACAATGGCTCAAGAGCTTTCGGATTGATAAGTAAGCCATAATGTTCTAATTATCATTTAAATATTACTTTATAGCCCTGGGAGCTCACTAAAGCTCTTCATCTTTCATCAGGTTCCTGGGCACCATTTTAGTGCATGTCAAATGGATGATGGAAGTGGACGAAATTAGTTCTATAGGTTGCAGAGACACACACATATGTGTAATATGTGTAAAGGACACATGCACAGGCGAATAAGAATGCCATGCCAAGTAGAGCTTTGTTTGCAAGTGAATCACATTTACTCATAAGAAACGCTTTGGGAATCGGACTCTTGGTTTTTAACTGTTTGCATAAAAAGCATTTTCATATAGGTTTGTAATTGCAATTAAGGGCATTCCTATAAACTTCATATGTTTTATAACATGGCAGCTCTCACAGCTAATGTGACCTGTTCATAACAAAATACTGTATTCCACAACTTGCAAATATAGCATTGTGACCCATTAGGCTGAGCAGACGCATAGAAGTCCCTAGCATGTTACAAAATCTACCCAGGGTATGAAAGATAAATGTTGCTAGTGGACTGCAGCACCTATAGTGCCATCCACTACACTGGGCATGCAAGCATGACTGTAGCAGTGTAAAAACTGCAATTTGACCAGTCAAAATAAACCTTCGTGACAGCTCAGATTTTAAAATATTAGTAAGTCACCCCTATAAAGGCCTTGTTACACGCAAGGCAGGTGGCATGGTATTTAAATGTAAGGCATGTACAAAATTAATATTGTCCTTACAGTGACTAGCACCCAAACGTTATTTTCCTCTGTGGTATGCTTAGCTGTTCTATGTAGAAAAGCAGAGTACAGATTAAAAATCCTAACATTGTATCTCGGGAATGGGACTAGCTGTAGCTAGAACAATAATTAAATAACTATTTTAATAGGTATTCAAAAGCCTATTCAATGGTGAGGTAAGATTTTTAATAAATATTAAGTAAAAGTAACTTTTAGAAAGTTAATGTTTGTCTGTCTGAAGTTCACAAGTGAATCTTAGCTAACACCTGAGCATGTTCTTTCTTTTGTCGACTCAGCCAGGCAGGTTCTAATCACAGGGGCCTCTTGTTGGCATCACAGTGTTAGCTCCTGTTGCAGTGTAAAATCCTGCTTAACTGGTCTGCTGGGGCTTACATATAATACTTGAAAGTAAGGCAAACAGGATGCCAAAACAAATCCTGTGTATTCACTGCCTAGTTGCTGAACAACCCCGCTTTGTTCTACCAGACTTTGATTTGTGGGTTTATTGGGGGTACAATGTCTTCCCCAAACTAGATTATAGTATTAGGGCAGTAGAATTACCATAGTACACTCCTCCCAAGTAACCCAAGCCCCCAGAGCCCAAGTTTACTGCTGCGGAATACTTCAGTCATCTTGAAAAAAACCAATGTGCATAATGTTTGCCCTCAGGAACTTTTACCTCATTGTTTAGGGCATGCCCAGGAGTCATACTCAGCCGCTAGTTCGTACCTGAGGAAGCACAGAAGAAGACTGCTCTCTGTTATCTGAGAGGAGCCCTAAAAGACTGTACTTGCTTCTTCTTGTAGCTAGGACAAAGAAGTGGTCTTCAAGGGTCAAGGCCGACCTCTTGTTAAAGCTACAGGGACACAACAATGTACAAGAGACCCTTTCCTGAACAACCAAGCTGACTAGTGGCAGCTGGACCTGGACTGAACCCTACTGTTTGCTCTATGCCTGACATGCTGTGAATCTTTAAATGCTTAACCTCGTGTCCTGGTGGGGCTTTAAAAGAGTACGCTTGTGTTGTATTGGGACTTAAAGGACTAAAGTCAGAAAGTCAGCGGTTTTACCAGGACAAACCTGATGGATGTATCCAACCCACTTTGCATCATGTGCAGTAACAAGGTTTCAGTCTACCATGACCATTGACTGTTGTTGGCCTCTTAATGCTTTTTGAGCTATTCCTACTTAAAAACTTTTAACAAATCATATCTCCAGTTCCATTTATTAGATTTTTAAAATGTTGTTGATTAAATGTTGCTCTTTTTATCTAATCCACTGGATTTGATTTGTTTTGCATTTCGACTTTATTACTGTTTTGGTACTGCATTAATACTTTACACATTGCCCTAAAATAAGCCTGTCTGCTGCATGCCATGGTTACCAGGGAGTTGAGCTCAGGTTAATTTAGTGACTTTGAGAGTTCACCCTGACAAGGGTTATCACTGTTCTTGAGGTGGGTAGTTGCCACCACCCCCAAAATTATAATCCATTTTCTTACAAGCACCTTTGATTTTTTTTGTAGTTTGACACAAGTTATTTATGGAGATGTTTCTATTACAATTAACCTTCTTTAGTATGTGCCACAGGTTCTTGGGAGCAGCACTTTAAGAATGATCCAGGTTACAAAATTACAGCTATTCTTTGGGTCTTTGGGGGACCCTTTAAATGGCTCCCATAAGGAAGCTCCACTTTTATTTGGTTACATGAGCGAGGTATATCTATATAAAACTCTGCAACACCCTTAGCCTTTAATATTGAACAACTGGCAGCATACTTATGTTGAAGAAAATTGAAGTATATAAACGTATGCCAACCACAATATCTAGCTAGAAAGGGTCACGTTAGTAGTTGAAAACCTAGGAACTAATGTAATTTTACTGTTGCAGGAAAATTGATTTTTACGGTTTTACTGGGTAGCGTTTCTTTTCTATACTAAATACTGTTGTTTTGTGATTGAGTCAGTATCACCTAGCCAAGTATTTGAAACCCGTTAGACACTATCCTTTGAGCGTAGAGCTCTAGAGTTCTCAGAACCAAGGAAATCTACACATACATATTGGAAATCAGAGATTTAGAAATTTCAGAAGAGAGTTCTATGCAGATCTGGAGAATACTGGGAACCCCAGGCAAAATAACATCTTTCCAATCCCCCACTTCCATCCACTTAGTAAATTTGGATCTGGCGCAATTAGACACTCTTGTTTTGTCCTTTTGAGGTGGTGCTTTAAGGCAGTTGTTTGCGCCGACCCTGGTTTCGTTTCCCTTACACACACTGATGGTTCTATTTGCTGACACTTGGTTGAAATCAAGGCAGATTCAAGAAGACATCCCGATCTGTAGTTTGTTTTATGGGGTGTGGTGGTACAGGGATGTCTCTCGCATGGTAAATAAGTGTGTATCTCTATCCTGAGTGACCAAACTGCATGGAAAAAACTGGCATGCTGATTTTTGTAAGCCCAGCCAGCATGGCAATTGAGCAGCTGCACTGAGACCTCTGCTTTTCCTTAGCAATTCAAAAGACATGAGCATTTTCTGTGACCTGGAGGGTGCAAACTAAGTATACTCTGTTGGTCAACATAGGAAGCAGTGGTGGCAGCATAACAATTTTTGTGAATGGATAGAACTGAGCAGACTTTTTTCTCTTTTTCAAGGAGAGTGCAGCCTACTGGCCCCACTCACATACACATAAAGTTCCACTTTGATGTGCCACCCAGACCTTTGCACTGACATCCCTTGTGTGCTAGGTACATTTGCATTTGGTACGTCTTTGCTGTAGGGACAGTCTGATTGGCCTGATATGCAAACAATGTGAGACTGCTACAGCTTCCCCAGATGAGGGCTACAGCATCCCAGACTGTGGAAGTTAATTGAACTCATTCCTGAAGCTGAAGGCAAGAGAACCAGTCAATAAAGTGTAAGAAGGTGGAGATAGGGCTAGATATTCTAATACAACCTCACAATTTAAAATACATATTTTGGTGAAGTTGGTTTCTGAATTGTAAATTTGAAAATGCCACTTTTGGAAAGTGGGCATTTTCTTGCTTAACCATTCCATGCCTCTGCCTGTCTGTGGAATAGTGTGCGGCAGGATGACAGTTGGGATGTTTGTGAATTCACTCTAAACACTCACACAAAGTGAGCTGAGGTGTGCCCTGCATATCCTGAAGGTCTTCCTAAGCTAGAGTTGTGGGAGGAGCTGACACTTGCACCTGAATAGGGTTATGTCTGTCCTTACACAAAGCTGTCTCCAACCCCTTGGGGTATGTCTGTTGCCAGGGCAAGAAAGGGAGGGCCTTGTGCACTACAAAGACTTCTCTTTAAAGTGTTGCTACTTCAAAGACAGAAATGGGTATGAGTACCGGACCTCTGACACCACAAATCTAGAACACTTTTGGACTGAGGACATTCTTCCAGGAAGAAGAGCTGGATGTTGTAGGGGGGCTACCACTCTGCCTGTCGCTTTGTTGTGCTGGCCTGCTGCTTGCTGCTTCTGTCCTGGGAGTGAAAGGACTGGACCTTGCTTTCTACATCCTGCTTTCCAAGGTTCTCCAAGGGCTTGAGTTGAACTTGTCTCTTGTTAAGAAGTCTCAGGGACATCAAATATGTAATTTGCCAGCATCTGAGCTCTTCTGCTGAGAGGCCTGTCCTCTGAAGTAGTGCAAAATCCAGTCTGGGCCCTTGAAGGAGGTTTTTGGTGTTACAAGACGAAAATCAACGCATCGACCCATACCATCATTCCGAACCGACACATCACTGTAAGATTTTGACACAGCTCCACTGCCCACACGGGAGCTTGACCCCCACTTGATGCAATGATCACGGTTTTCCATGCAGGCCCCTGCTTTCCATTGCAGCATGTCAGAAGAATCACCACTGCATGAGTTTCAAGCACCGCCTCACCGAAGTCTGTGACGCACCACCCTGACTCTGATGCATTACCTGCTTCATCACTATGATATCGATGCATTGTGGCTTAATTTTCGATACATCTTCGACTCATCGCCCCTGGGTGTCATTTTCTTCAGCGACAGCACACCACAGTAAGGAACCAACCCTTTGTGTGACAAATAGCGCATCACCTCCCTAGTAGCAGAAAGGAACCGATGCATCACCTCCCCTGCCTAGAAGTAAGGAACTGGTGCATCACCTCCCTTGCAACAGTAAGGAACCAATGCACCTCCAGCTCTTTTAACACATCACCTTCCCTGCAGCCACATCGTCTTCGTTTATGATGCATCTCAGGTGCTTTGGCTCAGTCAAGCACTTCATTGATGTCAAGGAACTACAATTACATTTAATCTTTTAAAAGTAATAGCATTGCTTGTTTATGTTGGATTTTGTCGTTTTGGTATTGTTTTACTCAAATAAATGTTGGCTATTTTTCTAAAACTGGTGTGGGGTACTTTTGTGATGTTTTCACTGTGCTACTGTGTGTGTGTGTGTGTGTGTGTGTGTGTGTGTGTGTACAAATACTTTACACATTGCCTCTGAGATAAGCATGACTACCTGTGCCAAGTTACCAAGGGGGTGAGCACGGGTTATCTTAGCTGTGTGGATACTTACCCTGACTAGAGTGAGGGTCCCTCATCTGTTGTATTCACATCCTTGTTATATCATAAAAGTTCCCTTTCCCCCGGCCAATATTTCATCCTGACTCTATAGAATTTGTCTTTGATCCTTCACTTAAGGCTACCAGTGCTTACATAGCAACTTCAGACAGTCGTAATCTGCATTATTATTTCCCAACTCAGTGGTACTTGTTGATAAACCATAAACAGGTAAAATGCTAACTCTGCCCTATGGGAATCTGCACTTGTGATATGTAGGTTTCACGTTTTTGGCTGCCAACTTTCACAGAGCCAAATCCTGGGCATTTGTTCGTTTTAGAATTCTGCAAAGGCCCTGATATAATACTTAAGTGGAACATTATATAAAAAATCGTCTTCATTCATTTTAATACTGCTTTTCTGTCTTTGTTTACTTTAATTATCAGTAGGGTATCTTTAAGGCAGCTGTAGAGGTGGGCAAAGCCTCTGCGCCCTTAAAGACCTCTTATGCTCGGTCATACATGCCAGCAGACCTAGTTCAGACGGGAGCCTCTCGATTTTAGATGCCACAAATGGTTTTAGTTGTGTGATCTCTCGCCTAAAATGGCCTCTAAAAGTCAATGGGTAAAATACATACCCCCATTTTTTCACAATCTCCCACTTTCAAGTTTTCAAATGTTGGCATCTATGGAATATGGAAGTTGAAAGGGCAGGTGCATATAGGATGGGTCTTGAAAACAAAACAAAAAAAAACAGGAGTCTGAATAAGGTTCACAGGAACATGGTCAAATTGCAGCATTCATTTTGTACACAGAATTTACAAGCGTCTGACTAGTTTATACATATTTAGGATTCATGCACGCACACTTTAGGGGGTGTAAGAAATGTTATGAGTGAAAAAAAGCTACTCTTTAAATATGCTAATTTATGACTGTAAAAAGCTTTGCAAGTTGTCCCTACATGATCACTCAAAGCAAAAGCAATGAAGACAAAAAGAGGAAATTAATTCAAGGAGGCTTAGGACAGAACCATAGCACCCAGAAAGCCGTGGCTCCGGGAGGGAGAGCAGGGGCTTGAAAGGAATGGGCAGGCTGGATTGGCCTGGTGGATCTTATCTGACGTCAAACTTCTGTTTCTATACAGAGAACTGCCTTACTTTCGCGCAGCGCGAGCGCATTGTTCGGCGCGCGCAGCTGCTTGTTTCAGACGCGCTTCCAAACTCTTCCCGGGCGAGGCCAGATGGCGCCGAGGACGGGCCTGTATTGTCTCCTCCGTTCCTTCATCTTCCTGTAATCTCAGGCCCGCTCCTGCTGCCTTAATGAATTTTTAAAAGTCGTTCGGTGCCGCTGCCTCAGCGGAAGCCTTTTGTTCTGCTCTCGCTTTCTCTCTAGAAATGCCGCCAATTTAGAAGAGATGGGATCCGATAAAACGGTTTGTTATCGAGCGCGCGAGAAAGCTGACCTATTTATTTCGAAAGAAGCGTGAACAGCGGTGAAATCTGGTTTTGATATTTCAGAAGTGGCCGGCCTAGGTCCGCGACTTGGGCCTAGATAGGCATCGCTGATAAAATGCCCCAGGCTCATAAAAATACCAGGTCACTATTTCATACATTTTCCTACAACAATAGTCCGTAAGAATGGGAAAGTTGCAGTTCACCTAATGGCATGTATGGAAGGAGTACTTTAGATTGTATTGTAGTTGTGTGATATTGTGTTTTAGTAGCATTTATATAGCGCTCCATACTTATGAGGGTGTGTCACAGGCCTTGGTTGGACGGATACCATGCTTTTCTGGAGGTTGTGCTTTATTGTTTATGTTGTGCAATTACTTGTGTTATATATGGTTGTGCCTGAGCACCGTTAGGTCTGTGAGGGGGTTAGAGCCTAGCGGGGAGCACTAGACACTGGAGATAAAAGGAGTACAAATAATCACACCACACTCGTCATTGCTTGGGGCTACTGCCTGTTGGCGCCAAACCAACCGGCCCCTTCATTATCTCCCATGACATCCGTCCCTAACATCACAGGGTGATTCTTCACTCCGGTTCAAATAACACTCCTTTACAACACCCCTTGTAGCCTGGTATATCCCTGGTTGATAACCTAACAAGCACGTGGCCAGGTGAATAGAGGAAGAAAGTGAACACTTGTGCTTATAAGGCGAGCTTCATACATGCCAACATTTTAGAAAAGGGAAGTGGGAGAGTTTAAAAATAATAATCGGGAGAACGTATTTCCCCCATTTGTAATGTTGTGCATGTAAAGTAGTTGTGGCGCGCTATTGCGCACCATGCTGAGAGTAACAGGAATGGGGGATCCGTTAGACCCATAAAATGTGGTGCCGCCCTGGCCCACGTGATAAAGTCAATAAAAAGAAAGGTTGTCACGGGCGTGGCTCGTTTTGGGTATGACCCCAGTAAAGCTGTCTCCGGCTGATTTTATTATAGGCCTCACCTTGTGTATGCCAGGTTTAAGATTGAACAGTAATAGACACCCTTCACGCAGTTATCACCATTACAAGGGCGACTGTTGCGCTATGTCAGGTACATTACCCCCCGTCCCTCCCTCGCCTTCCTTTTAACCAATGAGGCCTCCCGCCTCCCCCCTAGACCCTCCCTTCCCCTTTCAAAAACCCCCCCCACCCTTATCCCCTCCTGTTCTTTTGTCTAGCCCACACTAGACGAATCTCTTTCCCTTTTCTTACCTGCACGGCGGGGCCTGGAGGTCGTCGAAGGAGGCACTTCTCGGGACGCGGAGCTCCGCGAGGAGTGCTACGGCTGGGTCGCGTCTTGAACGAGCAGCATGGCTGCTCGAGAGGCGTGTACTGGGGGCCGGCTGACGGGGTCAGCCGGCCCTCTGTGGCTGGGGCATTGGTTTCCAGGTTTCCGCGCCGCGGAGCCGCGAGGAACCGAGGAACTTCAATTTTGGGATGCTTTTCAGGTAGGACGGGCGTTCTGCCCGTGGTTTTTATGAAAATTTTACAAGTGGAGCCCTGTTGGGGGAGGACCAGGGACCTAAATATAGGGTAGTTTTTTGGTATGTAAGTCAGTGTTATTTGGTGTTTTACCATGCCTAAAGCTCCAGCAAAGAGACGTAGGATTGTCTCTTCTTCCTCCTCGGAGGAGGGAGGTGAGGATAGCATTGCTCTTCCTGAGAACTCACAGGTACCTGACAGGGGTACTTCCCTCATGTCTAGAGAGGAAGTACAGGATATGATTGAGGTTGCTGTTACCAGGGCACTGCAAACAGGCGTGGCCAGGTCTGGTCAGTCTAAGCGTGCGCACTCATCGGTAGCGGCAAGGAAATCCTCGTCAGAGAGTGAGGATGAGGCCCCATCAACGTCATCTGGGGGGAAATATGTGTCCAGAGAAGAAATGTGGGAAGTGATGGCACATGTTCGGGACAATTTGGGTTTCCCAGTGTTTCAACCTGCAAACTCGGATTCTCATTTATTTCCTCAATATCAGACACCTTCGAAGTTTGCCATGCCTTTCCAGGGTCCTGTGAAGGATATGGTGTTTCGTGAGTGGAAGGATGTGGAGAAGGCTCAGGTTCCACGATTCCTTCAGAAACTTTACTTACTTGAGGGTGAGGAGGTTTTGCCTCCTTCAATACGCCTGGACTCTATTTTGGCTACTCTAATTGGCAAAACGGCAGTCAATCCGGAGGATTGTGTGCCTACGGATGCCACAGACCGTAAAGTGGATTTGGGTCTTAAGAGGGCTTTTGCTGCGGAGAATCTGGCGCTGAAGGCAGGGATTTATTCTGCTTATGCGTCACAGTCATTGGTTCAAGACTTTGATAAACTGGCGGTAGCTGTACAGGAAGGGGCGGAATGTTCAGAGCTCCTGGCTGGTATGGAGCTGCAGGCCAGATTGTGGGCTGATGTGTCTTCAGATGTGGTCCGTACTTCGGCTCTGGCTTCCGGGTCTTTGATTGGGGCTCGTAGGTCCCTCTGGTTGCGTTCCTGGAAGGCTGATCCAGGGGAAAAGGCGGCCTTGTTGAGACTGCCGTTTGAAGGCCGTAACCTGTTTGGAGAACAATTGCCGTCCATGCTTTCCAAGGCATTTAAGGAGAGGAAGCATGCCTTACCTTTTAAAGGGGGTTCTTCTTCGGGTAAAGGGTGGAAGAAGCATTCCAGATCTTCTCCTACTAGGGATGCTAAAACCTTTTCATTTAGGAAACGGCGTTTTCAGCCGCGTTTTTCGCCTAAGAAGTCTGCTCCTGCGACCCGGGGTGGTTTCAAGAAGGAGTCCTGACAATCGCTGTGGGCCTGGCGATCATTGGGTACTAGACATTGTGACCAATGGTTATGTCATAGATTTTGTTGTGGTTCCTCCAGATTCAGGGGTGCGTCCCACACCTCTGCCTTCAGAGGGGTCACGGAGAAGAGCATTATTGGACGGAGTGCGAGACTTACAGGTCAAAGGGGCCATTTCCCGCGTTCTGCTAGACGAACGGGGTCAGGGCACTTATTCGGTCTTGTTTCTTGTACAGAAAGTTTCAGGGGGATTTCGACCTGTGCTCAATCTAAAGGAGGTGAATACCTGGATCAGGACAGTGCATTTCCGCATGCTGTCCATTCAGACTATTTTTCCATTGGTCAGGCAAGGGGACTTTCTGGTGTCACTGGATCTGCAGGATGCTTACCTACACGTGCCTGTGGCAAGATCCTCTCAAAAGTTCCTGAGGTTTGCTGTGGGTCAGGACCATTTTCAGTTTTGCGTTCTGCCTTTCGGTCTAAAATCTTCTCCTCGAATTTTCACATAGGTGCTGGCTCCTCTAGTGGCTTTGCTTCATTCAGAAGGGGTGTTTCTGCATCCTTATCTAGACGACATTTTGATTCATGCCCAATCACGAGACCTTTTGCAGAGGCAGGTGGCCCAAGTTCTGGGGGTCCTGCAAAATCACGGGTTTTTAATCACTTGGGAGAAGTCAGACTTAGGGCCGTCCCAGATCTGGTTTTTCTAGGGGCTCGGTTTCAGACTCTTCTAGGGTTGGTGACTGTGTCAGAAAAAAGGTTGGGTGTACTCCAAGCTTTGGTAAGGAAGGTATTGTTACTGTCTGCTCCCCAAGCTCTTCTATGGTTGCATCTGCAGGGTCATTTGGCGTCGGTGATATTTCTGGTTCCTTGGGCACGTTTCCTTCTCCTGTGCTTGATGACATGGTTCTTGAGAAGGTGGGCTCCAGGGTCCGGTTCTCTGAAGGACAGGGTTCCAGGGTCCGGATTGATTCGCAGTGAGTTGCAATGGTGGTTGGATGCAGACCACATGAGGGTAGGGGTTTCTTTATCGCCTCTGAGACCCGTGGTGGTGACGACGGATGCCAGCCTCTCCGGTTGAGGGGCATGGATGGGGTCAGCTCAGATTCAGGGGTTTTGGTCCCCTCGGGAGGCGAGTCGGTCATCAAATTGGCGCGAATTGCGGGCAGTATTCCTGGCTCTGGTCCGTTTTGAGGATTCCCTGAGGGGGTCAGCGGTTCTGGTTCGCACAAACTTAGTGGCCAAGGCTTATGTCAATCGACATGGGGGGACCAGGTCGAGGGCTCTGTTCAATCTAGTCAGGGAGATTTTTGTGTGGGCTCAGGAGTGGGTTCCCTCTCTCAGGGCTACGTACATTCGGGGGGTGGTAAATGTTCGGGCGGATCTACTGAGCAGAGTGATTCCTTCCTCTCAACTTTTCTCTCTCCGGAAGTCTCTGTTTCAGCATCTGGTTCGGCTTTGGGGTCTTCCAGTGCTGGATGTGTTTGCGTCAGTAGGGAATGCGAAAGTGGAGCGCTTCTGCTCCCGGTTTCGGTGTCCCCAAGCATGGGAGGTGGACGGGATGTCATGTCCTTGGCCGCAGGGCCTTTTGTATGCGTTCCCTCCTTTTCAACTACTCAGGGCGTTTCTGTTACGAGTGAGGGATCTGGGGTCCAGGGTTATCCTAATTGCGCCACTTTGGCCGAGGGCGAATTGGTTCCCATTGTTGATGCTGATGGCGGAGGGGAGGATGTGGCCTCTGCCTCTTTGTCCGTCTCCCCTGGAGTTTCCCTGCCTCCCATTGGGGTCGTTGAGGAGGTTACACTTGACGGCTTGGAAGTTGAATGAAGGGGGTTGACAGATCTTGGGGTGCCGTTGGCTTTGAGTTCTACCTTGCTGGCTTCAAGGAGACGTTCAACTTTGCTTTCTTATGGTAGACAGTGGAAGGTGTTTTCGTCTTGGTGCTTAAGTCGTGAGTTGGATCCTACCTGCGCTTCTATCTTTGAGGTGATGCAGTTCCTTCAGGACGGTGCTCATTTAGGGTTGTCAGTGGTGTCTCTTCGGGTACAGTGGGCGGCTATTCAGGCATTCAGAGGATCATGGCGTAATCTTCAGGATGAAGGGCGATTGATGCCTAGATTTTTTCAAGGGCTTATTAATTTATTTCCTCGCCCGGTACGTTCTTTTCCTTCATGGGATCTGTCCTTGGTTTTGGATGTGTTGACGGAGGCCCCTTTTGAACCATTGGGGGACTGTGTTTTGCGACATCTATCTTTGAAGACGTTCTTTTTGGTAGCCATTACTTCGGCTCGTCGGTTGGGGGAATTGGGGGCATTGGGGTGTTCCTTTCCTTTTTGTAAGATTTTTCCCGATAGGGTGGTTCTGGTTCCGGTGCCTTCCTTTATTCCAAAAGTCAATTCTTCATTCCATTCCAGGCAGGAGGTCATCCTTCCTTCATTTTGTCCGAATCCCTCATCAAGGGAGGAGGTCCGTTTGCATTCGTTGGATGTACGTAGGGTTTTGTTGGAGTATCTGCGGGTGGTGGCTCCTTTTCGTAAAGGGGATTCAATGTTTGTTAATTTTGGTCCGGCTCGCAAAGGTGAGAAACTTTCCACGGCTTCCATGAGTCGGTGGGTTCGATCTTTAATTCTGTTGGCCTATTCCTTGAAAGAGGTGGTTCCTCCTCTAGGGATTCAGGGGAGATCTACCAGAGGCATGGCGGCTACGGTGGCAGAGCTTCAGGGGACTTCAGTGGTGGAAATTTGCAGGGCCGCCACTTGGGCTTCTCCTTCGACGTTTGTGCGTCATTATAGGCTGTCGGACTTGGGTAGTTTGGAGTCGGTGTTAGGTCACCGGGTCTTATCCTCTATGAGATAATGGGGATGTTCTTGGTGCAGGATATTAAATAAAGGTCTTGCAACTCGATGTCCGTCTCCTGTGTGTTTTCTTGCTATGTCTCATTGGTTAAAAGGAAGGCGAGGGAGGGACGGGAGGTAATGCTTCCATTTTCTTACGATAATGGCATTACTCCTAGTCCTACTCCCTCGCCTTCCTTTTCCGTTCCCTCCCACCCTCCCGGTACGGACTGTCCGAGTTGCAGCTTGGGCTTGGTTTTTATACAGGAGGGGATAAGGGTGGGGGGGGGTTTTGAAAGGGGAAGGGAGGGTCTAGGGGGAAGGCGGGAGGCCTCATTGGTTAAAAGGAAGGCGAGGGAGTAGGACTAGGAGTAATGCCATTATCGTAAGAAAATGGAAGCATTCCATTCGATGTTCGACAGCTCACAGCCATGAAACCCTTGCTACACCCGCACTAGATGGCCAGGAATTGGGGCCAACAGCACGCCCCACCACTCAAGTGTGGCTCCATGACTTCACTTTTTGTCAGAAGCAACTATCTCATTTCTGGGACCTGATACCCCAGAGATTGCACCTGAGAGACATGGGAACTATTCCTCACATACCACCGTCAACTAGAACCCCGGGGCCCACACCATTGGCAGGCGGGACGCAACCTGGAGCCCTTCCGGTAGACCCTACCTAGCCCTCAGTACATGGTTCTTGTGGCTGCTTCCAAACACAGTCACTCACTGCTCTGCTCAGGCAGCGTCATAGTCACCATTGCAGCACACGGCACATCACCACAATCCCTCAGATGACTGATGCTCTGTTCATGCTGTTATCAAACAAGAATCTACCCTTGTATGTACAGTTTGTATGATTTAGGCGATGACGCCCCTCGCCCCATTCCTCCCCTTCCCGCTCTTACCTATACCCTGTCGTCTCCCCCTTCCCCCCTTTCCACCTTCTTTTTGTTAAACCGTTTACTATGTTGTTAAATGCTGTTTTGTTTACTGTTTTTTGTCATAAATGTCAACAAAGAGAAGCAATATGTTAAAAAGAATTCCAACGTTTTAGATGGAAGTCATTAAATCAAAGCACTGAATACTGAAACCAGCCTATAAACAGCCCCTGGGTGTGTCTATCTTAGCACCAAAGTACACACATGGGTAGTGTTTAATTTGTTAAATAATAAATGCCGGAGCCCAAACATTTGCTAGGAAGGCGCCACTGGCGCTGCAGAAGGTGTGGTGCCGAATTCCCCTTCTTGCATCTTCAATCTATGACCAGAAACTCCTCCATGTTCATTCCTGCATGTTATTTTTCATCCTTCAATCTCTTCCTCTTTCTTTCACCTCTTTTTGTTTTTCTCTCTTTTCTTTTGAGTCAAAGTCTGATGATGGAAAATAAGTGCTGGTAGTCCCCACCTGCAACCACGACTCAAATTGAGTTTTCTAAATGAGATCCAACATACATACCTCAGCTGAGTTACAGTTATTTCCAATCAGCAACTGTGCCCTAAGAAGTTCACAGATTGTCTCTATAATGGTGTTCTGTGAAAAGCAGAGATAAGGCCGGGATCTGCGAGCTTGTGTCCTTGAATTAAGATGTTTGCAGTAGAAAGCTTGCTCATAGCTCCTAAGGAAAGCTGTAGATGTCTCTCTCTGAAGGTGTTTTTGCATCAGACTTAAATACTCTCCTCTTGTTATTGTGAAAAGGCTAGGCTGTTATTAATGATGCAGAGTGCAAGAATTAGCATATGCATTCTATTGCGTTCAAAAAACTGCTACAATATTACAATTCACATTGTTGAAGGATAGATAGTGCAGTTGGTGCACTATCAAGAACTATAATAAATGAATAATGATAAACATGCACAAATAATACTTAATGAAGTATGCATCTATAAATTAGAAATGTACATAATCCATTAAATGTACTGGGGCACATAAGTTGACAACACAAAGCATGCAACAAGACTACTACTGCCTCTTGAGTAGGTTCTACCAGCTCTGACCAGCCTGAGCTGTCAGTGCTACTGAACAAAGAAACAAAGTTGGTAGGTTTGAGACCCCACTCATGGCACCAAAGCCAGGGGTGGTAGATGCTGAACTGCCAGCGCTTCTGGGCTATAGGAATTCTGCTGATCTATGAATAAGCGCTGACTACCCTAAGCTGTGAGTATTCCTCAATTGCAACCCAGATGAGGTTTCTGTGGTGTACTTACTCCTGGGCTATGACTGGATACTCCTGAGTTATCAGTGACTACTACTGAGCATTGTGCCAGTACTTTTGAAATGTAATTACTCTTGAGCTGTGAGAACTCTGTTGGTCTTCTGCGGTGTAAATCGTTACAAATGAGGTGAGTACACCTAAGCTGTGTTTGCATACTCTTGAAGAGGCAGAAATTTAAAGACACTTACCAGGAAAACATGTCAGCGTCCCTCATCGCCTTTCGTATTGCCACACTGTATTCTGAAAATAAAAGAACAATACAAGGAGCAGCCAGAGAAGCGGGATTGTAAACTAAAACATTAAAAAGAAGAAAACTGTGAAAGGTCTCTATTTGGCAGGAAAGGGAAGGAGACACGAAGAGAAAAGGACAAAGGGGAGTGACGAGCAGGGGAGAAGAGGAGTGAGGCAAAGGATACCACATTTGAATAAGGACTGCTGAGTTATGAGTGAATACTAGAATCACAAAGCAAGTGCTCCTACTACACTTTAAACCAGTACTTCTTAAATTTAAGAATCCCTGGTCTGGGAGTACCCATGAGCTGTGGGGTAACTGGGTAGTGCTGGGTAACTACAGCACTACTGAACTGCAAGTACTCTTAGCGTTAAACATCGCTGAGCGATGAGTGGCAGCTTTTGAGCTGTGGGTGCTTCTAGGCTATGAAAGTTAACTCTCGCTACCCGGTTTTGTAAGTACTCCTGAGCTGGGAGGGCAGCTGAGATGCAACTATTCCCAAG